>NC_136062.1:480094260-481592472 GCF_964261635.1 Lissotriton helveticus | reverse complement strand
CTCGCCAGGCACCGGACTCTGCTCCACGGAGGCCTCTCCCCATCATGTGAGTGAGGGGCCTCTGCGCTGTGATATCACCTGGGCCCAAAACTGACCCCAAAGCGCCTCTGCTCAGCTCTCGCCCCTCAGAGGGGTCAGGGAGGGCGAGTGCCCCCGCATGCCCCAGGGAAGAGGTGTGGGCTGCGCGCGCCGCCGCAGCAAAGAGCAAGAACAGCTCCGTGCCCAGAGAGCCATGGGCTGCAGGGGACGGACTCTCTTCCACTCACAGCTCAAGGGCCACAGACAACGAGAGAGGAACTGTAGGTTCTTCAGCAATATCATCCAGACTTTGGCGTCATGGACCTGGCCCATGGGCTTTGTCACGGGGTCCACTGGCGCAAGGGGCACAACTGGGCAACAGCTCATTCTGGGGCGTCGGAGCCGCCAGGGGCCTCTCTGGAGGGCGCTCCGTCCCCTCCCACGGGGTCTCTGTGGATCATGGGGGTCCGCGTGAGCAGGGTTGGATTGGGAATGAAATTCGGCTCGGGCACGCAAAAAAAAAAAATCAGCCCACATTTGCATAAACACTCCTCGTACCACTGCGTTGGTGTAATCATCTTTAAAAATAATTTGTGGGTGGAGGGGGGAGTAAAAAAATGCAGGCGTTAGTTGACAGTGGTGAAACAAGTGAGGCCACTTCTACTCAGGCCCCCTGCCCCCCCTCAGTATGTGACACGTTAATGGACCGGCCCACGAGACAAAGCGAGTGACACCTCTGCCTGTTGCTAAACGGAGGTAATGACGCCCATCCGCCTCTAGACAGGCCACTCAGACCCCCACTGGGCCGCTGGCTGTATTTGAACAATAGAGACAGCGCCCAAATAGCCCCCCAGACTGCTCAAAAAAAGCAGCCCACAGCTGAACTCGGACGCCGGCCCCTCGGGCATTGCCCGAATGCCCACGTTACCAATCCGACGCTGTGCTGCGCGTGAGGCTTCCATGTGAAGGAAGCTGCCCTGGTCTCCAGGTGGAATGGGAGTGCTGCCTTCAGCAGGTGCCCTGGTCTCGACGGTCAGCAGCTGCCCTGCTCTCGACTGTCAGCAGCTGCCCTGGTCTCGACTGTCAGCAGCTGCCCTGGTCCCGACTGTCAGCAGCTGCCCTGGTCCCGACTGTCAGCAGCTGCCCTGGTCTCGACTGTCAGCAGCTGCCCTGGTCTCGACTGTCAGCAGCTGCCCTGGTCTCGACTGTCAGCAGCTGCCCTGGTCCCGACTGTCAGCAGCTGCCCTGGTCTCGACTGTCAGCAGCTGCCCTGGTCTCGACTGTCAGCAGCTGCCCTGGTCCCGACTGTCAGCAGCTGCCCTGGTCTCGACTGTCAGCAGCTGCCCTGGTCTCGACTGTCAGCAGCTGCCCTGGTCTCGACTGTCAGCAGCTGCCCTGGTCTCGACTGTCAGCAGCTGCCCTGGTCCCGACTGTCAGCAGCTGCCCTGGTCTCGACTGTCAGCAGCTGCCCTGGTCTCAGCCTCAATCAGCTGCCCTGGTCTCAGCCTCCATCAGCTGCCCTGGTCTCGACTGTCAGCAGCTGCCCTGGTCTCGACTGTCAGCAGCTGCCCTGGTCTCGACTGTCAGCAGCTGCCCTGGTCTCGACTGTCAGCAGCTGCCCTGGTCTCGGCCTCCATCAGCTGCCCTGGTCTCGACTGTCAGCAGTTGCCCTGGTCTCGACTGTCAGCATCTGCCCTGGTCTCGGCCTCCATCAGCTGCCCTGGTCTCGACTGTCAGCAGCTGCCCTGGTCTCGACTGTCAGCAGCTGCCCTGGTCTCGGCCTCCATCAGCTGCCCTGGTCTCGACTGTCAGCAGCTGCCCTGGTCTCGACTGTCAGCAGCTGCCCTGGTCTCGGCCTCCATCAGCTGCCTTGGTCTCGACTGTCAGCAGCTGCCCTGGTCTCGACTGTCAGCAGCTGCCCTGGTCTCGACTGTCAGCAGCTGCCCTGGTCTTGGCCTCCATCAGCTGCCCTGGTCTCGACTGTCAGCAGCTGCCCTGGTCTCGACTGTCAGCAGCTGCCCTGGTCTCGACTGTCAGCAGCTGCCCTGGTCTCGGCCTCCATCAGCTGCCCTGGTCTCGACTGTCAGCAGCTGCCCTGGTCTCGACTGTCAGCAGCTGCCCTGGTCTCGGCCTCCATCAGCTGCCCTGGTCTCGACTGTCAGCAGCTGCCCTGGTCTCGACTGTCAGCAGCTGCCCTGGTCTCGGCCTCCATCAGCTGCCCTGGTCTCGACTGTCAGCAGCTGCCCTGGTCTCGACTGTCAGCAGCTGCCCTGGTCTCGACTGTCAGCAGCTGCCCTGGTCCCGACTGTCAGCAGCTGCCCTGGTCTCGACTGTCAGCAGCTGCCCTGGTCTCGACTGTCAGCAGCTGCCCTGGTCTCGACTGTCAGCAGCTGCCCTGGTCTCGACTGTCAGCAGCTGCCCTGGTCCCGACTGTGAGCAGCTGCCCTGGTCTAGACTGTCAGCAGCTGCCCTGGTCTCGACTGTCAGCAGCTGCCCTGGTCTCGACTGTCAGCAGCTGCCCTGGTCTCGGCCTCCATCAGCTGCCCTGGTCCCGACTGTCAGCAGCTACCCTGGTCTCGACTGTCAGCAGCTGCCCTGGTCTCAGCCTCAATCAGCTGCCCTGGTCTCAGCCTCCATCAGCTGCCCTGGTCTCGACTGTCAGCAGCTGCCCTGGTCTCGACTGTCAGCAGCTGCCCTGGTCTCAGCCTCCATCAGCTGCCCTGGTCTCGACTGTCAGCAGCTGCCCTGGTCTCGACTGTCAGCAGCTGCCCTAGTCTCGACTGTCAGCAGCTGCCCTGGTCTTGGCCTCCATCAGCTGCCCTGGTCTCGACTGTCAGCAGCTGCCCTGGTCTCGACTGTCAGCAGCTGCCCTGGTCTCGACTGTCAGCAGCTGCCCTGGTCTCGGCCTCCATCAGCTGCCCTGGTCTCGACTGTCAGCAGCTGCCCTGGTCTCGACTGTCAGCATCTGCCCTGGTCTCGGCCTCCATCAGCTGCCCTGGTCTCGACTGTCAGCAGCTGCCCTGGTCTCGACTGTCAGCACCTGCCCTGGTCTCGGCCTCCATCAGCTGCCCTGGTCTCGACTGTCAGCAGCTGCCCTGGTCTCGACTGTCAGCAGCTGCCCTGGTCTCGGCCTCCATCAGCTGCCCTGGTCTCGACTGTCAGCAGCTGCCCTGGTCTCGACTGTCAGCAGCTGCCCTGATCTCGACTGTCAGCAGCTGCCCTGGTCTCGGCCTCCATCAGCTGCCCTGGTCTCGACTGTCAGCAGCTGCCCTGGTCTCGACTGTCAGCATCTGCCCTGGTCTCGGCCTCCATCAGCTGCCGTGGTCTCGACTGTCAGCAGCTGCCCTGGTCTCGACTGTCAGCAGCTGCCCTGGTCTCGGCCTCCATCAGCTGCCCTGGTCTCGACTGTCAGCAGCTGCCCTGGTCTCGACTGTCAGCAGCTGCCCTGGTCTCGGCCTCCATCAGCTGCCCTGGTCTCGACTGTCAGCAGCTGCCCTGGTCTCGACTGTCAGCAGCTGCCCTGGTCTCGACTGTCAGCAGCTGTCCTGGTCCCGACTGTCAGCAGCTGCCCTGGTCTCGACTGTCAGCAGCTGCCCTGGTCTCGACTGTCAGCAGCTGCCCTCGTCTCAACTGTCAGCAGCTGCCCTGGTCTCGACTGTCAGGAGCTGCCCTGGTCTCGACTGTCAGCAGCTGCCCTGGTCCCGACTGTGAGCAGCTGCCCTGGTCTAGACTGTCAGCAGCTGCCCTGGTCTCGACTGTCAGCAGCTGCCCTGGTCTCGACTGTCAGCAGCTGCCCTGGTCTCGGCCTCCATCAGCTGCCCTGGTCCCGACTGTCAGCAGCTGCCCTGGTCCCGACTGTCAGCAGCTGCCCTGGTCTCGACTGTCAGCAGCTGCCCTGGTCTCAGCCTCAATCAGCTGCCTTGGTCTCAGCCTCCATCAGCTGCCCTGGTCTCGACTGTCAGCAGCTGCCCTGGTCTCGACTGTCAGCAGCTGCCCTGGTCTCAGCCTCCATCAGCTGCCCTGGTCTCGACTGTCAGCAGCTACCCTGGTCTCGACTGTCAGCAGCTGCCTGGTATCGACTGTCAGCAGCTGCCCTGGTCTCGGCCTCCATCAGCTGCCCTGGTCTCGACTGTCAGCAGCTGCCCTGGTCTCGACTGTCAGCAGCTGCCCTGGTCTCGGCCTCCATCAGCTGCCCTGGTCTCAACTGTCAGCAGCTGCCCTGGTCTCGACTGTCAGCAGCTGCCCTGGTCCCGACTGTCAGCAGCTGCCCTGGTCTCGACTGTCAGCAGCTGCCCTGGTCTCGGCCTCCATCAGCTGCCCTGGTCTCGACTGTCAGCAGCTGCCCTGGTCTCGACTGTCAGCAGCTGCCCTGGTTTCGACTGTCAGCAGCTGCCCTGGTCTCGGCCTCCATCAGTTGCCCTGGTCTCGACTGTCAGCAGCTGCCCTGGTCCCGACTGTCAGCAGCTGCCCTGGTCTCGACTGTCAGCAGCTGCCCTGGTCCCGACCGTCAGCAGCTGCCCTGGTCTCGACTGTCAGCAGCTGCCCTGGTCTCGACTGTCAGCAGCTGCCCTGGTCCCGACTGTCAGCAGCTGCCCTGGTCTCGACTGTCAGCAGCTGCCCTGGTCTCGGCCTCCATCAGCTGCCCTGGTCTTGACTGTCAGCAGCTGCCCTGGTCTCGACTGTCAGCAGCTGCCCTGGTCTCGACTGTCCGCAGCTGCCCTGGTCTCAGCCTCCATCAGCTGCCCTGGTCTCGACTGTCAGCAGCTGCCCTGGTCTCGACTGTCAGCAGCTGCCCTGGTCTCGGCCTCCATCAGCTGCCCTGGTCTCGACTGTCAGCAGCTGCCCTGGTCTCGACTGTCAGCAGCTGCCCTGTTCTCGACTGTCAGCAGCTGCCCTGGTCTCGACTGTCAGCAGCTGCCCTGGTCTCGACTGTCATCAGCTGCCCTGGTCTCGACTGTCAGCAGCTGCCCTGGTCTCGGCCTCCATCAGCTGCCCTGGTCCAGACTGTCAGCAGCTGCCCTGGTCCCGACTGTCAGCAGCTGCCCTGGTCTCGACTGTCAGCAACTGCCCTGGTCTCAGCCTCCATCAGCTGCCCTGGTGTCCGCCTCCATCAGCTGCCCTGGTCTCGACTGTCAGCAGCTGCCCTGGTCTCGACTGTCAGCAGCTGCCCTGGTCTCGGCCTCCATCAGCTGCCCTAGTCTCGACTGTCAGCAGCTGCCCTGGTCTCGACTGTCAGCAGCTGCCCTGGTCTCGACTCTTAGCAGCTGCCCTGGTCTCGGCCTCCATCAGCTGCCCTGATCTCGACTGTCAGCAGCTGCCCTGGTCTCGACTGTCAGCAGCTGCCCTGGTCTCGGCCTCCATCAGCTGCCCTGGTCTCGACTGTCAGCAGCTGCCCTGGTCTCGACTGTCAGCAGCTGCTCTGGTCTCAACTGTCAGCAGCTGCCCTGGTCTCGACTGTCAGCAGCTGCCCTGGTCCCGACTGTCAGTAGCTGCCCTGGTCTCGACTGTCAGCAGCTGCCCTGGTCTCGGCCTCCATCAGCTGCCCTGGTCTCGACTGTCATCAGCTGCCCTGGTCTCGACTGTCAGCAGCTGCCCTGGTCTCGACTGTCAGCAGCTGCCCTGGTCTCGGCCTCCATCAGCTGCCCTGGTCTCGACTGTCAGCAGCTGCCCTGGTCTCGACTGTCAGCAGCTGCCCTGGTCTCGGCCTCCATCAGCTGCCCTGGTCTCGACTGTCAGCAGCTGCCCTGGTCCCGACTGTCAGCAGCTGCCCTGGTCTCGACTGTCAGCAGCTGCCCTGGGCGCGACTGTCAGCAGCTGCCCTGGTCTCGGCCTCCATCAGCTGCCCTGGTCTCGACTGTCAGCAGCTGCCCTGGTCTCGACTGTCAGCAGCTGCCCTGGTCTCGGCCTCCATCAGCTGTCCTGGTCTCGACTGTCAGCAGCTGCCCTGGTCTCGACTGTCAGCAGCTGCCCTGGTCTCGACTGTCAGCAGCTGCCCTAGTCTCGACTGTCATCAGCTGCCCTAGTCTCGACTGTCAGCAGCTGCCCTGGTCTCGGCCTCCATCAGCTGCCCTGGTCCCGACTGTCAGCAGCTGCCCTGGTCCTGACTGTCAGCAGCTGCCCTGGTCTCGGCCTCCATCAGCTGCCCTGGTCTCGACTGTCAGCAGCTGCCCTGGTCTCGACTGTCAGCAGCTGCCCTGGTCTCGGCCTCCATCAGCTGCCCTGGTCTCGACTGTCAGCAGCTGCCCTGGTCCCGACTGTCAGCAGCTGCCCTGGTCTCGACTGTCAGCAGCTGCCCTGGTCCCGACTGTCAGCAGCTGCCCTGGTCTCGACTGTCAGCAGCTGCCCTGGTCTCGACTGTCAGCAGCTGCCCTGGTCCCGACTGTCAGCAGCTGCCCTGGTCTCGACTGTCAGCAGCTGCCCTGGTCTTGGCCTCCATCAGCTGCCCTGGTCTCGACTGTCAGCAGCTGCCCTGGTCTCGACTGTCAGCAGCTGCCCTGGTCTCGACTGTCAGCAGCTGCCCTGGTCTCAGCCTCCATCAGCTGCCCTGGTCTCGACTGTCAGCAGCTGCCCTGGTCTCGACTGTCAGCAGCTGCCCTGGTCTCGGCCTCCATCAGCTGCCCTGGTCTCGACTGTCAGCAGCTGCCCTGGTCTCGACTGTCAGCAGCTGCCCTGGTCTCGGCCTCCATCAGCTGCCCTGGTCTCGACTGTCAGCAGCTGCCCTGGTCTCGACTGTCAGCAGCTGCCCTGGTCTCGACTGTCAGCAGCTGCCCTGGTCCCGACTGTCAGCAGCTGCCCTGGTCTCGACTGTCAGCAGCCGGCCTGGTCTCGACTGTCAGCAGCTGCCCTGGTCTCGACTGTCAGCAGCTGCCCTGGTCTCGGCCTCCATCAGCTGCCCTGGTCTCGACTGTCAGCAGCTGCCCTGGTCTCGACTGTCAGCAGCTGCCCTGGTCTCGACTGTCAGCAGCTGCCCTGGTCCCGACTGTCAGCAGCTGCCCTGGTCCCGACTGTCAGCAGCTGCCCTGGTCTCGACTGTCAGCAGCTGCCCTGGTCTCGACTGTCAGCAGCTGCCCTGGTCTCGGCCTCCATCAGCTGCCCTGGTCTCGACTGTCAGCAGCTGCCCTGGTCTCGACTGTCAGCAGCTGCCCTGGTCTCAACTGTCAGTAGCTCCCTTGGTCTCGGCCTCCATCAGCTGCCCTGGTCTCGGCTGTCAGCAGCTGCCCTGGTCTCGACTGTCAGCAGCTGCCCTGGTCCCGACTGTCAGCAGCTGCCCTGGTCTCGACTGTCAGCAGCTGCCCTGGTCTCGGCTGTCAGCAGCTGCCCTGGTCTCGGCTGTCAGCAGCTGCCCTGGTCTCGACTGTCAGCAGCTGCCCTGGTCTCGGCCTCCATCAGCTGCTCTGGTCTCGGCCTCCATCAGCTGCCCTGGTCTCGGCCTCCATCAGCTGCCCTGGTCTCGGCCTCCATCAGCTGCCCTGGTCTCGGCCTCCATCAGCTGCCCTGGTCTCGGCCTCCATCAGCTGCTCTGGTCTCGGCCTCCATCAGCTGCCCTGGTCTCGGCCTCCATCAGCTGCACTGGTCTCGGCCTTCTGGATCTGCCCTGGTATTGTTATGTTATGTTAACAAAAACTTCTAGAGAGCACGGTCACCCGAAGGTCTCATGGCGCTAATCATGGGTAATGTCGCCGCTGATCGAACTATGCGTAGGCTTGCTCAAACAACCAGGTTTTAAGAGCTTTTCTGAACCCCAAGAGGTTGTTGCAGCTCCTGATTGCCAGGGGTAAGGAGTTCCAGAATGTAGGGGCAAGGTAAGAGAATCGACACCCTCCCTGCGGGTTGCGTTTGATAGCCGGGGTAGTTAACAGGTGGAGGTGAGCTGACCGTAGGTTTCTACGTGGAACATGCTTTATGATCATGCTGCTGATGAATTTGGGGCTCCTACAGTCCAAGGCCTTAAAGGCTAAGCACCCTGTCTTGAAAGCAGCCTGTTGTGCCATCGGTAGCCAGTGGAGTTTAAGCAGCCCCGGTCTAGCAGATTGCCATTTAGGCTGTTTATATATTAATCTTGCAGCCGGGGTCTGTACTATTTGTAGGCGTTTGAGTAAAAACAGAGGCAGACCGAGGTAGATAGAATTAGAGAAGTCCAGATGTGAGAGAACAAGTTCAAGTTCAAGTTTAACATTTGTATAGCGCACTACTCACCCAGAGGGTCTCAAGGCGCTTGAGGGAGGGGGGTATTTTACATATCGAATATCCAAGTTTTTAGTTGTTTTCTGAAGGAGAGGTGGTTCTGTGTAAGGCGGAGGTGGGTGGGGAGAGAATTCGAGGTTTTGGCAGCTAAGTAGGAGAAGGATCTTCCCCCCATGGTGGATCTATGGATGTGTGGAATTGCGGCGAGGGCTTGATTGGACGATCGTAGTTGGCGGGTGGGGGTGTAAAAGGACAGGCGCGTGTTGAGGCATTCGGGTCCTAGGTCATAGAGGGCTTTGTGTGTGTGGGTGAGGAGACGGAACGTTATTCTCTTGTTGACGGGGAGCCAGTGGAGGTCTTTCAGGTGACCGGAAATGTGAGCTTGGCGGGGGATGTCTAGTATGAGTCTGGCTGAGGCGTTTTGGATGCGTTGGAGTTTTTTCTGTAGTTTGGCTGTGGTTCCGGCGTAAAGGGTGTTTCCGTAGTCCAGTCGGCTTGTGACCAGTGCGTGGGTGACTGTCTTTCTTGTTTCGGTGGGGATCCAACGGAAGATTTTTTTGAGCATACGTAGGATGTTGAAGCATGATGATGAGACGGCGTTGACTTGTCTGGTCACCGAGAGGGAGGAGTCCAGGATGAAGCCTAGGTTATGTGCGTGGTCCGTAGGTATGGGTGCGTTTCCCAGGGCCGGTGGCCACCATGAGTCGTCCCAGGTGGAGGGCGATGAACCTAAGATGAGGACTTCCGTTTTGTCCGAGTTCAGTTTTAAACGGCTGTTCTTCATCCACTCGGCTGCTTCTTTCATCCCTTCGTGTAGGTTGGTTTTGGCGGTGTTTGGGTCTTTGGTGAGGGAGAGGATTAGCTGGGTGTCGTCGGCGTAGGAGATGATGTTGAGGTTGTGTTGGCGTACGATGGATGCGAGGGGACTCATGTATACGTTGAAGAGGGTGGGACTGAGTGATGATCCTTGTGGTACGCCGCAGATGACTTCGGTGGCCTCTGATTTAAAAGGGGGAAGGCGGACTCTCTGGGTTCTTCCGGTGAGGAACGAGATGATCCAGTCCAATGCTTTTCCTTGTATTCTGACGTTGTTGAGGCATTGTATAAGGGTGCTATGACAGACTGTGTCGAAGGCTGCGGAGAGGTCAAGTAGGATGAGGGCAGCTGTTTCTCCGTTGTCCAGTAGAGTTCGAATGTCGTCTGTTGCTGCGATGAGGGCGGTCTCGGTGCTGTGTTTGGCTCGGAAGCCGGACTGTGAAGGGTCGAGGGATTTGGTGGATTCGAGGAAGGCGGCGAGCTGACTGTTGACGGCTTTCTCAATGACTTTGACAGGGAATGGGAGGAGCGAGATGGGGCGGTAGTTCTTAAGTTCAGTGGGGTCTGCTGTGGGTTTCTTCAGAAGGGCGCTGAGTTCGGCATGTTTCCAGCTTTCCGGGAAGGTAGCGGAGTTGAGGGAGCAGTTGATGACATCTCGGAGATGGGGTGCGATAATGGAGTCTGCTTTGTTGAAAATGTGGTGGGGACATGGGTCGGTTGGTGATCCTGAGTGGATGGAGTTCATCAGGCGGATGGTGTCTTCAGTGGTGATTGGGTTCCAGGCGCAAAGGTTGTTGGAGGGGGGTTTTAGTTCGGAGGTGGGTGGGATGGACTGGTCTTCGGACTGGTTTTCAAAGCTGTTATGTATGTCAGCGATTTTGTTGTGGAAGAATGAGGCTAGGGAGTCACAGAGGTCTTGGGAGGGGGTGATGTCGTTGGTGCCGGCGGTGGGGTTGGTAAATTCTTTGACGATGTTGAATAGTTCCTTGCTGTTGTGGGCATTGTTGTCGAGTCGATCCTTGAATGCTGATTTCTTGGTGGATCGGATCAGTTGGTGGTGTTTGCGGGTGGCGTTCTTGAAGGTGGCCATGTTGTCAGTGGTTGGGTTTTTTCTCCAGGCTTTCTCGAGGGTGCGACAGAACTTTTTGGATTTCTTAAGGTCATCTTTGAACCAGGGGGCTTTTTTGCTACTTTGCTTGATTTTATGTTTTTTCAAGGGTGCTAATTCGTCAGCGCTGTGGGTGATCCATTGTGTGAGGTTGGTGGCTGCAAGGTTTGGGTCCGATGATTTTGCAGGAGGGTTTTGGTAAAGCGATGTGAAGAGTTGGTCGGTGGTAATTTTGTTCCAGTTTCTGCGGGGGGATTGGTTGTGGGTGGTTGTGGGTCGTAGTCTTTTTGTAGTTGAAGTGAACGCAGCTGTGGTCTGTCCAATGGAGAGCTGTGGTGTGATTGAAGGAGATGTGCTTGCTGGAGGTGAAGATTGGGTCGAGCGTGTGCCCGGCATAGTGGGTGGGGGTGTCAACAAGTTGTGGTGGTGGTGTTGCTGTCGTTGTTCTTTTCCAGGTGGAAGTTGAGGTCTCCCAGTAGAATGTAGTCCTCGGAGGGGAGGGCGTGTGGGCTGATGAAGTCAGTGATGTCTTTGCTGAATTGTGTGCGGGGTCCTGGTGGCCTGTAGATGAGGGTGCCTCTGAGTGTGGTCTTGGGGTCGATGTGAATCTGGAGTGAAGGTGTTCGGTAGCTGCGAGTGTGTCATTAGAACTGGTCGTAATGCGGATGGTGTTCTTATGAACAATGGCGATGCCTCCTCCTGTTTGGTTGATGCGGTGCTTTCGGATGATCTTGTAGCCGTCCGGGATGGCTATGGCGATGTCGGGCGTTGATGAGGCGTTCATCCAGGTTTCTGTAAGAAAGGCTACGTCCGGCGAGGTGGTGTCGAGTAGGTTCCAGAGTTCAATGGCGTGTCTGTGGACCGATCGGGTGTTGAGCAGGAAGCATCTCAGGTGGTTAGTGTCGGAGCTCTGTTTGGAGTTTGTGGATTTGGTGTGGGTCTTGATGCAGTCGAACTTGCAGGAGAGGCAGGTGAAGGGTCCATGGGTGTGTCCTGGGACGGCTTGGTAGCAGTTTGGAGGTCGGCCGGGGTTAAGGGCTGAGAGGGTTGCGGCGTCGTATGTAAGGCGGGTGGAGTGGTTTTTGCGGGGGCCAGGGGGTTTGGCGCTGGTCGCGGTCCAGGCGCGGACGGGCGTAGACGGGCTTACCTTTGGCGCGCATGGGGCGCGTCCGCTGCGCGCGAACGCTGCACGTAAGTGCAGCTGTCATAAGTGGAGAGTGGAGGGGGCGGAGTGAGGGAGGAGCAGCTGGGAGGCGGGAGCGGGCTGGCGAGTGGGGAGGGGATCTATGGAAGCTGCTGCAGGGAGCGGGGGGTGGGGCCGCGGGGGAGCAGCGGCTGGGAGTGGGGAGGAGAGAGGGCTTGAACAACAAGATGGCAAGCAAACAACAACAACAACAAGGTGATGCAGGGAGTGATCGGGCCACAGACACAGAATCAGGCAGCACAAATGTTAAGCACAAGCTGGCACACAAATAATAATAATGGCAGCAAATACGTCCAGCAGCAAAAACGCTATGCAAACAAATGAAGCTATGCACACAAATGCGCTATGCACCCAGATGAATAAATAGCAAATACGTCCCGCAGCCAAAACGCTAAGCACAGGCAGCAGTTATGTTGGCAATCAGTACGATACCGCAGGCGAGTGTGGCTCAGATCGCAGTCAGGCACAGAGAATGTGGAGCGGGGTCAGGAGCGGCTGGAGCGACCGTGTCTGACGAAGTCAGGACGATCACCAGAACCAGAGCTATCACCACCTGTATGAGGGCTGAGTGGGTCAGCAAATGGGCGATCTTCCTAATTTTACGCAGTTGGAAAAAGCTGGAGGAGACTACCGCTCTCACATGTCCTCTAAGCGAGAGGTCTGCATTGATGGTGACCCCTAGGCTTTTCACCGAGGGGGAGGGAGTGGGGGTTGGTCCGAGTTCGGTCACCCAATAGTGCGGGCCCCAGCAGATCTCACTCTTCCAGGCAACACTAATTCCGTCTTGCCCAGGTTGAGTTTCAAGTGGTTAAGATCCATCCAGCGCTGGATATGAAGTTTAATAGCTTGAAATTCAGCAGCCGAATCAGGGAAGTCCAATGGAAATACGAGCTGAAGGTCGGCTGCGTAATTGAAAATGGTGATCTTTCTGTTTTTTAATGAGTGAATCAGGGGTCCGAGGTAAAGATTAAACAATAATGAGGACAGGGATGAGCCCTTTGGGACCCCGCATGTGGAGGTGAGCTTGGGGGCAGTGAAAGTTCTGAGTCTTACTGCTTGAGTTCTGCCAGCAAGAAAGGATTTAATCCAGTTGAGTGCAGGCCCACGAAGGCCTTCCTGTTTGACATGGTTCAACAAGATGTTATGGTCGACCGTGTCGAACGCGGCCGACAGATCCAGGAGCACCAAAGCCTGGGGGACATCCCTGTCCGCATTTGCTCTGAGAGTGTCCAGTACTGCGAGGATCACTGACTCAGTTGAATGCGCGGGCCGAAAGCCAGCTTGATTTGGCTCTAAGTATTCTGATTGTTCTATGAAATTAGAGAGGCACCTGGCCACCTGGGCCTCCAAGATCTTGGCCAGAAAGAGGAGGAGAGATATAGGTCGATAGTTCGAGGGGTTCGAGGGGTCGGCCCCTGGTTTTTTTAAAAGAGGGACTACCATAGCGTTCTTGAAGACGCTGGGTACCTTGCCCTGTGCGAGTGACTCATTGAGGAAGGGGAGTACACTGTGAGGCATGACAGAGAAAGTGTCCCTCAGGACATGAGGTGGACAGCTGTCATCAGGAGACCTGGACTTTAACACGAGTCATAAGATCTAATAATGTTTTGGGACATATAGCTGGGAGAAGGTCCATGGTGGATAAGTTACTGGACACATCTTCCAGTGGTTTCCTACCAGCAGTGTTGGGGATGCTGACTTTGATAGTGGTGATTTTGTTCAAGAAGAAATTATACAAGGAATTGCAAAGCTCTTGGGTAGGTGCCTGGCTAGGCAATGTTCTCTCGTCATTACACAGGTCATTCACAATCGTGAAGATTTCCTTAGGTTTGTTGTGAGCATTTAGTATTCTGGCAGAGAAGTAGGCCGTTTTGGTATCCAAAATGGCTTATTTATACTCTCTACGAGCTAGCGAGAACTGCAATTTATCTTCTTTGGAGTATCTTAACCTCCATTTTCTCTCTTTTTGACGGAGCTCGAGTATTTGTGTTTTTAGTTCGGTGGTAAACCATTTATGAGCATCCGAATAGCGGGCACGGGAAAATTTAACAAGTGAGACATGTACATTACTTGCCGTCAATAGCCAATCCGAGATGTTCTCTTCCATGGAGTTGACATCAGGGTTAAAGGTGGGTAATGAGCTAGCCAAAGTATTAACAAATTCTAGTTTATTGAGGGTTCTCCACTTTCTTATCATACCTTCCGCCACTGTGGGGGGCTTGATCTTACAGCTGAAAGTAACTGTACATTTTATCAAGTGGTGATCTGACCATATACAAGGAGAGATTATGGGCACCGACAGTGTGAGGCTATGGGACCAGATTTGGTCCAAGATGTGTCCCTTTTCATGGGTAGGGGAGGATAAATGCTGGGCCAGGTTCAGGTTAGAAAGTAGCTCGGAGAGTTCTGCGGCGTGTGGCCCGCCCAGGTATCATTGAACCAGTAGTTCGAGTCCCCAATAAGTAGGACCTTAGCATGATTCACGACTAGGTTGGCCATTTGTTCGCTTAGGGAGAGAAGGGAATGTAGGCATTGCCTGGGGGGGTCGATATATAAGCACTAGTACAAGAGATCCAGTGTTCGTATCAAGTTTAATAACAATATTAAAAGCACTAGTACAAGAGATCCAGTGTTCGTATCAAGTTTAATAACAATATTAAAAGCACTAGTACAAGAGATCCATTGTTCGTATCAAGTTTAATAACAATATTCTCTACGTCCGGGAGGTCATGGTGTAAACTTGAGATCTTTGTGTATAATGGCGGCTACACCGCCACCCATCTTTCCTAAGGGCCGATTAGCAGACAGGATGTAATAATCTGAAGGAAGTGCCGCTAAAATGTCTGGTGTGGAGTCCTGGGTTAACCAGGTTTTGGTAATCAAGAGGACATCGACATTTTTCCGAAGTAGGCAGCAGGAAGATGTCAAGTTGGTGCTTTACCAGGGAGCGTGTATTGAGGTAAAGAATACAAAGGGTGAATTGGTTCGCTGTTGTGGGAACGGTGATTGGGAGAGAATAGGGAATGGGGGGGGGGGTAAGGTGACTTAGCCCGTCTCAATATGAAGGATACCACTAGCCACAATATGACTATAAACAACAGGGTCTAAGGGGAGGAAGGGTTGCGCTAATGATCTTAACATCTTACAAGAATAGCTAGTGATTTGGCCATAGTCCGTGGCCCCTGGGCCCTGCTCGGCGCAGACGGGCTTGCCTTTGGCTTGTCGCCGGAGCGCCCGCTGCGCGCGTCCTCTGCGCTCCCGCGTAGTGGCGTGCATTTTTATTCCTAGGGCCCGCCTCTAGCTTCTCCTCCTTACGGCCAATTGGCTAAGGCCTAGGGGTGGAGAATGGGCACGGATCGGCAAGGATCAGCGGTGAGATTTAAAAGTAAAGTTCAGTTTCAATTTCAATTTTAAAAATTATAGAGCATCTAAACCAATTTTACAAAATCGCTGTCAGGCAGAGGTCCGCGTGGCAACCTACAACACAATTGCCCGCTCCCGGACTGCAGCCGCTTTTATGCCTGGCCCCGCCCTAGCTCCTCCTCATTTCGGCCAATTGGCTAAGGCCTAGGGGTGGAGAGCGGGCAAGGATCGGCAGCCTCCAGCTGCTGCCCTGTTCTCGGCCCATAGGAGGGACCCTGGTCTCGGCCTCCATCAGCTGCCCTAGTCTCGGCCTCCATCAGCTGCCCTGGTCTCGGCCTCCATCAGCTGCCCTGGCCTCGGCCTCCATCAGCTGCCCTGGTCTCGGCCTCCATCAGCTACCCTGGTCTCAGCCTCCATCAGCTGCCCTGGTCTCGGCCTCCATCAGCTACCCTGGTCTCGGCCTCCATCAGCTACCCTGGTCTCGGCCTCCATCAGCTGCCCTGGTCTCGGCCTCCATCAGCTGCCCTGGTCTCGGCCTCCATCAGCTGCCCTGGTCTCAGCCTCCATCAGCTGCCCTGGTCTCGGACCACAGCAGGTGCCCTGGTCTCAGCCTCCATCAGCTGCCCTGGTCTCGGCCTCCATCAGCTGCCCTGGTCTCGGCCTCCATCAGCTGCCCTGGTCTCGGTCCATAGCAGATGCCCTGGTCTTGGCCGCCATCAGCTGCCCTGGTCTCGGCCTCCATCAGCTGCACTGGTCTCGGCCTTCATCAGCTGCCCTGGTCTCGGCCTCCATCAGTTGCCCTGGTCTCAGCCCATACCAGCTGCCCTGGTCTCGGCCTCCATCAGCTGCCCTGGTCTCGGCCTCCATCAGCTGCCCTGGTCTCGGACCATAGCAGGTGCCCTGGTCTCCACTGTCAGCAGCTGCCCTGGTCTCGGCCTCCATCACTGCCCTGGTCTCGGCCTCCATCTGCTGCCCTGGTCTCGGCCTCCATCACTGCCCTGGTCTTGGCCTCCATCAGCTGCCCTGGTCTCGGCCTCCATCAGCTGCCCTGGTCTCGGCCTCCATCAGCTGCACTGGTCTCGGCCTCCATCAGCTGCTCTGGTCTCGGCCTCCATCTGCTGCCCTGGTCTTGGCCTCCATCACTGCCCTCGTCTCGGCCTCCATCTGCTGCCCTGGTCTCGGCCTCCATCACTGCCCTGGTCTTGGCCTCCATCAGCTGCCCTGGTCTTGGCCTCCATCAGCTGCCCTGGTCTCGGCCTCCATCAGCTGCCCTGGTCTCGGCCTCCATCAGCTGCACTGGTCTCGGCCTTCATCAGCTGCCCTGGTCTCGGCCTCCATCAGTTGCCCTGGTCTCAGCCTCCATCAGTTGCCCTGGTCTCAGCCCATACCAGCTGCCCTGGTCTCGGACCACAGCAGGTGCCCTGGTCTCGACTGTCAGCAGCTGCCCTGGTCTCAGCCTCCATCTGCTGCCCTGGTCTCGGCCTCCATCACTGCCCTGGTCTCGGCCTCCATCAGCTGCCCTGGTCTCGGCCTCCATCAGCTGCCCTGGTCTCGGACCACAGCAGGTGCCCTGGTCTCGGCCTCCATCAGCTGCCCTGGCCTCGGCCTCCATCAGCTGCCCTGGTCTCGACCTCCATCACTGCCCTGGTCTTGGCCTCCATCAGCTGCCCTGGTCTCGGCCTCCATCTGCTGCCCTGGTCTCGACCTCCATCACTGCCCTGGTCTTGGCCTCCATCAGCTGCCCTGGTCTCGGCCTCCATCAGCTGCCCTGGTCTCGGCCTCCATCAGCTGCACTGGTCTCGGCCTCCATCAGCTGCTCTGGTCTCGGCCTCCATCTGCTGCCCTGGTCTCGGCCTCCATTCACTGCCCTGGTCTCGGCCTCCATCTGCTGCCCTGGTCTCGGCCTCCATCACTGCCCTGGTCTTGGCCTCCATCAGCTGCCCTGGTCTCGGCCTCCATCAGCTGCCCTGGTCTCGGCCTCCATCAGCTGCCCTGGTCTCGGCCTCCATCAGCTGCCCTGGTCTCGGCCTCCATCAGCTGCCCTGGTCTCGGTCCATAGCAGATGCCCTGGTCTTGGCCGCCATCAGGTGCCCTGGTCTCGGCCTCCATCAGCTGCCCTGGTCTCGGCCTCCATCAGCAGCCCTGGTCTCTGCCTCCATCAGCTGCCCTGGTCTCGGCCTCCATCAGCTGCCCTGGTCTCGGCCTTCATCAGCTGCCCAGGTCTCGGCCTCCATCAGCTGCCCTGGTCTCGGCCTCCATCAGCTGCCCTGGTCTCGGCCTCCATCAGCTGCCCTGGTCTCGGCCTCCATCAGCTGCCCTGGTCTCGGCCTCCATCAGCTGCCCTGGTCTCGGCCTCCATCAGCTGCCCTGGTCTCGGCCTCCATCAGCTGCCCTGGTCTCGGCCTCCATCAGCTGCCCTGGTCTCGGCCTCCATCAGCTGCCCTGGTCTCGGCCTCCATCAGCTGCACTGGTCTCGGCCTCCATCAGCTGCACTGGTCTCGGCCTCCAGGATCTGCCCTGGTATTGTTATGTTATGTTAACAAAAACTTCTAGCGCGCACGGTCACCCGAAGGTCTCATGGCGCTAATCATGGGTAATGTCGCCGCAGATCGAACTATGCATAGGCTTGCTCAAACAACCAGGTTTTAAGAGCTTTTCTGAACCCCAAGAGGTTGTTGCAGCTCCTGATTGCCAGGGGTAAGGAGTTCCAGAATGTAGGGGCAAGGTAAGAGAATCGACACCCTCCCTGCGGTTTGCGTTTGATAGCCGGGGTAGTTAACAGGTGGCGGTGAGCTGGCCGTAGGCTTCTATGTGGAACATGCGTTATGATCATGCTGCTGATGAATTTGGGGCTCCTACAGTCCAAGGCCTTAAAGGCTAAGCACCCTGTCTTGAAAGCAGCCCGTTGTGCCATCGGAAGCCAGTGGAGTTTAAGCAGCCCCGGGCTAGCAGATTGCCATTTAGGCTGTTTATATATTAATCTTGCAGCCGGGGTCTGTACTATTTGTAGGCGGTTGAGTAAAAACAGAGGCAGACCGAGGTAGATAGAATTAGAGCAGTCCAGATGCGAGAGAACCAAAGCTATCACCACCTGTATGAGGGCTGAGTGGGTCAGCAAATGGGCGATCTTCCTAATTTCACGCAGTTGGAAAAAGCTGGAGGAGACTACCGCTCCCACATGTCCTCTAAGCGAGAGGTCTGCATTGATGGTGACCCCTAAGTAAAGATTAAACAATAATGGGGACAGGGATGAGCCCTTTGGGACCCCGCATGTGGAGGTGAGCTTGGGGGCAGTGAAAGTTCCGAGTCTTACTGCTTGAGTTCTGCCAGCAAGAAAGGATTTAATCCAGTTGAGTGCAGGCCCACGAAGGCCTGCCTGTTCGACATGGTTCAACAAGATGTTATGGTCGACCGTGTCGAGCGCGGCCGACAGATCCAGGAGCACCAAAGCCTGGGGGACATCCCTGTCCGCATTTGCTCTGAGAGTGTCCAGTACTGCGAGGATCACTGACTCAGTTGATTGCGCGGGCTGAAAGCCAGCTTGATTTGGCTCTAAGTATTCTGATTGTTCTATAAAATTAGAGAGGCACCTGGCCACGTGTGTGAGAAGTTGGCCTGATATATGATGTTCACTAATTCTAGTGATCACCTTGTATCAGTCCAAACAACCCTTATGGTGATTGGTTGTAAAGTCAACCGTATAGACCAGCTATCCTAGTAGCGTGGACAAAAGCAGTCTTTAGGCTAAACTCTTTTGGCATGTGAAGCCAGCTGTCTTACCACAATATAACCCCTTGAATACCAGATGAAAGGAAACCACACAGGTTGTTATGAAAATAAACGATATATTTATTAATAACAACACCTCTGAACTCTTTATGAGGTCAGAGGGCTAAGCACATGACAATACTACAAAAGAAATACGAGTTCGCACACTGTCATGTGTTGGTTGAGCGCCGCCACAACGGAATTGGATGGCGACCTGTCATAATAAACTACATGTCCGAGAGTCCTTTGCGGTGCAAAGGAAGTTTACAAATGGAACTCATTTCCTGTTCCTGGTGTCGGATATTCTTGCACCACAGACCCTTCAGAAGAGACGCTTGATTTCGTTCTCTTTGTTCTTGCTACCAGCCACTTTCCCTGTTCTGAGGCGCTATTGGACTTGGCGCTTTTTTCATCTTTGCATTCTCGTTCCTCCGTTGGAGAGTCAGGCAGACTCATGCGGAGGACGGGTTCGGTGGCTCACTTGCTGTTTAACAGAGCCCTACATTGCCCTCCGTTGGCGAGTCAGGCAGACTCATGCGGAGGACGATTTCCTAGTGAATCGAGGTGTCTCATCTGTTATTGCCCTCTCGTTGGTCGAGCTTTGTGTAGCTCATGCGGGGGACGATAAAACCTTGTTTCCCGACCTTGCTGTTCACTGCTGCACATTTCTTCTTTTGCCCTCCGTTGGTGAGCCTGACCCTTGGCTCGTGCGGAGGACGTTATCTCTTCACAGCAGCACCTTGTACCAGGCGTGGTATTTGTTTTTCTTCATTTACAGCGTCTTGCTGCCCCGGTTTGAGTTTCCTAGAGGTGGACTCCGACAGTGCATCGTTAAATGCTGATTCTATCATGAGACTAGAGGTACTGTGACTTTTACTTTCATTACTACGAGTGAAGTAACTCGATCAGGTTCATTGTTGTTTTTGGGTCTACACTTACCTCTGGCCACGCTAGCTTCCCCAGACGCTCCTTTTGAAAGAAAGACATTTACAAAAGGGGGTACGTACGCAACCTATCCTATTGAGTTGTTTACCTCCAGATCTCAAATAGAAGTGAGTGTGAGACTGTGGTTGTGCTTTGTGTTGCAGGTGGGAGTAGCATGGCTTACAGTCTTCTCTGGTCAGGAAGAGGGTGAAGAGAATTATCTTCCACAGTTATCAGCCTTTTCATTTCCTTTACAGGTAGATGTTGCAACAGATTAGGAAGCTAAGATATTGCATATTGTGTTGTGATCACCGTAGAGAGAGGAAGGGTTTAATTCTCGTTTTTTGTTTTGTCGTTTCAGATCTCCTTCCCCGCTGTTCCCTCCCTTCCCCGCGGGCTTTATTGCCCTCGTCTGATCCTTCCTTAACCTTTGGCTGTCATAGCATTCAAGGTTTGGATAGATCAGGAGGTGGCCTTTCTTTTACATCACGTTGATCCCGAGGAATTAGAGGTTAACACACAATATCTACAAGTGTGCCTGAGGGGCACGGCAAACCATATACTCAGAACAATGGAATGCGAGGAAGGAAAATACTGTAAGGAGATCCAGAGGCTGGAGGATCGCTGGGCCTATGCTACAAACTAGGTAAGTAAGGAGCAGGAGGCCCACGGGACTCACGTGCAGAGTGGGAACTCTCACGCGGGATGCGTACCAACGTCTATGGATCTTACAGTTTGGAAAGTTACGGATTCCGGACAAACCCGGCTGGATGGAGTGAAAACAACAGTGGACCTGGACACTAGGATAGTGGACACAGACTTCAGCACCTAGAAGCTTTAGTTACCTAACCCACAGGCTGCAGGTGCATAGGGCTGAAGTTGCGTCGGGTTTGCTGCGTTGATCCCGGTGATGCCTGAAACAAGGAGTTGCTGGCAGGCAGCCAGATGGAGGAGTCCGGTGGTTCCAAGGATGGAACTAGGAAGAAGGAAGTCCTGAAAAGGAAGGGGACAGAGTCTTGGTCACTAGCCAGTGACGGTGCTGGAACCAGGAGGGAACCAGGAGCTGTCGCCGCGTTCAGGTGAAGGAGGGGTCGCTTCTCTCTGTAGCTGCGCGGACCAGGAGCTGCTCTTCACGACCAGGCTGGAGGCACGAGCTGTCCCATGTAGTCTGCTGCTGTTGGCGGTGTCGGATCGTCGATCTGGACAACAGGCCTTGGCTAATGCAAGCCACGCGGTGAAACAAAGATGGCGTCTAGAGTGGACCAGGAGGGTCCGGGGTGCTTCTCTTTCACAAGGAAGCAGGGGCCAGTCTGGGGGACCAGGCTAGCAGTGTCGATTTCTTCAGGTCGTCGTCTCAGAGGTCACTAGCCAGCCGGCAAGTGACCAGACAACAGGAAGGGCAGCAACCAGGCAAAAGGGCCCCACGCAGATCACGGGGATGCTGGGGGGCTGGTCTTTGGTGCAGGAGCTGCGTCGGTGTGGGGCTTCTCAGTCCCCAAAGCACTCACTCGAGGAACCCTCAGGAGTTGTGCTGGAAGCGCTGTGCAGGTTTCTTCAAGATGGCCGTCTCCACGTTGCTCGTCGCACCCACGGGTCCCAGCTGTGCTGTGGATGTGGGTAGAGGTCAGAGAGGTCTGGAGGTCTGGGTCTTGTCGAGCTGGGTCGTCGGATTCCGGGATGGAAGGACTCTGCATCAAACCGCACAGGAGCTTGATGGTGCCTGCGAAGCAGGATGGTCACTCCCTGACCATAGGGGAGATTCTTCAGTCTTCTGGTTATCAGGAGGTCGAAGGTCAAGAGTTCTTCGTGGAAGTTGTCAAGAGTTATCTAATCGGGAATGGGACCAGCTCCTACCTTTATTCAGCTAAAGGGGGCTGCACTACGACTAGGTCCCTCCCCTGGGTGGGACCAGGAAGGGGGGTGGTTACACCCCCTATCCTTTGTCCAGTTTCCCGCCAGAGCTGGGGCTGGAGTGCCCCAGAAACTGGTTGGAACCTGAGGGACCGTCTGTTACACACACGACCCAAGACCACACCTAGGAGAGAGCTAGGCACACTATGGGATCTCCCGCCGGTAGTAGGGCATCATCCTTGCGGGGGTTGCTCCATTTGCCCTCTAACAACTAAAGTCACGAGTGTGGACATTGGTACAGATAAGCCTTGGGAGCTGCGGCAGTTCACAAACTGCAACAGCACCAACCGGATCTACCTCATCACGTGCACGTGCAACGAAAGTTACGTGGGCATGACCACGAGAAAGGTACGTGTGAGGATGCAGGAACACAAGAGCACTTTCCGTTGCAGGAAAGATGTCTCCAAACTCACTAAGCACTTTCTCACGTGCAATCATGCCGAAACAGACTTCAAATGGCATGTTCTTGAGAAACCGTACATTCCACCACATGTGAGTGATGTGTCTAGATATCTTTTCGTTCGTGAGCAGAGGTGGGTGTTCAAATTGGGGACACACAAACAAGGGCTGAACGACGACATTCCATGGGTCTCTTTGTCCTGATCAATTTGATCTGTGCCTCTATAGATAGTGTTATGCGTGGCTTACACCTTTAATCAGAGGACCAGAGGATTTGTCCTTGTATTTAACAGTATTATTTTCTTTGGGCGACACATTAGTTGGCGTCTGGCTATAGCATCTTTAGCCCACGACCTATTGAGGAGTTTAAGAGCACTTCGCTTATGGTGTGCTCGGGACTGGGCACTTTTGTTTCCATCTTTGCCCGCATGGCAGGGCGTCTTAGCTATCGTTTTCTGTCACACGTGACGGTGAACCCGTCTACCTTGGTTTGCACCGATTTTTGAGAGGGGTTCGTCACTTGCGAATACTCCCCGTTTAATTCCAGCATAAAAATATTGGTGATTCTAGAAATCCCTGTGGAGCGTGATGTATGTTTCCCAACATGCCACGTTTGTTCGAGCATTACGCTTGGTAATGTTTAAAAAGTAACTAGTTATTCTATTTTAATGTATTTGCATTTGTGACACTAGTTGGCACTTTTGACGCCGTGCCTATGACTACTAGCAAAGTGAGAGTCTGTTTTCAATTCCAAAACCCTTAACAACTAAAAAACTAAAAAACTACACTCACCAATGACATGATGTCATCGTGTAGTTCTATATCATTGGCTGAACTAGCGCGTGTCTAAATCCAGTTTTGTCCATACATCTAGAGTGGGCAGCACTCTGTCTAGGGTTGAGTGATATCCCAGTCAGTTCTAGGTTCAGGCGTTCTAAGAGACACCGCTCTTGGCCACGCACGAAACAGTAATGCGGAAATACATCCGTGGTTTTGGAAAGAACTACAATCACCCATGACGTGACGTCACTTTGTAGTTCTATACCGGCCCGTTCTCGCGAGAGGACGCGCGCGGGGCCTCGATCGAGTGTGGGCAGCGTTTAGGACAGATGTGGTATCATGTCCTGGAACCATCAGCGGGCACTAGTAACGAGGTAAGCGGCAATAGAACCACTATAATGCCAATACATAGTGCTGTGTGAGGAGTTGGCGACTTTGTCAGCCCCTCCCTCACCGGTATCGATTGGATGAGTGTCCCTAGCCGAACAGTGAAGAAGTCAGTACGCATTGGGGACTGTGCCTCCCCCTGACTCAGTCACCGCCGGGGATACCGACGGATAGGTAGGATTACCTGCCTTACTAGCCTGACATAACGGGCATGCCACTGTGCTAGCTATATGATATACATTAGATACTTTGAAAACCCATGTTAATTTAGCCTGTAGCTTGCAGGGAGGTGGAGGGTAGGTGTGTTGTGAACTTACTGATGGGGGTTAATTGACTCCATGTACAGAATACCTTGGATTGCGTAGACATTTACACTACCAGAGTAGCTGCATGTTTGGATGCCCGGTTTGTGTAGCTGACGTAGTCGGTTTCTGTTATTGTAGAGCGGGGTCTCACATATCCTGAGCCAGGTCCAGGAAGAGGTGAGGTCCACTCCCCGGACACACTGGGTGAGTAAATAAGCTGGTATATACACTTTTGTTAAACAATTTATTATGTTTTATACAGACCAGGGTAATAGATTGTGTTTTTCCTGTACGTTTGTCCTCTCTAAACAGTACATACTCAACCAGGTGCCGAAGAGAGGAGTTGAAACAGCTGAAGGAAAATCATATCCTTTACTGGTTTTTCACTTGTGTGTTTTTTCATATATATTTTTCACACCTTATTCACAATCAATGCAGTAGTATTGTTATAGAACAGAGACCCTGACGAAAGCCGAAGGACTTATCCCTGAGTGGCTGAAACATGTTGGTCTCCTCGCAGCTATTTGTTTGGACTGCGATGACGATATTACACTGTTCTTGGTTTTAGTAAGGAAGGGGCGAACAATTATTAAAGTTTTCTGGGTTGAGCTCCCTATCCTTTTTTAAGATCACCACTTATCATATTTTTTGTTTACACTGCACTCCCCATCACATCAACATCATGTGGTAGTACCGAGTGATTGTGGGTCGCTACCCCATATCTGGTTATCGGGGTATGCCGGTCTCAATGATCTAGAGACACAATACCCGTTTAGGACTACCAGATGAGAATATTGATCATTACAAGACTGTTGATGGGAATCCTACACCAGGGGGGACTCACGTTACTGGTTCTTCACATCTTGTGATCTGGTTTGTTAGTATATTTTATTCACACCCTTGTACTATTGACAAGGTGTGGATGAGCAGAGGACTACGGTTGAATCCTTAATAAGACCCCTAAGTTTGTAGTTGTTTGTTGATTCCTATGGGGGATAATACTTAGGCTTGGTCTATAAACATCCCTCTAGCCCTGCATTAACTCGTGTTTTTCTATGTTCAGAGCAGCGTGCAGCTGCGGGCCATTATAGATTGATCTAGAATAATAGCGATCATTTCATTTCTATTAGTAAGAAGTGGTTAATATTTTGACTTTTTGTCTTTAGGTTTCTTATACCTCTTGTCCCCTCCACTGTATAGCTACAATGGCTGAACGCCATGGTTTGGCGTATGACGACGCCATGTACCACTCTATTTTAGACAACATGCCAAGTCTTTTGGAAACACTGCCCACACCCACAGTGAATGCAACAGATGACTGGACTAAAGTGCTGGCCTTAAAGAAGTCGCAATCTCGGACTCAGACTCACGGGGTCATCATGGCAGAGTATATGAGAGCCAGTTGCGCACCTCCCGGGCTTATAGTTACCAATGCTCCACGACTATTTCTGAGTGACAAACCATTCCTGAAGGACTGGTCAATGATCGCTTGGCGCTGTACCCGTGACTGGCTAATTCTGATTATCAGCACAGCCAAACGGATATCAGACGCCATTTTAGTAGAAATACAGGTGTTGGAGGGCAAAATTAAGGCTACCATCAGTGCCACCTTCAAGAAAAACAAAGATGAATCAGATAAAGCCAACAAAGAATTTGCTGATTCGATACTTCAGACTAAACTTGAGAAGTTCAAGAAAGACCTGGCCAAGTTTAATTTGGAAACTGTTTATCCCTACACCAGCGATAACTACAAAGCTCCTGATTTTAACAAGAGAGGGAGAATGTATGGATCAAACTATTCAGGATCAAGCACGGAGTCAGGGAGTGATTCGGAGACCAGTAATCAACCTTCCAACGCCGGTAACTACCGAGGCAGAGGTGGTAGATCACAGAATTATAGGGGCCAGTACAACATGCCCGGCCAATCATGGTGGCCTCCGGGACCCTGGGGGTATCCAGGTAACTTCGCGCCACCGATGGGCCCTTTTCCAGGTTTCCAAAATTTCAACAGCCAGCCTTTTTTAGCGCGTGGCCCCAGACGGTCACGGGGCAAAAGAAGACCGGCACAGGGACAACCTCAGGTCCAATGGGAGGATACAACAGGCCCACACGCAGGAACTCGGAGTCAAACGAGACGGATTGCTCAAGAACAATAAGCAAACCCAAACAGAGTTTGGTGGTCAATCTCAGTTCAAGAACTTTAACGGACATAGAGGAAGCGGTGCTGAATAAGGGCCTAGGCTTTGTGACCACTGATGAGGGCGATCCATTTGTTTTACAAATGGAATTAGCGCAGTTTTTTCGCAAACTGAGGCTCCACTATTTCTTCAAAAACAAGAACTCTGAGGAATCGGAGGTAGAGATAGACACCAACACAGGTCTGAGGAACAAATCTACTTTTTCACCTCCCTCACATGCCATACCTACTCAAGTTCTCACTTTTGAACTAGCTGTCAAGAATGAAATAGATCTCATACAATACAGCTCCAAACCACGGTACAATAATCTCACCACTGCAGAGAGACAGGGTCTTAAATCACTGACCCAAGACAGTACGGTAATTGTGAAGCCCGCTGATAAAGGGGGCTCCATTGTGGTACAAAATGTAGACACTTATAGGGCAGAGTGTCTCCGGCAGCTGAGCAACAGCGATGCCTACCGTCCACTGACCATCGACCCGACTCCCAGACTGACGAGGGAGATCACAGTCTTGGTTGAAGAAGCCTTGGCGGAAGGCTGGATTACCCCCGCAGAGGCATCATTCCTGCAGGCTAAGCATCCCATTATGCCTTATTTTTACACCTTACCTAAGGTGCATAAGCCACAGAGACCGCCTCCAGGGAGGCCCATAATTTCAGGCCTGGGGTCATTATTTGAACCGCTTTCAGCGTTTGCTGATTATTTTCTCAAACCCTTGGTGAGCATGATGCCCACGTTTCTTAAGGACACTGCTGACGTCCTGAGAGTGATTCCCGAGATTGCCTTTGATCGAGAGACAGATTACCTGATCTCTCTGGACGTTGAGTCTCTGTATACCTCAATTCCCCAGGATGCGACCCTGGATACCATCAGGTCCATCCTGGGTGAATCGGAACTGAATTCCATCACTCCAGTACCGTTCATTATGGCTCTGGCTACCATAGCCATGAAAGAAAACTTCTTCATGTACGAGGACCAGATATACCATCAAGTCTCTGGGACCAGCATGGGCAGTATTTTTGCCCCTTCGCTGGCGAATCTATATGTCCATCATTTTGAACAGACGACAGTTCTGCATCCCACCAATCCCTTCTTTCCATCCATTATTTGGTGGAAGAGATATATTGATGATATCCTGATGGTGTGGAGAGGGACTAGCAAATCGGCCGTACAATTTCACCAATGGCTTAACAGCAAGAACAATTATCTCCGATTCACGATGGAAATGAGTAAAGACAGACTCCCGTTCCTGGATCTCTCTATTTACAGCACCTCGAGGGGTTTGGAGAGTGAATTGTACAAAAAGCCAATGGCAAGGAATTCATTGCTCCTGTATGAAAGTCAACACCCTAAGTCTTTGAGGGACAATCTGCCCTTTGGACAGTTTCTTCGAGTCCATCGGAACTGTTCTAGCCCAGACACTTTCAAACTCCATGCAGAGGAGCTTTCCAAACAGCTGAGAGAGAGGCACTACCCCAAGAAATTGGTCCAACGTTCATATAAACGAGCAGCGAACAACCATCGGGCTGCCCTCTTGGAACCACGCATAGAGAAACCACCACTGGATCGTCTAACCCTAGTGAGCACTTTTAACACCAAATCGAACTATGTCCAAAAAGTGATCAAAAAACACTGGAGAATTTTGAACAGTGGCAAAGAAAAGATTCCCTTTCCTCTGTTCGCCTTCAAACGCTCAACCAACCTGAGGGACCGTCTGGTACACACACGACCCAAGACCACACCCAGGAGAGAGCTAGGCACACTATGGGATCTCCCGCCGGTAGTAGGGCATCATCCTTGCGGGGGTTGCTCCATTTGCCCTCTAACAACTAAAGTCACGAGTGTGGACATTGGTACAGATAAGCCTTGGGAGCTGCGGCAGTTCACAAACTGCAACAGCACCAACCTGATCTACCTCATCACGTGCACGTGCAACGAAAGATACGTGGGCATGACCACGAGAAAGGTACGTGTGAGGATGCAGGAACACAAGAGCACTTTCCGTTGCAGGAAAGATGTCTCCAAACTCACTAAGCACTTTCTCACGTGCAATCATGCCGAAACAGACTTCAAATGGCATGTTCTTGAGAAACCGTACATTCCACCACATGTGAGTGATGTGTCTAGATATCTTTTCGTTCGTGAGCAGAGGTGGGTGTTCAAATTGGGGACACACAAACAAGGGCTGAACGACGACATTCCATGGGTCTCTTTGTCCTGATCAATTTGATCTGTGCCTCTATAGATAGTGTTATGCGTGGCTTACACCTTTAATCAGAGGACCAGAGGATTTGTCCTTGTATTTAACAGTATTATTTTCTTTGGGCGACACATTAGTTGGCGTCTGGCTATAGCATCTTTAGCCCACGACCTATTGAGGAGTTTAAGAGCACTTCGCTTATGGTGTGCTCGGGACTGGGCACTTTTGTTTCCATCTTTGCCCGCATGGCAGGGCGTCTTAGCTATCGTTTTCTGTCACACGTGACGGTGAACCTGTCTACCTTGGTTTGCACCGATTTTTGAGAGGGGTTCGTCACTTGCGAATACTCCCCGTTCAATTCCAGCATAAAAATATTGGTGATTCTAGAAATCCCTGTGGAGCGTGATGTATGTTTCCCAACATGCCACGTTTGTTCGAGCATTACGCTTGGTAATGTTTAAAAAGTAACTAGTTATTCTATTTTAATGTATTTGCATTTGTGACACTAGTTGGCACTTTTGACGCCGTGCCTATGACTACTAGCAAAGTGAGAGTCTGTTTTCAATTCCAAAACCCTTAACAACTAAAAAACTAAAAAACTACACTCACCAATGACATGATGTCATCGTGTAGTTCTATATCATTGGCTGAACTAGCGCGTGTCTAAATCCAGTTTTGTCCATACATCTAGAGTGGGCAGCACTCTGTCTAGGGTTGAGTGATATCCCAGTCAGTTCTAGGTTCAGGCGTTCTAAGAGACACCGCTCTTGGCCACGCACGAAACAGTAATGCGGAAATACATCCGTGGTTTTGGAAAGAACTACAATCACCCATGACGTGACGTCACTTTGTAGTTCTATACCGGCCCGTTCTCGCGAGAGGACGCGCGCGGGGCCTCGATCGAGTGTGGGCAGCGTTTAGGACAGATGTGGTATCATGTCCTGGAACCATCAGCGGGCACTAGTAACGAGGTAAGCGGCAATAGAACCACTATAATGCCAATACATAGTGCTGTGTGAGGAGGTGGCGACTTTGTCAGCCCCTCCCTCACCGGTATCGATTGGATGAGTGTCCCTAGCCGAACAGTGAAGAAGTCAGTACGCATTGGGGACTGTGCCTCCCCCTGACTCAGTCACCGCCGGGGATACCGACGGATAGGTAGGATTACCTGCCTTACTAGCCTGACATAACGGGCATGCCACTGTGCTAGCTATATGATATACATTAGATACTTTGAAAACCCATGTTAATTTAGCCTGTAGCTTGCAGGGAGGTGGAGGGTAGGTGTGTTGTGAACTTACTGATGGGGGTTAATTGACTCCATGTACAGAATACCTTGGATTGCGTAGACATTTACACTACCAGAGTAGCTGCATGTTTGGATGCCCGGTTTGTGTAGCTGACGTAGTCGGTTTCTGTTATTGTAGAGCGGGGTCTCACATATCCTGAGCCAGGTCCAGGAAGAGGTGAGGTCCACTCCCCGGACACACTGGGTGAGTAAATAAGCTGGTATATACACTTTTGTTAAACAATTTATTATGTTTTATACAGACCAGGGTAATAGATTGTGTTTTTCTTGTACGTTTGTCCTCTCTAAACAGTACATACTCAACCAGGTGCCGAAGAGAGGAGTTGAAACAGCTGAAGGAAAATCATATCCTTTACTGGTTTTTCACTTGTGTGTTTTTTCATATATATTTTTCACACCTTATTCACAATCAATGCAGTAGTATTGTTATAGAACAGAGACCCTGACGAAAGCCGAAGGACTTATCCCTGAGTGGCTGAAACATGTTGGTCTCCTCGCAGCTATTTGTTTAGACTGCGATGACGATATTACACTGTTCTTGTTTTTAGTAAGGAAGGGGCGAACAATTATTAAAGTTTTCTGGGTTGAGCTCCCTATCCTTTTTTAAGATCACCACTTATCATATTTTTTGTTTACACTGCACTCCCCATCACATCAACATCATGTGGTAGTACCGAGTGATTGTGGGTCGCTACCCCATATCTGGTTATCGGGGTATGCCGGTCTCAATGATCTAGAGACACAATACCCGTTTAGGACTACCAGATGAGAATATTGATCATTACAAGACTGTTGATGGGAATCCTACACCAGGGGGGACTCACGTTACTGGTTCTTCACATCTTGTGATCTGGTTTGTTAGTATATTTTATTCACACCCTTGTACTATTGACAAGGTGTGGATGAGCAGAGGACTACGGTTGAATCCTTAATAAGACCCCTAAGTTTGTAGTTGTTTGTTGATTCCTATGGGGGATAATACTTAGGCTTGGTCTATAAACATCCCTCTAGCCCTGCATTAACTCGTGTTTTTCTATGGTGCTAGCACCTCCCAAGGCAGGAAACCCTTTGTCTGAGCCTCCCTCGCTGGAAGGACTCCCAGCAGCAGGAGGTCAGACTTGTGTCTGTGGTGGCAGCATCCATTTTGTGATGCTGAGGCTTGAGTTAACTTTAACCGGGGTTTACAGTTACATACATGTCGTGTCCTTCTAGAAGGGTGGAATGCTAACCCCGTCACCAGAATTGGCGAGGGGTTAGTATTCCAATTCGTATGACACCTTACTCGACATGTTTTGATAATGCTATGCCAAAGTTAGCATTTAACCGCGAGGATTATAATGCACTTAAGAGTATATGGTATAGCGTTATCATGGAACAGCTATAAGGACTTGGTTCCGCAAGCTGCAAACTGGCTCAGCTCATGCCAGAGCACCATCTCACATAATTCCAAGCACTCTGCCTTCAGGATTGATAAGGCCTGCCATAGGAGTGACTGATAGGAATATATGTGTCCATTTTAGGGTTAGATATAGGAATACTATATCTAAAGCAAAGGGTGATTACACCACCTTGCCCCAGCTGTCGTGCAGCCAGTTGTGTCAGATTTGGGTGGCCAGCCAGGGGTGGCATAATACATGCTGCAGCCCCTGGTAGGCCCTGGGTACACCTATGCCCTGGATACCTAAGGTATACTGTACAGGGACTGATAAGGTGGCCCAGTACCAATTGGTAAATGCACCTAAAGTACATGCTTGTCAATTTAGAGAGAGAACAGCTAGGCTGTGGGTCTGATTAGCAGGCCCACAGCCAGGGAAAGTCGTAAATCAGTGAAGCAAAAAGCAAAAATCTGGGGTGGCCATGGGATTGCAGACCCCACTCTCCTACATAACCCCCCCCCAAACTTTGGGACATTAAACTAACCTTGACCAGGTGAGTCTTCTGTTTCTAAGTGGAAGTACCTGGAGAGACCATCTGCATTACCATGGTCAGTCCCTGGGCGGTGCTCCACTGTAAAGTCCATCCCCTGTAGGGAAATGGACCACCTAAGAAGTTTGGGGTTTTCACCCTTCATTTGATTTGGCCATAAGAGGGGCTTATGGTCGGTCTGAATCTTGAAGTGAGTACCAAACAAGTATGGCCTCAACTTCTTCAGGGCCCAAACCACAGCAAAGGCCTCCCTCTCAATAGCTGACCAACGTTTCTCTCTAGGGGTCAGCCTTCTACTTATAAAAGCAATGGGCTGGTCATGACCATCAATATTCAGCTGAGATAGAACAGCTCCCACACCCAACTCAGAAGCATCTGTTTGGACAATGAAAAGTTTGGAGTAGTCTGGACTCTTGAGAATAGGTGCAGTGCACATGGCCTGCTTTAGGTCATCGAATGCCTTCTGACAGCTAACTGTCCACTGAACTTTCTTTGGCATTTTCTTACTTGTCAGGTCATTAAGTGGAGTCACAATGGTTCCATAATTTCTGACAAATTTCCTGTAATAACCAGACAGGCCCAAGAAAGCTCTGACCTGTGTCTGGGTGGTTGGAGGAGCCCAGTCCTTTATGGCCTGTATCTTGCTCTCCAGAGGTTGAACTTGGCCTCCACCTACAAGGTGGCCCAAGTATACAACTTGACTCTGCCCTATCTGGCACTTAGTAGCCTTGATAGTGAGGCCTGCCTTTTGCAGGGCCTCTAAAACTTTCCTTGGGTGGATCAGGTGATCCTCCCAGGTGGAGCTAAAGATAGCAATATCATCTAGATATGCTGCACAAAAGTCATCCAACCCAGTGAGAACTTGGTTCACCAACCTTTGAAAAGTGGCAGGTGCATTTTTCAAACCAAAGGGCATCACCACAAATTGGTAATGACCTCCTGGGGTAGAAAATGCTGTCTTGGCCTTGGCATCCTCAGCTAACCTGATTTGCCAATAACCAGCTCTCAGGTCAAATGTACTTAAGAAAGTTGCAGAAGCCAACTTATCTATCAGTTCATCTGCTCTTGGTATAGGATGGGCATCTGTCTTAGTGACAGCATTGAGACCCCTGTAGTCTACGCAAAACCTCATCTCTCTCTTACCATCCTGGGTGTGAGGTTTAGGCACTAGAACTACAGGACTAGCCCAAGGGCTCTCTGAGGGTTCAGTGACTCCCAATTCCAACATCTTTTGTACTTCAGTTTTTATGCAGTCCCTGACGTGGTCAGGTTGCCTGTAGATTTTACTCTTTATAGGCAGACTGTCTCCAGTGTCCACCTCATTTGTGCACCAGTTTGTCTGACTGGGGGTCAGAGAAAACATTTGTCTGAAGGATTGAAGGACTTGCTTACAATCCTGTTGCTGATGCTCAGAGAGGCATTCAGAAAAGACTACACCATCTACTGACCCATCATCAGGGTTCTGAGTGAGCAGGTCTGGGAGAGGGTCACTCTCTTCCTCCTGTCCCTCGTCTGTGGCCATGAGCAAGCCCATGTCCTCCCTGTCAACAAATGCTTTGAGCCTATTCACATGAAGTACTCTGTGAGGGCTCCTGGGAGTTCCCATGTCCACCAAGTAGGTGACTTCTCCCTTTTGCTCAATGATGATGTGGGGTCCAGACCATTTGTCTTGGAGAGCTGCTGGGGCCACTGGCTCCAACACCCACACCTTCTGTCCTGCATGGTAAACAGTTAGGACAGCCTTTTGGTCATGCCAAGCTTTTTGAAGTTCTTGGCTGGCCTCCAGGTTTTTAGATGCCTTCTCCATGTACTCTGCCATCCTGGAGCGGAGACCAAGTACATAGTCCACTATGTCAAGTTTAGGCTTTCTGAGAGGTAACTCCCATCCTTCCTTCACAAGACATAGGGGTCCTCTTACAGGATGTCCAAACAAAAGCTCAAAAGGGCTGTAACCAACCCCCTTCTGTGGGACCTCTCTGTAAGCAAACAGAAGGCAGGGTAAAAGGATGTCCCATCTTCGCCTAAGCTTTTCAGGTAACCCTTTTATCATCCCTTTGAGGGTCCTGTTGAATCTTTCAACAAGCCCATTGCATTGTGGGTGATAGGGTGTGGTAAATTTGTAATTTACACCACATTCCTTCCACATAGCAGTCAAGTATCCTGACATGAAGTTTGCACCTCTGTCAGAGACAACCTTATTAGGGAACCCCTCTCTGGAGAAAACTCCAACCAGGGCCCTAGCCACAACAGGAGCTGTAGTGGTCCTAAGGGGAATAGCTTTTGGATACCTGGTGGCATGATCCACTACCACCAGTATGAATCTGTGTCCAGATGCTGTTGGGGGGTCCATTGGTCCAACAATGTCAATCCCCACTCTTTCAAAGGGAACCCCCACCACAGGTAGTGATATAAGGGGGGCCTTTGTTGTGCCACCTGATTTGCCACTGGCTTGGCAGGTGATACATGAGCGACAAAACTCCTTAGTGTCCTCAGACATATGGGGCCAGTGAAAGTGTGGGGCAAGCCTGTCCCAAGTCTTGTTCTGGCCTAAGTGACCTGCAAAGGGAATTTCATGGGCTAAGGTGAGAAGGAAACCTCTCAGAGACAAGGGGATGACCAGCCTCCTGGTAGCACCAGGCTTGGGGTCTCTTGCCTCAGAGTATAGGAGTCCATCGTCCCAATATACCTTATGGGCACCTGTAGCATTCCCTGCAGCCTCAGCAGCAGCCTGCTGTCTGAGGGGTTCAAGAGAGGAACAGTCTAACTGTGCCTGCCTCAAGTCTGCCCTGGAAGGTCCCCCTGTCCCAAGAAACTCAACCTGTTCAGGCTCAAGTTCTTCTAGGACAGTTCCTTCTGGGGTCTTGGGGTCAGTCTCCTGAGAGAGCTGATCCTCTACCCGAGGCAGGGGGGAAGGGTCAACCTTACCCCTACTGCTCTTTCTCTTGGGTAGTGTCTGGTCCATTCTTCCAGGATCCAGCACTAGTTCAGCTGGGAATTTCTTGGCCTGTGACCTAGTCACAGCAAGGACATGTGCTGACAAACCTAACATTTCCACATGAGTCCTATACTCCACATCTGACCATAAGGAGGATTCCAAATCATTGCCCAAAAGACAGTCCACTGGGAGGTCTGAACTAACAACAACCCTTTTGAGGCCATTTACCCCTCCCCAGGAGAAGTTAACAAGTGCCATACTATGGGAGGTAGTGGCATTGCTAGCATTGGTCACCAGGTAGTCTGATCCCAGTATTACCTGGTCAGGGTCCACAAAGTTTGGTGTCACCATGGTGACACTGGCACAAGTGTCCCTGTAGGCCTGAGCCATTTTTCCATTAATCAAAGGCGTCTGCCTGTACTTGCCCAGGGTACTGGGACTTATTGTAGGGGTCATATCCATGTCCCCAGTACAAACAAGAACAGCCTAAGTAGGTGTTCTGACTAAGTCAGAGCCCGCCTCAGTTCCCAGGGTTAACCCCACTATAGCCTTAGGAGGATTACTACCACTACTAACTGTACTAGGGGGTGCAGGTGCCTTAGGGGCAGTAGTGGTAGGAGTTGGGCCTTTCTTGATGCACTCACTAAACCAGTGAGTATTACTTTTGCAGTATTGGCACCATGGTTTCTTCTGACCATTATTCTTCTTCTTTTGGGAATTCTGGGAATTCTGGGACCCACCCTCTTTAGATTGTTGGGGCCCTGTTGAAGACTTCTGGTCATTTTGCTTATTCTCATTACCCTTGGGATCTGCTTTCTTCTGGCCTCCACCCTGGTTTTGGTTCTGCTGCTTGACCCTTGTCCTGACCCATCTGTCTGCCTTCTTTCCCAATTCTTGGGGAGAGGTCAGATCTGAGTCAATAAGGTGCTGATGCAACAACTGATTCTGACAATTACTTAAGATTTGGTCTCTCATAATTAGATTATACAATCCTTTGTAATCAGTAACTTTACTTCCCAGTAACCAGCCTTCAAAAGCCTTAGTGGCACAATCAACAAAGTCAGCCCAATCCTGAGACTGAATTTTCTGGGTGTCCCTGAACAGCAACCTGTACTGTTCAGTTGTTAAGCCAAACCCATCAATCAGTGTATTCTTCAGGACTTGGTAATTGTTAGCATCCTCAGCACTAGTAGTGAGGAGCTTATCTCTACCTTTACCTTCAAAGGAGAGCCACAATATAGCTGCCCACTGACTCTGGGGGATGCACTGGACAGTGCAGGCCCTCTCCAGAGCAGTCATCCATTTGTGGATGTCATCCCCTTGTTTAAAGGGGGGCACTATCTTACTCAGGTGTCTAGTATCAAAACTCCTGTCTTTATCCTTAGGGATATTGCTGCCACCAGTGGGGATTGCCCCACTCAACTGTTGCTCTCTAGCAAAGGCAAGCTTCTCCTTGGCAAGGGCAAGTTCTTCCCTCTGGATCCTTAGATTAGCTTGTTTCATCCTTGCTTCATGTTCTCTCCTCTGAGGGGAAGTCATTCTCCTCTGGGGAGAAGTCATTCTCTTCTGAGAAGAGGCATGAGAGTGCACAGATCTATTGTAGTCCCTAGAATGAGACCTATCTCTTCTAACTCCAAAGTTAGGCCTGCTTAGGGTCAGTACTGGGGGTCCCCCAGATCCTTCCCTATGTAGGTCTAAGTTGGCCCTAGTAAGTCTGCTGACTAGCTCAGGACCATTGTCTGCCTCATCCCCAGAGATAGCCTCTTCATCCTCCTCCTCTGCATCTACTGTGTCATGGAGGTCTGGATCACAAAGGGCACCTTCTAAGGCTGGCATGCTCCCATCTGTCTGAGAAGCTTTTCTAGCATCATAAGTCTCTATGAGACCTAACAGAAAAGGAGTGGTAGGGTTAGAACCCTGTTTCAATTTCCTGGAGGTACACAATTGTCTCATCTCCTGGAAACTGAGAGCTGCATATCTGGAAAGGACCTGTGGAGGGTCACTAGCCACTAGGGGAGTCTCTGCAGACTCTCCATGGGTAGACATGCTTCTAGTGAGGTGTAAGTGGTGCACTTACCTACACTATGGGTTTTCCTACTGATCCCTTGCTAAGAGTTGTAGTCAGGGTGTGCTAGGCCCTTTCTACTACAACAGCTGGTTCAGTAGAACTCAGAGTATTTCTAAGCTTGTTATATGTACCTATGGTACCTATGTGATCTTTCAAACGATATCTCAAGATTATACGTGGTAAAAACAACAGCAAGCTCAAATCCCAACCGCTGCACACCAATGTGAGAAGTTGGCCTGATATATGATGTTCACTAATTCTAGTGATCCCCTTGTATCAGTCCAAACAACCCTTATGGTGATTGGTTGTAAAGTCAACCGTATAGACCAGCTATCCTAGTAGCGTGGACAAAAGCAGTCTTTAGGCTAAACTCTTTTGGCATGTGAAGCCAGCTGTTTTACCACAATATAACCCCTTGAATACCAGATGAAAGGACACCACACAGGTTGTTATGAAAATAAACGATATATTTATTAATAACAACACCTCTGAACTCTTTATGAGGTCACAGGGCTAAGCACATGACAATACTACAAAAGAAATACGAGTTCGCACAATATCTACAAGTGTGCCTGAGGGGCACGGCAAACCATATACTCAGAACAATGGAATGCTAGGAAGGAAAATACTGTAAGGAGATCCAGATGTTGGAGGATCGCTGGGACTACGCTACAAACTAGGTAAGTAAGGAGCAGGAGGCCCACGGGACTCACGTGCAGAGTGGGAACTCTCACGCGGGATGCGTACCAACGTCTATGGATCTTACAGTTTGGAAAGTTACGGATTCCGGACGAACCCGGCTGGATGGAGGGAAAACAACAGTGGACCTGGACACTAGGATAGTGGACACAGACTTCAGCACCTAGAAGCTTTAGTTACCTAACCCACAGGCTGCGGGTGCATAGGGCTGAAGTTGCGTCGGGTTTGCTGCGTTGATCCCGGTGATGCCTGAAACAAGGAGTTGCTGGCAGGCAGCCAGATGGAGGAGTCTGGTGGTTCCAAGGATGGAACTAGGAAGAAGGAAGTCCTGAAAAGGAAGGGGACAGAGTCTTGGTCACTAGCCAGTGACGGTGCTGGAACCAGGAGGGAACCAGGAGCTGTTGCCGCGTTCAGGTGAAGGAGGGGTCGCTTCTCTCTGTAGCTGCGCGGACCAGGAGCTGCTCTTCACGACCAGGCTGGAGGCACGAGCTGTCCCACGTAGTCTGCTGCTGTTGGCGGTGTCGGATTGTCGATCTGGACAACAGGCCTTGGCTAATGCAAGCCACGCGGTGGAACAAAGATGGCGTCTAGAGTGGACCAGGAGGGTCCGGGGTGCTGCTCTTTCACAAGGAAGCAGGGGCCAGTCTGGGGGACCAGGCTAGCAGTGTTGATTTCTTCGGGTCGTCGTCTCAGAGGTCACTAGCCAGCCAGCAAGTGACCAGACAACAGGAAGGGCAGCAACCAGGCAAAAGGGCCCCACGCAGATCACGGGTATGCTGGGGGGCTGGTCTTTGGTGCAGGAGCTGCGTCGGTGTGGGGCTTCTCAGTCCCCAATGCACTCACTCGAGGAACCCTCAGGAGTCGTGCTGGAAGCGCTGTGCAGGTTTCTTCAAGATGGCCGTCTCCACGTTGCTCGTCGCACCCACGGGTCCCAGCTGTGCTGTGGATGTGGGTAGAGGTCAGAGAGGTCTGGAGGTCCGGGTCTTGTCGAGCTGTGTCGTCGGATTCCGGGATGGAAGGACTCTGCAGCAAACCGCACAGGAGCTTGATGGTGCCTGCGAAGCAGGATGGTCACTCCCTGACCATAGGGGAGATTCTTTAGTCTTCTGGTTATCAGGAGGTCGAAGGTCAAGAGTTCTTCGTGGAAGTTGTCAAGAGTAATCTAATCTGGAATGGGACCAGCTCCTACCTTTATTCAGCTAAAGGGGGCTGCACTACGACTAGGTCCCTCCCCTGGGTGGGACCAGGAAGGGGGGTGGTTAAACCCCCTATCCTTTGTCCAGTTTCCCGCCAGAGCTGGGGCTGGAGTGCCCCAGCAACTGGTTGGAACCGGTGTATGCACAGGGCACCTTGTGTGCCCCAGGCATGTCTCATTCCTTTCAGCCTGAGCCTACCTAATACACAAAATCCTGTCTGGGGTGGTGCTAGCACCTCCCAAGGCAGGAAACCCTTTGTCTGAGCCTCCCTCGCTGGAAGGACTCCCAGCAGCAGGAGGTCAGACTTGTGTCTGTGGTGGCAGCATCCATTTTGTGAGGCTGAGGCTTGAGTTAACTTTAACCGGGGTTTACAGTTACATACATGTCGTGTCCTTCTAGAAGGGTGGAATGCTAACCCCGTCGCCAGAATTGGCGAGGGGTTAGTATTCCAATTCGTATTACACCTTACTCGACATGTTTTGATAATGCTATGCCAAAGTTAGCATTTAACCGCGAGGATTATAATGCACTTAAGAGTATATGGTATAGCGTTATCATGGAACAGCTATAAGGACTTGGTTCCGCAAGCTGCAAACGGGCTCAGCTCATGCCAGAGCACCATCTCACATAATTCCAAGCACTCTGCCTTCAGGATTGATAAGGCCTGCCATAGGAGTGACTGATAGGAATATATGTGTCCATTTTAGGGTTAGATATAGGAATACTATATCTAAAGCAAAGGGTGATTACACCACCTTGCTCCAGCTGTCGTGCAGCCAGTTGTGTCAGATTTGGGTGGCCAGCCAGGGGTAGCATAATACATGCTGCAGCCCCTGGTAGGCCCTGGGTACACCTATGCCCTGGATACCTAAGGTATACTGTACAGGGACTGATAAGGTGGCCCAGTACCAATTGGTAAATGCACCTAAGGTACATGCTTGTCAATTTAGAGAGAGAACAGCTAGGCTGTGGGTCTGATTAGCAGGCCCACAGCCAGGGAAAGTCGTAAATCAGTGAAGCAAAAAGCAAAAATCTGGGGTGACCATGGGATTGCAGACCCCACTCTCCTACAACGTGGGCCTCCAAGATCTTGGCCAGAAAGAGGAGGAGAGATATAGGTCGATAGTTCGAGGGGTTCGAGGGGTCGGCCCCTGGTTTTTTTAAAAGAGGGACTACCATAGCGTTCTTGAAGACGCTGGGTACCTTGCCCTGTGCGAGTGACTCATTGAGGAAGGGGAGTACACTGTGAGGCATGACAGAGAAAGTGTCCCTCAGGACATGAGTTGGACAGCTGTCATCAGGAGACCCGGACTTAAACAGAGTCATAAGATCTAATAATGTTTTGGGACATATTGCTGGGAGAAGGTCCATGGTGGATAAGTTCCTGGACACATCTTCCAGTGGTTTCGTACCAGCAGTGTTGGGGATGCTGACTTTGATGGTGGAGATTTTGTCCAAGAAGAAATTATACAAGGAATTGCAAAGCTCTTGGGTAGGTGCCTGGCTAGGCAATGTTCTCTCGTCATTACACAGGTCATTCACATGCGTGAAGATTTCCTTAGGTTTGTTGTGAGCATTTAGTATTCTGGCAGAGAAGTAGGCCGCTTTGGTATCCAAAATGGCTTATTTATACTCTCTACGAGCTAGCGAGAACTGCAATTTATCTTCTTTGGAGTAGCTTAGCCTCCATTTTCTCTATTTTTGACGGAGCTCGAGTATTTGTGTTTTTAGTTCGGGGGTAAACCATTTATGAGCATCCGAATAGCGGGCACGGGAAAATTTAACAAGTGGGACATGTACATTACTTGCCGCCAATAGCCAATCCGAGATGTTCTCTTCCATGGAGTTGACATCAGGGTTAAAGGTGGGTAATGAGCTAGCCAAAGTATTAACGAATTCTAGTTTATTGAGGGTTCTCCACTTTCTTATCATACCTCCCGCCATTGTGGGGGGCTTGATCTTACCGCTGAAAGTAACTGTAAATTTTATCAAGTGGTGATCTGACCATATACAAGGAGAGATTATGGGCACCGGCAGTGTGAGGTTATGGGACCAGATTTGGTCCAAGATGTGTCCCTTTTCATGGGTAGGGGAGGATAAATGCTGGGCCAGGTTCAGGTTAGAAAGTAGCTCGGAGAGTTCTGCGGCGTGTGGCCCGCCCAGGCATCATTGAACCAGTAGTTAGAGTCCCCAATAAGTAGGTCCTTAGCATGATTCACGACTAGGTTGGCCATTTGTTCGCTTAGGGAGAGACAGAATGTAGGCATTGCCTGGGGGGGGGGGTCGATAAATAAGCACTAGTACAAGAGATACAGTGTTCGTATCAAGTTTAATAACAATATTAAAAGCACTAGTACAAGAGATCCAGTGTTCGTATCAAGTTTAATAACAATATTAAAAGCACTAGTACAAGAGATCTATTGTTCGTATCAAGTTTAATAACAATATTCTCTACGTCCGGGAGGTCATGGTGTAAACTTGAGATCTTTGTGTATAATGGCGGCTACACCGCCACCCATCTTTCCTAAGGGCTGATTAGCAGACAGGATGTAATAATCTGAAGGAAGTGCCGCTAAAATGTTTGGTGTGGAGTCCTGGGTTAACCAGGTTTTGGTAATCAAGAGGACATCGACATTTTTCCGAAGTAGGCAGCAGGAAGATGTCAAGTTGGTGCTTTACCAGGCAGCGTGTATTGAGGTAAAGAATTGTTGGACCCGGCCTCGTGGCGTGGTTCGCCTCTGTCCCTCCACACCCTGTGAGCATAGTCCCGTACCCCGAGTCCCCTGCGCAGCCTCCCTGTTAGCGTAGCCTGCACCCCGAACCTGGTCGCCCTACTCCCGTAAGCCTAGGTCCCCCTAGCACCTCGACCAGGCCGGCCTTCCCCGTCCCACGCCCGGCTCCGAGCGCCTAACCTTGCATGCCCCACAAGGCCCGGACGCCATCTTCCCTTCCCGACATCCCTGTCTCCCTGGGCCTAGCGTGACCCCGGCCCCAGCGAAACCCAGACTCCAAAGGTGCGCCAGTCCCGGCTGGGGGGTAAAGCGCTCCCCGAAGTGAGATAAGCCAGGGAGTTTCGATGGCACCTCCGGCCTCCCCTGGGAGACCGGTATCTGTCACACCTTTGGCCCTCCCCTGTGGGCCAGTTTGGATCGCACCTTTGGCCTCCCTGAGTGCGGGCTCCAGACCTGCTGGGCGTCTGGGGATTCCCGGACGCATCTTCAAAGGGATCAAAGAGCCAACCACCGGACCTCTCCAACGACCAGCCCCCAAGGCCTGAGACCTCCGCCTGCGAGGGTCCGGACATCAAAGGGCTAATGGACTATATCTGGGCCCGCCTGACAACTAGCGGGCAGTTGTATCTTGGACCGGAAGCCTGCTGATCTGATCGCGGCTGACCCTAAGGAGAACTCATCTTGAACCTCTGAGCCCTGCTGACGCTGTCGCGGCTCCCTCTTCGCAACAAGGAACTGAACCACCTGAGCCCTGCTGACGCTGTCGCGGCTCGATCTGAACTTGTAACCATCGGAGCCCTGCTGATGCTGTCGCGGCTCGACCCCTAAGACCACCGGAGCCCTGCTGACGCTGTCGCGGCTCAAGCTTGAACCTGCAACCATCCGAGCCCTGCTGACGCTGTCGCGGCTCCCCACGAACCTCTCCACCTCGAGCCCTGCTGACCTCTTCGCGGCTCGAGGAGTACTCTGGTCCGGCTGGACCATCGAGGCCACCATCACGACCGAGCCGACTCGACGGAGGTGAAGCAGCCAGGACGACCATCATCGTCCATACCCCCCGGCTCGAGGATTGAGAGCTGTGCGTAGGGGACGCCCCGTACTGCCCCAGAGACTAAAAGACTGTCCCGCTTCCCCCTTCCTGATCCCTCAACGACTTTGTGATCCTCCGATCACTGTGTACATAAGAGTGTTTCCTTCTTTTATTCCTTATATAAAGAACTGGTGACTAAGAATCCAACAGTGTGGTGTCTGTTCGTAGTGTGGTGTGAGCTCAGAGTGTACAATCCTAGACCTGTGGTAAATAAATAATTAATTACCGGTACTATTTTTGAATATATTAACAATAACAGATAGCTCAATAAATAAGAGGCAGGATCCGATGTGTCCGAGTTGAACAGGCTTTATTCAGGCAAAAGGAAAGGGACTGGAACGGGACAGCCTGAAATAAAATAGGAAGGAAGGCAGCTGCACCATTTCATCGACAGTGCAGCATATATATAGTATAACATTACATTACATTACATACAGTAGGCGTAACTTGTGACAAGCGTAAGATAAGAACACATGGGCGGAAACAGAAGGCGTGTACAGGGCGTGCACTGAGACATGTGATGTGAAACGTCATAGAAATGTCATGAGTGGGCGGAAACATGGAGGGGGCTACCTGAGAGCAGCTGGGACCTTTAACCTAGTGGTGCGCGCAAACGGGCAATGACGTGTTACTAGGGAGAACTGGGGCTATGACTTCTGCACTAGAAGAGGAGACTAAAGTCTGCGGTGTCAGGACGACATGTACCTATAGCATATCTGGTATCTGGTGTTTGGAGTACATGTCGATAGAATCTAAAAGTTATCAGGGCAAAGGCTACTTGACACTAAGACTGGTGCATGCATATATTCTGCATGTATTGCGTGTGCTATGAATCTTCTATGAATATTAATACAGTAATTCTCTTGCATGGAGACAGAAAGACTAGACTTTAGCTGAAACTGTTTATGCGGTTCAGTAGCTTAGGAATGTGAAGACGAGAAGCTGGACTGATAACTTGAAGCATAACATATTCTCGGCAGACAGGCAGGCAGAGCCAGGCCGGGCACCGCGCTGCGAGGCAGGAAGTAAGTGAAGGGTCAGGGATGCAGGTGGGGGCTGCATTGCTCCTCAGAGTGGGTTCAGGAGACTGGAGCTTGAATCTGGTGTCCGGGCCCTTTGAGGCCTAGAAACGGGGACAATGTGGTGAATTAACGTGCACACTGTAAAACGTGGCAACATAGGCCTAATACTCGTTGCTTTCACGAGAACTGGATACTGACATACTAGAGTTGGACACAACTATAATTGCGTCTTAAATCGATCAGAAGGGGATATACGCATATCGATCATGCACATATAACATAGGATGGGGAACACGTAGGCACATATAACAAGGCAAAATATAATTTTCCTCATTCCCTCCTTGTGACCTACGTTTCCATCAGGAAACATCAATATTCATGATACCATCTATCTGTTCATATAACATCATTTGCTCGTCTCGAATTTTCTTGGAACGGGACTTAGGACTAGGAATACAAGAGGTAGCACACAAGCCGCAAATCGCAGGGCCACATTGTAAACAGAGGCAGCAACTGAATATGATCATTACTGCTATACCTAGGAATGACAATACTTTCCATCCCCAGGCAGATATGATATTCCAGAGCCAACCAGACCATGTCCAGGTGCCTGGATTCTGGTGTAACTGATGGGCAATTTTATGAAGTCTCGTTATAGCTGAATAAACAGACGGCGCGTTATTAGGAATGAAAATGCAGCAACTAGATCCGATGACTCTACAAGCTCCTCCTCTATCGGCCAGTATGACGTCAAGAACGAGACGATTTTGGAGCACGACAAATCTAATGGCAGATTGCTCTTCGGTTAAATTACCTAGAGCGGAAGTAGTCTCATTCACTACTGCTTCAAGGGTTCTGGTTAGCCTACGTATTAACTTACTATTCTGGACAGGACCTATGAAGAAAAAGAAACCTTTATTGAAGTCTTGATATTGTTCTAGGGCAGTTTCAGTTTGATCGACAATTGGGGACTCAGTCTCCCTTCTATGTCTAACGTGTACTAGATGTGTGTTTCGGTGATAATCAGATGGGGCTAGAAAAACTGGTGGCAGTAGGAAGGCAATGTAACATGTTCCATCCCAATCTAGGGGCAGACGAACATATGCGGTCTGACCACAAACAAAATAAGAATGACGTGAGGCTTTGAAAATGGATTTCCCACTGTCACTATACTCGACCACAGTAGTACAATCACTATGTCCTACATGTGCGGAACCATTCTTTCTGACACATAATTCGCCTTTAACTGGTACAACTGAAATAGCAGGCAAATCTGGAGTAGTCTCGGACTGAACATTCAAAACCATGAAATTCGAGGAATAATTACCTAGATCATATACTTCATTTTCTAGATCTAACCCTGTTCTATGGGAAAGACCTTCCTTGTCTGGGAAACATGTTCGATTCAGAAGGGACATATCAGTTAGGGATGACGTTAACGTGGACCATGCTCCACACGAACCATTATGTGAAAAAGGATAAGGAAAGAGTGGCAGAACTCCCTTCGGTGTCTGGAAAGGGGGGAGTCGACCACACACCCAACAATTTGTGGCATTGCTGGTCTGGTGTGAATAGTGCAGCATTCGGATAAAAGTATTATTACGCATAGCAAGACGATAGGATAACTCGTGAGGAGGCAGGTCACTAAATGTGTGCTCTACTGTAACATTAGAAAACATTTGTACATGTGAAATAGGAAAACATAAATGCAACGCATAACTTATGCATGTAACCATAAGGCTTAAAAATAATAAAAAGAACAGAGTAGCTATACATCGACTGCAAAGATTCTTTCGATAGCGTATTCTCTTAGAGTTTTGACTAACTCTTTCACTGTGTGGGTCTATCTCATACATGTCAGGAACCTGTCTAACCGTTTCACCCGAGAGGGACTTAGACAATTAAACTGGCTGACTTACTAGACCTCAACTTGGATTTATACTCCTGCTGCGGAGTTTTCTCTAACAGGGGAAGTTTAGATTCAGTTTCTGGGCAGTCCTTGAGAACGGGGCAGTCCTTGAGAAAAGATTTAGCTTTGAGTCCATGGAATTTCTTGACGTGGCTGGCGTGTAGCCACCCTTTTCGGTTTTCAATCTTCACTGCTGTCCTGGTGGTGAGGAGAACGAGGCGGGGCTCCTTCCAGCGGGGCTGCAGCGGACTTGAACAATCAAAATTTCTCACGAGGACGAAGTCGCCTGGTATGACTTTGTGCGGTTTCACTTCGGTGTTGTCTGGAAATGCAGCGGCAACCTGTGAACGACAAGATTGTAGTGCAGACATCAAGGAAGCAAGGTAATCTGTCAGCATATTACTGTCAACATCGGTAATGATACGGGGTCTAGGTGTACCCCACATATTGGGGGGACGTCCAAACACTATCTCGTACGGGGACAGACCTGAACGGGAGTGAGCGACCATTCTCATATAGAAAAGGGCGACTGGCAGTGCTACTATCCAATCTACACCTTTCTCTGCACACACTTTAGCAATACGGATTTTCAGAGTCTGGTTATGTCTCTCTACGAGACCGGCTGCTTCAGGATGGCGTACACAATGGAACTTCCACTGGTACCCTAACAGAAGGGAAACTTGTTTCATGAGCTCGGATGAGAATGGCTGGCCGTTATCTGAATACACGACCCTAGGTAATCCATAGCGGGGGAAAAACTCACGAACCAACTGCCTGGCAGTGGTCGCAGCTGTGTAATCTGGAACTGGATATGCTTCTGTCCACCTGGACAAAGCGCATACAACTACGAGGACATACTTGAAACCTCGACATCGCTCCATCTGAATATAATCCATCTGGAGGACTTCAAAAGGGTGGTCAGGAGGATGGAATCCACCTTGTTCCACCGGGACACCTCTACCTGGATTAAACTGACAACAGATCATGCAGGTATGCACTTTCTGCTTGGCTGCTGCTCGTAAATGCTTGTTGAACCAGAGGTTCTGAATACTGTCTAACATGGCTTTTTCTCCTAAGTGTGCTGGACTATGTGCAGTGTTAATAATGACTTGAACCATAGAGTCGGGGAGAAACCATGTGGCTTTTCCCTTCGTCAACCATCCTTGATCTGTCTGGACCCCTCCTTGTTCGGACCATTTCTTGATTTCATCGGGAGTAGCATGTGACTGTATATCTATTACATCTTGTGTTGGGTCCTTAACTGTCATACAAGTAGTCTGATCTGGAATGTGTGTCGGCGTCGTGTTAACTGGACTGTCTGGAGTCTGAGCTGTGAGCTTGGCTGTTTGATCTGCTAGATCGTTACCTTGGGAAATGATGTCGGTGACTTTCGTATGTGCCTTGCACTTCATGATAGCGATAGCTGTCGGTAAATGTATTGCATCTAACAGAGCTTGAATGAGGGGGCCATGTTGGATCTTGGTTCCATGAGAAGTCATAAAACCTCTTTCTTGCCAGAGGACTCCAAAGTCGTGTACGACTCCGAATGCATAACGTGAATCTGTGTATATGTTTACTTTCAGGTTCTTGGCACGTATGCAGGCTTGGGTCAGAGCGACAAGCTCTGCTGCTTGAGCAGACAGGGTGTCAATACGATGTGTTTCTATAACTTCAGTGTCAGTAGTCACTGCATACGCGGCTACTAGTTCTCCTGTACTTGTCCTCATACATGAACCATCCACATAAAGTGTCAGGTCGGGATTAGGTAATGCAATGTCTGTCAAGTCTTGTCTTGGCTTTGTCATGGTGTTAACGACTTCCACACAGTCATGTGTGGCAGGATTAGAGGTAACTGACGGTAACAATGTAGCTGGATTTAAAATGTTGCAGCGTTTGATTTCTATGTGTGGCTGGAACAGTGTCAGTTCATAACCTGTTAAACGTGCAATTGTCAAGTGCTGAGTCTGTGTTCGGTTTAAAAGAACCTCCACGGAGTGTGGAACTTGTACTGTCAGGGAGTGTCCTAACACTATGGAATCACTTTGTCTGATAGCTAGAGCTGTGGCTGCAACTGACTTGAGGCACGCAGGCAGCGCCTGGGCCACTGGATCTAATGTGCTAGAAAAATAAGCACAGGGCTTGTATTGTCCTGCTTGATCTTGTGTGAGAACAGATAATGCAGTACCATCACGTTCTGTAACAAAAAGTGTAAAAGGCTTACTGTAGTTCGGTGTTGCTAGAACAGGTGCTTGGCATAAAGCTTTCTTTAATTCATTGAAAACAAGTGTATGTTCCTGGGTCCAAGGGAGGACAGTCGATACGGCTGCCTCCTGTGTCGTTAACTGTATCAGTGGCTTGGCTAGAAATGCATACTGGGGAATCCATTGTCTGCAATAAGAAGTGAGGCCGATAAAAGCTCGTACCTCCTTCTGAGTCTTGGGCTGTGGAAGACGTGCTATTAACTGGATACGGTCTGGTGTCAACTGCCTACCCCTCTTGGACAGTAAGTGTCCAAGGTAGACCACTTGCTGGACACAGAATTGCAACTTGGAAGGGGACACCTTGTGCCCCATCTCGGCCAGAAAATACAGGACTGTAAGTGACGCACGTTCGCAGTCACGTTCAGAACGGGCTGTGATCAGTAGATCATCGACATACTGGAGCAGGGCAGTGTCAGTTGGCATGTGAATATTGTCTAGTTGTCTTTTAAGTGCTTGACTGTAAATGCTAGGACTTTCTGTGAAACCTTGAGGAGCTCGTGTGAATTTATAGCTTCTTCCATTTAAACAGAATCCGAAAAGGAACTGGCTGTCTGGATGAATGGGGACACTGAAGAATGCGTTCTTGAGATCGATAACTGTAAAGAACGTGGCTTCAGAATCAATGGCTGTCAAGAGTGAGGAAATATCAGGGACCACTGGTTACTGGGGTATGATACATTTATTAAGTTCTCGAAGGTCAATCACTAATCGATAAACTGGAGGTGCATTTGGATCAGTACGTTTCAGGACTGGAATGATAGGAGAATTACATACATTGGAGTCAGTTTCTACAACCACTCCTTGAGCAATGAGTTCGTCAATAATTTTGGATAAGGCTGCTACAGCCTCAGGTGGCAATTTGTACTGTCGGATTTGTGGTAATACAACACCTTGCTTCAGGGTAACACGATGGGGTGTGATATGCATACAACCTACATCAGTTGGACCTTGCGCCCATAAATGCTGTGGTATATTCAATAATCTTGGATCAAAATCACGTAATACATAATGACCTTTAAAATCACGCAGGAACAGTCGCACCCCTTCTGGGGAGCAGCATATGACTGCTCCTAATTCTTTCAGAGTCTTTATGCCTAACAGATTCTCTGGACAAGACTTCGTGAGTAACAAGTCTGTAGTTCGGGACAATGGACCAACTTCTAGAGTAACTGGTTTCGATATTTCATTAACAATAGGCTTTCCTGAAAATCCAAGGGAAACATTTCTAGAGCCTGAGAGCGGAGCCCCTGGAACCTCGTCATGACTGATGGTAGTCCTACTTGCCCCTGTATCAATCAGAAACTTTCTGTCTTTCCCCAATACTTGACTGTGTACATAGGGACCCTCTTGATCTACAGGAATCTCGATGAGAGGCAAGCCTACCTCCCTCTCTAGGCTGTTTCATGAATATGGCTGATAATCTGGATACTCTGACTGTGCATACTGGTACATCTGCTGTGTAACGTGTTGTGTTGCAGCTATAGGCTGCGGTACTGTAACTGTCTGTTGTGCATTCTGTGGTGGCTGGGAATTCTGTGAAACTTGTTCTTGTCTAGACGGACGTGGTCTCTCTTTAGTTTTACCAGTAGCTATGTTGTGTTTCAGAACTGCACATTCGTTTATAAAATGACCTGGCTGTTTACAGTAATTGCATGTCCCTTTAACGGGAGCTGCAGGATGACTGGCTTGATTCGGACCCCTCTTCTGACTGTCTTGTGGAACAGATTGTGCAACTAGTACTTTCATTTTCGTGTCTTTCATGCGTCTCTTTTCGTGTTCCTGCTCTTCCCTGATTCTGTTCTGGTGATACTGTAACATCTGGAGCATCTGTGACGGAGTATTAGCTTGCCATGTACTTTCGACTTTCAGTACTCGATTTTTTACTTGTGGACTTGAATTCTCGACTAGTTTGGTAACAAAAAGATGAGGGTACGATTCACTACTTGTTTTCAGACCACTATTAATAATGAAACATTTCTCAAATCTAGAATAAAAATCACTAGTATCTTCGTCTTGTTTCTGTTTACAGGCTGAGATGGCATCCCAGTCTTCCTTTTTCGTGGCTAGTAATCTTGGCAAAACTTGTATTAACAATTCGGGCAAAGCTTTAGCTTTATCCCCAAGACCGGTACCTGGTACTCATGTATTATCTTCAGCTTCTAATGCTGTCCAATCTATCTTTTTCTCTCCCACCTCCCATTCTTTTTCTTTGAGTTTTTCATATATGCCCGCAGGCAACAGGACCTTTAGCATTTTAATGATATCAGGATACGTGTATTCTCCCATACGGAGCATGTCCTTTAATTCACGGTGAAACCCTGCTGGATCTTTATCATGACAGGGAATTAACTTTTTCATTTCCAAGAGTTCTATTTTCGTGATAGGGGTGTAAACAAATACTCGTTCTAGACTACCATCTTCTCCCTTAACTGGATGCACTTCCCGTAACGGATTCTGTCTGTCTATGTAGAATGATTTTCTTTCTGGGGGTGAGGCGTGAACAAAATGTGGATTCAGAAATGTTCGGTATTTGTGGCGCTGTTCTAGAATGACACTAATTAAATCGGTACCTAGACCTTTCCATCTGTATTGGAGTAACTCGTTCAATACATCATGTAGAGGACCTGGATCAGAATGCTGTTCCTCATACAGTGTAATGAGGTGCTGGATCATATATGTACCCACCAGACGTTGCTCGGCTGGGGCAGTTTCAGAAACGTTTGAGCCACTCTTTCGTCTGGAAAAGTGATAGAATCACTAGTCCATCGGACTGCTGATCGGGCGAGTTCTTGTTCATGCATTGTACTAAGCTCGCCATAACCTATTCGTGATTTCAGAATTTGATCGGTGGCCTGGAATACTTGCTCAAGAGAACACTGTTCTGGTGCAGGAGGAGGAAAATCTTTCTTGTAATCTAGGCGTGAATATCGGTCGGAAAGTCTAGTTCTACCTACATACGCTATTCTGGAGGGATTCTCGCTGTCTACCTCTTCACTAGAAGAGTCACTCTCTTTCTCGGTTGCTCTTTTTGCTTCTCGTTCCTTGTGTATACGTATTATTTCCTTACGAATTTTCTTATACATACTCTCTATACAACCTTGTGTCTTGTGTTTTCCCTCGGCTATATTGTCACTCCACCTGGTTAGGACTTTCATCTCGTCTTGGTCTTTATCTGGATAATCTTGCTCTCTTATTAAACAGTTAATCAGGAACTTTAAAATCATAAGTTGAACCTCGGCTTTCCTTTGTGACATAGCTTCGTGAATACTTTCTGGATTCTCTCCTGTACGGATGAAACGATATATTCTATTCAGATGTTCCTTCATATCGGGCAGGGTGATCAAAAAGCTGGCCACCCGTCTTAAACGTACTGAATATAAGATCATGTGATCTTCGCCTGTAACTGGATCATATATACAGTCAGTAAGAAGTCGCTTGAGATCTGTGTATGTCGCCACTTTTGGCGTACGCTGTAACGCTACGTCGTGCAGCGTCAGACGTTTCGGTTGAGGCGGGGTGCGAGGAGCACTTCCCCCCCGCGGCTCCTAAACTAGAATCGTCGGTGAATACTGTACGGGCTGGTAGAGTGACTGGCATAACGGGTACATTTACTGTGGGCTGGTCCGGGGGTGCTGGAACATGAACTTGACCCCCGGGAACAGTAGTTGGCGGGACAGGAATTACATTATTAACGGGAGCAGGCGGAACAGGCAGAACATGATTTGCATATGCTGGGACTGTGTCATCCAAATAGGACGAAAGAAAAATTTCAGCTGCGGTCGGTTTATGACGTAGCTTAATCGGGACCATTGGCGGCGGTAAATTACGGGGTGCTTCCAGGGTTGCCTTCGGCAAGCCCTCGGCAAGAAGAGGATACATACCTTTAATAAGGGCATTTCTCTGTCTGTCTGACTGTTCTGCTCTAACTCGTTCACCTTCTTCTATTAATTCCCTTTCTTGGGCTCTTTCTGCGGATTCCCTACTTAATTCTGTTTTTCTGAATTCTTTTTCGGTTCTTTTATGAGATTCTTTGCGCCATAACTCGATGGCATCTTTCTGGGACTGTCTGGCTTTCTTTTTCCATAATGCTTCTTCTACTCGCATGATGCACTCGGCATCCCATGTACCTGATACGGGCCATCTATATTTCTCTTCTAGTTCCTTAGTATAGTCCACCCATAAGTCTAGATATATTATGGCATCTAAGCCATGCTTGTGATACATAAAATGTCCTGGACTGTCCCTAGGAGGGACAGGAACTGCTTCTTCGAGTAACCCTTTTCTGGTCTTTAACTGACGTAATTTCGAGAACAGAGGCATTTCGGTAGTACACTTGGGACACAATACACAATAATCACAGTAATAGAATAGCAAACAAAACACTCATACCACGACATAAAAATACATTGATAACAGTTCGAACAGAATACTACCTGATACAGAACACATGAATTTCTCGAGAACGAAACTTACTAGAATTACTGGATGCACTGCTAAAACAGTACAGAACATACCGGTCCCATAAAGAGACACATCGGACCGTATCCACCCAAGTGAATACTTCGGACTGGATCTGTGTACCCAAACCCAACGGACCAGGAACAAACTAATGATCCTGTCTAGATACTTCCCCCACGACGGTACTCACCGGGAAGCAGAAACTGGAAGGCCTCGGACTGGACTGGACTGCTACGACGTCGGACTACTACATACTTCGGAAACTTCGGAAACAGGTGGGCCTCCGGATACTTCGGACCTTGCTCTCTCGGCTTGGGCTCTGGTCGGGACGAACCGCATTCCACACCGCTTCGTCTGGATGTCGGACCGCAGTCTCCGTCTCCTCCGTGGGCCTGAGGGAGACTTGAAGCAGAAATATCTGCACATGCACGGTATTGTTCCGTCACGGCTGCAGAGGGTCAGGGGACCGGCGTTGCATCGCCAGCGCGTGAGGAAGGGGTACGTCCCTATTCGGGCGCCATTTATGTGGTAAATAAATAATTAATTACCGGTACTATTTTTGAATATATTAACAATAACAGATAGCTCAATAAATAAGAGGCAGGATCCGATGTGTCCGAGTTGAACAGGCTTTATTCAGGCAAAAGGGAAGGGACTGGAACGGGACAGCCTGAAATAAAATAGGAAGGAAGGCAGCTGCACCATTTCATCGACAGTGCAGCATATATATAGTATAACATTACATTACATTACATACAGTAGGCGTAACTTGTGACAAGCGTAAGATAAGAACACATGGGCGGAAACAGAAGGCGTGTACAGGGCGTGCACTGAGACATGTGATGTGAAACGTCATAGAAATGTCATGAGTGGGCAGAAACATGGAGGGGGCTACCTGAGAGCAGCTGGGACCTTTAACCTAGTGGTGCGCGCAAACGGGCAATGACGTGTTACTAGGGAGAACTGGGGCTATGACTTCTGCACTAGAAGAGGAGACTAAAGTCTGCGGTGTCAGGACGACATGTACCTATAGCATATCTGGTATCTGGTGTTTGGAGTACATGTCGATAGAATCTAAAAGTTATCAGGGCAAAGGCTACTTGACACTAAGACTGGTGCATGCATATATTCTGCATGTATTGCGTGTGCTATGAATCTTCTATGAATATTAATACAGTAATTCTCTTGCATGGAGACAGAAAGACTAGACTATAGCTGAAACTGTTTATGCGGTTCAATAGCTTAGGAATGTGAAGACGAGAAGCTGGACTGATAACTTGAAGCATAACATATTCTCGGCAGACAGGCAGGCAGAGCCAGGCCGGGCACCGCGCTGCGAGGCAGGAAGTAAGTGAAGGGTCAGGGATGCAGGTGGGGGCTGCATCGCTCCTCAGAGTGGGTTCAGGAGACTGGAGCTTGAATCTGGTGTCCGGGCCCTTTGAGGCCTAGAAACGGGGACAATGTGGTGAATTAACGTGCACACTGTAAAACGTGGCAACATAGGCCTAATACTCGTTGCTTTCACGAGAACTGGATACTGACATACTAGAGTTGGACACAACTATAATTGCGTCTTAAATCGATCAGAAGGGGATATACGCATATCGATCATGCACATATAACATAGGATGGGGAACACGTAGGCACATATAACAAGGCAAAATATAATTTTCCTCAGACCCGAAGTCCTCCCCGGTGAGGACCTCACGATAAGACTCGGCAAGATCTGTGGGAGAGGTGGGTCTTGGGGGGGACCAGGTGAGCATAACCAGGCCCTCTGAGATTGCCCCTTCCAGCATTGGTGGCAGCGTCGCGATAAGAACCTACGTCTAGGGATCGTACAGTACTGACACACTACCCAAACAAAAAAAGAACAACCATGAGCGTCACGGAAGACGAGACTACCTTCCGGGTGGAGCTCCTGAAGGACTATACGCACCGACAAATGAAGCAATTCTGCAAAGATCTCCACATCCCGACAACGGGATTAAACACCAAAGAAGACTTTCATCAAGCCCTAACCGCCTGGGTGGAGGCCGGAGCACAACCTCCAGCACCGACAGAAGCCGATGGAGGGGGAGCACCCCTGACCGAAACCCACGCCCCAGAGCAAGAAAGAGCAGAGTCCCCGACGCGGACTCACAACACAGAGAGAGGTCTGTCTCGAGAAGAGATGACCGACCGGGAACGCAACCGAACCCAGGAGCTAGAACTAGCCCGTCTGAAGATGGAACGAGAACTCAAGCTGGCCGAGAAGAAGCTAGCCATCGAGCAGCTGCGGCTGCAGGGAGAACTGGAGGAGAAAAAACTCCAGAGAGAGCTGGAGGAGAAGAAACTCCAGAGAGAACACGAAGGGAAAAGACTCCAGCTGGAGCACGAGCGCAGCATGAAGGAGATCGAACTAAAGGCCAGGACCGAAGACCACAGAACCTCGGCGACCCGAAAGTCCGTTCCCCCAGTAGAACCCAAGGTCCACATCCCCAAGGATGTGGTCAAACAATATTATAAAAACAATGATATCCAACAATGGTTCCGAGCCTACGAGGTCGCCATGACCTCCCACCGAGTTCCGCAGAAAGATTGGGGAGCCGGGCTGTGGGGGCGATTCCTGAGTGAGGGGAGAGACACCCTACTCGACCTACCGTCGGCCGAACAGACCTCCTACAGCCACATGAAAGAGGCCCTCCTCACAAGGTACGGACTCACCCCTGAAATGTACCGCCAACGCTTCCGAGAATGTAAGAAAATCCCCGGCACCACATGGGTGGAATATGTCAACTTCTACAGCCGGGCCCTGGAAGGGTGGATCAAGGGCAGCAAAGTATCCACCTTCGAGGGGCTCATCGACCTCATTGCCTACGAACATTTGTCTCTGAACTGCTTTGTGGAACTCCGACAGCACCTCCTGGACAGCAAGTTGGCTGACCCCCGGAAGCTGGCCGTCGAGGCCGATCGCTGGGTGAGCACCAGAGTACCCCGGGGGCCCGGGGGAGACTCTGGCCGAAACGAACAAGGGCCATCCCGCCCGAGGAGAGGAGGGGGTCAGAATAGACAGAGGGGATCCCAGATAGGGTCCCCGCGCAGTCCCCCCAGAAACCAGCCCGGCACTTCGCCACCCACAGCGCGCGCAGGGTTCCCACCAGCCAAGCCACGGCCCCGAGTCAGCCAAACCTGCTTCCATTGCCAGCAACCAGGGCACTATGCCAATGACCCCCGCTGCCCTTTATTCAAGAAGCCTGCCGCTGCAGGGCCCCCCGTGCGCCACATCACCTCGGTAGCCCTAGAAGAGGAGGGGGAGAGGAGTTCGAGGGAGCTGATCCCGCAGCCATGATGTTAGTCTCCCTGGGTGATAGGGAGATGGTCCCAGGAGCACCCCTGCCCGACAACACCGAGAAGTACCGACAGCAGGTGACTGTCAATGGCCACCACATAGGGGCGCTCCGGGACACCGGGGCCAGTATCACCGCAGTCAAACGGCACCTAGTAACTGAAGCCCAGATTGTTCCCCACCTCTCCTGCAGGGTGATCGCAGCTGATAACTCCGTCCGCACCTGCCGAATAGCTCAAGTCCCGTTCGAATGGGGGGGCGTCTCCGGAGAGTTACGAGTGGCGGTCCGCTCCGACATGTCCGTGGACTGCCTGCTCGGCAACGATCTAGAGAGCTCCCCATGGCAGCGGGTTGAGAAAAGGACCCACTGGGAGATGGTGGGCCTGCCTGAATGGGCCTGTGTGAACACCCGGTCGATGACCGCCCGAGGGGCAACTCCAGAGGCAGCACTGGCTACCCCCGAGGACCCCGAGGTCCCTGCATCCTCTGAGACCCCTGAGCTGTTCCCCGGGGAAAGCTTCCCCCCGACGCAGGACCCTCAGCCCTGGCATCGAACCGACCCCAAGCTTGGACGACCTTCCTGAGCTGGCCCAGTGGCGCCAGGAAGGAGGACCGTCCCGAGAAGAATTCTGCCTAGAGCAGACCTCCTGTCCATCCTTGGTTGGGCCGCAGCAGCAGGCCGCCGCCCAGGCCGCCGGTGACCAGTCCGGCTCCCACTTTGTCTATTGGGAGAACGGCCTCTTGTACAGCGAACAAAAGTCTGCCGAGCTAGGGTCAGCCCGAGTGCTGGTGGTACCCCTACGCTTCCGCTGCTTTCTCCTGAACCTGGCCCACGACGTGCCCCTGGCGGGACACTTGGGGCAAGACAAAACGTATCACCGCCTAGTCACCCACTTCTACTGGCCGGGCATGCGCTCCGATGTGGAGGCCCACTGTAAGTCCTGCCCCACGTGTCAATCCAGCGGAAAGAGCGGAGGGAAGCGCAAGGCCCCCCTCCAACCCTTCCCCGTGGTCAGTACCCCCATTGAAAGGGTGGGAATCGACATCGTGGGCCCCCTCGACCCCCGGACCTCCCTGGGGCACCGCTTTATCCTTGTCCTGGTGGACCATGCCACCCGCTACCCCGAAGCCATTCCCCTCCGAACGGTGACGGCCCCCGTAGTGGGGCGGGCCCTCATGGCCATCTTCTCTCGGGTGGGATTCCCCCGAGAAGTCGTCAGCGACCGAGGGACCAACTTCATCTCGAAATACATGAAGTCCCTCTGGCAACAATGTGGGGTGACGTACAAATTCACCACCCCATATCACCCCCAGGGTAACGGTCTGGTGGAACGATTCAACCGGACCCTCAAGGGAATGATCATGGGTCTCGAAGAGCCCCTGAGGCGCAAGTGGGACGTCCTCCTTCCCTGTCTCCTCTTCGCGTACTGCGAAGTCCCCCAGAAGTCCCTGGGGTTCAGCCCCTTCGAGCACCTCTACGTGCACCCCGTCAGGGGACCCCTCAGCCTGGTTAAGGAAGGGTGGGAGACAGCGGCCCTAGAGCCCCCGCCCGATGTGTTTCGATACATTCTGGCCCTCCGGAACCAGACTAGGAAGTTCCGAGAACTGGCCGAGGCCGACCTCGAGGCTAGTCAAGAAGAAATGAAACGGTGGTATGACCAGAATGCCACTCTGGTCGAGTTTCAGCCCGGACAGCAGGTCTGGGTGATGGCCCCCGTGGAGCCCTGTGCCCTACAAGACAAGTGGACAGGACCCTTTAAGGTGGTGGAACGTAAGAGCCAGGTGACATATCTCATTGATGTGCAGTCCCCCAGGAACCCCTTGAGGGTCCTCCACGTGAACCGCCTCAAGCCCCACTTCGCCCGGTCCGAGTTGAGCTTGCTCCTCGCCACGGACGATGGAGAAGAAGAAGAAACGGAGCCTCTCCCCGACCTCCTGTGCGTGAAAGAAAAAGATGGCTCCGTAGAGGGTGTGAGTCTCTCCTCCTTCCTCTCTCTCGAGCAGCGTGAGGACTGTCGCCAGTTATTGGGACAGTTCTAGGACCTCTTCTCCCTCACCCCCGGCGTCACCAGCTGGTGCGTCCACGACGTGGACACCGGGGACAGCCCACCGGTACGGCACAGAGCCTACCGCGTCCCTGACCGAGTCCGGGCCTGCATCAAGGCCGAGGTATCAAAGATGCTAGCTCTCGGGGTGGTCGAAGCCTCTGACAGCCCATGGGCTAGCCCCGTGGTCCTGGTTCCGAAGGCAGCCGCCCCCGGGGCTGTTCCCGAGCTGAGGTTCTGCATTGACTACCGCGGGCTCAACGCAGTCACCAGAACCGATGCGCATCCCATCCCCGAGCAGACGAGCTTATTGATCGCCTCGGGGCTGCTCGCTTCCTTAGCACGTTCGACCTGACCAGCGGATACTGGCAGATCGCCCTCACCGAGGGAGCTAGGGAAAGATCTGCGTTCTCCACCCCGGATGGTCACTACCATTTCCGGGTGATGCCCTTCGGGATGAAAAACGCCCCCGCCACCTTCCAAAGGCTGGTAAACCAGGTACTGGCGGGGTTGGAAGAGTTCAGCGCTGCGTATCTGGACGATATTGCAGTATACAGTTCCCACTGGCCAGAGCACCTCCAGCACCTCTGGGCGGTGCTGACGGCCCTGAGAAGGGCCGGTCTCACCATTAAGGCAAGCAAGTGCCAGATCGGACAAGGGTCCGTAGTCTACCTCGGGCACCAGGTCGGAAGCGGCCTCGTAGCCCCCCTCCAGCCCAAGATCGATGCAATCGTGGCCTGGGAGGCCCCCACGACCCAGACGGAAGTGCGGGCATTCCTAGGGCTCTCGGGGTACTACCGAAGGTTCATCAAAGGGTACGGCAGCATCGTAGCCCCCCTCACGGAGTTAACCTCCAAGAACCAGCCGAAGAAAGTCAGCTGGACCCCCACCTGCCAAGAGGCGTTCGAAACTTTGAAAGACGCCATGTGCACTGCCCCCGTCCTACAGGCCCCCGACTACTCCCGAGAGTTTGTAGTTCAAACGGACGCGTCCGAGCATGGCATCGGAGCAGTCCTGTCCCAGGTGAACGAGAGCGGCCTAGACCAACCAGTGGCATTCATTAGCCGGAGGCTACTCCCTCGAGAACAAAGGTGGAGCACCATCGAGCGGGAGGCCTTCGCGGTGGTTTGGGCCCTGAAGAAGCTGAGGCCCTACCTGTTCGGTACTCACTTCCGGGTCCAGACCGACCCCCGACCCCTCCGGTGGCTAATGCAGATGAGAGGGGAGAACCCCAAATTGCTGCGCTGGTCCATCTCCCTCCAGGGGATGGACTTCACTGTTGAGCACCGGCCTGGTGCTGACCAAGCCAACGCAGATGGCCTGTCCCGATTCTTCCGCCTCAGCGAAGAGAACCCCCAAGAGGATGGGTAGTTCTCCCCGCCTTCAGCTGGGGGGGACGCGTGTTGGACCCGGCCTCGTGGCGTGGTTCGCCTCTGTCCCTCCACACCCTGTGAGCATAGTCCCGTACCCCGAGTCCCCTGCGCAGCCTCCCTGTTAGCGTAGCCTGCACCCCGAACCTGGTCGCCCTACTCCCGTCAGCCTAGTTCCCCCTAGCACCTCGACCAGGCCGGCCTTCCCCGTCCCACGCCCGGCTCCGAGCGCCTAACCTTGCATGCCCCACAAGGCCCGGACGCCATCTTCCCTTCCTGACATCCCTGTCTCCCTGGGCCTAGCGTGACCCCGGCCCCAGCGAAACCCAGACTCCAAAGGCGCGCCAGTCCCGGCTGGGGGGTAAAGCGCTCCCCGAAGTGAGATAAGCCAGGGAGTTTCGATGGCACCTCCGGCCTCCCCTGGGAGACCGGTATTTGTCACACCTTTGGCCCTCCCCTGTGGGCCAGTTTGGATCGCACCTTTGGCCTCCCTGAGTGCGGGCTCCAGACCTGCTGGGCGTCTGGGGATTCCCGGACGCATCTTCAAAGGGATCATAGAGCCAACCGCCGGACCTCTCCAACGACCAGCCCCCAAGGCCTGAGACCTCCGCCTGCGAGGGTCCGGACATCAAAGGGCTAATGGACTATATCTGGGCCCGCCTGACAACTAGCGGGCAGTTGTATCTTGGACCGGAAGCCTGCTGATCTGATCGCAGCTGACCCTAAGGAGAACTCATCTTGAACCTCTGAGCCCTTCTGACGCTGTCGCGGCTCCCTCTTCGCAACAAGGAACTGAACCACCTGAGCCCTGCTGACGCTGTCGCGGCTCGATCTGAACTTGTAACCATCGGAGCCCTGCTGACGCTGTCGCGGCTCAAGCTTGAACCTGCAACCATCCGAGCCCTGCTGACGCTGTCGCGGCTCCCCACGAACCTCTCCACATCGAGCCCTGCTGACCTCGTCGCGGCTCGAGGAGTACTCTGGTCCGGCTGGACCATCGAGGCCACCATCACGACCGAGCCGACTCGACGGAGGTGAAGCAGCCAGGACGACCATCATCGTCCGTACCCCCCGGCTCGAGGATTGAGAGCTGTGCGTAGGGGACGCCCCGTACTGCCCCAGAGACTAAAAGACTGTCCCGCTTCCCCCTTCCTGATCCCTCAACGACTTTGTGATCCTCCGATCACTGTGTACATAAGAGTGTTTCCTTCTTTTATTCCTTATATAAAGAACTGGTGACTAAGAATCCAACAGTGTGGTGTCTGTTCGTAGTGTGGTTTGAGCTCAGAGTGTACGATCCTAGACCCGAAGTCCTCCCCGGTGAGGACCTCACGATAAGACTCGGCAAGATCTGTGGGAGAGGTGGGTCTTGGGGGGGACCAGGTGAGCATAACCAGGCCCTCTGAGATTGCCCCTTCCAACAAGAATACAAAGGGTGAATTGGTTTGCTGTTGTGGGAACGGTGATTGGGAGAGAATAGGGAATGGGGGCGGGGTAAGTTGACTTAGCCCGTCTGAATATGAAGGATACCACTAGCCAGAATATGACTATAAACAACAGGGTCTAAGGGGAGGAAGGGTTGCGCTAATGATCTTAACATCTTAGAAGAATAGCTAGTGATTTGGCCGTAGTCCGTGGCCCCTGGGCCCTGCTCGGCGTAGAAGGGCTTGCCTTTGGCTTGTCGCCGACGCGCCCGCTGCGCGCGTCCTCTGCGCTCCCGTGTAGTGGCTTGCATATTTATGCCTAGGCCCCGCCTCTAGCTCCTCCTTCTTACGGGCAATTGGCTAAGGCCTAGGGGTGGAGAGCGGGCAAGCATCGGCAAGGATCAGCGGTTAGATTTAAAAGTAAAGTTCAGTTTCAATTTCAATTTTAAAAATTACAGAGCATCTAAACCAATATTACAAAAGCGCTGTCAGGCAGAGTTCCGCGCGGCAACATACAACACAATTGCCTGCTCCGGCGCTGCAGCCGCTTTTATGCCTGGCCCGCCTCTAGCTCCTCCTCCTTACGGCCAATTGGCTAAGGCCTAGGGGTGGAGAATGGGCACGGATCGGCAAGGATCAGCGGTGAGATTTAAAAGTAAAGTTCAGTTTCAATTTCAATTTTAAAAATTATAGAGCATCTAAACCAATTTTACAAAATCGCTGTCAGGCAGAGGTCCGCGTGGCAACCTACAACACAATTGCCCGCTCCCGCGCTGCAGCCGCTTTTATGCCTGGCCCCGCCTCTAGCTCCTCCTCATTACGGCCAATTGGCTAAGGCCTAGGGGTGGAGAATGGGCAAGGATCGGCAGCCTCCAGCTGCTGCCCTGTTCTCGGCCCATAGGAGGTACCCTGGTCTCGGCCTCCATCAGCTGCCCTAGTCTCGGCCTCCATCAGCTGCCCTGGTCTCGGCCTCCATCAGCTGCCCTGGTCTTGGGCTTCATCATCTGCCCTGGTCTCGGCCTCCATCAGCTGCCCTGGTCTCAGCCCATACCAGCTGCCCTGGTCTTGGGCTTCATCAGCTGCCCTGGTCTCGGCCTCCATCAGCTGCCCTGGTCTCAGCCCATACCAGCTGCCCTGGTCTTGACCTCCATCAGCTGCCCTGGTCTCGGCCTCCATCAGCTGCCCTGGTCTCGGACCACAGCAGGTGCCCTGGTCTCGGACCACAGCAGGTGCCCTGGTCTCAGCCTCCATCAGCTGCCCTGGTCTCGGCCTCCATCAGCTGCCCTGGTCTCGGCCTCCATCAGCTGCCCTGGTCTCGGCCTCCATCAGCTGCCCTGGTCTCGGACCACAGCAGGTGCCCTGGTCTCGGCCTCCATCAGCTGCCCTGGTCTCGGCCTCCATCAGCTGCCCTGGTCTCGGCCTCCATCAGCTGCCCTGGTCTCAGCCTCCATCAGCTGCCCTGGTCTTGACCGCCATCAGCTGCCCTGGTCTCGGCCTCCATCAGCTGCCCTGGTCTCGGCCTCCATCAGCTGCCCTGGTCTCGGCCTCCATCAGCTGCCCTGGTCTCGGCCTCCATCAGCTGCCCTGGTCTCGGCCTCCATCAGCTGCCCTGGTCTCCGCCTCCATCAGCTGCCCTGGTCTCGGCTTCCATCAGCTGCGCTGGTCTTGGCCTCCATCAGCTGCCCTGGTCTCGACCTTCAGCCGCTACCGTCGTCTCTTTGCCCTGATCTCGTCCCTCAGCAGCTGCCCTTGTCTCGCCCCTCAGCAGCTGCCCTGGTCTGTTTGTCCTGGTCTTGTCCCCCAACAGCTGCCCTGGTCTCCTAGCCTGGCCTTGACCTTCAGCAGCTGCCCTGGTCTCGTTGCCCTCGTCTTGTCCCTCAGCAGCTGCCCTGGTTTTGTACCTCAGCAGCTGCCCTGGTATCTTTGCCCTGGTCTAATCTCTCAGCAGCTGCCCTAGTCTCCTTGCCTGGTCTCGTCCCCCAGCAGCTGAACTGGTCTTGTCGTGTGGCAGGGTATGCTCAGACGTGAGTCCCTTGCTCACTTTGCCACTGGATTCAAGCAAGCCGGGCTGAAGACGGCTGAAATGCCAGAAACCGGTCCTCGGAAGCTTGTTTCCGGTCCAGGGAAGGCATGGCTTGGCAGTTCGGGCTGGACTGTTCCCATGACGCACAGGGTCAGACTGATTTGCATATGGCCATGTCTGAACTGGGGTGGCAGAGTGGGCTAAAGAACGGTGATGGATCAAACCCAGATCTGTTGACTGGGTGTGAGTGCTTGATTGATTCAGAGGCTCCGTCCATCACCACCCCCTTTTGTACCGCTTTTGGTCTCGTCCCTCAGCAGCTGCCCTGGTCTCTTTGCCCTGGTCTCGTCCCTCAGCAGCTGCCCTGGTCTCTTTGCCCTGGTCTCGTCCCTCAGCAGCTGCCCTGGTCTCTTTGCCCTGGTCTCGTCCCTCAGCAGCTGCCGTGGTCTCGTCCCTCAGCAGCTGCCCTGGTCTCTTTGCCCTGGTCTCGTCCCTCAGCAGCTGCCCTGGTCTCTGTGCCTTGGTCTCGTCCCTCAGCAGCTGCCCTGGTCTCTCTGCCCTGGTCTCGTTCCTCAGCAGCTGCCCAGGTCTCGTCCCTCAGCAGCTGCCCTGGTCTCGTCCCTCAGCAGCTGCCCTGGTCTCGTCCCTCAGCAGCTGCCCTGGTCTCGTCCCTCAGCAGCTGCCCTGGTCTCGTCCCTCAGCAGCTGCCCTGGTCTCATCCCTCAGCAGCTGCCGTGGTCTCGTCCCTCAGCAGCTGCCCTGGTCTCTGTGCCCTGGTCTCGTCCCTCAGCAGCTGCCCTGGTCTCTGTGCCCTGGTCTCGTCCTTCAGCAGCTGCCCTGTTCTCTCTGCCCTGGTCTCGTCCCTCAGCAGCTGCCCAGGTCTCGTCCCTCAGCAGCTGCCCTGGTCTCGTCCCTCAGCAGCTGCCCTGGTCTCGTCCCTCAGCAGCTGCCCTGGTCTCGTCTTTCAGCAGCTGCCCTGGTCTCGTCCCTCAGCAGCTGCCCTGGTCTCATCCCTCAGCAGCTGCCGTGGTCTCGTCCCTCAGCAGCTGCCCTGGTCTCCTTGCCCTGGTCTCGTCCCTCATCAGCTGCCCTGGTCTCGGCCTCCATCAGCTGCCCTGGTCTCAGCCCATACCAGCTGCCCTGGTCTTGACCTCCATCAGCTGCCCTGGTCTCGGCCTCCATCAGCTGCCCTGGTCTCGGACCACAGCAGGTGCCCTGGTCTCGGACCACAGCAGGTGCCCTGGTCTCAGCCTCCATCAGCTGCCCTGGTCTCGGCCTCCATCAGCTGCCCTGGTCTCGGCCTCCATCAGCTGCCCTGGTCTCGGCCTCCATCAGCTGCCCTGGTCTCGGACCACAGCAGGTGCCCTGGTCTCGGCCTCCATCAGCTGCCCTGGTCTCGGCCTCCATCAGCTGCCCTGGTCTCGGCCTCCATCAGCTGCCCTGGTCTCAGCCTCCATCAGCTGCCCTGGTCTTGACCGCCATCAGCTGCCCTGGTCTCGGCCTCCATCAGCTGCCCTGGTCTCGGCCTCCATCAGCTGCCCTGGTCTCGGCCTCCATCAGCTGCCCTGGTCTCGGCCTCCATCAGCTGCCCTGGTCTCGGCCTCCATCAGCTGCCCTGGTCTCCGCCTCCATCAGCTGCCCTGGTCTCGGCTTCCATCAGCTGCGCTGGTCTTGGCCTCCATCAGCTGCCCTGGTCTCGACCTTCAGCCGCTACCGTCGTCTCTTTGCCCTGATCTCGTCCCTCAGCAGCTGCCCTTGTCTCGCCCCTCAGCAGCTGCCCTGGTCTGTTTGTCCTGGTCTTGTCCCCCAACAGCTGCCCTGGTCTCCTAGCCTGGCCTTGACCTTCAGCAGCTGCCCTGGTCTCGTTGCCCTCGTCTTGTCCCTCAGCAGCTGCCCTGGTTTTGTACCTCAGCAGCTGCCCTGGTATCTTTGCCCTGGTCTAATCTCTCAGCAGCTGCCCTAGTCTCCTTGCCTGGTCTCGTCCCCCAGCAGCTGAACTGGTCTTGTCGTGTGGCAGGGTATGCTCAGACGTGAGTCCCTTGCTCACTTTGCCACTGGATTCAAGCAAGCCGGGCTGAAGACGGCTGAAATGCCAGAAACCGGTCCTCGGAAGCTTGTTTCCGGTCCAGGGAAGGCATGGCTTGGCAGTTCGGGCTGGACTGTTCCCATGACGCACAGGGTCAGACTGATTTGCATATGGCCATGTCTGAACTGGGGTGGCAGAGTGGGCTAAAGAACGGTGATGGATCAAACCCAGATCTGTTGACTGGGTGTGAGTGCTTGATTGATTCAGAGGCTCCGTCCATCACCACCCCCTTTTGTACCGCTTTTGGTCTCGTCCCTCAGCAGCTGCCCTGGTCTCTTTGCCCTGGTCTCGTCCCTCAGCAGCTGCCCTGGTCTCTTTGCCCTGGTCTCGTCCCTCAGCAGCTGCCCTGGTCTCTTTGCCCTGGTCTCGTCCCTCAGCAGCTGCCGTGGTCTCGTCCCTCAGCAGCTGCCCTGGTCTCTTTGCCCTGGTCTCGTCCCTCAGCAGCTGCCCTGGTCTCTGTGCCTTGGTCTCGTCCCTCAGCAGCTGCCCTGGTCTCTCTGCCCTGGTCTCGTTCCTCAGCAGCTGCCCAGGTCTCGTCCCTCAGCAGCTGCCCTGGTCTCGTCCCTCAGCAGCTGCCCTGGTCTCGTCCCTCAGCAGCTGCCCTGGTCTCGTCCCTCAGCAGCTGCCCTGGTCTCGTCCCTCAGCAGCTGCCCTGGTCTCATCCCTCAGCAGCTGCCGTGGTCTCGTCCCTCAGCAGCTGCCCTGGTCTCTGTGCCCTGGTCTCGTCCCTCAGCAGCTGCCCTGGTCTCTGTGCCCTGGTCTCGTCCCTCAGCAGCTGCCCTGTTCTCTCTGCCCTGGTCTCGTCCCTCAGCAGCTGCCCAGGTCTCGTCCCTCAGCAGCTGCCCTGGTCTCGTCCCTCAGCAGCTGCCCTGGTCTCGTCCCTCAGCAGCTGCCCTGGTCTCGTCTTTCAGCAGCTGCCCTGGTCTCGTCCCTCAGCAGCTGCCCTGGTCTCATCCCTCAGCAGCTGCCGTGGTCTCGTCCCTCAGCAGCTGCCCTGGTCTCCTTGCCCTGGTCTCGTCCCTCAGCAGCTGCCCTGGTCTCGTCCCTCAGCAGCTGCCCTGGTCTCCTTGCCCTGGTCTCGTCCCTCAGCAGCTGCCCTGGTCTCGTCCCTCAGCAGCTGCCCTGGTCTCGTCTCTCAGCAGCTGCCGTGGTCTCTTTGCCCTGGTCTCGTCCCTCAGCAGCTGCCGTGGTCTCTTTGCCCTGGTCTCGTCCCTCAGCAGCTGCCGTGGTCTCTTTGCCCTGGTCTCGTCCCTCAGCAGCTGCCGTGGTCTCTTTGCCCTGGTCTCGTCCCTCAGCAGCTGCCCTGGTCTCGTCCCTCAGCAGCTGCCCTGGTCTCGTCCCTCAGCAGCTGCCCTGGTCTCGTCCCTCAGCAGCTGCCCTGGTCTCGTCCCTCAGCAGCTGCCCTGGTCTCCTTGCCCTGGTCTCGTCCCTCAGCAGCTGCCCTGGTCTCGTCCCTCAGCAGCTGCCCTGGTCTCGTCTCTCAGCAGCTGCCGTGGTCTCTTTGCCCTGGTCTCGTCCCTCAGCAGCTGCCGTGGTCTCTTTGCCCTGGTCTCGTCCCTCAGCAGCTGCCGTGGTCTCTTTGCCCTGGTCTCGTCCCTCAGCAGCTGCCGTGGTCTCTTTGCCCTGGTCTCGTCCCTCAGCAGCTGCCCTGGTCTCGTCCCTCAGCAGCTGCCGTGGTCTCTTTGCCCTGGTCTCGTCCCTCAGCAGCTGCCCTGGTCTCGTCTCTCAGCAGCTGCCCTGGTCTCGTCCCTCAGCAGCTGCCCTGGTCTCTTTGCCCTGGTCTCGTCCCTCAGCAGCTGCCCTGGTCTCGTCCCTCAGCAGCTGCCCTGGTCTCCTCCCTCAGCAGCTGCCCTGGTCTCCTCCCTCAGCAGCTGCCCTGGTCTCTCTGCCCTGGTCTCCTCCCTCAGCAGCTGCCCTGGTCTCTCTGCCCTGGTCTCGTCCCTCAGCAGCTGCCCTGGTCTCTCTGCCCTGGTCTCGTCCCTCAGCAGCTGCCCTGGTCTCGTCCCTCAGCAGCTGCCCTGGTCTCGTCTCTCAGCAGCTGCCCTGGTCTCGAGGTGGGGGTTCAGTAAGAACACTGCGTCCAGCTGCCAGGCCTCTTCCAGGCAGAAATTCGCACCCCACTCCCCCCGAATGTTTTCAGCCTTCCTAGGGCAGTCTGGGGTGTACAGCCTTAACCCTGTGGCACAGTGAACGGGTGCCCACGTCCAAGCGAGCCCTGTGGCACAGTGAAAGGAGTACCCATGTCCAAGCAAGCTACGCGGCACAGTTAACAGGTACCCACGTCCAAGTGAGCCCTGTGGGACAGTGAATGGGGTACCCACGTCCACGTGAGCCCTGTGAACGGGTACCCACGTCCACGTGAGCTCTGTGGCACAGTGAATGGGGTACCCACATCCAAGCCAGCCCTGTGGCACAGTGAACGGGGTACCCACATCCAAGACAGCCCTGTGGCACAGTGAACGGGGTACCCACATCCAAGACAGCCCTGTGGCACAGTAAACGGGGTACCCACTGTAGAGAGCCACTCGGGCTCTCCCATACATTGTTGCCGAACACACACATGCATCCACGCATACCCCGGGGCGGGCTCGCGCTGGGGTATAAATAAAGAATGCGGAAGACCGCTCGGGGTCTTTCCGGCTACCACCTAACCACTGTCTTGTGTCCCCTCATTCTGATTCCCTTGCCACGTGTCAGGCCCTGACCTGACACACCACACTGGCGACGAGGCCGGCCTACCTGATCGCGTGCCGGGCCGCCTCTGTCTGTGGCTCCGTGGTGTGCCCACATCCTGCAGCGGAGCCCACCCGCGTGTGTTGCCGAGCCGACCCCGGCTTTGAGGCCCGCCCACGCGTCTCCTAGCTGGGAGCGCCTTCGGCCGGCGGGACCCGCCGGAGAATCGGTCTGTGCCTGTCCAGCCACGGAGGTGCGGGTGAGTCTGCCCCCTTCCCGCCATCGCGGCACCCCTGCGTGCTCTTGCTTCCCTCTCGGCGCGGAACAATTAGTGGCGCTGGAAACTGGAGACGCCGGAGCGCCCGGCCAGTGAAGACAGGCAGCGCGCAACCCGCGCGACGGCATCACGTGGTCCCGGAGAGGCCTAGAACACGCCTCCAGCACCGCTGCAGCCGCGATCCCCTCTGGTGCGCTCCACCGCCGCACATACGCCCCCCCCCTGGCCCTGACCCCGGCAGGCAAAGTCGGAAGAGGGGAGAAGGGAACTGGAACAATTAAGCCTACGCGCACAGAGTCTGACGAAAAAAATAAAACAAGCACAGGCTAAGCCAATCAGCCGAAGGTACACCTCCAGCCCTAGTCAAGCGACACGTCTAGATTTTCCTTTTGAAGTATCTTCACACCACTCACCAAGAGGGGCACAAGGGGTGAGCAGAAGAACCCCCACCTCCCATACGAGCCTTGGCCAGCCTGAGTATCAAGACTAGAAGCCTCACCGCTCAGGGGCCAGCGAACAGACACGAGAGGGCCACACAAGAGTTACACCATGTCAGTAGCAGCGCCAGGAGCTGGCCAAGATGGGGCAGGTCAAAACCCACCCGCAGCGGCCGCCCCACCACCTGCGATAGTCGCACCACCTCCACCGGGCCCCAACCAAGCCGGGGCCCCTGCACCGATGCCACCCACCTACCTACACTCGGGCGCAGCGCCAATTCCCCCGTTCAGCGAGGCGGCAGACCCTGTGACGGCGGCGCCAAGATGGAAGGCGTGGGTCGGAAGTTTAAACCTATACTTCAAGGGCACCAGGGAGACTGATGGAACCATGAAAAGGTCACTTCTCATCCTGTATGGCGGGCTAGAGATCTACGATCTATTCGAGACGCTCCCCAATACAGGACAAGAGCAGGACTATGATGCCGCGGTCGCCGCTCTCAACACACTTTTTGATCCCCAACTCAATAATGACTTTGAGAAGTTTAAATTCAAAAGAGCGAGGCAGACAGAGTCTGAATCGGTCGACATATACTACGCTAGACTGCGCCGGCTGGCCAGCACCTGCCCTTTCACCAACCCACGGGAGGAAATCCGAGACCAAATCATAGTGGGCTGCAGGTCGAAACTACTGAGGAAGCTCATTCTCCGCCAACCGGGCATATCGCTGGATGAGATACTAGTTCTAGCCAGGTCACACGAGCTGTCCGACGCGAGGGCGGAAGAAATGGAGGTTGCCCTACGCACGCCAATTATCACGCCAACCGCCGCTAGGACAACACCGATCAAAGAAGAGAGGATCGACGCCATCCAGAGACGACCCGCGACCGTCCGCCCACGAACCACCACCTCCCGAGGGAATCAATGCGGATCCTGTGGGGAGGATCATCCCGCGACAGTACCATGTAGTGCGAAAGGAAAGACATGTCTGAAATGTGGGCAGCTAAACCACTTCGCCGCAGTATGTCGAGGAGGAAAGTACAGGTCAGCTGGCCCGAGACCCAGAACAGCGACGCAACGTATCCGACAGCTGTCGCTCGACCAAGAACTACCCCCCCCCCGCGGATCATCAAGCTCAAGAAAGACGACCTCGATATGAGGACGATGAAGACGAAGAGGTATATGTCATCTCCTACGTCAGCAGGGCATCCACCAAGCGAAGACCACCACCCATGTGCTCAATAGCCGTCGAGGGTACCGAGATAACAGCCCTCATAGACACGGGGGCCTCCGTGAACGTCATGGACTCAGAGCAATATGAGAAGACGTCTCCCAAGCCTCCGCTCGCACCTTCCACCGCGAGAATCTACACCTATGGTGGCACTGAGCCATTACCGCTGAGAGGGGTGATCCAGACGACTGTCGTGAATGGTGATTACTCCACTGAAACACGCTTCCACATCACGGAGGGAAAGAAGGGCACCCTCCTAAGCTGTCACACGGCGGAAGACCTGGGACTCGTGTTCTTTGCCAACCAGGTGCATCAAGCACATGCAGATATCCTGTTGAAAGACTTCCCGGCGTTGTTCCAAGGCCTGGGGAAACTGAAAGGACGGAAGTTCAAGCTGCATATCGACACATCTGTGCGACCGGTAGCCCTCCGACACAGGCGGGTGCCATTCAACCTGAGGCCGCAGGTCGAAGAAGAACTCCGGAAACTGGAAGACCTCGGCGTAATAGAGAAGGTGTCGGGCCCGACACCCTGGGTTTCCCCATTGGTAGTCGCACCCAAACCAAAGCAACCTGGGGCGATCAGGTTGTGTGTGGACATGAGGTAGCCCAATGCGGCTGTCAAACGAGAGAGACACATCACCCCCACAATGGATGATATAGTGGCTGACCTGAACGGGGCAAAATGGTTCTCGAAGCTAGACCTCAACTCGGGATACTATCAACTCTAGTTGGAACCAGCGAGCAGGTACATAACCACGTTTTCCACCCATGTGGGACTTCGTCGCTACAAACGACTGAGCTTTGGTGTCTCTTCCGCTGCGGAGGTGTTTCAAAACGCCATACGTGAAGTACTCTCTGGGCTGAGCGGGGTAATCAACCTCAGCGACGACATCCTGATGTACTCGGCGACACTTGAAGAACACCACGCACATCTGAGGGCAACCCTCCAAAGGCTCGTGGACAGCGGGCTGACCCTCCACCGGTCAAAATGTTCTTTATATCAGGAATCAATAGACTTTTTTGGCTACACATTCAGCAGGGAAGGACAGAAGGTTGATCCCAAAAAGGCGGAGGCGATCAAGGCAGCAAGCACCCCCAGAAACCCCACCGAAGAGCGTAGTTTCTTGGGCATGGCCACCTACTGTGACCGGTTCATACCCAATCTGGCCGCTCTGGCAGAGCCCCTCAGAGCCCTCACCCGGGTAGATCACAAGTGGGAATGGACAGTAGCGGCCCACAACGCCTTTCAAGACATCAAGGCCAATCTCCTAGACACGACGGTAATGGCCTATTTCCAGCCCCAACGCAAGACAGAGCTAATTGTCGATGCCAGCCCAGTGGGCCTGGGTGCGGTGCTCCTGCAAGAACATGGACCCGAGGTGTGGAAGCCAGTCGCGTATGCCAGCAAAGTGCTGTCGGATACCGAGACCAGGTATGCCCAGATCGAAAGAGAAGCCCTGGCCATCAAATGGGCGTGTCAACATTTCCACTTATACCTGTGCGGGCAAGACTTCACCGTGGTGACGGATCACAAATCACTGCTGCCGCTGTTCGCGGGGTCATCCTGGCTGGCACCACCACGGATCGAGCGCTGGGCAGTTCAGCTACAGGGATACAATTTCAAGATTGTGTTCCGGCCCGGAGCACACAACCCAGCGGATTATCTATCCCGCCATCCCGACGTCGTCGGTCAACATCCACCGCAAGAAGAAGGCACGGAAGCGGATGAATTTGTTTGCATGATCTCGCATGCAGCGTGCCCCGAACACATGACACTGAAAGAAATAGGAGAAGCGACTGCCAAGGATGAGACGCTAACTAGAGTCCGGCAGGCTCTGGAAGGAAATCGCTGGGCCCATTTTCTGGATGGAGCGCCGAGCCTGCGATTGGAAGTCAGCCACGCGCGCCAACAGCTGTGGCAAATCCGAAGCGAACTGAGCGTGGGAGACGAAAGAATCATCCTCAGAGGGCATCTCATAGTAATGCCTGAGAGCCTCCAGCAGAGGGCACTGGCGCTAGCGCATGTAGGTCACCAGGGAATGGCCAAGACAAAAGCACGTCTGAGAAGTAAGGTATGGTTCCCCGCCATGGACAGTCAAGTCGATGCGATGGTGCGATCCTGCCATGCCTGCACCATCACTGGCAGCGATCTGGCTCCAGCACCTGTGATCGCCGAGGATGCTCCACGGACGCCCTGGACACATCTCAACATAGACTTCGGAAGTTTCCCAGACGGTCGACATACGTTGGTCCTCGTTGACTCGTTCTCAAAATTCCCGGTAGTTGAGATCATCTCCTCGACAGCGTTTCCCCAAGTAAAGAAGACTTTGAATCGTATGTTTGCCACTATTGGGCTCCCGGACGAGATCAGATCAGACAACGGCCCCCCCTTCCAAGGAAGAGAATTTCAGAACTACCTTGAGAGCCTACGAATCAAGCATCGGAAGATCACTCCTCTGTGACCCCAGGCAAACGGGGAAGTTGAGAGGCTGATGAGGACACTCAACAGAGCGCTGAGGATTGCAGTAGACAACGGAGAGGATCCAGAAATAGCCCTTGATCAATTCCTAGGGGCATATCGGCAGACACCCCATAGCACCACCAAATGTGCTCCAGCCCATGCGCTGTTCAAGAGAGCGCCCCGTGACAGCATCCCGACAGACAGCACCTGGGTGCCTGACAATAGGAATGATGAAGCCATCCAAGCTCGGAGGCAAATCACCAATCAGAAGGCGAGTGAGTATCGCCATGCCAAAGAGCCTACCTAGAAGGAGGGGGACACAGAAGTAGTGCGAGATCGGCACCCGGGGTGGAAGTTCCGAACGCCCTACGAGCCCGAGACGTGGGTAATAGACAAGATCCAAGGGACTATGGTCACTGCCAGGCGAAACGGGCAAGCAGTGACCCGCAATGTGTCATGTTTTAAAAAGACACGAGAACCAGCTGGAAGACCTGACACAACGGAATTTCCAGAGGCAGGAGATGATGGTGGTCTGGACCTCGGGAATTCATTGCCAGGGTCACCCGTAGCCAGGCGGAGCGGAGAGAGTCCATCACCCAGAGCAGCACCACTAAACATCACCGGCGATGACAGTCGCCCCTGTGGGACCCTCAACGGTGAGAGTGAAGGGACAACCCCGGCCGGGGTTGCAACATCCCCATCTGCCCGCAGCCAACGCTACAACCTGCGGTCCAACCCGAGGCCCAGCCAGAAGTTGAGAGACTTTGTCTGGACATCTCCTTGAGCTGAGAAGTTCCCGAGTTACTGTATGGACAGATCTAAATTGAAGGAGGGATGTAGAGAGCCACTCGGGCTCTCCCATACATTGTTGCCGAACACACACACGCATCCACGCATACCCCGGGGCGGGCTTGCGCCGGGGTATAAATAAAGTATGCGGAAGACCGCTCGGGGTCTTTCCGGCTACCACCTAACCACTGTCTTGTGTCCCCTCATTCTGATTCCCTTGCAACGTGTCCGGCCCTGACCTGACACACCACACCCACGTCCACGTGAGCTCTGTGGCACAGTGAACGGGTACCCACGTCCAAGCGAGCCCTGTGGCGCAGTGAATGGGGTACCCTCGTCCAAGCCAGCCCTGTGGCACAGTGAACGGGTGCCCACGTCCAAGCGAGCCCTGTGGCACAGTGAACGGGTGCCCACGTTCAGAGAGCCCTGTGGTACAGTGAACGGGTACCCATGTCCAAGAGAGCCCTGGGGCGCAGTGAATGGGGTACTCACGTCCAAGTGAGCTCTGTGGCACAGTGAACAGGGTTCCCATGTCCAAGCGAGCCCTGTGGCACAATGAATGGGGTACCCATGTCCAAGCAAGCCCTGTGGCACAGTCAACGGGTGCCCATGTCCAAGCGAGCCCTGTGGCACAGTGAACGGGGTACCCATGTCCAAGCGAGCCCTGTGGCATAGCGAACGGGTGCCCACGTCCAAGCGAGCCCTGTGGCACGGTGAAAGGGGTACTCACCTCCAAGCCAGCCCTGTGGCACAGTGAATGGGGTACTCATGTCCGAGTGAGACCTGTGGCACAGTGAACGGGGTTCCCATGTCCAAACGAGCCCTGTGGCACAGTGAACGGGGTTCCCATGTCCAAACGAGCCCTGTGGCATAGCGAACGGGTGCCCACGTCCAGTCAGACCCCCTCACACTTAGGGCAGCGTCCTCTGCTACCAACAGTGACAGCGGAAATGCTTGAATGCCTCTGACCACCAGTGATCCCACGGGGCTGGACCAGGCCTCACTTGCATACGGCTGGACTCTGTGCAGTGGCAGAAGAGACACAAAACACTGGAGTGGAATGCGCCCCGAGCAGCCCCCAGTGGCCCGGATCAAACCTTCACTCTGTGTCCTGATTACCAGGCAGCAGAATCCTGTAATGACCCCTCCGAGGGGAAGGCGCCGCTCGATTCCTGCCTAATAAGCTGCGCGCCTGGCTAATTAGGGCGGTAATTAACGCCAGGCTTCAGCACAGCGATGCTGCTCGCATGGCACTGCCCAGGAGGGCACAGAGGCCATGTGCCAGCATTCATTAAAGACGGGATGCAAAGGTGCTCTTCAGCCAGACCTAAGGATCCATGAGGCGGGGGGGAGGGTGCTCAGACCGGGGGAGGGCAGCGCTACCCTAGCGCTTGAGGAGGTATGCAGCGCTACAGCAGCGCTTGGGTAACCGTGCGGAGTCCTAGCTATGCAGCGCTACAGCAGCGCTTGAGAAGATATGCAGCGCTACCATAGCGCTTGAGGAGATATGCAGCACTTCCCTAGCGCTTGAGGAGATATGCAGCGCTACCCTGGCGATTGAGGAGATATGCAGCACTTCCCTAGCGCTTGAGGAGATGTGCAGCGCTACCGTAGCGATTGAGGAGATATGCAGCGCCACCCTAGCGCTTGAGGAGATATGCAGCGCTACCCTAGGGCTTGAGGAGATATGCAGCACTACCCTAGCGCTTGAGGAGATATGCAGCGCCACCCTAGCGCTTGAGGAGATATGCAGCGCTACCCTAGCGCTTGAGGAGATATGCAGCACTACCCTAGCGCTTGAGGAGATATGCAGCGCTATCCTAGCGCTGGAGGAGATATGTGTGGTGTTGTAGCCTGGGCCTAGAAAGCACGGACACCGGACACAGGAGTTACCTTGGTGGCTGGTAACTAACTTAGCCACACCCCAGGCTCGGGGCCTTTTATTAACCCCTAAGCGTGTCCACGCTTACGCTTGGGCTGTACCAACGCCCCCTCACGCCTGAGGGGTCAGCTATCCAGGAATAGTGGGAGGGGGCGTGCGCTGCAGTGGTATCTTCCACTGGCAGCAACACTACATTCCTCCTTAACCTAGGGATGAAAACAAAATAGAAACAAAACACAGACACTCAGTAGTCCATCAGGTCAGCGAGACTGCTGCGACAGTTGTAGTGACTGCATGTAAACAAAGTCCGCCAAACAACATACTGGATATCAAAAACAGAACAGTCTTACTTTATTCTCGGCGGGGTCAGCCATCTCGGTCATATCAACGCCAGCACTGCGCCACAAAGTCTCGATACCTCTGGGAAGGTTTAGGGCACGGACGCAGGCTGTATCTTGCTTGGCTTCGGCCCTCCCCTGTGGCGGCGGGAGATACTTCTGTTTCTCTGGTCTCGTTGACGTTGGGGGCTTCCACTGGTCCCTCTGTTACGTGGATGCTCGGGGCGGTGTCTCCTGTTTGGCACGTCGCGGCGTCGGTGTCAGGCGGTCCTGACAGTCTGCGTTGGGGTGCTGGATACCATTCCTCTGGGTCAGGGTCTTCCCTGTTCTCCGGTATTCGCTTGAAAAACGAGATGTTCCTTGTGACCGCTTCTCCGTTCCTGACGGCTGTGACCATGGTTCCGTTTACCTCTGTTACTGTCCAGGGATCCACTTCGAATGGCATACGGAATTTCCCACCGGGGTGGCGGTCTTTCACCAGAACTTTGTCTCCGACTTGAATGGGGCTGTCTGCCGCTCTCCTCCGTCGGGATACGTCCTGGTTGTTTTTGGCACGCTGCTCCATGGACCTGTTTCTGGGGTTTGGGGCAAGCTCCCACGCGGGGTGGTGTGGGATTGTGTCCACAATGGCTCGATTGAAAGAGAGCCTGCTTGGGGAGACTCCTGTAGTGCAATGTGGGGTCAGGCGGTATTCTCGGAGGAATTGGTAGATGGCCAATTCCAGACAGTGGCCCTCGGCAACAGCAATTTGTATCGTTTTGTTCAAAGTTCTCATGAGTCTCTCGACCTCTCCGTTGGCCTGCGGCCATCTTGGCGTTATCCGTCGGTGCTTAATGCCCTGGCTCTGGAGGTAATCCGTAAACTCATTGCCGTTGAATGGGGGTCCGTTGTCAGTGCGGACTTCCTTCATGAGCCCGTGGGTAGCAATTATTTTTTCGAATTTTGGAATCACTTCAGAGGCTGCTGTCGATGACACAATTTCTACTTCTGGATAGAGAGAGAAATCGTCCACTACGACGAGCATGTATTTGCCCCCTGGGAGGCTGCCGAAATCTGCGCTTACTCGCACCCACGGGGATGTTGGACCCTCTTCGGTTATCACGGGTGCTGGCGGGTTTGGAAGACTCGTCGCAAGACACACTGGACACCTCTGGATCACTTCTTCAACTGCTCTGTCGAGCCCTGGGAACCACACCTTACTCCTGAGTCTGTTTTTGGATTTGACGATCCCTTGGTGTGATCCATGTGCCAGCAGGGCAGCTTGTTGAGCAAGACTGCTGGGTAATACCAGGCGGGGGCCTCTCAAGAGACAACCTTCGGTTGAGACGGACAGCTCGTGTCTGACTTGATACAGGGCTTTCAGGACGGTTTGGGCGTCAGGGGTGCGAAAGGATGCCGGGCTCTGCAGCGCCTTCCAGTCGCCTGATTCTATCGCATGGATCGCGATTTGGAGGCAGTCATCGTCCTTGGTGGCCCTCGATACTTCCTCCAGGGACATTGGGCGAGGCTTCGACCGCTCCACGATTAGGCGGACGTATTCTTCTGTGGCTGCTGCTTCGGCTGCTTCCGCGTCAGTGACTGGACGGGCGTGTCTCGACAGATAGTCTGCAGGGTTGCGCGTGCCGGGCTGGTACTCAACCGTGAATTGGAACTCCTGCAACTGCAGCACCCACTTCTCGATCCTCGGGGGCGGGCGAGAGGAAGAGCCTTGGAAGAGTGGTATGAGAGGCTTGTGATCAGTGACCACTGAGAAAGGATGGCCATAGAGGTAGATGTGGAAATGGCGGCATCCCCATAGAATCGCGATGGCCTCCCGTTCAATTTGGGAGTAGCGTTGTTCGGTAGGCGTTAGTGTATGGCTGGCGTATGCTACGGGGGCCCACTCGCCGCACGTTTGTCGTTGTGACAGGACGGCCCCCAGGCCGGTGGGACTGGCATCCACTAGCAGTTGAGACTCATGTTGCGGGTTGAAGTACGCCAGTGTCGTGTCAGCCGACAGGGCTGCTTTAGTGTTCATGAATGATTCTTGTTGCTCCGGGCCCCACGACCAGGTGGTGTTCGACTTCGTGAGGTCGCGTAGTGGCCTAGTCAAATCAGACAGATCTTTGATGAAACGCCCACAGTATGTCACCATGCCCAAAAAGCTGCGGACGGCTGTTACCGAGGTTGGTGCTGGCGCGTGGTGGATGTCTCTGACTTTTTCTGGGTCCGGGCCTACTCCTTGATCGGAGAACATGTATCCGAAGAAACTTATGTCTTTGCGCAGAAATTCACATTTGTCTCTGTGGAGTGTCAGTCCTCTCTCCTTTAGCCGGTTGAACACTGCTTGGAGGCGCTTGAGGTGCTCCTCCAACGTCGGGGCGTGTACCAAAATGTCGTCGCTCACATTTAACACTCCGTCGAGGCCTTGTAGAACGTTGTGAATGATGTTTTGAAACACCTCCGCGGCGCTCGAGGTGCCGAAGTTAAGTCTCGTATATCTCCACAGGCCGGCATGGGTGAAGAAGGTCGTGATAGGACGCGAGTCTGGGTGAAGCGGGATCTGATGGTACCCCGACCTCAGGTCCATCTTGGAGAACCACTTGGACCCTGCGAGCTCTCCGATGATGTCGTCAATGGTCGGCGTCAAATGACGCTCTCTTTTGATGGCCAGGTTGGGGAGGCGCATATCCACGCATATTCTTACAGCCTCGGGTTGCTTCGGTTTTTTGGCTACCACAATGGGGGACACCCACGGAGTGGGACCGGTCACTCGCTCGATGATGCCAGCTTGTTCCAACATCTTCAGCTCGGCCTCCACTTTGGGCCGGAGGTGGAACGCAATCCGCCTGTGCCGGAGGGCTACTGGGGCCACTGACTGGTCAATGTGGAGTCGAACAGGGGGCCCTCGAAGACATCCGATGCCCTCGAACAGCGAGGAATGTTCTGCGACCAGATGGTCCAAACCTTGAGCTTGTACTGTTAGGGCAAAATGTATGAGTCCGACCTCTCGTGCCGTCTTGCAACCAAGGAGGAACCCTGAGCCCTCCCGGGAGACGTAGATTTTTGTCTGTAGCTGCGTTGAATTGTGGGACACGGTCGTCCGGAATACTCCGCACAGGCGCAATGGGCGCCGGGTTCCATATGCGAACACTTGCACTCTGGTGGGGTGAAGCGAGGGAGCATCTCCAAGGCACTGGTACACACTGGCGTCCATGAGGTTTATCGTCGCGCCGGTGTCGATGAGGGCTCTGACTGTTTGGCCATGGACCTGGACGGTGCACATTGGCTCGGTCGAAGACGTGGCTGCTAGGGTGTTAAGCATGCGCACCACGTGGACCGATGCGGTGTCTTCTTCATCGTCGTCCATGTCGCTGCTGTTTGACGTGTTCGGTAGCGGCGCCACCTGTCGCGCCCTCCTGGGTGGACCGCTCTGCTTCTTCCGCTGTGACGCCAAACAGACGCTCGCAAAGTGGCTGGCTTTGCCGCACGCGCTGCAGACTTTGCCTTGGGCTGGGCAGGCGCCTTTGTGGGGAGTGGCACCTCCGCACCACATGCAGGCTCGATCGTGGGTGGACTGAGTCGTTTGCGGCCGTCCTTTCCTGGGAGGTCTCGTCTGTTTGTCTGACCGTTGTGACTTGACGGCGCACACGGCTCCGTCTTGACTTTGACCGCTGGATCTGGCTCCATGTGGGCCGCACGGGCTTTGGATAGTTCTTTAGATCGTCCTAGGGCCAGGATATCGCGCATAGGCATGGCGTCCGTTTCTAACACTCTCTCTCGCAGCTTCAGAGAGGCGCACCCCTGAATGAATTGGGCGCGAATTTCATCTTCCGCATCCGGTAGCGTGCACGTGCTGGCTAGCTTCTTGAGCCGCGCGTAGAATACATCTACAGACTCCTCAGGGAGTTGGCGTGCCTGTCGGAGCAGGAAACGTTCGTAATCCGCGCTGGTAAAGGGCTCAAAGTACCTTGTGATGGCGTCCCGTAGGGTGGTGTATGTGAGGGGCGGATCACCCTCAGTGATGTCCTTGGAAATATCGTGGATAGCCTCTCCTCCCAGGTGCAAGAGCATTGCGCGACGCCGCGCCACAGCGACATCTGCCACAATGAAGTAGGTCTCAAGCCGTTCTACCCATTTCCTCCATCGAGCAGCTTGCGAGGGGGGCGTACCGGTGATGGAAAAGGGCTCCAGGGGCGGCACGTTGGCCATGGTGGTAGGAGCAGGGCTTTGCTGGACGTCTGTGCGTGTCTAGCGGACAGAGGGAGCTTTTGTAGCCTTCACACACACCTTGAAATGGAGCAGTCCTTGAGAGGCGCAGTCTGGCTCTGTTCCGCCAGATGCGTGAGGATTGGCAGGGCTGGCGGGTCGAGGACACGCGGGATGCGTGAGGAAAACGCAGTCGGGCGCACACTGCGCATGCGCGGGTCCTCCGGGCCGCCGCGCGGGACTGGCGTTGGATGGAGAGGCGCAGACCGGGCCCAGGGGTAACGGAAGCGAGCGGGAAGCCAGGAGCAGGTACCTGCGAGTGGCATACCAGGCCACGCTGCCGAGGCGGTCGCTGGACGGGCAGGGTCGCCCGACGGGCTGTGAGGCTGATGGGTGCCATGTGGAGGCACCGGAAGGCAGCGCGGGTAGCTACCGACAGGCAGGCGGGTCTCTGCTGGGACCGTGGTGGACGAGGTGAGACTCCTTGGCGCCGTAGCAGGCGGCAGACGGCCCTGGCAGACAGGGCGGTGCGCTACGTGCAGGGCGGCACGCCGCAGGGCCACCGGGTAGCGTGGAGCAAAACCGGTGGGGACACGGTGCAACAGGGCACGTGGTGGGTGGGCAAAGACCACTCGTCGTCGCCAATGTGGTGTTGTAGCCTGGGCCTAGAAAGCACGGACACCGGACACAGGAGTAACCTTGGTGGCTGGTAACTAACTTATCCATTTCAATCCAAGGTTTTCCAATTTTTTAGTTCTTATTCTTCTGTCTCAGTTTGAGTCCACACGCATAAGTGTATATGCTATTTACGAGTTTTTACTGTTCAAACCATGTCTATCCAGACTTTAAGAATGAGCAGGACTAAAGCATAAATTCATTTCAGGCAGCGTTTATTGAACAAATACCCAATGCATTTCGGGCTTGACGCCCTTCTTCGGGGGTCACTGTAAACAAATGAAAATAACCACAATCACAAACTGAGTTATCCACTTCAGTATGGCATTACCACTGCTAACCCAATATTAACTAATACTGTTGCATGATCCCAAAGAAACATTTATACATTTAAAATACTTTCCGCTACAAATCTATGCATTACGAAAGTGCCTAAGTAACATGCAGTTTCCTTAATTTGATTTTCCTTCTTTAAATCCTTGCCACATGCCTATTTTGCGCGCAGTCAAAACCTCCACGTCACCCAGTGCCTCAAATACGATTCTACAAGCAGTTAATCCTCCCCGTCACCTAATCCCTTACGTGCAAGTTCTTCACAATGCCTCTCAAATGTTCCTGCGCAGTGTATTACCAGTGTACCCCTCCGAGACCTCTCCGTGTTCAAAACCCTCAGCATACACCCTTCAGTGATAAACCGTATACAAATAGCCGAGGCTTAACCCACAATTTCACCGCTCTCTCTAACCTCACTACACCCTTTATACTCTGTGCCACGAACCATGCCTTTGCAGTGCACTAAACTAATCACGTACCTGCCTGCTGTTTGTTAAAAACCGTGCGTTCTTCCTCCGTTTAAGCTTCCCATTACACTCCCTCCCTGAATCGCGCTCTTATAAACACATGATTGCAACTACCCAATTAACCTCAAGGTTCAGATCACCCGCCCTCCCGGTGTTACTTGTTAAGTGTTGTTCAGAAAACACTGCTGCTCCCAAAATGCAGTTCAAATGGATTTAAACATTCAAGGTAATACACAGTCATGTTACCGAATATAAAAAAACAATGGTATGCCAGATAATGTGGCATACCATGTGGCCAAGGTTTTCCAATAGACATGGTTTGAACAGTAAAAACTCGTAAATAGCTTATACACTTATGCGTGTGGACTCAAACTGAGACAGAAGAATAAGAACTAAAAAATTGGAAAACCTTGGATTGAAATGGATGAACATTGAAAAGATTGAGAAAGAATTATGCAATTGTGCGCATTTAGCTGTGCGATTGTTTTAGGGGCTAGATGTAGCTCCCACTACAGTGAAATTGTTAAATTTAGTGCCATTAGGGCATGGCACAAGACTCAATCAGCACGCAAGCTTGAGAAAAAGTAATAAACTTTGAGAATTTGGATTAAGAGGTGTGCATCCTGCCCCCTATTTACAGTGCTGGTAACTAACTTAGCCACACCCCAGGCTCGGGGCCTTTTATTAACCCCTAAGCGTGTCCACGCTTACGCTTGGGCTGTACCAACGCCCCCTCACGCCTGAGGGGTCAGCTATCCAGGAATAGTGGGAGGGGGCGTGCGCTGCAGTGGTATCTTCCACTGGCAGCAACACTACATTATGCAGCGCTACCCTAGGAAGGTGGGTTATTTGCCTGTTTAAAAGCGCTTCATTGTGCGCTGCCTGACCCGATTCTCACAAATCCCAACATTTCGAAACTGGGAGGTGGGAGAATCATTAAAAATATCCGGGGATGTGTTTTCCCATTGACTGACGTTGACGCACCGGCAATTTCAGGCGACAGACAGTTCCCCCCCCCCTCACATACCCCCCATGTTTTGCTTTGAAAATCGGGAGTGTCCCACCAGAACCGGGTCTGTTGGCATTTATGCATTCAGGCAGCAGGGCAGGATTTAATAGGGGTGAATCCATTCACTTCTGCAGAGTCCATACCCCAAGGCTGGGATCACAAACCTAGCCTTGAGTAACACCCCAGCACAGCAGAGGGCAAACAAAAAATAAATATATATATATATATGTATACATCCATCTTTCCATCCATCCAATCACCCCTCCTACTGGTGGTAGCCAGTAGATAGTCATAGTTAGGAGATAGGAAAAACGTTTTTTGTTTTGCCAATAACTTTAGCGCCGTTTGACATATCTCCACGAAATTTTCACAGAACCACCTTTTTGGTTCAGCTGCTGTGTTGAAAGTTTCGGGGTGATCCATCAAGCGGGGGTGGAGAAAAAAGGGGGAGGGTCCCAAAACACTTTTCCCCCATGTTCAGTCAACAGGGATTTTTCATATTTTGAACACTAAAGCCCGAACCGCTGAACGGTAGACAGCTATATGTTGGTCTAGAAAGCGTGCTTTTTGCGATTTGGTGTAAATCCGTTTGGTCATTTTTCAGATATCTAACTAGAAAACTATAGATATCAGATATCTGGGGACACGAATCCTTGCAGTGGACTCACGGATCCTACTAAAATTTGATTGGCTGCCAACACTTGTGGAGAAGTGTGGCTCACTGGTTAGAGGAGGCAGACCCTGATGCAGAGGTCAGACCCGGGACCAGGGTTCAATTCCTGACGCAGGCATGGTCTTGAGCTCAAAATGTCCACAGACTCGATAATTCTCGCCTCGGTGCCTACTCGAATCATGGGTTCACACTCTGCAACTCTGGGCAATAGGTTGCTTAATCTCCACTACGGTCTCACCGCGATGGGATGCCTGGTCTTCACCTTGGGGATGCCCAGTAGGGGTTATCTCGCAGGGAAAGCCAGGACGGGTTCCCAAAGCAAGCGCTAAGAGACCTGTCGGTGATTTGGCGCTATATAAATCGAAATTAACATAACATAACTTCAATCAGGAAGTGTTGGCAGCCATCTTGGGACTTCGCTTGAAGCAGAGTCCCAAAAACAAAGTACAAAATAAAGAAACGGGGGGGCAGGATATGAATACCCTGACCCCCAGATATGGTGGGGGGTCCTTCATGGACCCCGACAGTGGTAAAAAGCATTTTTGTTTTACATTTTGCCACGGACTTGCGGGTAGAACCGCAAATCTTGGCAACATGTTTACCAAAAGATGCGCAGGCTCCTCCGTGTCTTATTTATGAAGATCCTGAGTGGGCCAAATCCCTGGGGCATGTAGGAGGGGGCCTCATGGAGCCCCTCCCGTTAGGCTTATAAAAAGCCCCGGGGGCCGCCAACTCCCCAGGGCTATAAACAATAAAAATACAGGAGGCCCGCTCGGCCCCCGCAGCCCCAAGCACCGCCATCTCTCCATGGCAATTAGTATTGTAAATGCGGGGGGGCCCTAAGACAATGCAGTCTGCTATGGCTTGGCGGAAGCAACGTTCCCGCAAAGCCATAGCAGACAAGCAAACAAGAGTTCTGCTTTCAGCAAGCAAGAGCATTATGCTCCCACCTGCTGAAAGCAGAGCAAGTGTCTGTTTCCCTGCCCGCTGTGTAGCGAGCAGGGAAACAGACACTCTGCTTTGGGATCCAGAGAACAGATCCCTGGGTCCCAAAGCAATGCCTGCTCCCGCAAGAGGCGGGGGCCGGCATGGACTGTGGGGGCCTTTGGTCCTCCTCGTGGTCACCAATGAAGTGGCCTAGCCCCAGGGAATGCAGTCCCTGGGGGCGAAAATGGCCCTAGAGGGAGGCCGCTAGGTTCCACTCCCTTTTATGAAAATATATTTTTTTTAAAGAAAAAAAATAGAAAAGGCCTGGCCTCAGGAGATAGGGTCTTCAGGGCTGAAATTACCCTGGGGAGATTGGCTATGCGCCTCCCTCCCCTTAGCTAAAACAAATATATAAAGGTCTGGCCCCAGGGCCTGGGGTTCCGGGGCCGAAATTGACCTGGGGGAGGGGGGGGGGGGTGTTGTGTAGCCCCCTCCCTTTTTTAAATATTTTTTTTTAAAGGGACAGACCTATGGGGATGGGGTCCCCGGGGCCCAGAACAGAACAGGGAAGAGGACCAAGCGGCCCCACTTCCTAAAAAATAGAAAAAAACTGTCAACTGGTGGGGAAAGGGGGTGAGAGCCGCCCCTTTTCCCCACCACTCTGCAAATGCGCCTCCTGGTGCATTGGTTGTTGGGGGGTGAAGTTCCCTTGGCTGCTGAGAGTCCTTAGAGGCCAACAAGATCTCCTGTTACCTCCAGTAAGCCCCACACAGTAGAATTGCTGAGAGTTCGTCGAAGGCCATACCCCCTTTCTCCACTGCTTTGTAAACGCTCCTCTCGGTGCACTGCCGGTGGGGGGACGAGGTCACCACGCCTCCTTAGGGCTTCAGGACTAAAGTGGGCTTCTTTCCCCAAGCAGCAAAGCGCCAGGAGGCCTGTTTGCAAAGTGGTGGAAAAAGGGTGTGTGACCTTTGATGACCTCTCAGCAATCCAGCTGTGTGGGTCTTACTGGAAGTCTTAGGAGGCCTAGGTGTCCCCTCAAGAGCCAAGGGGACTTCATCCCCCAAATAGTACTGGGCCAGGAAGCGCGTTTGCAGAGGGTGGAGAAAGGGGTCATGGCCACCGGAAACCTCTCAGCAAACCCACTATTTGGGACTTGCTGGAAGTAACAGGCGGGGCAGTTGGCTCCCAGTGACCCTCATTAGCCGAGGGGACTTCATCCCCCTACTAGTAGTGTACCAGGAGGCACGTTTGCAAAGTTGTGGAGAACAGGGGAGTTGCCTCCTTCTATCAGGTCTCAGCATTTCTGTTGTGTGGGACCTGCCAGAGGTAGCAGGAGGGGTAGGTTTTTTAAATTCTATTTGCTAACTATAACGTCCCTATAACCTTTATTTTTTTCAGTGAATATATATGTATATTTGGTTTTGCCACAGAAAAATACAAAGGTTACAGGGACTTTATAGTTATGAAATCAATTTTTTTTAGAAAGTCCCTGAAAAAAACAAAGGTTACAGGGACATTATAGTTAGGCTAAGATATCCCTCGTGCAAAACCAGTGAAATTCAGCAGTTATAGTTACCTGAGCTAACTATAACTTACGCCCCCACAATGCACTGCTTATGGCCTCACATATTACATCACGCATGACATGTTTAGTGACATCACTTAAGACATCTCAAATGACATCACTGATGACATTATCCAGTGAGTGTTTTCTAAAAGTTTTTGAGTGTTAAACATATATACTGTTAGACCTGACATCATTGGCATGAGTCTCTCCTCCATTTTTTCTGTTTGCCTCCTCTGTTTACGATGTTTTTTGCTGGTATATTGCTTTGGGCACTGTGCCACTGCTGATCAGTGCCACAGTGCAAGTGCTCCCTAGGTGAAATTGATGTATTGATTGGATTCCATGTTTGGCTTATTTGGTTTACTGTCAGTCCCTAGTACAGTGCACCAGGAGTGCCAGGGCTTGTAAATACAAATGCTGCTAGTGGGCTTGCAGCACGTGTTGTGCCACCCACAGAAGCGGCCTGGTAAAATGTGTCTAAGGTCTGCCATTGCAGAACCTGCGTGCAGTCTGGTACTGTCATGCTGACTGGGCAAGTGCACCCACTTGCCAGTCCCTAAACCTTCCCTTAACTTCATATTAGTCACCCCTATGGTAGGCCCAAGGGCAGGGTGCATTGTAAGCATAAGGTAGGACAAGCCTGACAAGGTTGGCATGTCCTAATAGTGAATTACAGCCATATTCGTTTTTCACTATTGTAAGGTTACCTGCTCTCCATCAGTTAGAATGGGCTGCCAGGATTATTAATGCTATAATCCTAGCGGGCTCGGGGAGCATGGTGCAATGTCGAGTTTGGTATCCCTGAACTCAGGGTTTAATAACGCATCCGTTTGTGTGGATGGTTTTTGGACTCTGTGTTTGAAAATAGCACTTTTAGAAAGTAGCTATTTTCTTGTCTAACTGTCTACCGGTCTCTGCTGGTTCTGGTGTGCGTGTGACAGGAGCTGGGTGGCTCCAGAGGTCTGAATGAGTCAGTGTGGGATGAGTGAGGCATTTGCATTGAGAGTAGGGGAAGAGTAGCTCCTGATAGCCTGCCCTGCCTGATACAATGCTGGCTCCGCCCCCCTGCCAGGCGACTGATGACTCTGTGCCTGCCAGGGACTTTCCTGGCCCGCCTCCTGCCGGGCAACTGATGGCCCTGCCCCTGCCAGTGACAATGCTGGCTCCGCTCCTGCTGGGCAGCTGAAGACTCTGCCCTGCACAGTGAATAGGCCAGGTGCCTAGGCCTGGCAACACCCACAATAAACCCAAGATGGGGGGAAATTCCCCTGCATGGACAAAGGGATCAAAGCCAAAAAGGGGTATAAGAGAAGGACCCCTGAACCAAGATTTCAGATCACTTCTGACAAGGAAACCTGAACCAAGGACAAGAAGCCTGCTGATCCAAGGACTGTCTACCCCTTCTGCCAGAGTGCTGTTTGTTGGGGGAATACTGCAGTTGCTTCTTTATTTTTGCCAAGGAACCAGGAGAGAGGAACTGAGTGTGTACTCTCAACCTTGCTAAGAAAATCTCCAAGGGCTGGAAGAAGTGCCAGCCTCCTGTTGAAGTCACAGGGTCAAAGGACTTCATTTGGTTGCTGAAAGTGCTTGTTGCTGGAACCTGAAAATCCAGCACCTCTGAAGAATCCAGCAATCTGGACGCCGACGGACGCCGCCGAATCCAGCTCGACATCGTGAGTAACGGCTCCAGTGTCCCGCATCTTCGACGCCGGCCGCCGGGCCCGATCGACGCCAGTAGCGACGCCAGTGAGTAGCGAGTTCGGCTCCAGCTCCAAGTGACCCTGTGTCGACGCCGCCGCTGATCGCATCGACGCCGAGCCCTCTTGACGCCGTGAGCGCTGCTCACTCTTGCAACATCGACATCGACGACGCCGTATCCTGCTTCATCCCGTGAGCACTGCTCCCGCCTGACTTCAGTCGACGCCGCTGCAGATCGCCCCGACTCCGAGGCCCGATCGACGCCGAAGACGCGACGCCGGACATCTCGACGCCGCTGATCATCGAGTGCTTCACTTTTCCAAGGTACTGTGTTGTGGGGGTCTGTGCGACTCCGGGCTCGACGTAGCGCTCCTCGCGGTCGACGCCGAACCTTTGGATTAACTTTGCCTCGACGTCGTGTGACTCCCGTGTGGGTTACCTTGTTGCCAAGAACTGTGTTTTAAAGAAGAAGAGTTGCTTTTGTTACTAAAGACTTTTGTGCTAAGAAGAAACCGTGCTTGAACTATTATTTTTCCTTCCAAGAGTATTTATTAAGATTGTGGTATATTTTTGTCGTTATTTGGTCTTGTGCTAAACCTTATATAAACATTCTTATTTTTATAATACTACTGTGTCGTGTCCATTTGTAGTGTATTCACTTTATTACTATATGTGGTCATAAATGCTTAACGCACTGCCTCTGAGATAAGCCTGTCTGCTTTGCCAAGCTACCAAGGGGGTGAGCAGGGGTTATCTAAGTGTGTGATCCCCTTGCCCTGACTAGAAAAGGTGTGTCCCTATTTGTCAGAAGTGTATACCTCTGCTAACTAGAGACTGCCGCTTCTAACATTGGTGGGTCAGCGGTGAGGATTTGAACTTTGCATTTATGACCCATGTGCAGTGATTAGTGTGCGCTACATAGTGAAAGCAGACCATAGCGCAGCCACAATCTGTTTTGGTTGGATATCCTATTTTTGTTCTCCGCTTTCCTGAAGCTTGATTTTTGAAACTGCCAGTTTTGACCATGAGTGATGCCGGAGTCACTACCCCTGTTGTTGTGGAGGAATTTGATAGGAGTAAGATCAACGACTATCCAGTAAGAAAGCTGAAAGCCTTTTGCAAACAGTTTAAAGTTCCTACCACAGGCATTTCAAGGAGACCAGAATATCTCAAAGCATTGCAGGCCTGGATAGAGGCCAGAGATCCCTCTGATCCGGTGGTGGTACCGACAGGGGAAGGGGAGGAGGAGGTGCCAGTGAATGGGCCCACATCACCTCCTGGCAGCAGTGTTTCCTCCAAAGGTCTTTCTCCTGAAGAAAGAGAAGAAAGGGCGAAGGAGCGAGCATACAACATGGAAATGGCAAAACTTAAGATAAATGGGCAGTTGGAGATAGAGAATGCAAGAGGCAGGAGAGAAGCTGATCTGGAGATCAAAAGGTTGGAGTTTGAAAGAGAGAAGTTAGCTTTGGAGCGTGATACCAGGTTGAGGGAGTTGGAGCTCAAAGCTAAAGAGTTAGAATTGAATCCCTCTGGTGGCAGCGTCCCATCTGTGCCTGCAGAAAGTAGGTTTTATTTTCCCAAAGATGTGATCAAAGATTTTCAGAAGAATGAGGATATAGGTCAATGGTTTAAAGCATATGAGTTAGTATTGTTGGCCCACCGAGTCCCTGAGAAGGATTGGGGAGCGGGGTTGTGGGGTCGCTTTGTGAATGAGGGAAGAGATACCCTGTTAGACATGCCTGTTGAGGATAGGATGTCTTATACTCATATGAAAGATGCTTTAATGTTAAGGTATGGCCTAACCCCAGAAAAGTACAGACAGGCCTTTAGAGAATGTAAGAAGTTGCCTGGTACCACGTGGGTTGAATATGTGTCATTTTTTTGCAGAGCCATGGATGGGCAGCAAAGTGGAAAGTTATGATGCTCTTTATGATTTGTTTGCTTGGGAGCACTTGTCTAATAACTGTTTTCCAGAGCTGCGCCAGCACCTTATTGATAGCAAGATATCTAACCCTAGAAAACTTGCTGAGGAGGCGGACCGCTGGGTCAGTACCAGGGTCCACAAGGGTCCAGTGGGAGACTCAGCCAAAGGTGGGCAGGGTCCCCAGCAGAAGAGTGGGGGGGGACAAGGGTAAACAGAGGGAGTTCCAGAAAGGGCCCCAAAGTAATCCCCAAGGGAACCAAGGGAAGGGTTCCCAGCCTCCCCCTGTGAAGAAATCAGAGGCCCCGCCAGGTAAACCTGGTCATAGGGGCCCAATGACCTGCTTCGCTTGTAAGCAGGTGGGACACCGTTTTTATGATCCTCAGTGTCCCTTGAAGAACTCTAGTGCACCACCCAGTGCACCACCCCGTCAGTTGGCGAGTGTAGCCCTGGGAGGGGAGGAGATGGTTGCCCATGGTGGGGAGGGTCCCGCCGAGATGTCCCTGGTCTCTTTAGGAGACATGGAAATGGTCCCTCCACCCCCCCTGCCTAGTAACACTAAGAAATATAGGCAGTGGGTGACCATTAATGGCCATAGAGTGGAAGCTCTCAGAGACACCGGAGTGAGTGTGACAGCGCCCAGAGAGCAGGTTGTTCCCCACGCATTCTACCCTGTGATAGCTGCTGACAACTCCCAGAGAGAGTGTGAGGTAGCTCAGGTTCCCTTTGAATGGGGGGGAGTTTCAGGTACTCTTCAGGTTGCTGTAATGCCCGTCATGCCTGTTGATTGTCTCCTGGGCAATGATTTGGAAGACTCCCCTTGGGCTAAGGTGGAGAGAGAGACACATTTGAAAATGTTGGGTGTGCCAGAGTGGGTGTGTGCAACCACTCGATCCAGGACAGCAAGTAAGGGTGTTGATGGGGTTCTGGAGCCTGAAAGTATGGCCCAGGACCCAGCTGTGAAGAGAAGAGGCAGGGGGCGCAGGAAACCGTCCCCCGTAGTTCCCGTGGTCCAGGAGGAGGCAGACCTTGAGGGGTATGCCCTGGAACCCACCGGTGAACAAGTTGCTGAACTGGGAGACCTGCCCGAGCTGACCCACTGGCAGCAGGATGGTGGTCCCTCCAGGGAAGAATTTTGTGCAGAACAGAAAGTGTGCCCTTCTCTTGTGGGTATGAGGCAGCAGGCCTCAGCCCAGACAACAGGTGATCAGTCAGGGTCACATTTGGTCTACTGGGAGAACGATCTCCTGTATAGCGAGCCTAAGGCTGCTGAGCCTGGGTCAGCCCGTGTGCTGGTGGTACCCCAGCGCTTCAGAGCCTTCCTACTGGGTTTGGCTCATGACGTTCCGTTTGCTGGACATCTGGGGCAGGACAAGACCTATGACAGGCTTGTCACCCATTTTTATTGGCCTCAGATGAGAAGGGATACAGATATCCATTGCAAGACCTGTCAAACTTGCCAGGCAAGTGGGAAAAGCGGGCGGAAGCAGAAGGCTCCCCTCCAACCTTTTCCCGTGGTCAGTACCCCCTTTGACCGGGTGGGGATTGACATTGTTGGGCCCCTGGACCCTAAGACAGCCATGGGCAACAGGTTCATCCTGGTCTTGGTGGACCATGCCACACGGTACCCGGAAGCCATCCCTCTCCGAACAGTGACGGCCCCCGTGGTGGGACGGGCACTGATGGGTGTTTTCTCCCGGATGGGGTTCCCCAGAGAGGTGGTGTCAGACCGGGGCACCAACTTCATTTCCACCTATATGAAGTCTCTGTGGAAGGAGTGTGGGGTAACCTACAAGTTCACCACTCCTTATCACCCTCAAGGTAATGGGTTGGTTGAAAGATTCAACCGTACCCTTAAAAGCATGATTATGGGTCTTGAAGAACCAATGAGGCGTAAATGGGACGTCCTCTTGCCATGCCTGTTGTTTGCTTACCGTGAGGTGCCACAGAAGTCTCTAGGGTTCAGCCCCTTTGAGCTTTTGTATGGACACCCGGTAAGAGGACCTTTGAGTCTGGTCAAAGAAGGCTCCCCAGGATGTATACAGTTACATGCTGGCCTTTAGGAACCAGACTAGGCGCTTCAGAGATCTTGCTCAGGCAAATCTGGAGGCCAGCCAGGAAGAGATGAAGCGGTGGTACGACCAGAAGGCCACTCTGGTAGAGCTTCAGCCTGGACAAAAAGTTTGGGTCATGTCCCCTGTGGAACCTTGTGCGCTCAAGGACAGGTGGACTGGACCATTTGAGGTTGTGGAGAAAAAGAGCGATGTCACCTACATGGTGGACTTGAAATCTCCCAGGAACCGTTTGAAGCCCCACTTAGAAAGGTCCGAAGTGGGCATGCTCCTAGCTACAGATGTTGGAATGGAGGAGGAGAGTGAGCCTCTTCCTGACCTCCTGTATGCAAAAGAGCAAGATGGGTCAGTGGATGGTGTTGTCCTCTCTGACACACTGACCCCTGAACAGCAGCAGGATTGTCGCCAATTGTTGGGACAATTCCCTGATCTGTTTTCCTTGATTCCTGGTGTCACTCAGTGGTGTGTCCATGATGTGGACACTGGGGACAGCACTCCTGTGAAGCACAAGGCTTACAGAGTGACTGACAAGGTCAGAGCATACATCAAGGAGGAGGTCTCCAAAATGTTTGCCTTAGGGGTGGTTGAGTCCTCTAGCAGTCCTTGGGCCAGCCCAGTGGTCTTGGTCCCAAAGGCTGCAGCGCCTGGTGCTTCACCGGAACTTCGGTTCTGTGTGGATTACCGAGGACTCAATTCAGTCACCAAGACTGACGCGCACCCCATCCCCAGAGCTGATGAGCTCATAGATCGGTTGGGGGCTGCCCGGTACCTTAGTACGTTTGATCTAACGTCTGGGTACTGGCAGATCGCCTTCACTGATGGGGCAAAAGAGAGGTCAGCATTCTCCACACCAGATGGGCACTACCAGTTCCGGGTTATGCCCTTTGGGATGAAGAATGCCCCTGCCACCTTCCAGAGACTGGTCAACCAGGTCTTGGCTGGACTGGAGGATTTCAGTGCCGCCTACCTGGACGACATCGCAGTGTTCAGCGCCAGCTGGGAGGAACACTTGCGCCAACTCCAGGAATGGTTGTTGGCCCTGCGCAGAGCAGGCCTCACAATCAAAGCCAGTAAGTGCCAGATTGGGCAGGGTTCAGTGGTGTACTTGGGGCACCAAGTAGGGAGCGGCCAGGTGGCCCCCTGCAACCCAAGATTGATACCATCCTGGCGTGGGCACCGCCCAAAACCCAGACTCAGGTGAGAGCCTTCTTGGGTCTCACAGGTTACTACCGGAGGTTCGTCAAGGATTATGGTAACATTGTGCACCCCTTGACTTCGCTGACTTCCAGGAAGCAGCCACGACTTGTGATCTGGACTGACGCCTGTCAGACGGCCTTTGACACCCTGAAAACTGCAATGTGCACAGCACCCATACTCCAGGCACCCGACTTTTCTAAAGAATTTGTTGTCCAGACGGACGCTTCAGAGCATGGCGTGGGGGCTGTTCTAGCTCAGGTGAATGAAGAGGGCCGAGACTTACCTGTAGCCTTCATCAGTAGGAGGTTACTTCCCAGGGAACAGAGGTGGAGTGCGATAGAGAGAGAAGCATTTGCTGTGGTCTGGGCGCTGAAGAAGCTAAGACCCTACCTGTTTGGGACTCACTTCCGGGTTCAGACAGACCACAGGCCCCTCAGATGGTTGATGCAGATGAGGGGTGAGAATCCAAAGCTGTTGAGGTGGTCCATTTCCCTACAGGGGATGGACTTCACGGTGGAACACCGCCCGGGCACAGATCACGCCAATGCTGATGGTCTGTCCAGATTTTTCCGCCTTAGTGATGAGGACTCCCTAGGGTAAGGGTAGTTCTCCCCACATTTCAGCTGGAGGGGACACGTGTTAGACCTGACATCATTGGCATGAGTCTCTCCTCCATTTTTTCTGTTTGCCTCCTCTGTACGATGTTTTTTGCTGGTATATTGCTTTGGGCACTGTGCCACTGCTGATCAGTGCCACAGTGCAAGTGCTCCCTAGGTGAAATTGATGTATTGATTGGATTCCATGTTTGGCTTATTTGGTTTACTGTCAGTCCCTAGTACAGTGCACCAGGAGTGCCAGGGCTTGTAAATACAAATGCTGCTAGTGGGCTTGCAGCACGTGTTGTGCCACCCACAAGAGCGGCCTAGTAAAAGTATGTCTACAGGTCTGCCATTGCTAGACCTACGTGCAGTCTGGTACTGTCACGCAGACTGCGCAAGTACACCTACTTGCCAGTCCCTAAACCTTCCCTTAACTTCATGTTAGTCACCCCTATGGTAGGCCCAAGGGCAGGGTGCATTGTAAGCATAAGGTAGGACAAGCCTGACAAGGTTGGCATGTCCTAATAGTGAATTACAGCCATATTCGTTTTTCACTATTGTAAGGTTACCTGCTCTCCATCAGTTAGAATGGGCTGCCAGGATTATTAATGCTATAATCCTAGCGGGCTCGGGACGCATGGTGCAATGTCGAGTTTGGTATCCCTGAACTCAGGGTTTAATAACGCATCCGTTTGTGTGGATGGTTTTTGGACTCTGTGTTTGAAAATAGCACTTTTAGAAAGTAGCTATTTTCTTGTCTAACTGTCTACCGGTCTCGTCTGGTTCTGGTGTGCGTGTGACAGGAGCTGGGTGGCTCCAGAGGTCTGAATGAGTCAGTGTGGGATGAGTGAGGCATTTGCATTGAGAGTAGGGGAAGAGTAGCTCCTGATAGCCTGCCCTGCCTGATACAATGCTGGCTCCGCCCCCCTGCCAGGCGACTGATGACTCTGTGCCTGCCAGGGACTTTCCTGGCCCGCCTCCTGCCGGGCAACTGATGGCCCTGCCCCTGCCAGTGACAATGCTGGCTCCGCTCCTGCTGGGCGGCTGAAGACTCTGTCCTGCACAGTGAATAGGCCAGGTGCCTAGGCCTGGCAACACCCACAATAAACCCAAGATGGGGGGAAATTCCCCTGCATGGACAAAGGGATCAAAGCCAAAAAGGGGTATAAGAGAAGGACCCCTGAACCAAGATTTCAGATCACTTCTGACAAGGAAACCTGAACCAAGGACAAGAAGCCTGCTGATCCAAGGACTGTCTACCCCTTCTGCCAGAGTGCTGTTTGTTGGGGGAATCCTGCAGTTGCTTCTTTATTTTTGCCAAGGAACCAGGATAGAGGAACTGAGTGTGTACTCTCAAACTTGCTAAGAAAATCTCCAAGGGCTGGAAGAAGTGCCAGCCTCCTGTTGAAGTCACAGGGTCAAAAGACTTCATTTGGTTGCTGAAAGTGCTTGTTGCTGGAACCTGAAAATCCAGCACCTCTGAAGAATCCAGCAATCTCGACGCCGACGGACTCCGCCGAATCCAGCTCGACATCGTGAGTAACGGCTCCAGTGTCCCGCATCTTCGACGCCGGCCGCCGGGCCCGATCGACGCCAGTAGCGACGCCAGTGAGTAGCGAGTTCGGCTCCAGCTCCAAGTGACCCTGTGTCGACGCCGCCGCTGATCGCATCGACGCCGAGCCCTCTCGACGCCGTGAGCGCTGCTCACTCTTGCAACATCGACATCGACGCCGCCGTATCCTGCTTCATCCCGTGAGCGCTGCTCCCGCCTGACTTCGGTCGACGCCGCTGCAGATCGCCCCGACTCCGATGCCCGATCGACGCCGAAGACGCGACGCCGGACATCTCGACACCGCTGATCATCGAGTGCTTCACTTTTCCAAGGTACTGTGTTGTGGGGGTCTGTGCGACTCCAGGCTCGAGGTAGCGCTCCTCGCGGTCGACGCCGAACCTTTGGATTAACTTTGCCTCGACATCGTGTGACTCCCGTGTGGGTTACCTTGTTGCCAAGAACTGTGTTTTAAAGAAGAAGAGTTGCTTTTGTTACTAAAGACTTTGTGCTAAGAAGAAACCGCACTTGAACTATTATTTTTCCTTCCAAGAGTATTTATTAAGATTGTGGTATATTTTTGTCGTTATTTGGTCTTGTGCTAAACCTTATATAAACATTCTTATTTTTATAATACTACTGTGTCGTGTCCATTTGTAGTGTATTCACTTTATTACTGTATCTGGTCATAAATGCTTAACGCACTGCCTCTGAGATAAGCCTGTCTGCTTTGCCAAGCTACCAAGGGGGTGAGCAGGGGTTATCTAAGTGTGTGATCCCCTTGCCCTGACTAGAAAAGGTGTGTCCCTATTTGTCAGAAGTGTATACCTCTGCCAACTAGAGACAGCCGCTTCTAACATATACCTAGGTACTACACAAGTTAAAATACTGTACTTTCTGTACTACTGATGAGCGATTCCATTTTTGAACAAAAATTATGAGAGTAGCTGTGTGACTGTGTATCCGTTTCTGAGTGGTTTTACAGATGTGTGAGTGGGTGTGTGAATGGCTGTATGGATGTATACGTTGGTGTGTGAGTAGCTCTGTGGGTGACTTAGTGGGTGTGTAAGTGACTGTATCGGTGAGGACAGTGAGTCGGTGGGGTCTCTCCAGCCCAGCTGGTCAATACAGCTGGGCTGGAGAAACCTAAGTGGGCATGTGTGCTTGGCCGGCCTGAGACGGCCGGCCAAACACACATGCGCACTTAAGAGTGCACATAGCACCTCCACTCTCCTATGCCCTGCACAAGTTGGCTCAGAACCGGCAAATGAAAAATAGAAGGATACTAAGATATCATTTTATTTTTCACTTGCTGGCTCAGATCCATTGTGGCGACTCTCCTCCGCCATTGCGGGAGCGCCACAGCTAGGTTGTATGTGTTTTCGGGGCTCATGGAGTCCTTGCAGGTTGAGGACGAAACATCAGGCAGTGATTGTAGAGTCCTTGGAGCCGCTGGCAGGGTTTGGCGCCTTTTCTTTCTGCAGCAGGGCTTCAGTTCTTGTGCAGTTGGTCTTCTTTGGTCCAATGAATCTGATGTTCGGGTCACGGGGAGCTCCCTTAATACAGAATTTAGGGGCATTTCAAGGGGAGGCAGGTAATAGCCAATGGGCTATCTACCTTTGGGACGTCTACACCATCTAGTGACCACTTCCTAAGGGAAGATGGACTACCCTAGCTCTGATTGGAGGTTTTCTCACCATCTGAAGATGGTGCAATTTCAGGAGAGGTGTCCTAGGATCCTAGGGGGTGTTTCAGGCTGAGGTGGGCCATCCTCCTCATCTAACTAATTTTCCCACTTTTCCTCCCACCAAAGCAGGGAATAGGGCTTGGCCTCTCCCACTATCTGGGGGTTCCTGGGTTGCATTTCAAAGGCGGCACTGCCTTTGAAGCTTCCCGCCCAGGAAGGTCTCCTTGTCCTGGAAGAGTTGTGAAATGCCCCCGCCCAGAGCAGGTATTGTTTCTGTCCTCTGACTCACACCCTATGAGGTCAGAAACATGTCTGGCGGTGGCAGGCTGGTGATAACCAACCAGAGACCCCACTAGTCTTTGGTTAAGTTGCAGGGGACCCTCTACAAGGGTTTGCTGTTTGAATTTATGAAGAAATCCAACACTGTCATCAGTGAGAATTTAAGACGAGATGTTTGGTACCAAACATCTTAGAAATCAGTGAGGCCATCATGGAGCCAGGAAACTCGTGCTGACAAGTATCGCGTCCATGCACTCTTTATGGCTTCCCTTTTTACATACAGCATCACTGAATACACCAGAATAAACTGGACTTTGTGGGGGCGTATCTGCTCATGCTGATCTGCCCACACATAGGATGTAGTGCACCCTACCTTTGGGCTAAAGGCCTGCAGTAGGGGTGGCTTACCTATATATCATGCTGTGTGCCATGCCGACTTTTTGGATTTTCCTGCTCCAAGGCACACAGCCTGCAATGGCAGAGTGCATAGCATTGGTGAGGGGTCTCCGAGGTGGCACCACAAATGCCGCAGCTCCAGAGAACAATCTTCACTACCCACACCCTAGGTAGCAGGGGTATCACTTACTAGGGACTTACAGGGGTAGCTGAAGTTGTGCCAATCGTGGTACAGATTTGAGAAAGAGATCTGGCACTAGGAACCTGGTTAGCAGGGACTCAGTGCACTTATACTTCAAAATCACATCAGGCATCAGGCAAAAAGAGGCACTTTCCTGCACATGGGCTCTGAGTGCAGGTGTATAGTGCAGGTCCATGGGCTCTGAGTGCAGGTCCATGGGCTCTGAGTGCAGGTGTATAGTGCAGGTCCATTGCCTGTGAGTGCAGGTCCATGGGTTGTGAGTGCAGGTCCATGGCCTGTGAGTGCAGGTCCATGGGCTGTGAGTGCAGGTCCATGGGCTCTGAGTGCAGGTGTTAAATGCAGGCCCATGGGCTGTGAGTGCAGGTCCATGGGTTGTGAGTGCAGGTCCATGGGTTGTGAGTGCAGGTCCATGCCCTGTGAGTGCAGGTCCATGGGCTGTGAGTGCAGGTCCATGGGCTCTGAGTGCAGGTGTTAAATGCAGGCCCATGGGCTGTGAGTGCAGGTCCATGGCCTGTGAGTGCAGGTCCATGGGCTGTGAGTGCAGGTCCATGGGCTGTGAGTGCAGGTCCATGGGTTCTGAGTGCAGGTGTATAGTGCAGGTCCATGGGCTGTGCGTGCAGGTCCATGGGCTGTGAGTGCAGGTGTATAGTGCAGGCTCAGGGGCTCTGAGTGCAGGTCCATGGGCAGTGAGTGCAGGCCCATGGGCTGTGAGTGCAGGTCCATGGGCTCTGAGTGCAGGTCCATGGCGCCAGGACGCTCCTTAGCTGGAGCAGCTGTGCACAAAACAAATACATGTAACATAACATAACATAACATAACATAACATAACATAACATGGGCTCTGAGTGCATGTCCATGGGCTCTGAGTGCAGGTGTATAGTGCAGGTCCATGGGCAGTGAGTGCAGGCCCATGGGCTGTGAGTGCAGGTCCATGGGCTCTGAGTGCAGGTGTATAATGCAGGCCCATGGGCTGTGAGTGCTGGTCCATGGCCTGTGAGTGCAGGTCCATGGGCTCTGAGTGCAGGTGTATAGTGCAGGCCCATGGGCTGTGAGTGCTGGTCCATGGCCTGTGAGTGCAGGTCCATGGGCTCTGAGTGCAGGTGTATAGTGCAGGTCCATGGGCTCTGAGTGCAGGTGTATAGTGCAGGCCCATGGGCTGTGAGTGCAGGCCCATGGGCTGTGAGTGCATGTGTATAGTGCAGGTCCATGGGCTGTGAGTGCAGGTCCATGGGCTCTGAGTGCAGGTGTATAGTGCAGGTCCATGGGCTGTGAGTGCAGGTCCATGGGCTCTGAGTGCAGGTCCATGGGCTCTGAGTGCAGGTGTATAGTGCTGGCTCATGGGCTGTGAGTGCAGGTGTACAGAGCAGGCCCATGGACTGTGAGTGGAGGTGTATAGTGCATAGGGAAGGCCCATGGGCAGTGAGTGCAGGCTCATGGGCTGTGGGTGCAGGTGTATAGTGTATGGGCAGGCCCATGGGCAGTGAGTGCAGGCTCATGGGCTGTGGGTGCAGGTCAATGGGCTGTGAGTGCAGGTCAATGGGCTGTGAGTGCATGTGTATAGTGCAGGTCCATGGGCTGTGAGTGCAGGTCCATGGCCCGTGAGTGCAGGTCCATGGGCTGTGAGTGCAGGTGTATAGTGCAGGTCCGTGGGCTGTGAGTGCAGGTGTATAGTGCAGGCCCATGGGCAGTAAGTGCAGGTGTATAGTGCAGGTCCATGGCCTGTGAGTGCAGCTGTATAGTGCAGGCCCATGGGCTGTGAGTGCAGGTCCATGGCCCGTGAGTGCAGGTCAATGGGCTGTGAGTGCAGGTGTATAGTGCAGGTCCGTGGGCTGTGAGTGCAGGTGTATAGTGCAGGCCCATGGGCAGTGAGTGCAGCTGTATAGTGCAGGTCCATGGGCTGTGAGTGCAGGTGTATAGTGCAGGTCCATGGGCTGTGAGTGCAGGTGTATAGTGCAGGTCCAGGGGCTGTGAGTGCAGGTGTATAGTGCAGGTCCATGAGCTGTGAGTGCAGGTGTATAGTGCAGGCCCATGGGCAGTAAGTGCAGGTGTATAGTGCAGGCCCGTGGGCTGTGAGTGCAGCTGTATAGTGCAGGTCCATGGGCTGTGAGTGCAGGTGTATAGTGCAGGTCCATGGGCTGTGAGTGCAGGTGTATAGTGCAGGCCCATGGGCTGTGAGTGCAGGTTTATAGTGCAGGTCCATGGGCTGTGAGTGCAGGTGTATAATGCAGGCTCGTGGGCTGTACGTGCAGGTGTATAGTGCAGGTCCGTGGGCTGTGAGTGCAGGCCCATGGGCTGTGAGTGCAGGTGTATAGTGCAGGCTCATGGGCTGTGAGTGCAGGTGTATAGTGCAGGCCCATGAGTTGTGAGTGCAGGTCCATGGGCTGTGAGTGCAGGTTTATAGTGCAGGTCCATGGGCTGTGAGTGCAGGTGTATAGTGCAGGCTCGTGGGCTGTACGTGCAGGTGTATAGTGCAGGTCCGTGGGCGGTGAGTGCAGACCCATGGGCTGTGAGTGCACTTGTATAGTGCAGACCCATGGGCTGTGAGTGCAGGTGTATAGTGCAGGCGCATGGGCTGTGAGTGCAGGTGTATAGTGCAGGCTCGTGGGCTGTACGTGCAGGTGTATAGTGCAGGTCCGTGGGCTGTGAGTGCAGGCCCATGGGCTGTGAGTGCAGGTGTATAGTGCAGGTCTATGGGCTGTGAGTGCAGGCCCATGGGCTGTGAGTGCAGGTGTATAGTGCAGGCCCATGGGCTGTGAGTGGAGGTGTATAGTGCAGGCTCATGGGCTGTGGGTGCAGGTGTATAGTGCAGGCCCATGAGCTGTGAGTGCAGGTCCAGGGGCTGTGAGTTCAGGTGATTAGTGCAAGTGCATGGGCTGTGAGTGCAGGTCCATGGGCTGTGAGTGCAGGTGTATAGTGCAGGCCCATGGGCTGTGAGTGCAGGTGTATAGTGCAGGCGCATGGGCTGTGAGTGCAGGCCCATGGGCTGTGAGTGCAGGTGTATAGTGCAGGTTCATGGGCTGTGAGTGCAGATGTATAGTGCAGGTCCATGAGCTGTGAGTGCCGGTATATAGTGCAGGCCCATGAGCTGTGAGTGCAGGTCCATGGGCTGTGGGTGCAGGTGTATAGTGCAGGCCCATGGGCTGTGAGTGGAGGTGTATGGTGCAGGCCCTTGGGCTGTGAGTGGAGGTATATAGTGCAGGCCCATGGGCTGTGAGTGCAGGGCCATGGACTGTCAGTGCAGGTGTATAGTGCAGGTCCATGGGCTGTGAGTGCCGGTCCATGGGCTCTGAGTGCAGGTCCATGGGCTCTGAGTGCAGGTATATAGTGCAGGCCCATGAGCTGTGAGTGCAGGTGTATAGTGCAGGTCTATGGGCTCTGAGTGCAGGTGTATAATGCAGGCCCATGGGCTGTGAGTGCAGGTCCATGGCCTGGGAGTGCAGGTCCATGGGCTCTGAGTGCAGGTGTATAGTGCAGGTTCATGGGCTGTGAGTGCAGGTGTATAGTGCAGGTCCATGGGCTGTGAGTGCCGGTCCATGGGCTCTGAGTGCAGGTATATAGTGCAGGCCCATGAGCTGTGAGTGCAGGTGTATAGTGCAGGTCTATGGGCTCTGAGTGCAGGTATATAATGCAGGCCCATGGGCTGTGAGTGCAGGTCCATGGCCTGGGAGTGCAGGTCCATGGGCTCTGAGTGCAGGTGTATAGTGCAGGCCCATGGGCTGTGAGTGCAGGTGTATAGTGCAGGCCCATGAGCTGTGAGTGCAGGTCCATGGGCTGTGGGTGCAGGTGTATAGTGCAGGTCCATGGGCTGTGAATGCCGGTCCATGGGCTCTGAGTGCAGGTCCATGGGCTGTGGGTGCAGGTGTATAGTGCAGGCCCATGGGCTGTGAGTGCAGGTGTATAGTGCAGGCCCATGGGCTCTGAGTGCAGGTGTATAGTGCTGGCCCATGGGCTGTGAGTGCAGGCCCATGGGCTCTGAGTGCAGGTCCATGGCCTGTGAGTGCAGGTCCATGGGCTCTGAGTGCAGGTGTATAGTGCAGGCCCATGGGCTGTGAGTGCAGGTGTATAGTGCAGGCCCATGGGCAGTGAGTGCAGGTATAGAGTGCAGGTCCATGGGCTGTGAGTGCAGGTGTATAGTGCAGGCCCATGGGCTGTGAGTGCAGGTGTATAGTGCAGGCCCATGGGCTGTGAGTGCAGGTGTATGGTGCAGGTCCACGGGCTGTGAGTGCAGATGTATAGTGCAGGCCCATGGGCTGTGTGTGGAGGTGTATGGTGCAGGCCCATAGGCTGTAAGTGCAGGCTCATGGGCTGTGAGTGCAGGTGTATAGTGCAGGCCCATGGGCTGTGAGTGGAGGTGTATGGTGCAGGCCCATAGGCTGTGAGTGCAGATCCGGGGGCTGTGAGTTCAGGTGTATAGTGCAGGCCCTTGGGCTGTGAGTGGAGGTATATAGTGCAGGCCCATGGGCTGTGAGTGCAGGTGTATAGTGCAGGCGCATGGGCTGTGAGTGCAGGCCCATGGGCTGTGAGTGCAGGTGTATAGTGCAGGTTCATGGGCTGTGAGTGCAGATGTATAGTGCAGGTCCATGAGCTGTGAGTGCCGGTATATAGTGCAGGCCCATGAGCTGTGAGTGCAGGTCCATGGGCTGTGGGTGCAGGTGTATAGTGCAGGTCCATGGGCTGTGAATGCCGGTCCATGGGCTCTGAGTGCAGGTCCATGGGCTCTGAGTGCAGGTATATAGTGCAGGCCCATGAGCTGTGAGTGCAGGTGTATAGTGCAGGTCTATGGGCTCTGAGTGCAGGTGTATAATGCAGGCCCATGGGCTGTGAGTGCAGGTCCATGGCCTGGGAGTGCAGGTCCATGGGCTCTGAGTGCAGGTGTATAGTGCAGGTTCATGGGCTGTGAGTGCAGGTGTATAGTGCAGGTCCATGGGCTGTGAGTGCCGGTCCATGGGCTCTGAGTGCAGGTCCATGGGCTCTGAGTGCAGGTATATAGTGCAGGCCCATGAGCTGTGAGTGCAGGTGTATAGTGCAGGTCTATGGGCTCTGAATGCAGGTGTATAATGCAGGCCCATGGGCTGTGAGTGCAGGTCCATGGCCTGGGAGTGCAGGTCCATGGGCTCTGAGTGCAGGTGTATAATGCAGGCCCATGGGCTGTGAGTGCAGGTCCATGGCCTGGGAGTGCAGGTCCATGGGCTCTGAATGCAGGTGTATAGTGCAGGTCCATGGGCTGTGAGTGCAGGTGTATAGTGCAGGCCCATGGGCTGTGAGTGCAGGTGTATAGTGCAGGCCCATGGGCTCTGAGTGCAGGTGTATAGTGCTGGCCCATGGGCTGTGAGTGCAGGCCCATGGGCTCTGAGTGCAGGTCCATGGCCTGTGAGTGCAGGTCCATGGGCTCTGAGTGCAGGTGTATAGTGCAGGCCCATGGGCTGTGAGTGCAGGTGTATAGTGCAGGCCCATGGGCAGTGAGTGCAGGTATAGAGTGCAGGTCCATGGGCTGTGAGTGCAGGTGTATAGTGCAGGCCCATGGGCTGTGAGTGCAGGTGTATAGTGCAGGCCCATGGGCTGTGAGTGCAGGTGTATGGTGCAGGTCCACGGGCTGTGAGTGCAGATGTATAGTGCAGGCCCATGGGCTGTGAGTGGAGGCGTATAGTGCAGGCCCATGGGCTGTGAGCGGAGGTGTATGGTGCAGGCCCATGGGCTGTGAGTGGAGGTGTATGGTGCAGGCCCATAGGCTGTAAGTGCAGGCTCATGGGCTGTGAGTGCAGGTGTATAGTGCAGGCCCATGGGCTGTGAGTGGAGGTGTATGGTGCAGGCCCATAGGCTGTGAGTGCAGATCCGGGGGCTGTGAGTTCAGGTGTATAGTGCAGGCCCTTGGGCTGTGAGTGGAGGTATATAGTGCAGGTCCATGGGCTCTGAGTGCAGGTCCATGGCCTGGGAGTGCAGGTCCATGGGCTCTGAGTGCAGGTGTATAGTGCAGGCCCATGGGCTGTGAGTGCAGGTGTATAGTGCAGGCCCATGGGCTGTGAGTGCAGGTGTATAGTGCAGGCCCATGGGCTGTGAGTGCAGGTGTATAGTGCTGGCCCATGGGCTGTGAGTGCAGGTGTATAGTGCTGGCCCATGGGCTGTGAGTGCAGGTGTATAGTGCAGGTCCACGGGCTGTGAGTGCAGATGTATAGTGCAGGCCCATGGGCTGTGAGTGGAGGCGTATAGTGCAGGCCCATGGGCTGTGAGTGCAGGTCCATGGCCTGTGAGTGCAGGTCCATGGGCTCTGAGTGCAGGTGTATAGTGCAGGCCCATGGGCTGTGAGTGCAGGTGTATAGTGCAGGCCCATGGGCTGTGAGTGCAGGTGTATAGTGCAGGTCCACGGGCTGTGAGTGCAGATGTATAGTGCAGGCCCATGGGCTGTGAGTGGAGGCGTATAGTGCAGGCCCATGGGCTGTGAGTGGAGGTGTATGGTGCTGGCCCATAGGCTGTAAGTGCAGGCTCATGGGCTGTGAGTGCAGGTGTATAGTGCAGGTCCACGGGCTGTGAGTGCAGATGTATAGTGCAGGCCCATGGGCTGTGAGTGCAGGTCCATGGACTGTGAGTGCAGGCCCATGGGATGTGAGTGCAGGTGTATAGTGCTGGCCCATGGGCTGTGAGTGCAGGTCCATGGCCTGGGAGTGCAGGCCCATGGGATGTGAGTGCAGGTGTATAGTGCTGGCCCATGGGCTGTGAGTGCAGGTCCATGGCCTGGGAGTGCAGGTCCATGGGCTCTGAGTGCAGGTGTATAGTGCAGGCCCATGGGATGTGAGTGCAGGTGTATAGTGCAGGCCCATGGGCTGGTAGTGCAGGTGTATAGTGCAGGCCCATGGACTCTGAGTGGAGGCGTATAGTGCAGGCCCATGGGCTGTGAGTGGAGGTGTATGGTGCAGGCCCATAGGCTGTAAGTGCAGGCTCATGGGCTGTGAGTGCAGGTGTATAGTGCAGGTCCACGGGCTGTGAGTGCAGATGTATAGTGCAGGCCCATGGGCTGTGAGTGGAGGTGTATGGTGCTGGTCCATGGGCTGTGAGTGCAGGTCCATGGGCTGTGAGTGCAGGTCCATGGCCTGGGAGTGCAGGCCCATGGGATGTGAGTGCAGGTGTATAGTGCTGGCCCATGGGCTGTGAGTGCAGGTCCATGGCCTGGGAGTGCAGGTCCATGGGCTCTGAGTGCAGGTGTATAGTGCAGGCCCATGGGATGTGAGTGCAGGTGTATAGTGCAGGCCCATGGGCTGGTAGTGCAGGTGTATAATGCAGGCCCATGGACTCTGAGTGGAGGCGTATAGTGCAGGCCCATGGGCTGTGAGTGGAGGTGTATGGTGCAGGCCCATAGGCTGTAAGTGCAGGCTCATGGGCTGTGAGTGCAGGTGTATAGTGCAGGTCCACGGGCTGTGAGTGCAGGTGTATAGTGCAGGCCCATGGGCTGTGAGTGGAGGTGTATGGTGCTGGTCCATGGGCTGTGAGTGCAGGTCCATGGGCTGTGAGTGCAGGTCCATGGGCTGTGAGTGGAGGTGTATGGTGCTGGTCCATGGGCTGTGAGTGCAGGTCCATGGGCTGTGAGTGCAGATGTATACTGCAGGCCCATGGGCTCTGAGTGCAGGTCCATGGGCTGTGAGTGGAGGTGTATGGTGCTGGTCCATGGGCTGTGAGTGCAGGCCCATGGGCTGTGAGTGCAGGCCCATGGGCTGTGAGTGGAGGTGTATGGTGCAGGCCCATGGGCTGTGAGTGCAGGCCCATGGGCTGTGAGTGCAGGCCCATGGGCTGTGAGTGGAGGTGTATGGTGCAGGCCCATGGGCTGTGAGTGCAGGCCCATGGGCTGTGAGTGCAGGCCCATGGGCTGTGAGTGGAGGTGTATAGTGCAGGCTCATGGGCTGTGGGTGCTCACCAGCCTCCCAGGGAAACACCTGGTGCCTGGTTGGCCAGTCCGGCCTTGCTACCACCCTCCGAGGGTGCCCCTCAACTTCACATAGACCGTCTCTCATGTGTATTTAATTTCCTTTGTTGTGTTTCTCATCCCACGTATGTAGGGCAGGGTGTCAGAGTACGTTACATCACAAACACATTATGTAGAGACAATGACTCATATAAACGTGAAAGTCAATGTATAGGAAATGTTACTTAAGATAATGAGTGCTACAAGGTGTCATAATTATTTTATATATCATTCAGTTTTTCACCATTCATTCGATCCTTCCATCTATATGCCCAGCTATGTCCAAACGTATTCAACCGTTTGCAAACCTTTCCACCATGTATCCTTCCATCCATCATTTCACTCATCCAACCCTCCATCCATCCTTTCACTCATCCATCCATTATTCATCCACCCACCTTTTTACCTCACCCATCTAGACAGTCATCCATCCAGTCTTCTACCCATCCATCTATTCACTCATCTATCCAGCAATTTAGCCTTTCAACATCCAGCCATCCTGTCACTTACTCATCCATCCACCCAGTCACTTATCCTTCCACCCATTCACCCTTTCAGTCATTCGTCCTCCCTTTCTCTCTCCATCCCCCTTTCACTTATCCATCAATCCTTCCACCCATCTACTCATCCATTCATGAATCCATCCATTGACCCTATTACTCATCTATCCATCCTTTTGTCCATCTACACCCTTTCACTCACTAATCAATCCTTACATCCACCCGTTCACTTATTCATCAATCCATCCTTTCACTCTTCCATTCACCCATTCACTCGCCCATCATCTACCCTTTCACTCAGCCATCAATCCATCCTTTCACTCACTCATCCACCCTTTCACTCACCCATCCATCTACCTTTCCACCCATACATCCATCTATTTACCTGTTCTCTCATCCATACTTCCACTCACTCACTCATCCATCCATCCTTTCTTTCATTATCTATCCATTCACCCTTTCATTCATCCTTTCACTAATCCATCCAACCATTCACACATTCCTTCACTTATTTACTCACCCACCTTTTCACATTATGAGCTGAGCCTTTGTCTGCAGAGTTTCAGACAGAGGAGGCCCATCAAGAACTACACCCCTGCTGTAGTTCCTGAAGCAAGGGGTGGGGGAGGGTTCACTTTGCCCCTGTGCATAGACAGACTGAAAACTAGCAGTCATGAGTCATGCATGATGCACAGTGCCAGGATGTGAGGTGATTGTGACATGTTGTTGTTTCCAGGGCTTTAAGTGGCATAACAAAACTGTTAGGGGGGGGGGAGGTCTCTTCAAAGGGGGTGTTCAATGTAATTAAGGTTGTGGTTTAAAACACCTAGGCTAAAAATCTGTGCTAGCATAGTATTTTGTGCGACTGGTATTAAGTTGTCTCTGTCATTGCATCCAGATATATATTACAGCAAGTGTCATTACACCAACAACAAGCCAGGACTATTGGCTTTGTCAATGGTTGTTATTTGCTTAAAATAAAAAAGCAGCAACCATGGCTTTGTTGAATATAATATAAAAAATACTTCAGTTCTAGAATGAAGAGATAGGGAAAGAACATAACCTTCTCTTTTTAACTTGTTTCACAGGCTTCTTTATGTAAACTGTTCTCTCACGTTTCAGCATTGGGCGTTTTACCTTTTATCTCACCGAATGCCCTGCTGTACGTTGAGGCAGGTGGAGGCCGCCACATGCTGTCACACCCCAGACTGCCCCATTGACATTCTGTATGTGGCAATTACCCGGCATACAGCATGACAATGGGCGGGCGGGGCTGCTCTTATGCTCGAGGAGTGCAATGCGACAGCATCAAGGGGGGGTGAGGCCTCTCACAGGGGAGCAGGGCTGCTCCCTTTGATGGCCAAAATTACGGACAAAAGGCGTCCGTAAAAGGGATCCTCATGGACAACGGACGTGAGGTCCAAATTACGGACAGTCTGTGAAATTTACAGACGGTTGGTCACCGTACTCGCACTCTGAGGAGCCGGGGCCTGCCCCACTGGGTCGCCACCATGCACTTGGCTAGCAGCGGCAAGATGGCGGTTGCCTAGCGCCCCACGGGTGGGGCCTCCTTGACTTATCCAAGTAAAACAGAGCACGGTGAACGCTCAGGTACATGTCCTGTGGTCTGTGCAACGTCATCAAAGACTGCAGACCAGAAGTGCCATGCTCCAGAGCAGTCCAATGCCAAATGTAGAAAGTGAGCACAGGCGCAGCAAAGTGCACACAGCTTGCATCAGCCACCAGACCCATCCTATGCAGTCTCTCAGGTGTGCGATATATTCTATGCAAGTATTTAAAATGGACTAAACGCAGACTATAGTTCGGGGACAGAGCCCTGGATTGAGCGCAGCAGTACTTCCATGGCTCATCCTGACGGGGATTCATAGGTCAAAAGACACACAAATGATGGACGGAATGCAGAACAAATCAAAACATTTACCCTCAGTCGATCTGGGTTTAATCCATCATTATTTTGCTCACCAAGCCACCACAGTTCAGAACCAGCCAAATGCAAATCTGTCTTGACCCTGTGCCTCATGGGAACAGTCCAGCCTGACCTGCCAAGCCAGGTCCTCCCTGGACCGGAAACGAGCATCCTGGGACCAGTTTCAGGGTTTCACCCCTCATCAGCCAGGCTAGCTTGAATCCAGTGGCACAGTGAGCAAGGGACCCACGTCTGGGCATACCTGGCGCACTTAGGGCGAGAAAGCAAAAGACGCACCATTGATGGACGGAATGCAGAGGCATAGGTCAGCAGACCATGTTTGACAGGCAGTGGGTGCGGAGCGGTGGGGCTCCATTCCAGCCTAGGAGAGTGGGACAAGCCGGAGTCCAGCACCCTGAATGTGAGAGGAAGAGTACCATGGATGCTCGCAGCTGATAATAGGTCAAGGTATCCAGGAGCGAGAGAGCGGGAGCCTGGGGCAAAGGTCCCCTCCAGGTACGCCGCCCCAACGCATGTCAGCTGCAGCTGACCGAGCCAACCGCGTGCGTCAACGTCCTTAGCTACAGGTATCAGGTTGGTCTACATTTGGCACTGATGGGGCGAAAAAGTGATCCAGTTACCCCTCCCATCGCAGCTCGCCCCACGCCCAAACCATGCAAGCACTGTGTCTATTTGAGTCCGCGGTTGCCTAGGACGGATATACAGGGCCATCTGCAGCGGGCACGGGGCAGTACGATCATGTTCACGCGCTTTGTGTGGTTGAAACTGTGTCAGATCTAGCCAGTAATGGGCAACGTGCACTTGTGCATTAAAGACATTGGTCCATATTTGGGGCTCCCAGCCCACCCTGCTCAGAGGGGAGTGTTAGTATCTCCCATACCACCCGGGGTTGTAATCTGCCCATGCCAATGTTCTGAGGTGGTATTGAATTCTCTAGCGGAAATACGCCGGTAGGGGAACTGGCAAGTTAATAAATACTTACAAAAATTTAGGAAGGACCACCATCTTGGATACAGCAAATATCCTAGTGATGGACAATTGGAGCTTTGTTCACACCACCACACGGTACTCAAGCCATATCATCAATCGGCCTTAATTCACCCACCAGAGCTCGTCTAGATCCCGACTGAGCCAGATGCCCAAGTATCAGACCAGGTCTCACACCCACATGAGAGGGAACACAGACTCCTGCTGGGGGCACCAGGAAAGTCCAGGAGGGAAGAAGCCGGCCACAGGCAGCCAGTGCCGTAGGGCCAAGATGCAGGGGAGAGGCCGCGATTCCACCAAACAAGGCCTCGGCAGAGCCTAGGGCGACCCACGCTCTCACCTGGCGATTGAGCGCTACTGGTTGTGGCTCCGCGCCAGAGTCTCTGAGCCCAAGCTTCACTCCACTAGGGGTAAGCTCAGTCAGTAGCGCGGGTACAGCAGGCTGAACTCCTCTTGGTGCCGTAGAGCCAAGACGCAGGGGAGAGGCCGCGATTCCACCAAACAAGGCCTTGGCAGAGCAGCAGGCCGCAGTCCTCCTGGTGCCCCTGAATGAGCTCTGCTCCTGCCCCCCTCAGTGGTGGGCTCAAAATGTGCAGCACCCCACGAGGAGCACAACCCTGGCCAGTGCAGCTCCAATGCCCCTAAATCAGTGGTTCACAAACTTTTTTGACCCACGTCTCACTTGACTCATTGGCCATTGCCCGTGGCTCCCAACGGTTATTTGTTTTGGAGGGTGGGGCGGGGGTATAAGCTCTGCCTCGAGAGAAATTGCATTTTTCTCCCTGAAAATAATTGGGATAAAGCTGATGAAAGTATCATAATCATATACGCACAGTGTTTCTTTCATATTACTACTACTAATAATAAAATATTCCTATTTACACTTCTTTGCCCATGACTTTTTAAGGGTACCCTCTCAAACTTTTTTCCTCTCACTTACCGTGCTAGATAGCGCCCCTGTGCATGTCGGCCCCATTGCCAAAGTGCTTCTGCTCTTGAAGAATAGTTGCATGCACTTCCATTTCTGCCATGTCATACCTGTCTCAGCAGGGTGCCTCATGGTTTTTTAAACCACATACAGCTTTTATTTTTGCGGTCGCCTCCTTAAAATTGACTCCAAATCCATGCAAGTAAAATAAATTCCTCTCATTTTTTTTTTTTATAAGTAAAAGTGGATCTCATTTTTTTTTTTAACGTTCCTGTTTCTTGCTTCCGAATGTTGGAATTATGATGTATATGGTGTTTTACTACCCTGTGCTCAAGGAGAGAGCAGGCCTGTCTGGAAATGTGTGTGAACTGAAAGAAATGTGTACAGGAAGAACCTATGATTTAAGTAAAATGTCAATACTTAATAATACTTAGTGTGTTTAATAGACAGGACAATAATACTTTCCTGCTAACTTGCATTGGTGTAAAATGCACGTGGAAATAAGCCAAACAAGTAACAAGTCTAACAAAATAAATCAGGCATCTTCCGCTTACTTTGAGAGTGGTGGAATGTGGGGATCCAGTTAAATATGGAGGTCGTCTCCCTCGACATGCCATCAATTAAGCACTACGTTTACAGCTTTAAGCTTGTTACTTACAAATGCATCGACATAATGGGTTTAAGCCTAATTAGTTTAACTGAAGTCAACAATCCCTTCAACACTAAATGCTTTAAGGAGCCTGGTGCGGGGCTCCCCCGACTAGGTTTGACGGCTCCCCAGGGAGCCACGGCACACAGTTGGGAACCACTGCCCTAAATGAATCGGATAGGTGCCGGATTACCTTCCCCGCCGGCCGAGCCTCGCTGTGCGGCCGCCATCTTGCGGCCTGGCTCCCTAGCCCCCCTTCCCCGCAGCCCCTCTTTATTAATCTGTAAAATCGCATCTTGTGTTTTGTCGTTCTTTGTTTTTGACAGTTTTGCGATGCGGAGTGTTTACCCTCCCGTTGTATGGCATTAAGGTGACACACCTCATTGCCACGTTCACTCGTGACACCTGGATCCATTTTTATAATCGGCGAATCGTTTCTGTTAAGTAGCGTCTCATGCAGTCAGCGAAGTCTTTTTCAGAGTTTGCTCGGACGTCACTTCCCTAGACGACAATTGTTTTAATGCGCAGGCACATCGGTTCAACAATCATTGAACCGGTTTATCTTGAGTTGCAGAACATCTTGCATTGCTGTTTGTTGTGGGGTTTCATGGGGTGTGTAAAGTTCCCTCAAGCACGGAGACCACACCTCATTAACTGACTCTCAGGGGCCCATCCTGCTGTTTCCAGCTGTTACTTTATTTTTCCTGGAAGGCTCGTTTTGCCTTGCGGGTTCCTTGGGCCCACCTCTCACGATGGCTCTCTGAGAGGTTTCCGCTTTGTTACACCTCTCTCTGTGTAGTGGGAAAAGTTTCACTGCGCTTGCTCGGCTAACCGTGACTGTTACCTGCCTCCGCCATCTTTCCTCGCTCGTGCCATCCGTGCCTGCAGGATGCGCCTGTTTCTCACTTCGAGGTGCCTTGCAGCTGGCACTTCGGACCTGCTATCTCAGGATCAGCTTTGGACAGTGTTAGAAACGGGTAGCGTGGTGCAGAGCGGGTGAGCCAAACTCCAGAGGAAATGTGTAAAGCATCCGCGCAGCACACACAGGCGACACACAAGGCACACTACAAAAAGAGACCACACCAGTTTAGGTGAAAAACAATATGTGTATTGTCAAATGAACACATCAACACGTACTCACAGTTGCAAATAAACTGTGCCAGCCGGCACCAGGTAATGATTTACACGGGGACTATTTACAGAGCAGCGCCTATCGGGCCACTGCCAGAACCATCGCTCGGACAGTTAGGGTAAATGGAAGAATAAAGGTAAAGTCCATCACTAAAAGTATAACAGCCAGGACCTTCGGGCTAGATCAAGACCTGGGTGACCTTGTTAAAGGTATCAGGCCTAAACATAAGGCATCCTCATTAGCATGAAGCATAAACAATGGCCCCAGAATAACACGTCAGGTCAGCATATAAACACATTCGGCGCAAGCCTGGAAGAAAAACATTAGGCATACAAATAACACATCAACGCCTTAGTGTCAGGCATGTAAATACATTAACATGTGGCATCTCAATAGCATCAAACACTCGGCAGGGAACCATCATTGCCTGACAGTAGCATTCGGAATAGGAACCTGGGGGCATAATCTCATTACATTAGGCAGGCTTGCCTGAAGACACGTTATGCAGAACACCCCTACTGTGAGTGTTTGGCACCAATCAGAGCATAAGTGCATCCCACATAAAACATAGGCTCATCAGACATGAACATATTGGCCCTTTAGGGGGGGGGTAACACCACCTTAGGCCTCAATCCTGCAATAAAAACATCAGGGTGTGACATTAGGCATTAGGCCGGAACACCTGCAAGGGAAACATCATGGCATCACCATAAGCGTAAAAGCAGTAACCTCTGAGAGCAGGCGTAATCTAAAGCATCCTATAAGGCCTCTCAATATGCATAAGCAACATGAATAACCCCTGAGGCAGGAAAGCTTTAAGGGGAAAACATTAGGCCTCCACCTGTGGGCATAAACATAGTAGGCATCAAGCATTAGGCATAAACCGAAACGCCATCGCATTAGAAGGAGGCATGTAAATACATTAACATGAACCCTCTGGTTGGCATGAAACCTTTTGGCCTGAAAGCATGAGGCCTAAACAGCAACCCAGCCATGTAGGCATTAGGGAGGGATCGTTAGCATGAGGGTAACGTCATTAGCATAGGGCATAAGCCCGATTAGCATACATGCATTACCCCAACATAAGTATATTGGCCACCAACATTGCAACTGCCCACTGTCCAGCGGGGCAGTTGTGTCCAACCAAGTCAGTCCCGTACTGGGACAGGTGGAGCCCCTTCTCCGGGACTTTGGAACTTAAAATGCCTCCAAACGCTGCAATAATGACTGGACACTGGGGCTCCCCACTGGGGCTTGAAGAACGAAGGCCCAAGTGTCCAAGACCATTGCAGCGTCCCGCTACGGCGGGGCCGTTGTGGGTCCCACAAGAGTATGGGCACTTCTGGTGCCGCCTCCGACTCCCGCGGTACTCCCCCAGAGCCCTCACTCACCGGGCTTCTTCAGGGGCGCACCCTGTCCCCAGGCTCTTCTTACTGGTCTCTTGTGGATCTTCCAGCAGGGGACAGGCACCGATATGTGCCTCAACCGGTCCCTGCTCCGCTAGGACCTCCCTGCTCGCTCCGGATGTCGGTTTCACCAATGATGTATAAGAAGTGAGCAACCCAATATACCCTTGAGGGCTCGGGCAGGAAAATTGATAGGGTAGAATTGCTTTCAAGGGATTTTGTTTACAGTAATAATTATGTTTATTTAGAAACCTCAGTTCAAGACCCAACTAAATAATGGTCTAATAATGAAATAAGCAAACGTAATTATTCATTCACATTCAAGACAGTCACAATAAGTGATCAAATTATAAAAAGCAAAGCAAACGGGTGTATATAGAAAAAGTATATTTTATCAAGAATATTAATCAAATTAGGGTACTCAAAAATATATCAACAGTGTTGCAAGAAGTATATGTTATAGAAATAAAACAACTTCGTTGTAGCAGTTGTGTGCGCTTTTGTTTGTTGTAGTGTATCCAATTGATTCTAAAAGAAAAAGCGTAGGTCGACGTTTCGGTCTCTATAAATTGATTGTCGCGACCATCTTCAGGACAAAAGCGAAGATATAAAGAAAGACCCCTTAATAGTGTGTCACAGTTTGTCAGACGTGTGAAAAGCTGGTGAGGGGAGCTCCCCCTCTCCTGGCACATCAAATGCAGCACTCATTCAGTGCTACCAAGCACAGCATTGCGGATTGGGGGAGGAAGCTCTGCTCTTTGCTGGCACTTTGAGTATGGCGCTCCCAAGGCGCTAGGGCAGGAGACAGTCAACTAAAGTATAGCGCCCACCAAATATAGCGCTCACGAGGCGCCCATGCTCCTTACCTCTCTCTGGGAGGGCAAACCAGTCCCAGATAGTGCTCTCTCTTCTCCAGGGCAGCACAGATACAGCGCTCTTCTTTTCCAGGCGCTGGGTAGCAGAGCAGCAGGCACAACTGGACAAGGTCAGCAGTCAGGGGGCACTCTTCAGGACAGGGCTGTAGGTCCTAGAAACCATCCTCCTCTGTAACGTGGCACTCCTCCTGATACAACAGCCTTTACTCCGGCAGTGGGGCTCTCATTAGCAGTGTGGACAGCAGAGGGGTTACAGTTGGGTACCGGAGCCAGCACACAGGCCCAGGTGGTGGTACCTCCTGGTAGCAAGTCCCCTCTCAATCAAGTCCACGCTCTGTCTGAGCACATGGTGGCACAGCCCCCCTATTTATATGCCCCATACCCCACCTACCAGTCAGTGCCAGAAGCGTCTAGAAGCATCTGGGGAAACTGGTTCTAACTGGTCTAGGGGGAGGAGTAGAGCACCCTGGGTGCCAGGTTTCGCTCCAAAACCTGGGATGGCTGGGAAACAAACAACTAGACTGGCAACCCACCTCAGTCAGGTGGCACAACACACAGCCATGGCATCTATTTTAAAAGTAGCATTTTACCAAGGTGCATTCTTACAATGGGGGAATTACAGGTGCGTACACCATTGCATCACATGTAACACTTATATTTCAAATTCATCAACATGACATGTTGATCCCCACAAAAGCGAAAAAATTCTGTGGAAAAAGGGCCAAGTCCAACAGACAGATTTTTAGACTCTCGAAGCCCATGTCTTGGTTTCCATGAGCTCAGGTCGGGCACCTGATGGTGTTCTTGCTAAGAGTTATGTGAACAATACTTTAAATCTGTTTGTACAGTAGTACAAAGGTGAGACTCTGCTGTACTCCAGAGCTTGCTTCCATGAAGGTTTCAAGGCCCCCCCTGGTTGATTCTGTGATTCACAGACTATTCATTCTCTTTGTCAGAAATGCTTCCAAATTCACCCAAAACCAGAAGTGAAGATTTCTCACAGAGCTTGGTGCACCAGCCACAAAACGTCAAGACCTGGCCTGGAGCGGTGACCAGAGCTGGACTGGACTCTCCTCAACTTCCACAGGCACCGGAGGTGAGACCGAGGTTTTTTGGCAGAGGCCTTCAGAGGAGGGTGGCTGATGGCCATCTCGCCAATCCGGTTAGACAGCCCACGTCCGAGTATGTTTGCGTTCATTGATTACTTGTTCGGTACTTTAAATACTGAAAGTGTTGCCTGGGCACATGATTATGGTGTAAACCAGTTGGGTTGCAGAATGGGGAGAAACAGTTGAGTGAGTGAAGCCCCCGTTAACAGAGCATAGGTTTGACAGCGACAGCACTGGTCGCCCGGGTCCCAGCGCAGACCCTAGTAGGTGGCTGTGTTGAAAGAGTCCACTGGTTCAACCCCCCCCAGGCCTTCTTCGGGCTGCTGTGGCTGGATGTATTTCGACAGTGAGGGGGCAGTGGACATGCATCAGGCCTTCCCTTACCTTTCTCACTCTCTTCCCACCTCTTCCATGAGGGTGAGCAGTGGTGCAAGGTGGCAGATGACTTACGGCCCCCCCAGGTGTGAATGTGGGTGCAGTAAAGGACATTGGGAGGCGAGGAATTGACCGTGACCAGCCATGGCCACAACTAGGCGGGGTCCTGTGCATGTTTCATACCGAGGCGGGGTACTGAGCATGTTCCGTACCGAGGCGGGGTCCTGTGCATTTTCCGTACCGAGGCGGGGTCCTGCGCATGTTCTGTACTGAGGCGGGGCCCTGCGAATGTTCCGTACCGAGGCGGGGCCCTGCGCATGTTCCGTACCGAGGCGGGCCCTGCATGTTCCATACCGAGGTGGGGTACTGCGCATGTTCTGTACTGAGGCACAGTACTGCGCATGTTCTTTACCGAGGTGGTGCACTGCGCACGTTCCGTACCGAGGCGGTGTAGTGTAGTTCCTATATTCCCAATAGGCTCTGCGCATTGGAATAATATATCCTATAGATGTGACGTAGGACTTAGGTCGACTAGGTCTCTAACTTTCTCGAATAAACAAGAAGGAATTTGTTTCTGACAACCGCATAAACATGACAAGTTTGTTTCCCCAAGATAAAACGTATCTTCAGAGTCGTGGAAACAATAGATAGATATTTTACTCAGTCAATCGTGCATGCTTCGTTTCATAAGAGGCGCAGAGAAATAGAGAGACTGGCGTTTTCAATAAAAGTATTTATTGAACAGTCTTCTTTCTCATGCAGAAGAAAGGAACTGCTACAATCGTAATACTGGCTGCAAAGTATAATACGTACAGCAAGAAGAGTATTATAAAATAATACTGTAAAAGCATGGTATGGTTTCTAAGCCATAAAATACATACATAAATAAATAAAGACTAAAAGTACTCAACTGGTGCTTCTAAAATACGCCTACCCCAATGTACCTAACCTAAGTCTAGTACGAGGGAAGAAGTAAGAGAGGTGTAGAATAAGTTTAGTATTCTTTGCCAAGAATCTATCCAAGATTTCTCTTAGGGTCTAATCAGCTCCGTACCTTGGTTTAGAAGGAAGGAGGTCTGGTATCTCTTTGTCTCAGGACTCGATTTCCCAACACCGCGCAAGGGGAGCTTGGAAACACTGGAGCTAGATTTCACGGCAAGAGAAAAGACAGCGTCTCTCTCAGTGCGTCAGCTGGAGGGTCGGCTTCCTTCGGCACTTGCTTTAGCAAGCTGCGTCGGGCAAGTAGATAGTCGAACTGCTCCAGACCACCGCGTGTTTGCTAGGGCAAGTTTGGGCATATTTATACCTTGAAGGTGCCGAGTTTCACGTAAAGTTGGACATAATAACGTCATCAAAGAATCACAGTTCTTTTGAAAACTCCATGAGTTCTTGGACAAATCAATATTCAAGCAAGGGAAAGTCCCTGACTGCTGAAGCCGAGCTTTCCAAGAAATCGTTATGTCTAAATATGGGTAGGATATCTATGCCTATATAAGGACAAGGTGATTTATACCTATATAAGGGCATGAATCGGGAAAATTACACTAGGGTCCTAAAATGCTATACAACACCCACTCCACTTTATTATGTTCGACATTACTAAATTCTAAGCATTTAAAACATATCTAAAGCATGTGTTTACAATCTCACCCAAAAATACATAAAATGCATTTGAAATGGTTGCACACAAAAATGAGAATTTGTACTGTACGCATTTGAAACCAATGATTTCATTTTAAGCATATAGTATGATATTGGTAATGCTAACTGAATGAATCATGAAAATTACATTTATGAAATGGCTCTTAAATACAGAAGAAAAAGGTCCAGACCATCCCATAGCAGAATATATAAACTGGTTTGGTTTGTGGATAAGGTCAATATTGTTTCAAGAAGTATTCAAAGAATTCTTGTTCTCCAAGAATAGTTCTACTTTAAGCAGATTACTTTGTGCCAAAGTTCAATTTTGGAAAAAAGTAAAATCAAATTGTAGAAAAATAGAGTTCCAAAGTTAGAAGTTTTTTTTTTTTGAAAAACGAAGGTCGAATTCAAAGTTGATAGAACGCTGTGTGCTAATTTCAGAAGTTATTCTCGGTGTCAGGAGAAAACATAAAATCTTCAAAGCTGGCAAAAAAATCGTCTACCACAGTAGGTAAAAGGTGAACCACTTCATTAAGTAGATCAATCGTACACAGATGAGAAGCATCGCCGTCAGCGTCAGTCGCATTAGCAATGTTCGCAGTAGATGGTACTGTGTGCCTGTTGGTCCACGTATCTCCCCGTCAGCTGGATGTGCTGGTGATACCTCAATGAATGCCATCATCAGGATTGGTAGAGCTGGGGACAACACAATATGCATGAGCCGTTACCGAACCAAGCAAGGCGTCAACATCCGTTGGCAGTGCTGATGGAAGTGTCAGACAAATATCCAACCCGCATTCCTCTCCACAAAGCAGGCATCGTAGAACAGGTAAGATGCAATCTTGCCAGATTGGTCTGAATGATAGGAACCATATGGTATTCATATCTCTCAAACGAGCCAAGCCAAGAATCTGTATCATGCGCTCACGACACTGCATTGCCAGAAGAGTGTTCTCCATGGTAATCTGGGTATCGCTGGTGACTGGACTTGCCATGTCGGAGCAGAAGGATCAAGAATAGTATTCCTGCTACGAGTCCCAAAATGAGAGGCAGGCCGCGGAACACAGAGTGCACGAAGTTTGAAAAAATGCCTAGGACTGCTTCAAAGGGAGCTAACAGTCTCGAAAAAATCGTCTTAAATACATGTACAATACCACTGTTATCAGACATGTTTAAGATACGACCTAACATTTCTGCAAAATGTATGGGGCCGTTCGTTGATAATAGGGCATGTATCTCTGCAGAGGACCTTGCAACTTGCAGATCATATGTCTCTTTGGACGAGGTCAGTGGCACAGTTTTTTGTAAAAGAATAGCTTTCATTCTGCTTAAAGTATCAAATCGTATAGAAGAGATGTTCAGTGAAGGCCATAGCGGCGACTCCCCGCCTGTCTTAGTTTTAGGAAACATTACTTGCATACAACAAGTGACCCTGGCTGACACACTAAGGATATAGGCTATTCCTGGCATCATTCCACAACTACTGTGATCATTCAACATTATGTAGCTCCCACTGGAAAGCTGCCTAAAAATTGAATCTTTCACTGCCTTCGGAGAACCTTGCAGGTGGCAGGATAAGTTGGTCGAAGAACCATCGCATGCTCCATGCAAATTAATACCCTGACATAAAAGTGTACCGCTCAGTGTGCTCTTGCAATTTTTACCACTAAGAAATACCTCCTTTTCCCCACTCCAACATTTGTGTGTGTATGGTAAATCCCAGGTCGACTTTATGTATTCTTTACCCAACCTTTCATAGAGGCCTGCTAGTATGTTTTTCAAGCAATACTGAAACTGGAAAATCGTCACAGGCAAGCTAATGGTGCCATGTATTTATCCATTCTATGGCTGGTTTCTCAGAAACGGTTAATGGTAATCTTTCTAGTTTTTCTATGCTCAGCACCGTATAGTATGCTCCCCTCTGTGCCAAAGAGATTTGTTTATCTATAAGGTTAAATCCAGTAAACAATGACGTGGTGTTGATTAGACTCCAAGGCACATAGCCTGAATGAAGATTTTGTAACGTCCAGCCTAGCAGCATTATAGAACGTAATTCAGACTGTCCATGTTGTAACATGAGCAAGTCCTGTTCCATTATGTCTATGGCAGAGGATACAATACTATCCAAAGAATAAATTCTGGATGACAGAGTCGCTAACCCATTGTCAACTACAGAGAGAGCTTTCTCCAAATTAATAAGATCAATTTCTCGTATTCGTTCTGCAGTTTCCATTTGCGTGATTTTCCATGCTTCATTATAAGCAGCATATATACCGGCTTATATGAAACGTTTATGATATGGTTTACGAGGTCCTTGTAAGAAGTCTCTTAAATCAACGCCATTGTTAAGTAAAGTTAAGTGTTGTTTTATATCTAGGAGTGCGTATTTTTGTAGCCACTCAAGGCACAGTTTTCCTACACTGTATGATGTTATTATCCCTGGATGTTGTCTATGGACATATCTTGGATCTGGCCTAGTGAACGTGAACCCTTCTCTTTTGTTCAGGAATCTATCTTGGCAGTTTTTCGTGTCTGTGGGCAAGATTACCCATTTTTTCCATTCAGGATTAGTTCTGTTCTGTTGTAAAATATATTTCACGTCTACCTTCTCATCTGTAATGCCATTACTATCAGGTGTGGATTTAGGTATGGACGGTTTGTTTAAGTCTTTTATCTTAGCCAGGCCAATACAAGATGTCTGTTGAACAGTGTCATTTAAAAACATAATGTATTCTGTGATGATGCATGCTCTGAATAAGGCTTCTAAACCTTGCACCTGCCAGTCTTTTGTGCCCCAGATAGTTTTTGTCTCAATGTTGTCTTTCCTAAAGTCAAAACCTAGTGTGGACAATTGAGCATAAAAGGCTGCAGAATAAATTTGCTTAGTATTAGTCAACATACTTTTCATTCCTGTCTTATTAACATTTTTAAAGTAAAATGTTTCTGGATTTGTGACATTAAAGCCTGAGAAGTATGTAAATTTTTCATAAAATGTTTTTGAGCTGCCCTTTGGTGGCGTTGGACAATGTTCCCATTGATTATACGTAAAAACATTTCTAGAGTTTGCAGGTTGGTGCAAATAATGATGACCATAATGATTAAAACAATACATTTGTTCATAATCTGATGAACCTTCTAAGAATTCATGTTTTGTAAATTTTGCCGACATTTCTAAGTCTGCCATCATGTTATTAACAGTCTCAAAGTCCCAATCATCAGAAAATGTGCTGGGTGAAACAAAGTCACTCAAGGAAACTTTAAATTGATGTTTAATCTTCAACAGCTCTACAGGACCATAAATGTCATAATCAGTTCTGTCCCATGCTATACCACCAGGTAGAGGAACGGCTGTGATATTTACTGATGACAAGTCTCTCTGTTCATGATGGGATGATTTGTGTGGCTTCAGCTGCAAGTTGATGTTCTTACTTGCTGTGTCCATTTTACTATATTTCCCATGTATCAGCTTTCCCAAACTTAATACAAGAATGAGCCAAAGTAGGAGAAAAAGCACGGCTAACACAATCCAAAGTTCAACCCATGGTGATACCAGATATGTATTTGCAAGTTGATTAAAGAGTTCTGTTACTCGTTCCTTGAAATCTTTATTTGCTGCGTTGTTTCAGGTTCACTGGGATCCTCAGAAAACGTATCAAAGTTGATGAAATAGCCAGAGGCAGTTCTGTCAATTGTTGGTATTGCATCAGGATTACTGGAGCTACTTGATCCCTTGTCATATTAGTATAGTCAGATATTCTATCATTGTACTCTAAATCAAAATAGGGAGGAGGAATAAGTGTCCAGTCAGTTCCCCTGGTCAGATATCCAAAATCAAAAGAGAGGCAGGACACTTGTAACTACGTTACACAAGGTTTTTTATAGATAACCCTCATAAACGCTATGTTTGTTTTGTAGCGGTTTACATAGTTTTTCCGCCCCACATAGACGTTGTGGCATTTATCATTGGGTTATCTAAACGTGCTGTATGCCAGCCTCAAGCCTGAGGCAACCTCTGGTGCTGCGTAGTAGTGTCCAGAGATGTGCACGGATACCCCCAGAATGAAGGTTAAGATAAAAACCAGACCTGCATCCAGAGAAACTACTTTAATTATAACCGGATGCGGTTTGTTATTTAAAATGAATGGGTATGCCTTGAGATCAAGTTACTGGATCCATGCATATCACTTTACTCATACAGTCAACATGTTTCTGCTCCTATTTGCCCAGCCGGGTCTATGGAGCATTCGTCAGGACAAGACAAAACACAATAAAATGACTCACACCTTTAGTGCAGTATTCAGTGGACACATTTTGTTACCCACACAGTTTCAAGGAGTTCGATTCACCTGTAATGCAAATTGGGTACAAAACATTTCTTATTGTCGGGGGTATACTTTGGCATATTGCAGCTAACTTCTTATTTAGAAGACAACGCATTTATTTATGCAATTATTACATTTTAATTCACTATGTAAATCCTCATGGCGAGTCAAAGAGGGAGAATTTGGAAAAGCAGGATCTATTTCTTTTTGTTAGTAAACGGGTGAAAAGACAAAAGATTTAATATAGTCTTATATTCTTATAACCAGAGTCAAGTATGTTATATCTGATTTTATGTTGTAAATATGTTGTCTCGTGTATAGTGTATAGTCGTCACTCTCTTGGGGTACGTCTAATATCGACCTCTTTTAATGCGACATTGGTATTCGTATTATTGCCTCGTAATAATGGAGTACACATGTCTGTCAAACTGGGTCTATTTACGCATATACATAGCTTATAGCAATCTATATACAGGTATAGTTTAAAAATAATGCCATGTTATCAAAAGCGATGTTTTATGAGCATTGTTTTAAAAGCAGGCATATATTGCAAAGTTCTACATAGCTGTTCGAGTTATTTACCTTGAAGGGGTTAATTATTCCCGTCTTCAGGGGAGTTGGACTCAAGGTCCCAGGCTGTGGGAAAAGGGGGAGGAAAGGTATTAGTGTTACCGTGTAGACGCCACGCAGGTCGCGCGTCTTCCGAACCGCCATTCTCACCCGCATGGAAGGCGAATTTCGCGTCTAGTGCTGGCTCTGCCCCTGGACGCGGAATTGTCATCAAAGTTTTTCTTTTCAATCTGTATGATGTGAGAAATAGAAAGAGGACAGATTCTTTCTGTTTACATTTTTGATGTTGATCCTATTGTTGTCTCTTTTTTCGGTGTCTGTTGTATCTACTGTGGGCAGGCATTACTATGTTAATATTTTATCAATCTTTAACTTACAAACGGCGAACTTATTTTAAAATTACAATAAACTCGTCATATTAATGGTGCCATTTGTTATGTTAGGGGACATGCAACGCCCAGATTGGCCATGGCCTCCTTGTAAGCTCGAGAGCTAAACGCAGGACCCTGGTCAGAATGTAGCGTGCTGATTGCGTATGTGCCGATAAAGACTCGCAAATATTTTATAACAGTTCGGGCGTCAGCCGAGCGCTGGGGCCACATCCAAATTATTCTTGTCCTAATAGTTGTTGGGACCGCATTCGTCCATAGTAATGTCTGCGTGTATAAAGTCTAGTGCTGTCTAACAATGGTGTCTGTACTGGGATGGCTATACTGTAGTCAGGTATCTGGCAGCATTATATGCTGTGATATCTGTAGCAGACATCTGAATTAATTGCAAATTCGTAAATGTGGGCATTCATCCCTGGCCACCAGTACGTCTCTTTTAATTCTAGTGGAGATTTTGAGATCCCTTGATGTATCAGACCCTCTCCCATATGTGCTTCTGTATCAAAGCACCTGTACGTTTCCTGTTTGGAATCACCCTATCCCCCACTCCAGGGATTCGAGCAAAAGGAACGGAGTTTGCATCAATTATGAATGAATATTCGAGTGGATAGTTTAGAGGTAACGCTGCACCGCTGCCTTTGCTTGTGGTTTGACAGCTAGCATTGTTTCGCCATCTTTTTTTGTTTTTGAATGAGTGATTGCAGCTACGGAAGCCGTTTGCACAGCTGCCTTCGCAGCTTCATCCGCCAATGAATTCCCTGCAACGTGAACGCCATCCGCTGATGACTCAGTGTATGGATCACGTGAGTCTTTTGTAGTTCTTTCTGTAATAGAACTACTGGTTCCCAAAGCAATTTATGCTTGATTGTGCCTCCTTTTGCATCTTTGAAACCGTTTTGAACCCAGTTCTGCATGTACTCGTTGTAAGATTGAATGCAGTAATAGAAATCGCACACTATGAGTGTGGGGAATTCCTAATCGGTATTTTCAAGCGCCATCTTGAAAGCCTGTAGTTCAGCTCGCTGAGCTGTACAGTCACCTACGGATTGTGTTTTTGTGACCATAGGTCCGAATTTAGGATTGGTGTCACTACAACGCATGCTTTTACCACGCATGCCTTTACAACGCGGTTTTTACCACGCAGTCCATTACAACGCATAATGCTTTTAGGCGCTGGATAGTGAATTATTTAATTTACTATTCCAACTCCAGTCCCCGTGGATAGCAGGGAAGGTGTTGGATAGTATATTAAATACATTCCCTATCCTAGAGCGCCCCCCAGCGCATTGCGTTGTAATGGTTTGCGTGGTAAAAGTTGCGATGTAATGGTAGTGCGTTGTAAAAAATTCGTTGTAACCGTGCTACACCCCGAATTTACCATCGCGCCAGCGACCTTTAACAATCGCACACGGAGCACTATAAGCTTGTTTACCCCCAATTGTGGGCTGAGCTGATCCTTCTGTATAAATTATACATCCGTAATGTTCTAGAGGCAGAATCTCAGTGGGCAGAGGACATTCTTGTTCGTATTGTAGAAATTCTTGAGTTTTCAAGTGAGGGTCAAAAACGTATTCAACTTCTGTCGCAGCAAGAGAATTAACCCATTGTTTCCACCTTGGATGTAAAGCTTTTGCATTCAGAATGCTTGCTGTACCTGCCTCTGAGGCAGGTACAGGAGTAACAACCATTATGCGTTTTCCTTGTGCAAGGGCTCTCTCTTTTGCTACTGCAGTTTGAACCACTGCCAGAATTTTTTCTGTTGAAGTGAATTTCATTTCAGCTTCTGTGTACAAGTGTGATTTATAAGCTATTGGTACCTTTTCACCTTCATTAAAGGTTAAGTACGTGAATCCGCATCTCCCTGGGATGATTCGGATTACAAGGTTGCGTACGTTTACGCGTGTCTGTAAATGCGTTGTTGCTAACATGTCTGTTTGCACTGAATGCAAAATTTCTGTGTGTTTTTGAGTCCAATTAGTTGGTTTGAAATCAGGTTTGATTAGTTCGTAGAGAGGTTTAACCCTCTCTGCGTAATTTAGACTGTAAGTTCTTCCGAAATTCAGGAAACCTAGAATTGACTGTACATTTTTCAGCGTTTTTGGAGGTTGGAGCAGCGCACACTTTGCTAAAACGTTTGCTGCCAGGCTTTTGCCTTCACTTGAAAGTTCGTATCCGAAGAATAGGACGTTGAGATGGGCAATTCTTGATTTTTTAAAGTTGAATTGTACCCTTCAGATGCGAAACCAAGTATTATGGTGTTCACTCTGTTCAAGTGCCTATCCAAGTCATCGTCTGTAAAATAGATGTCATCGACATAAGATAATGTCTCATCATCTTACGTTTGTAGTAACTCTGTTACTCTGGCTGAAAATAACCCTGGACAATTCTTGAATCCCTGGGGGAGACGACAAAAGTGGCGTTGTGTCCCCATAATTGAGAAAGCGATCAAGTACCTGCTTTCACGGTGCAATGTTTTGATAGAAGAAACCGTTAGAAATATCTAATGTAGTTTTATATTTGTTGCGCACGATGTTATTCATCAGGGCTGTGCTGTGTGCATTTTGTACTGCAAAGGTATTGCAACAGGAGTTTAAATGTCTGTAGTCCAAAACTAAACGATATGTATTGTCCGGTTTGGAGACAGGAAACAAAGGATTGTTCATTGACGAGGTGCATGTTTCAATCACCCCTTGGTATTCAAGTTGATCTAAGATCTCCCTGACCTGTTTTTTAGCTTCTTGCTTTACTGGATACTGCCTCTGAGCATTTGGTTGATTTTTTAACTGGATCTTATGGTGAGGAGAATCCTCATCCCATCCCACATGATTTTTATATAATGCTGGAGCCTGGGAACAATGGATAGATATTTTACTCAGTCAATCGTGCATGCTTCGTTTCATAAGAGGTGCAGAGAAATAGAGAGACTGGCGTTTTCAATAAAAGTATTTATTGAACAGTCTTCATTCTCATGCAGAAGAAATGAACTGCTACAATCGTAATACTGGCTGCAAAGTATAATACGTACAGCAAGAAGTGTATTATAAAATAATACTGTAAAAGCATGGTATGGTTTCTAAGTCATAAAATACATACATAAATAAATAAAGACTAAAAGTACTCAACTGTTGCTTCTAAAATACGCCTACCCCAATGTACCTAACCTAAGTCTAGTACGAGGGAAGAAGTAAGAGAGGTGTAGAATAAGTTTAGTATTCTTTGCCAAGAATCTATCCAAGATTTCTCTTAGGGTCTAATCAGCTCCGTACCTTGGTTTAGAATGAAGGAGGTCTGGTATCTCTTTGTCTCGGGACTCGATTTCCCAACACCCCGCAAGGGGAGCTTGGAAACACTGGAGCTGGATTTCTCAGCAAGAGAAAAGACAGCGTCTCTCTCAGTGCGTCAGCTGGAGGGTCAGCTTCCTTCGGCACTTGCTTTAGCACGCTGCGTTGGGCAAGTACATTTTCGAACTGCTCCAGACCACCGTGTGTTTGCTAGGGCAAGTGTGGGCATATTTATACCTTGAAGGTGCCGAGTTTGACGTAAAGTTGGACATAATAACGTCATCAAAGAATCGCAGTTCTTTGAAAACTCCATGAGTTCTTGGACAAATCAATATTCAAACAAGGGAATGTCCCTGACTGCTGAAACCGAGTTTTCCAAGAAATCGTTGTGGCTTTTTGGAACTAGTGGAAGTATCCATGCCTGTATTTGGACTGCATGGGCTATGTCTAAATATGGTTATGATTTATATGCCTATATAAGGAAAAGGTGATTTATACCTATATAAGGGCATGAATCGGGAAAATTACACTAGGGTCCTAAAATGCTATACAACAGCGGGGTACTGCGCATGTTCCGTACCGAGGTGGGGTACTGTGCATGTTCTGCACAGAGGCGGGGTACTGCTCATGCTCTGTACCGATGCGGGGTCCTGCGCATGTTCCGTACAGAGGCGGGGTACTGCGCATGTTCCGTACCGAGGCGGGGTACTGCGCATATTCCGTACTGAGGCACAGTACTGCGCATGTTCCTTACCGAGGCGGGGTACTGTGCATGTTCCTTACCGAGGCGGGGTACTGCGCATGTTCCGTACTGAGGCACAGTACTGCGCATGTTCCTTACCGAGGCGGGGTACTGCGCATGTTCTGTACCGAGGTGGGGTACTGCGCATGTTCTGTTCAGAGGTGGGGTACTGGTCATGTTCTGTACCGAGGCGGGTTACTGGGCGGGGTATTGCGCATGTTCCGAAACTGAGGCACAGTACTGCTCATGTTCCTTATTGAGGCGGGGTACTGTGCATGTTCCTTACCGAGGCGGGGAACTGCGCATGTTCCATACTGAGGCACAGTACTGCGCATGTTCCTTACCGAGGCGGCGTACTGCGCATGTTCTGTACCGAGGTGGGGTACTGTGCATGTTCTGTACAGAGGCGGGGTACTGGTCATGTCCTGTACCAAGGCGGGTTACTGGGTGGGGTATTGCGCATGTTCTGTACCCAGGAGGGTTACTGGGCGGGGTACAGTATATGTTCCATACCGACAGTGTGGTAAGAGCATGTGCAGGTCTGTGGATAATTGGATGAGGTGCCTTCATGGAACTAAGGGTGAGGTATTTCTAGAAGAAGGTACCTTAGATATTGGACATTTGAATACCCTTACGAACAGGGCAAAAGAACCTATGAACTAATACACTACAGGGCGATGGTTCGCTTTCCAAATCTGTTATGAGGAAGCAATGAAATACAATCTGAAATCTTAGGTGTGGGGCCCCCAAATCACCACAGATAAACTTAGTTGCCAAGTTAGCAGTTTGTGGCACAGAATGCAAGTATGTATTGTATTGTATTGTAATTGCATTTATATGGCGCTTACTACCCCTGATGAGGCGTCGAAGCGCTTTTTCAGCGAGTAGCACGCTACTCCGGGACCCATAGAGGATTAGTGTTGAATTAGTATAATGAAACATGCAAGTACATTTTAAGTGGTGGATAGGTTAATCAGTTAATTGGATTTGGAATGATAGCAGACGGATAGAGGAGGACAAAGGTTTGTATTTATTTGGCGATTGTTGACGCATGCTATTCAGGAAACCTACAAAGGATTATTGGTGAATTAATATGGTGAAATATGAGGTAATTTCAGTGGTGGATATTAGTCAGTTACTTGGAGTGAGAAGGATAGCAGAGGGATAAAATGGGAAGAAAGATTTGCATTCATATAGCACTTGTTACCCCTGATTGGTGTTGAAGCGCTTTTCTGGCAAGTAACACACCACTCCGGAACCCATAGAGGATTACTGTTGAATATTAGTATAGTAAAAAAATATGAAGTAATTTGAGTAGTGGATATGTTATTTAGTTATTTGGGTAGTATATTAGTATAGTTTAATATGGAATTTGAGAAGTGAACATGTTAGTCTGTTAATTTTGATTGAAAAGGATAGTGGAGGGATGAAAGAGTGAAGGATTTTTTGTTAGGTCTTAGCAGTAGGAGGAGGCTTTTGGATGAGTAAAAAGGAGTTTTGGAGGGGAGGACTCAGAGGGAAGAGTTTAGAATGGTTTGTTTTGGGGGTCGGTATAGTAAAAGAGGTGTCAGATGATGCAAGGAGGGGTAGAGCAGGAGAGAGTCTAGAAAGGGTTATTTTGGCGATCATAGCAGTGGTATGGGGTTTGGGATAAATGAGAGAGTGGATGTAGAGGATATATTGATAGATGTATAGGATGAAAGATAGGATAGTGCATTGGAAGCAGTAGTAGAAGAAGTTTGAGATGAGTCAGAAGGTTGGGCTAGAAGATATATTGAGCCAAGTATAGGCTGAGAAATAGGGTAGTGCATTGGAAATGCCAAATTAGAGGAAAATGATAAACAAATAGATCCATAATTACATTGAAAGTTTATGGATTCATAAAGGAGGTAAGTATATGTACATTAAAGATATTGATAGAGGCACAGGATGAGAAATAGGGTAGTGCATTGGATATGCTTTTTCAGGAGAAAAGTAACAGACACACAGCTCCAAGTACATGGAAGGTACATAGATGCACAATGGAAGTATGTACATGTAGACCAAAAATGATTTTTATTTATTTATTATTATTATTATTATTATTATTATTATTATTATTTTCTCTCAACAACATAATTATTTTACATGTTTATACAAAGTAATACACAAAGATAGGTACATATCTATAGTGAAAACAAATGCTTTTATACAGAGGAATATGCTGTAAATTTCTGTTCGCGTATGGTGCTTATGTGGGGAAGAGCCAAATCTTGAGTAGTTTTCTGAAGATAGGGTGGTTGTCAGTGTACCTTATGTTGGGGGGTAAAGAGTTCCATAGTTTGGCTGCTTGAACAGAGAAGGATGTGCCACCCATGTTTTTTTCTTGTATGGTGGGATTTTGAGGCGAGATGCTCCTTTAGAGCGGAGGTTCCTTTGTTGAATGTGTTTGGTGATTTTATTCCTGATGAAGAGTGGTCCTGTTCCATGCTTTGCTTTGTGGGTGATACAAAGCAGCATGAACGTGGATCTTCTGGCAACCGGTAACCAATGTAGGGCTTTCAAGGCAGGGGAGATGTGGTCTCGTGGTTTGATATGCAAGAGTAGTCTGGCAGCCCAGTTCTGAATCCGTTGTAGTCTTTTCATGGTCGTTAAAGGTGATCCGTGGTAGAGGCTATTGGAGTAATCGAGTTTGGACAGAACAAGGGAGATGGTAGCTTGGACCTTGTGTGGAAATCCCAAATGAGGGAAAATTTGTTGCAGCGTTTTTATAGTAGCAAAGCTTGATCCTGCTCGTTTATCCACTTGGGCATTCATCGACAGCTTGGAGTCAATAGTCATTCTGAGGTTTCTTACTTCCTTCGTTACTTTTGGCAGTGATCCCAGTTCAACAGGCCATGCGGCATGCAGGTTGTAATGTTACCATTCGCCACACGTGAGTATTTCAGTTTTTGAAGCATTCAATTTGAGATGGCTCCAGGTCATCCACTGCTCCACGGCTCTGAGACAGCTGAAAATTGGTGATTTTCCAATGTCTTTGAGGCATTCCAATTGAAGGAGTATTTGTGTTTTTTTATCTGCATAGTTATAGCACGTAAGGTGAAATTTATTGATCAGCACTGGTAATGACTTCATATAGATGTTGAAAAGCACGGGCGAGATGATAGAACCTTGAGGGACCCCTGCTTTTGTGGAGTACGGTTTGGAAGAGAAAGGTGGGCAATGGATGACATTAGTTCTGTTTCGAAGGTAGGACGCAAACCAGTCTAGAGCAGTTCCCTCTAAGCCGGCTTCATAGAGTCTTTGTTTCAGAGTGTCATGGTCAACCGTGAGGTGTAGTGAAGGGGCGGAGCCAGGGGCAGGGCTAAGGGCAAGACTTGATGATACTTAACTTCTATAATAGTTGCAGCACATACAAAAACACGAGAAATGTGTTTATATAAACAAAGCAGATTAACGCGTTACACAAAATGAAAAAGAAATGCGATAATATGTTAACATTTCCTTTTTTGCAATAGTTGCTCCTTCTGAATGCCAGACTGTTAATTGCTGTTCTTTGGCACAATACTATATATTTTTAGCAAGTACGAAGAAACTGAAAATACCCCCACTTTGAACCAAAGCTCTAATGGCAGGAAGCAAAAAAGCAAATCATCATGACCCTCCCCAGAAGATATCTCTTGTCTCTTCCATCGATCTATCCATTCATCCTATCATCCTATCATTTACCTGCTTTCATCTTTCATTCAGTTTTTTACCATTCCGTCTGTCCATCCTTCATATCTAAACCTAGCCATCGATCCATCTCCAAACCTATCCATTCATCCTTTCACTCATCCATCTCTTTATCCAACCTTTCACTCACCCATCAATCCTTTTGCCCTTCTATCCATCAACCCCCTCACTCCTTTATTCCATCCACCCTTTCACTCAATCCCTCCTTTCACTCATCCTTCATCCACCCTTTCATTCAGCCATCCAATCTTTCACTTATCCACCCATCATCCGCCCTTTTATCCAATCATCCACCCTCTTTCACCCAGCAATCCATGCTTTCACTCATCCATCTATTCATCCATCTATACATCCATCCTTGCTCAATCATTCATCCACTCACACACTCACTAACCCTCCCTACTTCGTTATTTATGAATCGTTGTCGCCGAGCAGACATGTACACACAAAGTGCCACCCATTCACTTTGAAATACCTCCTGGGAATGTTTTGATTCTCTCTCTCTTTCTCTCACTTTTTTCTTACAAAAAAACAGGCATACGAATGCAGGCGAACACGCAAACATAAGCAGACACATTAAAGACTCAGGTATGATAAAAAGCCATCTTCTCTCTTCACCTACAATGGCTTTTTTAGTTGCCACCAGGGCCAGACTGCCGGAGCCTGATTGCCACTGCCAGGGGACTGACATGATTCCTGTGCTTGCACAAATGCACAGGATAGTGTGAATGTGATTGACAACACAGGGCCTGAATGCACCCTGCTCTATCAAACACAGCGTTATGATGAGCACCGGACATTATTCAAATGAGCCCTGCAGAATAGCTCAGCTGGGGCTCAGATCGAGCTACAGAAGCGGCGCCTTGGCTCCAGAGACACGCCCACTCCTGCTCATTAGCACTCACAGCCACTGAGCCAACCTTTTCATGAGTGCTGGTACTCTCCTTGGCAGTAGAGAAGTGCCGGTATTCAGTGATAAAAATGAGAAGTGCCGGTACTCTGAGTAATAAAAATGAGAAGTGCCGGTACTCTGAGTAATACAAATGAGAAGTGCCGGTACTCTGAGTAATAAAAATGAGAAGTGCCGGTACTCAGGGATAAAAATGAGAAGTGCCGGTACTCTGAGTAATAAAAATGAGAAGTGCCGGTACTCAGAGTGATAAAAATGAGAAGTGCCGGTACTCAGTGCCGGTGAGTACCGTCCCATTTAAAGTTCTGGGGAGGACACATTAGAACAGAGGTCTTCAATCTGCGGGGCGCGACCCCCAGGGGGGGGGCGTGTCATCATGGGAAGGGGGCGCGCATTCGCCAGCCTTATTGTCGGCACACAACAAAGATTGATTAATGGCATCAGCTCCGAGAGCCTCGCACTGGGAGCTGCTCAGAAGCAAACATATCTTGCATACTCCTCACTAGTTTATGAAGGAGGATGGGTGTGGTAATGGTCTAATAAAGGTACGATACGCCATGTAGATATAACTCTCAGACTTTATTAAGATAAGTGGCAACCCTGCGACCTCAGCCACAGCCTCCTCGTAGACAGCTTGTTCGTCCTGCCCCCGGCGCTCGCCTTGGAACGCTGGTCGCGGTGACATTCTAAGTGATGTCACCGCGAGCAGCTCCATCAAACGCGGAGTCGCCGGGGGGGTTTGCAGGTGGAAGATACCACACATCCCCCTCCCCTGCGGAAAGAACACAAGAAATATAACAATACAACAAATACCTCACAATGTTACCAACTGACATATTGATCAAAGTGTCTGGGGGGTCTGGTCACTCTCCTGCTGGGCCTGACACTGGGGTGGGGGGATGGCAACAGTATCTTCGTGTTGGGCCTTTTGTCCCTCTCCGCATCACTCTCCCCCTCACTGTTTGAGTCCTGCCCGGGTGGGTGAAATCTCACTACTCTCCCTAGGTTCCAGATCTTCCCCTCTTGAGTCTTCACAGCGTTTTTGAACAATTTTGTGATCTTGGTTGGACTACTGTACCCTGACCAGCTAGCTCTCCCAGTTGGGGTTCTGATCTTGATGCTGTCCCCTACTTTGAATCCGGCCTCTCGTGTCGATTTCAACTGGTCGTATCTTTCCTTCCTTTTAGCCATAGCTCCCTCTTGTCTCTCTTGGCTTTTCACTTCTTTTGAGTGGTTTGACCATCCCTTGTGCCACCCCATCCATCCCGGGGATAGCTTGGTGTTGGGTATCCTTGCGCGGAGCAACTCGAATGGCGTGACACCCGTCGTTTGGTGCGGTGTGAACCTGTACGCTTCTACACGCCTCCATGCTTCTTCTTTCCAGCTTAAGCCACTGGCCTTGGCCAACTGTATGCTCTCCTTGAGCGTCTTGTTAAAACGCTCGACCATGCCATTTGTTTCGGGGTGATACAAAGCGCAACGTTTGTGTCTGATGCTCCTCTCTCCAAGGAAGTCTTCCATTTCCTTAGAACACAACTGCACCCCATTGTCCGTGAGAATGCTGCTGGGTAGCCCTTCCCTGATGAACACCTCTTCCAAAAATCCAATGACTGTCTTAGTAGTGACTTCACTTACTAACTTTATTTCAGGCCACCTGGAATGCATATCCATGAGTACTAGGATGTACGACGTGCGCAGCTCTCCAGACAAAGGACCCACGATGTCCAATGCCAACTCCTCCCAGGGTCCTGACGGTGGCGGCCTGCATACCATCGGGGGTGTAATTTGCTTCAAAACCTTGTCGCTGTTGCTGCAGGGAATGCAGTCTCTAATCTTCCTTTCCGTGGCAAGGTCCATGCTTGGCCACCAATAGCTCTCTCTGAGTCTCTGTTTAGTCTTGGTGAGGCCCATATGTCCTTCGTGGGCTATCTCGACCAGGTTGTCTCTGACCGACGTGGGCGGCACTAGTCTCGTTCCCCTGAACAGGCACTCGTCTACTATGGACAGTTCATCCTTGACAACCCAGTATGGTCGCAGATTTCCCTCCCGTTTATCTTCGTGTGTCCACCTGTTTTTTACTCTTTTGCACACCTCTTCCAAGACCTCATCTTCCTTCAATGCAATCCTCCATGTTTCCTCTCCTAGTGCCTTCTGGATGGCGCAGACATTCTCCATCTGTAGTTCATCCGCTTCATCATCCACCTTCTCTTGACTCTCCCTCACTTCTTTCTCATTTACCAGTCTTGACAGACAGTCTGCTGCGAAATTCCGAGCTCCCGGGACGTACTCGACACCGAAGGTGTACTCTTGGAGTCCAACCACCCACCGCCTGATCCTACTGGAGATGGCATCCAGGCCTTTTTTGCTGAACACTTCCACCAGTGGCTTGTGGTCGGTACGAAGAGTGAACTGTGTGCCCCACAGGAAGTCTCTGAATTTCCCTAATGCCCATGATACTGCCAGGGCCTCCTTTTCAATCACCGAGTAGTTGTTTTCGGACTTCTGGAGTGACCTTGAGGCGAAGGCTACCGTTTCCTCTCCGTCCTTGCCTACTTGGGTGAGGACTGCTCCCAGTCCCTTAGCGCTTGCGTCGGTGGTGACCACAGTCGCCCGGTTGGGTATGTACGACTTCAGGCTGGGTGCCTCTGCAAGTGCCCTTTTTACGTCTTCAAATTCCCTCTGACACTCCTGACTCCAGTTGAACTCTGTCTCTTTTTTTAGCAGCAGTCTGATGGCGTAAGTCCTTCCTGCCAGGTTCCTTATAAATTTTCCATAGAACTCCAACATTCCCATCATCGACTTGATTTCGTCTTTGCTCGTCGGAGGCGCTAGATTGACGATGGTGTTTTGTAGTTCAACTTTGGGACATATTCCTTCAGCTGTCACCTTGTGTCCCAAGAAATCCAGTTCAGCGCAGCCAAACACACACTTGTCCTTTTTCACCGTTAGACCTTGTGACCTGAACCTTCCCAGTACTCGCCTCAGCCTCTCATCATGCTCCTCATGGTTCTTTGCAAAGATGAGTACATCGTCCTGGTAGCACATGACACCTGGGATGCCTTTCAAAATGTTCCCCATGAGTCTCTGAAATACGGCAGCCGCCGAGACTAACCCGAAAGGCATCCTCTTGAACTTGTACGCGCCCATAGGTGTCACAAATGCTGTGAGTTCCTGTGACTCTTCGTGCAGCTTTATCTGGAAGTAGGCCGAGGCGAGGTCGAGAGTGGAAAACACCTTGGCTCCCTCAAGCATGCTCATCATTTGAGTGATGTTGGGCAGGGGGAATCTATCAACCACGACCTCCTTGTTCAATGCCCTCAGGTCGATGCAGAGCCGAACCGACCCATCCTTCTTCTTCGCGGCCACGATGGGTGCTAGCCATTCTGTCGCCTCAACTGGTTCGATGACTCCAGCCTTACACAATTTCTCTAGTTCAGATTTGACCTCTTCTTGGATGGCTATGGGAAGCTTCCTGACTTTGGCCACGACTGGCTTCGCGTTGTCTCTAAGTTTTATCTTGTGACAGTAGTTTTTCAAGCATCCCAGCTCCTCCCTGAACACTTCTTTGAACTCAGTCACTACGTTTGTCTTATGCTCCTGTATCTCCTGTATCAGGATCTGGGGATTACTATTAGGATTGAGGTAGACCCCTAACTCCTTCTGTGCTTGCCACCCCAAGATGTTATCCCCGACAGTGGACACATACACTTTGGACACAGTTGTCCTGTTTTTGTATTCGATTTTTCCTAGGAAATAACCTTTCATAGAGATAGGGCGACCAGCATACCCCCCAGGTCTCAGGTCCATACTTTTCAATACTATCTTCCCCTTGGACACACGAGTGAATTCTTTAGCATTGATAATGGTTATCCTAGAACAGGAATCAAACAAAGCATCTAACTCAGTGCTCCCCACTTTTACTGTGTCTTTAGGGCTGCTGACCTGACTCTCATCATTTTGTGCTCCTATTTCTTCGCATGTGGCGTCAACAAGACTTTGGATCTGTAACTCTTTCACCTGCACTACAATTTCGTCACATACTTCGTTCGTCCTGTCTCTACTCTGTCTTCCAGCTCCTAGCCCACTCTTGCAATACTGCTTGAAGTGACCCTTCTTGCCGCACTTATTACATGTAAACCTGAGGGCGGGACACTCTCTGTCATTAGCAAAATGCCCCTGCTTGCCACACCTGTAACAGGTGCCCTTGAATGTCCCTCCCAACTTGCCCGCCCTCTGCTCTCTACCCGCCACCTTCTGACCTTTGATTACTGACACGGCCTCACACTCGGTCACTACTTCACTGACATTGGGTTTATCTTCGCTTCTTTTCTCCCCGGTGTCTTGCTTTATTTCCTTGACACACTGTAGCATGTGCTCAACCTGTTTGGCTATAATGAGAACCTCCCTCAAAGGTGGGTCATCCTTCAGCCACAACTCTTCTCGCACACGCTCCATCCTGCAAGCCAATACAAACTGATCCCTGATCCTTTCCTCACTTGCCCCACCAAACTTGCACGTAGCTGCTAGTTTCCTCAATTCAGAGACAAAATCTTCAATAGATTCCCCCTCCTTCTGTGTCCTCTTCCCAAAGTGGTACCTCTCCATAATTGTGCTAATCTTGGGGAGATAGTGTAAGTCCAACTTCTAGGAAGTGGTCAGACTCTGCGGGAGGCAAGTGCCTGCTTCATTGAGCCCGGCAGGCCTGTTCATGCAGTGCGTCCACAAGGAATAGTGCCAACATCGGCCCAGACCCAACCTGCTCACGACAACTTCCCAAATAACAGACACCACACAATGTTTTTTGTTGGAGAAAGTTGTTGCAGCTTTATTTGCATAAACATTATGCCAACATGTTGGGTTATCTTACGGGTGATCCAGGGTCAGGCCGCCCCTCGCGACCTGCCCACCCGATGAGCCATAAACCCCCCGTGGTGTTAGCCGCGGGGGCGTTGTCAATATTGGGGGAAAGTCTAACCCCCTCCCCCCGGCGGAACTCCAGTCCAGACGAGGGTCGAAGAGGGCGTCAGGCCCGCGACCCCAGGCCATATACCCTCGGCCCCTGACCCCTCCCCTGCCGGAAGTGACATCACCAGGGGGGAGGGCCTTCGAGTCCCCAAACACTAGACCGCTCTTTTGGGTCTGTGCCATCATGTGGCACTAAGGGTGGCCGCCCTCTTAGGTGGCCACCTTCGGTGGCCCGGGGCAGTCTGTCAATGTGCGACCTGGGCTGGTGGGGGGATGGATGTAGGGGGCCGTTCTCACTGGCGGGAAAATAGGATTGAAGTCAGAGGCCAGAACCACCCAAATACGAACTTTCCTTATGTTCTGCTATCTCGAAATGTGTAAGTTTTCCTGTTTATATTTCACTTGTACCCATCATCCCCCCTTTTATCCAATCATCCACCCTCTTTCATCCATCCATCCATATTCATGCCTTGCCTTCTGTAAGATTGTTTGCAGGCCACAACTGAGAGCCCTGGAGTTCCTTGTTCGGAGCAGTGTGAGTTTCTCACAGTGGCTGTCAGTGGGGTCATGTAGGTGTTCAGAATACATGACCATTCAGTCCTTGGCCTCTCTGAAGAACAAAAGTTATAGTATTCCAGTTGCAAATGTAAATCTGTACAAATGAGCGTGTGAAGGAGGTAAACAGTTGCCTGAATATTGACACAGGGTCGACAAAGAAAATGTAGTGCTTGAAGGCGAGTGAGTTCGTAGTGTTTTTGTGATGGGTTACGACATAAAGGAGATATGAAAAAGTGCATTCCAGTGTGACTGAAAAGACAGTGCTGGAGAAGAAAGAGAATAGGTGTCAGATATTCAGATGAAAGATGCAGCGAGAAGGAGCGTAGGTGCCTATTATAGAGTGAAAATTACAGGCGCGATTCACAGAGCAATACTGCCCACTACTTCCTCAGCCTTCATTATTGTTTATTTACACTCTCATATGTTCAGCCTGTAAACATATTCAATATTATTTATAAAATCATTGTTTGTATACATTCATCTTAAATAGTTTCACAATGTACTGTTGTGCATTTTCCACTGAGTAACAACTTTTTACATTTATTTTTCATTTAAGCTACCCTTTATTTTATACGTAGCTATCTAGCGGTGGAAAACATTTACAAAATACACAGTTTAATATTATTTCCCCACCGTAAAAATGATTTGCCTGGGGAATTGCCATCGTTTCTGGTTGTTGATGATGAGTAACAGGTTCTAGAATTTTTTGTCAGGAGGGGGTCCTTAAACCTAAAAACTTTTCACAATGGGGGTCTCGGCATCAAAAAGTTTGAAGACCTCCGCATTAGAAATTCTTGGTTTTCCAATTTAGGGAGGAAATGCAGAGGATGCACTTCCAATTCCAGCCTGAAGTGGTGTAGTGACAGCCAATGGCGAAGGGGTGGGACAGTGGCTGCTCGTTCAGAGGGGCATTACGGCAGCACGCCGGCACAAGTTAACCTTCATAGCACACTCCTGGCTAGGGTGACCAACCATCCGTAAATTTCACGGACCGTCCATCATTTTAGTGTGATGTCTGTAAGGCGTCCGTAATTTGGGGATCTCAAATTATGGACGCCTTACAGACATCACACTAAAATCGAAATAGGACATTTCAGTAAGGAATGATGTTTCTCCTGTGAGAGGCCCCCTGAGTTTAATAGATTTCACTCGGGCCTCTCGCTCTTATCTTTTAATCTGTAGAGGCTGCCTGCAGCCCCCCTCCCGGACGACTGTGGACTGAACCATTGTCATTCTGAGACTGCAGCTGATTAGCACTTTAGAATGACAATTGTAGTGACAGCATGTGGTGTGTGTGCCTTCTTCTGCATGGGACTAGTGCAAAGCATTCTGCTTTTATCTTGGCGCCATGCTGACCAAAATAAAAATAAAAATAACTAACAGTGTTTTCACTATACATTTAAAAGACAGATTTCAACTTAAAATTAAAAAATACTATTAATTAATGTTTATTGTTACTATCACAAATCTTAAATGTGGAAAGGGTCCTATATCGCATTGCAAAGCAGCGCGCATACTGAAAAACTGTCAAGAGTACGATTGGCTCAACCTTATATAAACTTTTTTTTACTCGTATTTATTTTGGTTGTCTATTTACTTAAATATTATTGTGCCACCTCCCCTGATATGTCTGTAAAACGTATGTTTTGTCCCAAATTTTCGTCCTGAATTTTTGTCCTGAATTGTTGCACTCACTGTCCTGAATTTCCACCCATGCCAGTTGGTCACCCTACCCCTGGCTCCACGTGTGCACTGCATGTTGTGCAGCAGCGTTCATGAAACCCTCACTTGTGTGTCTTCATTGCTCGTGGCTTGAATGAAATGTCAGAGATTTCTAAACTTTGCAAGGTTGATGAAAGCAATTAGGATTCACATTGTTTTAACTTTTCAGACACGTCGGAGCTTCGAAACTACACCGTCCAACAATTGAAATATACGGACGATCGGTCTTTCTTTCACACTTGGTAATGCCAGATCAATACAAGGAAATATAAAACAGCCTCAAATGTCGTCAATAAGAAGAAGTATAAACTAATGGGCAACACAAAACAGGCTAAATCCATGATTTAAGTGTCTTCCAGAGGTAGGCAGACAAAATATCGAAATTAAAATATCGATATACAATAATATCGATGTTTTAATATCGATGGTATAGTATATCGATGTGCCATAATATCGACAGACAGAATATCGAGATTAAGGTATGTATGTTAGTAATATCGAAATTTTGATGTTTAGTGTTATGTATTTTATTATGTTGTTTATATGTTTGCTAAATATGTTTAGAAATGTATGTTTGAAAATTAGTAATTATGTTAACATTTTGCGTTTTAGTATTAGAGCGGGTTGTGGGTTTATAGGGGAATAGGGTGGGAAGTAATTTAATAATAATTAAATAATTAATATATATTTTTGAATATTTTTTAATTAATAATTAATTTGTAATTAATTGAAACTAATTAGTTAATTACATTAATTAGATTTAATGTGGTAATATATTTAATTTAGTGTTATTGTTAATTAATAATTAATTGATAATTAATTAATATTAATTAGTTAATTAAATTAATTAGATTTAATGTGCTAAGATATATAATTTATTGTTATTGTTAATTAATAATTAATTGGTAATTAATTAATGTTAATTAGTTAATTACATAAATTAGATTTATTGTGCTAATATATTTAATTTAGTGTTATTGTTAATTAATAATTAATTTGTAATGAAATAATATTAAGTAGTAAATTAAATTAATTAGAGTTAATGTGTTAATATTTTTAATTTATTAATTTTTGATATTGTTAATTAATAATTAATTGGTAATTAATAATTATTAAGTGCTTAAATGATTTCATTTATTTATGTGTAGTGGGTTGTGTGTTTATAGGGAAACAACCATTACAACGCAACTTTTACAACGCACTACCATTACAACGAAACTTTTACAACGCAAAAACTATTACAACGCATGCATTTACAACGCATGTTTTTACAACGCAGATACCTTTACAACGCATACCATTACAACGTAAGTATTGGTAAGTATATAATTATATTTAAAATGTTATAGTTTTGGGTTTTTGGGTCAAGGGGTATTTTTAGGGTTCAGGGTCAGTTTTTAGTTTTTGGGTAAAGGGGTATTTTTAGGGTTCAGGGTCAGTTTTTAGTTTTTGGGTAAAGGGGTATTTTTAGGGTTCAGGGTCAGTTTTTAGTTTTTGGGTAAAGGGGTATTTTTAGGGCACAGGGTCCGTTTTTAGTTTTTGGGTAAAGGGGTATTTTTTGGGTTCAGGGTCAGTTTTTGGTTTTTGGGTAAAGGGGTATTTTTAGGGTTCAGGGTCAGTTTTTAGTTTTTGGGTAAAGGGGTATTTTTAGAGTTCAGGGTCAGTTTTTAGTTTTTGGGTAAAGGGGTATTTTTAGGGTTCAGGGTCAGTTTTTAGTTTTTGGGTAAAGGGGTATTTTTAGGGTTCAGGGTCAGTTTTTAGTTTTTGGGTAAAGGGGTATTTTTAGGGCACAGGGTCAGTTTTTAGTTTTTGGGTAAAGGGGTATTTTTTGGGTTCAGGGTCAGTTTTTGGTTTTTGGGTAAATGGGTATTTTTCGGGTTCAGGGTCAGTTTTTAGTTTTTGGGTAAAGGGGTATTTTTAGAGTTCAGGGTCAGTTTTTAGTTTTTGGGTAAAGGGGTATTTTTAGGGTTCAGGGTCAGTTTTTAGTTTTTGGGTAAAGGGGTATTTTTAGGGTTCAGGGTCAGTTTTTAGTTTTTGGGTAAAGGGGTATTTTTAGGGCACAGGGTCAGTTTTTAGTTTTTGGGTAAAGGGGTATTTTTTGGGTTCAGGGTCAGTTTTTGGTTTTTGGGTAAATGGGTATTTTTCGGGTTCAGGGTCAGTTTTTAGTTTTTGGGTAAAGGGGTATTTTTAGAGTTCAGGGTCAGTTTTTAGTTTTTGGGTAAAGGGGTATTTTTAGGGTTCAGGGTCAGTTTTGGGTTTTTGGGGTACAGGAGTACAGTGTAAAAATTAAAGTAAAATTAAATTTAAATTAAATTAAATTAAATTATATTATATTAATTTTAATTAATTTACATAAAAAAATTATTATATACTTACCAATACTTACGTTGTAATGGTATGCGTTGTAAAAGTATCTGCGTTGTAAAAACATGCGTTAATATTTGTAAAATTATATGTATTTTTAAATTAATTTTAAATTATTATTAATACATTTAAAAAAACGATATTTGTAATTTCGATTTTTTTGTACAACGATATTATTTTTTCGATATTTTTGTACTTACCATTATGTAGATATAATTTCGATATTTTTGATTTCGATATTTTTATGTCGATATTTTTGTATGTAGATATTCTGTCTGTCGATATTATGTCATACATTCCTTCCAGATATTCGCACAAACACAAACTGAATGGTCAGACATTGAGTTCACAGTTTAGGAACCAAAATCACTGCAGGATCCATTTGACAACATCAATGAGAAAGGTTCAGCCCCCAGTAATTACAACTTTGTGGGGTATTAAATATATTTCAGCATTGACCCAGTCCCGGTCCTGAGGAGAACCCAAAAAGTTGTGAAGGGTTCGAAACGTGTTGACCCCGCTGGTTAGGGGGAAGATTATTATTTAATTAAAAAATGTAAAGTTAGGAAATACGGCAAGCAGTCTTTTCCTGAAATACCAACCCTCCACCAGCTTACACCGGCAGGATGCATAGTGTGATTGATTTAAAAATGTGTAATCCGCCAGGTGTCTTGCTCTTATATTGAAGGACTGGTCTTTTTCACAATTGTATTGTTTTTTCTTATAAATGTTATTGTTTGAGTATGTCCAATCACCACTGTAAAATGTTTATAAGAGGAAAAAAAGGAAAAGAAGGTTGCCCTTCAAAAGAGACATGAGATAAATGTTTCTAACTGTTTTCCAAACAGAGAATTGAGTGTGAAATAAATCACGAAGGCCATCATATTGGTAAATGTGGTTCTTACAGTAGAATATAATTAATTGATTTCAGCGCCTAGACCCCGCACCTGTTGATACTTTTAGAAAGTAGCCATTTCCTTTTTTAACCATTCTGTGTGCCTCTGCCAGTTTGTGTATAGACTGTCTAGTTTTGGAGTGACAGGGGCTGGGGATGTATATTCACTGTTGACAGCCACTGAGGGGGGCTGGGGTGTGCCTGGCCCCTCCTGGATGACTCAAAGCTGAGTTGAAGAGACCGTGGCTGAATTTAGAGTAGTGGGAGATGCCCTGAATAGGGCCTGTTTCCCTTGCACAATGCTGACTCCACCCCCTGTGGTCTTACTGCACCAGTGAGGACAGGACTGGTTTGGACTGGGCTCCGAGACCCTTGCACAAAGAGAGCACAGACATTTTGGGGTATAAATATTAGATTAAACCCCCAGAACTTTAGATTACTTCTGGAATCAAGAAGAACCTTTGCCAAGGAGAAGAGCTCGGGAGCTGTGAGGAGGCGTTCTGCCCTTTGCTGTGTGCTTGGCCTGCAGTTGCTGCTTCTGCCAAGGAAAGGACAAAGGATTGGACATTGCTGTGTATGCTGCTTGTGTGTGCTTGCCTCCTGTTAAGAAGTCTCAGGGACACAACATACTTCTTGCAAATCTTCTGGTGCTGCTGGACTCTGCCATCTGTGAGTCCATGCTTGCCTGAGCCGCCTCCTTCCAGTTACAGGGCGTTAGAGGTGGGGGTTGCAGTTACCCTCTGCAAAAAACGGCAGGCCGCATCGCAAAGCTGTGCAAAGTCTCTTGAGTCCTGTCGTACGACTGTAAGCATCTCGGAACCAATGCCAGACGACACAAAGCCTCGCTGAGTCCCACCGAAGAGCTGTCAGCCTCTAGATACAGACGCCGGGTGAAGCGAGCCTCGCCGAGTCCCGAGGGGCGATGCACAGCCTTGCCGCGCAGCCCCAGCACTGACGCCGGGCAGCACGAAGCCTCGCAAAACGACTCATCACCTCCAACGTGTCAGGCATCGCACCAGTGCACCAACTTTTTCCACACATCACCCGCAGGCCAGAATCATCTTGGATTTGACGCATCACTTCTCCTGTGTGCAGAACTGTCCTGTGCCTCCCCAAGGACTCAGGAACTGACACATCGCTGTGTTTTCCAGCGCTTCCTCAATCTGCAGCTGTTTGGCCGTGTGAATTGTGGTGCATCTACTGGCCCTTTGTGTAGAATAACGCATCCATCATTTTCTATGGAACCAGTTGCTTGAAACCTTTAAAAAATCATATTCTTATTACATGTATGTCGGAGTTTTGTCGTATTGGTCTTGTGTAGTTTAGATAAAGATACTTTATTTTCCTAAACTGGTGTGGTGTCCATTTGTGGTGTTATCATTGTATTACTGTGTGTTTTGAGTACAAATAGTTTACACATTGACTTTGGCTCGTTCCAAGATACCCAGAGGGTGAGCAGGAGTTATGTAAAGTGTGTATCCCCCTACTACGCTGTGCCTTCTAACAGCGCACAAGGATTTATTCGTTACGCTGTGCTCCCTAACAGCGCATGAGGTATTTTTGGTAGCGCTGTGCCACCTGAAATGAAATGATTATGCACTTGTAAAGCGCACTACTACCCGTAGGCATCTCGGTGCTTGTACGAATACCGCCGAGAAACCCTTCCTGGCCTTTCCCTGTGAAGTGCCCACTCCTGGGCAACCCCAAGGTGAAGCCAGGCATCCTCAGCGTTGTGGGGGCCGTTGTGGAGATTAAGCAAGCTATTGCCCAGAGTTGCCGAGTGGAACCCCTGATTGGAATAGGCACCGAGGCGAGAATTATCGGGTCCGAGGAAATTGAGCCCAAGACCCGGGGAGGCGGGAATTGAACCCTGATCCCGGGCCAGACCTCTGCATCAGGGTCTGCCGCTCTAACCATTGAGCCACACTTCTCTACCTAACAGCACATAAGGATTTATTCAATACGCTGGGCGCCTCTCAGCGCATGAGGTTTGCGACACTGTGTCTGAGCAGTGAGTGTGCTCATTTTCGTGCCTCTTACCTCTACATAGCTTGTGTGTCAGCCGAATGTTGTTTTGACACAATCCCTTGATGGTTCTGTCACTCAAGACTTTCTAGGTAATTAGGATTTCTTTTTGTGGAGGTGGTGTGTCCCCCCCAATGATGACAGGACCCTTATATCTTTGCACCGCTATTTATTATTAATTACACTACTGTAGAGAGCGCAGAGCGTGCTGCCTTTCTCCTTTGCTCCAGCACTCGAATGAATTGAGCTCCTCGCGCGTGACCTAAAATGGCCGCCGTTCACGCTACGTGATGAGTGCGTAGGGACCGAGCCTTGGTATAGCACGTACTTTGAGTCTTTCTGCTAACAAGGGAAGTAGAAACACATGCTTTGGATAGTGAAACTCACTCGATAGCTGAGGTGCTGCCTGTGTCTTTGTAAGTTCTCTGGGTAGCCACGCACTCTTCAGTTATTATGTTTGTATTCATTACTTCTTTGCATCATGTTCTTTCTTTTGTCTTACTGCAGTAGCTCCGAGTTGGGTGCTGTGGCTCCTGACAAGATTCCTACACGCTCGAATACAGCTCAGTTGATGAAGACAACAGAACTAGCAGCATTGCTTCTTGTTTTATCCATTCCCCTTTTCCCTGGAGTATTCCCTCTCAGAGCGGTGTTGTACTACGCTGTGAGGGCTTACACAGAAGGGAAGAGGGGACCTTACATCGACCCATCATCCCCTCTGGTTGGCTTCTCAAAGGTCAGTGACATTCTTCCTGTCTGGCTTTCCATGACAGGTATGCCTTTCTGCTCGTTTTCTGCCCACTATTTTGCCTTTTATGCTTGTTTTTCTGACCTCTGTTTTGACTTTTCTGTCTGCTTGTTTGTCTGCGCTGTTTTGCGTTTTCTGCTAATTTTCTGTCCTGTGCTTTACCCTCTTTTGCTCAGTTTGCCATTTGCTGGTAATTTTTCTGCTATTTCTTTTACCTTTTCTGATCGTTTTTCTACCCTGTTTTGCCTTTCCTGCTCGCTTTTCTGCTCTTCATTATGGTTTTTATGTTTGTTTTTCTGCCCTCTGTTTTGTCTTTTCTGTCTGCTCGTTTTTCTGCCCTCTGTTTTGTCTTTTCTGTCTGCTCGTTTTTCTGCCCTCTGTTTTGCCTTTCCTGCTCGTTTTTCTGCCCTCTGTTTTGCCTTTTCTTTTCGTTTTTCTGCCCTCTTTTGCATCTTCTGCTTGTTTTTCTGCCCCCTGTTTTGCCTTTCCTGCTTGTTTTTCTGCCCTCTGTTTTGCCTTTCCTGCTTGTTTTTCTGTCCTGTTTTGCCTTTCCTGCTCGTTTTTCTGCCCTCTATTATGGCTTTTATGTTCGTTTTTCTGCCCACTGTTTTGCCTTTTCTGTCTGCTTGTTTTTCTGCCCCCTGGTTTGCCCTTTATGCTTGTTTTTCTGCCCTCCCTTTTGCCTTACCTGCTCATTTTTCTGCCCTCTGTTTTGGATTTTCTGCTTGTTTTTCTGCCCGCTGTTTTGCCTTTTCTGTCTGCTCGTTTTCCTGCCCTGTATTTTGCCTTTTTCTGCTTGTTTCGTCCCACCATTTCCTCAAGATCTGTCGCAGGAGGACCTGACACGATGGAGACCTCGCATTGCAGCTCCCAGATCCCTAGGGGTGACAGTGCTGCGCTGTACAAATACTGATTGACTGATTGGCTTTCCTGGGTTCACGCACTGCCTTGGTGTACTACTTTGCTGTCACAAGTGCTGAACTCATTTCAGAGGAAGGAAAGCCTGGAGGTGCCCTCAGAACATTGGCCCCACATTGCGAAAGGCGCTGGAGGAAGCATATGCACGGGCGCTAAAACACAAAATTAGAAACTTTCTTTCGCAAGAGGTCCCAGCATCCAGGAAATGTCTCTGCAATCTTGAAAATAACCAGTAAACTTTTCCATGTGGTCTAGAGCGTTGCAATCAAGACCCTTTGTTACTGCATCCAGACCCTTGTGACCAGACTTCATGAAACTCATTGAGATTGTTTTTCCATTTGGAAGCAGAAAAGCAGACTGAGGAATTAAGTCATAGTTCAATTTGGAAGCACAAGTAATTAGGTTAAAGTGCTATTCAGAGATAAAACCTGTAGAAGTGTAATCTCAATATTGTTGTTGTGCACTTGGATTCTGAGGTACATGACGAACAAAAGGACTGTCATCACCTTTAGGGACCCTTGTTATTTCACAATATAAATATTTGTGTTTAAGGGAGTGGCATGTGCTTAGGAAAGGGATTGATTGGTACCTGCAGAAACTATATATGGTATTTATTTTTTTGACATTTCTGTCTGCATTTCTCCATATTTATTTTTTGATAGTTTTATCTGTATTTATCCATATTTATTTGGTGTTTGGTGAATAAAATAAATTGAAACTAGTATTTTTCCACATTTATGTAACCGATAAATGTGCATTCATGCTTGAACACCTGATATGTTCCAGTGATAGTAAGACCCACAGATGATAAATCAATGTACTTATAAAAAAAATAACATTTTAGTATCACGGTTGTGCATATCTACTGCATATCTACTGCTGTTTACGCCTCTTTACTAAAATTCAATTCTTTTTTAAACCCTTACCTGTCAATCAGCATAGCTATTGGCCTGGCAGTCATGACTGGCAGCATTTTGAATCTCCCAAAAAAGACAATTTCCATTTTTATCTACATTTAAAAATAAATACAGACAGGAAAATAAAGGTTTTCTGTCTGTATTTATCTGTAAAAATGGAAAACATGAAGCCTTATATATAATCCTGGTGAATGTCAGTCTATAGTTTCCGTTTAAGAGGAAATACTGAATGTTTATCAGAACGAGAGAGTGTGTCCTTCCAAACTTGAGGTCGGTGTTTTGAGCAGAGAACAGAGTGAGGTTTCTAAAACCCCAAAGTATTACTAACTACATAGATGTGTTTATGTTTTAGCTCCAGGTATTTAAAAGTTCCACCAGTATCTCACGGAGTCGGAGGCATAGAGGTATTCTGGAAGTAAATCATTTGTTACAGCAAGTGTTAAGTGAGTGTACGCAGGGATAAGGTATTAAAGATATAAATTGTGTTTTTTTATATCCCCTGCGGCTCAAGAAGATGGCAACGCCAAGCAGAGCGAGGGGTCAAAGTGGTAATATCTGGTTCCTCTCTTTTCCCATTCCCCTTTCCCTCTGTCTAGTGCTACTCATCATATTCTTATATTGCTCGGTTGGCCATTGATTCGGAGGGATGTGAAACAAAACATGACTCCTGTTGGATCTAGAAATTATGTTAGTGCATTCTGACTCTTGTGGAGAAATATATCTAGTTATAGTTAAAAATCTCTTTGATGTTAGCTTAGGCAAATATTTTTTGTGTTTGTGGTCACATCTAAACATTTCCCCAAGCATTCGAGGTCTGTTGTCCCCACATGGTTCTATAATAAAAAATAAAAATAAACACTCTTAAATGCTAAAACTAGTATTCATAACCGTCTTCTTACTGAAATATGTCATGTTTACATAAAGTATGGCAAGTTTGACTTTAAGTGTAAATCTGAAACTAATGGTAATTAAAAGAAAGATTATAGTTCTACATATGGGGCTACTGGTACTTCAATAAATATGTTTTAAAAACGCGAGAATATAATGCTAAAAATAGTGATATGGTAATGACTTTTCATGGGACTCATAAATTAAGGTTACTCTGAACAAGGTGGATGGATAATGTAAAAATCTGCCAACAAGTAGAAAGATGAAAAAATCCATCAAGAACAAATCAAGGATTTGAAAGTACTTCAGGGATTTGAATATATCACATAGAATTGAACAAGGAGATTGATGCGTATCATAGTTATTAGAGCTCTGAGAATGCATTTGGAAAATGTTATATATATATATATATATATATATATATATAACTTGGACCCTCCTGAGGCGCAGCCGGGAGTAGTAGGAGACAGAATTATTTCACTGTTTTTAACTTAAACAATTGTTGTTTTGCCACTTGAATTTTAACTCACTTACACCTCCTGGGACATATCCTCTATGTGCAGGCACCCTTCCACGCTGATAACGAGTGCTGGTAAGGGCGAAATCGCCGCCTTTCCCGCCTAATAATCTCCTCCCGCCCTGATTGGGACACGCCCACTCGAGGCCACGCCCCCTACCCCAAGCTATAAAAAACGAGCTGAATCACAAGCAAGTTAGATAACTTGGACCCTCCTGAGGCGCAGCCGGGAGTAGTAGGAGACAGAATTATTTCACTGTTTTTAACTTAAACAATTGTTTTTTTGCCACTTGAATTTTAACTCACTCACCCCTCCTGGGACATATCCTCTGTGTGCAGGCACCCTTCCACGCTGATAACGAGTGCTGGTAAGGGCGAAATCGCCGCCTTTCCCACCTAATAATCTCCTCCCGCCCTGATTGGGACACGCCCACTCGAGGCCACGCCCCCTACCCCAAGCTATAAAAAACGAGCTGAATCACAAGCAAGTTAGATAACTTGGACCCTCCTGAGGCGCAGCCGGGAGTAGTAGGAGACAGAATTATTTCACTGTTTTTAACTTAAACAATTGTTTTTTTGCCACTTGAATTTTAACTCACTCACCCCTCCTGGGACATATCCTCTGTGTGCAGGCACCCTTCCACGCTGATAACGAGTGCTGGTAAGGGCGAAATCGCCGCCTTTCCCGCCTAATAATCTCCTCCCGCCTTGATTGGGACACGCCCACTCGAGGCCACGCCCCCTACCCCAAGCTATAAAAAACAAGCTGAATCACAAGCAAGTTAGATAACTTGGACCCTCCTGAGGCGCAGCCGGGAGTAGTAGGAGACAGAATTATTTCACTGTTTTTAACTTAAACAATTGTTTTTTTGCCACTTGAATTTTAACTCACTCACCCCTCCTGGGACATATCCTCTGTGTGCAGGCACCCTTCCACGCTGATAACGAGTGCTGGTAAGGGCGAAATCGCCGCCTTTCCCGCCTAATAATCTCCTCCCGCCCTGATTGGGACACGCTCACTCGAGGCCACGCCTCCACCTATCCCCTCCCAACAAAAATGTGCATGTTCCGGAAGCGCAGCGGACGAGCGCAGCGGGCGCGACGATTGCGCGCCAAAGGCGCGCATAAGGCAAGCTCGTCTGTGCTCGTCCGTGCCGAGACCGGGCCTAGGGCCACCCCCCCTATATCCCAGGCTACAAAACGCAAGCATTACAGCACGGAAACTCTCTTGGGATTAAGACCCCATGGCAGGGATTGCTATCAGTCCCAGTTCCACGCAGAAAACATCCCATTTACCTGTCCCTCCTGTCAATCAACCCTCAAACCTAAGCCGGCCCCAGACCAATCACACGAGTACCGCATGTTCTTGCTCAATTGCAGATCCCTGCCCAAACACAGGGCAGAGTTTGCGCTACTGCTGGAAGAACGTTTGCCAGACATTGTTTTCCTGACGGAAACATGGCTGGCCACAGACTCGGACCCGGCGGTAATCACAGCCCTCCCTCCTGGCTTCCAAATCATTCGACAGGACCGACCTGAGGGCAGAGGAGGAGGTTTAGCTATTATCTATAAAGACCAATTCCTCTGTCGAGTAATCCCGGAAACCATCCCGGATTGCGAGAGCTTAGCCTTCAGCCTCAAACTCTCCCCTAACATCTGCTTCATAGGTACTCTAATTTACCGCCCCCCAGGCCCACCCAAGCAATTCCACAATTTTCTCGCTTCAATTGTGGCGGAACGCGTCAGCACTCCCTCGAACTTCACCCTGCTAGGGGATCTTAACTACCACTTTGACTCCACAACCGATCACATAGCCACTATGCTGGTAGATGACCTAGCAGCGCTGCAGCTAACCCAAATCGTCAGGTCCCCCACTCACGTCAAAGGCCATTTGCTGGACCCTGTGTTCAGGAATTGTGCAGATCTTACATCTAGCCCACCAATCCCCCTTCCATGGACTGACCATTTACTAGCCCCCTTCACCTGGACCACATTCAAACCCCCAACCATCAAACCCACAGTACGAATAGCCAGAGCCTGGTCCCGCCTCCCAGTCGATAAATGGACGACCAAACTCGCTAGCAGCCTTCCTCTCCATAACAAGGATCCCTGCCTAGCCAACCAGACATTTGAAGACTGGATCACCCAATCCCTTGACAACACTCTCCCCAAAAGAAAAACCACTCTGAAACGTTCCCACAAATCTGCACCCTGGTACTCAGAGGCCCTTAGGGCAAAGAAACGCCTATGCAGGAAAGCTGAAAGGAAATGGCGTTTGGACTTCTCTCCAATGGAAAAAACCCAATACCGAGAGTACAAAGAAGAAATCAAAGTTACTCAGGCGGCATATTTTGCTAACAAAATCATTCTAGCCAAATCAAAACCAAGGGAGATTTTCCAAATAGTAAAAAATCTCACCAAGCTACCACCCAGTTTGCCTGAAACCACATCCTCAGAGCACTGCAACACGGTGGCAGCCTTCTTCCATCAAAAGGTTGACAAAATCTACTCCTCCTTCCCCCCCCTTGGCCGCACCCGTCACAGCCTCGACTAACACAGCCTTGGCACACCTTTCCCCACAGACTCCCTCCACACTAGATCACTTCCCCCCCTAGATCTGGTATCTCTGGAAACTGTAGCCCGGAAAGTCAAATCTGGCTCCCCCAATGACCCAGCGCCACCTGACATTATAATGTCGGCATCTCAGGTCACCCTGCCCATCATTATGGACCTCTTGAATGCCTCCAACTCCTCCGGCACAGTCCCGCCTGGATGTAAACGGGCATGGTTAAAGCGCTGCTGAAGAAACCCAGTTTGGACCCACTAGACTTCAGCAACTATCGGCCAATCTCCCTACTTCCCTGGCTGAGCAAGGTTTTGGAGAAATACATCAACAGCCATCTGGTCACCTTCCTAGAAACCAACCAACTACTAGATCCCACCCAGACAGGCTTCCGACCCAAGCACGGAACCGAGACCGCCCTCCTCATGGTCACCGAGGAATCCAGAAAAATCTTGGACCAAGGAGGATCAGTGGCAGTGATCCTCCTTGACCTTAGCGCGGCCTTTGACACGGTCAGCCATGACACCTTGCTGAACCGTCTAGCTAATGTTGGTGTCAAGCACAAGGCTTGGCTATGGTTTGAGTCCTTCCTGAAAGACAGATCGTTTCAGGTATTCGACGGGGAATCTGTGTCCACCAGCAGACCTTTAAGGTGCGGGGTCCCACAAGGCTCCTCTTTAAGCCCGGCGCTATTCAACATTTATATGAGGCCACTGGCTGAGGTTGTTCGTCCGTATGGAGTTAAGATCATCTCCTATGCGGACGACACCCAGCTGGTGGTCTCACTGGCGCAGGAGGCCAACATTCCCATAAGCGGAGGACTCTATAAGTGCCTTGAGGAGGTAAAGAGCTGGATGTCTGCCTCATCACTCAAGCTAAACGGGGACAAGACGGAGCTGATGCTTCTAGGTTCCGCGAACCCAAGCTCCTTCAATTCCCTGTGGCCACCCTGTTTGGGTACCCCTCCAACACCCAAGGACAACATCAGGAGTCTTGGGGTGTGGCTCGACAAAACCCTGTCATTCGACACACAAGCTACCAAACTTTCGGCCACCTGCTTTGGCCTGCTTAAAATGCTCAAAAAAATTCTTCATCTTTTACCCATGGAGGCTAAACAGGTGGCAATCCAGGGTCTGATCCAGTCCCGCCTGGACTTCAATAACGTCCTGTATCTCGCGGCACCAGACTACACATTGCGGAAACTTCAAACAGTGCAGAACTGTGCAGCCCGGACACTGCTCCAGCTCCCACGCCGACAATCCATCAGAGCTGGTCTGACCAGTCTACACTGGTTGCCAGTCCGCCAAAGAATCCACTTCAAAGCCTTGTGTATCGCCCACCAGGCCTTCTGGGACACAGGCCCTATTATCACCCGCGACCTAATCTCTCACTACCATCCAAGTAGAAACCTACGGTCAACCCAGACCTTCATTGCCACCACACCCAGAATAAAAAGAGCCAGATCAGGTGGTAGGACCTTCGCCCATAACGCCTCCAAGCTGTGGAACGCCCTTCCCCTTCATCTGAGAGCTAACTCCAATCTTACCTCATTCCGGAAACAGCTCAAGACTCTTCTTTTCAACTCCCCACAGTAATTCCTGGTACTATCCCGCCTCTGCCTAATCATCTGTTGGTCCCTTAGCGCTTGGACGCCCCCGGGCATCAATCGCGCTCTATAAATCCACTTACAATTACAATATATATATATATATATTCTTACGATGGTGTCGCTGCAGCTTTGAAAGTTTAGACGTGCCTGAACATCCGCCCCTGTAATCATATGGTAGTGTTTCTACCAATCATAGCGAGGTGTATTAAAAAGTGGACAGTGAATTCCCTTTCGATCAAGATTGCATCTGAGGAAGGCTACCAGGCTGAAATGCATCATGCCGATCGATTTTCGTGCACTGAAATAAAAGGACAAACTAAACCTTACCTGCGTGGGCTGACATCCTTTCTTGAAGGGGAAGGATTTGGTGTTACGATATTACCTACTGGCGGTCGCCAGTAGGTATATATAGTTAGGATTTTTTCTCTATGGGATTTTTGAAAATTCTATGTCTAATAACTTTGGCGTTTGTGGACGGAATTGGCTGAAATTTTCAGGAAAATGGCACATTTTGTTTCTGAGCAGCCCTTGAAAATTTGGGGGGGGTTTGTCAAGGGGGGGCCGAGAAAAAAGGGGGGTCCCAAAACGTGTTTTTAACATTGAGTTTTCCATAGGGCGGTTGGCCTCACTTTTAGCCCGAACGGCTGAATGGATTTGCACGAAACTTGGCAAAATTGTAGGGACTGGTAGCCCGATGTGCCTTTGCTAGGTCTCAATATATGTGCTCCAGTGGATTTTGAGAAATTAACGTTCAAAAAAAGATATATATCTGTAACAGCGGACCGGGCAGCGCTCCGGTTCGCGGACTTTACGCGTAACGGAACTTCGCGTAGCGAAGCTGATTGGCTCTCCGGCATCTGTGAACATTCCAAACAGTCCGTAGCGGCCGCCATCTTGTCTCTCTGTAGGATCGAGAGAAGAGGAGGCCAAAGCGAAGGGGCAAATGACCATAAGGGGGCATAGTAGATCCTCGCTGACCCCCTTAGTTTGATGTGGAGGTTTTAAAAGGGTCCCGCGGGGCAAAAAAAAATAATAATAATAATAATCGAACGGCTGAATGGATTTGCACGAAACTTGGTAAAATATTAGGGACTGGTAGCCCGATGTGCCTTTGCTAGGTCTCAATATATGTGCTCCAGTGGATTTTGAGAAATTAACGTTCAAAAAAAGATATATATCTGTAACAGCGCTCCGCTTCGCGTAACGGAGGTTTGCGAAGCTGATTGGTTCTCCGGCGTCTGTAAACATTGCAAACAGTCCGTAGCGGCCGCCATCTTGTCTCTCGGTAGGATCGAGAGACAAGAGGAGGCCAAAGCGAAGGGGCAAATGACCATAAGGGGGCATAGTAGATCCTCCTTGACCTCTTAGGTTTGATGTGGAGGTTTTAAAAGGGCCCCGCGGGGCAAAAAAAAAATAATAATAATAATCGAACGGCTGAATGGATTTGCACGAAACTTGGCAAAATTGTAGGGACTGGTAGCTCGATGTGCCTTTGCTAGGTCTCAATATATGTGCTTCAGTGGATTTTGAGAAATTAACGTTCAAAAACAAGATATATATCTGTAACAGCGCTCCGCTTCGCGGAGATAAAATTATATCTGTATTACCTAGCTGTTGCTAACACCAGTTAGCGACGGCTAGTAGGAGATAGCGACCATCTTGGGCCCCACTTTGCATGTGAGTGATATTTATCACTAATGACATGCAAAGTGGGCATGCCAAGATGTTAGCGACTGGAAACAGTCGCTAACATTGCTATCTCCTATTATCAACTTTTGGAAATATTCGAGATAAGCGCGAATATCTCCAAAAGCTAGCACCTGCCCTGAGCAGTTCTTAGCCATGTTATCCAATGGGAGGTGGATAACATGGCTAAGAGCATTAGCTCGGTAATGCATGAATATCGCTGAGTTTTCAGCGATATTAATGCATTGCGGTCGTTTATTATCGTATTTGCGATAAACCTTGATAATAGCAAGGTTTATCTGCGATAATTTCTGACGATGCTTAGCGGTAAAAAAATCGTTGCTAAGCATCGTTAGGGATAAATATCGCTTAACTTTGGTAATATGCCCCAACGTCTGTTAACGTTCGATTCGAAGGAAATCAGGAAGTGTTGAAAAACATTGTCTGCGCCATCTTGTCTTTTTTCAAATGCCACACTTTTGTCGTGCACGGCAGCCATTTTAGATGCCTTGACCAGACCCACTCTGTGCACGCTGTCGATCCTTAGCATGGCTCCCCACCCTCGCAAGCATCTCCCCCAGGCAGTGGTCACCCCCGCTCTCTGTCTTATGCATGGGTAATAAACCTCCCCCCATCTGCGCTGCTCTTCCCTGAGAATCACACCCTGTGCCCGCCCGACACCTCCCTTTCGCCCTATTCACTACCGCACCCTCTGACACTCCTTTTCCTCTGTGTCCGATTGTCCAGGCTGGTCCTAGGGTATCAGCTAGCCCTGCAGATGTAGTTTATGGCCCCAGCTGTAAAGAATCACCCCTCTTCAAAGGAGTTATAGTAGATCAAGGCCCACACTCGATGAGATCCGTCACAGCAGAAGCGTTGCTATTATCTGAAAACCATCCTGTATTGTGATTGGGGAGGGGACCGAGCCTGAAGCGGAAGATTCCAGGGATGACTCTTTGTACATCAAAGTTTTTACAATTATGTGTCACATTAAAAATATATAGCACTCCGACAAAGTAGTAAGATTATAAAACTTTAATAATTTATAAATATATACAAGAAAACAAAAATAGTAATAACATATAAACATTTTTAGGGAAAAACAACGAAGTAGCGGTCGGCTGTGCGAATAGTCCCAACGCAGCACAACGTCCAGATTTCCGGCGTGGGGCGTCGCGGGGGGTGGGTCATCAGTAGCAAACTGTTGTGCGAATAGTTCCAAGGCAGCAGAACGATGGCACCAAGGTGATGTCCAGTAAGTTGCCGCACTGGTTTTGGTATCCTACAATGCTGCTCCGAATAACGGCGTGGGGCGCCCCGGGGGAGGCGGCGTGAACGGGCCTCTCCAGGTGGAGTGTCATCTGTTGTAGTGGGGCGCCCCTTTACCGTTTCAGTTGCCATTCCGTCCGTTTTTGGTCCACTGTGTCAAAAGCCGCAATTCAGCTGAGTTGCGCCCACTCTTGCGGTGCAGCGATAGGCGGCTGTCACAGGACTCTCAAAATGGCGGCAGGCTCTTTCCTTTTTGGGCCTGGTCCACTGAAATGGCCCTGGGACACCTTGGAAATCGGACGCTTGTCTGCTAGGTCTTGGACCCCATTCTCGAAAGCGTCCCCTCCGCCTTGAGGATTCATCAAAAGTTTTGGGGGCCCCCGACTCCTGTAGGCTTCTGGTGGGGAGCGGTTGCCATGATTGCTCGCGGAATGACCACGACGGAGCTACGAGATGGTGGTGCTCTCATGCTGACGCCAGCTTCAGTCTGAAACATCCAGAAACAAGGTGGGGCTTTCATCGTTTGGGAAAAAAAAAAAGTTTTCATCCAATGAAAAGTGTTGTTTTTAGGTCATATGATCAAGCCTTCCATCATTAGGAAACCAAAAGTAAAATGAACCAATGAAAAGTTTTATAAACAAGTCACATGACCTGTTATGCGGCATAGGGTATAAAATGCGGAGAAAATACGTTGGCACGTGAGGCGGCGTCAGTAGCGGACCGACGTGCGAATAGGCCGAAGGCAATACAACGCGCCAAGATCCGGATGGCACCGAGGTGGTGTCCAGCAAGTTGCAGCACTGGTGTGGCCATCCTACAATGCTGAAAGTCGGCGTGGGGCGCCCCGTTGGCCTGTGAGTTTGCGTCAGTAGCGGACCGATGTGCGAATAGGCCGAAGGCAGCACAACGCGCCAAGATCCGGATGGCACCGAGGTGGTGTCTAGTAAGTTGCCGCACTGGTGTGGCCATCCTACAATGTTGAAAGTCGGCGTGGGGCGCCCCGTTGGCCTGTAAGATGGCGGCAGTAGCGGACCGATGTGCGAATGGGGCCAAAGGCAGCGCAACAATATTTTCGGAATAGAAGACACCACAAGGCGCTGAGATGCCAAGATCCGGATGGCACCGAGGTGGTGTCTAGCAAGTTGTGGCACTGGTGTGGCCATCCTACAATGGTAAAAGTCGGCGTGGGGCGCCCTGTTGGCCTGTGAGATGGTGTCAGTAGCGGACTGATGTGCGAATGGGGCCAAAGGCAGCGCAACAATATTTTCTGACTGACACCACAAGGCGCTGAGATGCCAAGATCCGGATGGCACCGAGGTGATGTCTAAGTTGCGGACCGATGTGCGAATGGGGCCAAAGGCAGCGCAACAATATTTTCTGTATGGAAGATACCACTAGGCGTTGAGATGCCAAGATCCGGATGGCACCGAGGTGATGTCTAGCAAGTTGCTGTACTGGTGTGGTCATCCTACAATGCTGAAACTCGGTGTGGGGCGCCCTATTAGCCTGTGAGATGGCGTCAGTAGCGGACCGATGTGTGAATGGGGCAAAGGTAGCGCAAGAATATTTTCTGAATAGAAGACACCACAAGGCGCTGAGATGCCAAGATCCGGATGGCACCGAGGTGGTGTCTAGTAAGGTGCACTGGTGTGGTCATCCTACAATGCTGAAACTCGGCGTGGGGCGCCCCATTAGTCTGTGAGATGGCGTCAGTAGCGGACCGATGTGCGAATAGGCCGAAGGCAGCACAACGCGCCAAGATCCGGATGTCACCGTGGTGGTTTCATAGTTGAGAGGCACTTCATCTGCAGTGGGGCGCCGAGATCCGGATGGCACCGAGGTGATGTCTAGCAAGTTGCTGTACTGGTGTGGTCATCCTACAATGCTGAAACTCGGCGTGGGGCGCCCCATTAGCCTGTGAGATGGCGTCAGTAGCGGACCGATGTGCGAATAGGCCGAAGGCAGCACAACGCGCCAAGATCCGGATGTCACCGTGGTGGTTTCATAGTTGAGAGGCACTTCATCTGCAGTGGGGCGCCGAGATCCGGATGGCACCGAGGTGATGTCTAGCAAGTTGCTGTACTGGTGTGGTCATCCTACAATGCTGAAACTCGGCGTGGGGCGCCCCATTAGCCTGTGAGATGGCGTCAGTAGCGGACCGATGTGCGAATAGGCCGAAGGCAGCACAACGCGCCAAGATCCGGATGTCACCGTGGTGGTTTCATAGTTGAGAGGCACTTCATCTGCAGTGGGGCGCCGAGATCCGGATGGCACCGAGGTGATGTCTAGCAAGTTGCTGTACTGGTGTGGTCATCCTACAATGCTGAAAGTCGGCGTGGGGCGCCCCATTAGCATGTGAGATGGCGTCAGTAGCGGACCGATGTGCGAATGGGGCCAAAGGCAGCGCAACAATATTTTCTGAAGAGAAGACACCAAAAGGCGCTGAGATTCCAAGATCCGGATGGCACCGAGGTGGTGTCTAGCAAGCTATGCAGTTGAGTTGTGTGCGCACTTGCGGCGAATAGGTCGAAGGCAGCATAACAATGTTTTCTGAATAGAAGACACCACAAGGCGTTGAGATTCGGTTACCACCGAGGTGATGTCTAGCAAGTTGCCGCACTGGTGTGGCCATCCTACAATACTGCTCCGAATAACGGCGTGGGGTGCCCGAAGGGGGGGGGGGGGAGGCGGCGTGAACGGGCCTTCCTAGGTGGAGGCTCGTCTGCTGTAGTGGGGCGCCCCTTTACCATTTCAGTTGCCATTCAGCTGAGTTTCGGCTGCTCTTGATGCTACAGCGACAGGCGGCTGCAACAGGACTCTCAAAATGGCGGCCTGTTCTTTGGATTTGGGCCTGGTCCACTAAAATGGCCCTGGGACACCTTAGAACTCGGACGCTCGATTTTTTTTTCCTTTTCTGTACATGCAAAAAAAGGTAAATGCCCGGTACGTTACACGCTTCATCTGCCACGATGAACTCTCCAGAGGAACCGAAAAAAAAAATAGTTATGGTAACTATACCATGCATCGTCATATGGAGAGGTGGCACCAATTAATTATAGTGCTGCATAAAAGAGAGATTTGGAGGAGAACCCCTGACCTGCTAGTACATTCATCAAAGAAGTGGCACTGACAGCATCAGAGGCAAGGGAAACGGTCCCAAATATTTAGAAGAACTTTGGAAAGATTAAAATGACATGTTTAGATTGTGGCAAATTAATTTCATGTGGACAGATGAGTGTTACTCTAATAAATACAGCATATGAACATCATCATAGTCGATGGTTGGTAGAGACATTTTGACTATATCCTGGACCTGCCCGTCCTCGCCCAAAATGGCGCCGGAATAAATGGGACTCGTAACTCCTTGTTGTGTACTGGTTGCAGAACCTTGAAATCACGAGATACGTATGCAGTTTTGAAGCACATGGCGGGCGGGGACGAGAATTGATTGAATATTTCGACATCCCTATTGATATTAAGTTCTGATGTGTTATTGATTACTGTACTATTGAAAGTTCGAATTAACGTCACCCATGGTACTTGCCCGCAAATGTATATCTAGATAATTTTATTGTAACTGGCCCTGTCGTATTTGAATTATAAAATGTACGTCCACCGATTCCGTAACTGTTAGACACCTTAGTTCTTGCAACCTAATGGCCCGCCCGTTACGTTCCTCTACAGTGTAAATGTCTACTCATCATATACGATTACAGTTTGCTCCGTGGCAGGCCCACGTGGTTATAGGCTCGTATTTGTATAATGAAATTTTCACAATAAAGGTTTTTAAAAGAAAACATGGTAGTAGTATATACATTGGTAAAGTTTTTAATAATAGTCACTGTTTTAGAATCATTAAAAGGCAAGTGAAATAAAGCAGACCAATTACATGAAGGGTAAAAGGTATAATACGAAGGAACGCAGTAAAGATAAATGGTCAAGGGCTGTTGTGTTTTCTATTCCTGCAACATAAAGTGGTCGATAAGAATCTCATATTCAGGCGTATCGGCGACTAAGACAGCAGGTCGACCCTCTTTTGCTCAACGGCTCCGTCATGGGACGAAGAAACGCTCTTTTTCTCGAAAAAAGAATATATTTTACTTGCAGGACAGTTGTAAATTTTCCGGGAAAGTACATTAGCCTGGAACATTATAACATATATTTAAGAAAAAATAATGTTCGGAAGTAATAAAAAGCGTAATTTTTAGGTCATATGACCAAGCCTTTCATCATTAGAATAAGAAAAGTAAAATGAACCAATGAAAAGTTTTATTAACAAGTCACATGACTTGTTATGCTTACGTTACGCGCTGCGCGCCCCGGATGACTTCCGGATGCGCTAACGCGGCGCGTCATATGACGCATTACGCGACAACGCAGGTCCAGAATATAGTCAAAATGTCTCCACCAACCAGCGGTCGGAACACAACCCCTTTCAGCAGGCTAAATAGTTCTGTTAAATGACAACAGAAGGGACAGGCAACAAGAACCATCAGTCAAAGAGGGGAGGGCTAGTTCTTCTCTACCGGGTTACATTGGGGCGCTACCGGAACTGATCGAATTGGTAGTCTACAGTGTTTCTGGATGTTTCAGACTGAAGCTGGGGTTAGCATGAGAGCAGTACCATTTCGTAGCTCCGTCGTGGCCATTCCGCAACCAATCATGGCAGCCGCTCTTTATCGTTATTTTGGGCGGGGTGGGTGGCGGAGCCGAGCTGTTTTGCAGCCATCATTGTGTGGAGTTCAGTTCATTTCACTAGTTTTGTATTTGTCATGAGGGGTTGTTCCTAATGTTTCTATTTTAGCGAGGTCAAAAAGAGATCCCGTTAGTGGCCTACTGATTTTGCTCGATTCCTTTTCTTTTTTTTTTTTTTACACGATTTTTCGTTATCTGCAAAGACTAAACAGAGTATTGCGACTCTGTGTTTGTTTGTAAATAGAGAATGAACCAAAGAGAACCAATTCTAAAACAGTAAATACTTGGATAACAATCAATCAAATGGAGAGAGAAGCAGGCACGACGTATTACAACGGGGGCAAAGGCCTGCGTTAACTACCCTTCACTATGTGCAAAGAGAGAGTACTCCTAATAGAAATGAGGGGGGGGGGCACCATTCAAAGCAGATCAGTGTGCATAAACACGAAAATGTTTTCACTTACCACGTACTTGACATTCGACAGCTTATGATATTTGCTATTAAAAAACCATTGAAATTCACTGAAAAAACCATAGGTTATAGATCATATATAGTTAGGAATTAGCATTTACAAAACCTTGAAAATTCACTGAAAAAACCATAGGTTATAGACCATATATAGTTAGGAATTAGCATTTAAAAAACCTTATTTTACTCACACAAAACCATTGAAATTCCATATATAGTTAGTTGCACTAACTATATATCGCGCACCCGCAATCCACTGCTGATGATGTCACATATTACATCATTCATGACATGGTCAGTGACATCATTGATGACATCACTGATGACATCTCAAATGACATCACTGATGACATCACTGATGACATCTCATTTGACATCAATGACCACATCACTGATGATATCATTCATGTGACAATACAATGCATCTCCTAGTATAATTTTTTAAACCATTGACACACCAATACTAGTTACTACATATGTACTCACTGATTCCTACGTCTACACACACATTCACTCATTCACCCATACAACCATTCATACATACAATCACTCATCTTTACAACACTATCATATGCACTCATACACCTATACAGACACTCACACTCTGCCACTCATCCATGGAGTTACTCACACACCTAGTCAGTCCTGTAAAGAATCAATCACACTTCCATTTTCTTGTCTATATAGTTAAACATAGAGCACCTTATATTTTCAAACATATACTAACACATACTTACCTTGTTATACAATCATTGATATAAGTACACATTGATCTGCACAGAGTCACACACCTCCCAGCCAGCCACACACACACTCAGTCTCCCATACAAATACTTGGACAATCAATCAATAACCCATATAGTTACTCATATAGCTACTGATCAACACATGCAGCAGTTTACAGAACAACAGACATAATGATGCACAAATTAAGACAGTTTAGTCACTAACCCATGCACTCAGTGAGACACATTTAATCACTCAGTCATACAGTCAGTCATGCACCTACTAAATCCTTCGTCCAGACACTTACACATCCACTCATTCTTCAATATGTAAGACATATTTAAACTTTACAGAAACAAAAAATCACTGGATGTTGTTATCAGTCATGTCATCAGTGATGTCATTTGAGATGTCATCAGTGATGTCATCAGTGATGTCACTGACCATGTCATGAATGATGTAATATGTGACATCATCAGCAGTGGATTGCGGGTGCGCGATATATAGTTAGTGCAACTAACTATATATGGAATTTCAATGGTTTTGTGTGAGTAAAATAAGGTTTTTTAAATGCTAATTCCTAACTATATATGGTCTATAACCTATGGTTTTTTCAGTGAATTTTCAAGGTTTTGTAAATGCTAATTCCTAACTATATATGATCTATAACCTATGGTTTTTTCAGTGAATATATATATATATATATTTTTTATTGATGCAGGCAAGCCAAGAACAAAATTCAAAACCAAATCGTATAGTGATACATATTCAAAGGTAGCATGACAATTGTACTACAGGGTTATCAGCATTTTTCTCATGTCATATAAATCATTTCTTGTCACAGTAATCAATTTACAATAGATGGTTACATTATGTTGTGATCTCATTCCTCTATTAGAGGGGCATTGGTATTGACAGGCAGGCAAAGCGATCCACTCGCTAAATTCCACTTCACCCATATCTTGGTCCATTTATGTGGGCATCCTCTGCTCTCGTACACCACCCTCTCGGCCTGCATACAGCAATCCATGTTGGTTTTCCAGTCTCTCAAGGTTGGTGCCAGATCTGCCCTCCATTTCCTAGCAATGTTCCTCTTTGCTACTTTAAAGCCTAGTGTGACCCAGATTTTTTCTCAAACTATTAGATCTGTTTCCTCCCAAAACGTTTAATAAACACCACTGGGGTGTCTTCTCCATCTATTTCCCACACACCATGAGCATGCATGTAGCGACCTTGCCCCAGTATTCTTGAATTTTCGGGCATTCGCACCATAAATGTAAGAAATACCTGTCTGCCCACATTGTCTCGGACAGTGCGGCAAATTAATTCTACCCATTTTAACCAGTGTGATGGATGTGTAATATGTACTGGGTAGAATTTTTAACTGGACTAATTTAAATCAGCAGCGTATGGCCACCTCTCGCGGGGATGCGAGCGCCTCTAGCCACTCCTTCTCAGTAAGAGTTCCCACGTCCTCCTCTCACATTGTCCAAATTTTCTGTAAGGTGTCGGGTGAATTATGGAGCAATTTAAGGTATGTCAAAGATATTGCCTTATCTTTAAGATAGTCATCGAGGAGCTGGTCCTCCAATGGGGAGGACTCTGGGAGAGCAGCACCAAGCGGGATTCCCTGGACACCTTCAGGAAGACTCTTAAGACCTGGCTCTTTGGCTGAACGGAGCTGCGTACCACCTACCCCCACCCCCCAGCGCCTTGAGACCCTCACGGGTGAGTAGTGCGCTTATAATTCCCTGATTGATTGATTGCTCTTGATAGGGCATGACGTATCTGAAAGTAACAGTAGAATTCCATCTGGGACATCTCATATTCCCTTTGGAGGTCTGCAAAGGGCATGATTTTCCCTCCCAGCCATAGGTCACCAACTCTTGAAAGTCCAATGCGGTCCCATTTATCAAAGCCTGGCTGGTGCACCAATAATCCCAATTGCAGCGAATAACATAATGGGGTTACTAGAGTGACTTTATCTTTCCAACCCAATGACGCTGAGGCCATGTGCCAGATTTTAATAGTTGTTATTATTGAGGTGTATATCGGCTCGTTTTGTTCCCCCCGTAGAGGGCTCTAAGGAAACCTCCTGGCTTCATACTGTGTCTGTCGAGTCTATACGCAGGCTAATTCTGCTCTATGTCTGCCCATCTATTAACCACTAATAGCTGCGACGCCCAGTAGTAATATTGGAGTGCTGGGAGGGTGATCCCACCATCATACCAGCCTTTGACCAGCTCATTTTGCACTATTCGAGGGACTCCCCATCCCAAAGGAGCGTCCGTATCTCCACCTCCACAGCACAAAAGTATTTTGAGGATACCAACTAGGGTGTGTTTTGCAAAATATAAACAGAGCGGGGAGTGCCATCAAAGAAAATGTTATATGTTTAAGGGTCTGATATAAGATTGAAACACAAAAGGGAATGCGACTGTTAAGAGTTGATAGACTACACTTTCAATGTGTTGCCTAATGATGGGGAAAATTAAAGAATAATAAGCCCAGAGCAAAGATTATGAACCTCAATTAGACAAACCATATTCCAGGTGCCTCAAAATTGCATGTGAACTATTACTGTGGAAGAGGTAAAATGGTGTCATGAAAAGACATGTCAGACACAGTCATCATCAAATTACCTAGTACCTGAAGATAACACTAAGATAAACTGCATATGGCACGTACCATACGAAAGAGTGAGGGGTGCGTTGTTTATCCTGGAGGGTTGGGAACATTTTAACTAAAATGTATAATAATTATGAATTGGGTATCTACTATAGTGAAAGTAAAACATGCATTAGCTTTGAAATTCATTTTTACATCTATTAGGTGTTATGAAGTGTTCTTTAACTTTTGCACATTCCAAATACTTAAATTGCATGTTTAAAATATTCATTAATGTAATTGCAGAATATTTTCTATAGAATTCAGTTAATGCCCTTTTTTTAAATTGGATTAGGAGCTTGAATTAAGAGATTAATACCATATGAAGGAAATTATTTCCTGAAATGCATTGGTGAAATATTTTTCACATTTGAAGTGTCTCGAGTGAGAATTAATCAGAAGAAGGATATGTTTAACTAGATGGATAAACACTAATTTAATTAAATTAAAAGTACTTCTTTACATTAAGGGGCTTGTGGGGACAATATAACTGGAGCACTTGTGGAAATATTGTTGAGATACAAATAATGGGTACCAAATGTGTGTCATATCCAAGCACCCCTGTGACAATATTTAGAGAAATTAATAAAACAAGTGTAAAACACTGTGTGGTATTGTGAAGTATTAAGTTTTAGTTCAGACAAAAGTACATAGTGATCCAAGGTCTATAGTTATTTGTTTGGGCTGGTATGAGGTTTCATTGTTTTCATGCTTTCTACTTTTGCATCTTTGTTCTCACTTTAATGCTATTTCAATATATATTCTGTATATTCTTAACAGTTTGCGTTTTTTTTAAAATGTTTTTAAATAATAATTTCAAGAGATTCTTGTGGTTTTGAGTAGTATTTTCTTCTCTTGAAACTGAATCTTGCTGTTTCTGCCTTTGTGGGATATCGTTCCATGTACATTGAATACAGCGGGGTTCTCTCCAGTGGTTCTCGTATTCACATCTTTCTGTTAATATCTATGTCAGGGCGTATCTCTATATATGTTCGGTGAGTCAGCGTTCTCTACTTTGTTTCTTATTTCCACAAATTGCTGTTGGTGTTTGTGTGATTTTCCCTGTGATGGGTATCTGTATTCTGTTCTTGTTGTTTTATCTTTCTGTGATTGTGCACGTCTTGGTTCAACGTGTCAATATTTGCTTGCTGACTCTTAAAAGTGAAGACCTTTCTTTTTTTTTCTTTTTTTTCTTACCTCAAGAAACCAATAGTGTAGGTAGGTACATACACCACACCTCACTAGTCATGTCCTCAAAGGAGGGACCCAGTGGGTCTGTTCCAGATGTCAGTCAAGTACAGACACCTAAGTATGACACATTCCCTTTCCAAGAGTTAAGGGCTCTGTGTGCCATGAGAAAATTGAGGCCAGGACAGAATCCTTATACCCAACGCCTTCTAAGGGTGTTATTGCTTGATGACTTTAAGAGAGCATCAGATCCTGACGAGGTAGGCAATGGGGTGGATACACCTGAGGAAGAGGATCCCAGTGAGTTGCCCCACAAGGACTCGGACACAGATGGAAACCAGGAAGGTGACAATGACCTAGACCTGGACAATGACCTAGCCATGGAGAATCCACTTCTGCCTGGAGATGAGGAAGGCCAAAGTGGCCCACTCTTTGTCCCCCCAGGTAGGGTTGGTGGCGTACCCAGAAGAGAAAGATCTCCACCCCAGGAATCTAACCATTCTGGTACATCTATAGGGTCCTCTGCCTCTTGTCATAGGAGGAGCACCTCCCAGGGGAAGAGGGAGCATCAGGTGAGAATGGAAGAGGCTCAACTGAGGATAAGGAGACAGAAAGTTGCCTTAGCAAAGGAGACCCTAGCTCTTGAAAGAAGAGAGAAAATGATGGGGCTAGATCCCCATGGTGGCAGCAATTTCCCTGGTGGTAGGGATAGGTCTTATGACCATAAAAGCCTTAACATGATTGTCCCTTCTTATCAGAATGGGGATGACATCCACAAATGGATTACTGCACTGGAGAGGGCCTGAAAAGTACAGAAGGTACCCCAGGAGCAGTGGGTAGCAATCTTGTGGTTCTCCTTTGCAGACAAAGGTAGACATAAGCTCCTCACTGTAAGAGAAGAAGATGCTGATGATTACATGGCCCTGAATAGATGGGTTTGGCTTAACCACTGAGCAGTATAGAATACAGTTCAGAGACACCCAGAAGGCACAGACTCAGGACTGGGTTGAATTTGTAGATTGTGCTACTAAGGCTCTGGAGGGCTTGTTGTTGAGCAGTAACGTGTGTGACTATACAGGATTGTATAATCTGATTATGAGAGAACAAATTCTCAATACCTGTCAAAACCAGCTGTTGCATCATCACCTGTTGGACTCTGATCTGACCTCTCCCCAAGAATTGGGAAAGAAGGCAGACAAACGGGTCAGAACCAGGGTTAAGCAGAAGTTGCAGAACCAAGGCGGTGACCAGAAGAAGCAAGAGCAAAAGGGTGGGGAGAAAGGCAAAGACCAGAAGTCTTCACAAGGTCCCAAAAAACCTTCTAATGGTGGGAACTCCCAATCTTCCAAAAAGAAAGAAGGCCCAAAGAAACCACGGTACAAAGTCTGTAAGCAGAATAGTCACTGGACTCTTGACTGCTCCAAAAAGGAGACAGCTCCAGCCACCATTGCCCCTAAGGCAACTGTTCCCCCTAGTTTAGCTACAAGAGGTGGTTCTCAGCAGAAGGGTGTAGTAGGGTTAACCCTGGGAACTGAGATGGGCCCTGGCCTAGTCAGTGTTCCAACTCAAGCTGTTTTAGTCTGTGATGGAGGCATGGATATGACCTCCTCTGTGAGTCCCAGTAACCTGGGCAAGTACAGACAAACACCTTTAATAAATGAGAAAAAAAGCAGAAGCCTACAGGGACACAGGGGCCAGTGTCACAATGGTGACACCAGACTTTGTGGACCCTGGACAAGTCATACTTGGAGAGACTTACCAAGTGATCAATGCTAGCAATGCCAGGACTACACATAGTGTTGGGACGGGAAGTCTCCTGCATGTCTCTGGAGAGAGTGCTTCCCCTGCCTTATGCTAATCTCCAGGCAAGTCGCTCCAAAGCTACTGTATAGTTTCTAGATCCCTACCTCAGTGAGCATGACAATCATACATGCCCACTGAGGGTCTCCCTGTTTATATGGATTGAGACCCTAGATCTTGGTTCTGAGGTCGAGGGGGCAAGCCTAGTGCACCCCTAGTTTTCAGAGAGTGGCTACTGCCCTCTCTATTAAGGCTGTGGTAGACTGACAGTGGTGGCAGCAATAAATCTATAGTCAGGAGGGGTGAGTCCCTAGGCACCCTCCTGACCAAGTCTGTGCAGTTTGCCATGCCTGTGGGCCTGTTGCCTTTGTCTGACTGATGTGTGTTTGAGAGCCTGTGGGTGTACAGGGGAAGAATGGTGATTTGAGCCAGTGTGAGGAATGCGAGCTGTCCTGCTGGACATCCAAGCTCCCCCGTTCCCCTCCCTATTTCCTTGGAAAGGCCTGGTGGGCTGGGGGAGACACTCAGCTCTTATCTGGGTTTAGCTGCACTAACTGTGTGGAGAGGACCCTCCCCCACTGGTCAGGGCCTCCTGGGCTGGAGTTAATTAAAATTCCTCTCTAGAGGGTTGCACAGCCTGATACCAGAACAGGACCCGCTACATGCTTTACCCATGCATTGAACACGCGGTGAATGGTCTGTGATTGGAGGTGTATTCAGGATGCAAAAAGTAGCAGACCCACTGATTGGATGAGCCTATCAATCAGAGGTGATAAAAGTCTGGCCTGAGTGGTCAGCTGTTGTTCAAAGACTGGTCTATGACTGACGAGCGGCCACACCAGAGCCCTCTGACGGTAACCAGCCGCGACCCCGCGGTGTGAAGGCAGAAGATAAGACTCTGTTCACTGCGGTCTTTAAGGACCAGCTGTTTTTGTGAGGCTTGGAGGAGCGTTCGCTTTGGACCAAGGAAATTACAGACAGCTGCCCAGTGTGGAAAGGAAGCTTGCGGCACATCACCCAGTGTGGAAAGGAAGCTTACAGCACATCACAGAGGCTGGTGGAAAGAAGCTTGCAGCACATGACGAGAGCCAGAGAGGAGGATGCTTGATTCTAGTCTTTGAAGGTGAGATCAAATCCCCTCTAGGCTCCTCCCTTGCACTGTGGGAGCCTGTACAAGCAGTAACTGGGAAGAGAGGCCAGTGAAGCAGACCCCCACCTTTCTTTTTGTGATCTCTGAGGGTATCAGGGTGAACTGGCACTCTGTCCAGCCACTACCCTTCTACAGCTAGCCAGTAGCTACTGGACTAGTGGGACTCCAGTAAACTGTGCCAAGACATCCGGCACCTCTGATCAGATCCCTGACACCACTAGAGCGGTGTCCTCACTCACAATGGGAGGGCACTTCTGTTGCTTTGGGTGGGGGGTTATGGGGCTGATCATGAACATTTGACTTCACATCATATGCTGAAACTATATCCTTTCAATGCAAAGTTTGGTATCAAGGCTCTGGTGAATGAGAGCAGCCCTGTGTAACATGATCTGTAATATGCAATGCTTACTGTGTGTTTTAATGTTAACTGTGTTTTTATAGTGCTTGGCGTCTAGGCGCTATAATACTGTTTGGGGTCAGAACTCTGTCTCAGAGGGTTGTAGAGACTTCTGGTTTTCACTGTTTATCCTAGTTTTATGTGTAGTATAATTATCTTATGTGTATTAAAGTACTTTTCTTTTATAAAAAGTAAAGCACTGACTGGACATTGAGTTTATCAGCTGGTGATACGGTTTACACTGTATTCTGAATGTCTAACCCCACCTCACCTCCTTGAGTAAGCCTTGGACTGCTCTGTCTCGCTACCCTGAGAGAGTCAAGTGCTGGAGAGGAGTACTTGGTTATCCAGTTTTGGGTCCCTTAGTACTGAGGCCCCAGGACATCAGTGAGGGAACACTCCAGCTGATGCGATTGGAGCGCAGTTACCCCTGAGTGCCCTGGCGCCCAGGAAGCCGGGTCTAACATTGGTGGCAAGCGATGAGGGATCACTAGACTTCAGGCTCAGTGGACACTGAGGGCAGTTGATAATTCCAGCAGATATCCATAAGCTATATGTAAAATGGCAGATAACATTGGAGAGGAATTGGAATTGCAGAACTTGACTGTGGAGCAATTAAAGCAAATGTGTGCTGAAAGTGGGTGGAAGGTCCCAAGGTCTAATGACAGGGAGCACTTGATTAGCCACATGACAAAATGCTTTGAGCAAGAGGTCACTGTTGTGCAAGAGTTGGAGAGCACTGTTACCACAAGCCTGCCAAGTCAGTCAGTGCAGGCTTCTCCTGTACCAGCCCCAAGGCATTTCCCAAGGCTTTCCCCTATGCTTTCCCCTAGGTATTCCCCTAGACCTGCCCCTAGACTTTCATCTCCCCCTATCTCCAGGGCTACCTTTTCTCCTGTCCCAGGATTCGCCTCCTTAGGAGGGACTGAGCTAGCAGAGACCCTTAAACTTCAGCTGAAACTCCAGGAAGCTAAGGATTTAGCAGAGGAGAAAGCAAGGGAGTTTGAAAGGGAGAAGCTAAGGATGGCCCGCCAGGCAGAAGAGGAGCAGCGAAGGGTCAGACAGGAAGAGTGGGCTTGGAAGGAGAAGGAGAGGGAAAGGGAGATGCTGGAGAAAGAAAGGGAGAGACAGGAGAAAGAGAAGGATAGGGAATAGGAGAAAGAGCGGATAGCCCTAGAGAAAGAGAAGCTCAAGTTAGCAGCTAATAGAGGGCTTAGCTCTGTGGATGGTGCATCCACTTCAAAGTCCCAGGGAAAGGAAAACACCACCAAGGTGTGGTAAATAAATAATTAATTACCGGTACTATTTTTGAATACATTAAAGAAAACAGATAGCTCAATAAATAAGAGGCAGGATCCGAGGAATCTGAGGTTATCAGGCTTTAATCAGGCATAAAGGAGAGGACAGGATCGGGACAGCCTGAAATAAAGTGACATCGAAGGCGGCTGCCGGGGCAGGGGAGAGAGAGAGAGCGCTCTGCTTCACATTAACAGTACACAGTATATATACTATAACATCATAATTACATTACATACAGTAGGCGTAACAAGTGACAAGCGTAAGATAAGAACACCTGGGCGTGAAAAGTAGGCGTGCACAGGGCGTGCACGAAGACATGTGATGAGAACGTCACAGAAGGGTCATGAAATGGGTGGATACATGGAGGGGGCTACTCGAGCAGCTGGGACCTTTAACCTAGTGGTGCGCGCAAACGGACCATGACGTGTATCTGGGGAGAACTGGGGGCTCTGACTTCTGCGCTAGAAGAGGAGACTAAAGTCTGCGGTGTCAGGACGACATGTACCTATAGCATATCTGGTATCTTGTGTTTGGAGTACATGTTGATAGAATCTAAAAGTCATCAGGGGAAAAGCTACTTGACACTAAGACTGGTGCATGCATATATTCTTCAAGTATTGCGTGCGCTAGGAATCTTCTATGAACATTAATACAGTAATTCTCTTGCATGGAGACAGGAAGACTAGACTATAGCTGAAGATGTTTATTCGGTTCGTTAGCTTAGGAATGTGAAGACGAGGAGCTGAACTGATAACTAGAGGCATAACATATTCTTGGCAGACAGGCAGGCAGAGCCAGGCCGGGCACCGCGCTGCGCGGCAGGAAGTAAGTGAAGGGTCAGGGATGCGGGAGGGGCTGCATCGCTCCTCGGAGCAGGTTCAGGAGACTGGAGCTTGAATCTGGTGTCCGGGCCCTCATGAGGCCTAGAAACGGGGACAATTCGATGAATTAACGTGCACAATGGAAAACGTTGGCAACATAGGCCTGGAAGCCTAATTCACGTTGCTTTCACGGGGACTGGATAACTGGCATACTAGAGTTGGACACAACTGTAATTGCGTCTTTATTCGGTCATAGGGGAATACATGCATATCGATCATGCACATATAATATAGGATGGGGAATACGTAGGCACACATGACATGGCAAAATTCAATTTTCCACATTCCCTCCTTGTGCCCTACGTTTCCATCAGGAAACATCAATATTCATGATACCATCTATCATTTCATATAGCATCATTTGCTCGTCTCGAATTGTCTTGGAACGGGACTTTGGACTAGGAATACAGGATGTAGCACACAAGCCGCAAATCGCAGGGCCACATTGTAAACAGAGACAGCAACTGAATATGATCATTACTGCTATACCCAGGAATGACAATACTTTCCATCCCCAGGCAGATATTATACTCCAGAGCCAACCGGACCATGTCCAGGTGCCTGGATTCTGGTGTAACTGATGGGCAATTTTATGAAGTCTTGTTATAGCTGAATAAACAGACGGTGCGTTATTAGGAATGAAAATGCAGCAACTAGATCCGATGACTCTACAAGCTCCTCCCCTATCGGCCAGTATGACGTCAAGGACAAGACGATTTTGGAGCACGACAAATCTCATAGCAGATTGCTCCTCAGTTAAGTTACCTAGAGCGGAAGTAGTCTCATTCACTACTGCTTCAAGGGTTCTGGTTAACCTACGTATTAATTTACTATTCTGGACAGGACCTATGAAGAAAAAGAAACCTTTATTGAAGTCTTGGTATTGTTCTAGAGTAGTTTCAGTTTGATCGACAATTGGGGACTCGATCTCCCTTCTAGGTCTAACGTGTACTAGATGTGTGTTTCTGTGATAATCAGATGGGGCTAGGAAAACTGGTGGCAGTAGGAAGGCAATATAACATGTTCCATCCCAATCAAGGGGCAGACGTACATATGCGGTCTGACCACACACAAAATATGAATGACGTGAGGCTTTGAAAATAGATTTCCCACTGTCACTATACTCGACCATAGTAGTACAATCACTATGTCCTAGATGTACAGAACCATTCTTTCTTACACATAATTCGCCTTTGACTGGTAAAACTGTAATAGCAGGCAAATCTGGAGTAGTTTCGGACTGAACATTCAGAACCATGAAATTCGAGGAATAATTACCTAGATCATATACTTCATTTTCTAGATCTAACCCTGTTCTATGGGAAAGACCCTCCTTGTCTGGGAAACATGTTCTATTCAGAAGGGACATATCATTTGAGGATGACGTTAACGTGGACCATGCTCCACACGAACCATTGTGTGAAAACGGATAGGGAAAGAGTGGCAGAACTCCCTTCGGTGTCTGGAAAGGGGGGAGTCGACCACACACCCAACAATTGGTGGCATTGCTAGTCTGGTGTGAATAGTGTAACATACGGATAAAAGAATTGTTGCGCATGGCAAGACGATAGGATAACTCATGAGGAGGCAGTTCACTAAACGTGTGCTCTGCTGTAACATTAGAAAACATATGTACATGTGACACAGTAGGAGGAAAATATACATATAAAACATAACTTATGCCTGAAACCATAAAACTCAAAAATATCATAAATACAAGAGTAATGATGCATCTACTTCGAAGAGCTTTGCGATAACGTATTCTCTTAGAGTTTCGACTAACTCTCTCACTATGAAGGTCTATCTTATACATGTCAGGAACCTGTCTAACCGCTTCACCCGAGAGGGACTTAGACAATTAAACTGGCTGACTTACTAGACCTTAATTTCATTTTATACTCCTGCTGCGGAGTTTTCTCTAACAGGGGAGGTTTAGATTCAGTGTCTGGGCAGTCCTTGAGAACGGGGCAGTCTTTGAAAAATGTCTTTGGCTTAAGTCCATGGAATCTCTTTACATGGCTGCAGTGCAACCATCCTTTGCGGCCCTCGATCTTCACGGCCGTCCTCGTGGTGAGCAGGACCAATCTGGGCTCCTTCCAACGGGGCTCCAGCGGACTTGAACGATCGAAGTTCCTCACAAGGACCAGGTCGCCTGGTATGACCTCGTGCGGTTTCACTTCGGTGTTGTCTGGAAAAGCGGCAGCAACCTGTGAACGACAAGATTGTAGTGCAGACATCAAGGAAGCCAGGTAATCTGTCAGCATATTACTGTCGACATCAGTTATCTTACGGGGTCTAGGAGTACCCCACATGTTTGGGGGACGACCAAAAACTACCTCAAAAGGTGACAGACCTGAACGGGAGTGAGCGACCATTCTCATATAAAAAAGGGCGACTGGCAGTGCTACCAACCAATCTACGCCTTTCTCTGCGCATACTTTTGCAATGCGGATCTTTAAAGTCTGATTATGTCTCTCAACGAGACCTGCTGCTTCGGGATGTCGTACACAATGGCACTTTCACTGGTACCCTAACAGAAGGGATACTTGTTTCATGAGTTCGGATGAGAATGTCTGGCCGTTATCTGAATACACGACCCTCGGTAATCCATAGCGGGGAAAATACTCACGAACCAACTGCCTGGCAGTGGTCGCGGCAGTGTAATCTGGGACTGGATATGCTTCTGTCCATCTGGACAAAGCACATACAACTACGAGGACATACTTGAAACCTCGACATCGCTCCATCTGAATGTAATCCATCTGGAGGACTTCAAAAGGGTGGTCAGGAGGATGGAATCCACCTTGTTCCACCGGGACACCTTTACCTGGATTGAACTGACAACAGATCATGCAGGTACGCACTTTCTGCTTGGCTGCTGCTCGTAAATGCTTGTTAAACCAGAGGTTCTGGATACTGTCTAACATGGCTTTTTCTCCTAAATGTGCAGGACTATGTGCGGTGTTAATAATGACTTGAACCATAGAGTCGGGGAGAAACCATGTGGCTTTTCCCTTCGTCAACCATCCTTGATCTGTCTGGACCCCTCCTTGTTCAGACCATTTCTTGATTTCATCGGGTGTAGCATGTGACTGGATATCTAGTATGTCTTGTGTAGGGTCCTTAACTGTCATACAAGTAGTCTGGGCGTGAATGTCTGTCTGTGTCGGGTTAACTGGAATGTCTGGAGTCTGAGCTGTGAGCTTGGCTGTTCGATCAGCTAGATCGTTACCCTGGGAAATGATGTCAGTAACTTTCGTATGTGCCTTGCACTTCATGACAGCGATAGCTGTCGGTAAATGTATTGCATCTAACAGAGCTTGAATGAGGGGGCCATGCTGAATCTTGGTTCCATGAGACGTCATGAAACCTCTCTCTTGCCAGAGTACTCCGAAGTCGTGTACGACTCTGAATGCATAACGTGAATCTGTGTATATGTTTACTTTCAGGTTCCTAGCTCGTATGCAGGCTTGGGTCAGAGCGACGAGCTCTGCTGCTTGAGCAGACAGGGTGTCAATACGATGTGTTTCTATAACTTCGGTTTCAGTAGTCACGGCATACGCGGCTACTAGTTCTCCTGTACTTGTTCTCATACATGAACCATCCACATAAAGTGTCAGGTCGGGATCAGGTAATGCAATGTCAGTCAAGTCTTGTCTTGGCTTTGTTATGGTGTTAACAACTTCCACACAGTCATGTGTGGCAGGATCGGGAACAGTCGAGGGTAACAGTGTAGCAGGATTTAAAATGTTGCAGCGTCTGATTTCTATGTGTGGCTGAAACAGTGTCAATTCATAACCTGTTAAACGTGCAATTGTCAAATGCTGAGTCTGTGTTCGGTTTAAAAGAACTTCCACGGAGTGTGGAACTTGTACTGTCAGGGAGTGTCCTAACACTATGGAATCACTCTGTCTGATAGCTAGTGCTGTGGCTGCAACTGACTTGAGGCACGCAGGCAAAGCCTGGGCTACTGGATCTAATGTGCTAGAAAAATAAGCACATGGCTTGTACTGTCCTGCTTGATCTTGTGTGAGAACAGATAATGCTGTACCTTCACGTTCAGTGACAAAAAGTGTAAAAGGCTTACTGTAGTTCGGTGTTGCTAGAACAGGTGCTTGGCATAAGGCTTTCTTCAACTCATTGAAAACAAGTGTATGTTCTTGGGTCCAAGGGAGGACAGTCGATGTGGCTGCCTCCTGTGTCGTTAACTGTATCAGTGGCTTGGCTAGATATGCATACTGAGGAATCCATTGTCTGCAGTAAGAAGTGAGGCCGATAAAAGCTCGTACCTCCTTCTGAGTCTTGGGCTGTGGAAGATGTGCTATTAACTGGATACGGTCTGGTGTCAACTGCCTACCCCTCTTGGACAGTAAGTGTCCAAGGTATACCACTTGCTGGACACAGAATTGCAGTTTCGAAGGGGACACCTTGTGCCCCATCTCGGCCAGGAAATACAAGACTGTAAGTGACGCACGTTCGCAGTCACGTTCAGAACGGGCTGTGATCAATAGATCATCGACATACTGGATCAGGGCAGTGTCAGTTGGCATGTGAATATCGTCTAGTTGTCTCTTAAGTGCTTGACTGTAAATACTAGGACTTTCTGTGAAACCTTGAGGAGCTCGTGTGAATTTATAGCTTTTTCCATTTAAACAGAAACCGAAAAGAAACTGGCTGTCTGGATGAATGGGGACACTAAAGAATGCGTTCTTGAGATCAATAACAGTAAAGAACGTAGCTTCGGAATCAATGGCTGTCAATAGGGAAGAGATATCTGGAACTACTGGGTACTGGGGTATGATACATTTATTAAGTTCTCGAAGGTCGATCACTAATCGATAAACTGGAGGTGCATTTGGGTCAGTACGTTTAAGAATTGGAATGATAGGAGAATTACATACATTGGAGTCAGTTTCTACAACCACTCCTTGAGCAATGAGCTCGTCAATGATTTTGGATAAGGCTGCTACAGCCTCAGGTGGCAATTTGTACTGTCGGATTCGTGGTAATACAACACCTTGTTTCAGAGTGACACGATAGGGTGTAATATGCATACAACCTACATCAGTTGGACCTTGCGCCCATAAATGCTGAGGTACATTCAATAATCTTGGATCAAAATCACGTAATACATAATGACCTTTAAAATCACGCAAAAACAGTCTTACTCCTTCTGGGGAGCAACAAATTACTGCTCCTAATTCTTTCAGGGTTTTAATACCTAATAAATTTTCTGGACAAGATTTTGTGAGTAACAAGTCTGTAGTTCGGGACAATGGACCAACTTCTAGGGAAACTGGTTTCGATATTTCATTAACAATAGGCTTTCCTGAAAATCCAAGGGAAACATTTCTTGAGCCTGAGAGTGGAGCCCCTGGAACCTCGTCATGACTGATGGTAGTCCTACTTGCCCCTGTATCAATCAGAAACTTTCTGTCTTTCCCTAATACTTGACTGTGTACATAGGGACCCTCTTGATCTACAGGAATCTCGATGAGAGGCAAGCCAACCTCCCTCTCTAGGCTATTTCATGAATACTGCTGATATTCTGGATAATCTGACTGTGCATACTGGTACATCTGTTGTGTAACGTGTTGTGTTGCAGCGATAGGCTGCGGTACTGTAACTGTCTGTTGTACGTTCTGCGGTACTTGCGTATTCTGCAGAACATGTTCCGGTCTAGGCGGACGTGGTCTCTCTTTCGTCTTACCAGTAGCTATGTTGTGTTTCAGAACTGCACATTCATTTATATAATGACCTGGCTGTTTACAATAATTGCATGTCCCTTTAACGGGAGCTGCAGGATGACTGGTTTGATTCATACCCCTCTTCTGACTGTCTTGGGGAACAGACTGTGCAACTAATACTTTCATTTTCGTGTCTTTCATACGTCTTCGTTCGTGTTCTTGCTCTTCCCTGATTCTGTTCTGGTGGTACTGGAGCATCTGGAGCATTTGTGACGGAGTATTAGCTTGCCAGGTACTCTCGACTTTCAGTACTCGATTTTTAACTTGTGGACTTGAATTCTCGACTAGTTTGGTAACAAAAAGATGTGGATATGACTCACTACTGGTTTTCAGACCGCTGTTAATAATAAAACATTTCTCAAATCTAGAATAAAAATCACTAGTGTCTTCATCTGGTGTCTGTTTACAGGCTGAGATAGCATCCCAGTCTTCCTTTTTCGTGGCTAGTAATCTTGGCAAGACTTGTATTAACAATTCAGGCAATGCTTTTGCTTTTTCCCCAAGACCGGTACCTGGAACTCGTGTGTTATCTTCAGTCTCTAATGCGGTCCAATCTATCTTTTTCTCTCCCACCTCCCATTCTTTTTCTTTGAGTTTTTCATATATGCCCGCAGGCAACAGGACCTTTAACATTTTAATGATATCAGGATACGTGTATTCTCCCATACGGAGCATGTCTTTTAATTCACGGTGGAACCCTGCTGGATCTTTATCGTGACAGGGTATTAACTTTTTCATTTCTAGAAGCTCTATTTTCGTGATAGGGGTGTAAACAAATACTCGTTCTAGGTCACCCCCTACTCCTTTAACTGGATGTACTTCTCGTAACGGATTCTGTCTATCTATGTAGAATGATTTTCTTACTGGGGGTGGAACAGGAACAAAATGCGGATTCAGGAACGTTCTGTATTTGTGGCGCTGTTCTAGAATACTAGAAGGAAGGGGTCCCAGTGTATCAAGGGAACTAATTAGACAATTAGAACACAATTATTCAAAGCACAAATGTTTACAGATCCGCACGGTTTAATTCACAGTGGGATAGAGTATCATATACAAATAGTAGAATGCAATAAACTGTATTAACGTCATACAGTGCCCCAGGTGGGAGAAGGAACGTGATAGTGAGGATAGCGTGAAGTGAAGGGATTTGGTGACAGTAAAATCAGTTGTTTAAGCATATATACGTGACACCAATGCGGTGGCAACAACTTGTATATCACATAATAGTAACTTGTTTCGCCGACTTTGGACATTACCGAACACTGATATATTCAGTCACCGCCCAAATCGGTAAGCTGCCCGGTTTAATTTACATGCGGGACTTCTTTGTCCAGCGGCCCCGCTGTTCCTTCTTGTCAGCATGTACCGGCCTTAATTATTTAACTTAATTTAATTTAATTTACCATATTTATATCCCACGGACCCGTCCCGCAGAGCATTTAGCCTGCAACTGACGATTGTATTTTTCCGTTCTTTGACGACTTGTGTACCGCCGCGAACTGGTAAGCTGCCCGGTCTTTCCATTATTCACCAGTTGGCTGTCTTTGCAAAGTGGCTGTATTGGCTCCCCCAACCAGCCGTTGTCGGACCTTAGTTAATTTATTGATGATTACCACATTGCTCGCTCTTTTTCCAGATGCGGTATTCATCTACTTGTTTTTAAACCATTTGATCCGCCGCCTGTGAGCCAAGTGACACGCTGACTTGCGGTAAGCGTTTCTGAGAGGGCTGTGTCCAGACATTAGCTATTCTCCTCTGTTTAAATTAAATAAAATAGAGACTATGTTCCCCGTTCATACTAACCCGGCAGCTCCCACTCACGTGGCTTCTTTAGTAGGCCGTATTCCCTGTATCCTTACGTTAATGATTTACGTCGACCGTCGGCCGTACATACAGGTCCTTATGACTTGTAGGACTGTCTCATACCAAACCCCTTGGCATTCAATCCTGTGGCATCGCTGTCTGCGAATGCCTGTGTAGTAGCGCACATTGTTTTCTGTCTCACAATTACTATGTCTGTTCAAATACATGGGTATATACATACATGTCCTTAAGACATGTTGGATGGTCTCATTTGGGGTGCCACTGTCTGTAAATGCTTGTGTAGCGGCTCGCTCTGTTCCCTATCTCCAGGCCCATTTATGCATCCGGTTTCACTGCATGTATAATCATTATTTCTTAACTAATGACAACTTGGTCATTTTTTGTCTTGACCCAAGCATAATTTTGTTTCTACCTATGTGTAAATTTAGAGGTTGATTACCACCCTCTAACCTCGAATTATTGTACCCCCATTAGGTCCTTTGCCCCCACCCCCCTGGTCCTGATGAAGACCCCACAGCAAGGTTAAAACGATCCTGCAACCTCAAGAGGGTCGAAACGTCGACTGTTTGTTTTTATTGTGGCAACTACACACCAATATTGTATATATGCTGTACCTGGTGTAGTATGCCTTTGTTTGAACAAGTTACTATTATGTGATATACAAGTTGTTGCCACCGCATTGGTGTCACGTATATATGCTTAAACAACTGATTTTACTGTCACCAAATCCCTTCACTTCATGCTATCCTCACTATCACGTTCCTTCTCCCACCTGGGGCACTGTATGACGTTAATACAGTTTATTGCATTCTACTATTTGTATATGATACTCTATCCCACTGTGAATTAAACCGTGCGGATCTGTAAACATTTGTGCTTTGAATAATTGTGTTCTAATTGTCTAATTAGTTCCCTTGATACACTGGGACCCCTTCCTTCTAGTATACTTACAACCCAGGTCTCAGTGACCATACATGGGTATACCCCCTTGTGCATACTCCGCTGTTCTAGAATGACACTAATTAAATCGGTACCTAGACCTTTCCATCTGTTTAGGAGTAACTCGTTCAGGACATCATACAAAGGACCTGGATCAGAATGCTGATCCTCATACAGTGTGATGAGGTGCTGGATCATGTACATACCCACCAGACGCTGCTCGGCTGGGGGCAGTTTCAGGAACATTTGGGCCACCATTTCGTCTGGAAACGTGGCGGAGTCACTAGTCCATCGGACTGCTGATCGGGCTAGTTCTTGTTCATGCATGGTACTAGGCTCACTATAACCTATTCGTAATTTCAGGATTTTATCTGTAGCCTGGAATACTTGTTCCAGAGAACACTGTTCTGGCACGGAAGGAGGAAAAACTTTCTTGTAGTCTAGGCGTGAGTGTCTGTCGGAAAGTCTAGTTCTACCTACATACGCTATTCTGTCGGGACTCTCGCTATCTACCTCTTCACTGGAAGAGTCATTCTCTTTCTCGGTTGCTCTACTTGCTTTCTCTTTCTCGTGTATACGTAAAATTTCCTTACGGATTTTCCTATACATACTTTCTATACAACCTTGTGTCTTGTGTTTTCCCTCGGCTATATTGTCACTCCATCTTGTCAGGACTTTCATCTCTTCTTTGTCTTTATCAGGATAATCTTGTTCTCTTATTAAACAGTTAATCAAGAACTGTAAAATCATACTTTGAATCTCGACCTTTCTGTGTGCCATAGCTTCGTGAATACTTGCTGGATTCTCCCCCGTACGGATAAAATGATATATTCTGTCTAGAGGATCTTTCATCTCGGGCAGGGTGGCCAGAAAGTTGGCAACTCGTCTTAAACGTACTGAATACAGGAGCATGTGATCTTCACCTGGTACTGAATCATACACACAATCAGTAAGGTTTCGCTTGAGATCTGCGTATGTAGTCACTTTTGGCGTACGTTGTAACGCTGCTTCTCTCAGCGTCATTCGTTTTGCTTGAGGCGGGGTGATAGGAGCACCTCCTGCCGCCCCTCCTGGACTAGAATCGTCTATTAATGCTGAATGTACTGGTAAGGTAACTGGCAAAACACGTGACGTGGACTGGTCCGGGGGTACTGGCACATGGACAGAGTTCCCGGGACCAGTGACTGGAAGAACAGGAATTACATTATTAACAGGGTGCTGGGGTTGAACAGGCGGAACAGGATTTGCATATTCTGGGACAGTATCGTCCAAATAGGACGAAAGAAAAATTTCAGCTGCAGTCAGTTTGTGACGTAGCTTAGTCGGAACCAAGGGTGGCGGTAAATTACAGGGTGCTTCCGGGGTTGCCTTCGGCAAGCCCTCGGCGAGAAGAGGATACATACCTTTAATAAGGGCATTTCTCTGTCTGTCCGACTGTTCTGCTCTAACTCGTTCACCTTCTTCTAGAAGTTCCCTTTCTTGGGCTTTCTCTGAAGATTCTCTACTTAATTCTGCTTTTCTGAATTCTTTTTCGGTTCTCCTATGAGATTCTTTGCGCCATAACTCGATGGCATCTTTCTGGGACTGTCTGGCTTTCTTTTTCCATAATGCTTCTTCTACTCGCATGATGCACTCGGCATCCCATGTACCTGATACAGGCCATCTATATTTCTCTTCAAGATCTTTCGTGTAATCCACCCACAAGTCTAGATATAATATGGCATCTAAGCCATGCTTGTGATACATAAAATGACCAGGACTGTCCCTAGGGGGGACAGGAACTGCTTCTTCGAGTAAACCTTTTCTAGTTTTGATCTGACGTAACTTCGAGAACAGAGGCATCTTAAACTTATACTTGGACTTTAACACAATATACAATAAACACAGTAATGAAATGGCAAACAAATCACTCATACCACGACATAAAAATACATGAATAACAGTTCGAACAGAAATACTACCTGATACATTGAAAAACTGATACTTGAATTTCTCGAGAACAGACTTAACAGAAATACTGGATGCACTGCTAGAAACAGTACAAAAACTAGATGCACTGCTAAAACAGTACAGACTGGATCTGTGTACCCAAACCCATAGGACCAGGAACAAACTAATGATCCTGTCTAGATACTTCCCCCGCAACGGTATCACCGGGAAGCAGAAACTGAAGGCCTCGGACTGGACTAGACTGGACTGCCACGACGTCTGGTTACTACTACGCGCTTCGAACTTCGGGGTTCGGTTACAGGTGGGCCTCCGGATACCTCGGACCTTGTTCTCTCGGCTTGGGCTCTGGTCGGGACAAACCGCCTTCCACACCGCCTCGTCTGGATACCGGACCGCAGTTTCCGTCTCCTCCGTGGGCCTGAGGGAGACTTGAAGCAGAAATATCTGCACTTGCGCATGGGGTTCCGTCACGGCTGTAGAAGGGTCAGGGGGCCTGCGTTGGATCGCCGGCGCGTGGGGTAGAGGTAAGTTCCTATTCGGGCGCCAATTATGTGGTAAATAAATAATTAATTACCGGTACTATTTTTGAATACATTAAAGAAAACAGATAGCTCAATAAATAAGAGGCAGGATCCGAGGAATCTGAGGTTATCAGGCTTTAATCAGGCATAAAGGAGAGGACAGGATCGGGACAGCCTGAAATAAAGTGACATCGAAGGCGGCTGCCGGGGCAGGGGAGAGAGAGAGAGCGCTCTGCTTCACATTAACAGTACACAGTATATATACTATAACATCATAATTACATTACATACAGTAGGCGTAACAAGTGACAAGCGTAAGATAAGAACACCTGGGCGTGAAAAGTAGGCGTGCACAGGGCGTGCACAAAGACATGTGATGAGAACGTCACAGAAGTGTCATGAAATGGGTGGATACATGGAGGGGGCTACTCGAGCAGCTGGGACCTTTAACCTAGTGGTGCGCGCAAACGGACCATGACGTGTATCTGGGGAGAACTGGGGGCTCTGACTTCTGCGCTAGAAGAGGAGACTAAAGTCTGCGGTGTCAGGACGACATGTACCTATAGCATATCTGGTATCTTGTGTTTGGAGTACATGTTGATAGAATCTAAAAGTCATCAGGGGAAAAGCTACTTGACACTAAGACTGGTGCATGCATATATTCTTCAAGTATTGCGTGCGCTAGGAATCTTCTATGAACATTAATACAGTAATTCTCTTGCATGGAGACAGGAAGACTAGACTATAGCTGAAGATGTTTATTCGGTTCGTTAGCTTAGGAATGTGAAGACGAGGAGCTGAACTGATAACTAGAGGCATAACATATTCTTGGCAGACAGGCAGGCAGAGCCAGGCCGGGCACCGCGCTGCGCGGCAGGAAGTAAGTGAAGGGTCAGGGATGCGGGAGGGGCTGCATCACTCCTCGGAGCAGGTTCAGGAGACTGGAGCTGGAATCTGGTGTCCGGGCCCTCATGAGGCCTAGAAACGGGGACAATTCGATGAATTAACGTGCACAATGGAAAACGTTGGCAACATAGGCCTGGAAGCCTAATTCACGTTGCTTTCACGGGGACTGGATAACTGGCATACTAGAGTTGGACACAACTGTAATTGCGTCTTTATTCGGTCATAGGGGAATACATGCATATCGATCATGCACATATAATATAGGATGGGGAATACGTAGGCACACATGACATGGCAAAATTCAATTTTCCACATTGGTACCAAAAGAATTTATACACATGTATGTCCCTGGCACCGATATTCTCAGTTGGATGCGTGCGTTTCATCTAGCATGTAAGGCTCAAGGTCTTAATGGTCAGTCCAAAGCAGCGACTTTACTGAGTCGCCTCCCTCGGGAAGGGACTGAAGTGATTGAAAGGATGCCTGAGAAAGACAGTCTGACATATGAGTGCATGAAGGATGCTTTGATTAGGCGGTTTGGGTTGAAACCAGCCCAGTACTTGCAGAGGTTCCGTGAGAACAAGAAGGCAGAGGGGGTTCCTTTTGAGAATTGGGTCCATGACATAGTGAGAGACTGGAATGAGTGGGTGAGAGGGATGGAAGCAAATCATTACCAGTCCCTAAATCAGGTGATGATTGCCGAGCGTCTCCGGGAGGAGTGCTCTGTCCCACTCAGACAGTATTTGTCTGACCTTCCTGAGAGGGATCCTGAGAAACTTGCAGTGAGGGCAGATAAGTGGCTTGCCAACAGAGTGAACAGGGGGCAGGGGCAACCCCTTTCCAAGCCAAAGGGGGAGAAGAACTCCCAGCAGGCTGGCCCTAAACCAGAGGGGAAGGGCCAGAACGGTTCCCAAGGCTCTCAGTCAGGACAAGAGTCTAAGAGGAACGGGGCCTCTAGTCAGTACCAGAAGGGGAAAGGAGGATAGGGTCATTTCACTCCCATGGTGATTAAATGCTATAAGTGCCACCCAGAGGGACACTTAAAGCCAGACTGCCCAGTGAAGGACGTGGTGCCAGTGGCACCCGTGATAGCAAGTGTGCTTTCAGTGGGGGCAGACATGAAGGGAGGCCCAAGTGAGTTTAACATAGTCACCAGGGACATCTGGGAACTTGACCCAGAAGCCCTTAAGCATATTCACCCTAACTCAACGGGGTATACGAGTATGGCAAGTATCAATGGAAGGAAGGTTCCTGCCATGAGGGATACTGGTGCCCACAGGACTATGGTTGAACGCAAATATCTCAAACCCGAAGAGATCGCTCCTGGTTTCAAGGGGTATGGACTTGTAGCTAGTGGTGATGACATGGAGTACCCTCTTGCTAGAGTGGAGATAGAGGTGAATGGCAGGAAGGCCATGGTCAATGTTGGGGTGCGAGAGAAGCAGGGTGCTGGGTGCTTTCTGGGGAATGATCTTGTTGAACCCGGGTTAGTACCAGGCCCTGAGGCCTATATGGCCTGGATTTCATCAGCTGTGCTCACTAGGGCACAGAAGGTAAAACTGCTTCCTATTGAAGTGGGGACAACTCTAGCGGAAGAGACACTAGAGGGGAACAGGCCAGAACAAGGACCAAGGGCAGATTCTGAGAAGGCACCTGTCCTGGTGTCGGCACCTCCTGCTCCAGTGGGAGAGGAGGGTGAGTATCCAGAGGCGGATAAGGTGTTGGAGTCTGGGTCCCTGCCAGAGCTGCAGGAGCTGCTTGCGGCAGGAGGACCGTCCCAAGAGGAGTTTTGTAAGGCGCAGGCTGAGTGTCCTACACTTGTTGGCCTGCGGAAAGCTGCTCAGGAGCAGGTCTCCACTGGAGTAGTCGGAAAGCACAAGGTGGCTTGGGAAGATGGACTCCTTTACAGTGAACCTCCTAACCCAGAGCCAGGAGCCAGCAAAAGGTTGGTGGTTCCTCAGGTGCACAGGAATTTCCTGCTGCAGCTAGCCCATGAAGTACCCCAAGCTGGGCACTTGGGCATCAAAAAGACAAAGGACAGGTTAGCACCTCTGTTCTACTGGCCAGGAGTTGGTCAGGAGGTGGAGAGGTTTTGCCATACCTGTCTGGTCTGTCAGGCCAGCAGCATGTCTGGTGGCCAGATGAAGGCACCCTTGGTTCCCCTACCAGTCGTGGAGGTACACTTAGAGAGGGTGGTGTGTCTTCCCAGGAATGACACGGTTTCTTTACTTGCAATGGCTGAAGAGTTGGAAGAGGAGAGTGAGTCCCTCCCTGACTTATTGCAAGGAGATGAGAAGGATGTTTTACTTGAGGGAGTTAAGCTTGCCTCTGAACTGACACCTGAACAGGAGGTGGAGTGTAAAGAGCTACTGGGGAGATTGTCCCGTCTCTTTTCACTAACCCCTGGCCTGACGTCTGTTTGTGCGCTTGACACAGACACAGGGGACACCCTGCCTGCTAAGAAGCAGCCCAGGAAGGTGATCTGGACTGAAGAGTGTCAGAAGGCATTTGATGAATTGAAGACTGCTCTATGCAATGCACCTGTGTTGAAGGCCCCTGATTACAGTCAGACCTTCATTGTGCAGACAGATGCTTCAGACAAGGGAGTTGGGGCAGTTCTTGCCCAGCTCAATAAAAAGGGAAGGGAGCATCCGGTGGCCTTCATCAGCCGCCGACTACTCCCCAGGGAGCAGAACTGGTCTGCAGTGGAAAAAGAATGCTTTGCCATAGTGTGGACCCTTTGAAGATTCAGGCCTTACTTGTTTGGTGCAAGGTTTGTGGTTCAAACAGATCACAAGCCCCTCAAGTGGCTTATGGCAATGAAAGGGGAGAATCCAAAGTTGCTCAGGTGGTCCATATCTCTGCAGGGACTAGATTTTACAGTGGAACATAAAGCAGGCTTACGGCACGGTAATTCAGATAGACTTTCCCGCCGGTTTATCCAATCAGATGACCGGTCTTCTCCCACTGGGAAGTAAGTACTGGCCATTCTGATCTGGGGAGGGCATATGTTGGGACGGGAAGTCTCCTGCATGTCTCTGGAGAGAGTGCTTCCCCTGCCTTATGCTAATCTCCAGACAAGTCGCTCCAAAGATACTGTATAGTTTCTAGATCCCTACCTCAGTGAGCATGACAATCATACATGCCCACTGAGGGTCTCCCTGTTTACATGGATTGAGACCCTAGAGCTTGGTTCTGAGGTCAAGGGGGCAAGCCTAGTGCACCCCTAGTTTTCAGAGAGTGGCTACTGCCCTCTCTATTAAGGCTGTGGTAGACTGACAGTGGTGGCAGCAATAAATCTATAGTCAGGAGGGGTGAGTCCCTAGGCACCCTCCTGACCAAGTATGTGCAGTTTGCCATGCCTGTGGGCCTGTTGCCTTTGTCTGACTGATGTGTGTTTGAGAGCCCGTGGGTGTACAGGAGAAGAATGGTGATTTGAGCCAGTGTGAGGAATGCAAACTGTCCTGCTGGACATCCCAGCTCCCCCGTGCCCCTCCCTATTTCCTTGGAAAGGCCTGGTGGGCTGGGGGAGACACTCATCTCTTATCTGGGTTTAGCTGCACTAACTGTGTGGAGAGGACCCTCCCCCACTGGTCAGGGCCTCCTGGGCTGGAGTTAATTAAAAATTCCTCTCTAGAGGGTTGCACAGCCTGATACCAGAACAGGACCTGCTACATGCTTTACCCATGCATTGAACACGCGGTGAATGGTCTGTGATTGGAGGTGTATTCAGGATGCAAAAAGTAGAAGACCCTCTGATTGGATGAGCCTATCAATCAGAGGTGATAAAAGTCTGGCCTGAGTGGTCAGCTGTTGTTCAAAGACTGGTCTATAACTGACGAGCGGCCACACCAGAGCCCTCTGACGGTAACCAGCCGCGACCCCGCGGTGTGAAGGCAGAAGATAAGACTCTGTTCACTGCGGTCTATAAGGACCAGCTGTTTTTGTGAGGCTTGGAGGAGCGTTCGCTTTGGACCAAGGAAATTACAGACAGCTGCCCAAGGTGTGGAAAGGAAGCTTGCGGCACATCACAGAGGCTGGTGGAAAGAAGCTTGCAGCACATGACGAGCAGGAGAGGAGGATGCTTGATTCTAGTCTTTGAAGGTGAGATCAAATCCCCTCTAGGCTCCTCCCTTGCGCTGTGGGAGCCTGTACAAGCAGTAACTGGGAAGAGACGCCAGTGAAGCAGACCCACACCTTTCTTTTTGTGATCTCTGAGGGTATCAGGGTTAACTGGCACTCTGTCCAGCCACTACCCTTCTACAGCTAGCCAGTGGCTACTGGACTAGTGGGACTCCAGTAAACTATGCCAAGACATCCGGCACCTCTGATCAGATCCCTGACACCACTAGAGCGGTGTCCTCACTCACAATGGGAGGGCACTTCTGTTGCTTTGGGTGGGGGGTTATGGGGCTGATCATGAACATTTGACTTCACATCATATGTTGAAACTATCCGCCTGATTCATCAAGCTAAATTGCACTCGCAAAGGGCAAGATTCTCAGAATCTTGCCTTTTGCGAGTGCAATTTTTGCATTTGGGATTCATCATCCCAAATGCAAAATTCGCTATTTAAGAATTCGCACATTTGCGAAGAATTGAATTTAAGGAATCTCTATTTGAGATTCCTTAAATGCAATTCATGAAGCATTTTAAAATTGCGAAAATGCAATTTTGGGCCGCTATTTACCGAGAGGTCAGACCTCTCGGTAAATAGCAAAAACTTAGAAAAATGCTTTTAAAAGCATTTTTCTAAGTTGCATGTTGCACACACACATGTCCTTTGGACATGTGTGTGCGCAACACCTGTTTCAATTTGCATTTAAGGGGTGCTACAGGGTGTCCTTTGGACACCCCTGGCACCCTTTAAATCGCTATCTTATTTGCGAGTAGCAAATTGCTAATCGCAAATAAGGAATACTCCCCATTCATTCCTATGGGCCTTTTGGCCCATAGGAATGAATGGGGAGTTATTCCTTATTTGCGATTAGCAATTTGCTACTCGCAAATAAGGAACGTGTAGGAATCGCTATTTATTTAGCAATTCCTACATGAATACCGTTTTGCGAGTCCTTAATAGCGATTCGCTATGAATCGCTATTAGGGGCTCGCAAAACGGCCCGTTGATGAATAAGGCTGTATATCCTTTCAATGCAAAGTTTGGTATCAAGGCTCTGGTGAATGAGAGCAGCCCTGTGTATCATGATCTGTAATATGCAATGCTTACTGTGTGTTTTCATGTTAACTGTGTTTTATAGTGTTTGGTGTCTAGGCGCTATAATACTGTTTGGGGTCAGAACTCTGTCCCAGAGGGTTGTAGAGACTTCTGGTTTTCACTGTTTATCCTAGTTTTATGTGTAGTATAATTATCTTATGTGTATTAAAATACTTTTCTTTTATAAAAAGTAAAGCACTGACTGGACATTGAGTTTATCAGCTGGTGATACGGTTTACACTGTATTCTGAATGTCTAACCCCACCTCACCTCCTTGAGTAAGCCTTGGACTGCTCTGTCTCGCTACCCTGAGAGAGTCAAGTGCTGGAGAGGAGTACTTGGTTATCCAGTTTTGGGTCCCTTAGTACTGAGGCCCCAGGACACCAGTGAGGGAACACTCCAGTTGATGCGATGGGAGCGCAGTTACCCCTGAGTGCCCTGGCGCCCAGGAAGCCGGGTCTAACACATAGCCTGGCAGTTGTTAATTTCTCCTGGGGAGGGGTAACTGACCTTAAGAAAGTTGTGATAAGTGCAGACCTCCCTGTTGAATGCTTGCTTGGAAATGATCTAGAGACTTCAGCCTGCTCTGAAGAGGAGTTTAGGACCCATGCATAAATGTTAGGTATCTCAGCACATGTCCTTGCAGTGACAAGGTCACAAGTCAAAATGTCTAACACTGGACAGGTCCCGGATTCTGGAATAATGGGCCAGGTACTTCCAAGAAAAGGAGCAGTGGGGTTAAGGCAGTGCCTTCCCCCCTGACTTAGAGTGATGATTAGTCTTTTGAGGAAGATGATTGTAGTCCTGAAGAAGGAATTGTCCCAAAGGAGCTTGAGACTGATAAGGTTGAGATCTTAGGAACAGGGGGCCCTTCCAGGGCAGTTCTGAGTCAGGCGCAGCTGAGCTGCCTTTCTCTTGAACCCCTCAGACAGCAAACTGCTGCTGAGGCTGCTGGGAATGCTAGTGGCACCCATAATATTTATTGGGATGATGGACTCCTGAATTCAGAGAGTAGAGACCCCACGCCTGGTGCAGCCAGGAGGTTGGTCATACCTTTGGCATACAGGGGCTTCCTATTGACACTAGCCCATGATATTCCCCTAGCAGGACACCTAGGCCAGAATAAGACTTGGGAGAGAATTGTCCCTCACTTTCACTGGCCCCACATGTCTGAAGACACGTGGGGCCTCGTGTCAGCCTCAGAGATGTCTGGAAGTCTGTGTCCTGGGTCGCAAATTCTTCGGGATCTGGCAGGAGCCTCGAAAATGCAGACCGGCAAGATTCTTCTTTGGTGCCTGTTTGATCAGGGGAGTCACTCCTTGACCCCAAGGGAGATTTCTTCTGTCTTCCAGTCGATATGGAATGTCGAAGGTCGATATGGAATGTCGAAGGTCCAAGACTTCTGTATCAGAGTTTCGCCCAGGGTAATATAAAGTCCTAGGGACTGGGTTCCTATACTTATACCAAGTTTAGGGGTTGGACTAACTCTAGGGTCCCACCTATGGGAGGACCTGGGGAGGGGGTGGTTACACCCCTTCCCCTTTGTCCAGTTTCGCACCAGAGCTGGGGCTGAGTGCCCCAGCAACCGATTTGAACTGGGAAATGCACTGGGACACCTTGTGTGCCCCATGTACTGTCTGAAAAGCATTCACTGAATGCAACCCACCCTGCCCCAATACACTAAAGCCTGTCTGGGGAGGTGCTGGCACCTCCCTGGACAGGAAGCCTATTGTCCAGGCCTCCCCTGCCGGAGTTTCATCCAGCAGCAGGAGGTCAGACTTGTGTCTGTGGCAGCAGCATCCATGTTGTCATGCTGGAGCTCTTTTAAACTATTACAGGGAAAGTAAGTGTATATATGTCTTCTCCCTCTAGAAGGGTGGAATGCTACTCCCGCCGCCAGAACTGGTGGGCGGGGGTAGTATTCCAAAGTGTTTGACACCTTATACGACATGTTTTGAGAAAGCCAAACCAAAGTTAGCATTAACCGCAAGGATTATAATGCACTTAAGAGTATATGGTATGGCTATATCACAGAACAGCTATAAGGAAGGGATTCCGAAAGCTGCAGAGAGGCTCAGCTCATGCTAGGGCACCCTCTCACACAAAACCAAGCACTCTGCCTTCAGGATTGTCAAGGCCTGCCATAGGAGTGATTTGTAGGTTTATATGTGTCTGTTTTAAAAGGTAGATATAGGTATACTATATCTAAGGAAGGGGTGCTTACACCACCTTACCCAGGCTGCAAGTGCAGATCTGTGGTGCCATTTGGGAAGGCTTCGCAGGGGTGGCATAATACATGTTTCAGCCACTGGTAGGCCTCTGGGGTACCCATGCCCTTGGTACCTAAGGTACCATATACTAGGGACTCACAAGGGTACCCCAGTAACCAATCTGGAGTGTACCTAATGTACAGGTAATCAGTTTAGAGAGAGAACAGCTAGGCTGGGTTCCTGATTAGCAGGGCCACACCCAGACTAAAGTCGATAAACCAGTGAAACACAGCACAAAGTGGGGGTAACCATAGTAAGCAGATCCTACTCTCCTACAATCACAGGCTTTCAAGTGTGACAATTCAGACTATTTCATTTCATTTCATTTCATCAACTTTTATTCGATTATAAAATTTGTATAATCATAAAAAGTACAGTTTTATAAAGATCATTAAGTAAAACAATAAGTAAAAAGATCATTTACATAAGACGCTTATAATGTTAAGAAACGATTTTGCGACGGGTTATTGTTACTGATTTTAAGAAAGTCGCTACCAGTTTTGCTTCGTGTGGGTTTTTCGGTGTCTGAAGATAAGCGAGTGCTGGATATGTATGTCTATGTCCACTTAAACGGAGGAGGGGCAGAATCCATTTTTTTCTTGCTGGTCTATAATATTTACAGAACAAGATGACATGGACCGTAGATTGTTTGGAAAGTCCGTCACAAGGACAGCATGTCAGGTTTCGGGACCAGTTATTCAGTTCAGGAAATGAGACTATGCGGAAGAAAAGGTCGAACCGTAGTCTTGTCAATAGGAATTTTTCATAGTTCGAAAGAAAAAACGTCAAGTAGGGCTGCATCAGTTTCTCTGGCTGCAATATGCGGATTTTTTCATTTTGTGTTTTAACAATCTCTGCTTGGTTGCGAAGCTCTCTTAGATGGCCCATGCAGAGTTCTTTAAGCTGTTTCTTTGAAATGTCTTCTATTGAGGGTGGTTCAAGAAAATATTGCTCGCGATCTAGGTCTTGGAGAAATTTATGGATGTAGTTGAGCCACGGTATTTTTCTCCAGTGTGCTAGGCCAAGGCATTCAGTGATGAGGGAACGTGTTATATGGCTTGCGGGATTACACCATATGCGGTGCCAGAGTATGAGAGGCTGGCATCGTATGGTGTCTATTACATATTCCATGCCCAGCTCCCGATGTGTTGATAGAATCGGGGAGCTTTGGGGAAGGGCTAGGATATATTTAATAAAAGCGTTCTCCGTTACCTGGAGTTGGTCAATGCGTCCGTGGCCCCAAATGCCTGCTCCATACGTGGCCACACTATGGCATTTTGCGTAATAAATCGTTAGCAGTTCCGCTGGAGCAGGTTTTCCAAGTTTTCTGGAAAAAGCACTTAGTGCTGATACTGCTCGGCGAAAGTTGAGGTTCCTGGCTTCGATTGCTTTGTGCCAGGTCATTGTATCTTCCACAAGTATGCCCAGATAAGGGTATACCGATGTTTTTTCCAGCTTGTTATTGTTAATAAAAATTGATATTGAGGCACCCCGTTTTGGTCCGATAGTCATTGTGAAAGTCTTTTTAATGTTTACTTTTAGACCCAGGGAGTCCATGAATGCCACGTATTTGTTCAGCTGTCGTTGGAGTTGGTTGGGGGTCCGAGCCAGGATGACCGAGTCATCGGCATACAGAAGGATGGGTATCGGGCGGCGTGCTATCTGTGGAAGGTCCTGGCTCCCTTCCAACATAGCCTGTTCAATCCCGTTGGTGTATAGATTGAACAGGAAGGGAGCCAGTACACACCCTTGCCGTACTCCTCGTGATATTTTGAAGGGGCGTGATAGTTCGCCGCCAGTGCCATAGCGAACTCGGCCTTCAGCGTTGGTATATAATTCCCTGAGGAAGGCTAGTAACGATGGATCCACTCCAAGGCTAGTCATGGTCTGCCACAGCTTTGCATGCTGAACGCAGTCAAAAGCCGCGCTCAGGTCTACGTAAACCAAGTAGATGTTGCCTCCCTTCGCGCGTGTATATTTTCCGGCCAGGAGGATCAGGTTTAGGGCCTGTTCCACCGTCCCCAACCCCTTCTGGAAGCCGTATTGCAGGTCTGTGATGGTGTTATTTTCCTGGGCCCAGGATTGTAATCGGTCCAGGAGTAGTCGACCTGCAATCTTGCCCGTGGAGTCCAGAAGGGAAATTGGTCGGTAGCACGCAGGGTCATTACGGTCCCCTTTCTTGAATATTGGCAAAAGGGTAGATGATGACCATGATGGAAGAAGTCCGATTTCAGTGACTGCGGACATTACCCGGGTGATTATTAGTGACCAGTAATCGCTATTGTGTAAAAACAAATCCATAGGCACCCCGTCTGGGCCGGGAGCCTTACCGGTTTTTGAGGCTTTGATGGCCTTTCTAATCTCAGCAACTGTGAAACGTAAGTTAATGGGGTGGAAATTATTCTTTACTTGTTCCCGAACTTCTGATTGGGGTGGATCCGTTGTTGAGCCAAAAATTTTTATAAAATGATGGAGCCAGTCATTCTCAGTTATTGCCACGTCTAAATGATGGGTGTCAGTGATGTTATCCAGAAAAGGTGATCTTATTGTCTGCCAAAACGTGATACTATCTTTTTTTAGTGCACTCTCATGTAGTTGGCGCCATAGGTCTTGCTTTATCTGTCGCCTACGGCTTTTCCGTGCGTTATTGTACTTTTTCCGCCGGTATGAAATGAGTAGGGCATCTCTAGGTTTTTGTCGGAGAGCTTCTTTAAGAGACGTGAGGGCCTTTCGGCAGTCAGAGTCAAACCATCTCGTCGTGGGGGGTTTTAATTTATTTGATGTGTTTTTGAATAGCTCTTCCCTTATTGCTCCTTGGATGTTGTTAAAGGAGGTAATAATTAATTCGGGGGATGCCTCTGCAGACAGACAGTTCGTTAGCCATATCTGTGTTTTTGCGAGTATCTTTTGCGTGGTCTCTTCTGGGTCGATCTTTGACCATTTGATGGTGTAGCCGTTCTTTTTCTTTATGGCCAGTGATTGTTGGTCAAGAGAGGTGGCTTTTGTTAAAGATAAACCTACTTTTCCCGTAAGGAGTTCCACACTTAGGGGATAGTGGTCGCTGATTGGACTGGATCCTACTTTATAGTTTTTTAGTAAGCCTTTGCAGGTGTTTGAGGCTAAGATAAAATCTATGGTTGTCATACAGCCTCGCCCGTGAAAGGTGGGTAAAAATTCTTGCGCCGGGTTAACTAGCTAATTGGCAAAGTCTAAGTCCAAAGTGAAGAGAATTTCATTAAGCTTATTTCCGCCCGGAGTGTGAACAAAATGAGGGATGGGATTTCCAGATTCGTTCTGTAATCCACAAATCCCACTTTTATGGTTTGGGCATAATGCTTGATTAAAATCGCCTCCCCATAAATAGTTGAGTGTTATATTGAGATTTGCACTTTGTAGTGATGATATGAATGCCATCATTTCATCTAGATGGGAGCAGCATTCTAGGGCGCCTGCATTGTTGTAATAGTTTATGAGTATGAATACATTTTTCGTTGCTGCCACCTGATGAGTAATTTGAATGATTTGAAAGATAGATGTTTCCTTTAATAGTTTCACTGTGAGTGGGACGGTGTTAGAGAAGTAAATCATGAGTCCACCTTTTGGCCTTCCCATGGCGCTCGGTGTTGCTTTAGTGAAGAAGGTCTTATAGCCCACTAGGTGAAGAGGGGTTGTGCGCCAGGTCTCTTGGAGGCACAGGATTTGGTGGGTCCTCGCAGTATTCAGCCATAAAGGACATGTTATTTTTGCGGTTAGGCCTGCGATGTTCCAATAGGCTATGCCTACGCTCGTGACATCTTTATCTTTCGCGTTGATGGATAATGACATGTTGTTGATATTAGCTTCACTAGCTGTATCTAGCTCATTATTTGATCTTTGGCTGATATCCGCTTCTGCTGGGAGGATACTAATCCGGAGGTCATTTAGGTAGGGTGATGATATCTCAGGTGTAATGGCCAACTCTGGTCGTACTAAATGTTGTTTATCAGACACAGAGTGTTGTGTAGTGTCAGTTTTATGGTGACTAAGTTTGTCCAGAAATGGTCAGTCGACCATTTCGAGGCAATCGAATCGATTTTGGGCTGGGAAGCCCTGCCATCCTTCGTATGCTTGGTACGGTCTGTCCTGCCAGTAAGGAATTTGTCGTTCTATGTACCTTTCACTTGGTCCACCCCTGACTGGATAGTCATGCGAGTATTCCGTCTGGTTCCATGGTACTTGGTGTCGTGGATCGTGATTTCGTGGATATTTGGGATGGTGGTGCCATTCCCACAATGGAAGGTTACGATGTTGCTTCGCTGGGGGGTAGAAGAAGGAAAGGTGACAGGCATCTATTCCCCCTTTCTTGTCGAGTTGAGGCCAAGCGCAGATGTGGTCTACAGTTGCAGGGTCTCTACAGGTTACGATGATACAGTCACCGCGTATTGTTTTTTTCGATTTGCCTATCCAGGCTACCCTTCGGGCTGCGGTGATCCCTCCCGAAAGGTGAGGTTCGAGGGGTCTGTTGATACTAAGCCACTGCATGGCCTTATTTTTAAGCGACCATGCAGTTTCCGATGTATCATCTGTTAACTCGGGTACTCCTGTTAGAACTATTGTATAGGGAGTAGCTTCCGGGGGCATGTGGGCAGGGCGTCTAGCTGTGAAAGGTTTTTTTGGTGTGTTTTTGGGTGTATTTTTGAGTGTTTTTTGAGGTGGCAGGGACTTCGATGTATGCGATTCGGACTTTCCTGGGCAGATTCTGCTAGAATCTATGTTTGCTGCTGGGCATGGAGTGCCTACCGTAGTTGTATCCATTGGTGCTGTTTGCTGTGCTATTTTAGGAGGGGGTTTCTCCTTCTGGGGATGAGGAATATTCACATTAGGTTTGGGTATTGTGGTGGTTTGTTTTGGATTCCTCTGGGCTATTGAAGTTGGATTTGAGTGAACGACTGTTGTCTGCGTGTGCAGTTGGTTTTGCTTTTTGGGTGGATGCACGGTGTTACGCTGCCCCTTTATGTCTATCCGGGTATTTGAATCTAGAAGGGTGGCCGAGATTATCGTTAATTGGGCTTCAAGGTTTCTGATGCTTAGCTGAATTGGCTTTAAGTATTGATATAATAGGTCTTTAGTTGTAGTAAGAACTTGCGAGGTGATTCTGCAGGTCTTACATTGGTTAGGGGTGGTATCATTTGAGATTGCCTTGTGTGGGAGAGTTGTTTCGGGGATGTATAGTATGCTATTAGACGTTGAGGAGTTTGAAAGAAGCATTGGATGTTCCTGACACTGTAGACTGTGTGTTTCTCCGCTGTTTGTTAATCGGGTTTTCGGTATTGCTCCTTCTCTCGCACCTTGCTGGGGCAAGCTGTCGGTGGGTTGGAAATCTCCCTGGGTTTGGCAGCCAGCTAGATCGGGAGTTACTTCCAGGTCATCCGATGTTATGGAGAGGTCCGACTCGGAGTGCGTGACCGACAGGTCAACTACCGATGGTACAGTGTTTAGGTCAGGAGCTGGTAGGGTCACCGGAAGGGAGCTGTTTTGGGTGTTAAAGTTGATTGGGGAGGCGGCGTTTGCTATAGCACCTAATGAGGATCGCTTGGCATTTGCGCTCATAAGATCTAAAGATACTCTCTTCTCCATTAGAGCTATGCTTTGATTTATAGTCTCGTTGACCCGTGATATAAATAGGTCAATGGGGCCTGTTACTTGTGCTACCTCCTGCGCATGTTTGGATTTGGGTTTGGAGGTACTTCTTGTTTTGGCTGGCATGTTTGTTTTGTTGCTGGGTCGTTGATGAACGAGGGGTGGCCCGGACCGGACTCTATCGGGCACTAACGGGCAACAACGGGCCCGCCCTTGGCCCGGGCTTCGCCCCGGGCTGCGTCCCGCGCGCGTCCCGCGCAGCGGGTGTCGCGAGAAGTTGTAGTGCTTCGCTGGGGGCGGGGCACTGGAAGGGGGCGCGGCTCTCACAGGAAGAGGACCAGCTGGAGATGGTGAATGCTGGTCCTCGCAGTCCTGGGGCCGGCGCCTCGTCCTCCTCTGCGGCCTCACGCTCCCGGTCGCTCAGCGGGGCTTTAACTGGAAAGCTGTGCTACTCCTGTAGCTAGGGTCGGCAGCAGGAACACAAAGAGAGTCTTTAGGCGGTGAGTCCGTCTCCACGAGTGGCACCCGCGCAGCGGGTGTCGCGAGAAGTTGTAGTGCTTCGCTGGGGGCGGGGCACTGGAAGGGGGCGCGGCTCTCACAGGAAGAGGACCAGCTGGAGATGGTGAATGCTGGTCCTCACAGTCCTGGGGCCGGCGCCTCGTCCTCCTCTGCGGCCTCACGCTCCCGGTCGCTCAGCGGGGCTTTAACTGGAAAGCTGTGCTACTCCTGTAGCTAGGGTCGGCAGCAGGAACACAAAGAGAGTCTTTAGGCGGTGAGTCCGTCTCCACAATTCAGACTACTCCAAGCTCCAGAAGCTATAAGAGTGGTTTGACTGGTAGGTATTTGTCATTTTTAATGTAAATTGAATTAATAAAGAATTGTTGTTATGCTCATCTTTAAAGTAGATAAACAGCGCCACCATGGGGCAGACTGTCATAAGTGCTGGTGTTGACAATTAATTGTGGGTGCTGAGCACCGGAAACCGCTGGCTCAAATGAAGCGCTGTTTCTTTAGCTTGTTTCATGAGTGGGGTTTGTAATCTGTAGTAGGAATACACATCCTTTATTCGGGAGTGTCAGAGATGAGATTAATAAAATCACAAACTCCACATCAGAAGTGTTCTTTTGTCTTTGATGTAATATATTTCTTGTTTCTTGGTGGCTGCTATGTACCCTTTTGGGGGTCTAGTCCCGGCTTGTCTTGTGATCATTTTTGCTCTGGATTCATTTTCTTTTTCTGGTTTAAAAGCAATGAAACAATGAATATGCTTTTATCCTTGTGCTCATTAAATGTTCTGCAGTTTTTCAAAGATTCCTTTTCCTTTTGTGTTTTTGGGTTAGCTCTCCTCCTTGCCTTGTTCTTGTCTTCTCATTCTGTGTTCTATATTTATTAGTTCTATGTCAGTGTCTTTTGCCCCCTTTTGTTCTTTGTGTTTGAGGGATCGCCTACGGATTCCTTGGTTCTGTGGTTACTCATCCATTCTTTCTTCGCATGGCTTCGGTCTGTTTCTTGAGTTCATGTGTTTCAGACTCGTGGTCTCTTCCCATTTTCTTCAGATCATGCTTCAGCTGCCCTGCGTTGCCCGCCTTGCATCGACCACCTTCTGGGCTCTCGGTCCGGGGTATCTCCTCTGAGGGTGCTGCTAGGGTATCTTGTCTTGACATATAGTGCACACAAACCGTGCAAGTCGCTGCCTCCCCACTGAAAAGACACACAATCAGAGAGACAACTTTGATTAAAGGTAATTCAGCCAAGGCGTAGCCTTTCATTCACACAGCATCAGATAGAAAGGAGAACCATAGTTTGGCAGACATTATAGTTCAGAAAATACAGGACATAAGATCAGCAAAACAGCTCAAAGATTGTACAGGCAATACAACAATTGTCTCCACTTTCCATTACAGCGAACACTCCAGAATGACAAAGTGCCAGAAGGCCCCATCTCCTTATCCATCGCCCGTGCCCTCAACCAAAGGCATCTGGGAGATTACTGGCAAGCATACCTTAGTAGCAACTTCTCCTCCATCTCACAGACGGATGGGCAATACCCGCCATTCCATACCAACACGTACACCAGGGCTCTGTCCCTGCTGGGGTACCTGTCACCAGGCAAATCCTCCCCCCAAATGTTCAACTCCAGACATCCCGGGGTAGGGCAGAGAGGTCCAGGGCCACCACAAGGTCAGTCCCCCTCCTGCCTCCCCAGTTCCCACATGTCCAAGGGGTCAGCTCGGTAAATCAGTCCAAATATTTGGGTGGCTCCTTTCTCTGCTGATAGAAATCCCGCCACAGGGCGAACAGGTCACTGGGGGTCCCACCCTCCCCCGCCACCACTGGAAGGCTTCCGCAACAGCCCCTAAAATAGAACGAATGTCGTACGAAGAACTTGTGGCCCCCGATGACAAGTGTACCCAATCACTTTGGGACAGCGCTCTATGCCCAAGACGCCTCTCTGTGGGTGCTTCCAGTATCATCTCTGCACCAGCATTGGCCATTGGGTAGATGGTCCATTATGGTCTACACCAGCACCATAAACAGTAGGCCATACCACCGCCTTACAGTGCACAATAAGGCCACTCCAGATGCTGTGTATCGATCTGATCTGGCAATGTAAATATTGTGGAGAATCACAGTTTCTTCCCAACTAGCAGGCTAAAGTGCCCCTGCTCAACCACCTTTGTCCATGGATGGACGGTATCTTCCGAGCCCCTTTGGGATCCCCATATTTTATCTAGAACTCCTTACCCCACAGCAGAAGCCCGCCACAGCAGATTGCTCTGCCTTCTTGAACCTGGAGTCAACTTTTTGCCTGATGGTACTAGCAGCTGAGCCCACAAACAGCTTGAAAAATATTCTCCGTTTCGCGGGGTTCATCTTTGTAGTGAATGATAACGCACCTTGTGGCATGAACCACTTGGCCATATTGACCCAGGTATGATCTCCAACCGAATCCAGGTTTCCATTCTTAGGGTTTGGCTCACCTCGTTCTTGTAGGCCTCAGAAAATGCCTACACCCACCCGTCTATCAGTGGGCGGTCATAAAATTGAGCCTCGTCCGATAATGGCTCCCAGTTCTACATCGGGCTCTCCAATGACTAGATAACAGACTGAAGATTTGTTGTTCTTCAACTCCATCCACGAGGATCCTTATTCATTCCCCAATGGGGGAGGTGTGGAGCCCTTAGGCCATAGACCTGCTCCCTGGTAATGCACCCGTAAGGTCAGTCAATGGACCTTTGGACCCCGAAGGAAAGCAACTGATCATACAAGGGAAAGTCATTTCTTCCCATTATCCCAGAGAGACTCTGTTGGGCAAAGCCTACCTTCCAGTTGCTGCTGCATACTTTCTCACTTCTCCTTAGCTAGGTCCACTTCCTTCTAGCGGGCAGGTGTGGGTTGGTATGCTTAAAGGGTGATGAAACCTCGCTTCCTCGGTTCTAAGCCCACCCAGATCTGGCCTAATATTACCTTAACCTCATTAAGTGGAGTTAATGCATGGGAGCGCAGTTGCCCTATGAAAAATTGCACAAAAATCACCTCAGTGAACCAGGCTTTTAAAGTATCCAGTAGGAATAATTGTACACTTGTACAAGTCGAGAAGTCCTGAGACCGAATATCCAAATGATGCCCTTTGGTTTTGTTTGGCAATCCCTGCTCCAACCTCTCTTGTTCAGCAAGCACCAACCTCAGCCCGGGTGAGATGGCACAATTGTGACCAGAAACTCTTCCCCTTATTGTGTCTCCTATCGAGACACATCACCCGAACTAAGTGACCTGCCCTATGTTGCAGACTACCTCATGTAAAGTGGATGTACAGAAATATTAATTGCGTCTGAAAGCGATGAATCATGGGCTGTGGCTACGAAGAGTCCCGTGAATCACAGGCTGTGGCTACGAGGAGTCCTGTGAATCACAAGTGTGGCTACGAAGAGTCCCGTGAATCATGGGCTGTGGCTATGAAGAGTCGCGTGAATCACAGGCTGTGGCTACAAAGAGTCCCGTGAATCACTGGCTGTGGCTACGAAGAGTCCCGTGAATCACAGGCTGTGGCTACGAAGAGTCCCGTGAATCACAGACTCTCGCTACGAAGAGTCCCATGAATCACAGGCTCTGGCTGCGAAGAGTCCCATGAATCACAAGCTCCGGCTACGAAGAGTCCAATGAATCACAGGCTCTGGCTACGAAGAGTCCCGTGAATCACAGGCTGTGGCTACAAAGAGTCCGGCTACGAAGAGTCCCATGAATCACAAGCTCCGGCTACGAAGAGTCCCATGAATCACAGGCTGTGGCTATGAAGAGTCCCATGAATCGCAGGCTCTGACTACGAAGAGTCCCGTGAATCACAGGCTGTGGCTACGAAGAGTCCGGCTACGAAGAGTCCCATGAATCACAGGCTGTGGCTACGAAGAGTCCCGTGAATCACAGGCTGTGGCTACGAAGAGTCCCGTGAAACACAGGCTCTAGCTACAAAGAGTCCCATGAATCACAGGCTCTGGCTACGAAGAGTCCCATGAATCACAGGCTCTGGCTACGAAGAGTCCCGTGAATCACAGGCTGTGGCTACGAAGAGTCCGGCTACGAAGAGTCCCATGAATCACAGGCTCTGGCTACGAAGAGACCCATGAATCACAAGCTCCGGCTACGAAGAGTCCCATGAATCACAGGCTGTGGCTATGAAGAGTCCTGTGAATCACAGGCTGTGGCTACGAAGAGTCCCATGAATCACAGCCTGTGGCTAGGAAGTGTCCGGCTACGAAGAGTCCCATGAATCACAGGCTGTGGCTACGAAGAGTCCCGTGAAACACAGGCTCTAGCTATGAAGAGTCCCATGAATCACAGGCTCTGGCTACGAAGAGTCCCATGAATCACAGGCTCCGGCTACGAAGAGTCCCATGAATCCCAGGCTCCAGCTACGAAGAGTCCCGTAAATCACAGGCTGTGGCTACGAAGAGTCCAGTGAATCACCGGCTCTGGCTATGAAGAGTCCTGTGAATCACCGGATGTGGCTACGAAGAGTCCCGCGAATCACCGGCTGTGGCTACGAACAGTCCCATGAATCACAGGCTCTGGCTACGAACAGTCCCATGAATCACAGGCTGTGGCTATAAAGAGTCCCATGAATCACAGGCTCAGGCTATGAAGAGTCCCATGAATCACAGGCTCTGGCTACGAAGAGTCACATGTATCACAGGCTCTGGCTAAGAAGAGTCCCATGAATCACAGGCTCTGGCTACGAAGAGTCCCATGAATCACAGGCTCCGGCTACGAAGAGTCCCATGAATCACAGGGTCTGGCTACGAAGAGTCCCATGAATCACAGGCTCTGGCTACGAAGAGTCCCATGAATCAAAGGCTCTGGCTATGAAGAGTATCATGAATCACAGGCTGTGGCTACGAAGAGTCCCGTAAATCACAGGCTGTGGCTACGAAGAGTCCAGTGAATCACCGGCTCTGGCTACGAAGAGTCCTGTGAATCACCGGATGTGGCTACGAAGAGTCCCGCGAATCACCGGCTGTGGCTACGAACAGTCCCATGAATCACAGGCTCTGGCTACGAACAGTCCCATGAATCACAGGCTGTGGCTATAAAGAGTCCCATGAATCACAGGCTCAGGCTATGAAGAGTCCCATGAATCACAGGCTCTGGCTACGAAGAGTCACATGTATCACAGGCTCTAGCTAAGAAGAGTCCCATGAATCACAGGCTCTGGCTACGAAGAGTCCCATGAATCACAGGCTCCGGCTACGAAGAGTCCCATGAATCACAGGGTCTGGCTACGAAGAGTCCCATGAATCACAGGCTCTGGCTACGAAGAGTCCCATGAATCAAAGGCTCTGGCTATGAAGAGTATCATGAATCACAGGCTGTGGCTACGAAGAGTCCCGTGAATCACAGGCTGTGGCTACGAAGAGCCCCGTGAATCACAGGCTGTGGCTACGAAGAGTCCCATGAATCACCGGCTCTGGCTATGAAGAGTCCCATGAATCACAGGCTGTGGCTACGAAGAGTCCCGTGAATCACAGACTGTGGCTACGAAGAGTCCTGTGAATCACAGGCCGATTTCGGCCGTTACCAACCGGTATTTGGCTTTTGAGATGTAGGGGCCATTATTTTACAGAATCGGTAAATTTACCGATTCGGTAAATTTACCGATTCTGTAAAATACCGAATTGGTAATTTTACCGATTCAGTAAATCCAAATGTAGGTAACAATCCTAAGAGTGCCACAGGCCCTTAAGAGTCGGTGTTTTACCACCCAATCCTATTGTGTGGTAAAATACCGAATTCGGGTGTGCATGCACATCTGTGCATGCACGCCTGTGCCATGTGACACACAGACATGCCCTTAGGGCATGTATGTGTGCCACATGTGGAGTGGTGTGGCTCACTGGTTAGAGGCGGCAGACCTGTAAGCAGAGAACGGCCCGGGACCAGGGTTCAATTCCTGACGCGGCAGGGTCTGGGACCAGGGTCAACGGACTCGATAATTCTCGCCTCAGTGCCTACTCTAACCAGGGAACACACTCGGCAACTCTGGGCATTAAGCTTGCCTCATCTCTACAACGGCCCCCCACAGACGCCGGGGATGCCTGGTTTCACCCTGGAGATACCCAGAAAGGGACCATCTCACAGGGAAAACCAGGACGGGTTCCCCAGCGGTCTACAGCGCCAGGACACTCAGGTAGAGTAACAGTGCGCTTTTCAAGAATCCCACATGTCACACATGCCTGTATTTGGGGTGCTAGAGGGTGTCAAAGTGACACCCCCTGCACCCTTGCAGGATTCGGTATTTACCGATTCGGTAAATACCGAATCGGTATTTCCCATCGATTCCTATGGGCTTCACAGCCCATAGGAATCAGTGGTAAATACCGAATGTTACCGATTCGGTAAATCAAATTTAAAATGTACCTACATCTCCGACCTTCAAATTTACCGATTCATAAATACCGAATCGGTAAAATTCGGTATTTATGAGTCGGTAAATTGAAGTTACCTACATCTGGCCCTAAATTCCTACTCTGCCTATTTAACAATCTTAGAACATTTCATTGATCTAGACAACTTAACAAAGCTACATTACTATCCTGGAAAAAGCACATAGCGAAAAACATTCATTATAGAGGAAGGCAGGTTCCAAACATTAGATCTCTATCTTAGTTGCATCTCTCCGTATCAACTCCCCTATATTTAAGTGATTCTGAGAACAGATTTCTAAACCTAATCCTTATAGTAAGTGTATGCACAGGAGGCATTTCCCTGTGTGAAAGAACGCTCTGCCAAAAACAAAAACTAAAAAGTCTCACCGTCAACCAATTTGAATCCACTTGGGCGATATCTAATCTTGCACCTTCTTCTACTGCTGCTGCTTGATACAAAAAGTGATTTATCTGTCAAAACAATAAAAAATATCATATGTCCTCAATTAGCTTGCAAGGCTATAAATATGTATAACTCTATTACTTTGACACTACTACAAACATGTATACCCGAATACCGCTCGGCTCACCTTTTAGTCCTTATTCATTCACTTTCTAAAAACTAAACCGTATCCCAGATGAACAAATTCCCTCTTAGCACCAAATTCTGCTCCCCATCTTTAATGTGTGCGTCAATCCCACTGCACGCAAGAGGAATAAATATCAGTATGTTGAAAACCTTTGTTTCTCTATTAGGATAACACTCAAACTATATCCAACTCTATTCCCCATCAGCTCACCTTTTAGTCAATTCTTATTCAACATCCAAAACTAACATCATATCCCAGATGCTCAAATTCTTAGTGAGATCCAATCCTGCTTGAGGTCCTCGCGTATTTCTAAATTCAGCTGCATGCCAAAAGAATAATGGTCATTACTATGAAAGCCCTTATTTCTCTAAATATACAATGAAGTATATATATATCAGGATGCCTCCAGGCTCACCTCTTTCGGAAGTTACTTTATACTTCTCATGCCATAGGTCCGAACAGTGATATTTCTAAGTTCCCCAATTCTTCACAAGATCAATGACAAAAATGCATTCGTTTTGCCACTCAACCTACCCCCTATTTTTGAGAACACTTGTCTAATTCATAAAATCTAACCAGTACTGCCTGGAACAACCCTACCTCTTTCCATTCTGGTCCAAATTGTTGCGAAGCGTCTCCCTTCCGGCTCGATCAATCCGGAATGAGTTATGAAGCCCGTCAAGCTCGGTTTTAAATCCCTTTATAACCAACTAGCTAACCCGTCGCGCGTTGCTGCGATCTCAGAAGAAAGGAAATTCAAGTAAACTCGTTATGATAACATTCAATTTACATTGTGTCATTTTTATTGAAACTTATTCATTTCAATATGGAAAACATTTCAAAGTGTCGTTTTAATTCTATTTATTAATTCGAATGCTTTTGGATACACGATATTTTTTGTTTTTCCGTCAGGTGCATACACGAATAAATGAGAAGGTTTTCTGACTCGTGAGCTGGCCACATACAGTTGTCCATGTGAGAAGCACGGATTCTCCAAATCTAGTCCACACACTTGAAGCGATTGTCCTTGTGCTTTGTTAATGGTCATTGCAAAAGCGAGTCGCACCGGAAACTGTAAACGTTTAAATTCAAATGGCATATCTGTTGGGATCATTGGAATACGTGACAACAGTACATCTTCCCCCTTGCATTTCCCATTAAAAATTGTAGCTTCGATGACATTGTTCATCATCTTTTTCACCAAAAGTCTTGTACCATTGCAAAGTCGTGGTTGCAAGTTCAGTATTCGAAAGATTAAGAGGGCCCTGGGGGGCAGATCTTTAAAAAAATGTATGCTAGAAACCTTCGCGGGAGTGTACTCAACAACTTCCCAAAGTTTCATGGCGATCGGATGAATGGTGTAGTAATGCATAAAGGACAAACAGACAGAAAGACATGCATTTGTTTTTATATATATAGATTTTTTATATATATAGATGAAAAACATGTATGTCAAGTATTGTAACACAACCCTCCAATCGCCAAGGGCCGAGATGTTTTCTCTCTGGTCCGCTAATGACGGAGGGTTGTGACCGTGTATCCAATAATGATTAAATAGGCTTTTGGCAGCTCTGTAATAGTTTTCTAGATCCGGGGCCCCCAACCCGCCTAACTCGTGAGAGTCCCGGCCCATGCAAGCCGTATCAGTTGCATGCACCAGATCTTAAATATATGTTTAGGTAGGAGAATGGGTATATTTTGAAATAAGATTAAGAATCGTGGCAGAATCACCATTTTAATAATGGCGATTCTCCCTATTAGTGAAAGCAGGAGCCTTATCTATTTATCCACATTCTCCGTCAGCCGCTCCGTTGCCCTTCCATAATTTTCCTGGATCACCAAAGCCGGGTCTGTGTGAAATTGGAATCCCAAATATTGCACTGCTTCTGTAGTCCAGCGCTGCGGAAACTCCATAATGGGTTTTGTGGTGACAGGTGTGAGTGGGAATATGATAGATTTATCCCAGTTGATGCAAAGCCCAGAGTGACCACCGAACTGGATCACCTCTCTCAATATAGGGGACAAATTTACCTCTCGATCATAAATGTAAAGTAAGTTGTCGTCAGCATACGCAGAAATATTGAGCGTGTATTCGGGAAATCCTAGACCTCTGCGCGTGTGATAATCTCAAATGGCACAAGCTAGTGGTTCTGCCACAATCGCGTACAGGAGCGTGGAGAGCGGGCTGCTTTGCCGGGTCCCCCGCATGATAGTGCATGGTTTTGAGATGCGTACACCACTGATATTAATCGAAGGAATACGTCACTGACGTAACATGAAGCCCCACTCCACCGAGTCAAAAGCTTTCTCGGCATCAAGAAATACTGCGGCAGCCTTGATCTCTGGGTTCAGCCTCTGCACCACAGCAAACAGCGTCCTGAGGTTTAGGGAAGGTTACGGCTGGGAACAAATCCTGCTTGTTCCGGTCTAAGGATGCCTGGTAAGAGTGGGGCCAGCTTTTTTTGCTAAGATTTTCGGATAAATCTTTGCGTCCGCATTGTGCAGGCATAAGGGTCTGTATGAGGAGCAATTATTGGGCATTTTCCCTGGTTTGAGTAATGCGATTATAACAGCCTCACGCATGGACGGTGGCATAATACCTGACTCCGACTTTTCCTCCTAGAGCAGTTTGAGATAGGGGGTTAGTATATCTTGGTAAGCTTTGTAAAAGGCTACCGTTAGCCCTTCTGCTCCCGGGGCCTTCCCAGCCGCCATCCCACCCAGCGTGTTGCGTATCTCATCGGTTGTCAGTGGGCACATTAGGTGTTCCCTGTGTTCTGTTACTAGCCAAGGCATTTTAATATATGATAGATATTCTTCCAGGGCATTATCGTCAGTTGTGATTTTGGAAATGTACGACCCCTGATAATAAGAGTGGAAGTGTGTTACAATCTCCTCAGGGGTGCCCAAATGGTCTCCATTCTCATCTGTCATGCCCACCATTCTATCTAGCTCTGTGTTGGGCCTCAGTAGGCCTGCCAATGTAGCACCTGGTGGATCCCGCTCCCCGTATCTGCATGCCGTAGCATATTTCCCCATATGTTTGATTTCACCATTGGCAGTGTCCTGGATCTCTACCAGTTTTTGCTTAAGGTTCGCAATAATTTGGGCAGTCCGGCTCTCAATCAGGCCCGTTCCATGTGCACAATATCCCTTTCTAAGAGATCCAGCCTGCCTCGGATGGCGCGCAGTACTCCCGCATGTGTAGAAATCACCTCCCCTCTAATATATACTTTAAACGTTTCCCAAACTGTTGTGAAAGATGATACTGAGCCCATATCGTCGTTGCTAACCCTTCTTTGAATACTGTATCCAGTAATGAATAAGGAGGGAACCGCCAAGTGAACGCTGGGATTAGTGGTGCCTTATAATGAACCAATCAATCAATCAATGGAGCACTAGCCGTACTGGAGAGTGGTCTGAATAGATTTGGGGAGATGCGCGCAGGTGAGCTCCCTTGCGTCTAATCCCCCAGATATTTGCCAGAAGTCTATCCGGGTGTGGGTGTGAAAGACGGAGGAATAATGGGTGTAACCTCGCCCAGCGGGAGATCTGTGTCTCCAATGGTCAATGAGCCCTTCTGTGTGCATTATATCCCCTATGGCCTCTGCGGCAGCCGCTGGTTGTCTGAGTGGGCCTCAAGACCTATCCAACGTGTGATCCAATATACAATTGAAGTCCCCTCCCCAGACCTGCGGGATACCCCTCCATTGTACCAGTATCTCAGCTAGTGAGCGGTAGAATTGAGGGTCGTCATGGTTCGTGCCACATGCTCCCACCAATATGAATTTCAAATCTCCCTTTTTGCAGAGGGCCACTGCAAACCTGCCTTGAGGGTCACTAATCAGGCCTGTCATTTCCACACCCGCCTTTTTATAAATCCATAGTAGAACCCCTCTGGCGTGAGATGTGAAGTTAGTTGAATAGCATGTTCCCTGCAACCTCCGGTGCACCTCCCTGCTACGTGCATCACAACAGCCGCACGCTGCACGTTCAACAAACACGCGGAGCACAGGCAACCCCATTCGGGACTGCTGGGCTCGCTCGTGCTCATGCGAGCAGCGCGGATCCATGTATAGAGCTGACGCGAGGTCCAGGCGGGCAGGCAGCTTCCGATGGGACACTGGGGAATCACAGGTGTTCCATTGACAGGCTGCAATTAGGGCTTCTCGCAGCATTTCCTCATTGCCGCTCCTGACGCAAAGATCAAGCACACGATCGCTAACATACAGGAGGTTTTCCTGACACCGGAAACCTTTCTAGAAAAAAGTTACGATCAAATGTGCTACTAATTTACTCAATTCACTAATTAAGGGTATTACTTAAAGACAGAATTCCGCGCTCTTAATTCCGCAACAGGGAAGAGGAGCGAACACAACTAGAATCACAGAGAGACGCACCTTGATGTAGTAAGAGTACGAGTGGTGGTGTGGATATGAAACGTTACCATCCCCAAAAGCAAACCCTTAGGGGCATATTATCAAGAACGGTGTTAAAAATGATCGCCGGTTTATGTTATGTTATGTTATGTTATGTTAGTTTATGTTATGTTACAATGTTTTTGTATAAATTAGGTTATTGTTATCTCCGTGCACTCCTGTTTTCAAGAGAGTTTCAAAAAGATGCTTGGGGCGCGATCCTTGTCGCACTGTGCCTGGCAGTGCCTTAAGTAGTTCAAAGGATGTGTGATTTGGAAATCACTAAGGACGCGATTATTTAACATGAAACCATGAGGTTTCTTCACATTTTTTTCACATAGCTTAGTTATCGTTTTCAAATAAAACCAATCGTATCATTGTTATCATCATCATTTGTATTTATTTATTGTCAAATGATTCTTCTTGTTGACAATATTTGTCGAAATTCATTCAAAACGTAAACATTTCATTGCATTCCTTCATGCCCAATGCGTTTCTGGTTATTCAGGGTAACCCTTCGTCAGGGGCCTGGAAAATGAAAACATACAGGACCTTAGCGATCAGAAAATGATCCATTAATGGTACAATCAACATAATGTAATATCTTCCTAGCGTTAGCACATTTCTTTGCTTGCATATATAGAATCTTACATCTTCAACAGTAAACCTTCATAAAAAAGATTACATGCGTAACGATATTATTAGGTCCAACACGCTATCAGCACACGAGCAAAATAGCAGCATACGAACAAAAATACTAAATTTTCACCCGCTTACTAGCTTGTTGAAAGAGTGGCATTGCCATGCGTAACTAAGTGTAGGAGGGGTAGCGTGCTGAATAAGGAATAAATATAAGAAGAAAGAAACGAACAAACTTACTGAAGAGTCAAGAGCGAAGCTCTCGGCGTTTCGAACGCGGAAATGGTCTACGTGTCAGATATCCAATCAAGAAGGGTATAATAGCCTAGTGGCGTCGTCACGTGATCCTTGAAGTTCGAAAACTAATTCGGAATAGAAGTGGCAATTATATACTCGAAAGATAAATTATCTATTTAGCTCAACAGATAAAGAGGTGTTGAAGCAGACTATGAAATTTATACAGCAAGGTTGATGAACCGTATGAGTTAAATGTATTGAAAGACCTGCTTTGTGATAGGTTAGTAACGAAGATCACGTGGTAATCAACCAGGAAGTAAACCTGCAGTAGTTTGTTTACTTCAGACATTCAGAGATGCGAGGTGCAATCTAAGTGGCTATCGTTATGTGCACTTGATAAGGAAAGCGGAACGCGTTCCGAAATGAGAAAACATAAAAAAGAAAGAAGATAAACCGTGTAAACAAATCTGCTAGTGAAATATCTATCACATATTTACATCGTGAGTGTACAAATTATACAGTATGCAATCTAATAAACTACAACAATTCAATTCTAAAGCTTACTTCATAATAATATGTTTAAATGCTAAGACATTATTCCACAGTCCACTTATTTGTTGAGAGACTCTAGTCAATCTAGTGAGGCAGCGAAGGGACCTCAAAGTTCCAAGTTGTGCTGCGAATATCAAAGAAAACATGAAAATTCGATTCTGTCATTTATCCCTGCTGGTTGCAGGGCGTTAAGTTTTTTGATCCAGAAAAATTCTGCCTTCACAGGATCCATGTCGCAGCGTTGTGGGAGTATCTCCAGTATGGTGAATTTAAGTTGGGCTATTTGGTGATTTCTTTCTAGCCAGTGGGTTGCCACGGCTGGTTTCATATTCTTTGTGCGAATGTTACTTTTGTGTTCAGATATTCTGATTTTTAGCTTTCTTTCAGTCTGACCGACATATATTTTGCCACAAGGGCATTTGATGGCATATATCACATTCTTAGAATCACAGGTGCCAGTATATTGCAGGTCTATTTTGTAACCTTGTGTGGGATGCATGAATTTGTTTACGGTTATTACATTGTTGCAATGTTTACAATTTAAGCATCTTGACATGCCTTTATGTTGGATTTTAATCGCTTTTTTACTGGTTAAAATCTCCTTTCGATTTCTTGATCTTTTGAATGCAAAAGTTAATTGATCACTATATAGATTTATCAAGTCAGGTTCATCTTTAATCAGCGACCAATGATGGTTTATGATTCTCTTGATTTTTTTAGCAGTTGTAGAAAATTTTAAGACACATACTGTTTTTTGTTCCTTAGTTTGTGCTCTGGGTGTCAATAAATTCTCTCTTGAGTATTTGGCCACTTTATTGAGTGATTGTTCAAGGATCTCTTTAGGATATCCGCGCGAAAGATGTTGTTGTTGTTGTTCTTCGATGGTTTGTTCCAAAATACGTGTATCAGAAGTGATTCTTTTTAGTCGAATAAATTGGGATGTCGGAAGATGTTTCTTGAGAGTTTCAGGATGAAAACTTTGAAAGAGTAAACAGGAGTTTCGATCTGTGGTCTTCTTATATACTTGGGTTTGTAACTGTTGGTTGATGATGGTGATCTGTACATCTAGAAACGAGATAGTTTCTTTATCAATGGTGTAGGTGAATTTGATTCTAGGGTTCAGTTGATTGATTTCAGTGATATTGGTGAGTAGCTGTTCCTTTTCTCCTCTCCAAATCAGGAAGAGATCATCGATATATCTCTTAAAGATCACTAGATGTTCTTTCCAATTGTTGTTGTTTAAAATGTGGTCATGTTCAAATTTTGACATAAACAAATTTGCGTATGAGGGGGCCCCCCCGAAGCCCATAGAGGTGCCATTACATTGATTGTAATACTTGTTATTCCATTCAATGTAGCTATGGTATAGCGCAAAGTGCATCAATTCAATAAGGAAAACTTTATTGGCTTCGCATTCTTCGTCTTGAAGTAAGTTCCATTCAAATGCTTCAAGCCCTTCATTGTGAGGAATTGATGTGTATAATGACACGACGTCAATTGTACATAACCAATATTCAGTGTTTGCATCAAGTTCAACAATGTTTAGGAAACTTTATCATGGTAAGGCTATGAACTAGTCTCACACTTATGTTAAAAAACAAACTGTGTGTGTTTCACGTTTCCAGTGACATATGTTTCACACAATAGCCACCATATGTATAGAGATGCATGTGGGGCAATTTTCACTGTAATTGTCTACTTGCTTTGACCGAATAACTGTCAGAATAATATGTCTTTATGTTCTCTACACCAACAAAGAGCTAAGCTGAAAAAAAATTGAATGCAACATCAAGAGATCCAGACAAGTAGATTTTGGGGCAAGACTGCTCCACGACTCCTAACCTACCAACAGGTAGCGCTTTTGGACTCGTGAACAAAGCGACGCACCCGCTTCACGGAGGAGTGTCATCGCTTATCCCAGAGGAGACGTGGGCTTGCTACCTGGAGTCTCACTTCAACCATCAATTAAGGAACATACGGGATACCACAACGTCTGGCTCTATCTCAGCTGAACAACAACAGACTAAAAGCCCTCCCGGTCACTACCACACGATGCCAGAAGGAAGATAAGCCAACTCGCAAGAATCAAACAACAAATCTCCAAGGGCAAGAAAGAGGGAGCACCAGGACCGAACGGAATTCCAGAGCCCCTTTTAAACAGGATGCACTCTTTTGGGCTGATTCGCTAGATACAATCTTCTGCCAAATCAAGCAAATTGGCTAATTTCCAGCTTCATGGGAGGGCTCCGTCATTTCCCCAATCCATAAATCCGGTGACAAAGTCTCTCCGAAAAACTACCACCTCATTGCCGCGCTCGATATCGAAGCGAAATACTTTGCAGGTGCCCTATTAGCCGAGCTACAAGAGTGGGCCAAGGAACAAGAAATGATCCCATTCAACTAGACAGGGTTCAGCACAACAACTAAGATCTTAACCACGTCACTTCTTATGGACATGGCCAAGGCAACCAAACAGGCACTGCATTTCTGCTTCATAGACTTCAAGGCTGCATTCGACAACATAGATGCTGGCTGGAATGTTCCGAATCCTCTCCTAGACATGCTAATCCAACTACACACTGGAACCTGGGTGCAGGTAAAACCGGGCAATGGCACACACCTTTCGAGGCGTAGCCCTACGACTAACAGGCCTAAATTGGGTTGTGTGCTCGCACCAACCCTGTTCAAAATGTACATGGCAGATTTGAGGTCATTTTTAAACTCATGCAATGCACACGCTCCAAGAATAGGTGGCAAGGCTCTGCCCAGCGTCCTATATGTGGACGATGTGGTCCTAGTTAGCCACACCCGCAAGTAGGCAAGCAGCACCCCCTGAACGCACTAGAGTGCTGCGCCACAAAAAACGTCCTGGAAGTAAATCTTGATAAAACCAAAACTATGTCCATAAAAAAACTTTAAAAGGATTCTGATACTTCGCATCCGGGGAACGTTGAAATTCAGAATGTGTCAAACTACAAATATATAGGTACAAACATTGATAACGACAGCCATTTGGTCAGTCAGCTTGAAACAATCAGAAGGAAAGGACTGGCCTTAGCAGCATCTCTGAAACAACTAAAAACTAAGGGGCATATTATCAAGGGGGTTTATCTCCGCTTTTTTGGCTTTAAAAACCAAGAAAGCGGAGATAAAATGATCTCCCTATTACCAAGCTGTCGCTAACACCAGTTAGTGACAGCTAATAGGAGATAGCGACCATCTTGGGCCCCGCTTTGCATGTCAGTGATATTTATCACTAATGACATGCAAAGTGGGCGTGCCAAGATGTTAGCGACTGGAAACAGTCGCTAACATCGCTATCTCCTATTACCAACTTTTGGAGATATTCGCGCTAAGCGCGAATATCTCCAAAAGCTAACACCTGCCCAGAGCAGTTCTTCACCATGTTATCCAATGGGAGGTGGATAACATGGCTAAGAGCATTTGTTTGAAAATGCATGAATATCGCTGACTTTTCAGCGATATTCATGCATTGCGGCCGTTTTTTATCGCATTTGCGATAAACCTTGCTAATAGCAAGGTTTATCTGCGATAAAAATTGCCGATGTGCGGCGATAATTTTTGTCTCTAAACAAGTTAGAGACAAAAATTATCGCTAGTTGTTGGTAATATGCCCCTAAGTTGACAGGCCCCGGGCTCTCTCCTTTACTTCAGGCCGCTCCAGCCAAAATCCCACCTGCCGTCTCCTATGGAAGCGAAGCTCTGAGAGGAAAAGACCCAAAACCATAGACCGCTCTATCATCAGAGCCTAGAGGATTCTCTTCAACATGCCAACCTGTGGCTCGGTGGCTAGGATTAGACTGGTATTCGGCTCACCCACCAACACCTGGACAGACAGGGGTCCTACCCAACATGCCGGCAGGAATCCCCCGAACACCTTAAACCATCTACTCTGGAAGGAGTTACAGCATAGATCAATACAGCTGGCCAGAAACTATTTCAGAAGAAATCTTGCAGCCACAGGTACTACTCTAGTTAAGAGATTTTTCTGAGTACCTAGGGACACGGAACATTAGATATGACGCACACACTATTCCACTGGTACAGATTACTGTATCTGAACTTTGCCATATACTGTACATGCTGACCGCGTTCAAGGAGCTATGGAGCCCTGATGAAGTCTGCTGCCACAGGATACAGCATTGACGAAACGTGTTGGCAAGTGGGCTAGTAACAAGTCTGAACGTGGACTACGAATCTGACACTGAAATAAAAACACGGGGGACACCGCCACCTGGCCATTCATTTATTGAGGGATCGGAGAACCGGGGCAATGTACAATAAAGTCAAATAACTAACTAACACAGGCCGCCACGGCCCCCACAGCTCCCACCCAAGCCCTACACCCCCAACTGAGGCCGGGCATCCCCCACCAGAGCCGCACAACCCCCACAGCCCCCACCCAAGCCCCACAGCCCCCACCAGAGCCGCACAACCCCCACAGCCCCCACCCAAGCCCCACAGCCCCCACCAGAGCCGCACAACCCCCACAGCCCCCACCCAAGCCCCACAGCCCCCACCAGAGCCGCACAACCCCCACAGCCCCCACCCAAGCCCCACAGCCCCCACCAGAGCCGCACAACCCCCACAGCCCCCACCCAAGCCCCACAGCTCCCACCAGAGCCGCACAACCCCCACAGCCCCCACCCAAGCCCCACAGCCCCCACCAGAGCCGCACAACCCCCACAGCCCCCACCCAAGCCCCACAGCCCCCACCAGAGCCGCACAACCCCACCCAAGCCCCACAGCCCCAACTGAGGCCCACAGCCCCCACCCAAGCCCCACAGCCCCCACCAGAGCCGCACAACCCCCACAGCCCCCACCCAAGCCCAACAGCCCCCACCAGAGCCGCACAACCCCAACCGAGGCCCACAGCCCCCACCCAAGCCCCACAGCCCCCACCCAAGCCCCACAGCCCCAACCGAGGCCCACAGCCCCCACCCAAGCCCCACAGCCCCCACCAAGGTCACACAGCCCCCACTGGAGTCGCACCAGGCCCCACACCCCCAACTGAGGCCGGGCATCCCCCACCGAAACTGCACAACCCCCACAGCCCCCACCCAAGCCCCACTGCCCCCACCAAGGCCCCACAGCCCCCACTGCCATAGTAGAAGCTGTAAATGACCCCCTTCCACCCCACCTCCATAGCTGAGAGCCCTTGACTGGTTGGTAATGTGCGCCTCTGTCTGCCTGTGCAGGAGCGCCAAGAAGCCCCTGAGATCACAAGCGCTATTACAAATGGCACACATGTAGAGTTCTCATTGATACCGTCCTACACTCAGGGGCATATTACCAACAACTAGCGATAATTTTTGTCTCTAACTTGTTTAGAGACAAAAATTATCGCCGCACATCGGCAATTTTTATCGCAGATAAACCTTGCTATTAGCAAGGTTTATCGCAAATGCGATAAAAAACGGCCGCAATGCATGAATATCGCTGAAAAGTCAGCGATATTCATGCATTTTCGAGCAAATGCTCTTAGCCATGTTATCCACCTCCCATTGGATAACATGGCTAAGAACTGCTCTGGGACAGGTGTTAGCTTTTGGAGATATTCGCGCTTAGCGCGAATATCTCCAAAAGTTGGTAATAGGAGATAGCGATGTTAGCGACTGTTTCCAGTCGCTAACATCTTGGCACGCCCACTTTGCATGTCATTAGTGATAAATATCACTGACATGCAAAGCGGGGCCCAAGATGGTCGCTATCTCCTATTAGCTGTCACTAACTGGTGTTAGCGACAGCTTGGTAATAGGGAGATCATTTTATCTCCGCTTTCTTGGTTTTTAAACCCAAAAAAGCGGAGATAAATCCCCTTGATAATATGCCCCTTAGTTCTATATGTTTGATTCACAGTGGCGGCCAGACACTGTAGTTTTCCGACTGTAGATGAAATATTAACATTTGTCTGCAAATGGGGCCTTTTACACTTTACACTATCCGAGTAGAAGCGAGGGCCTGTCGCAGCCAGATACGCAGGTGATTACTTGTCGTTACTTCTGGGGCAGCGGTGGGGCGGGGGGGGAGGGGGTTGCTTTGGAGCGGGGCCCTCAGCTGCCCCCCTCATGCTGATAAAGTTATACACCACTTGCTTTTATTGGTTAATGCGCTGAGTACGCCGCCCCTACTAATAAATGGAGCATTCAGTGTCTTAAAGTGTTGGCTAAAAGCGCTTTTATGTCTGCAGGGCCGCTTCGTTGAGTTAGACAGGTGACTTCTGTCGCCCATTCTGCGGTGTGGTGATGCTTACATTACAGTACTTCGCGGTAATGCATTAGTTTGAACCCAGGCTTCCTTGTTCTGATTATTACATGAGGTGTAATGCCCCCACAGACAAGCTCCAAGCCCAAATTGTTTGCTGAAATAGGAGTGCAGCAAACTCCTCCCCCACCAGTGGATGCGCACCTTCCACTTATTTGAAACCTCTTGAATTGTGTCATGTCCACCAAATTTGTGTGAAACCCCTAAATTATGCCGTTACTCCACTTTAAGTAATTACGCGCGGTTGTATGTAAGTGGTCCTTTTCTATTTTTTTGTAAATTCAGCACGTAGACGCACATATGTTATTATGTAGTTATTGAGGCTCATTGAAAGACGGTCAAGAAGCACTGAAGAGCTTTTTTTAGGTAAGACTTTTATTTCTTTTTTATTGAACCCACACATTTTTTTTTGGGAAGGAGAGACCCCCCCCAAGCCCACCCCAAGCCCTCTTTTTTAATTCTTCCTTTTACTCACATTCCTTTACTACGTATTTCGTAGTAAAGAAATGCGTGGTAAAGGCAATACATGGTAACCATGCATGCGTTGTAAAGCATGCGTGGTTAAGTATAGCGTGGAAACGGCTGCATTGTAGTGACTGTTTCCTGTTTAGCACTATTGTCGCTTGCAAAATGAACCAACCCTTGTCCGCTGTCCGGTGGAGCGGTCCTATGCAGCTATAGCGGAGTCAGGCTCTGGGTCACCCCATTGGCCGTCACCTACCCAGCCGGACATCGGACATTGTTTTTCACGGTTCTCCATGGGTTTATCGGTCTCTCTCTTTGACTGCTTTATTCCCCTTGAAGTTCTTTCCCCCTTCAGATCGATCTGACTCCGTCTGCTTTCCTCTACCCTGTTTACCTTTCCCCCACTACTTTCCATTCCCCATATGACGTGTGTCTAGGATATGCTACGCGCTAATTTCTTGTATCATTGTGTAAGCTCTCGTTTTTGTCCCAAGCATTTACTGGTAACTGCAACTGTAACTGATGTAACTATGTAACAATGTTCTGAAACAATGTCCTAGATCATGTAAGCGGTACAAGGGGGTGGCGAGGGACGGAGCATCTGAACCAATCAAACACTCACACCCAGTCAACAGATCTAGGTTTAATCCATCACCGTTCTTCAGCCCACTCTGCCACCCCAGTTCAGACATGGCTATATGCAAATCAGTCTGACCCTGTGCCTCATGGGAACAGTCCAGCCCGAACTGCCAAGCCATGCCTTCCCTGGACCGGAAACAAGCTTCTGAGGACCGGTTTCTGGCATTACAGCCGTCTTCAGCCCGGCTTGCTTGAATCCAGTGGCAAAGTGAGCAAGGGACTCATCTGAGAATACCCTGCCAACTTATGGCGGCCAAAGCGGTACAAAAGGGGGTGGTGATGGACGGAGCATCTGAACCAATCAAACACTCACACCCAGTCAACAGATCTGGGTTTAATCCATCACCGTTCTTTAGCCCACTCTGCCACCCCAGTTCAGACATGGCCATAGGCGGCCACTGTCAGGGCAGGGGCGTCTCTCAGGGCTGGGAGCGCGTCCTCACTGGGGCCCCTTTCAGGGCTTTGGAGTGCGTGCTCACTGGGGCCCCTTTCAGGGCTTTGGAGTGCGTGCTCACTGGGGCCCCTTTCAGGGCTTGGAGTGCGTGCTCACTGGGGCCACTCTCTCGGCTGGGAGCGCGTCCTCACTGTGGCCCCTCTCAGGGCTGGGAGCGCGTGCTCACTGGGGCCCCTTTCAGGGCTTGGAGTGCGTGCTCACTGGGGCCACTCTCAGTCTCAGAGCTGGGAGCGCACGCTCACCGGAGCCCCTCTCAGGGCTAGGAGCGCACACTAACTGTGGCCCCTCTCAGGGCTGGGAGCGCGTGGTCACTGGGGCGTCTCTCAGGGCTGGGAGCGGGCGCTCACTGGGGCTACTGTCAGGGCTGGGAGCGCGTGCTCACGGGGGCCCCTCTCAGGGCTTTGGAGTGCGTGCTCACTGTGGCCACTCTCAGGGCTGGGAGCACGTGCACACTGTGGCCACTCTCTGGGCTGGGAGTGCGTGCTCACTGTGGCCACTCTCAGGGCTGGGAGCACGTGCTCACCGGGGCCACTCTCAGGGCTGGGAGCACGTGCTCACCGGGGCCCCTCTCAGGGCTTTGGAGTGCGTGCTCACTGTGGCCACTCTCTGGGCTGGGAGCGCGTGCTCACTGTGGCCACTCTCTGGGCTGGGAGCGCGTGCTCACTGTGGCCACACTCAGGGCTGGGAGCACGTGCACACTGTGGCCACTCTCTGGGCTGGGAGTGCGTGCTCACTGTGGCCACTCTCAGGGCTGGGAGCACGTGCTCACCGGGGCCACTCTCAGGGCTGGGAGCACGTGCTCACCGGGGCCCCTCTCAGGGCTTTGGAGTGCGTGCTCACTGTGGCCACTCTCTGGGCTGGGAGCGCGTGCTCACTGTGGCCACTCTCTGGGCTGGGAGCGCGTGCTCACTGTGGCCACACTCAGGGCTGGGAGCACGTGCTCACCGGGGCTCCTCTCAGGGCTTTGGAGCGTGTGCTCACTGTGGCCACTCTCAGGGCTGGGATCGCGTGCTCACTGGGGCGTCTCTCAGGGCTGGGAGCGCGTGCTCACGGGGGCGACTCTCAGGGCTTGGAGCGCGCGATCACCGTTCCTCTCAGGGCTGGGAGCGTGTGGTCACTGTGGCCACTCTCAGGGCTGGGAGCGCGCGCTCACTGGGGCCACTCTCAGGGCTGGGAGCGCGTGCACTCCGGCCCTCTCTCAGGGCTGGGAGCGGGTGGTCACTGTGGCCACTGTCAGGGCTGGGAGCGCGTGCTCACGGGGGCCCCTCTCAGGGCTGGGAGTGCGTGCTCACTGTGGCCACTCTCAGGGCTGGGAGTGCGTGCTCACGGGGGCCCCTCTCAGGGCTTTGGAGCGCGTGCTCACTGTGGTCACTCTCAGGGCTGGGAGTGCGTGCTCACTGTGGCCACTCTCAGGGCTGGGAGTGCGTACACACTGGGGCCCCTCTCAGGGCTGGGAGTGCGTGCTCACTGTGGCCACTCTCAGGGCTGGGAGCGCACACTCACTGTGGCCCCTCTCAGGGCTGGGAGCACGTACACACTGGGGCCCCTCTCAGGGCTGGGAGTGCGTGCTCACTGTGGCCACTCTCAGGGCTGGGAGCGCACACTCACTGTGGCCCCTCTCAGGGCTGGGAGCACATGCTCACTGGGGCCCCTCTCAGGGCTGGGAGCGCGTGCTCACTGGGGCGTCTCTCAGGGCTGGGAGCGCGTGCTCACGGGGGCGACTCTCAGGGCTTGGAGCGCGCGATCACCGTTCCTCTCAGGGCTGGGAGCGTGTGGTCACTGTGGCCACTCTCAGGGCTGGGAGCGCGCGCTCACTGGGGCCACTCTCAGGGCTGGGAGCGCGTGCACTCCGGCCCTCTTTCAGGGCTGGGAGCGGGTGGTCACTGTGGCCACTGTCAGGGCTGGGAGCGCGTGCTCACGGGGGCCCCTCTCAGGGCTGGGAGTGCGTGCTCACTGTGGCCACTCTCAGGGCTGGGAGTGCGTGCTCACGGGGGCCCCTCTCAGGGCTTTGGAGCGCGTGCTCACTGTGGTCACTCTCAGGGCTGGGAGTGCGTGCTCACTGTGGCCACTCTCAGGGCTGGGAGTGCGTACACACTGGGGCCCCTCTCAGGGCTGGGAGTGCGTGCTCACTGTGGCCACTCTCAGGGCTGGGAGCGCACACTCACTGTGGCCCCTCTCAGGGCTGGGAGCACGTACACACTGGGGCCCCTCTCAGGGCTGGGAGTGCGTGCTCACTGTGGCCACTCTCAGGGCTGGGAGCGCACACTCACTGTGGCCCCTCTCAGGGCTGGGAGCACATGCTCACTGGGGCGTCTCTCAGGGCTGGGAGCGCGTGCTCACGGGGGCGACTCTCAGGGCTTGGAGCGCGCGATCACCGTTCCTCTCAGGGCTGGGAGCGTGTGGTCACTGTGGCCACTCTCAGGGCTGGGAGCGCGCGCTCACTGGGGCCACTCTCAGGGCTGGGAGCGCGTGCACTCCGGCCCTCTCTCAGGGCTGGGAGCGGGTGGTCACTGTGGCCACTGTCAGGGCTGGGAGCGCGTGCTCACGGGGGCCCCTCTCAGGGCTGGGAGTGCGTGCTCACTGTGGCCACTCTCAGGGCTGGGAGCACGTGCTCACTGGGGCCCCTCTCAGGGCTTGGAGTGCGTGCTCACTGGGGCCACTTTCAGTCTCAGAGCTGGGAGCGCACGCTCACCGGAGCCCCTCTCAGGGCTAGGAGCGCACACTAACTGTGGCCCCTCTCAGGGCTGGGAGCGCGTGGTCACTGGGGCGTCTGTCAGGGCTGGGAGCGGGCGCTCACTGGGGCTACTGTCAGAGCTGGGAGCACGTGCTCACGGGGGCCCCTCTCAGGGCTTTGGAGCGCGTGCTCACTGTGGTCACTCTCAGGGCTGGGAGTGCGTGCTCACTGTGGCCACTCTCAGGGCTGGGAGTGCGTACACACTGGGGCCCCTCTCAGGGCTGGGAGCGCGTACACACTGGGGCCCCTCTCAGGGCTGGGAGCGCGTACACACTGGGGCCCCTCTCAGGGCTGGGAGCGCGTACACACTGGGGCTAGCATCAGCTTGTACCAGTGCTTTAAATGTGCAGGTCCTGTCCGGTACTGAGTACCTGCATTGCTTTTATTCGTAAGGGAAGATACCTGCAGCTGCAGTTCTTTTGTTTGAAAGGGCGTATACCTGCACTCAGTGCTTTAAATGTAAAAATAGAAGTGCAGGTACTCTAGCAGAGTACCTGCTTGTTTCTGAGAAGTGCAGGTACTCTCCACTTGAGAAGTGCCGGTACTCTCCCTCTCAAAATAAAAAATGTGCCTGTACTCCGTACTGGACAGTATTTGCCCATTTAAAGCACTGCCTGCACTTCTACGTTTCTATTTAAAGCACTCGCTTGCACTAAGCAGCTCTGGGCTTCTAGGCGCAGGTGTGCTATTAGCCAGTTTTATGGTCCACAATTAACCAATCTCCGGGGAATGAAACACTCAGTTAATCACTCCAGGATTTGGACCTTTGACCTGCAGTTCACAGCCAAGGTCAGCGGGGAGCGGTTAACCACAGAGCCACCTCGCTGCCTGTCACCGCCAGGGGAAATCTTAAAACAATTACTGAAGACAGAGATAGTTTTAAAATATCTTCGCCCTTTAATATGCCCCTGCAGACCAGAAGTACTTCTTTAATTTTGGAGATTTTAATGATTTGTGTACTTTGAATATCTTCGTCACTTTGATTGACGATGCGTCTGTTTTCCTGATTGGGGGCGGGGGAGGGGCTGGAGGACTTAGAATGAATGGTTTTACCTCCTGCCTTGTTCGTTCATTTTAATGATTCTTTCCATTCTTTTCATGTCTCCCATAGATTTGAACGAGGCTTCTTTCGCGCGTGGTAACATTTGCTACAGCTGGCGCCTGACGTTTAGTTCATTGTGTTACGGTTAGAACTGAATTACAAATAAAAAGTGAATGGGTCACTTGATCTCTTCGACCACAAGTGGTGTTTTTCGTCCATTGCACGTGCGGAGGAGTTTATAATGGCTTGGTCACGTGGGCTCATCAGGGCTGGACTAGAGAGGGGGTGGCTAGACTTAGCCAATCAGCGTGTCCCACCTGTCACGTGCAGGATGCTGGCACCGGACACGTGGTGGCTTCGAGGCGCTATTGGTGTGCGGTGGAGCTCCAGCCCGTAAGACGAGTCTCAAGGAACTCTTTTTCCTTTCAAGGGCGGCAGCAGACACTGAACTTCAAGGACAGTCAGTGACTTCTTTTGTCTGAGTTGTGGCACCTCGGGGGTCAAGGGGGCACTCACACTTTGAGGCAGACTCAGAAGCCAAGAGACACTCATCTGTGGTAACCTGCTGTCCATGGTCGACACACAGGACACGTGGTGCAGGTGACGACGCTTTGCATGTGCAGTGACGGCGCACAACATTCTTTGGGTGGCGGGATACGTCATATGTGTGCAGCTACCACCAGAGCATCCTGGCACTGAGAGCCTGCCGAAGAGCAAGGGACAAAGGCGAGAGTCTGTCCAGAGGGCAGAAGAGCAAGGAACGAAGGTGAGTGTCCGTCCAGAGTGGCGAAGAGTAAGGAACGAAGGCAAAAGTCTGTCCAGAGTGCCGTAGAGGTAGGAACGAAGGTGAAAGTCTGTCCAAGGGACCGAAGAGCAAGGAACGATGGTAAGAGTCTGTCCAGAGGGCTGGAGAACAAGGAACAAAGGCGAGAGTCTGTCCAGAGGGCTGGAGAACAAGGAACGAAGGTGAGAGTCTGTCCAGAGGGCCGAAGAGCAAGCAACGAAGGTGAGAGTCCGTCCAGAGGGCAGATGAGCAAGGAACGAAGGCGAGAGTCCATCCAGAGGGCCGAGACCAAGGCACGAAGGCGAGTGTCTGTCCAGAGGGCCGAACAGCAAGGAACGAAGGCGAAAGCCTGTCCAGAGAGCGAGAGAAAGCAACAAAGGCGAGAGTCCGTCCAGAGGGCCGGAGAGCAAGGAACGAAGGCAAGAGTCCGTCCAGAGGGCCATAGAGCAAGGAACGAAGGTGAGAGTCCGTCCAGAGGGCTGTAGAGCAAGGTACGAAGGCAAGAGTCCGTCCACAGGGCCAGAGAACAAGGAACGAAGGAGAGAGTCTCTCCAGAGGGCCGAAGAGCAAGGAACGAAGGCGAGAGTCCATCCAGAAGGCGGGAGAGCGAGGAACGAAGGCGAGAGTCTGTCCAGAAGGCCAGAGAAATAGGAACAAAGGCAACAGTCTGTCCAGAGGGCCAGAGAGCAAGGTAAAAAGGCGATAGTCCATCCAGAGGGCCAAAGAGCAAAGAACAAAGGTGAGAGTCTGTCCATAGGGCAGAAGAGTAAGGCACAAAGGCCAGAGTCTGTCCACAGGGCAGAAGAGCAAGGTACGAAGGCAAGAGTCTGTCCAGAGGGCAGAAGGGCAAGGTACGTAGGCGACAGTCCGTCTGGAAGGCTGGAGAGCAAGGAGCGAAGGTAAGAGTCCGTCCAGAGGGCCGGAGAGCAAGGTACGAAGGCGAGAGTCTGTCCAGAGGGCCGGAGAGCAAGAAACGAACGCAAGAGTCTGTCAAAGGGGCCAAAGAGCAAGGAAAGAAGGTGAGAGTCTGTCCAGAGGTCCGGAGAGCAAGGAACAAAGGCGAGAGTCTGTCGAGAGGGCCATAGAGCAAGGAACGAAGGCTAGTCTGTCCAGAGGGTCGTAGAGCAAGGAACAAAGGCGAGAGTCCGTCCAGAGGACCGGAGAGCAAGGAACGAAGGTGAGAGTCCGTTCAGAGGGCCAGAGAGCAAGGAAGAAGGCAAGAGGATCTTCAAGTGGATCCCCTCCGACACGAGACAAACCGTCACCCAGGTCCTCGTCACCAGCAGGCTGGACTACGGGAACGCCCTCTACGCAGGAACAACAACCACGCTCCTGAGACAGCTGCAACGCATCCAGAACGCCTCGGCACGACAGGTCCTCGATGTCCCGCGATGCCGCCAGCCCGCCACATCACACCCCACCTGAGAGACCTGCATTGACTCCCTGTAAACAAGAGGATCACCTTCAAACTCCTCATCCACGCACACAAAGCCCTACACAACGCCGGACCAGCATACCTCAACGGTCGACTCAGCTTCTACACCCCCACCCGCAGCCTCCGCTCAGCCAACCTCGCCCTCGCCACAGCTCCACGCATCAGAAAAACCACCGCCGGGGGAAAATCCTTCTCCTACCTCGCCACCAAGACCTGGAACACCCTCCCCACCCACCTACGGCAGACCCAGGACCTGCTGGCCTTCAGAAGACTTCTCAAGACCTGGCTTTTCGATCAGTAGCTGCCCCCCCCAGCGACTTGAGACTGTGGTACTGGAAATTCTGGACTCGTGTAATAAACTTTGTCGTAGCATGACGATTTTTATATCAAAAGACCGAGAATGGCTAGTACACTATGTACAAGCATTTTCGTCATATTCCAGTAACGATTTCACCTCGAAATCGTCATTTTCGTCCTGAACCCTTGGCTTCCATTTTGTGTACAGCAGCCATTTTGTGAGTTGCCCTCACATAGGCTTATAACTACAGCCAAATTCGATTCCAAAGGACACGTACACCTTAATTGACTTCTCTGTGACCTGGGCAAGCTGAAACCATTGCCCCAGGCCGAACCTGCCCGGCCAGTTCCTTTCCCAGTGGCCAAACGAGATAGCATCAAGGCACAACATGCCATAAACCTTTTCATCGCACACACACCCTGTCTTATCTTACTCACACCTGTCTCTGCTCCTTCTTTATGGCCTATTTACGATGGGGATGTGCCGGGTTTTTATTATGGGTTTGTGCAGCTGGTGTAAGAAGGAATGTTGGGTTTTGCATGCTTGCAAAACCTAGGACTGCCCCTTGCTTTTGTATTGAGTCATGTAACGCTAAAAAAAAGATGTAAAAGGCCTCTGTCCTCTGTGTTCCTCAGACTGCCTCATTCAATTGCTAAGGCAGTTGGGTGTCGTAGCCTCACTTAATTGTGTTTAATAAAGATGTCTTTTTCATATTTCAGCTTCTGTGCCAAGTTTTTGTTATATTAGTAAGTATTCCCTGAGAACGAAATTTGCCAGTTCTTCAGTTGGCGCCCAACGTGCGGCTCATCAGAGAAGTGACTTTCTGTGGGAGTGATCGTGCCAGGAGACTGAAATAAACTGATGAGGACAGAGCAAGATTCTACTAAGAAGGTACTCTGTGCACAGGGATTCTGGAGATTCTTTGATTCTGCGGCCCAGTATATTTCTGATCTTCCTGATTTTTGATCCTCCACATGATGTCACTCCTGACTGATAACCTTTTTGGCGTGAGTATTCTTGAAAAGACCGTTAGGTCATGTAGAACTTGACAGTTAGAATCTGGATAATATTTTGATTAGTAAAAGTAAGAGTTAAGTATAAGTGGGTCGCTCCCAGTCCTTTGTTCTTTGATTGTTTGATTTTGATTGGTTCTTAGTTTGATTTGTCCTTAGTTTTTATTTGAATATTGCAATTTTCAAAAACCGAGGGTCTTGTAAATTTACGAGTGTATCGATAGAGATAGCCCCCTTGAAGTTTGAAGCTAGATTAGTGAGCTATAAGATGCCTGATCTTAGCGAATTTGGAGATTTCTGTTGGCCAACCCTGTATACGTTTGGATTAGCCTAAAGGGGATATCTAAATAGGTTTAGATTTAAAACACATATTTCTTCCTTGGTGATTTTGTATCCCCAGGGAATTAAAATATGACATAATACAAAACAAGGATCCTTTGTTCTGTGCAATTTTTTTAATGGAGATATGCAGAACGATTTTGGTGTTCTGCCAGCCAAAGCTAGTGAATTAAGTGTATTGTGGCTTCGTGCACATACAGCAGTCTGTTGGGCTGTGTTTTTTGCAGTCTTTTGGAACCCTATTGAGACGTGTTTCTTGTAAATATGACTTACAGTCATGGCTTTGTTTTCGTCCTGAGTGTCGATTTGTGGGTTCAATGTGTGTTTCAATGTCTATGTGGTTTTTCTCATTAGTGTAACTTTAGTAATAGCTTACAGCGCTGTATTGTGTGTCCTTGAGTGTTTGAATACTTTCTCTTTATGTCTGCAATGAGCTCTCAATATGTGTTTGTGGGTTTCTTGATGTTTTCAGTCTGTTAAGTAAAATGTTAGATTAATTAATATTTAGTAGAAATTAAATAACACTCCAGCAATTTACTATGTCACATGCTAAAAATCGCTATGTGTTGCTGTTTAATTTACAGACTACGCAAAAACGCATATGTGCAAACTGTTAAATGCTTCAAATAGATAAGTTAAAATTCACATTCACTAGGAATATGAAGGCCTCAAAAATAATTGTGTCTTTTGTAGCAAAACGAATTTGTAGCGTTTTTACTTACATGCATTGTAGTATATGTAAAAGGCAAACACTTCAGCTAAAGTGAATTTTTGCTAGATTTAAATGCATCCTTTTGCAAGCGCATTTTTAAAACTTGAAATATCTGTTTTCAGTAAAACTGAAAGCGTGCTCAGGTTTCAGCACTCTTTCAGGTTTCAGCCTTCCCTGCCTTAAGGCAGCAAATGTTGTTTTTCGAAGGCCATAAATAGCATTGGAATGTTTATTTAGCCTAGGACTTAGCCGTTAGTTAATCACAGTTGGCCTTTTTCATTTCAGAATAGTGTTTTAGAGGGTTACAAAATTAAGGTTCATCACTTTGTATCACTGGAAGACATTCCAAATGCGGTTTTCCTCTCTGAAAGCATTTTTGAAGTATATTTTTGGTTCTGTCGCTAAATACTGATTGTCCTTTAAAAATGGCGCGAAAAACGTCATGTTTTAAGTTAGGTTTTTGTGCTTAGGCACATAAATGAATGCATCTAAAATGAAAGGCAAGGGATGCAGCTTACCTTTATATGTGGAGTTATCATAAAAACAGATAATTGGTTTCATTGAACGAAAAATTATTAATTATGAAAAAATTATTTGAGAAAAAATAAGTTTTTTTTAAAATCGTTTTTTGATATTTATAAAGCTTAATACTGATACTATGACCTCCTAGTATTAAAATTTGATTTGAGTTATGTGTAACGGTGTAATTAGGTAATTTGCATGTTGGTTTTCACTTGGCCCAGGCGTAAAAATACTCATTTTTCCAAGGATTTACATGAGATATGACTAATGTCTAATATCTGTATGTGTAAAGAACATCCTGAGGATGATTAATATGTAAAACAATAATAGGATATTTATTTTTAAGTGCCCCAAAGATAAAAGTTGAAATTGAGTTAAATGGTTTTTTTTTTTAACACAGATTCTTGTCATTTACCATAGCTTGAAAGTGTCTCTGGCTTCAGTAAATGCATACATTGGTGTATAATACAAACTTGCAGGTTGTTATCGAGGTTGTTTTTCATAGCTCAGTGAGCCAATGTGCCCGGTGCAGAGGTTTGTGTTTAATATCAGGGTTGAAGGTTCTAACTTTAACGGGGCCCATTTAATCAATGTTAGGTTGAGTACCATTGTATAGGGTGGTAGCAAGCATTTGTTCTAAAAACTGGTATGTGTGAATACTTCACAGTAAATGTAGTAGGCCTTCCTTCTTTGTCATGTTGACATTGTGACCTTTTAAATTCGAGCCTTGTCTCTGTGAAATGCAGGATAACCTTGCTAAACAGGCCTCTGAAAGGTGGAATTTCTGGTTTAAAGTTAAAGACTTACAGCCAGATTCATCATTCTCCCGTTTTGCGAGCCCCTAATAGCGATTCATAAGGAATCGCTATTAAGGACTTGCAAAACGGGACTCATGTAGGAATTGCAAAAAATATTGCGATTCCTACATGTTCCTTATTTGCGATTAGCAAATTGCTAATCGCAAATAAGGAATAACTCCCCATGCATTCCTATGGGCCTACAGGCCCATAGGAATGCATGGGGATTTATTCCTTATTTGCGATTAGCAATTAGCTAATCGCAAATAAGGATGCGATTTCAAGGGTGCCAGGGTGTCCAAAGGATACCCTGTAGCACCCCTGAAATGTAATCTACATTGGTGTTGCGCACACACATGTCCAAAGGACATGTGTGTGTGTAACATGCAACTTAGAAAAATGCATTTAAATGCATTTTTCTAAGTTTTTGCTATTTACCACGAGGTCTGACCTCTCGGTAAATAGCGGCCCAAAATTGCAATTTCGCAATTTTAAAATGATTCATGAATTGCATTTAAGGAATCTCAAATAGAGAGTCCTTAAATGCAATTCTTCACAAATGTGCGAATTCTTTAATAGCGAATTTTGCATTTGGGATGATGAATCCCAAATGCAAAAATTGCACTCGCAATAGGCAAGATTTTGAGAATCTTGCCCTTTGCAAGTGCAATTTAGCTTGATGAATCAGGCTGTTAATTCCAAAGGGAAATATAAGAAAAAAGGTTTCTTAAAAAAGGTTTCTTTAAAAGTCCCAACATCATGACATTTGTATTTCTGCTCTAAAAAATAATGTCTGCTAGTACAGAAAACGAAGTGTTGCATTACATCTTAGACAAAAAAATAAGATGCAGCCTTTTACTAAAATTTTGCAGCCTAAATGAATAAGTAAGAACGATTTGCCAATTAAAAATTATTTTTTATCGTGGAGACTGTGGCACAAGGCCAACATGCAGTGTCAAGGAAAGGGTTTTACTTTTGGAAAGGTAAAAGGGCTTCATGTTGCAAGGTGACTGACAAGATGGTAACAGTTAAGTAATGGAAATTTATTTTTGTGTTTGTTAATGTGTATCAGGTTTTGTCTTCTGCTTAAAAGTTACAATTGATGTCTGTTTATTATCAGAAATGTCTCTCTTTTGTGTGCTGTGTTTTTTTTTTCTTTCTTTTCTTTTCACTTTTGCTCACAGATCATTCATGGATTGCTCTGGGGGATTTCAAGCCTAACAAGACACGTGAGGTTGTGGTTGGTTGAAATGAGATGTTTTTCTTTTGCGCAACTCCTTTGAAAAGAAATGTCCATGCGTTTTTCATGTTTGTGTATTTTGATCTATCATGATGAATTGTTCTTGCTGTTTCTGTGTGTCCGAAAGTTGTATTTGACAGCAGAGAGCCACTATTGGTGATCTACTGTCAAAAAGGAGGGTATCTTTACACGGTATTTATGCGTCACCGCTCATTTTTATATGCTATCGTTTTACAGCGAGTATATCTGATGGCTTGACGTCCGTTTTGTGCGTTTTTGCATGTTTTATGTTGCTGCTTAAGAAATTATTACAAATTCACCCGTGTTGTTGTGAGGGGACATGTATGACGATACGTGTCGCTGTCAACAGTTGGGTAAAATTTTCGCTGATACTAAAAATTCACAGATATGATTTTTTTACATATTGTGAACCAGACAGACAACACTTCACCAGTGTATGTCAAATTTGGCTATAGGTATTGAAGAAAAATAAACAGCAAATTGTGTTATCTGAAGTCACGATACTGCCCTTTCCTGTAAGGAACAGGCAGCCCTAAAATTATATATCCTGATTGGACGTAAGGATAAATTATAGATTTGTGACTCTTGTACATGGTGACCTAATTTCTATATCACATTAGTCAGTTTTATTCTGCTTCCTAAGTGGCCTTCCTATGGCTCTGGACCGTAAAAGAAACCAGGTTTCATTTTTTCCTGAAGAAGGAACTGGAATATTAGATGAGATTACCGTATATGGTGTAGCGGCCAGCGGTAGAGCAAAATTTGTATATTATTGTGATTTTTTTTTTGCGTATCACCCATACTCTTGGTATTGTGTCACATGCCTGACTATCACCCAAGCACATCATGCCTAGTTATTGGGGGATTTTAGCTGTGTCCTGGTCCCATTCCTCTTTTTCGTATTCCTTTCACCAGTCAGCTTTTATTATTATTAGTGTATTGTTCAGGTTCACACTTTCAGATTGCAGTAATGTACCATGGACCCCCATTTTATGTATAATTCCCTGTTGCATAACTAGACTGGTTTCTAAGAATTTTCTTTAGGCCTATTCTGATGTTTTTCCAGTCTGACTGTTAGGACTGTTAGGACTGATTAACTGACTCAATACTATAGTAAGATAAGCTTTCCACCTCAATAGGAGACACATTACATTTTTGAATATGACAAATTCAATGCCTATTCTAAATTGGTTTTTAGTTCCTTTTTCTGCTGCTTTAATTTTAATGGACCAGATGTATTTTAAATAATGAAAATACCAGGACTCTCTAGTTCTTGTCTTTTGTTCCCACATCTTGATCATTAGCTTTTGCATTGCGTAGTACCACCTGATGCACAATTATTATGATAACATGTATGTGATCCCGCTTTTGAGATGTTCTAGATGAGGAATTTAGGAACACCTATGTGTATCATTGAGATAAAATGTGTTTGCCCCATGAGACATGCCACTATGTGTGAGGACATCCATTCAGATAGAATTCCCATGTCGCTATGATGATGAAAGATATGCTCTCACACGGAAACCCATTTGAAGAGCCTAGAGGCACTGTTTTGCCTATTGCCTTTGTTTTTGTATTCCCTTTGAGAATGACAGTGTATTTCAATGCAGAATTGTCCCATGGCGTGTGGCCACTCCTTTGAAGATCGCAGGCCACCTGTTTGCAGTCCCCTTGTTGTACAATGAACTGTTTAAAGCATCGCACTTGCTTCATCAGAAGGCGTTCAACATCAGAAAAGAAGGAGGAGCTGGTTTTGACACAGTCCCTTGAGATTTCAGTGCAAAAGAGCGCCTGTTATGTGCTGGTTAACCTCTGACAGTGTGCAGTCCCTTGAGCCCCTTGGCCTGAGTTTTGGCCACACACACACCCCTTTTTCCTTTGCTTCAACGGAAGTGCAGTGCACCGGAGGAGCCAAAAGTGGCAAAAGGCACTCCATTCTGGTGCCCATGAGCGGCCGGAGCGTCCTCTGACACTGAATGATGAGTGTTGGAGTCTGAGAATGGTCCCGGGTCTGCACGAGATGATCTGTGCCCATTGACCAATGAAGAGCACAATACCTGTAGTGTCTGCCGCAGAGGAGAGATACGGTGCACTGCCTTGAGACATTGAGTCTTTGTGAATGAGCTATGAGTGTTTGCCAGGAGGGCACTCCAACAGATACTGAACATCAGAGCATGGGAGGCCTGAATCCAAAAGCCCATGCAACAATGGGAGCAGACTTGATTGGACAATAGAAGCCTGCCAGAGAGGCTTTTTGAACAGACTCTGGGCATAGTTGGTTTCACAAGAGGTTTCCGTGTGATTGTATAGACTGAGAATGATTTTATTGTTCTGCTGGCATTATTTTTAAGTAGTATTCTGTTTAGTAAACGCAGAATAAAGTCCATTTCCTGTGGAAGAGTATCCCCTTTTCACCTCAGAGCATTAATGAGGGTCACCACTGTTTCACTTGAACATATAATAAATTACAGAAAATGCATAGGAAGACCTACAATGTTACTAGATCATTTTAGGATTTACCTTTTTGCTTAGGGTTGTGAAAAATTATGATTTCATTTGTAATAGTGGTCACTACTTTGTCTATATGTTCTTAATGACGTGTTTTCTAGTGTTTTTTAAACATGGCATTGTCTTTTATGGGTAGGATTGTTTTTGCTGTCCAATTCACATCCGTACCCACCTCCCAACCTATGTCTCTTCCTACTTCTACTTCTTTGCATTCTTTCCAGATTTTACCAGAACATGGACTAGTTAGGAGGTCAGAGTTTACTGATAATTCCTTTTGTACAGTTTCTGCATCGACACCAGTTAGTAGTGAACATCACTAATTGTTGGGTGTGTGGTCTTATACCACATACTATAGATAGAGGCATTCCCTATTTGGTCCTGCCATATATGGCCTTTGTGCTACTGCGTGTGTAAGGAGACCTGTCCCGAGAGAGTCGCTAAGTAATAGGATTATGCTTCAGCAACATCTTGATGATTTGATAAATATAGACCTGGACTCAGACTAGCGTGAGTATAGGTTATTTCCTATGTAAGGGCAAAAGGAGCGTCTGTGGTACTGAAAATTCTGGACTCGTGTAATAAACTTTGTCGTAGCATGACGATTTTTATATCAAAAGACCGAGAATGGCTAGTACACTATGTACAAGCATTTTCGTCATATTCCAGTAACGATTTCACCTCGAAATCGTCATTTTCGTCCTGAACCCTTGGCTTCCATTTTGTGTACAGCAGCCATTTTGTGAGTTGCCCTCACATAGGCTTATAACTACAGCCAAATTCGATTCCAAAGGACACGTACACCTTAATTGACTTCTCTGTGACCTGGGCAAGCTGAAACCATTGCCCCAGGCCGAACTTGCCCGGCCAGTTCCTTTCCCAGTGGCCGAGCGAGATAGCATCAAGGCACAACATGCCATAAACCTTTTCATCGCACACACACCCTGTCTTATCTTACTCACACCTGTCTCTGCTCCTTCTTTATGGCCTATTTACGATGGGGATGTGCCGGGTTTTTATTATGGGTTTGTGCAGCTGGTGTAAGAAGGAATGTTGGGTTTTGCATGCTTGCAAAACCTAGGACTGCCCCTTGCTTTTGTATTGAGTCATGTAACGCTAAAAAACAATATAAAAGGCCTCTGTCCTCTGTGTTCCTCAGACTGCCTCATTCAATTGCTAAGGCAGTTGGGTGACGTAGCCTCACTTAATTGTGTTTAATAAAGATGTCTTTTTCATATTTCAGCTTCTGTGCCAAGTTTTTGTTATATTAGTAAGTATTCCCTGAGAACGAAATTTGCCAGTTCTTCAAGACCCTCACGGGTATGTAGCACGCTCTACAAATGTTTGATTGATTGATTGATTGAAGAGTCTGGCAAGAGGGCTGCAGAGCAAGGAACGAAGGTGAGAGTCCGTCCAGAGGGCGGAAGAGAAAGGAACGAAGGCAAGAGTCCGTCCAGAGGGCCGGAGAAATCGGAACGAAGTCAAGAGTCTGCCCAGAGTGCCAGAGAGCAAGGAACGAAGGCGATAGTCCGTCCAGAGGGCCTGAGAAATAGCAACAAAGGCAAGAGTCTGCCCAGAGTGCCAGAGAGCAAGGAATGGAGGCGAGAGTCAGTCGGAGGGCTGGAGAGCAAGGAACTAAGGCGAGAGTCCGTCCAGAGGACCGGAGAGCAAGGAACAAAGACGAGAGTCTGTCCAGAGGGCAGAAGAGCAAGGAACGAAGGCGATAGTCTATCCAGAGGGCAGAAGAGCAAGGAACAAAGTCGAGAGTCTGCCCGGAGGGCAGAAGAGCAGGGAATGAAGGCGAGAGTCTGTCCGGAGAGCAAGGAACGAAGGTGAGAGTCAGTCCAGTGGGCCGGAGAGGAAGGAATGAAGGCAAGAGTCTGTCCAGAAGGCCGAAGAGCAAGAAACAAAGGCGAGAGTTTGTCCAGAGGACTGGAGAGCAAGGAACGAAGATGAGAGTCTGTCCAGAGGGCCGGAGAGCAAGGAACAAAGGCGAGAGTCTGTCCAGCAGGCTGTAGAGCAAGGAACGAAGACCAGTCTGTCCAGTGACCTGTAGAGTGAGAAACAAAGGTGAAAGTCCTGTCCAGAGGGCCAAAGGGCAAGGAACAAAGGCGAGAGTCTGTCCAGGGGGATGGAGAGCAAGGAATGAAGGCGAGAGTCTGTCCAGAAGGCTGTAGAGCAAGGAACGAAGGTGAGAGTCTGTCTAGAGGGCTGAAGAGCAAGGAACGAAAGCGAGAGCTGTCTAGGGGGCAGGAGAGAAAGGAACGAAGGTGAGAGTCCGCACAGAGGGCCAGAGAGAAAGGAACGCAAGCGAGAGTCTGTCCAGAAGGCTGGAGAGCAAGGAACCAAGGTGAGAGTCTGTCCAGAGGGCAGTAGAGCAAGGAACGAAGGTCAGAGTCTGTCCAAGAGGCCGAAGAGCAAGCAAAAAGGTGGGAGTCTGTCCAGAGTGCCGTAGAGCAAGGAACGAAGAAGGCGAGAGTCTGTCCAGAGGGCCGAAGAGCAAGGAACGAAGGCAAGAGTCTGTCCATAGGGCCGAAGAGCAAGGAACAAAGGCGAGAGTCTGTTCAGAGGGCTGTAGAGCAAAGAACGAAAGCAAGAGTCTGTTCAAGGGGGCAAGGAGCAAGCAACGAAGGTGAGAGTCTGTCCAGAGGGACAGAGAGCAAGGACAGAAGAAGGCGAGAGTCTATCTAGAGGGCCGAAGAGCAAGGAATGAAGGCAAGAGTCTGTCCAGAGGGCTGTAGAGCAAGGAACTAAGGCGATAGTCTGTCTAGAGGGCTAAAGAGCAAGGAACGAAGGCGAGAGGCTGTGCCGAGGGCCTAAGAGCAAGGAACAAAGGCAAGAGTCTATCTAGAGGGCCGAAGAGCAAGGAATGAAGGCAAGAGTCCGTCCACAGGGCTGGAGAGCAAAGAAGGAAGGTGAGAATCTGTCCAGGAGGCCGGAGAGCAAGGAACGAAGGCGAGAGTCCGTCCAGAGGGCCGGAGAGCAAGGAACAAAGGCAAGAGCCTGTCCAGAGAGCCGCAGAGCAAGGAATGAAGGCGAGAGTCTGTCCAGAGGACAATCGGGGGTCTGGGCGGTCCCTGAAAGCAGATGGTTGGACAAAGGTCGCATCTTTTGCAACACCAGAGGAAAAGGTCGTAACCTCCAATGTCAATTTTCCTTCTCTTTGGGAGATCATAGACAAAGTAGACCTGAGGGCGCCTGTTGAATGGTCAGGAATAAAGGGTTTCCTAATAAACTCAGGAGGTTGGCTATATTTGTCTTTGTGACCAATGCACGGGTCCTTCAATAAGGATTTCTTGGCCACAGGTGGCCCATGCAGAGCCAGAGGCAGCCCACGCAGAGCCGCAGGGGGCCCACACAGAGTAGCCAAACGAAGAGCCAGAGGTGGCTGAAGCAAAGCCAGAGGCGGCATAAGCAGAGCTGCAGGTGGCCCACGTACAGCCAGTGGCGGCCCATGAAGAGCCGGAGATGCCCCACGTGGAGCCACAGACACTCACTGCAGAGCAGCAGGTAGCCCCTGCGGAGCCACAGTCAGCCCCCGCAGAGCCACAGGCGGCCCACTCAGAGCCACTGGCTGTCTATGCAGAGCCACAGGCTGTCTACGTAGAGACCCCCTTTTGTACCACTTTGTTCGCCATAAGTTGGCAGGGTATGCTCAGACGTGAGTCCCTTGCTCACTTTGCCACTGGATTCAAGCAAGCCGGGCTGAAGACGGCTGAAATGCCAGAAACCGGTCCTAGGAAGCTTGATTCCGGTCCAGGTAAGGCATGGCTTGGCAGTTCGAGCTGGACTGTTCCCATGAGGCACAGGGTCAGACTGATTTGCATATGGCCATGTCTGAACTGGGGTGGCAGAGTGGGCTAAAGAACGGTGATGGATTAAACCCAGATCTGTTGACTGGGTGTGGGTGTTTGATTGGTTCAGAAGCTCCGTCCACTACGTAGAGCCTCAGGTGGCCCCTGCAGAGCCGCATGAGGCCCACACAGAGCCACAGGTGGGCCCTGCAGAGCTGCATCTGATCTATACAGCCACTCAGGGCCACAGGGGGCACACTTAGAGTCACAGGCGGCCCACGCAGAGCCAGAATTGTAACCAAAACATAGCCAGAGGCGGGCCATGGAGAACCAGAGGTAAACCACGTGGAGCCGCAGGGGGCTCATTCAAAGCCAGAGGTGGCCCACGCTGAGCCACAGGTGGCCCCTGCAGAGCATCAAGTGGCCCATGCAGAGCCACAGGCGGTCTACGCACAGCCACTGGCTGTCTACATAGAGCCATGAGCGCCCTCTGTGGAGCCACAGGTGATCCACGCAGAACCACAGGTAGGCCATGCAGAGCCACAGGCGAGCCACGCAGAGCCATAGGTGGCCCATACAGAGCCAGAGGTGGCCCACGCAGAGCCAAAGGTGGTCTACGTAGGGCCACAGGTGTCCCACAAGGAGCCATAGTAGTTCCTTCAGAGCCACAGGCAGCCCATGCAGAGTCACAGGGGGTCTACGCAGAGCCACAGGCGGTCCACACAGAGCCAGAGGTGGCCCCTGAAGAGCCGCAGTGGACCCATGCAGAGCCGCAGGGGGCACACGCAGAGTCACGGGTGGCCCCGTGCAGAGTTACAGGCGGAATGTGCAGAGCTACAGGAATTATGTGCAGAGCCACAGGAGGCCCGTGTACAGCCAAATTACGCTGGTTCAGAGCCATAGGAGGCCCGTGCAGAGCCACAGATGGCTCACACAGAGCTACAGGCGGCCTAAGCAGAGCCATATGTGGCCCAAGCAGTGCCACAGACAGCCCACGAAGAGTCGCATGGGGCTCATGCAGAGCCTCAGGGGGCCAATGCTGAACCTCAGGTGGCCCACGGAGAGCCTCAGGTGGCCATACATAGCCTGTGGCTCATACAGAGCCAGAGGCAGACGCGGCCAATGCAGAGCCAGAGGAGGCCCATGCAGAGCAGCAGACGGCCCATGCAGAGTCAAAGGTGGCCCATGCAGAGCCAGAGGCAGCCCTTGCAGAGGTGCAGGTGCCCCTTGCAGAGGCGCATCCGCCCCGTGCAGAGCCCCAGGTGCCGGGTGCAGAGCCGCAGGCACTGGGTGCAGAGCCACAGGTGGCCGATGCAGAGCCACAGGTGGTCCACTGCAGGCAGCTCACCCACACCAAGAGGCAAAACACACATACCCAGAGGCAGCCCACGCACAGACAAAGGCAGCCCACACAGAGCCTCCTGTCAGCCCGACACTGTTCAACATCTACATGGCACCACTCGCTCACGTCGCCCGACTGCACGACCTCAACATCATCTCCTACGCTGACGATACCCAGCTGATCCTCTCCCTCACAAAGGACCCCCTCACCGCCAAAACCAAGCTCTACGACGGAATGAAAGCCGTCGCCGAGTGGATGAAGAACAGCCGTCTGAAGCTGAACTCGGACAAGACGGAGGTCCTCATCCTCTGCTCCACCCACTCGGCGTGGGACAACTCCTGGTGGCCGGCCACACTGGGAGCAGCACCAACACCCACCAATCACACACGCAATCTAGGGGTCATCCTCGACTCCATCCTCTCCATGACCAAGAAAGTCAACGCCGTCTCGACCTCCTGCTTCAACACCCTCCGCATGCTCCGCAAGATCTGCAGGTGGATCCCCACTGAAACAAGACAAACGGTCACCCAGGCCCTCGTCAGCAGCAGGGTAGACTACGGAAACACCCTCTACGCAGGAGCCTCAGCCAAAGTCCTGAAACGACTACAACGCATACAGAACGCCTCCACTCACTTGATCCTCGACATCCCTCGCCGCAGCCACATCACACCCCACCTGAGAGACCTGTACTGGCTCCCCGTCAACAAGAGGATCACCTTCAAGCTCCTCACCCACGCACACAAAGCACTCCACAACACAGGACCTGCATACCTCAACAGACGATTCATCTTCTACACCCCGAACCACCAGCTCTGCTCAGCCTCCCTCGCCACCGTCCCCCGCATCCGAAGAGCGACCACCGGCGGCAGAATATTCTCCCACCTTGCCGCCAAAATCTGGAACACCCTCCCCATCCTCCTACAACAGACCCAGGACCTTCTTACCTTATTTATTTATTTATTTATAGGCTTATAACGCGCCGGCATCACACCCGAAGGTGTATCTCCGCGCGGTGCTGTGAAATAAACAGGTCGAGCAGCGCTCCTCCTAGAATAGTGCTGTCTTTAGGCATTTCCTGAAGACTAAATGACTCGGGCATTCTCTGAGGGAAAGGGGAAGATTGTTCCATAGACGTGGGCCCATGATGGAGAGGGCGCGGCCTCCCTGTCTGGTCTTGTAATGTCTGGGAACCTGAAGTAACAGTTGGTTACTGGACCTAAGATTGCGGGAAGGGCGGTGATGCACGAATTTCTCTGCCAGATAGTGAGGTCCCAGGTTGTGAAGACTCTTGTGTACCACACAGCAGATCTTGAATTCCACCCGCTTCCGGATAGGAAGCCAGTGGAGGGCCTTGAGGAGGGGCAGGGACGGCGTTCTGGGGGGGGTATTAGTTACCAGCCGTGCCGCGGTGTTCTGAACCACCTGCAATTTATTGAGCACTCCTTCGTTGGCTGCTAAAAATAGGCCATTACAATAGTCCAGGCGGCTCAGAACGAGGGCCTGGACCAAGGTCTTCCGTGTATTGTCTGGTAGGAGGGGGAACACTTTCCGAAGGAGGCTAATAATGTGGAAGCAGGACCCTGCCGTGGTGCTGGCATGATGGAAGAGGGTAAGGTCATGGTCTAAACGGACCCCCAGGTTTTTTACTACCTGTTTCGGAAGAGGGGCCTGACCCAGGCTGGGGGGCCACCAGTCGGGGGTCCACAGGATTTTTGCCTCTCCAAATAGCATGACCTCTGACTTTCCCACGTTACACTGGAGAAAGTTCTTGGCCATCCAGCTGGCGATCGCAGTCATGCCGTTGGAGAAAGCTTGTCTTATCTCCGGGGTAAAGGTCTTAAAAGTGAACAGCAGCTGCGTGTCGTCAGCGTAAGAGATGGGCATAAACCCGAAAGACCTCGTCATGTTGGCCAGAGAGGAGACATATACGTTAAACAACGTAGGGCTGAGACAGGAGCCCTGCGGGACTCCTCTGATGATACTGGCAGAAGTGGAGCTAAAAGAGCCCATATTCACCTTCTGGGTACGCTCAGAGAGAAAGCTGGTGAACCACGCCAAGGCAGATCTGTCAATGCCTATCTCCTTTAATCTGGTGAGGAGGATGGCGTGGGATATGGTGTCGAATGCTGCGGATAAGTCCAGCAGCACCAACACCACTGACAGCCCTCTGTCCAGGGACAGGCGTATGGCATCCGTGACGGAAAGAAGAGCCGTCTCGGTGCTATGCCTAGGCCTGAACCCGGACTGAGAGTGATCCAGACTGCCAGTCTGCTCAATGAAGCTGGAAAGGTGGTGATTCACATGCTTCTCCATCAGTTTGCCGACGAACGGCAGAAGGGAGATTGGCCTCAGATTGGTCATGTCTGACCAGGGGATGGAGGTGTTTTTCCTGATAGGCTTGACCATGGCCTCTTTCCACTCCCGGGGGACCAGTCCCTCGGAGAGGGAGCGGTTGATCACCGTCAGAATGGAGGGACTGAGGACACTCCCAATGAGGTGCATGACACGGGCAGGTACAGGGTCAACTGGGCTGCCTGATTTAATGGTCCCAATCAGGGAGTTGACTTGGTCCAAGGTAATCTCGGGGATGGAGGACAGCGCAGCTGGAGCAGCGCAGGCTATTCCAGGCTGAAGGCTAGAAGAGGAGTCCTTTTCATCAACGGATGGACTTGATTGGGAAATGTTTCGATAAATGGCATCGATTTTATCGGAAAAAAACCCTGCAGTATCATCACACAGTTTTTGGGTCAGCACTTCTGGGCTGTCGCAAGCGACGGGCTTGGTGAATGTGCAGAGAACCTGGTACAGCAGTTTAGGGTCATTGCCAGCCTCAGAGAGTTGGGAGACAATATGGGACTTACGGGCAGCTCTGATGTTTTTGTGATAGAGTCTCATGGCTGAGCCATAACGGTCTCTATCGACAGTGCTGCGCGAGATTCTCCAGGATTTCTCCAACTTCCTGCAGGCCTTTTTCTCCGCACGCAGTAAGTCCGAGTACCATGGTTCCTGCTTGCGGTCAAAGCGCCGATTGCAGCGTCTTAGGGGGGCAATAAGGTTGACCGCCGTACTCAAGGCATCATTGAATTTGGACAGGGCCGAACTGGGGGAGTCTGAGGGGAGAAAGTCAGGAGGTATAAAAGCCGTTTTAAAAGTGTCAGCGGACATCTTGTGCCACTACCTGCGCCATAACGGAAGGGGGACAGGGAGGGGGCGTTCTTCGGAGAGAATGGGGAGGGAAAAATTAATTATAAAGTGGTCGGTCCATTCCACCTGCGTTGGGGGATAACAAGTCAGGGAGTGCGAGTTTGACAGAATTATGTCGAGGGTATGACCAGCCTGATGGGTCGGACCCTGGTTGCACTGTTTAAAGCCTAGGGCCGATAAGTCAGCCAGCAGGTTGCGCGCTTCTGCATTGTCAGATAGTTCACTGTGGACATTGAAATCTCCCAGGAGTACAAAATTGGTCCCTATGCTGATATGAGGAGCTAGTGTCTCCAGAAGGAGGGTCGAAGCCTCGGTATAGGGGCCCGGGGGGCGGTACACCAATGCTCCCTTCCAGCAGGCTTGAGATGTAGAACCAATTTTGAAAACCAGAATTTCAATGTCACTAGTACAACATTGGTCGAGAAAGGTAACAGTGAAAGTGTCTTTATAGATTACAGCGACCCCGCCACCGGTTTTGACAGGGCGGTCTAGCCTAAGAATCTTGTACCCCAAAGGGACCCCCAAGGTGATAGCAGGGACCAGGTGGGGTTTAAGCCAGGTCTCCGTACAGAAGCAGTAATCAGGGCGGGTTGAGTGAATTAAGTCCCAAACCTCCGAGTGATGCTTCGGGAGGGATCTTATATTACAGAGTATGCTGTTGCCCCTAGGGGGCATGGGGCTACGGTCATCAGGGGTAGGTGTGCCTACAAGGGGAGGACAAGGATATGACTGATAGTGACAATGCTTGCAGGAAAACGGGCCCCCGGGACATGGGCCGGAGTCCTGTGCGCAGCCTTTTAGCGGCGGGTGCCACAGATTACGTAAGTCATTAGAGGAATACCTTATTCTGCCCGCTACACTACAGGTAGAGGCTACAGAAGTAGGGTTCATGGCCCCTGGCCCCGTTCGGTCACGGACGGGCACAGACGGGCTCCTCTCTGGCTCGTCTCAGGCGCGACTAAGGCGCCCCCTGCGCGCAACCGCTGCGCGCTTGGGCGACGAGAGGGCTTAAATGCCCTGCCTGATGTGATCTGCTAGAGCGCTAACAGCGCGATAGTCTGGGTGGGGTCACTGGCTCTTCCTGTCCCGCCCTCCGCTCAATCGGCACTGGTTGCCGTGTCGGAACGGGGCGGGGCAAGGGAAGAATCGAGCGCAGGCCCAGGAAGTCAGCACAATAATAACAGTGAGTATCCCAATATTTTTTAAAATGTAGTAATCACAGATTAAAAGTAAAACTGTGCAGGAGCACACAAACAGGTACCGGCTAGTGGGGAGCGCAGAGCGCTGTCGCAATCACAGCAGATAACACAAGCGGGTCGGGGAGACTCTGCCACCGTCCTCCCTTCCGCAAGCTGCCGCAGCTCCTCGCCGCCTTAAATGCCCTGCCTGATGTGATCTGCTAGAGCGCTAACAGCTCGATAGTCTGGGTGGGGTCACTGGCTCTTCCTGTCCCGCCCTCCGCTCAATCGGCACTGGTTGCCGTGTCGGAACGGGGCGGGGCAGGGGAAGAATCGAGCGCAGGCCCAGGAAGTCAGCACAATAATAACAGTGAGTATCCCAATATTTTTTAAAATGTAGTAATCACAGATTAAAAGTAAAACTGTGCAGGAGCACACAAACAGGTACCGGCTAGTGGGGAGCGCAGAGCGCTGTCGCAATCACAGCAGATAACACAACCTTCATGAGGCTACTCAAGAACTGGCTATTCGAGCAGTAGCAGCACCCCTCCCCCAGCGCCTTGAGACCCGAATGGGTTAGTAGTGCGCTTTACAAATGCATTGATTGATTGATTGATTGATTGAGCCAGCGTAGGACCATGAAGAGCCACAGATGGCCCACGTGTACCACAGACGGCCCCTGCAGAGCAGCAGGTGGCCCACTCAGAGCAACAGGCAGCCAACGCAGAGCCACTGGCGGTCTACGCAGAGCCACAGGTGGCCCTTGCAGAGCAGCAGGAGCTCCACGCAGAGCCACAGGTGGACCCTACAGAGCCACAGGCGATCCACGCAGAGCCACAGGGCACCCACGCAGAGGGGCAGGGGGCACATGCAGAGTCACAGGTGAACCCTGCAGAACCACAGGTGATCCACGCAGAGCGGCAGGGGGCACATTCAGAGTCACAGGCGGACCCTGCAGAGCCACAGGTGATCCACGCAGAGCCACAGGGCACCCACGCAGAGCGGCAGGGGGCCCATGCAGACTCACTGCAGACCCTGCAGAGCCACAGGTGATCCACGCAGAGCCACAGGGCACCCACGCAGAGCGGCAGGGCACCCACGCAGAGCGGCAGGGGGCACATTCAGAGTCACAGGCAGACCCTGCAGAGCCACAGGCGATCCACGCAGAGCCACAGGGCACCCACACAGAGCGGCAGGGGGCACATTCAGAGTCACAGGCAGACCCTGCAGAGCCACATGTGATCCACGCAGAGCCACAGGGCACCCACACAGAGCGGCAGGGGGCACATTCAGAGTCACAGGCAGACCCTGCAGAGCCACAGGCGATCCACGCAGAGCCACAGGGCACCCACACAGAGCGGCAGGGGGCACATTCAGAGTCACAGGCAGACCCTGCAGAGCCACATGTGATCCACGCAGAGCCACAGGGCACCCACGCAGAGCGGCAGGAGACACATTCAGAGTCACAGGCAGACCCTGCGGGCCACAGGCGATCCACGCAGAGCCACAGGGCACCCACACAGAGCGGCAGGGGCCACACACAGACAGACGTTTTAGGGCATGGGCAAAGTGGGCTCTGGCCCTGTGCCCCAAACTTTCAGGGGGACCTCTGATAGAGCCAGCTCTGTTCTGCAGATAAACTTGCCTTAATGATCTTGCATACTCCCTGAACAGATTGTTTTAAATACCAATCTCTGTTCATTTATTTTTAATGTGGGTGATGAGTAAGAATTTATCGCAGACATTTTGCAGAAAAATGTGTTTATGTTTCATGCAACATTCACAAAAAAGAAATCTTTTAGATCAAACAGGCCATCACATATCAGAAATGGGAGGGTGTCACAGAGAATATTTGCAGTAATTTTAGTGAGCTGCTGCTGTGTTATAATATTGAAAACAGACGTCATTTCCTCTGAATATTAGAATTTGGACAAGTACGCAAGTGCACTCGCAGTGACCAGGGCAAAGTGGTCACGAAAGAGCTGAATTTGGATCCTAAACCCAAATCTGTTCTGAACAGGGGCCCCCAAAATACATTTGGCCCAGGGCCCCCGAAATCCTTAATATGTCTCTGCAGGCAGTCACAGGCATCCCACGCAGAGCCGCAGGGGGCTTATTCAGAGCCAAAGGTAGCCCAAGCGGAACTACAGGCAGCCCCTGCAGAGTCAAAGGTGGCCCACGCAGAGCCACAGGTGGCCCACGCAGAGCCGCAGGGGGCTTATTCAGAGCCAAAGGTAGCCCAAGCGGAACTACAGGCGGCCCCTGCAGAGCAACATGCAACCCATGCAGAGTCACAGGCAGTCGACGCAGTCACAGGTGGCCCACACAGAGCCACAGGCCGCCCACGCAGAGCCACAGGCCGCCCACGCAGAGCCACAGGCCGCCACGCAGAGCCACAGGCAGTCAACGCAGAGTCACAGGCGGGCCACGTAGAGCCACAGGCAGTCGACGCAGAGTCACAGGCAGCCACACAGAGCCACAGGCGGGCCACATAGAGCCACAGGCAGTCGACGCAGAGTCACAGGTGGCCCACACAGAGCCACAGGCGGGCCACGCAGAGCCACAGGTGGCTCATGCAGAGTCACAGGCAGTCGACGCAGTCACAGGTGGCCCACGCAGAGCCAGAGTCGGTCCAATAAGAGCCAGAGGTAGGCCATGGAGAGCCAGAGGCAGCCCACGCAGAGCCACAGGGGACCCACGCAGAGCCACAGGTGGTCAATGCAGAGCCACAGGCAGTCGACGCAGAGCCACAAGTGGCCCACGCAAAGCCACAGGCAGTCGACGCAGAGCCACAAGTGGCCCAGGCAGAGCCACAGGCAGTCGACGCAGAGCCACAAGTGGCCCACGCAGAGTCACAGGCAGTCGACGCAGAGCCACAAGTGGCCCACGCAGAGCTACAAGTGACCCACGCAGAGCCACAGGTGGTCCATGCAGAGTCACAAGGGACCCACGCAGAGCCACAGGTGGTCAATGCAGAGCCACAGGCAGTCGACGCAGAGCCACAAGTGGCCCACGCAGAGCCACAGGCAGTCGACGCAGAGCCACAAGTGGCCCACGTAGAGTCACAGGCAGTCGACACAGAGCCACAAGTGGCCCACGCAGAGCTACAAGTGACCCACGCAAAGCCACAGGTGGTCCACGCAGAGTCACAAGGGACCCACGCAAAGCCACAGGTGGTCAATGCTGAGCCACAGGTGGCCCACGCAGAGTCACAGGCAGTCGACGCAGAGTCACAGGCCGCCACGCAGAGCCACAGGTGGTCAATGCAGAGCCACAGGCAGTCGACGCAGAGCCAAAAGTGGCCCACGCAGAGCCACAGGCAGTCGACGCAGAGCCACAAGTGGCCCACGCAGAGCTACAAGTGACCCACGCAGAGCCACAGGTGGTCCACGCAGAGTCACAAGGGACCCACGCAAAGCCACAGGTGGTCAATGCTGAGCCACAGGTGGCCCACGCAGAGTCACAGGCAGTCGACGCAGAGCCACAAGTGGCCCACGCAGAGCTACAAGTGACCCACGCAGAGCCACAGGTGGTCCACGCAGAGTCACAAGGGACCCACGCAAAGCCACAGGTGGTCAATGCTGAGCCACAGGTGGCTCACACAGAGACACAGACAGTCGACGCTGAGCCACAGGTGGCCCACGCAGAGCCACAGGTGGTCCACACAGAGCATCAAGCTGCCCACGCAGTCACAGGCAGTCAGAGGCAGCCCACACAGAACACAAGTGCCCTGTGCAGAGCAGCAGGCGGCTCGTACAGAGGCACAGGCTGTCCCGTGCAGAGTCACAGGCAGCCACGCAGAGCCACTGGAGTTACATGTAGAGCTATAGGAGGCCAAACTGATGCAAAAACACAGGTGGCTCACAGAGAGCAAGAGGCAGCTCACGCAGAGCCAGAGATGGCCCATGCAGAGCCACAGGCTGCCTATGCAGAGAAACAAAGGGCCCGTGCAGAGCAGCAGGCGGCCCAATGAAAGCCACAGGCGGCCAACGCAGAGCCTAAGTCGGCCTGTGCAGAGCCATATCAGGCTCGTGCAGAACCACAGGTGTTTCGCACAGAGGCTGACCACGCAGAGCCACAGGAGGCCCATGCAGAGCCATAGGTGGACCATGTAAAGCTAGAGGCGGTCCACGCAGATCATCATGCTGCCCACGCAGAGTCACAGGCAGCCCACACAGAACCACAAGTGGCCTGTGCAGAGCAGTAGGCAACTCATACAGAGACACAGGGGGCGCGATTCACAGAACTAACTTAAGACTAAATCCTAAACTTACTACCATCTTGGTATTCACAGAAGGCATTTACTCATTTCGGTATTCAAAGAAGGCACTTACTCATTTTGGTATTCATAGAAGGCACTTACTCATTTCGGTATTCAAAGAAGGCACTTACTCATTTTGGTATTCACAGAAGGCACTTACTCATTTCGGTATTCAAAGAAGGCACTTACTCATTTTGGTATTCACAAAAGGCACTTACTCATTTCGGTATTCAAAGAAGGCACTTACTCATTTTGGTATTCACAGAAGGCACTTACTCATTTTGGTATTCACAGAAGGCACTTACTCATTTCGGTATTCACAGAAGGCACTTACTCATTTCGGTATTCAAAGAAGGCACTTACTCATTTTGGTATTCACAGAAGGCACTTACTCATTTCGGTATTCAAAGAAGGCACTTACTCATTTTGGTATTCACAGAAGGCACTTACTCATTTCGGTATTCATAGAAGGCACTTACTCATTTTGGTATTCACAGAAGGCACTTACTCATTTCGGTATTCAAAGAAGGCACTTACTCATTTTGGTATTCACAGAAGGCACTTACTCATTTCGGTATTCACAGAAGGCACCAAGGGCCAGATGTAGGTGGCCAATTACCGGTCGGTAACGGCCGAATTCGGCCGTTACCGACCGGTAATTGGATTTTGAGATGTAGGGGGAAAAAAACAGGCATTTTCTGTAATTTTACCGAATCGGTAAATATAGCGGTCGGTAAAATTACCTAAAATGCATTTTCGGTATGTAGGTGCCAAGTTGCACATTGACACAGGGCTTTGAAAATCGGTATTTTACCATGCAATACAATTGCATGGTAAAATACCGATGCAGGTGTACATGCACATCTGTGCATGTACACCTGTGCCATGTGGCACACATACATGCCCTTAGGGCATGTATGTGTGCCACATGGCACACAAGCCTAAAACAGGGGTGCCAGAGGGTGTCAAAGTGACACCCCCTGCACCCTTGCTAAAATCGGTATTTACCGATTCTGTAATTACAGAATCGGTATTGCCCATTGATTCCTATGGGCTTCACAGCCCATAGGAATCAATAGGAAATACCGATTCGGTATTTCCAGATTCGGTAAATACCGAATCTTAACGATTCGGTATTTCCACATCTGGAAATACCTACATCTCCCCCTTCATATTTACCACTTCTTAAATACCGAATCGGTAAAATTCGGTATTTAAGAGGTGGTAAATATGAATTACCTACATCTGGCCCTTACTCATTTCGGTATTCAAAGAAGGCACTTACTCATTTCGGTATTCACAGAAGGCACTTACTCATTTCGGTATTCAAAGAAGGCACTTACTCATTTTGGTATTCACAGAAGGCACTTACTCATTTTGGTATTCACAGAAGGCACTTACTCATGTTGGTATTCACAGAAGGCACTTACTCATTTTGGTATTCACAGATGTTAAAATCTAGATTGCGACTTAAACATTATCGGCGCCATCTTGTCCCTTTCAGGCTCATATGTGCGCGTAAGCAGCAGCCATTTTGAATGCCATGGCCTCTCTGCCCACTGCCGATAGCCAGCGCGTCTTTCTCTCTCTCTCTCTCTCTCTCGACCTCGCAAACATCCCCCGCGCATTGACAGCCCCCGCTCTCACACGCTCGGGCCATAAACCACCTCTTTCAGCGCGACTCTGCCTCAGAACCACATCCCGTACCCGGCCAACACCTCCCTCCGTCCCTTTGATGCACACATCCTTTGATGGACCCCCATCCTCTGTGCCCGATTGTCCGGCCCGATCCCAGGCCGTCACCTAGCCCTGCGGATGCAGTTTATTGCCCATACAGTAGGCAGCTGCCCCTCTTCAAAGGGATCTAAGACTAATCGAAACCCCCCTCCCCATGAGATCCGATCAGCCGCACACATTCCTGGAATCGGCGGAATATCCAGCTGCGCGACAGTCGTCACCTGCTGAGATCGGGGTGGGGACTTCTACTGTAAATGTGTGTGGGAACGGGGATGAAGCGGGGATTTCAAAGATGTCTTTCCGTACTTCAAAGCATTGACAGGAATGTGTTTCATGCAATAAAGTCATAAACTTGTGTATAAGAGGCCAGGCCTCAGAGATGCGGTTAGAGCACCTCGAGAAGATACCCTGTTGTCTGATTTGACGTGTTCTGCTCCGTCGGAATAAACCTCTGTTTCCTGCCTTCCAGTCTCCAGCGCCTGCCTCTTTGTTTGATAATTTCGAGTGGTATGAGAGGCGACTAACGCCGGGCAATACTTGGGTATTTATCGACTGAAATCTGCCCCACCTTTTACAATTGGCGACCCAAACGTGGGGCCCATCAGCGACACGTGGATCCAGTGGGAGAGGTCCTGACGACAGAGTGAACGACTGCAACGATCGGGAAGTGCACCTGCCCGATAGACCCTCGTCTGGCAGCCGATCATCCGAACTTCACCGGTTCCGAACAGACCTCTCTCGAGTGATCTACGGTCCTGACTGGGAACCATCAGGAGTGCCGCAGCGATTACGGAGAATAGAGGACGATCGGGCGCTGGAAGCGGAAGACGAGAAACTGTCCTTGCGGTCCGGGTAAGGTCGTGTAAACACGACAAATTGCGAAACGATCGTCTGACTGTCTGAAAATACTAGTATTGCTCTCTGATTGTTTTTTTTTTAGATATTCTCTGCCTGCAAATGGGGAAGAATAGAAATATTCGTGCCTATTTTTCTCCCCACTGACTGATTGATTGTTCGAACATTGGTTGTTCGAAGCTGGTTCTTTTTGAGGTATTCTCTGTTTGCAAATAACGTAGCATAGAAATATTCTGTCTAGTCTTTGCAAGTAGTGAAGGATAGGTAGTGCGGACCTTTGTCCCCCTCTGTAATCTGTCATGCCTATCTTCTCCCCACTGATTAGTAGTTGGTTCAACCCGGACCGCTTATTAGAGATGAACCATTCAGCTCCACTGGAAGGCACCCCTAATAAGGACATGTTCACTAAATACGGACTAGTCGCCATAGCTTATAGTAAACTATGGCATAAATATACAAGAAAGGATCAGGAAAGTCAGTGGCCACTGATAGGATCCTTTGATGATGATAAAGTAAACGTGTTGGAAACAGCCCTTCGTAACAATAAGGCAACGCCCACTATGCTCGACAGCCTCGGCATGTGGCGCAAAGAAGCAGAACAACGAAAGAAGAGAAACGAAGTCAGAGTAGAGAAAGAGCTACGAAAAGCAGCTCACCTAGCTGCTAGAAAGTTAGAGGAAGAGGTAAAGGAGAGGGAGAAAGCCAAACAGAAGCAAGAGTCCGAAACATCGGGCCAGTGTCCTGTTAGAACACCCTCTATGCTCTACCCTGAGATACCCTCGAAACAACGAGCGAACAATGATTTATTACTAGGTCCCCCAATCATCTACATGCCTCCCCCATACGCCCCTTCCCAAACCTTAGTACAACACCCGCAGCCCCCAAGTACGGGTGAGAATAGTGCCAAGACTTCGGTCCTCACGACCTCCGCGCCGGACGAACCCCTTGTAATCAACGCAGCACAAACAGTAACACTAGATGACCCTGAAACTAGAAGGAAAGATTCCACTAGAATGAACCGATTGAGCAAAGATGAACGAGTAGGGATCGATAAGATAGTGAAGACACTGGTGGAACGAAAAGAGAGTGAGGAATACGTAACAGATATGTACAATTCGTATGCCAATAGCCACAGAGGACACTTTGTTGTGCGATTTTGTTATCACACCCTCAATGCCTATGAGGATCGATACCAAGATAAGGGTCCTGAGAGGTTAACGACTCTCTATAGGAAAGTTGACATTGGGGATGAAGGCGAGTGTGATGTGACGAACCTCTTCACGCGTACGCTTGAAGTCTTCCGCCACCTCACTGAACAGAGACCAGAAACTAGCGCTGCGACTCCTGTAGCGACCGAACCCCAAACAGAAAAAGCTAATACAATGATGCCTATAAAGGAGGCCGCTCCCTACTGGGTTCCCCCAAGAGGACAGGGAACACATGACGACATTAACCACCAAGATGCAAGAGGGAGAGTTGTTTATAACTGGGTCTACCAACCATGGGATCGGCAAGACATTTTGACGTTCCGAAAATCCTTGCCTGATTTACGAAAGAACGCCACCGCCTTTTATACTGAATTAGGCACAGCCTTGGGTTCGACGATTATGACCCTAGTGGACATCGATTTGTTTTTCGGGCTATGTCTGCCAGCTGATGTGTGGAAGCAAATCCGGAAAGTCGACCACCTTGAGCTGTTCAGACATACCTGGTCGCAACTCGATGGCATAGATAGGCAACGAGAGCCTGGGCAGAAACCTTTAAAATCCATTCTAGACCTCCCAGACAAGATCGTCCAGAAATTGAAAACCCTGATCCCAAAAAAGAAAGTGGATTGGTCGATAGTAACGGCCTGCCGCCAAAAACCCCAGGAAGACGTATCAGAATACTTCTCCCGGTTTGAGACGGTGTTCTCCGATTACAGCGGCCAGGGCATGACCACTGCAACCGGACATCATCTGTTTGTCCAGAATTATGTCAAAGGTCTGTCACAGGAGGTCTCACAGAAACTACAGACTAGCGAGAGTAGTTGGGCAGCCTCCAAACCCGCGGCTATCCTTCAGATGGCCCAGTACTACGAGCATCAAAAGAATGAGAACGATAGGGTGCCTGAGAAAAAGAAAAAGGACCCGAAGGAAAGGGTGATGATTGCTCAGTTGCAAGGGGTGACTAGTGGAAGAGAACAGTACAAAGGAAGCTACCAATCGAATGCTCCTAGAAATCCACCCCTAGAGACCGTACACCCGCACCCTACACTCCACGAACAGACATCGACGAGAACCAGTGTGCGTTTTGCAAAGGATTTGGTCATTGGAAATCCCAGTGTCCGGTTCGGCTAGAAGCAACCAAAAATAGGGACACAAGAGACGTAGCAAGTGAGCCAAGAAATAGAGGACAGGGACGAGGGAACACAAACGACACCAACAACGACAGATCAGGCAGACCGAATACGTTTGACCGTCCCCGACAGAACCAGTACCAACAGTCTGACTACGACAATGCCCGCGACTTCGCATAGGACCGCCATGGGCAAGGGAGGGATCCAGTCGAGCTCCATGTTGACCAGCAAGGTCCTTATGTCACCGCTAAGGTCCTGGGTACGAAGTCTCCATTTTTGGTAGACACTGGCGCAACACGCAGCGCGTTATCTAAACGACTGATTCCGAGGGCACCCTTGTCTGGCTCACATGTAACATCGATAGGTTTTGATGGAACGCCCTCCACTAACCCCTTGTCCGCAATGATCTCCTTTGACTTGGAAAATAACACTACTGACACCACGTTTTTACTTTCATCCAACACCCCCGATGCTATTATGGGACTTGACTTATTAAAACATTTCCGAGCCACTATTAGGTGTTCACAAGATGGGGTTCGAGTCATTCTGTACGACAACCCGACTATACTCAGATCCTGTCCCACTCCACGCATGTTTTCCATCACTGACGCTGACTTGTCCCTACTCGACACTCTACCTCTGTACCTATGGGCAAAGACTGACTCGGACGTAGGACGCATGATGATAGACCCGGTACACATAACTGTTCGACAGGACGCAGTGCTCCCGAAACTTCCACAATATCGGATATCTCCCGAGGGCGAGAAGGCATTGGTAAAGATCATCCAGTCCCTGATAGATGCAGGAGTGGTAGAGGAAGTAGTTAGCAATGTTTGCAACAGCCCTATCCTACCTATTGTAAAGAAGCAGGGTGAGGGAGATGAAAAGGCGTACCGCTTCATCATCGACCTGCGAGAGGTCAACAAAGTAGTTGTACCTCAGTACCCCGTAGTCTCAGACATCACCACCATTCTGACTCTGATTCCTTCCACTGCTACCACCTTCACGGTGATCGACCTCAAGAACGCCTTCTTCTTCATCCCTATCCACCCAGACAGCCGCTACCTTTTCGGCTTCACCTTAAAAGTCCCGCTCATATAGATTTTGTAGAGCACCCCAAGGCTACACTGAAAGTCCCAGCATCTACAGCCAGGCCCTCAAGAGACAGCTTGACGCAGTCCAGTTACCGGACGGAGTGGTGTTGATACAGTACGTCGATGATATCCTTTTGGCGGCCGACACCACTTCACTTGCAGTCACTGCCACCATCCAACTCCTGCACTTCCTCGCGGAGAATGGCCACAAGGTCTCCAAAAAGAAGTTGCAATTCTGCCAACCCCAGGTCACTTACCTAGGTCATCTCTTGTCCAAAGACGGGAGGAAGCTTACGCCCGACCGAATTCAGACCATCCTAGACACCCCTGTCCCTAAGACACAGAAACAAGTCCGCTTCCTAGTAGGCCTGACCTCCTTCTGTCGACAGTGGTTACCAAATTTCAGCCTCATTGTGAAGCCACTACTTTCCCTGCTGGCTAAAGATGTCCCCTTCCCGCTCCCTTGGACCCCTGAATGCCAATCCTCCTTCAAAGAACTACGAGACGCCCTTTGTTCCACACCAGTCTTAGGAACCTCCGATTACACAAAGCCCTTCTCCCTCTACACTCACGAAAGGGAGGGGTGCGCTTTGTCTGTCCTGACTCAGTCCATCGGCCCAAAGCAACGCCCATGTGCCTACTTCTCTGCCACTCTTGACCCCGTAGCCAGAGCTTTGCCTGCCTGCCTTCGAGCTGTAGCTGCCGCTGCTATCTCTATCCGACAGAGTGAGGGGATCGTACTCTCGAATTTCCTTACGGTATTAGTGCCCCATGCGGTTGACACCCTCCTAAACCAGACTAAGACGCAGCATCTGACTAGTGCACGACTGACTGGGTATGAACTGACTCTGCTTGCACCCCATATCACTCTGAAAAAATGCACCACACTGAATCCAGCCACTTTGTTGCCCCTACCTGAGAACGACCCCAATGTGCCCCCGATACATGACTGTGTGACCCTCACGGACGAACAGACCAGGAGCAGAGTTGATCTCCGAGACACTGCTTTTCCAGATCCTGACGGAGAGCTATGGGTAGATGGCTCTTGTATCAAACTCCCCGATGGCACTACCTCAGCCGCTTATGCAGTTACCACAGCCCGAACTGTAGTTGAGACAGCCCGCATCACACAACGATCTGCACAGGCAGCGGAACTGATTGCCCTCACACGAGCATGTATCCTAGCAGCCGGGACGACAGCGAATATTTACACAGACAGCCAGTACGCCTTCGGGGTGGTTCATCATTTTGGGCTCTTATGGAAGGAGAGGGGATTCCTGACCTCACACGGCACACCCATCCTACACGGAGATCTAGTCTCCGCTCTGACTGAAGCAGTCCTCCTCCCCAAACAACTTGCTGTAATCAAATGCCAGGCACACAAAAAGGTTACGGGCATCATTGGACAGGGGAATGCACTGGCCGACATCACTGCCCGGACCACAGCTGAGAATAGGACAACGACACACATGTATGTGACCAGGTCACAAACAGAAAATTGGAAGGACGCTAGGGAAACTATTAGGGACATCCAGATGGCGAGCTCACCCCACGAACTGACTGAATGGGCACGGGTGGGACTGAAGGACGATGAAGGCTGCTGGCGGACAAAAGACACGAACACATGGTTGCTACCCAACTCATACTTGATCCCCATACTGACCATGGCACACTCCCCTGCACACATAGGATCTGCCCCTATGGCCGAACTTGTCTCCAAAGTTTGGCACAATGACAAGATTACAGACTCAGCCAAACGCCTAGTCCAACAATGTCTGATATGCCTGCAACACAACCCTGGGAAAGGAACTGTCGTACCCCGGGGAGGGTTTGGGGTCCCCAATCATCCATTTGAAGTCCTACAGATGGACTACATCCAACTAGAGAGATGCCAAGGCCTAAAGTATGTACTTGTTGTCGTGTGCGCATTTAGCAAGTGGGTGGAAGCCTATCCAACTCGCGACAACACTGCCATTGCTACTGCGAAGGTCTTACTGAAAGAATTCTTCCCTCGCTACGGCCTTTGTCAAATTTTGTGGAGCGACAATGGCCCCCACTTCGTAGCCGAGGTTATCCAACTCATCTTGAAGGGGTTGGGTGTAAAGCAAAAGTTCCACGCAGTCTTCCACCCCCAATCTGCTGGGCTGGTTGAGCGACATAATGCCACACTGAAGCTCAAACTAGCAAAGATAGTGGCCACCACAGGACTGAAATGGCCAGACGCTCTCCCATTGGCATTGCTGTCAATGCGTTCCACCCCCACCAAACACCACTTGACCCCTTACGAGGTCGTTTTTGGCAGGCCTATGAGCATCTGGTCTGCACCAAAACCGACATCCATTCATGACGTCCCGGACGTCCTTATGTCTGACTATCTGTACAATTTGACCAAAACACTGTCTATTATCCATCAACAGGTGCTGCAGGCCATCCCCGACACTTCCAGGGGCCTCGGGCACGACATCCAACCCGGGGATTTCGTATTGATCTGGAATTTCCAGCGAGCAAAGAGTCTGGAACCTCGGTGGACGGGCCCCTGGCAAGTCTTGATCACCACCCGAACAGCTCTTCGAGTGGAAGGGAAACGGAATTGGCTGCACGCACACCACTGCAAGAAAATCTCCTCAACACTGACGACGACCGAAGACGTGGCTACCCAAGAAGAGCTCCTGAACAAAGACCGACCATCCCTGAGCTGTTACCCTGATACAGAGACACTTGAATTGGCAGAATTTCCCGATCCCACTGTGCCATCCAGAGAAGGGTATAACCTGCGACGAAAGGAGGGAGCTTCGGCTAAGCAGACCACTGACTAAGTTACAATTCTCAGAGCGGTGGCCTAACACTACTAAGGCTGCCAGGAGAGAAGCCAAACGAAGTTTGTGGTTCTGCCCCCTACCGAGCCCCTTGAAAATGATGGAAGCGCCCGACACGAAGATGATGGAAGCAACCGGATATCCGAAGACCCACTACAGAAACCCAAAGACTGACAGGTTACACAGCTCAAAGACTATTGCCCTCTTTATCACCCTTCTCTTTTGCCTCCTCCTCGTGACCACCCTCTGGATCGTGGAAGAAAGTGCACCAGCTCGTGAGGTATTTCTAACCACTGCACAGCCTACCACCATGAAAGAACACCATCTGATCTCTCTTTCACCTCAACTCCGAGAGAGACGTAAGGAGTTTTGGAACAACTCATTCGTGCAGTTGCTACATCAACACAACCTTGCCGCCAATGCCACAAATTGCTGGATCTGTGGGCTGTTGCCACATGTATGTATAATGTATAAATGGTTTTGTAGCGCGCACTGTTAATGGGGAGTATCCTGGCGCGGCGGGAGAGGCAAAGACAGATAAGCGGAGATCAGTTTTAGGAACTGGAACTGAATAGGTGGGTTTTTAGGTTCTTTTTTAATTGGGCTACTGTTTGACTAGAGCGCAGATGAAAGGTGAGGGCATTCCAGGCGCGGGCAGCAACCACAGTGATGGACTGACCCCCTAATCTGTGGGCTGTTGCCACATGCCACTGGACATTCCATCCCCTTCATCCCTTCACCTTTCTCTGTCCATGGTTCCTGCCTTGCTTGGCTGATCCTCCTGCAAGAGAGTTACAGGGATAATGCCACCTCTGGAAAAACCATGTCGCACTTTTATCATGGAGTCTGGCTGAACAAAACAGGAAGAACTGCTGCTCCCTTCTGCCCGCTGACAACCAATACCTCAGTTCACATGGACATTCCGGCCGAAGAACGGATTGAAATGCAGGTGTTCAACAACCCAGCCAGACCCACCTTCTCTTACCTCCCAAAACGAGCAGCTGCCCCCCTGACTGTAGCCCTGTCTGTCGTCATCATCTCGGGCCTTGTATTCATCGAAGGTCTCGGGACGCAGTTGGTGGGCCACAGCACTTGCCGCATCACTAGAACTTTGGACTCAACTGATCCACCCTCTTTCGTCACCTCTCCGAACATGTACTTTGTCTGTGGTACAAAAGCCTACACTTGGCTTCCAAAGGGTTGGAGAGGTACCTGCTACATTGCCTTCGTCCTTCCTCCCACCTATGTGGCTCCAGCAAACCATCACCGACAAAAGCGAGCGAGAGACATTGAACAAGCTGACTCCACCGGAGCACAATTCCTGGATGCAATAAAGGGACTTGTTCCACTCTGGGGTCCGATGGCGAACAGCCGTGCCATCCGACATTTGACCCAGGCAGTCAAAACGACAATGAACATTACAGCTGGCATCCTCACAAACAATACAGCCGAGCTTCAGGCGGTCCGCCTGGTGGCCCTTCAGAACCGCCTTGTTCTGGATGTGGTTCTAGCGGATCGTGGAGGAGCATGCCGTATCATCGGGTCCAGCTGCTGCACCTTCATACCAGACAATTCGCCCTCAGTCTACAAGGCCATTGAACATCTCCATAGACTCTCCTCAGAAGTTCATCAGGAACAAGAAGAATGGTCGCTTGGGAGTTTGTTTTGGAATACTGTAAAGGGCTGGGGGTGGAGGTTGTTCATGATCATCTTGATACCGATTATTGTAATATGTGGATTCTGCCTGGGTATTCAATGCTTGCCACCCCTGTGCTCACTTTGTGCCAACTGCATATGCCCTAAGACTCTTGAAACTGAACGCATGAAAGCATTGTATGATGTAGAGATCTGTAACATGATGGGAATAGACATAGACTGACAAGCTGGCTAAATATGTTGAAAAGGGAGGACTGGTAAAATCTAGATTGCGACTTAAACATTATCGGCGCCATCTTGTCCCTTTCAGGCTCATATGTGCGCGTAAGCAGCAGCCATTTTGAATGCCATGGCCTCTCTGCCCACTGCCGATAGCCAGCGCGTCTTTCTCTCTCTCTCTCTCTCTCTCTCTCTCTCTCGACCTCGCAAACATCCCCGCGCATTGACAGCCCCCGCTCTCACACGCTCGGGCCATAAACCACCTCTTTCAGCGCGACCCTGCCTCGGAACCACATCCCGTACCCGGCCAACACCTCCCTCCGTCCCTTTGATGCACACATCCTTTGATGGACCCCCATCCTCTGTGCCCGATTGTCCGGCCCGATCCCAGGCTGTCACCTAGCCCTGCGGATGCAGTTTATTGCCCATACAGTAGGCAGCTGCCCCTCTTCAAAGGGATCTAAGACTAATCGAAACCCCCCTCCCCATGAGATCTGATCAGCCGCACACATTCCTGGAATCGGCGGAATATCCAGCTGCGCGACAGTCATCACCTGCTGAGATCGGGGTGGGGACTTCTACTGTAAATGTGTGTGGGAACGGGGATGAAGCGGGGATTTCAAAGATGTCTTTCCGTACTTCAAAGCATTGACAGGAATGTGTTTCATGCAATAAAGTCATAAACTTGTGTATAAGAGGCCAGGCTTCAGAGATGCGGTTAGAGCACCTCGAGAAGATACCCTGTTGTCTGATTTGACGTGTTCTGCTCTGTTGGAATAAACCTCTGTTTCCTGCCTTCCAGTCTCCAGCGCCTGCCTCTTTGTTTGATAATTTCGAGTGGTATGAGAGGCGACTAACGCCGGGCAATACTTGGGTATTTATCGACTGAAATCTGCCCCACCTTTTACACAGAAGGCACTTACTCATTTCGGTATTCACAGAAGGCACTTACTCATTTCGGTATTCACAGAAGGCACTTACTCATTTCGGTATTCACAGAAGGCACTTACTCATTTCGGTATTCACAGAAGCCACTTATTCATTTCGGTATTCACAGAAGGCACTTACTCATTTCGGTATTCACAGAAGGCACTTACTCATTTTGGTATTCACAGAAGGCACTTACTCATTTTGGTATTCACAGAAGTTAGGAGTCCTAACTTTAGGACTCCTAAATGCCTTCTGTGAATTCCGAAAGTATTAAAGTTAGGAGTCCTAACTTTACTACTCCTAAACTGAGAAGAATCCTAACTTTAAGACTTTCGGTATTCACAGAAGGCATTTAGGACTCCTAACTTCTGTGAATACCGAAATGAGTAAGTGCCTTCTGTGAATACCAAAATGAGTAAGTGCCTTCTGTGAATACCAAAATGGTAGTAAGTTTAGGATTTTTTCTTAAGTTAGTTCTGTGAATCGGGCCCAGGCATCCCGTGCAGAGTCACAGGTGGTCCATATAGAGCCACAGGCGGCATGCGCAGAGCCTTCTGAGGCCCAAAGCAGAGCCACAGGCGGCCACGCAGAGCCACAGGCTGCCACGCAGAGCCACAGGCAGCCATGCAGTGCCACGGGCGGCCACGCAGAGCCACGGGCAGCCACGCAGAGCTAGAGGTAGCCACGCAAAGCCAGAGGTGTCCCGTGCAGAGCCAAAGGCAGTACTTACAACCCAAAGGCGGCCCACACAGAGCCACAGCTCTTGTTCAATGATTGTAACTTGTGATATGCAGGATGTCTGCAACAGGTGCTTGAACCCTCTAAACTATCTTAAGTTAAGATGCATTCTATTTGTGACCAGTGAAGTGGGCATGTCGTGCTCTCATGATGATGAGTTGCTGCCTCTGGTGACCTGGGCACCAACAGACCTCCTGGTGAGCGTGCGCTGTATAAATGGCCTATGACGTCACATGATGAGTTTTTTCCAGGACAGAGTTTGTAAAAATAATTCACATCTTCTGGGAGATCCTTGGTGACCTTTGTTGAACTCTGACCCCCTCCTGAGTGTTGATCTGAGCGCCTTTCATAATGTCTCATCACCCCCCCCCTTCCATTGATTCACCCCATCTTCACTGCGCCCCAGTTCTGAGGTCAGCCATTCCCCAGTCGGAGGGTCTCCGGGGTGGTTGGTAGCAGCATCAGGTGCGTGCTTTCAGTCAATCACAGGGGTGAGATTGTGCCACTGTACTCCACAGGGGGGGACTGTGGGGGCTGTGCTCCTCGGCAGCACAGATGTGTCTTGCTCTTTCAACAAAGCCATCATTCGGGGTCACTTTCCAGAAGTCCAAGGACATCCCCCCCCCCCCCCCCCCCCCCCGCGCGGACAGCAGATGGAAGAGTCTAGGTGAACTTTCTACAACAGGGCTCTGGAAAAGGATCCACTAATTTGAGGGCCGAGTGGTATTCCCCATCCCGGGGAGTGTAACTCGGATACCCCAAATTAGGGGCGGAGATGCCCCAGGGGTCGACATCTCAAGGCCGGGTCTCCCCAGCCGCCCTACACATTTACATTTGTAAATATACTTAGCGCGTGTTAGTACCCCTGATTAGGCGCTGTCCAGGGGCAGGGGAAGATTAAATGATTAGCCCAGAATCACAAGATGTGGAGCCGATGCCGGGACTCGGACCAGGGCTCCCAGGGTTCCCAGTCGGCAGCTCTGGCCGATGCGCCACACCCGCTCCCTCTGTAAGGGGGCCCCTCAGCTTCTCTCCCTCTCTTGCACAGCCCCCCTCACTCTCTCTCCTCCACCCCATGCCTCTCTGTGGCCTCTTTTTCTCATCAGGCCCTCTGCTCCCCCCCCCCCCCACCCCGCACACTCCCCTCCACTCTCTCTCATCAGGTTCTCTCCTTGTTGCTCCCTCAGGTTGCAGTGTCCCTTCTTCACGCCGCCCCCCCACCCCTCCACCCTCTCCACCCTCTTGCATCACGTCCTCCATATATTGCAGTATTATACCTCTATATTTATTCTGTACGCTTTTTGTAACCTGCACACGTCACTTTTTCCTCCTGTAATGCACCGTTTACTACCTCTTATATTTTGTTGGCGCACAATTGTCATTTTGCGTCATTTAATGTAACGTTTGCCTTTGTATTTTGCTCACTTGTAATGTTCTCATGTATCAGTTCTGTTCCTATTGTGAAGCGCTCTGACACCTTCGGGTAAAGTCCGCGCTCTATAAAAATGCATAAATAAATAAATAAATAAATAAATAAATAAATACACCCTCTCACTCCTTCCTACTCCCCTCTTGCTCTCCACATCCCTTGTCTCTCATCTCTCCTTCCCTCCCCCTCTCCCCCCCACCTCACCCCTCCACGGGATGCTCCACGTTCCCTGCCCTGGGCAGGGCCTGCAGAGGCATCCAGGAAGCAGGAACCGTGGGGATAACTTGTGCCCCCCCCTCCCCCCGTGCTCCACTAAAGATGTGCCTGGGGCCCCCGCCCTCCAGAGAACACCCTCTCCCCCCCCCCCCCCTTGCAAATGTGCTGCGCTCACACTTTCTGTACCTTCAGCCCCCCCCCTTCTCTTAAAAACAACTTTTCCAATAAGAAGTTAAAGTTAAGAGAGAGATTGGGCGTGGGCGTGGGAGGGAGGGGGTGAGCGGAAGGTCAGGGAGGGACCATAAAGGTAAAGAAGAAAGGAGGGACCGAGAGAAGAAGCAAGGAAAGAGAAGAGAGGGCGAGAAAGGAGAAGAGTGGGGAGAAGCAAGGAGAAGGAAAGAGTTGAGACTGGGAGACTCAGGGTGGAGGGGGAATGCAAGGAAAGAGGGCAGAGGAGGGTCTGTGGAGGGAGAGTGGGGGGAGGAAAGAAGAAGCGAAAGAAGGAGAAGGAGGGAAGAAAGGGTGGAGGGGGAATGGGGAAGATAAGCAAAGAGTAAGAAAGGAGAGAGGCGATGAGATGGAAGGAGAAAAGCAAAACAGGAGAATGAAGGACGAGGATGGAAGAGAGCAGGAACTGGGGACTGGGGCGAGGGAAGGGGAGAGAAGCAAAGAGAAGAGGAGGAGAGCTACGAGCCTGCAGAGGTGATTGGGAATAATGGAAGGAGTTAAAGAGAGAAGGAGGGATGAAGATAAGGAAAGAGGAACAAACGAGAGTACAAGGGAGAGTGGAAGAGGGAGGGAAGCAGTGAAAGAATGAGAGGGGAAGGAGACGGGAGGAGGGAGAAGAGAGTTTGAAACGGGGAGATACAAGAAGGAGGAAATGTACCTGAAGATAAAGACTGAGAAGGAAAGGAGCGAATGAAGGAGAGGCAAGTGGGGGACGGAAGGGGGGAGTAAAATCATTTGGGGGAAAGGGAGGGGAGAGGTGTGATGGGGAGATGGAGGGAGGAAGTGAAGGAATAAAAGGGGAAGGAGGGGAGATGAACAGAGAAAGTGAAGGAAGGGGAGAAGGAGGAGGGGGATGGAGGGAGGAAGAGAAGGAAAGAGGCGAAGGAGGGGATGGAGGGAGGAAGTGAAGGAATAAAAGGGGAAGGAGGGGAGATGAACAGAGAAAGTGAAGGAAGGGGAGAAAGGAGTGACCACTGTGCCCTCGGCCTGGTCACCCCCACACCTCCCGCCTGCTCCTCCTTACCTGCCTGAGCCTCGCACCCAGCGACGCCCCAGCCGCCACAGGACCACCCAGCGACGCCCCAGCCGCCACAGGGCCGCCGCCGATACCCCAGGCTTCCCGCCGGGTCCCACGAGACCCCGCCCCCCCGGCCGCCGATTGGTTCCTGCGCTCCCCGCCTCCCCGCAGACCCTCCCTCCCGGCTCCCATCTTATGACGCCCCAGAGCGACCTCGCAGCGGACCGATTGAGTGCCGAAGGTGCGCCAAAGGTAAGCCCGTCTACGCCCGTCCGCGCCTGGACCGCGCCCAGCGCCAGGACCCCTGGCCCTCGCAGACCCCAGCCCACCCGCCGGACGTACAACGCCACCACCCTCAACGCACTCAACACCGGCCGAACCCCGGATGCTACCGAGCCACCCCGAGACCCACCCACGGACCCTTCACCTGCCAGTCCTGCAAGTTCTCCTGCATCCGGACCTGCACTGCACCAGCGCCCACCAAGCCGAACACCAGCAGCAACCACCTGAAGTGCATCCTGCTCAACACCCGCTCCGTCCACAGACACGCCGTTCAACTTTGGAACCTCCTCGACACCACAGCTCCTGACGTGGCCTTCCTCACGGAAACCTGGATGAACGACTCCTCAGCGCCCGACATCGCCATCGCCATCCCAGAGGGCTACAAGATCATCAGGAGAGACCGCGACAAGCAGACTGGAGGAGGCATCGCCATCATCCACAGGAACAGCATCCGCATCTCGACCAACACCGACGACACCCTGACAACCGCCGAACACCTGCACTTCCAGATCCACACCGACCCCAAGACCACCCTCAGGGGCACCCTGATCTACCGACCCCCGGGACCACGCACTCAATTCAGCGAAGACATCGCTGACTTCATCAGCCCGCACGCCCTCCCCTCCGCAGACTACATCCTCCTCAGGGATATCAACTTCCACCTGGAGAACAACAACGACCGCAACACCACCACCCTGCTGGACAACCTCGCCACCCTCGGACTCAAGCAGCTGGTGACCACCCCCACCCACCTCGCCGGACACACACTCGACGCCGTCTTCTCGTCCAGCAAAGACATCACCTTCAGCCACGCCACTGGGACTCCACTGGACGGACCACAGCTGCATCCACTTCACCTTCAGAAGGACAACGGTCCACCACCACCAGCAACAGGCTGCACGAAGAAGCTGGAACAAGATCACAGCCGACCAACTCGCCGCATCCCTAAACCAGCTCCCTCCCGCCAGCTCAGCGAACCCCAGCCAAGCCGCCGACAACCTCACGAAATGGATCTGCACCTGCGCGGACGAACTCGCCCCTCGGAGGACCCCGCCCAGCAGACCCGGAAGCAAGAAGGCCCCGTGGTTCACCGACGAACTCAAGAGCTCCAAGAAGAACTGCCGTGCCCTCGAGAAAGCCTGGAGAAAAGACCCTACACCGGACAACATGACTACCCGAAAGCACCACCAACTGATCCACGCCACCAAGAAAACAGCATTCACGGACCGGCTGGACAACAACGCACACAACAGCAAGGAACTCTTCAACATCGTGAGAGAGCTCTCCAACCCCAACGCCGGAACCAACGACATCACCCCATCGCAAGACCTCTGCAACTCCCTCGCCGCCTACTTCCACAACAAGATCGCTGACATACACAACAGCTTCAGCACACAAACAACGCTCCCCACGACCACACCAACGCCCCCCACCACCACCCTCAACGCCTGGACACCGATCAACCTCGAAGACACCATCAGCACGATGAACTCCATCCACTCCGGATCTCCAACCGACCCCTGCCCTCACCACGTCTTCAACAAGGCCGACGCTGTCATCGCACCCCACCTGCGGGACATCATCAACACCTCCTTCGACACCGCCACCTTCCCTGAGAGCTGGAAGCACGCCGAACTCAGCGCTCTACTAAAGAAACCAACGGCGGACCCCACCGAACTCAAGAACTACCGCCCCATCTTGCTCCTCCCGTTTCCAGCCAAAGTCATCGAGAAGACCGTTAACAAGCAACTGGCAGCCTTCCTCGAGACGACTGGATCCCTCAACCCATCTCAGTCAGGCTTCCGGGCCAACCACAGCACCGAGACCGCCCTCATCGCTGCCACTGACGACATCCGAACCCTGCTGGACAACGGAGAAACAGCGGCCCTCATCCTCCTGGACCTCTCCGCCGCATTCGACACTGTCTGCCACCGCACCCTAGTGCAGCGCCTCAGCAACGTCGGAATCAAGGAGAAGGCACTGGAATGGATCATCTCCTTCCTCGCCGGAAGGACACAGAGAGTCCGCCTCCCCCCGTTCAGATCAGAAGCCACGGAAGTCATCTGCGGCGTCCCTCAGGGCTCCTTGCTCAGCCCCACCCTCTTCAATGTCTACATGAGCCCCCTTGCGGCCATCGCACGCCAACACAACCTGAACATCATCTCCTACGCCGATGACACCCAGCTGATCCTCTCCCTGACCAACGACCCCGCCACCGCCAGAGCCAACCTACACGAAGGGATGAAAGACGTGGCCGAGTGGATGACGACCAGCCGCCTGAAACTGAACACAGACAAGACGGAAGTCCTCATCCTGGGCTCCTCACCCTCCGTTTGGGACGACTCCTGGTGGCCCCCCGCCCTGGGCAACGCACCCAAACCGACAGACCACGCACGCAACCTGGGCTTCATCCTAGACTCCTCCCTCTCCATGACCAGACAAGTCAACGCCGTCTCCTCGTCCTGTTTCAACATCCTGCGCATGCTACGTAAGATCTTCCGGTGGATCCCCACCGAGACCAGGAAGACGGTCACCCAGGCCCTCGTCACCAGCCGTCTGGACTACGGCAACGCCCTCTACGCCGGAACCACCGCCAAGCTCCAGAAGAGACTCCAGCGGATCCAGAACGCCTCGGCGAGACTCATCCTCGACGTCCCCAGACGAAGCCACATCTCCAGACACCTGAGAGACCTGCACTGGCTCCCGATCAACAAAAGAATCACCTTCCGGCTCCTCACCCACGCACACAAAGCCCTACACAACCAAGGCCCGACTTACCTCAACAGCCGCCTCAACTTCTACGCTCCCAAACGCCATCTCCGCTCGACCAGTCACGCCCTCGCCGCCGTCCCCCGCATCCGAAGAGCGACAACAGGAGGAAGGTCCTTCTCCCACCTGGCCGCCAAGACCTGGAACTCCCTCCCGACAGACCTACGCTTGACCCAAGACCACCTCTCCTTCAGGAAGAAGCTCAAGACCTGGCTGTTCGAGCAATAGCGGACCCCCCCCCCTAGCGCCTTGAGACCCTCCGGGTGAGTAGTGCGCGGTATAAATGCCTATGATTGATTGATTGATTGATTGAGAAGGAGGAGGGGATGGAGGGAGGAAGTGAAGGAAAGAGGCGAAGGAGGGGATGGAGGGAGGAAGTGAAGGAAAGAGACGAAGGAGGGGGGATGGAGGGAGGAAGTGAAGGAAAGAGGCGAAGGAGGGGGATGGAGGGAGGAAGTGAAGGAAAGAGGCGAAGGAGGGGGATGGAGGGAGGAAGTGAAGGAAAGAGGCGAAGGAGGGGGGATAGAGGGAGGAAGTGAAGGAAAGAGGCGAAGGAGGGGGATGGAGGGAGGAAGTGAAGGAAAGAGGCGAAGGAGGGGGATGGAGGGAGGAAGTGAAGGAAAGAGGCGAAGGAGGGGGATGGAGGGAGGAAGTGAAGGAAAGAGGCGAAGGAGGGGGGATGGAGGGAGGAAGTGAAGGAAAGAAAAGAAGGAGGGGGGATGGAGGGAGGAAGTGAAGGAAAGAGGCGAAGGAGGGGGATGGAGGGAGGAAGTGAAGGAAAGAGGCGAAGGAGGGGGGATGGAGGGAGGAAGTGAAGGAAAGAGGCGAAGGAGGGGATGGAGGGAGGAAGTGAAGGAAAGAGGCGAAGGAGGGGATGGAGGGAGGAAGTGAAGGAAAGAGGCGAAGGAGGGGGATGGAGGGAGGAAGTGAAGAAAAGAGGCGAAGGAGGGGGGATGGAGGGAGGAAGTGAAGGAAGGAGAAGAAGGAGGGGGGATGGAGGGAGGAAGTGAAGGAAAGAGGCGAAGGAGGGGGGATGGAGGGAGGAAGTGAAGGAAGGAGAAGAAGGAGGGGGGATGGAGGGAGGAAGTGAAGGAAAGAGGCGAAGGAGGGGGGATGGTGGGAGGAAGTGAAGGAAAGAGGCGAAGGAGGGGATGGAGGGAGGAAGTGAAGGAAAGAGGCGAAGGAGGGGATGGAGGGAGGAAGTGAAGGAAAGAGGCGAAGGAGGGGGATGGAGGGAGGAAGTGAAGGAAAGAGGCGAAGGAGGGGGATGGAGGGAGGAAGTGAAGGAAGGAGGCGAAGGAGGGGGGATGGAGGGAGGAAGTGAAGGAAAGAGGCGAAGGAGTGGGGTGGAGGGAGGAAGTGAAGGAAAGAGGCGAAGGAGGGGATGGAGGGAGGAAGTGTGGGAAAGAGGCGAAGGAGGGGATGGAGGGAGGAAGTGAAGGAAAGAGGCGAAGGAGGGGGATGGAGGGAGGAAGTGAAGGAAAGAGGCGAAGGAGGGGGATGGAGGGAGGAAATGAAGGAAAGAGGCGAAGGAGGGGGATGGAGGGAGGAAGTGAAGGAAAGAGGCGAAGGAGGGGGATGGAGGGAGGAAGTGAAGGAAAGAGGCGAAGGAGGGGGGATGGAGGGAGGAAGTGAAGGAAAGAGGCGAAGGAGGGGATGGAGGGAGGAAGTGAAGGAAAGAGGCGAAGGAGGGGATGGAGGGAGGAAGTGAAGGAAAGAGGCGAAGGAGGGGGATGGAGGGAGGAAGTGAAGAAAAGAGGCGAAGGAGGGGGGATGGAGGGAGGAAGTGAAGGAAGGAGAAGAAGGAGGGGGGATGGAGGGAGGAAGTGAAGGAAAGAGGCGAAGGAGGGGGGATGGAGGGAGGAAGTGAAGGAAGGAGAAGAAGGAGGGGGGATGGAGGGAGGAAGTGAAGGAAAGAGGCGAAGGAGGGGGGATGGTGGGAGGAAGTGAAGGAAAGAGGCGAAGGAGGGGATGGAGGGAGGAAGTGAAGGAAAGAGGCGAAGGAGGGGATGGAGGGAGGAAGTGAAGGAAAGAGGCGAAGGAGGGGGATGGAGGGAGGAAGTGAAGGAAAGAGGCGAAGGAGGGGGATGGAGGGAGGAAGTGAAGGAAGGAGGCGAAGGAGGGGGGATGGAGGGAGGAAGTGAAGGAAAGAGGCGAAGGAGTGGGGTGGAGGGAGGAAGTGAAGGAAAGAGAGTGGAAGAAGGAGGGGGATGGAGGGAGGAAGTGAAGGAATGAGAGTGGAGAAGGAGGGGGATGGAGGGAGGAAGTGAAGGAAAGAGGCGAAGGAGGGGGGATGGAGGGAGGAATTGAAGGAAAGAGGCGAAGGAGGGGGGATGGTGGGAGGAAGTGAAGGAAAGAGGCGAAGGAGGGGATGGAGGGAGGAAGTGTGGGAAAGAGGCGAAGGAGGGGATGGAGGGAGGAAGTGAAGGAAAGAGGCGAAGGAGGGGGATGGAGGGAGGAAGTGAAGGAAAGAGGCGAAGGAGGGGGGATGGAGTGAGGAAGTGAAGGAAGGAGGCGAAGGAGGGGGGATGGAGGGAGGAAGTGAAGGAAAGAGGCGAAGGAGGGGGGATGGTGGGAGGAAGTGAAGGAAAGAGGCGAAGGAGGGGGGATGGAGGGAGGAATTGAAGGAAAGAGGCGAAGGAGGGGGGATGGTGGGAGGAAGTGAAGGAAAGAGGCGAAGGAGGGGATGGAGGGAGGAAGTGTGGGAAAGAGGCGAAGGAGGGGATGGAGGGAGGAAGTGAAGGAAAGAGGCGAAGGAGGGGGATGGAGGGAGGAAGTGAAGGAAAGAGGCGAAGGAGGGGGGATGGAGGGAGGAAGTGAAGGAAGGAGGCGAAGGAGGGGGGATGGAGGGAGGAAGTGAAGGAAAGAGGCGAAGGAGTGGGGTGGAGGGAGGAAGTGAAGGAAAGAGAGTGGAAGAAGGAGGGGGATGGAGGGAGGAAGTGAAGGAATGAGAGTGGAGAAGGAGGCAGTGTAAATCTCTGGATGCCTCTCCCTGAAGCCCTGGAGGGACAAACACCGATACTATTGTGAGTGGGTTTCCCACCCACTCCAGGCTTGATGGGGATCAGGAAAGTGGGATTGTTCAATAAAAGAACAGAGACAGTTTGCAAGGTGGGCTTCAAGGCTCTGGGCTAAGAAAGGAAATGGGGCGGTCATTTGTGAGAGCTCGAGGGTCTGGCCCTACTAACTTCAGAATGGGGACAATTTCTGCTTCTTTATATGCCTTGGGGACTGACCCCTGAGTGAGAGAGTTATTCAGCAGTGCTAAAGGAGAGTCAGGACAGGGCTAGGAAAACTTCCCTTAAACAGTATAAAAATGCCATTCTACAAACAAAGGCAACTTACTTTTCCAATAAAATATTGAGCTCCACCAACAGATCTAAGGACATCTTCGCTATTGTTGACGAGCTATCAAACCCGGACAGTTAAAAGTAAAGTCCACATTTGTAAAGCGCACAATCACCCGTAAGGGTCTCTAGGCGCTGGGGGCCGTCGGGAAGATTAAGCGAGCTATTGCCCAGAGTCACATGGTGCTGGGCTAACCTGCCGCCGGAGCCGGGGATCGAACCGTGGTCCCCAGATTCCAGCGTCAGTCGCCCTGGCCGCGGCGCCACACCTCTTTAAGGCAAAACCCGCCCCAATCAAGCACTCACTCAATACCTACTTTATTGATAACATTGGAGCCGTTCTCTCCCATCACCAAAGAAGTCTTCTTGAATCTACTGATGAAGGCTAGATCAGGCTCTTCGAGGGGCTGCTGCCCCCGCACATCTTAACCCCTTCGCTGCGGGGGTTATTCCCCCGCTGTGCTGGGGAGGAGGGGGGTGCGCACAGCGCCCGCATGCTCAGGACGAGCTCAGCTCGTCACAGGTGCATTTGCTCCCATGGAACGTTCAGCACAGCAGGGGAATTCTCCCCGCACCTGAGCGTTCCACAGGCCATGATGAGCTGAGCTCGTCATGAGCACCGGAGCGCCGTGGCTCATGACGAGCTGCATGGGAGGGGTTAAAAAACCCCTTGTGCGCTAGTGACGAGCTCAGCTCGTCATGAGGGACGGTTGAGCTGCCCTCATGACGAGCTGAGCTCGTCACAGCCGTTGGAACGTTCGCACGTGGGGATAATTTCCCCGCTGTGCTGAACGTTCCAAAACGGGTGTGGTCGTGACGAGCTCAGCTGTCATGAGGGCAGCTCCGCTGTGCCTCATAACGAGCCGAGCTCGTCACCAGCACAGCGGCGCCGCACGTGGCCCCCTCGCCCCCGCACAGCGGGGGAAAACACCCCGCAGCTAAGGGGTTAAGTAGGGTTAGGTGTGGGCCTCTTTTTTCTAAGGAATAGTCTTGTCTCGTGTCGCGCTCAGCGCAGCGGAGGTCGAGTTTTCTTAGTTTTAAATCTTCAGAAACCAATGATGAGCATCGTGGTCTCTGACTGCGTTGACTTTCCTATAATGTACATGATTGGCACTGGCAGCAACTCGCCAAGATTTGATGCTTTCTTCGTGTTTGTTGATCGAGGACTGTTCAGATGGGGCCGAAGTAGCTAGCAGTGTACAGAAGTCATCCAGGTTGCAGCAGCTCCAATTTCTTGCCATCGGCTCACTTTAGCTTGGGGCCTGCTTAGTAGAAGTTGCAAAGGGAGAACTTGATACAATGATGATCTGACCAAGTTCAAGGAGAGACCCTGAAATTAGTAACCGTCAGGTTAGATGTCCAGACTTGATATGAGTGGGAGCGGTCACCAGGGCCGGACTGGGAACTGAAAGCAGCTCTGGCAAATGTTGCCAGACCAGCCCCATCTGGCATGTACCGAGCGAGCGCAGCGAGCGAGCACAACCACTACCAGGATGATGCGGGGGGTTCTCCCTCCAAGAAAATTTTGGAAAAAGAAAGACCAAAATGGTGCATTTTACAGCACATTTTTCATTACATATTTAATTTTATTAACTTTTCAAAGCACAGTAAATAGTAGATGATGACCTTAAGAAGCAAAAGGTTACCCAGTCATATATGTACCCATAGACATTCTTACAGAGAGCACCAAAAATAGACATAAGTAGTGAATAACTGAGATAACTTCCTCAAATTGAACAGGGAGAAAACGGAAGTCATGATTCTCTGTAAAAACAAAAGCTTGTGGGGCCCGCACCACTGGCCACAAGAAATGGGCATGCTTCCCGTTCCAGTCTTACAGGCACAAAATTTGGGCATCATTATTGATGACTCCCTTAATATGCACCAGCAAGCTGTAAAAATCTCAGCCACATGTTTTGCCATCCTAAAGTGGCTAAAAAAGATTTGCTGGATGCTGCCTGAGTCAACAAAGAAAACTGTAATCAATGCCTTAATTACTTCTAGGCTTGTTTATGGCAATGTGCTTTACCTGGGGTCAAAAAAACTACTATTCGCAGACTACAGACAGTCCAAAATTCGGCAGCAAGATTGCTATGCAAAATCCCGAGCACCACTCCCACCACCCGTTACATCCGTGACCTTCACTGGTTTAAGGTCGAAAGTCGTATTAAAAGCATAAAATCAATGCAGATAAAGCCCCAAAATATCTTCAAGCGCTCGTGTGCCCATACTGCCCTTCCCGCTCTCTTCGCTCCTCCACAGCGAAGAGATTCCCTATCCCGAAAATTAAACTATCTCACATGGGCCGCAAATATTTTTCTTACCTAGGGCCAGTGCTGTGGAATTCCCTGCCTCTCTCAGCACGTATTGAAACCAACTACATGAGCTTCAGGAAAGCTTTAAAGACCTGGCTTTTCAACATCTAAACACTCCTTCTGACCGTAGCATTATCTGAACATCTTACCAATTGCGCAGCGAAACCCTTTGTGGGTAGCTGATGCGCATAATAAATGCAATAATAATAATATTAATAATAAAAATCAGAGAGCACAAAGTATAATTGAAACCAACCCCCACACGGTGTGTAGTGAGCAAGCGCAGTGAGCGATCACTACTATGGGGAGCTTGGGGGAGTTCTCCCAGCAAGAAAAGTTTGGAGACAGAAAGGCCAAAACAAAGAATTTTTCAACACATTTTTCATTACATATTCAATTGTAGAGTCCATAGAATGGAAATGACCTTATATGCGTATAACAGAGTATATCGAAGAAAGAAGTTGTGAAATCAATATTAAGGTAGAAACAAAAAAAGAGGGAGTAAACAAAGTTAAATGGACTAAAATCAGGTCACTCCAAATCAATGCATAGAAGTGTTACTAGAGAGACAACACAGTTCACACGAACAGACCAGACTCTAACACAGAGAGGGAGGCACACAGGACATCTTTATGGAGCTAACTGGGAAGGGGCTCCTAAACAGTCAGACCCCTGCGTTTAACAACAGACTAACTGGTGTTTACCCTGAGTACATCTTCAAAGCTGTGAGTGTGACTCAAGCAAGACACATCATCATGTTTAATTAACATATGCCCATAAAACTACAACTAGAGCAGTTCTCCTTGTGGTCTGCTTGGCGTGAACGCGCGTGCCTTGAGCGCCCGCACCACCCCCAGGTTTTAAAGTGCTATGTTTTGGTAACGCAATAAGAAATGGTGTTATTGGCATTTTGATCCGTTGTATCCCTTTCTGTTCTCACTTCTCAGGCCCCATTCAAAGTGCGGTTAATGGACTCTGCTTCCTTTGCCCTCACAAGCCAACTTCAGCTGTATCTGCCGTGCGTGCCACTCGCCTGGTGATCATCAGACCCAGGTTCTGAGTAGTGTACAGACATGGATGGGCGCAGACAGCCTTGCCTTTGGCGCCCCTTCAGTACTTCAAAACAGGAAGAAATTGGTGCAAGATAAGAGGCTATCTTCCAACTGACTTCCAGTTGCCACTCACTCCAAATTCCCTCCCATTTTAAATTCCAAAAATCAAGCCATATTCATACTCACTTTCCCTTCCAACAACAACTCAACTCAAAAGCACAATTCTCATCAAAAAGATGAAGTGCTTTGGCTCTTGGTTATGCACAGGTTTAGACTTAGAGCTCAGGCAGGGCTGGACTGGAAGAAGTTTAAACCAGCTCCAAACTACAGGGGGTCACACTTGGGATATGCGGCTATGTGCAGGTCATGGGAGCCAATCCTGCTCTGAAAGCAGCCATCTGGCCTGTAGTCTATTTGGAAAATGACAGAGTGGTTCCGTGTTCAGCTCAGCCCGGGCTCAAAATGTTATCCTACAGTCCGAGTGCACTTATGAGCAAAGTTCCCTCTAATCAGAGGGTCTGAGTGGTAGCCAGTTTCTGTGCTTTTAATCTGCGCAGTGAGCCTGGGGAAGCGCAAACCACACTGGATGGTCTGACTGCCATAAATTACTTCATTAGCCGCTATGTAGTGCAGAGCGGTGATATAAAATCTGATAGTGTCTTTTTTTTTTCAGCTAGGTAGTGCACTGCACAAGGCCTACACAGTTGATTGGGGAGATGGAGAAGAAGTGGCTGCTAGGGACCGTTTGTTTGTAGGGATGTGACCAGAGGGGGAAGCTTAGAAGATACAGCATATATGTATTGCCATGGCAGCTTTAGTTGGTGATTCTACACTTAGACATGCAAATAGGGTGAATGTGAACAGCTGGGGTGAAACAAAGTCCTGACTCAGCAAGAAAGCATCCTCCAATGGCTTTAATGGAGTCCAAGCTAGTTGCCAGGTTTCAATTAGTAGCGAGTACAGTATGGCAATCCAAGCCCAAACCCCCTCTTAATCCATTAGAATGCGCGAATACGACGCCTGCTCTGCTTCGAGTCCGACCTCATAGCCTAGACTAGAGCCAGGAGGCAGCCCAGCCGAGGCCCGAGCCAGTGCAGCCACCACCACCATTTTATCCCTCTCACTTTTACTACATAAACAGATTCCTCCATTTGTGGAGATCTACACTTACATGGTGGAAGTCTTTGCACCTAAGACATCTATCACTGGGTCATATGCTGTTCAGTCCAAATTCCCTAAGGTATATATATAGAATAGCTCCAGACTCTGTTTGTCAAACTTTGAAAGGAGGGGTATCTTGAAAGGAGGGTTATCTTAAAGTACAATTGTGAGAAGATGGATGCCCCTTTAGAGCCAAATATTATAGGAATTTTTTAATGCTTTTTTAAAATATAATTGCACAAGCGATATAGAAAATGTCTGCAATAAATGAAGCAATAAATAAGTTTTCAACATTACAAAGTCGTTAATCAAGTGCATTTCATAACATAGAAGCCTGCTCATGCCGTCAAATCTGCGGATGTAACATTATTTTACTGTACGTCATTCATACAGAATCAATCAGAGTACTTGTAAAGCGCGCTACTTACCCGTGAGGGTCTCAAGGCGCTGAGGGGAGGGGGGAGCTGCTACTGTACGAGCATCTGCCAATCTCTGTAATGAAATGCAAATGTTACCTCAAATTGTAATAGAAGCAGGTGGACGAGGACAGCTTGTCTCGCGGCCTTAACAACCTGTCCCTCAACAAATCAGTTTCACGTTGCATTTTTCCACATGTCGGATATACGTTGTTGCAATGTCAGGAGAATGGTACATCTGATTATACTGAGCAATGACAAGCATGTACACAATTATTCAGCAGTATCTATATTTAATATTATGGGTATTGCAAAGCTTGTAACTTCCAGAGGAAGAGGGAGTCCCGCCAAGTCATTTGCAGTGATCGAGCACGGACATCGATTGCTTTGTAAATTAATACAGTATTGTCGACACGAGGGAGAGATCCGAGAGACACTCGGTGCTAAAGTGATGAAATAATGGTATTACTTAGAGAGATGTTAATTAAAGTCAAGGTGCACTTAGATATTTAGTTATTTACGTGAAACTGATTATTTCGTTATGTAGTGTGTTGCAAATGTTTTGATCTAATTTCAGTGGCGGCTGGTGAAGTTTCAAAGTGGTGATGCAGAAGGGCAGGGGGTGCACAGGTTTAGGGGCACGGACACATTAATCAAATCAACACCAACTCACAAAGGCACACCAACCACAGCCTGTTAAACATAAAGGCTCTGAGTGGCAGGATTCTGTTCTTTCACAAGGAGTGCATAAAAGGTAGCTCCCTTCAGTGGCACGGGTACTAAGGCATTGTGTGCTTTCTGAAACATTTATTTTTTTGCTTTCAGACTATTTGTTTTTTTTGTTGGAAAGTGTCACACAATCCCTCAACAATAAAGCTTTATAAAAACCACAAAACAAAACATGTTTGTCAGGCAGCTGTTTGACTTTTTCAAAGTTAGAACTGTTGGCTTTGCTAGTGCGACTTTACTGGTGGTGTTTGATCCCACACTGGCTTTTGACTAAAGTCTTTCTCACTCATTCAGTGCTCCACAGAAGCACCCACTCTCGCACCTCGTGCCTCTCCTCCGATGAACCTTCTCCACCCCCTTCTTTCATCTCTGCTCTGTACGTGTTGTCCTTTCCCGTCCTCACTCCCATCTCCCCTCCCTCCTTCCACTCCTCCACGACCTCCTCCAATCAATCTTCTCCCCTATCATTTTCCACCTTTTTCTGCACCTTTCCCTTTCCTCACATTCTTTCTATGCCTCTTCCCACTCATCATCTTTCTTCTCCATTGTATCCCTCTTCTCCCCACCTCCCTTCCTCATCCTTTTCCCATTTGCCCCCTCATCTATCCCCCTTCCCTCCATCCTTTCAACATCATGAGAACCATCCACTCTGGGGCGACAAACGACCCTTGCCCCCACCACATCTACCACGTGGGCGCCTCCCCGATCATCGATAACTCACCCGCATCTTGAGCACCTCCGCGGCCACCTCCCCGGAAGCCTGGAAACGCGCAGCGGTCATTGCACTACTAAAAACATCTGTGGCAGACCCAACCCAGCTAGCAAAGTACCGCCCGATCTCCCTAGTACTACACCGAGCCAAGGGCAACAAGCGGCTCACTGACCACCTCGCCCTATACCCCTGAATCAGGTTTCAGAAGCAATCACAGCACCAAAACAGCACTCGTCACAGCAACCGACGATAGCAGGATGATTCTCAACCGAGGGGAAACAGCTGCCCTCGTCCTGCTCGACCTCTCGGCGGCCTTCAACACAGTCTCCCTCTCCAGCCTGATTGGACGACTTCGAGAAGCAAGATCCCGTGGTCTCGCCCTCAACTGGATCTGTACCTCTCTAACTGAAAGACCCCAGACAGTCACCAGGCCGTCCTAAGCGTCAGAAGCCAGGAGCCTCTTCTGTGGAGTCCCCCAGGAATCATCCCTAAGCCCAACCTTATTCAACATCTACATGACGCCACTGGCTGACACCATCAGGTGGCACGACATCAGCGTTCTCCCCTACACAGATGACGCACAAGTGATACTCGCTCTTTCTGACAAGACACTCTTGAGAAGAACCAGCTTTGCCACCTGCATAGCTGCCGTACCCACTGGATGAGGTCCTACTTCTGCAAACTCTCCTCGGACAAGACCGAAGTTGTGATTTTCAGAAAGAAGACCTCTCTGTGGGACTTTACCTGGTGGTTAGCAAACCTAGGATCTACTACCGCCCCCACCACCCAAGTTAGAAACCTAGGAATCATGTTAGACGACAAACTCGACTTGACAGACCAGGTCAACTCTGTCACCTCCACCGGTTACCACATCCTGAGGATGCTGTGAAAATCTTGAAGTGGCTGCGAGGGAACACCAGGGAAACAGCCAGACAGGCCCTCAAAACCAGCAGACCTCACCATGGCAAGGGACTCAGCTCCTGAACAGACTTCAGACCATCCAGAACGCAGCTGCGAGAGGCGTCCTCAACCTACCGAGCTGCTCCCAGAGCACACCACAACTCAGAGAACTCCACTGTCGCCCCTACACAAACCCACTCAATTCACACTCCTATCGCACACATACAAAGCACTACACAACATCGGCCCGCGTACCTCAACAGTGGCATACACTTCCACGATCCCTCCAGATGTGGCCGCCTGGCCGGACTCTCACACACATACCCGCATACACAACCGGAGAGCAGGAGTTTGTGCCTTCTCGGACACCTCCCTCAGGCATAGACTGACCTCACACAGACATCAGACCCTCCTCATCACATCTTGAATTCCACAAGAAGCTGAGGACCTGTCTCTTCGATAAAACTCCAAGGAGTCCTCCGTCTGCCCACCTGCGTAGCGCCTGGATGCCCTCACGTGCGCCTAGTGGGCCATACAAACACGTATAAGACAGCAGTGCACACTGCCAGTGGACCCATGTGGAGCTGGGGAGAGGGTTTGAGAGCCTCTCTCTCAGGACGTGCCCTTTAAAGACTGCAGCCTACAACCAGGGGCCACTTGTAAAGGGTGGGTGCCTTCACCCCTCCTGGTACAACATGGACACCTTTGGGGTCCTCTTTACCCACAGCTTCCTTCTGTCATTCTTGCGGGCTGAGCTGACTGCTGCAGTCTGAATTTCTCATTCAATATTGTAGTTAACAGACTTATCAGCAAATGTAAAGTAACAATATTTGACAGTAACAATAGTTTTACCTATAGTTTAGTGAGAAGATTCCTGGGACAAAAGCGGAATTACTGCCTCACCCCGATCATGGCTCATGTCTCAGTGGATCCTGGTAGTGGCTGAACTTGAAGTGTGCCAGGGTTTCACCAAGCTCCGGCCATGATGCCAAGGTCTGTGTGTTGTTTCACCCCATGTCTGCTGCCCCCCCCAGCCACGCCCTTTTTCTAAGCCAGTACGACCTCGGTACCCATGCTGTGCTCACCCCCCAACCCCCCGTCTTTATTGACCAATGGGCCCTGAACGCTTCTTAACCTTTTGACTTCTGTTGAATAAATTATTACTAGAGACCCCGGGACCACCACTGAGTCATTATTGGAAGGTGGGAACCCCAGACCAAGTAATTTTTATGATTTGAACTTCAAAAAGATACGGAAAATACAAAAACAGGTGTGCACTGTACAAATGCTCAAGTGTTTAAATATTTTATTCAATTTATAATCAAATATAGAAAAAGTTTTCACATTTTCAAAATTGCTTCTTTATTTGTATATACTTTATTAATTTTAATTTAAGAATTGTGATGTTTTTTTTTTAAACTGTCGCAGACTCCCGAAATAGCGCGTGCGTACACTCAGGGGCCCTCGGACCACAGGTTAAGAACGGCTAACAAATTCAAACCAACACTTTTTTTCGACATTGAAAGGCTCACTGTGCATCATCTTGGAATCCTTCAGTCGTTGGGGGCCTTATTTATGCGGCCTCGCGACACTTTTGCGCCGCCGTTGTGGCACTTTTTGTGATGCACCAATGGCGTACAAAATGCGGCATATTGCGCCCTGTTACAAAGTGACTCATCTAGGCAGATGCGTCATTTTGTAAACCCCCTGCGCCACATTATACCTGAGTCAGGTATAATGTATGCAGGGTGGGCGTTCCCCAAAGCCTCCTAGACGTGGTGCAGCAAGATCTCTCAGATTTCAGTGCGCCACTTCTAGGACGCTACAGCCTCAAAATCTTACGCCTGCCTCACAGCAGGCGTAAGACTGACGCAGGGCCGTTAACATGGGCCTTGCCCCAGGTGTAATGACCAATTGCTGAATTTGCGTCACATTTGCCACACACTCCAGCAATGCGTCGTTATTGCGCCTACAGATACATCAGAAATACTGACGTATCTATAACACCTTGCGACATGGAGCACCGTACATTAAATACGGCGCATCCATCGTGTCACAAAGAGGGCGCACTGAAAAGTATCACGGTTTTACTGCAGCGATGTAATAGTTTTGTTTTCATAAATGAGTTCCTGTATTTTTTCCAGTGTAACCTCTCTCACTTCTCAACTTTCCCAGCTGCAAGTTAACACTTCGTAAACACCATCTTCCCCCTCCGTGCTCTTCTCACACTGTTCAAGCGGAACCCGTTCATGTTACTTTGTTACTTTATGTCGACTCTTCTGTAAATGCACCATCTCAGAGCAGCAACGTAACACGTGCCTGTTATGAGCTGGGGGAGACAAGATGCAAAGTGCTAACTTGGAGCTCTTACACTTGGAAGAAAGTGGTGCAAATTACACTGCAAAAAAAAAAGATACTGTGGTGCTTATTAACAAGCCCCTTGTGCCGCGGGTGCATCACTCTTTGTGATGCACTGATGGCGCCTTTTGCTGACCCATATTTCAAGGACAGGATAAGCCACCCTGTGTGGCTTTTCCTGTCCTTGTAAATACGGCCCCTTTACAAGCAGCACTTTTCGTGAAAGGGGCGGTCCATGGGTGTTTCTGTGGGTGTTCCCATGCAACACCCATGGAACATGACACGTTGCCAGATTTACCAGAAATCGTGAATATGGAGATGCGTCCGAATGCTACATCTCCCCAGGGGAGGTGTAATGAGGCATAACGAGGAAACATTTATTAATTTCTCCTTGTTCTTTCGCTCTTTCTATGCTTGCTGCATTCTGGAGAACACATAGAATTACCTCTGGTGATTGTTTATGTGAAGGAAGGAGTCCCTTTCTGCACATCAACAATCATTAAACAGGCATTTGCAATGCAATAGGTCCTGCATTCCCGCGAGTTTGAGCTATTGGCATTGTAATTGACAATGCTTTTTATTTATGTTTCATGTTTTAAAACATAAATAAAAGGCATTGCATTTAAATACCAAAAGCTTAAACTCTCACAAATGCGAGACTTATTGCATTGCAATAAAGGGCCTTCTCGACTACTTGTTAGATTGTAAATATCAGAGGAAGAGGCCGGCCTACAACATCTTCAAAGTAGTGATAAATAGTGCAATGAAGAAGATATAAATTACACAGGCACAATGCGTGAAGTGAGAGTTACATATGATTTAAGTATAACCACTCACAAAGTCTCCAACACCTTTCGCTCTGTAATTACACTGTTGCGGCTCGGGAGGAAGGGGCTATTTCCTGCCCTCTCCGTGATTTGCATAATGTCATTGCTATCCTTGGCCTAATAAAATACACTCAAGCTGTAGTAGGGCCCTGGCTTCAACTCCTGGTGCAGGGCGGTCTGTGCTTTAAGGCAGGCATGGAGGGAGGAAGGGATGGTCTCAGCTGCAGCTCTGGCCTCGTACAGTGCCCCTCCTATTACTAGTGAGCAAGAGGTGCTGAGGTGGTGGTATCAGTATTGGCGGTGGTGGTATTGGTATTGGTGGTTGTATTGGTAGTATTGGTGGTGGTGGAATTATTGGTGGCAGTGGTATTGGTGGTTGCATTGGTAGTATTGTTGGTGGTGGTATTGGCGGTGGTGGTATTGGTGCTGGTAGTATTGGTGGTGGTGGTATTGGTGGTGGGGGTATTGGTGGTGGTGTTATTGGTGGTGGCGGTGGTGGTATTGGTGGTGGTATTGGCGGTGGAGGTACTGGTGGTGGTGGTATTGGTGGTGGCAGTGGTATTAGTGGTGATGGTGGTATTGGTATTGGTGGTGGTATTGGTGGTGGTAGTATTGGTGGTGGCGGTGGTATTAGTGGTGATGGTGGTATTGGTGGTGTTGGTATTGGTGGTGGTATTGGTGGCGGTGGTATTGATGGTGGGGTTGGTATTGGTGGTGGTGTTGCTGGTGGTGGTGGTATTGGTGGTGGCATTGGCATTGGTGGTGGCATTGGCATTGGTGGTGGTGGTATTGATGGTGGTATTGGTGGTGGTGGTATTGGTGGTAGGGTTGGCCTTGGTGGTTTTGGTATTGGTGGTGGTATTGGTGGTGGTGTTGCTGGTGGTATTGGTGGTGGTGTTGGCATTGGTGGTGTTGGTATTGGTGGTGGTATTGGTGGTGGTGTTGCTGGTGGTATTGATGGTGGTGGTATTGGTGGTGGTGTTGACATTGGTGTTGGTGGTATTGATGGTGGTATTGGTGGTGGTGTTGGTATTGGTGGTGGTGGTGGTATTGGTGGTATTGATGGTGGTGGTACTTTGGGGGCTATTTGTGGTGGTGGTGGCATTGAATGGGGTATTGGTGATGGTGGTATTGGTGGTGGAGGTGTTGGTATTGGTGGTGGTGGTTTTGTTGGTGGTGGTGGTATTGGTGGTGGTATTGATGGTGGTGGTGGTATTGATGGTGGTGGTATTGGTGGTGGAGGGGGTGGTATTTGTGGTGGTGGTGGTATTTTGGGTGGTATTTGTGGTGGTGGTAACGGTGGTGGTATTGGTGGTGGTATTGGTGGTGGAGGTGTTGGTATTGGTGATGGTGGTTTGTGTTATTGGTGGTATTGATGGTATTGTGGCTGTGGTTTTGCTGGTTGTATTGGTGGTGTTTTGAATTGAATATGTTATTTCCCCACAACTCATGCTTTATACTGGTTTATGTTAGTATTCATGAAGCTATTTTTGTATTGATCACTACTGTATATGCATGTGACCAGTCCCTTCTAACTTTGTGCGAGTTAAAGTTAGCATCTGTGACACCATTTTTGCCATTTTGCTGCCATATTGCACTGTGATCGAAACCAAGCCTCTGTTACCCTCTCCGCTTGCCTCAGCAGAAAGTTGCTGTTCAGTTATTTCCCCTTATCGCATTCAAGGCTGAAACCCAGATGCACTATTGGATAGCTTATTCTGCTTTCGCTTGCCTATCCCCATCGTAGCTATGCTCCCACACTAAAGAGAGCTGAGACCGAACAAGACGACCTTGGGAGTCTGATAACGTGTACCCCTTCTGCAGGTGGTAGCTCATCCTTCTGTGCCTCCCTTGTTCAGCCTCTGCCCAAGCTGTATTTTTCCACCAGGGGCGAAACTTGGGAGGTGTTGGAAAGCTTATTCTGTGTTAACGAGTGTTCTGGAGTCAGTCCCCTCGGTAGCATCTAAGGAGGCTAGTCTGACTGGACTCCGCTGGAGCGCAATTACAATAAAATAACTTGGTTTGTATTCTCCACTGCGTCACCGACTCTTCATTTCTTACATTGCTAAGAGGAGGTTGCGAGTGACCCGGTGGCCCATTTCGGGTCACTTCCTTCAGGTGGTGGTGGTATTGGCGGTGGTGGTGGTGGTGGTGGTGGTGGTGGTGGTATTGGCGGTGGTGGTGGTGGTGGTGGTGGTGGTGTTGTTATTAAAACAGTCTTTTAAAAACACCCGTCAGGTAGCTGTAGTACAGATAACATGTAACACAGATGTGCTGGTGTCAGCTTCAGCCCATCAGCACAGGATTATGTGCTACCTGGAATTCACATGACTTAGTTAGCTAATCATTTCTAAATCCATTTCATTTCGGGGGGAGGGGTTGAAACAGACACCAGATAATCCCGGTTAAAGTGATTGAAAGCAGGCGCCTGTGTTACAGGGGTGGCTGTGCTCCTTAAAAAACCACACACGGTTTCAGCCGAAGCAGCGCATGTTCGGCCTGCAGAAGGGAAACTCAATAAACGAAATAGTGCTTACAGACTAAAGAACAGGTCCTGTGTAACAACCGAAGTAAAAGTGGTAGTCACCATGGGAGAGTACAAATGAGGATAAGGCCATACAAAGGAGGGATTAACAAGCCTATTAACAATCCGAAGGCAGCATTTACAAAAGACAATGACACAAGCCAATGACAAATATGGGAGGTGAGTGGGCGCGGCTTCTCTCCCATACTCTACTATAGCAGTCCCGCAGAGCGAGCAGCGCATGCGCACTGCTGCTAGGCTCGACCTGAAAATGACGTGTTGCAAGTTCTATGTGTGCTAATGCAGCGCACATGGGAGTTGAAAAACGCCATTTCAGATTGTTTATGTGCAGGAAAGGACACCTTACTGCCCATAAACAATCATCCCCGTGACGCAGGCATCCTTGCACCATGGTGCAAGGGTGCCTGCGTCGGCGCATGACAGCAGACTGTGTGCCAGCGCAGCGGAGAGCAGAGGGATTCCTGATATCCTTGTAGATATGACGCATCCATGTGCTTTGAAAGTGCCGCAACGTGGCGCCGCCAAAGGGCTTGCAGTGCTGCGCCCGCGCTGCACACTTTCTTGTAAATGAGGCCCTGTATGTTTCTGGGATTTTTTATCAGTGCCCAAATTCCGGGGTGGCATCTGCCTGTTGAATGTCCTATGCCTGCCCCTGTGAAGTGTGGGGTGTGGGGCACCCCGAGTGCCTTCAAGACTCAAGACTCGGGTAGAAGCGCACCCGCTGATACCTACTACATCGGCCATGATGCTCCGGGGTCACACGCTGATGGGACAAGAAGTGTGCGACCTCATCCGGAATTACTATTTATACAGGCTCCCTTGAGCCGGTGGGGGTGACGACCTCGAGATTACGCACCTGCGCGCCACAAAAAGGTATCTGGACCTATGAATATTTTCGGCAGCCCACGCAGCAACCCCGTGCACACGCCTAATCCCTGCTGACGAGCGGTAATAACCGCGAAACACGTGTCCAGGGATGGCAAGCACACCAAGTGAATACCTTCAAGACTCAAGACTCGGGTAGAAGCGCACCCGCTGATACCTACTACATCGACCATGATGCTCCGGGGTCACACGCTGATGGGACGAGAAGTGTGCGACCTCATCCGGAATTACTATTTATACAGGCTCCCTTGAGCCGGTGGGGGTGACGACCTTGAGATTACGCACCTGCGCGCCACAAAAAGGTATCTGGACCTATGAATATTTTCGGCAGCCCACGCAGCAACCCCGTGCACACGCCTAATCCCTGCTGACGAGCGGTAATAACCGCGAAACACGTGTCCAGGGATGGCAAGCACACCAAGTGAATACCTTCAAGACTCAAGACTCGGGTAGAAGCGCACCCGCTGATACCTACTACATCGACCATGATGCTCCGGGGTCACACGCTGATGGGACGAGAAGTGTGCGACCTCATCCGGAATTACTATTTATACAGGCTCCCTTGAGCCGGTGGGGGTGACGACCTCGAGATTACGCACCTGCGCGCCACAAAAAGGTATCTGGACCTATGAATATTTTCGGCAGCCCACGCAGCAACCCTGTGCACACGCCTAATCCCTGCTGACGAGCGGTAATAACCACGAAACACGTGTCCAGGGATGGCAAGCACACCAAGTGAATACCTTCAAGACTCAAGACTCGGGTAGAAGCGCACCCGCTGATACCTACTACATCGACCATGATGCTCCGGGGTCACACGCTGATGGGACGAGAAGTGTGCGACCTCATCCGGAATTACTATTTATACAGGCTCCCTTGAGCCGGTGGGGGTGACGACCTCGAGATTACGCACCTGCGCGCCACAAAAAGGCATCTGGACCTATGAATATTTTCGGCAGCCCACGCAGCAACCCCGTGCACACGCCTAATCCCTGCTGACAAGCGGTAATAACCGCGAAACACGTGTCCAGGGATGGCAAGCACGCCAAGTGAATACCTTCAAGACTCAAGACTCGGGTAGAAGCGCACCCGCTGATACCTACTACATCGACCATGATGCTTCGGGGTCACACGCTGATGGGACGAGAAGTGTGCGACCTCATCCGGAATTACTATTTATACAGGCTCCCTTGAGCCGGTGGGGGTGACGACCTCGAGATTACGCACCTGCGCGCCACAAAAAGGTATCTGGACCTATGAATATTTTCGGCAGCCCACGCAGCAACCCCGTGCACACGCCTAATCCCTGCTGACGAGCGGTAATAACCGCGAAACACGTGTCCAGGGATGGCAAGCACACCAAGTGAATACCTTCAAGACTCAAGACTCGGGTAGAAGCGCACCCGCTGATACCTACTACATCGACCATGATGCTCCGGGGTCACACGCTGATGGGACGAGAAGTGTGCGACCTCATCCGGAATTACTATTTATACAGGCTCCCTTGAGCCGGTGGGGGTGACGACCTCGAGATTACGCACCTGCGCGCCACAAAAAGGTATCTGGACCTATGAATATTTTCGGCAGCCCACGCAGCAACCCCGTGCACACGTCTAATCCCTGCTGACGAGCGGTAATAACCGCGAAACACGTGTCCAGGGATGGCAAGCACACCAAGTGAATACCTTCAAGACTCAAGACTCGGGTAGAAGCGCACCCGCTGATACCTACTACATCGACCATGATGCTCCGGGGTCACACGCTGATGGGACGAGAAGTGTGCGACCTCATCCGGAATTACTATTTATACAGGCTCCCTTGAGCCGGTGGGGGTGACGACCTCGAGATTACGCACCTGCGCGCCACAAAAAGGTATCTGGACCTATGAATATTTTCGGCAGCCCACGCAGCAACCCCGTGCACACGCCTAATCCCTGCTGACGAGCGGTAATAACCGCGAAACACGTGTCCAGGGATGGCAAGCACACCAAGTGAATACCTTCAAGACTCAAGACTCGGGTAGAAGCGCACCCGCTGATACCTACTACATCGACCATGATGCTCCGGGGTCACACGCTGATGGGACGAGAAGTGTGCGACCTCATCCGGAATTACTATTTATACAGGCTCCCTTGAGCCGGTGGGGGTGACGACCTCGAGATTACGCACCTGTGCGCCACAAAAAGGTATCTGGACCTATGAATATTTTCGGCAGCCCACGCAGCAACCCCGTGCACACGCCTAATCCCTGCTGACGAGCGGTAATAACCGCTAAACACGTGTCCAGGGATGGCAAGCACACCAAGTGAATACCTTCAAGACTCAAGACTCGGGTAGAAGCGCACCCGCTGATACCTACTACATCGACCATGATGCTCCGGGGTCACACGCTGATGGGACGAGAAGTGTGCGACCTCATCCGGAATTACTATTTATACAGGCTCCCTTGAGCCGGTGGGGGTGACGACCTCGAGATTACGCACCTGCGCGCCACAAAAAGGTATCTGGACCTATGAATATTTTCGGCAGCCCACGCAGCCACCCCGTGCACACGCCTAATCCCTGCTGACGAGCGGTAATAACCGCGAAACACGTGTCCAGGGATGGCAAGCACACCAAGTGAATACCTTCAAGACTCAAGACTCGGGTAGAAGCGCACCCTCTGATACCTACTACATCGACCATGATGCTCCGGGGTCACACGCTGATGGGACGAGAAGTGTGCGACCTCATCCGGAATTACTATTTATACAGGCTCCCTTGAGCCGGTGGGGGTGACGACCTCGAGATTACGCACCTGCGCGCCACAAAAAGGTATCTGGACCTATGAATATTTTCGGCAGCCCACGCAGCAACCCCGTGCACACGCCTAATCCCTGCTGACGAGCGGTAATAACCGCGAAACACGTGTCCAGGGATGGCAAGCACACCAAGTGAATACCTTCAAGACTCAAGACTCGGGTAGAAGCGCACCCGCTGATACCTACTACATCGACCATGATGCTCCGGGGTCACACGCTGATGGGACGAGAAGTGTGCGACCTCATCCGGAATTACTATTTATACAGGCTCCCTTGAGCCGGTGGGGGTGACGACCTCGAGATTACGCACCTGTGCGCCACAAAAAGGTATCTGGACCTATGAATATTTTCGGCAGCCCACGCAGCAACCCCGTGCACACGCCTAATCCCTGCTGACGAGCGGTAATAACCGCGAAACACGTGTCCAGGGATGGCAAGCACACCAAGTGAATACCTTCAAGACTCAAGACTCGGGTAGAAGCGCACCCGCTGATACCTACTACATCGACCATGATGCTCCGGGGTCACACGCTGATGGGACGAGAAGTGTGCGACCTCATCCGGAATTACTATTTATACAGGCTCCCTTGAGCCGGTGGGGGTGACGACCTCGAGATTACGCACCTGTGCGCCACAAAAAGGTATCTGGACCTATGAATATTTTCGGCAGCCCACGCAGCAACCCCGTGCACACGCCTAATCCCTGCTGACGAGCGGTAATAACCGCGAAACACGTGTCCAGGGATGGCAAGCACACCAAGTGAATACCTTCAAGACTCAAGACTCGGGTAGAAGCGCACCCGCTGATACCTACTACATCGACCATGATGCTCCGGGGTCACACGCTGATGGGACGAGAAGTGTGCGACCTCATCCGGAATTACTATTTATACAGGCTCCCTTGAGCCGGTGGGGGTGACGACCTCGAGATTACGCACCTGCGCGCCACAAAAAGGTATCTGGACCTATGAATATTTTCGGCAGCCCACGCAGCAACCCCGTGCACACGCCTAATCCCTGCTGACGAGCGGTAATAACCGCGAAACACGTGTCCAGGGATGGCAAGCACACCAAGTGAATACCTTCAAGACTCAAGACTCGGGTAGAAGCGCACCCGCTGATACCTACTACATCGACCATGATGCTCCGGGGTCACACGCTGATGGGACGAGAAGTGTGCGACCTCATCCGGAATTACTATTTTAACAGGCTCCCTTGAGCCGGTGGGGGTGACGACCTCGAGATTACGCACCTGCGCGCCACAAAAAGGTATCTGGACCTATGAATATTTTCGGCAGCCCACGCAGCAACCCCGTGCACACGCCTAATCCCTGCTGACGAGCGGTAATAACCGCGAAACACGTGTCCAGGGATGGCAAGCACACCAAGTGAATACCTTCAAGACTCAAGACTCGGGTAGAAGCGCACCCGCTGATACCTACTACATCGACCATGATGCTCCGGGGTCACACGCTGATGGGACGAGAAGTGTGCGACCTCATCCGGAATTACTATTTATACAGGCTCCCTTGAGCCGGTGGGGGTGACGACCTCGAGATTACGCACCTGTGCGCCACAAAAAGGTATCTGGACCTATGAATATTTTCGGCAGCCCACGCAGCAACCCCGTGCACACGCCTAATCCCTGCTGACGAGCGGTAATAACCGCGAAACACGTGTCCAGGGATGGCAAGCACACCAAGTGAATACCTTCAAGACTCAAGACTCGGGTAGAAGCGCACCCGCTGATACCTACTACATCGACCATGATGCTCCGGGGTCACACGCTGATGGGACGAGAAGTGTGCGACCTCATCCGGAATTACTATTTATACAGGCTCCCTTGAGCCGGTGGGGGTGACGACCTCGAGATTACGCACCTGTGCGCCACAAAAAGGTATCTGGACCTATGAATATTTTCGGCAGCCCACGCAGCAACCCCGTGCACACGCCTAATCCCTGCTGACGAGCGGTAATAACCGCGAAACACGTGTCCAGGGATGGCAAGCACACCAAGTGAATACCTTCAAGACTCAAGACTCGGGTAGAAGCGCACCCGCTGATACCTACTACATCGACCATGATGCTCCGGGGTCACACGCTGATAGGACGAGAAGTGTGCGACCTCATCCGGAATTACTATTTATACAGGCTCCCTTGAGCCGGTGGGGGTGACGACCTCGAGATTACGCACCTGCGCGCCACAAAAAGGCATCTGGACCTATGAATATTTTCGGCAGCCCACGCAGCAACCCCGTGCACACGCCTAATCCCTGCTGACGAGCGGTAATAACCGCGAAACACGTGTCCAGGGATGGCAAGCACACCAAGTGAATACCTTCAAGACTCAAGACTCGGGTAGAAGCGCACCCGCTGATACCTACTACATCGACCATGATGCTTCGGGGTCACACGCTGATGGGACGAGAAGTGTGCGACCTCATCCGGAATTACTATTTATACAGGCTCCCTTGAGCCGGTGGGGGTGACGACCTCGAGATTACGCACCTGCGCGCCACAAAAAGGTATCTGGACCTATGAATATTTTTGGCAGCCCACGCAGCAACCCCGTGCACACGCCTAATCCCTGCTGACGAGCGGTAATAACCGCGAAACACGTGTCCAGGGATGGCAAGCACACCAAGTGAATACCTTCAAGACTCAAGACTCGGGTAGAAGCACACCCGCTGATACCTACTACATCGACCATGATGCTCCGGGGTCACACGCTGATGGGACGAGAAGTGTGCGACCTCATCCGGAATTACTATTTATACAGGCTCCCTTGAGCCGGTGGGGGTGACGACCTCGAGATTACGCACCTGCGCGCCACAAAAAGGTATCTGGACCTATGAATATTTTCGGCAGCCCACGCAGCAACCTCGTGCACACGCCTAATCCCTGCTGACGAGCGGTAATAACCGCGAAACACGTGTCCAGGGATGGCAAGCACACCAAGTGAATACCTTCAAGACTCAAGACTCGGGTAGAAGCGCACCCGCTGATACCTACTACATCGACCATGATGCTCCGGGGTCACACGCTGATGGGACGAGAAGTGTGCGACCTCATCCGGAATTACTATTTATACAGGCTCCCTTGAGCCGGTGGGGGTGACGACCTCGAGATTACGCACCTGCGCGCCACAAAAAGGTATCTGGACCTATGAATATTTTCGGCAGCCCACGCAGCAACCCCGTGCACACGCCTAATCCCTGCTGACGAGCGGTAATAACCGCGAAACACGTGTCCAGGGATGGCAAGCACACCAAGTGAATACCTTCAAGACTCAAGACTCGGGTAGAAGCGCACCCGCTGATACCTACTACATCGACCATGATGCTCCGGGGTCACACGCTGATGGGACGAGAAGTGTGCGACCTCATCCGGAATTACTATTTATACAGGCTCCCTTGAGCCGGTGGGGGTGACGACCTCGAGATTACGCACCTGCGCGCCACAAAAAGGTATCTGGACCTATGAATATTTTCGGCAGCCCACGCAGCAACCCCGTGCACACGCCTAATCCCTGCTGACGAGCGGTAATAACCGCGAAACACGTGTCCAGGGATGGCAAGCACACCAAGTGAATACCTTCAAGACTCAAGACTCGGGTAGAAGCGCACCCGCTGATACCTACTACATCGACCATGATGCTCCGGGGTCACACGCTGATGGGACGAGAAGTGTGCGACCTCATCCGGAATTACTATTTTAACAGGCTCCCTTGAGCCGGTGGGGGTGACGACCTCGAGATTACGCACCTGCGCGCCACAAAAAGGTATCTGGACCTATGAATATTTTCGGCAGCCCACGCAGCAACCCCGTGCACACGCCTAATCCCTGCTGACGAGCGGTAATAACCGCGAAACACGTGTCCAGGGATGGCAAGCACACCAAGTGAATACCTTCAAGACTCAAGACTCGGGTAGAAGCGCACCCGCTGATACCTACTACATCGACCATGATGCTCCGGGGTCACACGCTGATGGGACGAGAAGTGTGCGACCTCATCCGGAATTACTATTTATACAGGCTCCCTTGAGCCGGTGGGGGTGACGACCTCGAGATTACGCACCTGTGCGCCACAAAAAGGTATCTGGACCTATGAATATTTTCGGCAGCCCACGCAGCAACCCCGTGCACACGCCTAATCCCTGCTGACGAGCGGTAATAACCGCGAAACACGTGTCCAGGGATGGCAAGCACACCAAGTGAATACCTTCAAGACTCAAGACTCGGGTAGAAGCGCACCCGCTGATACCTACTACATCGACCATGATGCTCCGGGGTCACACGCTGATGGGACGAGAAGTGTGCGACCTCATCCGGAATTACTATTTATACAGGCTCCCTTGAGCCGGTGGGGGTGACGACCTCGAGATTACGCACCTGCGCGCCACAAAAAGGTATCTGGACCTATGAATATTTTCGGCAGCCCACGCAGCAACCCCGTGCACACGCCTAATCCCTGCTGACGAGCGGTAATAACCGCGAAACACGTGTCCAGGGATGGCAAGCACACCAAGTGAATACCTTCAAGACTCAAAACTCGGGTAGAAGCGCACCCGCTGATACCTACTACATCGACCATGATGCTCCGGGGTCACACGCTGATGGGACGAGAAGTGTGCGACCTCATCCGGAATTACTATTTATACAGGCTCCCTTGAGCCGGTGGGGGTGACGACCTCGAGATTACGCACCTGCGCGCCACAAAAAGGTATCTGGACCTATGAATATTTTCGGCAGCCCACGCAGCAACCCCGTGCACACGCCTAATCCCTGCTGACGAGCGGTAATAACCGCGAAACACGTGTCCAGGGATGGCAAGCACACCAAGTGAATACCTTCAAGACTCAAGACTCGGGTAGAAGCGCACCCGCTGATACCTACTACATCGACCATGATGCTCCGGGGTCACACGCTGATGGGACGAGAAGTGTGCGACCTCATCCGGAATTACTATTTATACAGGCTCCCTTGAGCCGGTGGGGGTGACGACCTCGAGATTACGCACCTGCGCGCCACAAAAAGGTATCTGGACCTATGAATATTTTCGGCAGCCCACGCAGCAACCCCGTGCACACGCCTAATCCCTGCTGACGAGCGGTAATAACCACGAAACACGTGTCCAGGGATGGCAAGCACACCAAGTGAATACCTTCAAGACTCAAGACTCGGGTAGAAGCGCACCCGCTGATACCTACTACATCGACCATGATGCTCCGGGGTCACACGCTGATGGGACGAGAAGTGTGCGACCTCATCCGGAATTACTATTTATACAGGCTCCCTTGAGCCGGTGGGGGTGACGACCTCGAGATTACGCACCTGTGCGCCACAAAAAGGTATCTGGACCTATGAATATTTTCGGCAGCCCACGCAGCAACCCCGTGCACACGCCTAATCCCTGCTGACGAGCGGTAATAACCGCGAAACACGTGTCCAGGGATGGCAAGCACACCAAGTGAATACCTTCAAGACTCAAGACTCGGGTAGAAGCGCACCCGCTGATACCTACTACATCGACCATGATGCTCCGGGGTCACACGCTGATGGGACGAGAAGTGTGCGACCTCATCCGGAATTACTATTTATACAGGCTCCCTTGAGCCGGTGGGGGTGACGACCTCGAGATTACGCACCTGCGCGCCACAAAAAGGTATCTGGACCTATGAATATTTTCGGCAGCCCACGCAGCAACCCCGTGCACACGCCTAATCCCTGCTGACGAGCGGTAATAACCGCGAAACACGTGTCCAGGGATGGCAAGCACACCAAGTGAATACCTTCAAGACTCAAGACTCGGGTAGAAGCGCACCCGCTGATACCTACTACATCGACCATGATGCTCCGGGGTCACACGCTGATGGGACGAGAAGTGTGCAACCTCATCCGGAATTACTATTTTAACAGGCTCCCTTGAGCCGGTGGGGGTGACGACCTCGAGATTACGCACCTGCGCGCCACAAAAAGGTATCTGGACCTATGAATATTTTCGGCAGCCCACGCAGCAACCCCGTGCACACGCCTAATCCCTGCTGACGAGCGGTAATAACCGCGAAACACGTGTCCAGGGATGGCAAGCACACCAAGTGAATACCTTCAAGACTCAAGACTCGGGTAGAAGCGCACCCGCTGATACCTACTACATCGACCATGATGCTCCGGGGTCACACGCTGATGGGACGAGAAGTGTGCGACCTCATCCGGAATTACTATTTATACAGGCTCCCTTGAGCCGGTGGGGGTGACGACCTCGAGATTACGCACCTGTGCGCCACAAAAAGGTATCTGGACCTATGAATATTTTCGGCAGCCCACGCAGCAACCCTGTGCACACGCCTAATCCCTGCTGACGAGCGGTAATAACCGCGAAACACGTGTCCAGGGATGGCAAGCACACCAAGTGAATACCTTCAAGACTCAAGACTCGGGTAGAAGCGCACCCGCTGATACCTACTACATCGACCATGATGCTCCGGGGTCACACGCTGATGGGACGAGAAGTGTGCGACCTCATCCGGAATTACTATTTATACAGGCTCCCTTGAGCCGGTGGGGGTGACGACCTCGAGATTACGCACCTGTGCGCCACAAAAAGGTATCTGGACCTATGAATATTTTCGGCAGCCCACGCAGCAACCCCGTGCACACGCCTAATCCCTGCTGACGAGCGGTAATAACCGCGAAACACGTGTCCAGGGATGGCAAGCACACCAAGTGAATACCTTCAAGACTCAAGACTCGGGTAGAAGCGCACCCGCTGATACCTACTACATCGACCATGATGCTCCGGGGTCACACGCTGATGGGACGAGAAGTGTGCGACCTCATCCGGAATTACTATTTATACAGGCTCCCTTGAGCCGGTGGGGGTGACGACCTCGAGATTACGCACCTGCGCGCCACAAAAAGGCATCTGGACCTATGAATATTTTCGGCAGCCCACGCAGCAACCCCGTGCACACGCCTAATCCCTGCTGACGAGCGGTAATAACCGCGAAACACGTGTCCAGGGATGGCAAGCACACCAAGTGAATACCTTCAAGACTCGGGTAGAAGCGCACCCGCTGATACCTACTACATCGACCATGATGCTTCGGGGTCACACGCTGATGGGACGAGAAGTGTGCGACCTCATCCGGAATTACTATTTATACAGGCTCCCTTGAGCCGGTGGGGGTGACGACCTCGAGATTACGCACCTGCGCGCCACAAAAAGGTATCTGGACCTATGAATATTTTTGGCAGCCCACGCAGCAACCCCGTGCACACGCCTAATCCCTGCTGACGAGCGGTAATAACCGCGAAACACGTGTCCAGGGATGGCAAGCACACCAAGTGAATACCTTCAAGACTCAAGGCTCGGGTAGAAGCGCACCCGCTGATACCTACTACATCGACCATGATGCTCCGGGGTCACACGCTGATGGGACGAGAAGTGTGCGACCTCATCCGGAATTACTATTTATACAGGCTCCCTTGAGCCGGTGGGGGTGACGACCTCGAGATTACGCACCTGCGTGCCACAAAAAGGTATCTGGACCTATGAATATTTTCGGCAGCCCACGCAGCAACCTCGTGCACACGCCTAATCCCTGCTGACGAGCGGTAATAACCGCGAAACACGTGTCCAGGGATGGCAAGCACACCAAGTGAATACCTTCAAGACTCAAGACTCGGGTAGAAGCGCACCCGCTGATACCTACTACATCGACCATGATGCTCCGGGGTCACACGCTGATGGGACGAGAAGTGTGCGACCTCATCCGGAATTACTATTTATACAGGCTCCCTTGAGCCGGTGGGGGTGACGACCTCGAGATTACGCACCTGCGCGCCACAAAAAGGTATCTGGACCTATGAATATTTTCGGCAGCCCACTCAGCAACCCCGTGCACACGCCTAATCCCTGCTGACGAGCGGTAATAACCGCGAAACACGTGTCCAGGGATGGCAAGCACACCAAGTGAATACCTTCAAGACTCAAGACTCGGGTAGAAGCGCACCCGCTGATACCTACTACATCGACCATGATGCTCCGGGGTCACACGCTGATGGGACGAGAAGTGTGCGACCTCATCCGGAATTACTATTTATACAGGCTCCCTTGAGCCGGTGGGGGTGACGACCTCGAGATTACGCACCTGCGCGCCACAAAAAGGTATCTGGACCTATGAATATTTTCGGCAGCCCACGCAGCAACCCCGTGCACACGCCTAATCCCTGCTGACGAGCGGTAATAACCGCGAAACACGTGTCCAGGGATGGCAAGCACACCAAGTGAATACCTTCAAGACTCAAGACTCGGGTAGAAGCGCACCCTCTGATACCTACTACATCGACCATGATGCTCCGGGGTCACACGCTGATGGGACGAGAAGTGTGCGACCTCATCCGGAATTACTATTTTAACAGGCTCCCTTGAGCCGGTGGGGGTGACGACCTCGAGATTACGCACCTGCGCGCCACAAAAAGGTATCTGGACCTATGAATATTTTCGGCAGCCCACGCAGCAACCCCGTGCACACGCCTAATCCCTGCTGACGAGCGGTAATAACCGCGAAACACGTGTCCAGGGATGGCAAGCACACCAAGTGAATACCTTCAAGACTCAAGACTCGGGTAGAAGCGCACCCGCTGATACCTACTACATCGACCATGATGCTCCGGGGTCACACGCTGATGGGACGAGAAGTGTGCGACCTCATCCGGAATTACTATTTATACAGGCTCCCTTGAGCCGGTGGGGGTGACGACCTCGAGATTACGCACCTGTGCGCCACAAAATGGTATCTGGACCTATGAATATTTTCGGCAGCCCACGCAGCAACCCCGTGCACACGCCTAATCCCTGCTGACGAGCGGTAATAACCGCGAAACACGTGTCCAGGGATGGCAAGCACACCAAGTGAATACCTTCAAGACTCAAGACTCGGGTAGAAGCGCACCCGCTGATACCTACTACATCGACCATGATGCTCCGGGGTCACACGCTGATGGGACGAGAAGTGTGCGACCTCATCCGGAATTACTATTTATACAGGCTCCCTTGAGCCGGTGGGGGTGACGACCTCGAGATTACGCACCTGCGCGCCACAAAAAGGTATCTGGAGCTATGAATATTTTCGGCAGCCCACGCAGCAACCCCGTGCACACGCCTAATCCCTGCTGACGAGCGGTAATAACCGCGAAACACGTGTCCAGGGATGGCGAGCACACCAAGTGAATACCTTCAAGACTCAAGACTCGGGTAGAAGCGCACCCGCTGATACCTACTACATCGACCATGATGCTCCGGGGTCACACGCTGATGGGACGAGAAGTGTGCGACCTCATCCGGAATTACTATTTATACAGGCTCCCTTGAGCCGGTGGGGGTGACGACCTCGAGATTACGCACCTGTGCGCCACAAAATGGTATCTGGACCTATGAATATTTTCGGCAGCCCACGCAGCAACCCCGTGCACACGCCTAATCCCTGCTGACGAGCGGTAATAACCGCGAAACACGTGTCCAGGGATGGCAAGCACACCAAGTGAATACCTTCAAGACTCAAGACTCGGGTAGAAGCGCACCCGCTGATACCTACTACATCGACCATGATGCTCCGGGGTCACACGCTGATGGGACGAGAAGTGTGCGACCTCATCCGGAATTACTATTTATACAGGCTCCCTTGAGCCGGTGGGGGTGACGACCTCGAGATTACGCACCTGCGCGCCACAAAAAGGTATCTGGACCTATGAATATTTTCGGCAGCCCACGCAGCAACCCCGTGCACACGCCTAATCCCTGCTGACGAGCGGTAATAACCGCGAAACACGTGTCCAGGGATGGCAAGCACACCAAGTGAATACCTTCAAGACTCAAGACTCGGGTAGAAGCGCACCCGCTGATACCTACTACATCGACCATGATGCTCCGGGGTCACACGCTGATGGGACGAGAAGTGTGCGACCTCATCCGGAATTACTATTTATACAGGCTCCCTTGAGCCGGTGGGGGTGACGACCTCGAGATTACGCACCTGCGCGCCACAAAAAGGTATCTGGACCTATGAATATTTTCGGCAGCCCACGCAGCAACCCCGTGCACACGCCTAATCCCTGCTGACGAGCGGTAATAACCGCGAAACACGTGTCCAGGGATGGCAAGCACACCAAGTGAATACCTTCAAGACTCAAGACTCGGGTAGAAGCGCACCCGCTGATACCTACTACATCGACCATGATGCTCCGGGGTCACACGCTGATGGGACGAGAAGTGTGTGACCTCATCCGGAATTACTATTTATACAGGCTCCCTTGAGCCGGTGGGGGTGACGACCTTGAGATTACGCACCTGCGCGCCACAAAAAGGTATCTGGACCTATGAATATTTTCGGCAGCCCACGCAGCAACCCCGTGCACACGCCTAATCCCTGCTGACGAGCGGTAATAACCGCGAAACACGTGTCCAGGGATGGCAAGCACACCAAGTGAATACCTTCAAGACTCAAGACTCGGGTAGAAGCGCACCCGCTGATACCTACTACATCGACCATGATGCTCCGGGGTCACACGCTGATGGGACGAGAAGTGTGCGACCTCATCCGGAATTACTATTTCTACAGGCTCCCTTGAGCCGGTGGGGGTGACGACCTCGAGATTACGCACCTGTGCGCCACAAAAAGGTATCTGGACCTATGAATATTTTCGGCAGCCCACGCAGCAACCCCGTGCACACGCCTAATCCCTGCTGACGAGCGGTAATAACCGCGAAACACGTGTCCAGGGATGGCAAGCACACCAAGTGAATACCTTCAAGACTCAAGACTCGGGTAGAAGCGCACCCGCTGATACCTACTACATCGACCATGATGCTCCGGGGTCACACGCTGATGGGACGAGAAGTGTGCGACCTCATCCGGAATTACTATTTATACAGGCTCCCTTGAGCCGGTGGGGGTGACGACCTCGAGATTACGCACCTGCGCGCCACAAAAAGGTATCTGGACCTATGAATATTTTCGGCAGCCCACGCAGCAACCCCGTGCACACGCCTAATCCCTGCTGACGAGCGGTAATAACCGCGAAACACGTGTCCAGGGATGGCAAGCACACCAAGTGAATACCTTCAAGACTCAAGACTCGGGTAGAAGCGCACCCGCTGATACCTACTACATCGACCATGATGCTCCGGGGTCACACGCTGATGGGACGAGAAGTGTGCGACCTCATCCGGAATTACTATTTATACAGGCTCCCTTGAGCCGGTGGGGGTGACGACCTCGAGATTACGCACCTGCGCGCCACAAAAAGGTATCTGGACCTATGAATATTTTCGGCAGCCCACGCAGCAACCCCGTGCACACGCCTAATCCCTGCTGACGAGCGGTAATAACCGCGAAACACGTGTCCAGGGATGGCAAGCACACCAAGTGAATACCTTCAAGACTCAAGACTCGGGTAGAAGCGCACCCGCTGATACCTACTACATCGACCATGATGCTCCGGGGTCACACGCTGATGGGACGAGAAGTGTGCGACCTCATCCGGAATTACTATTTATACAGGCTCCCTTGAGCCGGTGGGGGTGACGACCTCGAGATTACGCACCTGCGCGCCACAAAAAGGTATCTGGACCTATGAATATTTTCGGCAGCCCACGCAGCAACCCTGTGCACACGCCTAATCCCTGCTGACGAGCGGTAATAGCCGCGAAACACGTGTCCAGGGATGGCAAGCACACCAAGTGAATACCTTCAAGACTCAAGACTCGGGTAGAAGCGCACCCGCTGATACCTACTACATCGACCATGATGCTCCGGGGTCACACGCTGATGGGACGAGAAGTCTGCGACCTCATCCGGAATTACTATTTATACAGGCTCCCTTGAGCCGGTGGGGGTGACAACCTCGAGATTACGCACCTGCGCGCCACAAAAAGGTATTTGGACCTATGAATATTTTCGGCAGCCCACGCAGCAACCCCGTGCACACGCCTAATCCCTGCTGACGAGCGGTAATAACCGCGAAACACGTGTCCAGGGATGGCAAGCACACCAAGTGAATACCTTCAAGACTCAAGACTCGGGTAGAAGCGCACCCGCTGATACCTACTACATCGACCATGATGCTCCGGGGTCACTCGCTGATGGGACGAGAAGTGTGCGACCTCATCCGGAATTACTATTTATACAGGCTCCCTTGAGCCGGTGGGGGTGACGACCTTGAGATTACGCACCTGCGCGCCACAAAAAGGTATCTGGACCTATGAATATTTTCGGCAGCCCACGCAGCAACCCCGTGCACACGCCTAATCCCTGCTGACGAGCGGTAATAACCGCGAAACACGTGTCCAGGGATGGCAAGCACACCAAGTGAATACCTTCAAGACTCAAGACTCGGGTAGAAGCGCACCCGCTGATACCTACTACATCGACCATGATGCTCCGGGGTCACACGCTGATGGGACGAGAAGTGTGCGACCTCATCCGGAATTACTATTTATACAGGCTCCCTTGAGCCGGTGGGGGTGACGACCTCGAGATTACGCACCTGCGCGCCACAAAAAGGTATCTGGACCTATGAATATTTTCGGCAGCCCACGCAGCAACCCCGTGCACACGCCTAATCCCTGCTGACGAGCGGTAATAACCGCGAAACACGTGTCCAGGGATGGCAAGCACACCAAGTGAATACCTTCAAGACTCAAGACTCGGGTAGAAGCGCACCCGCTGATACCTACTACATCGACCATGATGCTCCGGGGTCACACGCTGATGGGACGAGAAGTGTGCGACCTCATCCGGAATCACCCCGAGTGTCTTTGGGTGACCGGCCGCATTTCAGCATACATTTTCAGGATAAGTGGAGGTAGCAAAATCGACTTTCACCAAATAACAGCGCAGATTTGCTTGAAAAAATATTGATAGAATTGAAGATATTTAAAAAAAAATGCTGTGTTTTCTAACAGACTATTTCCAACTAAAAATATGTGTGTTTACTGTCGGCAAAGAAAATGCAGTTTTCTTCACCAGAATTTCCGGGCAATAAGAGGGGTTGGCAGATGGGCCCGGAAACATGCTTTGGAGTGAAACTAAAACAAAAAGCTGCGTTGCGAGCACATGGAAAGACTTTCGTCATTAGCAAAGAGAGGGCCCTCCCAGACAGAAAATGAAAGAGCATCGTCAGACATGAGAAGGATCTTGAAATAAATATCACATTTGGAGGGTTCTGCGGGCTGTGAAGCGCGCTGGCGTCTGCCGTGGGCCCCGGGGGGGCCCTGGCTGGCGCTCAGACTCCGGGCTGGTGTTGACTGTCCTTATCTGCTGCAGCTGCCCCTGCCTTGGCACACACTTGGCCCCCGCCTGCCCCCGCGCCAGGCATGCTTGCAGAGGGTGCTTGGCACGCCGGGCCCCCGTCAGCACCCAGATGTTCCGCTGCCCACCTCTCGGCTCGCGCAGATGTTGCCTTTGTCCGCTCTGCCAGGGCGTGGGCGCGCGCGCGGCGCTTTGTTTAATCATCGGGGTTGGCACGGGGCCACTTGGCACCGCCGCAGATGTCAGGCCGTGGGCACGGAGCTGCGCAGACTGCGGTTGAGGCTAAACTTAGCGCCCCTACATACGAAGATGAGCCGGGAAGAGGCCTCTGTGCGCGTCTGCCACCCCCGCCTAATGCGTGCAAGAGGGCAGGGCGCAGCCTCGCTCCATGGGTGCCAAGGGAGCCCGGAGAGACAGACCGGAGACTTGTCAAAGTGCCCCGGCGCTGGCCCTACTCTAGAGAGGGGGTGAGGGGGCCAGAGTCAACAGCTCACCTGCCCCCAGCAGCCCAATGAGAAAGACTTATCATAATACACATTGTGGGGCAGATATACAAGCCCCCTGCAACACCTGTACGTCACTTTCTGTGACGTACTGGTGGCGTATTTCTCTGCCCCATATTTACAAGGACAGGAAAAGCCAACGTTCGTGGCTTTTCCTGTCCTTGTAAATACGGCCCCTTCACACGCAGCACTTTGCGTTGAAGGGGCGTTCCATGGGTGTTGCTGAGGGTGTTCCCACGCAACACCCACGGAACCAGACACATCTCCAGATTTATGAGGAATCGTAAATTTGGAGATGTGTCTGAATGCGACTCCACCCTAGGGGCGGCGTAGCGATGCGCAACGAGGAGAAATGTTGTTTTAATTTCTCCTCATTTTTCCCTCTTTCAATGCGCGCTGCATTCTACAGCACGCATTGAAAGAGGAAAATGCCTGCAGTGATTGTATTTGTGCAGGAAGGGGCCCCTTCCTACACAAAAACAATCTCCCCACGACGCAGGCATCCTTGAGGGTGCCTGCGCCGGCGCATGGCTGCAGTTTGTGTGCCAGCGCAGGGGAGAGCACAGGAATGTGACATATCATTGTAGATATGTCGCATTCCTTTGCTTTGGAAGTGCCGCAGCGTGGCGCAGCCAAAGGGCTTGCGGTGCCACGCTGCGCCAAATCAGCAATAGGGAGAGAGAGAGAGAGAGAGGAAAACATGCTAATATATATATATACATATATGATAAAATACCCCCTGCCGTCCATTATAAGGATAATTCAGGTCACCAAAGAGTTCTGTGACCACACAGAGGAACGAGGCTGAAGATTATGAAACTGTGACATGACTTTCAATACTCTTTTAATGTACAGCAGAGAGTATTTTATTCCTTATAATACATGGCCACACCGCCACCCTTTACAAAAAATGCTTAAATCTTTGGTAGTTTGCTTTCTCATGTTCGTTTCCCGAACAGAACAATAAAAATGGAATCTGTGCTGTAAAATTAAACACACTAAAAAGGAGTCAGTCATTTTTGCAAAAAGATATCATAATCAGTTGAATGTAAGTCAAGTGAACTTCTGTGGCTAATAATTATAAAACAAACAGATACATACAAAAGAATAGAAAGTGATGGATGGAAGGCCTGAATGAATCTCAGCCAAAGGTAATTACTGGAGGCTCAGTCAGGCAGGGAGTGAGCACGCGACCCACATCTGGACATCAGAGTGTGATCACGCGACCCACATCTGGGCATCAGAGTGTGTAGAAATAGACAGAGGTTCTATTTTTCCTGTAATGACATGTAGCACTAAAAATATAAACATATTGCCATAAACATCTGTTATCCGATGGTCATTTTTTCTTTTTACCTAAACATATCAGAAGAAGGAAACCTGGGGGCATATTAGCAACAAATAGCGATAATTATCACTAAATGAGTTTAGCGATAATTTTTTTTATCGCCGCGCATCTCCGGATTTTATTGCAGAGATTACGTGCTATTAGCAACGTTTATCTCAAATGCGATAAAATATCCAGTGATAGCGGCTCAATGCGTGAATATCACTGGAAATCCAGCGATATTCAGGCATTATTGCCAATAGGGTCTTAACCTGAATATCCACCTCCTATTAGATATACAGGCTAAGAAGTGGTCTGAGCAGGCGTTAGGTCTTGGCGATATTCGCGCTTAGCGTGAATTTTTTTATCGCTTCGCCTGCGTTGATAATAGGCGATAGTGATGTTAGCGACTGCTTTCAGTCGCTAACAGGTTGGGTACGCCCACTTTGCATGTCATTAGCTATAAATATCGCTGACATGCAAAGCGGGCCCCAAACCGGTCGCTATCGCCTACAGGCTGTCGCTAACTGCTGTTAGCGACAGTTTGCTAATAGGGAGATATAATTATCGCCGCTTTAGCGGGAAAAAGTCCTGCTAAAGCCGCGATAATGCCATTGCTAATATGCCCCAAAGTCCCGCTAAAGTGGCGATAATGCCCTTGGTAATATGCCCCCCAGTTCACGTTTTAGTTGTTTAAACTGCTGCTTTAATGATACTGCAGCATTGTGATCTCAGACGTCAACTGTAATAATGCATTACAGTCGAGCAACTATGTCATTTCATTATCGCGATGTCACAATTTGACTGTAATAAGAAAGCTAGAGCCAGGCTTTTAAATATGGATTGCAGGCTCCCAGGTATCATATATGGGATAAATTAAGGCTTTTGCAATTCACGAGGACTTCTGTGACCACAGAGAGGAGCACGGCCGAGTGACGAAGGCCTTTATAAGGTCTTGGAACTCTGACGTGTCTTGCCGTATCCTTAAAACACGTGGATCATATCTCATTCCTTGTAACACGTGCTCGTGCGTCTCCCGCCCCACACCCCGCTCCCACCCGTGGAGTGTCGCTCGTGCATGTGAGAGAGACATCTTGGCTGCAGACAAGCAGGATGAAAGCAGAAGGAACCACAAACCGAAACACACCGACGAGCAGTCAGTACTTTGTCAGAAAAAAACTGTTTCATGTGACTCAGATTCACGGCCCCCACAACGCTAAGGATGCCTGGCCTCCACCTTGGGGGTGCCCAGGAGTGGACACCTCACAGGGAAAGCCAGGATGGGTTCCACAGCGGTATACGTACAAGCGCCTTGAGACCCTTGCGGGTGAGTAGTGCGCTATACAAGTATCAATTTACATTTACAATTTACAAGGGTCGAGAGGTGTAAAGACCTTTAGTGTGCCAAAAACAAACACGAGCCTTAAATATCTCCCTGCAGCTGATCACACTTTGAAAATTAAGATCAGAAGAAGGAAGAGGCGGTTCCTGTTTCCACTGTTTAAACTGCAGCTGCATTTATTATGCTCTGTCACCAACTCTCATCTGTCCTGTTGGCAGCAGGGATTATGATTTCACAAATCAACTGTAAAAACTTATTACAGTTGAGCAACTATGTCAACCAGAGCAGTCACCTGTAATAATGGAATTAGATGCAGACTTGTATATGGGGGTTGAACGCTCCTGTGTGTTATACAGTTATATTACATGATAGCCTGCAATACGTATTTATTTATTTATTTTATTTTATTTTATTTAATGCGATTTTATATAGCGCGAACATTACCCGAAGGTGTCAGAGCGCTTTACAAAAGAACCAGTTGCGATACATAGGTACTTTGGATTACATGAGATACATACGAGATACAAACAGAAACAAATTTCAAATGTACAAGTTGTAAAGTCACTCAAGGAGAAGATATAAACAGGAAAAAAATGCAAATGTACAAGTTGTAAAGTCACTCAAGGAAGAAATACAAACGGAAAAACTCTAAAATCACATAGGAATGGTAGTGAGTACAAAGGTCTACTACATATACTAGTGGTTAGAGTGCTATATATACAAATAGTAAGTTAACTAAGGACTACATTTTAACAGCGATTAGACTTGGACAATAATATATTACATATTTATATATATATATATATATATATTTATGAGTTACAGAAGCATGGCTTGGGCATAGGGTAAGGGGAGAGATATTCAGGGGAGAAAGGAAAGGAATAAGGGAGGCAGAAAGAGCGAGGGAGGGAAGAGGTAGGGGAGGGGGTGATGAGTGATGGGATCTGCTCTGTCCATGCCGGACCCCTGGGGCCCCCCACCCTGACACACCACAGTTCAAGGCGGTGGTGAAAGAAAACAAGCACTGGCAAATATGGCACAGCGCTTCTTACAAATTCTCAGGAGGGTTGACAATTCTCCATCTTGAGGAGACAAAATACAGCCCATCCATCATGCTCCCTTTGGTCACTCCATACATCCCTTCTAGAGCTCTCCGCTCCAGTGTGTTACATCTGGCCCCCACCACAAAAGTGAAAAAAAATCCCGCTGGGGTGGTCGCTCTTTTTCGCACAATGCTGCAAGATCGTGGAACGCTCTTCCGTTGGTCTTGAGAGAAAATAACAACCTGACAGCTTTTAGAAAGCTATTAAAAACGCATTTGTTTGCAAGAGCTTAGCGCCCTGCCCTGCCGCCTGAATGGTTCTAGCCAAAGCGCTGCGAGGCCTCAGGGTAGTTACGCGCTATATAAGTTTAATTTTCATTTCATTTCATTTCATTCATTCATTTCATTTCATTTCATTTCATTCATTGAAGGGACCCACACCAGAGGGATATAAATACAGGAGTCAGCAGCAAGAACTGAGAAGAGAGAAAACAGGAAGGGTAAAGAGACCAGCAGAGCGTGGACTGAGGCCTGGGTGAAGCAGCGTAACAAACGCTCTGGCACGGCAGGTCACTGTGCTGTGTCTCCCCCATGACCCGGAAGTGCTAATGGGCCGGTCCTGATGCGGCTGGTGCAGGGCCACCACTCTGCCCGACTCTGGAAGGATTGACCTCTCTAGGTCTCTGCTCCCATTGGCCACCACTCTGCCCGACTCTGGAAGGATTGACCTCTCTAGGTCTCTGCTGCCATTGGCCAGCCTCCGCCTCCTCTGGACTCTACTCTGCCTCGGGTGGTGACCGAACACTTTACTAACGCGCTGCAATAATCAGGGGCACTGGAATTATGAGGCAGGAGAGGGCCAATGTATGCAAAGGGTTGAGTCAAATATACGGCAAGAAAAGGCAAATTATGCGGCATCATGCGGCACATTTAGAAATAGCATTACTTCATTATTTTGTTTTTGTTACACTTTTAAATCACTGCCTGGGCATTGGTTGCACCTCATTAGTACCAGTTTAGTACCAGTTTAGTATTTCAATATAGTAATAAGCAACAGAAAGGCGACCAGTCCAGATTTGCAAAGGGTTTTCCCTTGCGTCACGCATTTTTAGTAACTTTTGAACCGTATAGGCTAGAAACAAATTTGTTTTGCTAAAATATGCAGATTATGCAGCAGATGATGGATTATGTGGTAAATGCTGCACATCTATGATTATGCGCAAATGGCCGCTGCAGAACAAATTATTAATCTCAGTGGCCCTGGTAATAATAGAATGTAGCTGCTTCACTATAATAAGTTATTACAGTTAAGTAGTGAAGGCACAGTGCCTATGAAGAGCAGGTCAAGGAGCAGAATTACATTTGCTATTTAAACTGAGAAGTTTACAGCTCCTCCGAGCTGTCTTTTCCCCAAAATTAACATTTGTCAGCAGAAAGGAGAGATTGTTGACAACATATTTATTCTTTACCTGGTTATAGGTAATGAAAAGCAGGAGTGTTTCTGCATGTTTCCTCACATTATGAAGTGACCTGTTTTTTAAAGTGATGCACAATAAGCTGCATAGATTATAGTTTTGTCATAAAATATTAGTTTTGTATTGGTGTGTCTAATTTCTCACCACATTTATTCCACATAATTACAACTATGTGCGAAGGAGCGCAAGGCAAAGTTTTAACCATATATTATAAGGAATAAAATACCCTCATTTGTACTTTTAAAGAATATTGGAAGTCACGTCGGAGGCCCACGACCATATACGGGCATTCAGCCTTTGACCTTGTTTCTCTTTATGGTCACAGCTCCTCAGTGACTTGCAAAATCCTTATAACATACGGCAGAGGGTACTTTATTTCATATCACACAGATGTTTCTCGTATCAAGAGCATGACAAAATTCTCACCAAGAAGATGTTGTGTTTCCTGCATGGCCCATTGTAGTTTTCCCTGTGTTGGCCTGGATGTGCACGCTGTAGACATTATTTATCCTTTTGCACACATTACTATATAAACACGTTTGCTATTGTGCCACATTGTACTTTCACACGGAACCTGCATATGTTTTTGTGTACTGTTCTTTTACTGGTATTGAGTCTGAACACCACAGACAAGATCAAACAACAATGTTCCTTGTTAATCTTTCTGGTCAGGCACTGGCACCTAGACATAACACAAGAATACAGTGTTGTATTCGGAGGTGCCAATTCACTTGTTTTGTCTTGTAAGGTTAGGAGTACAGGTGAGGTACTACCGCTGGTTGGACCCGGACTCATGGACACTGAGGTGGTACGGTGACTCGGTCCCTACATACTGATGTTCTATGGTTCCAAGTATAGTTCTGTTCCAGAGCAGAATCCCTGCAGCAAAGACGAGCTGGTGCATAGATGAGCACATGAGACAAAATGTAGACGGCTTCATAAATATTAACAATGTCCTCGGTTTCGGCTGAGGAAGCTCAATTTTCACACTCCACGCCTTGGGCGCCAAAGCTCATTTTCGCTCGGAGACACACACCTCGGCGGAGCAGAGTTAGCAGGAGCTGGAAAAGATGGCTGGTACAAGTTACCATTGTCAGACATTTGCATTTTAATTTCACAAAGAAAAAAAGGACAAACCAAGATGAGAAAGATTATACAAGGTAACTGCTCAAACAAGCGAAAAGAGAACACACTATAAAGGGAATCTGGAGAAAAAATGATTTTACTGCTTTAATTTAAATCAATGACAGATGCTGTTACCATCAATATCTGTGGCATTCAGTGTTAGGCTGTGGGTAATGTTCACAAAGGACTCAAGGCCTATGAGAGTGTAGCAGAACGTAAACCTGGACGCACCTTCCGCACCAAAGTCACAATTCGCCTCCTGAGGGCGGAGCCTAAACTGGCTTTGCAGTTGGAAACCTGTCCCCGGGTGGCCTGTCCACCACAAGTTGGGGCAACTGCCATTAATATATTCTGCCCTGGGTCACTGTTCAAGACACTGCAGTCAGTGCCGGACTGGCCGTAGCGGGCACCGGGCCTTTCCCTGGTGGGCAGTCAGGGTGGGAGCCATTTTTGTTACCAGGGGCGGCAATATCGACCCCCTGTAACAAAATGGGCTGAAACTGCCCCTTGCAAACAGCTCAGCCGCACCCGCCTGGCCCTCCAGGGTGGCCGGCAGAGCAGTTTGCCAGGGCCGATTTTGGTTTCCAGTCCAGCCCTGATTACAGTGCTCGGCAGGTAATTAGAGAAAAGTCCCAACCACACCGGTAAAAAAAGCTCTAGGGGTCAGAAAAATGCATGGGGTTGTGGAAGTGACATCACATGCCCTTTGACCTTCATTTTCACTCACACACACGCTTATACACACACTCTCTCATATAAACACTTTCACCCACATGCATGCACACAACCTACATTTAAAAGCAATATTTACTCACCTCAGCTGCCAGGGAAGGTCATATTCCAACTAATATATAGTATGAAGAAGCATTTAATGACACTATGTAGAGACGACAGGACTCTGGAAGATATGTTTCAAAGCGATATTTTTGTGTGTGTCAGATAATCGCTGATCCCCCAGACCGGCCAGGGGTTTGATCCGCATAACTTCACAGAACAAATTGTCAAACGCGAACTGTCGTTCTCTCGCTGCGTATCACAGCGCGAGCTGTGACATCACAGAGTGTCCAAGCGCTTATAACAGCATGGGCAAGATACTACATATCTCTTCTCCTTACAAAGAAAAGCCAGAGACAACAGGTGAAAGGAACTAAAACAATAAAATGCATAATAACAGTAAAATATATGTGAATTGGAAAAATAAACATTTACAGTGAAATACAAAGTACTTAGGGCCCAATTCACAGAACTAACTTAAGACAAAATCCTAAACCTACTACCATTTTGGTATTCACAGAAGGCACTTACTCATTTCAGTATTCACAGAAGGCAGTTACTCATTTCGGTATACACAGAAGGCACTTACTCATTTTGGTATTCACAGAAGGCACTTACTCATTTTGGTATTCATAGTGAGGTTCTTTAATTTTGACTCCATCTTACATTTGTCGTCGTTTTGCGTTGCCTTTACACAGGCTGCTCTATTCATGAAGTGTCTCTGCCCTTTGGACTGCAACGTGTTGAAAACCCCCCTCTGTCCTTGCTTTGAAATCAATCTCAGACACCAGCTGGCCTAACTGCATACAGACATGTTCTGCCATTACTGATTGACCTATAGGTGCTGTAGTTAATTTACTTGTGGGTTGGGCAGAAATACGACGTAATGGGGACGTTCTGGTTATATGATGCTTTTTTTTTTTTTTTTCCAAAACCTTTATTGCACTTAGCATATTACACAGCGGATCGCCTACAACCCCACGGGCCGGCCGCTATATCGTGTAAGTTAGACATTATTTAAGTTTGCAATGTAATAAAGAAAGCAACAGTGTTTTCAAGTGTCCAGTAGAGCATATTACACAGTAAAAGTGCATTCGAGACAGCATTATCAACGTTAGAAGTGGTTTTGATGGTATTTTGTCTTTTTTGAAAAACAACAAACTCTAAACCTAAAACAGTAGGAATGATAGTACGATCAGACATAGGTCAACGCATTTCCTCTCGGGAGAGGCTTATTCCCTCCCCTTGCTCCAGTGTGCTAGTGCCCCAGTCCACCCCCCATTCCCATCCACCCTCCTCCCCCATTCAGCATGTCGAAAGAGGGGACGCATGCAATAGCCCCGATCGCTCTCCTGCCCATCCACTTCAACCCGGGTCACCCCTCCTCTCCCTCTTCGTCAGAGTCCTCTTGTTCGTCGATATGATGCTTTTTTTAATGTTCTCCTATTGGCTAATATTTTGCAGATCTTGTATGTCCATATTAGATATTTTGTATGCTTGCAGAAGCTAGGACTGCCCCTTTCTTTTATGCTGAGTTTGTAACCCTAAGCATATAAAAGGCCTCTGTGTTTTGTACTCTTTAGACTGCCTCATTCCGTTGCTAAAGGCTTCTGTGTGACGTAGTCTCACTTAATTAGGTTTAATAAAGATGTCTTTTCATATTTCAGCTTCTGTGCCAAGTTCTTTGTATTAGTGAGACCCCTGAGAATGGCGCGGCCAGCGTGGGCTTCATCAGAGAAGTGACTTTCTGAAGGAGTGATCTTGTCAGGAGACTGAAATCTACTGAGGAGGACAGGATAGGACTCTACTACTCTGTGCACAAGGATTTTGGAGATTCTTTGTCTTTGCAGCCCAGTATAATTCGGATCTTCCTGATTTTGATCCTCCACATGATGTCACTCCTGACTGAGAACCTTTTTGGCGTGAGTATTCTAAAAAAGGACCGTTAGGTCATTTAGAACTTGGCAGTTAGAATTTGGACAACCTTTTGATTGGTAAGAGTAAGGTAGTTTAGTAACGCTTACTGTAGCTTTGGAACTTTGGAATTTGTGTTGGCCAACTTTTGATTTGTATGGATTTGATATGCAAATTGCAATTTGTGTAGACAGGTAATGAGGAGATTTTTCTCTATTTGGTTTTGTTGAACGGTGCACGTACGAAAAGTACATTAAGCACTACTTTGATTATAATATTGTACATTCTACAATATTTTTGGCATGCCTGTTTCAAAGCTCACATAGAGGAATGTGTTGCTTTATTTGGAAGGTACCATCGTGTGATGTGAAATTAATTAGCCGGCTCTCCTAGAAGGAATACCTACATAGGTTTAGGTATACAAACATATTTCTTCCTTGGTGATTCTGTATCCCCAGGGAATTAAAATATGGACATAATACATACAAGGATCCTTTGTTCTGTGCAATTTTATGAATGAAGATATGCAAAGGGATTTTTGGTGTTCTGCCAGCCAAAGCTAGTGAATTGAGTGTGTTTTGGCTTCTTGGATATGTAGCAGTCTGTTTTTGCAGTCTTTTGAAACACAATTGAGAAGCGTTTCTTGTAAATATGACTTACAACTAGTATTTACAAATGGTTTAGTTTAAGTACAGTCTGTGGGCTGTCCTTTGTTTCAGTCCTAAGTATTGGTTTGTAGGTTAAATGTGTGTTTAAATGTCTATGTGGTTTTCCCATTAGTGAAACTTCTGTGAGTACATAGCGATGGCGCTATTTATGAAATGCATGGCTAAAGCGCGCCGTATTGTGTGTCCTGAGTGTTTGACCCCTTTCTGTTTATGTCTGAAATGAGCTCAAATGTGTGTTTGTGTATTTTTTTGATGTTTTCAGTCTATTAAGCAAAATGTCTAAATGTTTAAAAACGAAAATGTAAATTCACATTCACTAGGAATAAAAAAAGCCTCAAAATCGAAATTTTGTGTTTTGTAGAAAAATAAACTTATAGTATTTTTTACTTACATACATTGTGTTAGATATTAACAGGCAAACACTTCAGCTGAAGTAAATTTTTGCTGAATTCAAACGCATATTATAGAACACGCATTGATATGTTTTAGTTTGAAAAAGACAGCCACCGTGCTCATGTTACAAACATTGAGAGACAAGCTACATAAACAGGAATATTTATTCAAACAGGACTTTCCCCTCAGTTGCACGGGTGAAACTTTGCATTTCAGAATGTTGTTTTAAAAAGGTTCCAAAACTAAGGTTCATTATTTTGTATTATAGGAAGACATTTCAATTAAGGGTTTTCCTCTCTTTAAGCATTTCTGTAAGCATATTCTTGGCTCTGTTGCTAAATAATAATTAACCCATGTAATGAAGAAACATTTAAAAAGAAAGAATCAGTAATAGATGCTGAAACAAGATAAGGCAAGTGCAAGGAAACTAAAAAGTTAACGATGTCTTGAACATTGATTGGCAATCTCAGATAAAGATCAATCAGGGAAATTGGCTTTGCGAGGTCAGTTTCGGGTGAAGAGGTCAGTTTCTTACAGTTTATTTCAGAGTAAATCTGGTTAATGTGTACCACCTTGTTCGCCGGGCTATCTTTGCAGGCCTACGTGGCACAGAGCAGAAAAAAAGAAAATGAAGTCAGATTCGAGGAATTACAGAGCCTTAATATGTGGAATTATCAAAAATGATTGGGTTATAAAAATAAGTGCTACAAAATTCGTTTTTTACTATTCATGAAGCTTAATACTTATACTGTAACCTCTTAGCATTATAGTTTAATTTAAGTTATGTTATACTGCATAATGAGGACATTAGCATATAGAATTTCACTTGGCGCAGCGTGAAAAACTCATTTTTCTAAGGATTTACATGAGATATGTCTAATGTCCAATCTCTGCAATTTGTAAAGAACATTCTGAGGATGATTAATAAGTAATGCAATTGTAGGATCTTTATTTTTAAGTGCCCCAACTATCAAACTCGAATTTGGGTAAAATTTGGGCATTTTTGCCATTTACAATAGCTTTAAACTGCTTTAGGCTTCAGTAAATGCATACATTTAGGTATAATACAAATCTGCAGGTTGTTCCCATTTGGGTTTGCTTTTAAATGGCTCAGTGAGCCAATGTGCCTGGTGCAGAGGTTTGAGTTTAATATCAGGGTGGAAGGTTTTAACTTTGGCTGGACATAACTGAGACCTTCATCCATTTAAGGTTGATGAAATGAGTACCATTGCAAACAAGCATTTGTTCTAAAAACTGGTATGTGTGTTATTATGTTCTGCGAATTATTCACAGTAACTGTTTTAATAATCTAAGTATAGAAATAAATTGTAGCCCTAACAGGAGTAATATATATATCATGTGTTTTTAAATAGGGTTGGTTATTGCAGGTTAGAAAGAGTTGGGAAGGTTTTTTGTCTTTTTCAGCCTAAGAGTGAGGTAGGATAGGAGTAAGTGTAAACAGATGGAGAAATCATTGCTTGGAAAAGCAGGGCCTCAAAGGGTGTTGGCGCACGGGACACGCAGAGTGTCTGTGAAAGAGTTTTTGGGACGCACAATTAAGGTGGTTTAGCATGTTTTCAAAAGATGGTTGGTTACAGTTGATATTTTGTGTGTTATGTGCAGTGTCAGCAGTATGTTGAAAAAGATGTGTTTTTAAAAAAATTTTATTATGACTTCTTTTGAAAAGAAATGTTTGTGCGTTTTACATATTTTTTGCATTTTATCCTTTTATGAATTGTTCCTGCTGGTCCTGTGTGTCGGAAGCGACACAGTAAGTTGAGTTTGACAGCCAAATCCCCACTAACTGGTGATCTGCTGTCAAAAGGAGGGTGAGGGTTTTAAGCCTGACAAATTAAGCAGGCCTGAATATTCTGTTTTGGGCTGCAAGTTCACAGTGCATAAAATGCATGCAATGGTGTTGTGTGTTACCGCTTATTTACATATGCTATTGTACTTTGTCTATGCTTTTTGGTCTTGATATACAGCGCGTATATCTGATGGCTTGGCATGTGTGTGTTTTTTTTATTTTATGCATGTTTTTGTTTTATGTTGCTGCTTTAGATACTATTACAAGTTCACCTGTGTTGTGAAGGGTTCTACATGACGATGTATATCGCTGCACAACAGTTGGGTGAATTTGCGCTGATACTAAATTTCACAGATATGATTTTTTATGCTGTGAACAAGACAGACAACACTTCACCAGTGTATGTCAAATTTGGCTATATAGTATTGAAGTAAAATAAAAGAGATATACAGGATAAAAGTGTGTCACCTGCTGTTAGTCACGCTACTGCCCCCCCTTCCTTTAAGGAACAGGCAGCCCTAAATTTATGTATCCTGATTGGACGTAAGGATAAATTATAGATTTGTGACTCTTGTACTTGGTGACCTAATTTCTATATTACATTAGTCAGTTTTGTTCTGCTTCCTAAGTAGTGTATGGCTTTGTACCATAAAGGAAACAAGGTTTCACTTTTCCCTGTAGAAGGAACTGGAACATTAGCTGAGGTTACCGTATATGGTTTAGCGGCCAGTGGTAGAGTTAAAATTTTTGATTTTTGTTCACCCAAGTAATTCCTTGTTCTTCCTATAGATTTTTTTCTTTTGTTACTTCTCCCCTGACCGATGTCGCATCGTGCCTAGCTATTGGGATTTTAGCTGTGTCCTAGTTCACTTTCTCTGTTCCATATTCCTTTCACCAGTTAGCCCTTTTATTATTTTTTGTATTGTTCAGGTTCACACTTCCAGATTGCAGTAATGTACCAGAGACACCCATAATATGTATAATTCCCTTTTGTATGACCAGACTGGTTTTCAAGAATTTTCTTTAGGCCTACTCTGATGTTTTCCAGTCTGACTGTCAGGGTAGTGATGGACTGGTTAACTGACTCAATACTATAATAAGATAAGTTTTCCACCTCAATAGGAGACACCTTACGTTTTTTTGAATATGACAAATTCAATGCCTATTCTAATTTGGTTTTTAGTTCCTTTTTTCTGCTGCTTTAATTTTTGGTGGATTAGATGTGTTCTAAATCATGGAAATATCAGGACTCTCTAGTTCTTGTCTTTTGTTTCCACATTTTGATCATTAGCTTTTGTATTGCATAGTCCACCTGATGCACAATTATTAAAGGGAGGTATCTACATGTCCCTGATAATATGTATTATGCGATTTTTTCTTTTGAGGTGTTGTAGATAAGGAATTAGGAAACACCTATATGTAATTATTGAGAGACAAAAATGTGTTTGCCCCATTAGACAATGCCATTATGTGTGAGGACATCCATTCAGATAGAATTCCCATGTCGCTATCTACCCTTAGATGGTAGAGGATATGCTCTCACATGGAAACCCAATTAAAGAGGCTAGAGGCACTGTTTTGCCTACTGCCTTTGTCTTTGTATTGCCTTTGAGAATGACAGTGTATTTTAGATCATAATAGTCCCATGGCGTATGGCCACTCCTTTAAAGATTGCAGGCCACCTGCTTGCAGTCCCTTGCTATACAATGAACTGTTTTTGTGGTAAATTGAAGGAAACTAACAACTGTGTCACATCTCCTACGTCACTAGGTTCTGCGGGATTAAGTCATAATAACCTGTGGAACTCACCCACAATCCCATCAGTGACAGCTAACAGATGAAAAGTCCCAGCACCCAGACAGCGATCGCCAGCGTGCCATCAATGGTATCTCCAAAGTATTGTGCTTGCTTCATCAGAAGGCGTTGAACATCAGAAAAGAAGGAGGAGCTGGTTTTGCCACAGAACCAGAGGTTCAGTGCAAAAGAGCGAAAGAATTGAGGCTTGAGTTTTCTACCTGTCATGTGCTGGTAACCTCTGACAGTGTGCAGTCCCTTGAGCCCCTTGGCCTGAGTTTTGGCCACACACACCCTTTTCTTTGCTCCAACGGAAGTGCAGTGCACCGGAGGATCCAGGATTGGCAAAAGGCACTACATTGTGGTACCTATGATTAAATGAAAGAGCAGCCCGAGCATCCTCTGACACTGAATAGAGAGTGTTGGAGCCTGAAAGTGTTGCTGAGTGTGACAGTCTGTTGCTCTTTCCCGATTAATAGTACTTGGGTCTGCATGAGATGATCTGTGCCCATGACTAAGCGAAGAGCACAATATCTGTAGTGCCTGCAGCACAGGAAATATTGGTGCACTGCATTGAGACATTGAGACTTTTAAGTGAGCTATGAGTGTTTGCCAGGAGGGCACTCCAATGGATACTGAGAAAAATCATTTTCAGGAAAGGCCTGAATGAAGAGGCCCATGCGGAAGAAAACAACAGAAGTAGATTTGATGGACAATAGAAGCCTGCCAGAGAGGCTTCGACGGGCTCTGGGTATTTCCCGTGCTATTGCATAGAATGGGTGTTTGGAGACTGATTCTTATTGTTTTACTGGCATTGTCAATAGTCGCTGAAATAACTAGGAGCCCTGAAAATGTTTGCAAAATAATTTTAGGATTTGCCTGTGTAATGGCAAAACGAGGGGCTGAGGTTCTTTAATTTTGACTCCATCTTACAGTTGTCGTCAATTTGTGTTGCCTTTACACAGGCTGCTCTATTCATAAAGTGTCTCTGCCCTTTGGACTGCAACGTGTTGAAACCCCCCCCCCCTGTCCTTGCTTTGAAATCAATCTCAGACACCAGCTGGCCTAACTGCATACAGACATGTTCTGCCATTACTGATTGACCTATAGGTGCTGTAGTTAATTTACTCGTGGGTTGGGCAGAAACACGACGTAAGGAGGATGTTCTGGTTATATGATGCTTTTTTTTAATGTTCTCCTATTGGCTAATATTTTGCAGATCTTGTATGTCCATATTAGGTATTTTGCATGCTTGCAGAAGCTAGGACTGCCCCTTTCTTTTATGCTGAGTTTGTAACCCTAAGCATATAAAAGGCCTCTGTGTTTTGTACTCTTTAGACTGCCTCATTCAGTTGCTAAAGGCTTCCGTGTGACGTAGTCTCACTTAATTAAGTTTAATAAAGATGTCTTTTCATATTTCAGCTTCTGTGCCAAGTTCTTTATATTAGTGAGACCCCTGAGAATGAAGATTACAATTCTTTAACAGAAGTTAGAAGTCCTAACTTTAGAACTCCTGAATGCCTTCTGTGAATACCGAAAGCCTTATAGTTAGGATTGTTCACAGTTTAGGACTTTATGTATACACAGAAGGCATTTAGAAGTCCTAAAATTAGGAGTCCTAACTTTACTACTCCTAAACTGAGAAAAATCCTAACTTTAAGACGCAATTGTGACCTAGAAGTGACGCAGTAAAATATCATAGGTTTCACTGCATCACTTCTAGGAGGCTTACTTGCGTCAGAACGCCCACCCTGCATACATTATATCTGGCGCAGGTATAATGTGGTGCAGGGGTTTACAAAGTGATGCATCTACCGAGATGCATCACTTTGTAAATATGACGCAACATGGTGCATTTTTTACCCTGCTGGTGCGTCAGAAAAAATGACGCAAAAGTGACACACAGGCTCATAAATAAGCCCCTATATTTTTTTGGAGACCGTTTTTATTTAATTTCATTTTGATGTTGCAAACACGTTATAAGTATTCCGATTAAATGACATAGGCTGTTACATGGAACCCATCCCGAGTTCTTGGCATGTATTGTATCACAGGTGACCTGGCAGGGGATTTGGTTCACAATGTGAACACGCGAACCTACACAGACTGTGGGTTATAACAGTAGGATCGTTTACAGTAGTGATGTCACCCCTGTCGCTGTCAATCCTTCTGATGCACTATTCGTACTACACATAGGTGATGAAGTAAACATTACTACTGCATCCCCTTCCTTCCAGTGTCTTAAGCCCCTACCGAACAGAAAAGGGAATAAAAGGAGTGGGGGGGATGATCAGCAGACATAGGGAACACGGCAACCCACAGTAATCAGGTGCTGTTAGAAGGGGCGATCTCGGAGGGCCAGGTATTGCTCACCCAACCACCCCAGGACCCACCTCTCCCACAGATGTTGCCGAGTCTTATCGTGAGGTCCTCACCGGGGAGGACTTTGAGTCTAGGATCGTACGTACTGAGCTCACACCACACTTACGAACAGACACCACACCGTTGGGTTCTAGTAACAAGTTGTTTATATGCAGTAAAAAGAAGGTAGCACTCTTATGTACAAATGATCGAGGGATCACAAAGTCTTTGAGGGTTCGGGAAGAGGGAAGCGGGACAGTCTTTAGCCTTTGGGCCAGTACAGGGCGTACCCTACGCACAGCTCTCAATCCTCGAGCCGGGGGATACGGAAGCTGATGGTCGTACTGGCTGCTTCACTCACGTCGAGTCGGCTCAGGTCGTGATGGTGATCTCGATGGTCCAGCCGGACCCGAGTACTCCTCGAGCCACGATGAGGTGAGCAGGGCTCGATCCGGAGAGTTCTTGAGGAGCCGCGACAACGTCAGCAGGGCTCAGAGGTCTTAGAGAGGACGAGCCGCGACAGCGTCCACAGGGCTCCGAGGTCTTAGAGAGGACGAGCAGCGACAGCGTCAGCAGGGCTCCGATGGTATTTGAGAACGAGCCGCGACAGCGTCAGCAGGGTTCAGGTTGTTCAGTTCCGTGTTGCGAAGAAGGAGCCGCGACAGCGTCAGCAGGGCTCAGCGATTCAAGGTGAGTTCCTCTTAGGGTCAGCCACGATCAGCTCAGCAGGCTTCAGGTCCAAGATACAACTGCCCGCTAGTGGTGGTGCGGGCCTTGATATAGTCCAGGAGCCCTTTGATGTCCGGACCCTCGCAGGCGGAGGTCTCATGCTGCGGGCTGGTCGTTGGCGAGGTCCGGCGGTTGGCTCTTTGATCTCTTTGGAGGATGTGTCCGGGAATTCCCAGACGGTCACCAGGTCTGGAGCCAGCACTCGGGGAGGCCAGAGGTGCGATCGAAACTGGCCCACACGGGAGGGCCAAAGGTGTGACAGATACCAGTCTCTCAGAGGAGGCCGGAGGTGCCATCGAAACTCCCTGGCTTATCTCACTCGGGGAGCCCTTTACCCCCCAGCCGGGACTGGCGCGCCTTTGGAGTCTGGGTTTCGCTGGGGCCGGGGTCCGCTAGGCCCAGGGAGTCAGGGATCTCGGGAAGGGAAGATGGCTGCCGGGCCTTGTGGGGCATGCAGGCTGGTCGCCGGGTACGGGTTCTGGGCGTTCAGGGAGCAGGACGACCAGGGAACTCGGGCCGCTATTCTAACGGGGTGCTGCGCAGGGAACTCAGGGTGCAGGGGGCGCTCACAGGGTGCGGGGGAACAGGGGCGGACCACGCCACGAGGCCGGGTCCAACAGGTGCTAAAACGGGGTAGTCAGGGAGGCTCTTTGAACGTTTGTAAGCCTTGTAGTACAGTGTCCCAGGCAGCAGCTATAGGGACCCTGGCTGAGCCACGGAACTCTGCCAGACGGTTCAGCTAGCGCCATTTAAGCTTTGCCTCTGCCAGCACTTCAATCCCGGTGGTGCATCATCTTCCAGTGCGTTGCTGTGGATCTAAGGGATCTGAGGACTGTGAGTTATGAGTAGATAAACTAAGGGCCTCATTTATGAAAAGTGACGCATCGCTGCGTGAAAACAGCGATGCATCAGCTTTCATTGCGCCCTCCTTGCGACATGCTGGATGCGTCATATTTACAGTATGATGCATCATGTTCCAAGGAGTTACAGATACGTCAGAATTTCTGACGTATCTGTAGGCATAAAAGTGATGCATTGCTGGAGTGTGTCACAAAAGTGACGCAACTTCAGCAACGGGTCATTTCATATGGGCAAGTCCCATTTCAAATGTGCCTGCGTCAGTCTTACGCAATCTGTGAGACAGGCATAAGATATTGATGCAACTGCGTCCTAGAAGTAGCGCCGTGAAATCTCATAGATTTTACTGCGTCACTTCTACAAGGCTTACTTACGTGGGAACGCCCCCCTGCATACATTGTACATGGCGCTGTTCTAATGTGGCTCACGGGTTTACAAAGCGATACATCTACCTAAATGCCTCACTTTGGAAATATGACGCAACATGGCACATTTTTACCCTGCTGGTGTGTCACAAAAAGTGACGCACCGGCAGCGAAAAGTGACGCAAGGGCTCATAAATAAGCCCCTAAGCACATTATGTGCACCTTTGTCCTTTTCTCGTATTCTCTGCTTCCTTAGTCCTCGTGGCTTGTGTCTTTGTTTTCCTCTGTGTTCTTGGCTCCTGTCCACAGTATGGCCTTTCTTGTGCTTGTCTTCCTTGTTGCCCTTTGTCTTCCGAGGTGCTTAGAGCCCCCCTGTGATGTTTCAAGGCGCTCTGTTTTCGTTGGGCTCCAGAGTGTGGGGCTCAATAAGGACGTCCCAAACTCTTCGCTGGTGTCGCTTATTCAGTTCAACACCTTGGTGAGGAGGACGGGATACAGTGTCCCATAGGGTCTATTCGAAGTTGATGAAGGCTCCAATCGCTTCCAGTGCTGGCTCGGAGGAAATATATAGTTGTTTTATTTAGGTCTAATCTCCTTTTTTTTCTTCTTGTCTTTACGGCCACGCATCAGCTTCCTGACTTTTACAACCACATTCTCAAGTCCCTGACAGCATATTTCAAAGGAGTATAGGTTCCTTGAGAGTTTTAGATTGGATTATGTTCATATAACTAACAAATTCAGGGCCTCATTTATGGGAGGGTTGCATCATGTTTGCACCACGCAACATGGTACATGTGTTGAGGTTCTGTGAATTCTGAGCCCTTGGGTTCCATTTGTGTATGGCAGCCATTTTGTGGTTGCCCTCACATAGGCCATGATTGTGGCTGAAACTAGTCTTTTAAGGACATGTCGACCTTAGCTTGAGTTTGTGCTGATTCTGTTTGACCTGAGTGAACTGACCCTGTTGCCTGAAGCTGACCTTGTTAAACCAGTTCCTGCCCTTTAGCTGATCCAGATTGAGGATCAAAGCACAGGACATTGTAGAGTTTGGTATGCACACACACACCCCTTAGCCTGCTTCGTATCTGTTTCTGTTCCTTCTTTTATGGTCTGTTTATGATATGGGTTGTGGTCCTTTTATTATGGGTTTGCCCGGCTTGTGTAAGAAGGAATGTTAGATATTTTGCATGCTTGCAAAAGCTAGGACTGCCCCTTACTTGTATGCTGAAGTTTGCATATTAAAGGCCTCTGTTTTCTGTATTCTTCAGACTACCTCATTCAGTTGCTACGGCTTCTGTGTGACGTGGCCTCACTTATTAAATTTAATAAAGATGTCTTTTCATATTTTCAGCTTCTGTGCCAAGTTCTTTTTTTTATTAGTAAGTATTCCCTGAGAATGAAGATTTCAGTTCTTCAGTGTGATGCAAACCTCTAAGTCAGATTTTTGAAGGCACGCAAACCAATTTTGTGTGGCTCTGAGAGGCTCCATAAATAAGGAGTACGTCAACGCAGCGTAAACCGCTGCGCTGCCTTACTCTGCACAAGGGAGGCATTCCATGGGTGTTGACACATCCTGAGATTTACAAGAACATGTAAACCTGGTGATGCAAACGTGCACCGTCCCAGAGGAACTGTAATGAGGAAATATGTCTATTTCTCCCCTCTTTTTCCTCTTTCTACGTCCACTGCATTCTGAAGCACAAGTAGAGGTAAAAGCCTCAGAGGGTTGATTTTGAACAGGAAGGTGTCGCTTCCTTTCAGCGGCGGCCGGAACAGGTAAGTGTGGTGAGGCGGGGCAGGGTGCGGCGAGGGAGAAGCGACAGACGAGGGAATACGTGTTAATTATGTATTTAATTATATCTATTCCGTCGTCTGTCAACTTCCCTTCCCTCACACCCGGCTCTGCCCTTGCCCCAACCCACCATGATTACCTCTGCCGGCTGCCGCTACTTCCTGTACAAAAACAATCCTACATGCAACACAGGCACCCTTGCACCATGGCACAAGAGGGCCTGCATAGGCAGTAGGCAGCGCATTGTGCGGCAGCGCTAGGAAAGGATAAGAATGCACCAAATTGTGATAAATACAGCGCATTCCCGCCCTGTTCCTATCACAAACCGCAGCACAACAAGACGACTTGCTGCGATGCATTACAATTTGATAAACATGGCCCTTCACTTTAGGGTTTCGTTAAAGGGACCGCACAGCATTCAAGGCACTCTTTCCCACAGCCTTATTAATTAAAAGTTCAGCGGCTGGTGTCAGGCCTACATCCCCAGACCTGTCTGGATGGCTCTAGAGCCCTTTCCATTGCTATTAAAAGCTCCTGTTGGTTATGATTTTCTGAATAGTTCCATGAATTTATGCATGTTTCAGAGAAGCCTCGCTTTGCTTGTATTCCAGGTACTGACGCTGCATCTCAGTTTAGGTCAAGAGCTAAACTGGGTCACGCCTCTCTGAGCGGTCTGGGCGCTCGCTGCCGCGGTTTCAGGCTGCGTTAGAAATCTCCGGGCTGCCGAACCTGCAGTTTTATTCGGTGTTTATGAATGAAAGTCCCGTGGTGGAGAACGAAGGCCACTGACTAGATTCTGGACACCCCATGTATATTGGCGATGTTACTTCCGGTGGACATACTAGTCCTCCGCCGGGAGCATGTTCAATCAATCAATCAATCAATCAGGATTTATAAAGTGTAACACATCACCGTAAGGGTATCCAGGCACTGGCTGGTGCCCGGGGCTCATTCAAACTCTTCCAGGCCTTGAGGACCTTCGGACTCCCAGAAGTGAGGAGATGGCCCAGAGGTGTGTGGGAAGGCTGTTCCAGGCCGTGAGGACCTTCGGACTCCCAGAAGTGAGGAGATGGCCCAGAGGTGTGTGGGAAGGCTGTTCCAGGCCGTGAGGACCTTCGGACTCCCAGAAGTGAGGAGATGGCCCAGAGGTGTGTGGGAAGGCTGTTCCAGGCCGTGAGGACCTTCGGACTCCCAGAAGTGAGGAGATGGCCCAGAGGTGTGTGGGAAGGCTGTTCCAGGCCGTGAGGACCTTCGGACTCCCAGAAGTGAGGAGATGGCCCAGAGGTGTGTGGGAAGGCTGTTCCAGGCCGTGAGGACCTTCGGACTCCCAGAAGTGAGGAGATGGCCCAGAGGTGTGTGGGAAGGCTGTTCCAGGTCTTGAGGACCTTCGGACTCCCAGAAGTGAGGAGATGGCCCAGAGGTGTGTGGGAAGGCTGTTCCAGGCCGTGAGGACCTTCGGACTCCCAGAAGTGAGGAGATGGCCCAGAGGTGTGTGGGAAGGCTGTTCCAGGCCGTGAGGACCTTCGGACTCCCAGAAGTGAGGAGATGGCCCAGAGGTGTGTGGGAAGGCTGTTCCAGGTCTTGAGGACCTTCGGACTCCCAGAAGTGAGGAGATGGCCCAGAGGTGTGTGGGAAGGCTGTTCCAGGCCGTGAGGACCTTCGGACTCCCAGAAGTGAGGAGATGGCCCAGAGGTGTGTGGGAAGGCTGTTCCAGGCCGTGAGGACCTTCGGACTCCCAGAAGTGAGGAGATGGCCCAGAGGTGTGTGGGAAGGCTGTTCCAGGCCGTGAGGACCTTCGGACTCCCAGAAGTGAGGAGATGGCCCAGAGGTGTGTGGGAAGGCTGTTCCAGGTCTTGAGGACCTTCGGACTCCCAGAAGTGAGGAGATGGCCCAGAGGTGTGTGGGAAGGCTGTTCCAGGCCGTGAGGACCTTCGGACTCCCAGAAGTGAGGAGATGGCCCAGAGGTGTGTGGGAAGGCTGTTCCAGGCCGTGAGGACCTTCGGACTCCCAGAAGTGAGGAGATGGCCCAGAGGTGTGTGGGAAGGCTGTTCTAGGTCTTGAGGACCTTCGGACTCCCAGAAGTGAGGTGATGGCCTGGAGGTACGTGGGGAGGCTGTTCCAGGCCTTGAGGACCTTCGGAATCCCGGAAGTGAGGTGATGGCCCCGAGGTGCGTGGGGAGGCTGTTCCGGCTCTTTGCCTCCATGTGTGATTTCATGAGATGTGTAAGTCGCATTCTCCCCTCAGCAGCGCATGCAGGTAATGGTATATACTGAAATAACGAGTGTGATTTATCCAATGTTCTCTGACGTGTCAACGTGAACTGTCTCTATCCATCACGGCGCTGCTATTCCAGGATCATGCCCCTTCCTGATACCTTGAAGTCAACACGCCAGACTCCTCTCCATTGAAAAGGCGGCATCTCGCTTCACATATTCTTAATTTTCCTGTTAAGAAGGAGATAATGAAAATATTTGTTTTTGTTGGTTTCTTATAACTATCTTAATTCTGATTTGTGATTTAAAATGTTTTTAAAGTAAGAAATATTGTGTTTTGGGAGACAATGTGAAATTATTTATTTTTCAAACAGAAACCTTGACCACATGATGTGTAGAGAATCAGCATTTAACATCCATTTTTATTTGGGTTAGAGATAATTTAATTAGGAGTACATTTAATTTAATTAGAAGTATATGTGATTTAATTAGGAGTACATGTACTTTTATTAGGGGTACATGTAATTTAATTAGGAGTGCATGCAATCTAATTAGGACCAGAAAGACCTGAAATACTTTATTGTAATATTACCTAAAATAATTTACAAAAGCGAAGCATATTACGACCATGGTAAAAACAAACAAAAATAAAACATTTAAAGTGCAATGAGATTAAAAGAAGAGAGTTAAAAACAAAACGTGCACATATACATCGGGTTGGACAATCAGTACCCTAATGTCAGATCATCTTTGCTTATCAAGATTGGTACCGAGTCACCAATGGCCATGTAATACTTTGTTTATTTGTCTGTTCAATTAGGGTGGCAATGTTCATAACCATAGGAATTAGTGAAGCATCACTATTAATACTATGGATGCTTGTCCATGTGCAACTTATAGTTACGCTGTTATTTTTCTAGACTTTGCGTTTGACATAAGATCTGTCCAGCAGAGACAAAGAACTTCCCGGCACGTGCCAGCTCCATTGGCACTGTTGTGGTATAAATGTGCGTTAAGGCCTCCTTACATGTTCTGACTTTATTAGGATTGAATATTGCCCTTAAGTATTTGCGCCTCAGACTTACCAACGCTGGGCAACAACAGATGATATGCTCTGCTGATTCTGTGTGGTATTGACACAATCGACATCCTCTATTTCCAGTTGGTATGGTTGACCAGTGAGCCCTATAGTCCTTTATTGGTAGGGTTAGCAGCCTGGTCTTCAAGACATTGTGAAGAGCTTGTCTGCCCAGGCCAGCTTTAAGGTATGGTTGGCTTAGAGTGGCTTCATGTGATTTTGAGAGGCCCTCAGCGCCACGAATTGTTCCGATCGTATCTATATCCCGGAGCCTTGAGATGGTTGTTGGACAGGCCACATGAAGGGCCGCTCTCCCCCGGCCCAACCAGGCCCGAACCAGCCACGCAAGTACCACACACCACCATTGCACGTCCACCGTCCCCGCAGGGACCCCTACACTCGAACCTGTTGACCGCGTAGGCCGACCCACTACCGGCCTGCGCGCCCATCCTGGGCGCCATCTTGGACACTCCACCACGAGGCCGCCTGGCCCCCGATCGACCTCAACCCTGGGCCCGGCCAGGCCTCAGACATTCCGGCACCAACATCCACCCAGGAGGTGAGCGGGCTACTTGGTCAGTCAATGGGAGCAAGAGGTGTCGATGGCTCTCCCCCGCCAAGTACCGCTCGCCCATCGCCTCCCCGGGCGCTGGCTCCACCCCCCTGCTGGGTGTCTGAACCCCCTCATCCCGGACCTCCCGACCCCCAAGTGCGAGGGTCCGGACATCAAAGCACACCAGCCCTATAACTGGGACAGCTCCAGAGCCAGACGGGAGTTGTATCTTGGAGTCGAGAGACGCAAAGAAGAACTCATCCTTGACGGACTACTGGCGCTGCCGTAGCTCTGTCTTGTGCACCCTCGTCTTGCCTGCTGGCGCTGCCGCGGCTTTGGGAACCACCCTATCCTTCATCGTCGTCGGGACCTGCTGGCGTGGCCGCGGACCGTTTGTAACCACCACCTTCATCGGGACCTGCTGGCTCTGCCGCGGACCGTCGTCTTCCTTCATCCATCACGGGACCTGCTGCCTCCGCCGCGGCCCGTTCATCTACACCACCGAGCTCGAGGATTGAGAGCTATTTCCATCTCTTTGGTAACAAGACTGTCCCGCTACCCTTTCCCCAAACAGAGACCAGAATAGAGGGGACCCCTGAGTCCAGACCTCCTTGTACCATTCTACCGTACTTGAAGAATTGCCTATAAAGTATCGTTGAACTTTATCATTGTGTGGTGTCCGTCTGTGGGGGGGAAGTTACTTGTCTGTACGATTCACTGGAGACGGCTCTCCCCGGAGACCTCTCCCCTTATCCTCGGCCGACCCTCCCGGTCCGTCTAACATTGGTGGCCAGCGACGGGATCCGAATCACCGCATAAACCGTACAGAGAGTAGCTCACCCCACGGCGAATCACGATGTCAACTAAAGACAGCGGATCAACGGAGAAATTCCAGATGGAGAAATTGGACGAGTACAGCCATCGTGAACTTAAACAGTTCTGTATCGAATTAGGTATCGCTACCACCGGACTAAATACCAAAGATGACTTTAAGCAGGCCCTGGAATCTTGGGCAGAAACCGGGGCTGCCGGAACCCCCGATCAAGACATAGCAGCACAAACCCCCATGGCCCCTGAAGAACGAAGAACGGGTCTCTCGCCAGACGAGATCCAGGAACGAGAAAGAACCCGACTACACGAGCTGGAAATGGCCCGGCTCAAAATGGACGTTGAACTAAAGTTTAACAGTTTTTTAGGCTAACTGTTGGCAGATTTAATATTTGATCAGTTGTCAGGCATAGTGTTTTATTAGCTGAAACAAGGTACCTGGTCCATCGACTGGTTTGATCCATGAAGAGTGTTTGAAGTGCTTCCCTTAAGGTACCCGGGCTAGCCTTGTTCACACAGTGGTATAGCTTCACTATGTCTTTTTTGCATTCTATGTCCATTGATGTTAAATTGAACTCAAGTCTGATCAGTGTGCGCCTTGTCGAGAATGGTAACCTGAATATTTTCATGAAAACCATAATATGTAGATGCTCCAGTTTATCGGACAATAAGCCCGGGAAAGCCAGGTGGCCATAGCTAATTGTTGAAAAAAGCTTGGCTTGTGTTACTCTTCGAATGCCCTTAGTTGAGTGACTCACAAGGTTCTGGTGGATTTTACATAGGGTGTGTGTGACCTTAGCGGATTTTGTCTCCAATGATTTGGCCTGAGATGCCGGTGTCTAAGAATTGTACACCCAAGTAGGTGTATTTATTTGCAGTAGCAATTCTGAGTGGTACGATGTTCCAACCCAACGGAGATTTTTTTGGTTTATGTCCAAAGACCAATACCTTGGTTTTATTTGCATTAGTTTGGAGCTTGTTTTCTAAGTTATATAAATGGAGAGTCTCCAATGCCCTTTTCATGCCCACTCTGATTTGGTCCAAGATGACAAGATCGTCCGCATATTGGATGATGGGTATTCTAAGGTGGCCCAGTTTAGGTGGAAAAATATTGGTTTTAGAAAGTGCCGCTCCCAGGTCCGCGGTGTATAGGTTAAACAGTGTTGGCGCAATCACACAGCCCTGTTTTAGCCCTTTATTTGTATAGATTTTGGCAGTTGCGTGTGACTGTGTGAGCTTCGTGCGGACCCATGTGCCAGTATGGAGGGACATGATGGCTGCCAGAAGTTTCCCTGGAATCCCCCACTTTGCAAGCTTTTCCCACAGTATATTGCGGTCAATGCCATCGAAGGCAGCGCTGTAGTCAACAAAACAGGCGTACAGAGGTGGGTTTATCCCCTCTGTAGCCTTAGTTACCAGGTATGATAATGCTAGGGCGTTATCCATTGTTGACGAGTTCGCCCGAAATCCAGTCTGGTAGTATGGTATTATTTGTTTGTCTGTTATCCATTCCTCTAACGCTTTTAGTAGGACTTTCGCGTATGCCTTCCCGTCCACGTCGAGTAGGGCGATTAGTCTGTAATTCTCAGGCTGTAAGATGTTGCCTTTCTTATAGATTGGTTACAGAATGGAGCCCTTCCACGAGTCTGGTACTCCTGAGGTATTGATGCAATGGTTGAATAGACAGTACATATTGATAAAGCGCGCAGGTCACCCGACCAACAATTTCACCACATATGTATCGGGCCCATAAGCTTCACTTTATTTTATACATTAATCAGCTGACCTTGCACTCTACTACCAGTAACCCTAGTTCCTTTCCGAGTTATTCCTACTGTACCCGACTTACCATTCCACCGTTACGGGTACCTGATGACCACAATGGATCAGGGAGCTAGCTGTGAAGAAAGATACAAACCTAAAAAAAAATACCAACATATACTCTTTTGTATTTTCATTAAAATAACCACAGACTACTGGGAAGTTTTAAAGGGTTTATCTAAGTTTCAGATTCGGAAAGCATCAAGTTTACAACCAAAAGGCAATCAATAATCAAAAAAATGAAAAGCACATAACCATACAGGAAGTAAATTAAGCTGATCATTTGTGGGTTTATGGGAAAGTAAGAACCAGGAACATGCTAGTCAGGAAGTTCAGAGTTTAGATTTAAATGACGTGATTCTAGAATACTATACACCAATAGGGAAGGTAAATATGGAACACGCTATAATTCTAAGAGCATCAATTCAGTTGGCAAAAAGGGAGAAATTATAAACCACATCTATATTTCATAAAAGGTCTGTAGAAAGGTACTTAAAGGGAGGGTAACACAGGAACATGCTAGAAAAACAGTAATAACGTATGAGCTTTTCATTTAGTAGTTTTGCGAAAGCATGGAAAATCAACTATGCGCAAAGGTATGTCTTTATTAAAGCAAAAGACAGAAAAATAGAAGGTGCAGTATGGAGTTTCAGCACTATATATTTACCTAGAATGGTGTGAAGACCAACCCTGGCCACGGATCAGTCAAGGACAGGAAAAACCCCAAGGAAGGACAGTCATCAATGGGACAGCAGGTGCAGACTGGACACCCCAGGACAGGACAGGAAACCCAGATTAGGATCAGGACAGGACCACCAAGGCACGACCAGCACCCGCAGTTTGGAAGCAACGCATGCGCTCCACCCTCTCTGCAGCTATCGGCCAGAACCCCGATTGGGTTATTGAACTCCCCAGCAAAGTGCTCCGCCAGCACTTAGGGTTTCTTTAGCAAAACCCCGTGAGTCTATGGAAATTTCGGATAGAGTGCTCTGCAGCCCTCTGTATCAAGTCACCTATTGAGTGCGTTGGGTCAGTGACAGGTCAGCTATTCGGACAAGTCGGACAATTTCTCTAGCTAAACCTAGGCTAGTTATACTGTTTTCGGGTCAGTGTACCACCCCCCAAATGTTGCAAGTGTCAGAATCCCCAATTGGGGAGTCATTTCGTAGCGCATACCGGCCCGAGGAGGGGTCTTAGCGCTTCACCGCCTGCTTGCCTGCCTTACCTGCACGAGGGAAGATCTCGCAGCGACGCTGGGTCCCTGACGCTGTGAACGGACTACAGCTCCCAGCGCGCCCTGCGTCCACACCGCTTCCTCTTCCTGCCAGGAGCGCCAGGAGGCGCACAAAAGGGAACAGCTCCCACTGAGGAGCTGGGAGTCATTTCGTAGCGCATACCGGCCCGAGGAGGGGTCTTAGCGCTTCACCGCCTGCTTGCCTGCCTTACCTGCACGAGGGAAGATCTCGCAGCGACGCTGGGTCCCTGACGCTGTGAACGGACTACAGCTCCCAGCGCGCCCTGCGTCCACACCGCTTCCTCTTCCTGCCAGGAGCGCCAGGAGGCGCACAAAAGGGAACAGCTTCCTCCGCGTCGCGGACGCGCGCGGGCGACGCCGGGCGGAGCCCGGGCAGAGGGCGGGCCGTCTGTGGCCGTCAGGGGCTGTCAAGGCTGGGCTGGGCCACGTCCCTTTCCCTTCCATCAGCCGTGAGTACATACATCCAGTGTGAGTCCCTGAGCTGTTCCCCGCAATCATGTCTACCCGCTCTGGGAAGCTTCTTAGGAGTGAAGGCGAAAGGGGGTCAATTGCAGCGAGCCCTGTTATAGGATCTATGGACCGTTTTATCACTAGGGTGGCGGCGGTGATTGAAAAGGAGATTGCTATGTCTGAGCGGCGTTTATCAGAGGTGTACCTTCCCTCAAGACGTTCATCTCTGGGGGTTGCTGCCCAGTCGCTTACACGGCTAGTGTCCGGGTTCAATCCGTTTCTCCATCTAGTATGCCTGGCGTTTCCTCTGACCCCCCCCAGCTGGCTGGTATAGAGCAAAGCATAGAGCAAAATATCGATAGGCTGGAAAATCTGGCCGAACTTATACCCATAGTTACTGAGGAAGACGGTGGACTTAGTAACCTGTCTCCATCTTCTCCACCTAACCTTCCACACGAAGCCACCAGTGATCCTCTGCCCTCACAACCGCTCACCACCTCCTTAGTTATATCAGAAGGGGAGTCAGTGAGGGTTTCCCCCAACAGCCAAACTCCCGAGATTAGTCAGGAGAATAGGCCCTTAAGCAAAAAATCACGTAAACGCAAAAAGGGTAGACTAGTGAGACAGGCTGCTCTTTATCAAAGAGCAAGAAAGTCTCCTGGATCTGGGATGAGAAACATAAGGGGTAGGCCTATAGTGAATGAAGCTGACTCTGAAGGGGATGTTCTGATCTCTTCTAAGGGGCTACACATAGATGCTAACACTGCTAAGGTTCCTAACCTCACTGACCCCGTAGCAGCTGAAAATATCCTCGAGAAAGTATACAGTCTCTTGAAACCGCTACTAATACAGGTCAAGGGTTTAGGGGAGCGGATAGATAAATTAGAGCAATCAACCCTTGACGGGTTCCACTCACTCAAAACCACATTTAAACAAATAACCAGAGTGAGTGAAAATAAGGACATGGGCGCAAAGGGGAACGAGCTACCATCACAGAGAGACCCTAAGCCCCCAATATGTCCAAATAAAGTTGTCTCTAATAGTCCATTAATCCCAGCTCCTAAATCTCCTCCCCGTCTGAAAGCAGGACCAAAACAGAAGGGGCCACCATCATATTTAGAGCCAGATAAAAGTAAGCCTAACCCTTTTCCACAAAAGCAGCCACAGTTAGCCAGTGGCAAAATGGAAGGCTCCCAAAAGCTAGGCGCATGTAACAAAATTAATGGGTTAGCGCCAGGGAAAGCCCCTAGACCTGTAGTCCAACCTGCTGCCCCAACCACCACCTTACCGGTCCCTAGAAATCTAGTACGACGAATCCCTCCAGTAAACCTCCCACCAGACTGTCAACCTTTTGTTGTTGTTATGGTTAATGTGCCTCCATTAAAAGAAGGCCAGTTGGAAAACCATCAATCACTTAAGAATAAGTGTATCCACTGGCTGAAGGCAAACAGGCCAATCCCGTTGGATGTGGATGGAATCATTCTGGGTGTCCGCAGAGTGGGGTGGGTGGGGCAGGGGAAAAAGACTCAGGAGGGGGATTGTATAATTATAAATTTTCAAGACCCAAGAGTAGTGCCCGCGATTTGTACTCCTATTAAAAATATGGGGGTTCCAGGGGTTAAACTGGTAGATCTTTCTTATTTTTACCCCAGGCAAAGTGTTGTCCTAATTGGAGGAAGCTCAAGTCCCCCTGTTTCTGGTCAAAATTGGGCTGGGGTCACGGGAGGTCCAAGGGAGAATCAATTGTGGGCACCAGGGCCACATTGACTGGAAATCGAGAGGAGAGTAGAGCCGTCAGGAGTATCATCTACCCATGCAAACCTTGTAAGTGGGACAGCAGCCTCTTTAGTCACCCCCCAAGATCGCTGCTCCCCTCAAATACCCTTGAGGAGGACCATAGACAGGGACATTCCGGCGCCCAACGACACTTCAGCTGTGACGGACCTAGCTTTTAAGGTTTGCAGCTGGAATGTCGCAGGGATTGCAAGAAAATTGGCTATACCTGAATTCACTGCATGGGCTGATGAGCACTCTCTGTGCCTTTTTCAAGAGACATGGAGTTTGGTGCCGGTTCATAGGGTGGGTTTTTCTTCCTATTCCTCCCCGGCACAAGTCTCGGTATCAGGGAGAGGGCGACCTTCGGGCGGCCTTCTCATATGGGTCTCAGCCTCCTTAGACTGCAGAGTAGTGGAGTTTCCCACAGGCTGCCCGGACATACAAAACATTACCCTAATAGATCAAAGGGGAAGAATTGTCTTAAATGTTTTCAATATTTACGCCCGGGGATCTAAGGGAGGGAGGAAGTCTCCCGTAATATCACTCCTCGAGACCCTGCTAAAAAACTCCCCTCACAAGACGCGTACATTGGTTGCGGGTGATATGAACTGTACGTTCGAGCCCCTGGGCTCGGACGTTTCCCGCGACCAAGATGAGGATGATATTAGGTTGGGGATTCCGGTACTGGAAATCCCACCGATCAGAAGGTGGACAGAAGTGGCTCTCCAGATATACTCCCTGAGCCTGGAATTCAATTTAAGGGCAGCAAACGGGAGGACAACCTCGGATAGGGGGGGTGTCCACACATACAATAGGCCAGGACACACCTCTATGTTAGATTATATACTGATAGATGTGTGTCTATGGTCTTACGTAAGGGACATGCAGGTGGTCCCTACGACTGAGAGTGACCACAACTCACTCTCTTTAAGTATGGACCAGTGGTGGTGCCCCTTAAGAAAGGATAATATTTACCCGGTAGCTGCACCCCCGGATGATGCTGAAGTCTCCCCCTGTGGAAGACGAATAAAATGGGCGAAATTGGTTCTTTCCGAGGGTAAGGTAAGGGAAATTCAAACCCTCTTAAATCATGCGGTAACAAACCTCGGAACCTCCCTAGAAGGGGTGGGCAGAGCGAGTGGGCTTTTTGTTTCCTTGCTAGAAGACTTATCTAGCGTGTTTACCTCACATCCCAAAAAGTTAGGCAACAAAGATTTTAGAAAACCTGTTGATGGTTGGTATACCCAAACATGTAGGGATCACAAGACGAAGTTAGTTGAGGCAGTTAAACACAAATCCCGAGGTGAGATACAGGAAGCAAGGAAGGCCTATAACAAGTCCCTTAAATTTGCTAGGGGGGAGTGGGAAGACAAATTCTGGGAAGACCTGCTCCAGGCTAGTAAAGTTAGGGACTCAAGGGCCTTTTGGAATCTCATAGCCACACGGAATAAACCCGATGGATCTATGAGACCCTGCAACATCCCTCCTCAAAACTGGATAAAACACTTCGGGACTCTATACCTCCCTCCAGATGGGGAACTAAATGCCGGGAGGGAGCTTACATTAGCAATTGAACCCCATGCCTATGATCTCTTCACTCCCTTAGAGATTGAGGGGGTTATAGGATGGGTAGCGCCTCGCAAGGCAGCGGGCCCAGACGGCCTTCCAGGGGATCTTATGAAGGCATACCCAGCGGAATGGGGAAGGGTCATTGCCGCTCTCTTAAACGACATCATGATGGGAGGGGCAGTGCCAGAATCCTGGAAAGGGGCGGTGGTGGTCCCGATCTACAAAAAAGGGTGTAGGGAAACCCCGGGGAACTACCGCCCCATAAGTCTGATAGACTCCACCCAAAAGATAGCTGGTAAAGCTATTCTTGGAAGGATCCTACATTGGGTGGAGGAGAATAAAATCCTATCAGATTTTCAGGCAGGTTTTCGGGCTGGTATGGGGACATTAGAGCAGGTGTTTAGGTTGGCACTACTGGGGTGGAAGGTGGTGGAACTGGGCAAGGGTAGTCTTTATTTGGCCTTTATAGACCTGAAGACTGCCTTTGACCTAGTCCCCCGGGAAGAGCTTTGGAGGGTGCTTAATGAGTTGGGATTACCTCCTTACATCTTGTCCCTCCTCATTAGTCTCCATGCCCATACCTTTGCACAGGTCCGTTGGGGTAAAAACGGAGAGCTCACTGAGAAGATACCAGTGTCCAGGGGCGTAAGACAGGGCTGCGTCTTGGCGCCCACCCTATTTTCACTATATGTGAATGGGGTGGTAAAACACCTTCAACAAGAACCAGCCGACGCCCCCTGTCTCGGTGGAGTCCGCATCCCCACCTTGCTTTTTGCGGACGACACGCTTCTGATCTCGAAGACCCCTCAAGGCCTGCAGAAATTGCTAACACGTTTTCAGGAGTTTTGTGCTGCAAAAGGTTTAATAATAAATGTGGACAAAACAAAATATCTAGTTTTAAATCCACCTAGGAAACTGTGTCGCCCACCTACACTTAACTCGGTTGCATTAGAGAAAGTATCCGAATTCGATTACCTCGGTATTCGGATTACGGATAAGTTGTCTTGGGCAAATCACATTAACAAAATGGTCCTAAACCATAGGAGAGTTGGAGGAGCCCTCATAAGGGAGTTCCGGGCCTCACCTAGGAGATCGCTTACCCCAGTAATCAACATCTACAAGGCCAAAGTAGTGACATCAGCCTTGTATGGGGCAGAGCTGTGGGGCCACTGCCGTTTGGATGCCCTAGCGATAGCGGAGAGCAAACTTCTAAAGTCCATTATCTCTATCCCATTGAGCACACCGACTGTACCAGTGTTGTTGGATACGGGCTGTAAAAACATTAAAGATCAGGCTCAGCTTCGCCCGCTCCTGCTATGGACACGAATCTGGAGGGGTGAAGAATTAAAATCCTACGCTGAGGGTCTGGGGGAAATAATGAGTCTGGGGGGTTGGGCTAAGATCAGATGGTTAAGGGAAACTAAAAAGCTCTTGGAGAAGATTGGTCTAGGGGACTGTTGGTCATCGCGTTCAGCCCCACCAAAAGAAGTGGTCAAGACGCTTTACTGGAAATGGACGGCGGAGCGCCTAATTACAAACTCGAACCACTGTAAGTCCACTGTCTCCTTCCTACAAATTAAAGACTTTGTGGCCTTTGAACCCTACCTGGACCTGATCACCCTCCCCCTTGACCGAGCTCTTTATTTTAAATTTAGAGTTGGATCTCTCCCGCTAGGTGCTGTGGTATCGAAGTGGACATCAGCGGCCCGATCTTCCCCTAACTGTGCTTGTTGTCCGCACAAGGTTGAATCTATTGCTCATGTCCTATTTGAATGCCCGGACTATGCAAGGCCCAGGAGCTTTTGGTTGAAACCTCTCTTACGAAATATGGGTATACGTAGCCACCTAGTAGCCCTGCGCATCCTAACTACGGACACTTCCCCCCCTATTGTGTGTGGAACAGCAAAATTTTTAAAACAGTTTTGGCTTATTCGCAGCAAGAGATTGTCAGTAGCGGTTTAATTCTCTTTTTTAGCTAATTTATTAATGGGCACTTCATGTCCTTTTATCCCTTTTAAATGTATTTTATACTGACTTCTTAAAGCAATGTTTTTTTTGTACACTGTAATGATTATACTGTAAATGTGCTTATAAGATATCTTGCATATCGAATAAAAGCTTATGACTGACTGAGAATCCCCAATTTCGATTGGTCCCCAAGTAGGATAGGTCAACACACCAATCACATTTAATTTCTACAAGCCTATATTTGCATATTCTGGGACCGCCTATTGATTTTGGGGTTCCCATGACCTATTCTACAGAATACAATGGAAAGAAATACATTTGTTTCAATTGTAGTACATTTCAGCTTCTTAGGCTGGGTGAAGGTGCATCTTCCCGGGCACGTTTTGGCTGAGACCTCAGGTTGGCATGAATTCAATGCCACCGGCAGAAGACAGACATGCGCAGTGATGTACTTCAATATGGATTCCTGCGTGTCTCGCAGACCCACAGAAACCCGGTACATGAAAAGTAAGCGAAAACAAATTAAAACACAGAAAATAAATGAATACACTGTATACCATGATTAGCTACTCTATACCCCTTTACTTAATATTATACTATGGCGTTAAAGTTTAGTGCAACAGACAATGACATGCAGGCATCAGTGCAAGCTTCACCATGTGAGGACACAGGCAGCCATCTCAAAAGTCAGTGCGCAAGCGCAAAGGTTCCCACCAGAACTGCAAGTACGTCACGTCACGTGAGTGTGACTAACGCATGCGCAGAAAGGAAACCCGCCCAGCAGCGGCCATTTTAGGTACAAGAGTTATTGAATTAGTAAACACATATGCAAGCGTCTCTAGGACACCCCAATGTCAGAATAAAGGGAAATTAGTATGACAAACAGATTGAATTACGTTGTTACATGTTATTTCGAGGTTCATGAATCCAAGCAAGTCGCGTAATATGCGAATCCTTGCTCCATCAATATGAGGTGCCCAAAAGGCACGATCTTCATTAAAAACACTGCCTGGTAAGCCGGTTGGTCCTGGGGCCCCATCCTTCCTTATGCCTTTCAATGTGAGCAGTGTTTCTTTTTCGCTGAGAGCGAGGGCCTTATTCTCGTTTCCCTCTAGACAATGGTTTGCAGCTGCCACTGTTTTTCAACTAGATTTTTCCTGGTCCACATACAACTTAGTAGCATAGGCTGCCCATTCCTTGGCAGGTATTGCATTGTGTATATTGCTTCTACCATTGAGATTATCAACGTAATTCCAGAATCCCCTGCTCTTGCTGGGGGCAAGCAATGCATAAATACATTTCCATCTGTCTTCAATGATTCTCTGTTTCAGTTCCCAGACTATGTTTTTATGCGCTCTTCCTACTGCTTCCAGACGTAATTCGGACTTTGGACATTTTTGCCTCCGATACTGTTGCTCAGCCAAGCAACACTGCTTTTTGCTCTCTTTGAATTCTTTAAGGTCGGAAAGAATGACATGCCCACTACTACAATGTTTTCCTTTGCATGGCAATTGTTTTCCTGTAGTCATAGCGTTGGATATTGACAAAATGATTTCCGGCCAATTCGTATGTGGATTAATTATGCGTGTTGCCTTTTTCCAGGCATTATATTCCCCTTGGCTAATAGGACCCCATTTTATACGTCTTATCCGTGCGGTATCCGTGTTCGTATTCATCATTTTGCCCGCCGTTAGATGTTCAAAATGCATTAGTGTGTTTATATTGACCAGAATTGATAGTGGATTGTGGTCACTTGCGGTGGTGTTAGTCACCTTATATTCTTTGCACCTTCTCTGAAGGTTCTGGCTCAAAAAGATGTAGTCCAGTGTTGAGATGTTCTTAAAGGTCGGTTGTAGTTTCATATTTGACGGCACCGCTTGCTTTGCAAGTTCCAAGCTGAATTCGTTGATGCAGGCTTCCATGATATTCAGGGCATTGTCTCCACGGTGGCCAGCCGAATTGCACAGGTCTCTCATATTGAAGTCCCCGGTAATGATGCATTCATGACCTGGATTTTCGTAGAGATATTCTCTAATTAGACCGATAACCAACCTTGAGCTTGCAGTTTTTGTCTTATTATTTGGATTGATGTATAGGTTAATTACTGCAATTGTGGTTGGAATTCTCTCTATCCTTACCCCCTTTAGTCTAACAATCAGGATGTCGGGTGAATTCGTGGGCCATTCCTCCATCTGAACTTGCAAATTCAGGTTTACATAGATTGATACCCCACCAATAGGTCTTCCGAATAAGTTCCTCTTGATTGCTAAGGTGTGGATTGCCTGATAGCCTTTAATGGATGTTAGAGATGTCATCCATGTTTCCTGTAAACATAAGATGTCTCCCGATTTAAGGAGGCTTGAGGCTTCCTTGTTTGCTAACGTTGATTTGAGGCCTGCCACGTTCCAGCATATAAGTCTGAGCGTTGTTCTTGTTTTAACTACTACAATGCTAGGGATTTGTCCTCCCTTTAGAGTGTAGAGCCGTTGTGATCCAAGCCCAGTCTTCTGGGTTAGTGCCCAAAGTCGCTCTTGTCTCCGTGCATTGTCTGGTGGCTTCCCCCTTCACGAGTTTGATTTTAACATTGTTATCCCAGTGTAGGCTCGGAGTCGATCTTATGCCCTAATCTAATTAGGAGTACATGTAAATTAATTAGGAGTACAGGTAATTTAATTAGGAGTAAATGTGATTTAATTAGGAGTGCATGTAATTTAATTAGTGGTTCATGTAATTTAATTAGGAGTACATGTAATTTAATTACGAGTGCATGTAATTTAGTTAGGAGTGCAGGTAATTTTATTAGCAGTACATGTATTCCAATTAGGAGGGCAGGTAATTTAATTAGGAGTGCAGGTAATTTACTTAGGAGTGCAGGTAATTTAATTAGGAGTGCATATCATTTATTTAAGAGTACAGGCCACTTAATTAGGAGTACATGTAATTTAATTAGGAGTACATGTAATTTAATCGGGAGTATAGGTAATCTAATCAGGAGTACAGGTAATTTAATTAGGAATACATGTAATTTAATTAAGGGTACAGGTGATTTACTTAGGAGGGCAGGTAATTTAATTAGGAGTGCATATCATTTATTTAAGAGTACAGGCCACTTAATTAGGAGTACATGTAATTTAATTAGGAGTACATGTAATTTAATCGGGAGTATAGGTAATCTAATCAGGAGTACAGGTAATTTAATTAGGAATACATGTAATTTAATTAAGGGTACAGGTGATTTACTTAGGAGGGCAGGTAATTTAATTAGGAGTGCATATCATTTATTTAAGAGTACAGGTCACTTAATTAGGAGTACAAGTAATTTAATTAGGAGTACATGTAATTTAATTAGGAGTGCGTGAAATTTAATTAGCGGTACAGGTGATTTAGTTAGGAGTGCTTGTAATTTATTTAAGAGTACTGGTCATTTATTTAGGAGTACTGGTAATTTAATTAAGAGTACAAGTACTTTAATCAGGAGTATAGGTAATCTAATCAGGAGTACAGGTAATTTAATTAGGGTACAGGTGATTTAATTAGGAGCGCACGAAATTTAATTAGGAGTGCATGTAATTTAATTAGGAGTACAGGTAATTTACTTAGGAGTGCATGTAATTTACTTAGGAGTGCATGTAATTTAATTAGGAGTACAGGTAATTTACTTAGGAGTGCATGTAATTTAATTAGGAGTACAGGTAATTTACTTAGGAGTGCATGTAATTTAATTAGGAGTACAGGTAATTTACTTAGGAGTGCATGTAATTTAATTAGGAGTGCATGTAATTTACTCGGGAGTGCAGGTAATGTACTTGGAAGTGCAGGTAATTTACTTGGGAGTGCAGATAATTTACTTGGGAGTGCAGGTAATTTACTTGGGAGTGCAGATAATTTAATTGGGAGTGCAGATAATTTACTTGGGAGTGCAGGTAATTTACTTGGGAGTGCTTGAAATGTAATTAGGAGTGCAGGTAATATAATTAGGAGTGCATATCATTTATTTAAGAGTACAGGTCATTTAATTAGGAGTACAGGTAATATGATTAGGAGTACATGTAATTTAATTGGGAGTGCAAGAAATTTAATTAAGAGTACCTGTATTTAATTTGGAGTGAAGGTAATTTAGTTTGGAGTACCTGTAATTTACTTAGGAGTGCAGGTAATTTAACTAGGACTGCATGAAATTTAATTTGGAGTACCTGTAATTTACTTGGGAGTGCAGGTAATTTACTTGGGAGTGCTTGAAATGTAATTAGGAGTGCAGGTAATATAATTAGGAGTGCATATCATTTATTTAAGAGTACGGGTCATTTAATTAGGAGTACAGGTAATATGATTAGGAGTACATGTAATTTAATTGGGAGTGCAAGAAATTTAATTAGGAGTACCTGTATTTAATTTGGAGTGAAGGTAATTTAATTTGGAGTACATGTAATATAATTAGGAGTGCAGGTCATTTAATTAGGAGTACAGGTAAGTAGTTTGTGTTCCTGCTATGGTCTGTTGCGCTTGATGCTGTTCTTGCACAGATCAGTCAGTGCAGATGCCCAGGGCTCCAGGGTTTCACGATGTTGTCTGGTCTAGTTGTTTTTATCCTGGCTTAGGTTTGATGAAAGTGTTTTTCAGGTGGTGTCTCATAACAAAGTGGCATTTTTCCAGCAGTGACTGGTCTGCACATCTGGAATATGTGTTGGTTGAACACTGGAGGATGTAAGTGGGGAGGAGGTCAGAATGCTAGGTGAACAAGAGGAGGAGGCTGCATTGAGAGGCTTTGGCCTCCTCCTCTCCACCACCCAGCACTCTGGCCTCCACTAGACCTTCAAGGGTGTCCTTCCAGATGACTCATGCACAATGAAACAACCCCCACTCCTCACCACTCATAAACCATCTCTCCTGGTGGTGACCGAAGTCTGGCTCTCAGAACCATCTCCCCTCACCTTCCCAAGACAGCTGCAACCACCTTCTCAACAGCCAACCCCATGGATCTGGGGGTGGAGGGTGACCCAGTTGATCTGGGGGGGGTTCACCACTGCTCTTCCTCCACCAACTCTCAAGTAAAGTGGTATGGGCACTACAGCAGAAATCTTTCAAAGATCTGCTCATCAAACGTGTCACTGGACCTGCCTTCCCTTTCACTTGTCTACCAACACCCAACAAAGATACAGATAGTCACCGGATTCCTCACCGCTCCCTAGATCTAGTCCAGCCTCTCCTGGCAACCAATTGGTGATGTTTCTCCTGAGCCGTCTGAGTATACATGGGACGGTGACCCACATTTCTGATACTTTCACAGATTGGCTGAAGGCCCGCAGCTGATCGAAGGCTACCCACACACAGCCAGCTGCAATCTTGACTTCACCTTCTTGTTTAATATTAGAGGTGGTTAATGGCAAGACCGTTCAAGTGGCCAAGTCGTCCACGGTATCCACATTGTGCAAGACTGCCCACCAGATGATAGCCTTGGGTCCTTGGACTAGACTTTACACATCACACTGACCAGCTGCCCCATCAAAAGCAAGTACAGACTGTAAACAAGCATTGGCAAAGCCAATAGGTCTCACCTATGGAAAAGCTATGGCTTTTCCAATGTTTTTTAGCCATGTTGTACACCAGGAAAGCTGCTGTTCATCACGGCTAAAAGTTAATGGTGTAGAGGAGAGTGGCATTGAGTGGAGCACAGTGTCACAGTGCCTTGACGCCTTTGGGCAAAGTTTGTGCTTTATAAGACTAATATTCATTCATTCATAGAGTGCAGTGGTTTAGAGTCGGGCGTCATGGAGTGTAATGGACTGACATAGTGTCATGGATTGGTGTAGAGTGTAGGAGAGTCGCATAGAGTGTTTTGGGCTGTCGTGAAGTTTCGTGGAGTGTCATGGAGAGAGTAGAGTGGAATAGAGTGGAAGGGCATAGAGTGGAGGGGCGTAGAGTGGAGTAGGGTGTCACAGCGTGGAGAGGCGTAGAGTGGAGTAGAGTGGAGTAAAGTGGTATACAGTGCCATTGAGTGTCACGGCTTAGAGTGGAGTAGATTGTCCCAGAGTGCAGTGTAGAGTGGAGTACTGTCATGGAATAGAGTTGGCATAGAGTGTTGGAATGTCAGGGAGCGTTGTGGAGTGAGTAAAGTGTTGTTGAGTAGAGTGGAAGTGTGTAGAGTGGTGTACAGTGTTGTGGGGTGGCATTGAGTGTCATAGAGTCAAGTGATGTTGAGTAGAGTAAAGTGGAGTGGAGTATAGTGGAGTGTAGTAAAGCGGCTTGAAGTGGCATAAAGGGAGTTGCATAGAATGGAGTAACATGTTGTAGAGTAGAGTGGCATAGAATGGAATAGATTCTCATTGAGTAGAGTGGCATAGAGTGGAGTGGAGTGCTGTCGAGTGGAGTGGCGTCGAGTGGAGTGCCATTGAGTGTAGTGTAGTGGAGTATAGTGGAATATAGCAGAGTACAGTGGAGTGTCATGGAGTAGAGTTGAGTCTTCTATAGTGGATGGGCAGAGAGTGGAGTAGAGTGTCTCAGCATGGAGTGGCATAGAGTGGAGAAGAGTGGATTAGCCTGTCATAGAGCAGAGTGGGATAAAGTGGCATGGAAAGGCTTAGAAGAGGTTGTGCAGAGTGGGGTAGAGTGTTGTACATTGTTATACAACACAGTAGAGTGTTGTAGAGTAAAGTGGCATAAAGTGATAGAGTGGAGTCAAATTTTGTAGCGTGGAGGGCGTAGAGTGGAGTACAGTGTTGTGGTGTGGCATAGAGTGTAGTGGAGTAGAGTGTAGTGGCATAGCACAGAGTGGAGTAAAGTGTCGTAGAGTGGAGTGGCCTAAAGATGAGTAGAGTGTCAAAGAGTAGTCATATTTTGTTGTGTAGAGTGGAGGGAAGTAGTGTGGAATGATATAGAGTGGAGAGGCATGTTGTAGAGTGGCATAGAGTGGAGTGGGATACAGGCATAGGAAGTGGAATGGCATAAAGCAGAGTGGCAGGGAGTGGAGTGCATAGAGTGGAGTGGCATGTCGTAGAGTAGAGTGGAGTGGAGAGGCTTTCCGAAGAGTGAAGCAGCATGTTGTTGAGTAGAGTGCAGTGGATTGGAGTGGGGTGGAGGGGTGTGTCATGGAGTGTCATAGAGTGGGGTGGAATAAAGTGGAGTGGCTTAGAGAGGAGTGGTATGGAGTGAAGTGGAGTGGGGTGTCGTAGAGCATTGCGGAGTGATGAAGAGTCGAGTGGAGTGGTGTGATGTGATGTGGAGTGTCATGGGGGAGTAAAATGGTGTACAGTAGAGTGGCGTGTCGTGTCATTGAGTTGAGTGGAGTGTCATAAAGTGCAGTGGTTTGTTGTAGTGCAAAGTGGAGTGTCATGTCCTAGAGTGGCATAGAGTGGAGTGTTTTAGAGTTGAGTGGCGTGGAGTGGAGTGGAATGACATGGAGTGGAGTGACGTTGAGTGGAGTGCAGTGACCTGGAGTGGAGTGTCATATAGTGCCGTGTTGTAGAATGGAGAGACGTAGAATAAATTGCCCTGTCGTAGAATGGAGTAGAGTAGCACAGAGTGGAGGCACATAGAGTGTTGTAGAGTGCAGTGGCGCAGTGTTGGGTTTACATGGTGTGATAACACACTTCATTTACAGACAAACATTTTCAATTTAAAAGATCATTACATTTGCTGAGGCATACAGTTTTACTGTTTACACCACACTTCAGAATTACAAAAAAAGTGCTTAATTTGTGCTTTCCTAATTCTGATATATTCTGAAATATATGCCCAGTTCATTTATAGACATATACATTTCACTGTGTACTAGAAAAAAACCTTTCCTTTTACAGCAACATTGTCACATTAATCCTCTCACTTTGAAGTCAGGCAGAGAAACATAAATAGCAGGCTCCCTTGATAGACAGAGCCTGACATCTGACCCCTGTCTTTAAATGCACAGCAAATGTGACAAGATAACAACAACAGTTAAAGACCTGTTTCCAGAGAGCAAGCTCCCATGGAAGAATACAGTAAATAGGCTACGCTCCACAGGAGGGACGAACTCAAGCTGGACAGGCTAAAATAAAGCTAGCAAATAGAAAGCAAGCAACTGTGAGTTACAAAACAAAAATCCAATGGTAAGCAAAGGGTGAAATGCATTCCCAAGGAAGCTTTCACAATGTCCCCAAGAAGTTGTTAGCAAACCAGAAAGCTGCGCTGTCTGGTGTGCTTTGGCCTAAAAACTACAAATAACAAAAGTTTCTGTGAAGAACTCAGTATTCTGAGATGTGCAAGATCTTCAGAAGACCCTGGCTAAAATTAAGCTTTCCACTGTCCCGAATACCTGCTTCACTCTTTTTTAACCTTTTGGGTTGAGAACATTTACTTATCATTGCCGTCCCGGCTGCTCAAACGCTTGTAACTCTCTTGCAAGCTTAGCATTGAACAACTATGATTTCATCTTGCTTTTATTTCAAATTTTGCCTATTTTGTTTGAGTTCTTCTTGGCACCCAGATATTCCTCTCACGTTGACCACTGGACACTTCTAGTCCATGTTTATCCTATAAGTATGGCTAGCCTTGCAAACCTCAGACCTGCGATTCGCTCGTTGTATATGTAGCTGCTGCGGGTGTTCGCTGGCATGAACATTTACTTACATGTTGTACGCACAATTGTAGCTACTCAAGACGTGGTTTCAATGAATGTTTTGTTTCCACAAATGTAGCTGCTGAGTGTGTTCCCCAGAAGGAACCATGTTGCTGTGGCCACAAATTTAGCTGCTGTGTATTTTTGCCAGAAGGAAGGTCCTGCTGAGAGTGTTCTACAACAAGAAACATCATTGACATGCATGTGGTATCTATAAATACCTGGTATCTAAACAGCTTTAGTAATTGCAATACTACTAATGTGATCTACAGGCTTTCGTGCCCGTGCGGACTGCACTATATTGGGCTAACGACTAGAAAGATCAAAGTCAGAATTCAGGAACACCTTAGTACGCTCAAAGCAGCCAAACTCACGACCAAACTGGTGCAACACTTCACCACTCAAAAACACCAACCCAGGGACCTGCGTTGGATGGTGATTGAAAGAGTGATGGGGGACCAGTTTAACATAGAGAACAGACTACTTAGAAAAGAGGCACGCCGGATCTACGAAGAGGCCACGGATCAACATGGCCTCAATGATATTATTGAATGGAACAGACTCACTGCCACCTAGCTGATATGAGTGTACCATGCATAATCAGAGAGGCAAGGACTGTCTTATTGCTCACTTAAGCTTTAAATTATAAGGCACTCTGGTGTTTGAGCCAAGAGATAGGCAACCACTGGCTAAGTACTTTCCACCTAAGTGCCGTATGCTAGAGACGTAAATCTAAGGACAGCCAGCTTAATTTCAGCTATGCCCTGCCTAAGTCTACAGAATAAATCAGGGTGGGAACACTACTCACTGAGGCTGCATAGTATTTTCATCCAAAGCCCTTCAGTAACTATGAAACATCAGTGGGCGCATTCACGCACTGGATATAACCTCTATTTAATCACCAGTGGAGGGATTGTAGCACACACATGGCTTGATTTGCCCTTGAGATGCCTAGGATTATATTAAAAATAAGGGGCGCAAAATAGAGATCAAATCAAAGGCAAGCAACCGTTCCATGCCGAGCCTAAGGATTTTCCCGTTCCAAGATGGCCGCTGAGTAGGATCCTTACGTCGTACACGGCAATCGGACGTGCCGACGCATGTGACCGGGGCATGTCCAATGCACCGAACTTGAAATACACAAACCGACATCATTTGCGAAGTCGAAGGGTGAGCGGAGGCCACACTTGTACGCGAAACTGGGGAGGACACCGTCCTTTATTTCACAGGGGCTAGACCTAGGTTGCATCACGCATGAGAAGCAGATAGAGATCGCAATGCAACCACGAGGGTGGGCGAGTTCCTCAAGGCCACACGCCATGGTGTATTAGCATACGAGTGGCTTTCGAACTGTGTGTCCCACCAGCTAAATCTGCAAATAACACACTGGGATGTTGGTATCTGCCGTTACCATCGATGCAGGAGAGTAGGGCAGTACTCGCATACACATCGGCAGTAATAAAATCACATGATTTTTAGAGCTTAAGATGTAAATAAATTGACGGGACATCTTGAGTGGCATAGGTATCCAGTCGAGGTAATCCATAGAAGTGTGCAGCAAACTACAATATGAGCACAATGTTGACAGTGCCGAAGGGCGAGGGTGCATGAGTTGGGTATTTAAAACACGATCCTACATGGTTTGCTTGACCTAACTGCATTCATCTTTTTAGATACCGTCTAAAGGGCGGTCCACGGAACCCATTATCTGTTAAAGGCTCCGATTATTCCAGATTCTTCTATGGGAGCCTGGTAGGCTCAACCAAATAAGGCTACGTGGTAATGTATGATTGATACTAGTATGACCAAGTGTGTAGTGGCTGTTGTACACCTCCATCGAGACACAGTGAGTAAATGTATGTGTATGTGTGATTTTATGAATATTGTGGAGAAGCACACCTGTATGTACAGTTTTTAAATCTTCTATTATTAAGCTTTTACCCTTTATCAAATGCGTGCAACAGTGGTAGCTCGTTTGTCCTCACGTGCCTTAACTGAACCTTCCTACCTCGAGTGAAATCACACCCGACCACTGTGCACTGTTGCGAACTTTTTTAGTTTTTAATTTTCACTTAATGTTTAACTTTCTTTTACATGATCATAGAGCTTTTAACTCAAAAAGATTGGAAAACAACATTCCAAATCAATTCAAATATTTACACATCTGACAGCAGAATGAGAATGAGAATGATAAGCAAACATAACACATTGTCAATAACATTTTTATATGATTGCCCGATGCATTTCGAGCCAGACGAGGCTCTTCCTCCGGGGCCTGAAATCTAAACAAATGAAACATAAGTTTTAGGAACCGGCAGATAGTGGACCAACAGTTTTAAACTTAGTACATGTGAATTAACCTTCACCTATTCCCACGTGATTGCTGTGAATATCAAAGGCGCTTACCCTCCACGTAGCGTGGCACAATTCGTTTGACTGAAATACAAAGATTCGAAAATACAAATATTTTTTGTAAACCTACTGCATGTTTTATGCAAACAAACAAACCAAAAATGTACGGTCACTGGACTCCCCCTCGACGAATAATGTCGTGCTTTATCAATTCTACAAGGAACAAAGAAAGACAAGGCTTAACTGAGTGAGCATGTTTTCCCGAAATACAAATCAACGAAACCAATCAGCTCGGCGCGTACCTTGACTTCTCTTCCTTCAAACTCCTCTACCGTCTCCTCTCGTGCAATTGCAAAAAGGTTTGTGACCTCAAGCGGTACTGCCATGTTTACGTTGCGTGAACCCGGTGTTTAAACCAATCAAAAACTGGAGTTCATGACTACGCAATAAACAACAACTAGAACGCCTCTGGCACACCATTGCCGATACAACTTCCTCTACCTCTACAAGTCACGTGTGCGGGAACCGTACGCTGAATGGATCAAAGGCTCAGTGTATGAGAAAAACTATGTCCGGACCGCTCGTAAAAAACAGTGAACAACAATCTGAAACTAAGAAGCTCTAAATTTGAACGGCGCTGGTGAAGGTGATCATAATGAAAATATTCATGCAGAAAATGTGTCGTGGTGAAATTAGTAAATAAAATAAAAACTTTTTTAGGTCCAACCAGAAGTACATTCATTTACACATAGTGCTCAAAAGTTTCACAAAAAACATGAAAAATCAATTTTTTCATTTAACCCAATAGGATCTTGTGTCCCTAATCTTTTGATCCAGTAGATCTCTCTTTGTAAAAGAGATCTGGTCAGGTCTGTGCCTTCAAAGTTTTGAACTTGTTCTAAGACTGAAAACTGAAGTTGGGCTATGCCATGTTTGGCCTCCAACCAATGAACTGCTAAGGGGCTCTTTGTAGACTTATTCCTGATGGTACTTTTGTGTTCAGTAATTCTAATTTTTAGTTTTCGTTCCGTTTTGCCAACATAAAGTTTTCCACATGGACATTTGATGTAGTAAATCACTATGTTTGAATTGCAATCCGTATTGTGATATAATGGAATGGTTTTACCTGTTTGTGGATGATTTATAGATGTACCTGCTATAACATTGTTACAATGAACACAATTGCCACATCTTTTCATCCCTTTTAAGGAGGAGATCTGTTTTTGTTTCAACTTGGGTTTTAATAATTCCTTCAAGTTTTTAGACCTGGTGTATGCAAAAATTGGCTTTTGATCAAATATTCCATTAAAATCTGCTTCGTTTTGCAAAAGTGTCCAATGTCGACATATAATGTTTTTGATCTTTTGAGAGATTGTGGAAAATTTTGATACAAAAACGTGTCTTTCTGTAATCTGCTTTGGTCTCTGTTGTAACAAGTTGACTCTGTCATATGCTTTGACCCGTTCTCTTGTCTTCACCAGAATATCTTGTGGATATCCTCTTGCTTCATATTTGCTCTGTTGTATATCCAAGTGTTTTTCAAGATCTGACTCTTTTGAACAGATTCTTTTGATCCTCATGAATTGTGAGAGGGGCAAATTATTTTTCAGATTCTGAGGGTGAAAACTCTGGAACAGCAATGCGTTGTTTACATCTGTATCCTTACGAAAAACTTCTGTCTTTATTCCTGAGTTGTCTAGGCTGACTGTCACATCTAGAAACGAAATATTCCTGTCACTGATGTTGTGAGTGAACTGGATATGTTGGTTGTATTGATTGAGTTGCACCAGTTTGTTTTCCAAAAGTCTTCTCTCTGAATTCCAGATCACAAAAATGTCATCTATAAACCTGCAGTAAACTACTGCATGGTTTAGCCAGTCTTGGTCTGTATATATGTAATCTGATTCGAATTTCGCCATGAATCTGTTGGCATAAGCAGGAGCCCCTGCAAATCCCATGGAGGTTCCTTGTTGTTGTAAAAAGAAACGTTCTTCCCACTGAAAGTAACTGTGGTATAGACAGTAATGCAAGATTTCCAAGATGAACACCTTATCAGCCCTGACAGAAGGTTGACTTAGCAAGGCCCATTCAACAGCCTCCAGACCTCCTTGATGGGGGATAGATGTATACAGAGATTTGACGTCTATGGTACAGAGCAGCATCTGGTTGTCGATTGAAATCTTTTGAAGTTTCAGTAGAAAGTCGGTGGTGTCTTTTACATATGAAGGCCACTGTTGTACAAAAGGTTGTAAAAATGTGTCTATGTATTTCCCCAGGGGTTCAAAGATGGTACCACACCCTGTCACTATTGGTCTCATTGGTGGATTTTTTAAGTCTTTATGTATTTTTGGGAGCATATACAGACGTGGTCTCCTCGGATGTTCAACTGTTAGAAATTGTTTGGTGTTAGATGTAATATGCCCCAATTCTAGGGCTTTTTCCAAGATGGTTTGCAATGTACTTTTGAGTTCATTAGTAGTATCTTTGTCTAGTAGAAAGTACGTGGATATGTCTGAAACATGCTCTTCCACCTTAGTGGTATAAAATGAGTGGTTCATCACAACGATTGCCCCTCCTTTATCTGCTTTCTGAATGATGATTTCTGTGTTCTCTTGTAGTGACTTCAAGATGTTTCTGTCTTGAATAGATAGAGTCTTTGTTTTACTCATTTGTAAGTTGATTTTCTGGAAGTCATTACGAACAGATCTTTCAAACGCATCTAGGATTTTGTGAGAAACCGGTGCCTGAAATTTTGACTTCGGACGGAATTCCACAAATTCTGTCTCTTCTTTTTGAGATGGAGTGGGAACGATGTTGGTAAAGAAATGTCTTAGTCTTAATACTCGCATAAATTTGAAAAGTGAAACCTCACAATCGAGTTGATTGGTTCTGTAGGTGGGAACAAATCCTAAACCTTTGTTCAAAATTCTTATTTGTTGAGGCGACAATTGAAAATCTGAGAAGTTCACTACCAGGTTTACCTCTGGCTCCTTGTATTTGGTTTTTTTAAAGCTTCGCCTTGTTTTCCTGTAGGTTTGAATACTCCAGGTGGTTGACTTGTATCCGGGGCGTTGGATAAAAAAGACTGTTTAGACCCGGAGGCTTGTGCCCATTCCTCTTCAAGTGTTCTAGATGATGTTGATTCCCCCGGTAATTGTGTTCGGACTGATGGTCTGCTTGCTGATAGATCTGAATCTGACACTGAATTCTCTTCTGATGACACGTTTGTTTTCTTCTTAGGATATACTCTTCGTTGGGCATAAACTTCTGCCCATGTATAGACCTCTTGAAGTTTGTAATCCAATGTATCTCTTTTAAACTTTCTAAGCTTTTCCTGGATCTCTTTTGTATGTTTATCCAACCTTGTTTTTATGTCCTCGAGAGCTTTATCCCAATCAGTTTTATCCATTCTTTCTTCTAAATTAGCTTTGATATCTTCAATTTCTTTGGAGAGCTCATTGATGGCTTTGGCTAATTCCTCTACTAGTAACAGGATCAAATCTAGACTACATTTATTCAAAATTGAATACCAACGGTCCATAAAGTCTTTGTTTAAATGAAACCGAAATAGCATGGGTTTGATAGACAGCCTCAGACCTCTAGGGATGCGTTTAACTCGATGGTATTGTACCAGCGTTGATGCGTGTAGTTTCTGGTTGATTTCTCTTCGCGCCAAAAATTCAAAATGTATTAACTGTTGGACGATTGTGGTCCCCTGTGTGTCGGTTGTTTTTATCTCTTGAATTAGTGAGTAGATGTCAGATGCTTGTTCCGGTGTGTAGGCAAGAGTACTTGCTCTGTACTCAGTGGTATTTGAAATTGCGTCGAATTGCATGATGGGTGCTTTCTCTCAGCGGACAAGGTAGCTAAATGAATATTGTGGAGAAGCACACCTGTATGTACAGTTTTTAAATCATCTATTATTAAGCTTTTACCCTTTATCAAATGCGTGCAACAGTGGTAGCTCGTTTGTCCTCACGTGCCTTAACTGAACCTTCCTACCTCGAGTGAAATCACACCCGACCACTGTGCACTGTTGCGAACTTTTTTAGTTTTTAATTTTCACTTAATGTTTAACTTTCTTTTACATGATCATAGAGCTTTTAACTCAAAAAGATTGGAAAACAACATTCCAAATCAATTCAAATATTTACACATCTGACAGCAGAATGAGAATGAGAATGATAAGCAAACATAACACATTGTCAATAACATTTTTATATGATTGCCCGATGCATTTCGAGCCAGACGAGGCTCTTCCTCCGGGGCCTGAAATCTAAACAAATAAAACATAAGTTTTAGGAACCGGCAGATAGTGGACCAACAGTTTTAAACTTAGTACATGTGAATTAACCTTCACCTATTCCCACGTGATTGCTGTGAATATCAAAGGCGCTTACCCTCCACGTAGCGTGGCACAATTCGTTTGACTGAAATACAAAGATTCGAAAATACAAACATTTTTTGTAAACCTACTGCATGTTTTATGCAAACAAACAAACCAAAAATGTACGGTCACTGGACTCACCCTCGACGAATAATGTCGTGCTTTATCAATTCTACAAGGAACAAAGAAAGACAAGGCTTAACTGAGTGAGCATGTTCTCCCGAAATACAAATCAACTAAACCAATCAGCTCGGCGCGTACCTTGACTTCTCTTCCTTCAAACTCCTCTACCGTCTCCTCTCGTGCAATTGCAAAAAGGTTTGTGACCTCAAGCGGTACTGCCATGTTTACGTTGCGTGAACCCAGTGTTTAAACCAATCAAAAACTGGAGTTCATGACTACGCAATAAACAACAACTAGAACGCCTCTAGCACACCATTGCCGATACAACTTCCTCTACCTCTACAAGTCACGTGTGCGGGAACCGTACGCTGAATGGATCAAAGGCTCAGTGTATGAGAAAAACTATGTCCGGACCGCTCGTAAAAAACAGTGAACAACAATCTGAAACTAAGAAGCTCTAAATTTGAACGGCGCTGGTGAAGGTGATCATAATGAAAATATTCATGCAGAAAATGTGTCGTGGTGAAATTAGTAAATAAAATAAAAACTTTTTTAGGTCCAACCAGAAGTACATTCATTTACACATGGTGCTCAAAAGTTTCACAAAAAACATGAAAAATCAATTTTTTCATTTAACCCAATAGATCTTGTGTCCCTAATCTTTTGATCCAGTAGATCTCTCTTTGTAAAAGAGATCTGGTCAGGTCTGTGCCTTCAAAGTTTTGAACTTGTTCTAAGACTGAAAACTGAAGTTGGGCTATGCCATGTTTGGCCTCCAACCAATGAACTGCTAAGGGGCTCTTTGTAGACTTATTCCTGATGGTACTTTTGTGTTCAGTAATTCTAATTTTTAGTTTTCGTTCCGTTTTGCCAACATAAAGTTTTCCACATGGACATTTGATGTAGTAAATCACTATGTTTGAATTGCAATCCGTATTGTGATATAATGGAATGGTTTTACCTGTTTGTGGATGATTTATAGATGTACCTGCTATAACATTGTTACAATGAACACAATTGCCACATCTTTTTATCCCTTTTAAGGAGGAGATCTGTTTTTGTTTCAACTTGGGTTTTAATAATTCCTTCAAGTTTTTAGACCTGGTGTATGCAAAAATTGGCTTTTGATCAAATATTCCATTAAAATCTGCTTCGTTTTGCAAAAGTGTCCAATGTCGACATATAATGTTTTTGATCTTTTGAGAGCTTGTGGAAAATTTTGATACAAAAACGTGTCTTTCTGTAATCTGCTTTGGTCTCTGTTGTAACAAGTTGACTCTGTCATATGCTTTGACCCGTTCTCTTGTCTTCACCAGAATATCTTGTGGATATCCTCTTGCTTCATATTTGCTCTGTTGTATATCCAAGTGTTTTTCAAGATCTGACTCTTTTGAACAGATTCTTTTGATCCTCATGAATTGTGAGAGGGGCAAATTATTTTTCAGATTCTGAGGGTGAAAACTCTGGAACAGCAATGCGTTGTTTACATCTGTATCCTTACGAAAAACTTCTGTCTTTATTCCTGAGTTGTCTAGGCTGACTGTCACATCTAGAAACGAAATATTCCTGTCACTGATGTTGTGAGTGAACTGGATATGTTGGTTGTATTGATTGAGTTGCACCAGTTTGTTTTCCAAAAGTCTTCTCTCTGAATTCCAGATCACAAAAATGTCATCTATAAACCTGCAGTAAACTACTGCATGGTTTAGCCAGTCTTGGTCTGTATATATGTAATCTGATTCGAATTTCGCCATGAATCTGTTGGCATAAGCAGGAGTCCCTGCAAATCCCATGGAGGTTCCTTGTTGTTGTAAAAAGAAACGTTCTTCCCACTGAAAGTAACTGTGGTATAGACAGTAATGCAAGATTTCCAAGATGAACACCTTATCAGCCCTGACAGAAGGTTGACTTAGCAAGGCCCATTCAACAGCCTCCAGACTTCCTTGATGGGGGATAGATGTATACAGAGATTTGACGTCTATGGTACAGAGCAGCATCTGGTTGTCGATTGAAATCTTTTGAAGTTTCAGTAGAAAGTCGGTGGTGTCTTTTACATATGAAGGCCACTGTTGTACAAAAGGTTGTAAAAATGTGTCTATGTATTGCCCCAGGGGTTCAAAGATGGTACCACACCCTGTCACTATTGGTCTCATTGGTGGATTTTTTAAGTCTTTATGTATTTTTGGGAGCATATACAGACGTGGTCTCCTCGGATGTTCAACTGTTAGAAATTGTTTGGTGTTAGATGTAATATGCCCCAATTCTAGGGCTTTTTCCAAGATGGTTTGCAATGTACTTTGGAGTTCATTAGTAGTATCTTTGTCTAGTAGAAAGTACGTGGATATGTCTGAAACATGCTCTTCCACCTTAGTGGTATAAAATGAGTGGTTCATCACAACGATTGCCCCTCCTTTATCTGCTTTCTGAATGATGATTTCTGTGTTCTCTTGTAGTGACTTCAAGATGTTTCTGTCTTGAATAGATAGATTCTTTGTTTTACTCATTTGTAAGTTGATTTTCTGGAAGTCATTACGAACAGATCTTTCAAACGCATCTAGGATTTTGTGAGAAACCGGTGCCTGAAATTTTGACTTCGGACGGAATTCCACAAATTCTGTCTCTTCTTTTTGAGATGGAGTGGGAACGATGTTGGTAAAGAAATGTCTTAGTCTTAATACTCGCATAAATTTGAAAAGTGAAACTTCACAATCAAGTTGATTGGTTCTGTAGGTGGGAACAAATCCTAAACCTTTGTTCAAAATTCTTATTTGTTGAGGCGACAATTGAAAATCTGAGATGTTCACTACCAGGTTTACCTCTGGCTCCTTGTATTTGGTTTTTTTAAAGCTTCGCCTTGTTTTCCTGTTGGTTTGAATACTCCAGGTGGTTGACTTGTATCCGGGGCGTTGGATAAAAAAGACTGTTTAGACCCGGAGGCTTGTGCCCATTCCTCTTCAAGTGTTCTAGATGATGTTGATTCCCCCGGTAATTGTGTTCAGACTGATGGTCTGCTTGCTGATAGATCTGAATCTGACACTGAACTCTCTTCTGATGACACGTTTGTTTTCTTCTTAGGATATACTCTTCGTTGGGCATAAACTTCTGACCATGTATAGACCTCTTGAAGTTTGTAATCCAATGTATCTCTTTTAAACTTTCTAAGCTTTTCCTGGATCTCTTTTGTATGTTTATCCAACCTTGTTTTTATGTCCTCGAGAGCTTTATCCCAATCAGTTTTATCCATTCTTTCTTCTAAATTAGCTTTGATATCTTCAATTTCTTTGGAGAGCTCATTGATGGCTTTGGCTAATTCCTCTACTAGTAACAGGATCAAATCTAGACTACATTTCTTCAAAATTGAATACCAACGGTCCATAAAGTCTTTGTTTAAATGAAACCGAAATAGCATGGGTTTGATAGACAGCCTCAGACCTCTAGGGATGCGTTTAACTCGATGGTATTGTACCAGCGTTGATGCGTGTAGTTTCTGGTTGATTTCTCTTCGCGCCAAAAATTCAAAATGTATTAACTGTTGGACGATTGTGGTCCCCTGTGTGTCGGTTGTTTTTATCTCTTGAATTAGTGAGTTGATGTCAGATGCTTGTTCCGGTGTGTAGGCAAGAGTACTTGCTCTGTACTCAGTGGTATTTGAAATTGCGTCGAATTTCATGATGGGTGCTTTCTCTCAGCGGACAAGGTAGCTAAATGAATATTGTGGAGAAGCACACCTGTATGTACAGTTTTTAAATCTTCTATTATTAAGCTTTTACCCTTTATCAAATGCGTGCAACAGTGGTAGCTCGTTTGTCCTCACGTGCCTTAACTGAACCTTCCTACCTCGAGTGAAATCACACCCGACCACTGTGCACTGTTGCGAACTTTTTTAGTTTTTAATTTTCACTTAATTTTTAACTTTCTTTTACATGATCATAGAGCTTTTAACTCAAAAACATTGGAAAACAACATTCCAAATCAATTCAAATATTTACACATCTGACAGCAGAATGAGAATGAGAATGATAAGCAAACATAACACATTGTCAATAACATTTTTATATGATTGCCCGATGCATTTCGAGCCAGACGAGGCTCTTCCTCCGGGGCCTGAAATCTAAACAAATGAAACATAAGTTTTAGGAACCGGCAGATAGTGGACCAACAGTTTTAAACTTAGTACATGTGAATTAACCTTCACCTATTCCCACGTGATTGCTGTGAATATCAAAGGCGCTTACCCTCCACGTAGCGTGGCACAATTCGTTTGACTGAAATACAAAGATTCGAAAATACAAACATTTTTTGTAAACCTACTGCATGTTTTATGCAAACAAACAAACCAAAAATGTACGGTCACTGGACTCACCCTCGACGAATAATGTCGTGCTTTATCAATTCTACAAGGAACAAAGAAAGACAAGGCTTAACTGAGTGAGCATGTTCTCCCGAAATACAAATCAACGAAACCAATCAGCTCGGCGCGTACCTTGACTTCTCTTCCTTCAAACTCCTCTACCGTCTCCTCTCGTGCAAATGGAAAAACTGGAGTTCATGACTACGCAATAAACAACAACTAGAACGCCTCTAGCACACCATTGCCTCTAGCACACCTTAACCAGCGCAGTTCAAATTTAGAACTTCTTAGTTTCAGATTGTTGTTCACTGTTTTTTACGAGCGGTCCGGACATAGTTTTTCTCATACACTGAGCCTTTGATCCATTCAGCGTACGGTTCCCGCACACGTGACTTGTAGAGGTAGAGGAAGTTGTATCGGCAATGGTGTGCTAGAGGCGTTCTAGTTGTTGTTTATTGCGTAGTCATGAACTCCAGTTTTTGATTGGTTTAAACACCGGGTTCACGCAACGTAAACATGGAAGTACCGCTTGAGGTCACAAACCTTTTTGCAATTGCACGACTGGAGACGGTAGAGGAGTTTGAAGGAAGAGAAGTCAAGGTACGCGCCGAGCTGATTGGTTTCGTGGATTTGTATTTCGGGAGAACATGCTCACTCAGTTAAGCCTTGTCTTTCTTTGTTCCTTGTAGAATTGATAAAGCACGACATTATTCGTCGAGGGTGAGTCCAGTGACCGTACATTTTTGGTTTGTTTGTTTGCATAAAACATGCAGTAGGTTTACAAAAAATGCTTGTATTTTCGAATCTTTGTATTTCAGTCAAACGAATTGTGCCACGCTACGTGGAGGGTAAGCGCCTTTGATATTCACAGCAATCACGTGGGAATAGGTGAAGGTTAATTCACATGTACTAAGTTTAAAACTGTTGGTCCACTATCTGCCGGTTCCTAAAACTTATGTTTCATTTGTTTAGATTTCAGGCCCCGGAGGAAGAGCCTCGTCTGGCTCGAAATGCATCGGGCAATCATAAAAAAATGTTATTGACAATGTGTTATGTTTGCTTATCATTCTCATTCTGCTGTCAGATGTGTAAATATTTGAATTGATTTGGAATGTTGTTTTCCAATGTTTTTGAGTTAAAAGCTCTATGATCATGTAAAAGAAAGTTAAACATTAAGTGAAAATTAAAAACTAAAAAAGTTCGCAACAGTGCACAGTGGTCGGGTGTGATTTCACTCGAGGTAGGAACGTTCAGTTAAGGCACGTGAGGACAAATGAGCTACCACTGTTGCACGCATTTGATAAAGGGTAAAAGCTTAATAATAGAAGATTTAAAAACTGTACATACAGGTGTGCTTCTCCACAATATTCATTTAGCTACCTTGTCCGCTGAGAGAAAGCACCCATCATGCAATTCGACGCAATTTCAAATACCACTGAGTACAGAGCAAGTACTCTTGCCTACCCACCGGAACAAGCATCTGACATCTACTCACTAATTCAAGAGATAAAAACAACCGACACACAGGGGACCACAATCGTCCAACAGTTAAAACATTTTGAATTTTTGGCGCGAAGAGAAATCAACCAGAAACTACACGCATCAAAGCTGGTGCAATACCATCGAGTTAAACGCATCCCTAGAGGTCTGAGGCTGTCTATCAAACCTATGCTATTTCGGTTTCATTTAAACAAAGACTTTATGGACCGTTGGTATTCAATTTTGAATAAATGTAGTCTAGATTTGATCCTGTTACTAGTAGAGGAATTAGCCAAAGCCATCAATGAGCTCTCCAAAGAAATTGAAGATATCAAAGCTAATCTAGAAGAAAGAATGGATAAAACTGATTGGGATAAAGCTCTCGAGGACATAAAAACAAGGTTGGATAAACATACAAAAGAGATCCAGGAAGGCAAGCTTAGAAAGTTTAAAAGAGATACATTGGATTACAAACTTCAAGAGGTCTATACATGGGCAGAAGTTTATGCCCAACGAAGAGTATATCCTAAGAAGAACACAAACGTGTCATCAGAAGAGAGTTCAGTGTCAGATTCAGATCTATCAGCAAGCAGACCATCAGTCCGAACACAATTACCGGGGGAATCAACATCATCTAGAACACTTGAAGAGGAAGGGGCACAAGCCTCCGGGTCTAAACAGTCTTTTTTATCCAACGCCGCGGATACAAGTCAACCACCTGGAGTAGTCAAACCAACAGGAAAACAAGGCGAAGCTTTAAAAAAAACAAATACAAGGAGCCAGAGGTAAACCTGGTAGTGAACATCTCAGATTTTCAATTGTCGCCTCAACAAATAAGAATTTTTTTTTTTATTTCAAATCATTTTTATTGAAGTAAAAGAAACCAAAAGAAACACAGTACAATAATTCTTCCGTTACATAAATGACTGATTCAGTTAGCGATGTACAATTACACAAAAGCAAAGAATATAAAGTGTAAAATAAGACAATGCTTGCAAGTTGAAGTACAGGTACATACATAACGTTCAGTGCGTGGAGGTAGAGGCATAGGGTCCATGGGAGTACAACTAGCGCATTTTCAAATACTACAGGGGGAACGTGACAGTATCAACAGTGACTGCCTCAGGGAGGCTTATAGTGAAATGAGGAGGCGTCCAATGATTTCCACAGTTTCTTATTTGTCGGCCTCCATGTAGATGCCTGAAGTGCCGGATTGTTAGCACCCCTCAGGAATGATAACCACTCCTGCCAGATTTTGAAGTTCACCTCATTTGCACTTTTCCACTTGCACAGAACCACCTTACAGGCCAATGTAAGCATTAAATCCAGAAGCAGGCGGTCCTGATCATTTGACAACTGCGGGTCAAGGGCTCCTAAGATCACATATACAAAGGTCCGTGCAGGTTTGATCTTGAAAACGTAAGAAATGCAGTTGAATATTTTATCCCAGTATGCTCCTAGAGCGGGACAGTGAAATAACATGTGAGCAAGATCTCCCGGACCTGACTGGCAGTTCCAGCATGTTGGTGAATCTCTTAATTTACATTTAAAGAGTTTATCCGGAGTCCAGGACGCCCGGTTTATAAGCATGTATTTTGTTTGGAATAGGATGGGAGATACTTTATGGGTAAGAGCAGCCTTATGGATTATTTCCCAGTCAAAACATATTCCCGTTGAGTTCGGTTCAGCCTCCCATTTCAATTCCACCTTTCTATGAGCTTTCGTGGGTAGAGGTAACAACAATTTATAAACCCTAGAGACGAAGTGACCCGCATACATAAGTCGAGGGAGATGGATTATTAACCAAGGGGTATAGGGAGAGAAGTTACGAGCGGTTAGAGCAGCTTTGATTTTCAAGAACTCATAAAATTCCATCGGAGTAAGGTCATATTTCTGTTGTAAGGTCGAGAACGGGATTGGGTCTTTACCGTCATACAGATCCTTTGCTAAGTTAATGCCCTTCCCGGACCATGATTCCCAGCATAGTCTATCAACGTTATGCTTAAGATAGGGGTTTCTCCACAGGGACATGAAAGATGACTTAGTGAATGTTAACCTTGTTTTGTGTGTGAGGTCAAGTCTAAGTAGAGCCCTTCTAGTATTTAGGATTATATATTTGGAGTGTGGTAAATGTTTTAGGTCCATAGTGAGTAAGGATGCAAGAGGGGCATGATCCACTAATGATTCCTCAATATTGATCCATATCGGTGTATAGATTGGGGATTTTGTCAACCATAGGGCACATTGTTTGCAGTTGAATGCTGTCTGGGAGTTCCTGAAAGAGGGCAGGCCCAGGCCGCCTTTATCTTTCGCCAATTGCAGCTTTTTTAACGCAATCCTGGCTTTCTTGCCACGCCACAGGAAGTTACCAAACAGTTTGTCTACTCTAGCAATAAAGTTGTCCGAAAACGATATAGGGAGCATGCTAGCCAGATAATTGACCAACGGAGTAGTCATCATCTTGAGCGTCTCCGCTCTGCCCCACCAGGAGATGAACTTCGGTGACCACCCTTCCAATAGTGTAGCTATTTTCTTTAAAGTTAGTTCCTCATTTATCTTCAGAGTGGAAATCAGGTCTTTATCGAAGTCCAACCCCAGATATTTAAAAGAGTGAGGCTGCCAGGTAAGACCAGAGTCCCCAATGATACCTTTGTCCCCTATGCTGTTCAGGAGTTTCACCTCCGTTTTATCTTTATTGAGCTTGTAACCAGATACCTTGGAGAATTCCTCGATATCAGCCATAAGTGCAGGAATTGCTTCATCAGCTCTCTCTGATAAGACAAGCACATCATCCGCGTATGCCGTTAATTTAACCGTACAGTCACCAAATGGAATGCCAGCTATATTAGAGTCATTCCTTATATGATACAAGAACGGTTCGATCGCTAGCAAGAACAATGAGGGAGATAGGGGGCATCCCTGTCTCGTGCCCTGCTTTAGACAGAAGGAGGAGGAAAAGGAACCGCCAGCTCGAACCCTTGCTGAGGGGCAGCAGTATAAGGACATTACCAATCTTGTGAAGGTGTCTCCCAGGTTGAATTTATGTAGGACTGCTTCGAGGAAACAAATAAGAATTTTGAACAAAGGTTTAGGATTTGTTCCCACCTACAGAACCAATCAACTCGATTGTGAAGTTTCACTTTTCAAATTTATGCGAGTATTAAGACTAAGACATTTCTTTACCAACATCGTTCCCACTCCATCTCAAAAAGAAGAGACAGAATTTGTGGAATTCCGTCCGAAGTCAAAATTTCAGGCACCGGTTTCTCACAAAATCCTAGATGCGTTTGAAAGATCTGTTCGTAATGACTTCCAGAAAATCAACTTACAAATGAGTAAAACAAAGAATCTATCTATTCAAGACAGAAACATCTTGAAGTCACTACAAGAGAACACAGAAATCATCATTCAGAAAGCAGATAAAGGAGGGGCAATCGTTGTGATGAACCACTCATTTTATACCACTAAGGTGGAAGAGCATGTTTCAGACATATCCACGTACTTTCTACTAGACAAAGATACTACTAATGAACTCAAAAGTACATTGCAAACCATCTTGGAAAAAGCCCTAGAATTGGGGCATATTACATCTAACACCAAACAATTTCTAACAGTTGAACATCCGAGGAGACCACGTCTGTATATGCTCCCAAAAATACATAAAGACTTAAAAATCCACCAATGAGACCAATAGTGACAGGGTGTGGTACCATCTTTGAACCCCTGGGGCAATACATAGACACATTTTTACAACCTTTTGTACAACAGTGGCCTTCATATGTAAAAGACACCACCGACTTTCTACTGAAACTTCAAAAGATTTCAATCGACAACCAGATGCTACTCTGTACCATAGACGTCAAATCTCTGTATACATCTATCCCCCATCAAGGAGGTCTGGAGGCTGTTGAATGGGCCTTGCTAAGTCAACCTTCGGTCAGGGCTGATAAGGTGTTCATCTTGGAAATCTTGCATTACTGTCTATACCACAGTTACTTTCAGTGGGAAGAACGTTTCTTTTTACAACAACAAGGAACCTCCATGGGATTTGCAGGCGCTCCTGCTTATGCCAACAGATTCGTGGCGAAATTCGAATCAGATTACATATATACAGACCAAGACTGGCTAAACCATGCAGTAGTTTACTGCAGGTTTATAGATGACATTTTTGTGATCTGGAATTCAGAGAGAAGACTTTTGGAAAACAAACTGGTGCAACTCAATCAATACAACCAACATATCCAGTTCACTCACAACATCAGTGACAGGAATATTTCGTTTCTAGATGTGACAGTCAGCCTAGACAACTCAGGAATAAAGACAGAAGTTTTTCGTAAGGATACAGATGTAAACAACGCATTGCTGTTCCAGAGTTTTCACCCTCAGAATCTGGAAAATAAATTTGCCCCTCTCACAATTCATGAGGATCAAAAGAATCTGTTCAAAAGAGTCAGATCTTGAAAAACACTTGGATATACAACAGAGCAAATATGAAGCAAGAGGATATCCACAAGATATTCTGGTGAAGACAAGAGAACGGGTCAAAGCATATGACAGAGTCAACTTGTTACAACAGAGACCAAAGCAGATTACAGAAAGACACGTTTTTGTATCAAAATTTTCCACAAGCTCTCAAAAGATCAAAAACATTATATGTCGACATTGGACACTTTTGCAAAACGAAGCAGATTTTAATAGAATATTTGATCAAAAGCCAATTTTTGCATACACCAGGTCTAAAAACTTGAAGGAATTATTAAAACCCAAGTTGAAACAAAAACAGATCTCCTCCTTAAAAGGGATGAAAAGATGTGGCAATTGTGTTCATTGTAACAATGTTATAGCAGGTACATCTATAAATCATCCACAAACAGGTAAAACCATTCCATTATATCACAATACGGATTGCAATTCAAACATAGTGATTTACTACATCAAATGTCCATGTGGAAAACTTTATGTTGGCAAAACGGAACGAAAACTAAAAATTAGAATTACTGAACACAAAAGTACCATCAGGAATAAGTCTACAAAGAGCCCCTTAGCAGTTCATTGGTTGGAGGCCAAACATGGCATAGCCCAACTTCAGTTTTCAGTCTTAGAACAAGTTCAAAACTTTGAAGGCACAGACCTGACCAGATCTCTTTTACAAAGAGAGATCTACTGGATCAAAAGATTAGGGACACAAGATCCTATTGGGTTAAATGAAAAAATTGATTTTTCATGTTTTTTGTGAAACTTTTGAGCACCATGTGTAAATGAATGTACTTCTGGTTAGACCTAAAAAAGTTTTTATTTTATTTACTAATTTCACCACGACACATTTTCTGCATGAATATTTTCATTATGATCACCTTCACCAGCGCCGTTCAAATTTAGAGCTTCTTAGTTTCAGATTGTTGTTCACTGTTTTTTACGAGCGGTCCGGACATAGTTTTTCTCATACACTGAGCCTTTGATCCATTCAGCGTACGGTTCCCGCACACGTGACTTGTAGAGGTAGAGGAAGTTGTATCGGCAATGGTGTGCTAGAGGCGTTCTAGTTGTTGTTTATTGCGTAGTCATGAACTCCAGTTTTTGATTGGTTTAAACACCGGGTTCACGCAACGTAAACATGGCAGTACCGCTTGAGGTCACAAACCTTTTTGCAATTGCACGAGAGGAGACGGTAGAGGAGTTTGAAGGAAGAGAAGTCAAGGTACGCGCCGAGCTGATCGGTTTCGTTGATTTGTATTTCGGGAGAACATGCTCACTCAGTTAAGCCTTGTCTTTCTTTGTTCCTTGTAGAATTGATAAAGCACGACATTATTCGTCGAGGGTGAGTCCAGTGACCGTACATTTTTGGTTTGTTTGTTTGCATAAAACATGCAGTAGGTTTACAAAAAATGTTTGTATTTTCGAATCTTTGTATTTCAGTCAAACGAATTGTGCCACGCTACGTGGAGGGTAAGCGCCTTTGATATTCACAGCAATCACGTGGGAATAGGTGAAGGTTAATTCACATGTACTAAGTTTAAAACTGTTGGTCCACTATCTGCCGGTTCCTAAAACTTATGTTTCATTTGTTTAGATTTCAGGCCCCGGAGGAAGAGCCTCGTCTGGCTCGAAATGCATCGGGCAATCATATAAAAATGTTATTGACAATGTGTTATGTTTGCTTATCATTCTCATTCTCATTCTGCTGTCAGATGTGTAAATATTTGAATTGATTTGGAATGTTGTTTTCCAATGTTTTTGAGTTAAAAGCTCTATGATCATGTAAAAGAAAGTTAAACATTAAGTGAAAATTAAAAACTAAAAAAGTTCGCAACAGTGCACAGTGGTCGGGTGTGATTTCACTCGAGGTAGGAAGGTATGTGTGATTTTATCCCATGTGCTACCATAGGTACAATAAAGGGAGAATCAAGACGTGCAGGATTCACGCTGACCCAACAAAAACCCTGATGAAATCGCCGATAAAGTAACACATGGCGATGAAACATGTTGGTTGTTTTTAATTAGAGCGGGCATACAGCACAGAATAAAGTTGTAGTTGTCAGTATAGCTCAGCTCTTTTTAATGGTGGTGGGACCAGATCTCGAACACAGGAGGTTTGGTATACCGCAGCGGGTCACTAATACTTAGAACACATAGAGTTTTTTCTTTTGCACAGTCTTTATCCCCATTCTTTTATAGGTTGGCAGTTGCTGATGATGAGAACGTGAGGAACCAGGCGAGTACCAGTCTGCCATATCCTCCCCCGGGTGTTGCTCCCGTGAGGCTCTGCCAACCTCCCCTCCCCTTTTTTCACTAGAGAAGGGTAGAGTGAGGTGTGAGGTTAGCACTAGGATCGTATACATACACATACTTTGTTTTAGGCTTTTATTTTTCACAATTGTGACTGTCATTAGCACACATAGACAGAAGGCTGTAATACTCCCTCTGTTGAGTGGAATAGCATACCAGTAACTAGGGGTCCCCAACCCCATAGTATATAGGGACAGGCGGATGATTGTTTATGATGTAGTGAGTGGGGGGCGGCCTGTATAAATCCCTGTCTTATCCCCCTGAGGCTCCTTGTAGTTTAGAGTATCTATAAATGCACCTTTTTTGCATGTGGTATCCAAGAATGTAAACAGTTGAAGATGTTTACCACAAAGAACTGTATCAACATACATGCTGTATCCCCTGATGTGGCTAAGAAGACACATGTGTAGATACTGTGTGTATATCAATGGTGTTTCTTCCGGTGAGCTCCTCAGCAGCTACATTTGTGGATACCACAAGTATGCCAGTGATGCTTCTTCTGGCAAACATCCACAGCAGCAAATTTGTGTTATGGCAACAAGGTTCCTTCTGGTGAACATCCTGAACAGCTAAGTTTGTGGAGGCCCCGGATTCACTGACACTTTTGAAGAGACAGGACACATTAGGAATGGTTTAGATGGATTTATTCAGTAAACAGGAACAACCCATGAAAACACCAGCCGCTCGCCACAGCAGCCGTTTCTCTCTGCCTCCTTATATTCTAGAACCGCATCCAGAGAGGACAGGTTGCCAGGGAGCAGAAGGCATTCAAATGATGACATAGAAATACAAAGATAAATAAGATTGCTTGAGAAGAATATAACACATCTCCACTCTTAAGAAAATTTCAAACAAAAATAGAAAATAGAAAACACTATGAACATATGAAATCATCATATTTTTGGGCGTCACTCTGACACATCCAGAACCATCTCTGACTTTAGGTGAGGGCACTCCCCCGAGCAAGAATCATCTTCATGTGCATCAGCATACCGCTGGACCTTCAATGGGATGTATGACATTACAGCGCATGCTTTTAGCACACATTCCTTTACAACGCAGTTTTTACAACGCATGCCTTTACAACGCATAGTGCTTAGGGGTGCTGGATAGTGAATAGTTTAATTTACTATTCCAACTCCAGTCCCCGTGGATAGTAGGGAAGGTGTTGGATAGTAAATTAAATCTATTCCCTATCCTAGAGCGTCCCCCAGCGCAATGCGTTGTAATGACATGCGTTGTAATAGTTGCGTCGTAAAGGCACTGCGTGGTAAAAGTTGCGTTGTAAAGGATGTCTCCCCCTTCAATGACACCGCCACTTCAGTTGCAGAACATGGCGCTATTTTCCGGGTATTCCACCATTTGCCATCTGACACTTTCACACAATTTCCCTTCGCAACAACAATCCTTTTAGGGCACGACCATTTCAAACAACCCTATCTAGCCTTGTCATCCAAAAAGACTCTTACAAACATGCCTTCAGTGAACAGTAGTTGGGTTTCACAACTTTCTTGTTGTGCCTTTGACAATAGGCTTTCTGGTACTTATCCACTCTACTTTGTACACCCTTTAAATCAATATCACAATTTCCTGCTCTGTTCATCCAAGCATGTACCGCTACAGAGCATAGTATTCTGCCCTTGAGTAAAGAAAAAGGTGTCTACTTAGTCACAGAATGAGTGGTGGTGCGATATGACCATAACATATCCTTCACCTGTTGTTTCCAGCACTGACCACTCATGCACGCTAGTTGAACACACTCCACCAGAACCCTATTAAAGCGCTCAACATTGCTGTTTCCCCAAGGATGATATACAAGGGTTCTGGTGTGTTTGATACCCCATCTGACTGAAAATCTTTCAAATGCAGCCTTTTTTCCTGAAAATATCCTCACAAAAAGAAATGACCACTGGATATGACTTCCCTCACAAAAGCTTCCTCCGCACACATAGAAAAATACTCGACCATGACTATGGCAAACCTTACACTCACATTCAAGGTATCAAACGGACCGTAAATATCAATAGCACGTTTATCCCAAGGACCCTTGTGTAAAGGTGAAGAAACAATGGTAGTTTACTGAGAAGAGTGAGTCTTGTCACTACCCGCACACACTATGCAGTCACAAACATATCTCTCAATTTGGGTATCCATCCCGGGCTACCAGAAATCTTCCCTAATTCTCCTTTTCATGGCAGACAACCACCATGTCCTTCATGCATGATATTCAATAATCTTTCCCTCAACACCTCAGGCACCACTAATCTACATCCTCTCCTAAACAAACCATCCACAACATTTAACTCAGACCAAATTAGCTTAAAAGACTCCAATTCCTTGTGCAACCTCCAACCTTGTTCACATCCTAAAACACCTTTGATTTTGGTAAACACTGCATCTTCAGTAACCGCTTTTCTCCAATCCTTTTCACTGATGGCACTACGTTATGTTATGTTATGTTATTTTTATGCTTCTATAGCGCACGGCCACTCCACGGAGTATCCCGGCGCTTTATCGAAGGTACCCACCAAGTAAGGGAGAAACATAACACTGAAGGGACATGTAAAAAACAGAACAAAAGCAGCACCAGTTTAAGGGAAAAGCCATGTTTTAAGGGCCTTTCGGAAGGACAACAGGCTAGAAGCCTGTCTTAAAGAAATTGGAAGGTCATTCCAAGCACGAGGAGCCAAATAACGAAAGGACCGTCCTCCTGCTCTAGCGCGCTTGATAATGGGAACCTTCATTTTAGATAGCAAGGAAGATCTAAGAGATCTAGGGGGCTGATACCAAGACAGTCGTTTTGAGATATATTTAGGGCCAATACCATGTAAGGCCTTGAAAGTCGTGGTCAGAGTTTTAAAAAGAATCCTCTTGGCAATAGGTAGCCAGTGTAAGGTTGAAATACATCTTTCACCTCTGCCACCATCCATTCATCATCCTCATCTTGTATGTTATCAAATGGTAATCTGGATACACAATCAGCATTAATATTTTTGGCACCAGGAACATATTTTACATCAAAAACGTAATCCTGAAACTGTGCAACCACTTGGCAATTCTAGGTGTAGCTTTGGCCGCACCTCTAGTGGAGAACATATCCACTAAGGGCTTGTGGTCTGTTCATAACTGAAATCTGGTTCCCACACGATAATGCGGAAATATTGCACACCCCACCAACATGCCAGGGACTCCTTTTCAATGATGGAATAAGTATGTTCTGCACCCTTTAGTGTATGGAAAGCAAAGGCTACCATTCTCTCATTGCCCTTGAATACCTGCATGAGCACAGCACCAAGTCCATGGTTGCTAGCATCAGCGGAAATGATGGTTTCATCTTCAGGATCAAATGATTTATGAGTGACTGCGCTAGCAATGTTTTTCTTTAAATTAAGTTGACACATTTCAGACCACTTGAATTTGACCCCCTTTTTCATTAATTTCCTTAACTCATGTACTTTTTCAGAAAAATGGTGCACAAATTTAGAATAATACTCTGCAAGGCCAAAGAATGACCTGAGTTGATGTTTGTCACACGGAGAAGGTACTTTTTCTATCGCTTCCACCAAACTCCGCTTGGGCTTAACTCCATCACAGGTCAAAGTGCGACCTAAATATTCGACTTCACTCACACCAAACTTACACTTTTCCAAAGCTATAGTAAGACCTGCGTCTAATAGCATCTTCAATACCTCTTCCAAAATCTCATCATGCTTGCCCTTATTGCACCCCCACACCAGGACGTCGTCCTGGAACACCAAAACGTTTTTCAATCCAGACAAAATAGCTTGCATAACTCTTTGGAATACGGCCGAAGCTGAGGCCAGAACAAATGGCATTCAAACAAACTGAAATGCACCCTCAGGAGTGATGAAAGACGTAACATGTCTCGAATCCTCATGCAACAACACTTGGTGGTAAGCGTTGGATAAATCCAACGTGGTGAAATATGTACCCCCTTTTACGCTCGCTAGCATTTCACTAATACGGGGAAGGGGATATCGGTCAATATAGATGTTGTCATTTAAGTCTCTCAAGTCTATGCACATCCTAATATTACCATTAGGTTTCCTGGCTAAAACGATTGGACTCAACCATTCGGATGCATCAATGGGCTCGATCATCCCCTCTTTGCAAAGCCTCTGCAACTCATCCTTAAGTTTGTCCCTTAGCATCAACTGAACATTTCTAACTTTGTGTAGTTTAGGTATAGCATCCTCCTTCAAAATAATGCGGTGCTTGAACCTTTTTAAACATCCCACTTTTTTGCTAAACAGACCAGGAAATTTGCTAACCGAATCATTAGTGTACACAGATGATGTCAACAGTACCTGTTGTAGATGATTTAGGTCCAACACAATGTCAAGTGCCCGCTGTACTTTTCAACCCAAAAGAGAGCTTCCTTTGTTTGCAATGGATAGCTTGGCTGTAGTTTTTCTGTTCAAAAAACACATTTCTGTTTCTACATATCCCGGAACAGATAATTTCTCACTGCAATACCCTTCAGGAATGATATCAGTGGGTTGTAAATCATCTAGCCTGCCACCCAAACCTTCCCAAATGGATTTATCGATGATGGTGAAAGGGGAACAAGAATCCGCCCAGACCTGTACATCCTTGCCCTTAATTTTAATTACACATTTGGGAGGGCAATAACTATCATACTTGCCTCCTTCACACTTAGGAACTTGGTTGGTCTCTATCACCATCACCTATACGTTGTCATCATCCCTCTCACAATAAACATCTTCCCTTTCAATTGGTTCTATCTGCTTCACCAGATTGACTGACTTGAAGGAGCAGAAGATTTTGAGCTTTTACACAATCTTGCAAAATGACCAAACCTTCTACATTTGTAACATCTACTTTTAACAGCAGGACAGTGATTGGCATCCGCAGTGTGTCTTGAACTACCACTCCTAAAACATGATTTAGGCCTGAATTTTACTACTTCTGGTTTCTTTTCAGATGTTACTTTCTCATAAATCTTCTTACCACCTTTCTTGAACTGTTTCATATTGACTAACTTTTTTAGGAACTGCGTTTAACTCTTTCACATATCTGGAGGTATTCTCCAATCTCTTTAACACTAACAAAGATTTTTCTAGAGAAGAATCTTTCATTCCAAGTAATTGTTCTTGAATTTTAACATTAGACATTCTAGTAATTAGTTGATCCCTAATTATTTATTCTCTTATGTCTCTAAACTTACAAGTGACAGCCAACATCCTTAAATTAGCCACATATTGCTCAATAGACTCTCCTGGTGACTGTGTGCGTGAAAAGAATTTATGTCTTTCTACCATTACACTGACTTTTTTTCCCAAATTTTCTTCTAAGGCTTTCAAAGCAATTTCATACACATAAACATTGCTTTCACCTGATCCGCCTGCCTCACCTTCAGTATTCACCTCAACACTGATAGCCTCCACCATGGGTAAGGTTTTTAAAACATTCCTGTCCTCTAATCTTAAAAATTGTTTAAGAACTGCTAATTTCCTCTTTAACACATACACATCTTCACATATGGCATCTAAATAAGTTTCAAATGTCTCCTTCCAGTCTTACCAAACCATACAAGGTTGACCTGGACTTTGTAGAAAATAAGGTGGCGCAGGAATGACTTGTGTTGTCATCATTAAGAAGATATCAGTGCCTCTGCGTACAGCTGATGTTTTAAGATAACCACAAATAAATTGGTGTCACTGTCCACAGTACTATGTGAACTTGACTTTAGGAAATTTCACTGTCTGAACAATCAATGTAAAAAGATCAGGATACAGTACCCACTTGACATCAAAGAGTCGATTCTTCACACAATGGTTTTCAAGTGCTGGAAACTTAGAATAATGGCAAAAGGTGTGCGTGTCACCGATGCAAAGCGTGTAGACAACCCCACAGACACGCTTTAACTGAGAGATACGTGACTATTAAAACAACTTTACCGCAGTAAAATGAACACGTAGATTCCTCACCGTAATTTCACACCTAATATGGCGGCACGCTTAATCAAGCGAAAAACTCGGTGTGAAATATAGACAGCAGCAAATGAAAACGCAAGTTCTTGGTGTGCGTGTCACCGAGTTTCTCTCTTCCAAAATGGTGGCATGTTTCCTACATGTGTAGCATGCCTGCTGCATGAGCGTCAAGACGTCCGCCTGACTCCAAGATGGCGGGACGTCTATGGAAGCACGATGGCAACAGAACTCTTCAGCCCCAACATTCAAATGGCATCAAATCGAAGAAAGAAAAGCGCCTGGGCCTTCCGACAGTTGCTCTCCACAAGTAAGCTATCAAGTTTTCTTCAAAATATTTGAAGATTGGTACCTGTATCCATGGGCTGGTTGGACACTAGGCAATCCTCCAGTGCCAAACAATGTCTTCTTAGTCAAATAAAAGACTTTTCAGGGGTCGTATACAATCCAACAAGGGTTCATCTCGAATAGCGATGGTAAGAACGTTCTCCACATCTTGTAGCTTTCTTACAAGGAACATCTCATCTTCGTCACCAGTTTTGAAGAGACAGGACATGTCAGAAATGGTTTAGATGAATTTATTCAGTAAACAGGAACGACCCCTGAATACACCAGCCACTCGCCACAGCAACTGTTTCTCTCTGCCTCCTTGTAATTCCAAAGGATGACATCGAAATACAAAGATACATAAGATTGCTTGAGAAGAATATAACAGACACCACACTTTTAACAGCCACCATTGCACATACCACATGTTCATTGATGTTCCTTCCGCAAAACATCCTCAGCAGCTACACTTGTCGATACTAAATTTATGCAGACAATAATCATTCTGATGAATACACTCAGCTGCTACATTCATGGATACATTTACACTGATTATATTCATTCTGCCCTTCACCTCCGATCCCAACAGCATCATCTGCGGCGTCCCCCAAGGATCATCTCTCAGCCCCACCCTGTTCAACACCTACATGACTCTACTGGTCATCATCATCCGATTCTGTGGATTCAACAACATATCCTATGCGGACAAAGCCCAACTCATCCTCTCACTAACGGAAGACCCCACCACCACCAGAACAACTTCCGAAAGGCCGTGACGGATGTCGCCTACTGGATGAGGACTAACTGCCTGAAGCTCACGACATACAAGATGGAAGTGCCTATTTTCCGGAAACAAGTCCTCACAGTGGGACAATACCTGGTGGCCCTTGAAGCTCCGACCCACTTCCACCCCCACGGATCACGCCTGCAACCTTGGAATCATCCTGGAAGGCAAACTCACAATGACATGACAGGTCAACGCAACCGCCTCATCCTGCTTCCACACCCTCTGTATGCTACGCGAGAGCTTCAGATGGATCCCCACCAACTCCAGGAAAACAGTCACACAAGTCCTCGTCACCTGCCAGCTCGACTACAGAAACGTACTGTACACCAGAATCACCACCCAAATCTTCACGAGACTCCAGACCATACAGAACTCAGCTGCCAGACTCATCCTCAACCTCCTCATGGGCCCGCATCACACCCCACCTCAGGAACCTCTACTGGCTCCCCGTACAGATGATATGCAAGTTCAACATACTGACCCTACAAAGCCCTCCATGACCAGGGCCCAGCCTATATCAACCACTGCGTGAACTTCTACCAGCCCACCAGACAACTGCGCTCTGCCTCCCGTGCCCTCGCTTATGTCCCCTGCATCCGCTGGAGCCACAGCAGAGGTCGTTCGTTCTCCTACCTCACTGCCAAATGCTGGAACGACCCCCACCTACGAACAGCAACAACACTAGCAGACTTCAGGAAGGGACTCAAGACCCTTCTCTTCAAGTAGAGACCTCAGCGCCTAGTTACCCTCAGGGGTGATTAGCCGCACTCTATCAATACTGATTGATCGATTCTAGTGAACATAGTTAGGCACTACATTTCTGGATATCACATCCTCAGCATCGATGTTCATGGAAACCGCACCCTCAGCAGCTACACTTGTGGATATCACATCCTCAGCATCAATGTTCACGGAAACCGCACCCTCAGCAGCTACATTTGTGGATATCACATCCTCGGGATCAATGTTCACGGAAACGGTACCCTCAGCAGCTACACTTGTGGATATCACATCCACAGCATCAATGTTCATGGAAACCGTACCCTCAGCAGCTACACTTGTGGATATCGCATCCTCAGCATCAATGTTCACGGAAACCGTACCCTCAGCAGCTACACTTGTGGATATCGCATCCTCAGCATCAATGTTCACGGAAACGTTACCCTCAGCAGCTACACTTGTGGATATCGCATCCTCAGCATCAATGTTCACGGAAACGGTACCCTCAGCAGCTACACTTGTGGATATCGCATCCTCAGCATCAATGTTCACGGAAACCGTACCCTCAGCAGCTACACTTGTGGATATCGCATCCTCAGCATCAATGTTCACGGAAACCGTACCCTCAGCAGCTACACTTGTGGATATCACATCCTCAGCATCAATGTTCACGGAAACCGTACCCTCAGCAGCTACACTTGTGGATATTGCATCCTCAGCATCAATGTTCACGGAAACGGTACCCTCAGCAGCTACACTTGTGGATATCACATCCTCAGCATCAATGTTCACGGAAACCGTACCCTCAGCAGCTACACTTGTGGATATTGCATCCTCAGCATCAATGTTCACGGAAACCGTACCCTCAGCAGCTACACTTGTGGATACCGCATCCTCAGCATCAATGTTCACGGAAACCGTACCCTCAGCAGCTACACTTGTGGATATCACAACCTCAGCATCAATGTTCACGGAAACCGTACCCTGAGCAGCTACACTTGTGGATATCGCATCCTCAGGATCAATGTTCACGGAAACCGTACCCTCAGCAGGTACACTTGTGGATATCGCATCCTCAGCATCAATGTTCATGACAACCGTACCCTCAGCAGCTACACTTGTGGATCTCGCATTCTCAGCATAGGATTTATGGATACTCCATGCAAACCAATGATGCTACCTCAGGTGAACATCCTCAGCTGCTACATTCATGGATACCACGTGTACGTCAACGCTCTCAGATCTACATCAGGATTTATAATGAGCCGAGGGACCATAAGCCAATCTCGAGCTCCTGGATCGGTGATTATATCTCAGTGCAACAGATCTGTCTTTGCCTGAGCGCCTGTAGGCCATCGTCCTGCTGCCTGTCCGATAAAGCCTTTACAATGCTGTAGGACTGGCTCTCCTCGGTGCGCTCGCTGTCCCACAAAGTTTGCAATCCTGGAATTATCCTGGACGGTGAGCAACCCTTGGTCCTTCTGATCGACAACGCCACCAGGAACGCGCTCAACCATTGATGGGTCCGAGTCTCCTGCCGCACCGGATCACGCTGATTCTGGCATCGGTGCTCCCTGGTGTGGACTTCTACAAGGGGTGTGGACTGCTCGCCACATGTAGATATCCCTCAAGCTTCAGCGAGACATTGGGCCCGCCTCATCCTAGGCTTTAAATGCTCTCCACTGTAATGTAAATGTAATGTAAATGGCACATTTATAGAGCGCAGCAGTCACTCCGAGGAGCATCATGGCGCTAGACGGAACCCAGAGATGGAAACAGAAGCCTGGTTACCTGCTAACAGTACGAAAAGGGAATCAGATCAGAGTTTTGCAGAGAGCATCCGATGCACTGAACATCCAGGTTTTTAGGATCTTCCTAAACTGGGACTCGGTTGTGATCTGGCGGAGCTGTGGAGGAAGTTTGTTCCATGCCTTTGAGCCTATCACTGTGAGTGATTTTCCTCCCTTCGATGCCAATCTGAATGCTGGGACCGGTCGATGAGAGGGTTGAGTTCACAAGGCGGCCTCGTGCACAAGGCCCTTCTCAATGACCCCCCTAACTACCTCCCTGGTCCGGTGGTCCCATATGTACCAGCCACCCCGAAGAGAGTGACGCCTCACTCCGTGTCACGAAAGGACACTGCTGCAAATCCTGGGCTTCCATGTCACAACCTAAAGCATTCTGGGTGTTGTAGTATTGGGGTGCTACTGTAATCACACTAGAACACCTGATGGCAGGGATTTGTAGGTGACGTGTACGCCGCTGAGGCGTTGAGGGCAGGACCTCAGAAGTGTTGGGGTCTTTCCTCTCTGCAGAAACTGAGGAAAGGTCTCCGAAGCCAGCTCTTCTTCAAGACTTTTAGAAAGTAGACCCTGGCCGGGCCGCACCCCCATGCTGCCTTCAGGCAGAGGAGACCCCCCTCCCTTGGTGTGCTGACTCCCAGAGGGATGTATGACGTTACAACGCATTCTTTTACCACGCATGCTGTTACAACGCAGTTTTTACAACGCAAACCTTTACAACGCATAGCGCTTTGGGATGCTGGATAGTGAATAGTTTAATTTATTATTCCAAATCCAGTCCCCGTGGACACTAGGGAAGGTGATGGATAGTAAATTAAATCTATTCCCTAACCTAGAGCGCCCCCCAGCGCAATGCGTTGTAATGGTTTTTGTTGTAAAACCTGCGTTGTAAAAGCACTGCGTTGTAAAAGTTTCGTTGTAAAGGATGTTTCACCTCCAGGGGCCCCATTCGACCCAAGGCCAGTGATTACCTGTGAGATATGGGAGACTCAGCCCCCTTATCACAATCTGGGGGGAGAGGATGGGGGTTATCATTATGCATCACTCCACTGCCGACCTCCAAACCCCTCCTGAGACCACTCAGAAGCAGAGAGGCCAGGCCCGGTGGTCGGTCAGAGTCTTCAAGGCGCTAGCCTCGCTCGTCTGATAATGAGGCTCTGTCTCAGGCACTGACAATACTTACAAAGAGGAGAGCAGGTGGCAGATATTCTAAGGAGGGGCCTGTCCTGCCCCCCTCCCAGCCACCACCTCACCCCCCCCCCCCCACGTCCACACATACCCCCTCCCACCCGCGCTCACCGTCTGAACCCCTGGAATTAATTAGAAAGAAATCCCTTTGTAAGGGCTGGAGCGAGGTGGTCTGTGTGATGTATTGAAAGGAAGATGAAAGGAGGAGCAGGGAGAAGCAGCTTGTTAGGAGAGGGACAAGAAAGGGAAGGAGAGAGTGAGGAAGGAGGGAGGGGGGAGCAGAGGAGATGAGAGGGAACGGAGAGACAGCAGAAGAAAGGGGGTGCGATGGCGAGAAAGAGGGGGTGGATGGAGGCAGATGAGAGGGAGAGGAGAGACATGACAGGACGAAGACGGAGGAACAGATGAAAGGAGGGTGAAACCCAAGGAGAATGGGGAACAGAGGGGGGTGGGGGGGCGACGGGGTGAGGGAGAGAAAGGCAGATAATGCCAATGAGAGAGCCTGAAAGGATGTGACTGATGAGAGAATTTGAGTGAACACAGAGAGGTGTGAGAGGGAAAAAGAGAACTGAGACCGAAAAAAAGGAAAGTGAACGGGGGGGGGGGAGGAAGCAGAGGGGCTGAAGGAGGTGGAAGAAAGAAGAAAAGAAAAGAGAGACAGGCGAAGAAAAAGGACAAAGACGGAGGGAGTGAGGGAGAGAGAGCATTGGGGGGATGAGAAGGAAGGAGGGGGCGTGAGAGTGAACAGAAAGAGGGGAGGTAAAGGAGAGGGCAGAGAGGAAGGAAGACTTGAAGGAGCACAGAAGAGGCAAGGCGGGAGAGAGCAGAGAAGGAAGGGCAGGAGGGGAGGCAAAGGGGCGAGGAGGGGGCTGGAGGTAAGAAAACAACTGGAAAGAGGTGGCCAGGGAGGAAGGAAGGTAAGAGGGAGAGAGGACACAGGAGAGGGCAGGGGAAGAACTGACGAGGAAGCAGTAACAAGAGGGGGAGAGATGGGAGAATAAAGGGAGCAGGGAACGAGGTGGTAGGTATGAGGGAAGGGAGGGACAATGAGCGGGAAAGAAGAGAGCGAAGGAAAGAGGCTGAGGTGGGGAAGAAGAGAGGAATGGAAACAAAGGAGAAGAAATGGAAGAGACGGAGAGAGGGACTGAGGGAGGCGACGGGAGGTGAGGAGTGAGGGAAAGGTAGTGAGTGACAAGCAGTGGCGTAACGAAACTTGAGGGGGTCCCCCTGCAAAGTACACGGGGAGATTAAGTGATTTGCCCAGAATCACAGGATGTTCAGCCTCATTGCCGAGACTCGAACCCGGGACCATATTATCAAGAAAGTGCGATACATTATCGCCGCTTTTATCGGCAGGAAACTGCCGCTAAAGCAGCGATAATGGGCTTGATAATATGCCCTTGTGAATTCCCATAGCAGCCCAGGTTCTGGTGTTAACCTGGGCTGCTATGGGAATTCACAAGGGCATATTATCAAGCCCATTATCGCCGCATTAGCGGCAGTTTCCTGCCGATAAAAGCGGCGATAATGTATCACACTTTCTTGATAATATGGCCCCGGTTCCCCAGATTTGAGGTCCACCGCCCTGGCCGTTAGGCCAACAGTTTCCATCGCCGGTGCTGGTGGGGTTCGGGCGAGCCTGGATGTTGCCTACACAAGCCCTGCGTTACTAGGGGCCAGATGTAGGTAAAGTACATTTACTGATTCGGTATTTTAGAATCGGTAAATGCTATGTAGCAAAAAAATCGGTAAACATTACCGAATCGGTAAGATTCGGTATTTACCGATTCGGTAAGGCCCATAGGAATGAATGGCAATTAAAATGGGGGACACATTCAAGGGTGCCAGGGTGTCACTTTGACACCCTATTGCAACCCTGAATCGTGCTTGTGTGCAGATGTGGCACACATGTATGTCTACCACATGGCACAGTTGAAAATGCACAGATTTTCATTTTCAAAGGTATAACGAACCCTAAAATGGGAAAAGCACTCATTTGAGTGCTCCCTACATTGCAAATTCTGTAATTTACCGATTCTGTATTTTAAGGAATCGGTAATTTACCGAATTTGCAATTTAGGCCACCTACATCCCAGTAACCTAATACCGGTCAGTAACGGCCGAAATTCGGTAATTTCGGCCGTTACCGACCGTTATTGGGCCACCTACATCTGCCCCTAAATGTCTTTCCCGTGGAGAGACCCATGTGAGTTCCACCCCCCCCCCCCTGGAATGGAGGGTGGGGGCGAAGTCCCCCCCAGAACGGGAAGCCTCTGATGCGCACGTCCGTGATGTCACCGCCTCTGTAAGGCTGTGTTTGATGGTCCATCAGAATAAAGAGGTCAAAGGTGAGGCTTGAGTGACGGGTCCTGGAGGACCCCAGATGGAGCTGTGAGTCCGGACAGTGACAAGGGGCCCAGGGGGCTCCCTCTGCAGGGAGACCCTCTCTGCTGCCCAGGGTGGGATGCATGGCAGTGACTGGCATGGCTCCCCCCGGGGGCAGGCTGTGCTGCAGCCATGTGCTGACAGGCGTGAAGGCGTGCCGCGTCAGAACGTCTCCACCAACACTGTGCATTGTCACGTCTGCATAAGGGCAGAGCAGCTGTGTGGCTGCGGGTGGCAGCAGACATGTCTGGGGGCATACAGGAGTGAGTGAGGGAGGGGGTTCAGTGCCCACGCTCCCCAGGTGAGGTGATCTGGTCTTCCCAGAATGCCCGGTGTCGTCAAGCCCTCAATGGTAGTGCAAGCTTTTCAGACAGTCCACTTGGGTAGCTTCTAAAACTGCCCACTTGTCTGAGATTCACACACTGCCCTGCCCACTGGTGCAAAGTTCACCCTCTACCATTAGTGCAAGAGCCTCACACTGCCCATTGGTGTGAACTTCTCACACAGAACACTCGTGCAAGCTCTTTACACTATCAACTAGTGCAGGCGGCCCATACTGTGCACCAGGAACAGCAACCACACTGGCCACAACTGCAAACTTACCTTCCTATCGACTAGTGTGAGCCCCTTGCATAATCCAGAAGTGACCACTCATACTGCCCACTTGTGCAAGCTCTTTACACTATCAACCAGTGTAGGCGGCCCATACTGTGCACCAGCGACAGCAAGCACACTGCCCACCACTGAAAGCTCCCCTTCCTATCGACTAGTGCGAGCCCCTTGCATAATCCAGAAGTGACCACTCATACTGCCCACATGTGCAAGCTCTTTACACTATCAACCAGTGCAGGCTGCCCATAATGTCCACCAGAGACAGTTTCCACACTGCAAGTTTCCCTTCCTATCCCCTAGGGCGAACCCTCTGCACAATCCAGAAGTGACCACTCATACTGCCCACCTGTGCAATCTCTTTACACTATCAACCAGTGCAGGCGGCCCATACTATTCACCAGAGACAGCAACCACACTGCCCACCACTGCAAGCTCCCCTTCCTATCGACTAGTGCGAGCCCCTTGCACAATCCAGAAGTGACCACTCATACTGCCCACTTGTGCAAGCTCTTTACAGTATCAACTAGTGCAGGCGGCCCATACTGTGCACCAGGGACAGCAACCACACTGGCCACAACTGCAAATTTACCTTCTTATCGACTAGTGTGAGCCCCTTGCATAATCCAGAAGTGACCACTCATACTGCCCACTTGTGCAAGCTCTTTACACTATCAACCAGTGCAGGCGGCCCATACTGTGCACCAGCGACAGCAAGCACACTGCCCACCACTGAAAGCTCCCCTTCCTATCGACTAGTGCGAGCCCCTTGCATAATCCAGAAGTGACCACTCATACTGCCCACTTGTGCAAGCTCTTTACACTATCAACCAGTGCAGGCTGCCCATAATGTCCACCAGAGACAGTTTCCACACTGCAAGTTTCCCTTCCTATCCCCTAGGGCGAACCCTCTGCACAATCCAGAAGTGACCACTCATACTGCCCACTTGTGCAAGCTCTTTACACTATCAACCAGTGCAGGCTGCCCATAATGTCCACCAGAGACAGTTTTCACACTGCAAGTTTCCCTTCCTATCCACTAGGGCGAACCCTCTGCACAATCCAGAAGTGACCACTCATACTGCCCACCTGTGCAAGCTCTTTACACTATCAACCAGTGCAGGCAGCCCATACTATTCACCAGGGACAGCAACCACACTGCCCACCACTGCAAGCTCCCCTTCCTATCGACTAGTGCGAGCCCCTTGCACAATCCAGAAGTGACCACTCATACTGCCCACTTGTGCAAGCTCTTTAGACTATCAACTAGTGCAGGCGGCCCATACTGTGCACCAGGGACAGCAACCACACTGGCCACAACTGCAAACTTACCTTCCTATCGACTAGTGTGAGCCCCTTGCATAATCCAGAAGTGACCACTCATACTGCCCACTTGTGCAAGCTCTTTACACTATCAACCAGTGCTGGCTGCCCATAATGTCCACCAGAGACAGCTTCCACACTGCAAGTTTCCCTTCCTATCCACTAGGGCGAACCCTCTGCACAATCCGGAAGTGACCACTCATACTGCCCACTTGTGCAAGCTCTTTACACTATCAACCAGTGCAGGCTGCCCATAATGTCCACCAGAGACAGCTTCCACACTGCAAGTTTCTCTTCCTATCCACTAGGGCGAACCCTCTGCACAATCCAGAAGTGACCATTCATACTGCCCACTTGTGCAAGCTCTTTACACTATCAACCAGTGCAGGCGGCCCATACTGTGCACCAGCAACAGCAACCACACTGCCCACCACTGAAAGCTCCCCTTCCTATCGACTAGTGCGAGCCCCTTGCATAATCCAGAAGTGACCACTCATACTGCCCACTTGTGCAAGCTCTTTACACTATCAACCAGTGCAGGCGGCCCATACTATTCACCAGGGACAGCAACCACACTGCCCACCACTGCAAGCTCCCCTTCCTATCGACTAGTGCGAGCCCCTTGTACAATCTAGAAGTGACCACTCATACTGCCCACTTGTGCAAGCTCTTTACACTATCAACCAGTGCAGGCGGCCCATACTGTGCACCAGGGACAGCAACCACACTGGCCACAACTGCAAACTTACCTTCCTATCGACTAGTGTGAGCCCCTTGCATAATCCAGAAGTGACCACTCATACTGCCCACTTGTGCAAGCTCTTTACACTATCAACCAGTGCAGGCTGCCCATAATGTCCACCAGAGACAGCTTCCACACTGCAAGTTTCCCTTCCTATCCACTAGGGCGAACCCTCTGCACAATCCAGAAGTGACCACTCATACTGCCCACTTGTGCAAGCTCTTTACACTATCAACCAGTGCAGGCGGCCCATACTGTGCACCAGGGACAGCAACCACACTGCCCACCACTGCAAGCTCCCCTTCCTATCGACTAGTGCGAGCCCCTTGCACAATTGAGAAGTGACCACTCATACTGCCCACTTGTACAAGCTCTTTACACTATCAACCAGTGCAGGCTGCCTATAATGTCCACCAGAGACAGCTTCCACACTGCAAGTTTCCCTTCCTATCCACTAGGGCGAACCCTCTGCACAATCCAGAAGTGACCACTCATACTGCCCACTTGTGCAAGCTCTTTACACTATCAACCAGTGCAGGCTGCCCATAATGTCCACCAGAGACAGCTTCAACACTGCCCACCACTGCAAGCTCCCCTTCCTATCCACTAAGGCGAGCCCCTTGCACAATCCAGAAGTGACCGCTCATACTGCCCACTTGTGCAAGCTCCTCATAGCTTCTGTTCAATAGTGCGAGCGCCTTGCACTATCCACGAGTACTAGCATCTGACAATACCCCAGTGGGAGGGTCACACGCTGCCTATTAACGTATTCTTATCATTCTGCCCATTCGTGCAAACTCCTCGCACTGCCCCCAACTGGAACTTCAGACACTGCCCACTAGAGTGAGGCTCCCAGAGCACCCACCACTGCACACCTGTACGAGTAACTTGCACTATCCAGGAGGCCCTCACACTGCCCATGGGCGTGACCTCACTGTATCCACTTGTGCAAGTTTGTCACATTATCAACCAGTGCAAACTGCGGACACTGCTGAGCAGTGCCAGCCTCTCTCTTAGATCAGTGGTGCCAGCTCCTCCTTCTGCTCAGTGGTGCCAACTCCTCAGACTGCCCATCAGCGTAAACTGTCCACACCAGCCAACAGTGCATGCCCCTGGCACTGCCCACTAGGCTGAGCTCTCTACAATGCCCACAAGTGCCAGCTATTTATGCGCACCCCCAGTGCGAATTTCATTCACTAGCCAGGATAGCCAACATCTATTGTTGTCCACAATGGGAGGCGCGCACACTCCCCACCAGTTCCACCTTCTGACCCAGCTCGCGAGTGGAAGCGTCTCATGGCACCAGTGCCATCTCTGCCACTGCCCAAGTGAACATCAAACCAGCTCAATTTGGTGGGAGTTGAATTTAGTCACCGTGCCCATTCACTCCTGGGCCTCTCAACACACACCTTCTTTCCAACTGAGATCATTGGTTTGAAGAAAGAGTTTGAAAAGTGAAGGAAATATTTGTCAAAACATTATGAAACAGAAAATGCGTGTGTGTGTGTGCGTGAGGGTATATGTGTGTAATTTGGATGGTAGAATGACTACCATTTGTAGTAAATGTTCTGAGCATTGCTGGTGAAATTCAAGGGCTTGGATGTTGGGTGCTGAGGAATTCCATTAGCAAAAAGATGACATGGTTATTGTCTCACAGTTGTATAATTTTCCTAATAGAATAACAAGCTCAAGTGGGTGTAGCAGCAAAGTAAAAGAAGTATATGTCATAAAACTCTGACATTTGCTACACTTTAGAAGTAGATATTTGAGCATTTCCCTGCCTGATGAAGCTTGAAAAAGTAATTCACGAGTCGAAACATGTTGCCTTATATAAAATGTCAAGAACCTATTTTCATGCAAAGTGGAGTGAGTGGGTGAATACTGAACTTTGCTTGAAAATATCACTGCTCTTTCTACACTATAACAAGATGCTTATTATTGGCATGTTTACCTGGCAAGAACCCTATATTTACCCTTGCAAGGCATGCATTCTTTCTTGTGTTTCAGATCAGTGAGGCTGGCCTGGTCATAACATTTCGGATTCTGCGATGTGCCTTTATATCACATAGCTGCCCGTCCCGACGTTGTCCGAGTGTAAAAGAAGATTTACCTGAAGGACGGCAAACTTTACCGAACGCTACCCCACCACTTTCCAATGCAGCATGCGTCTCAGAATGCACACGCCCACACACAACAACCCTGAAGGACACGCACACCTCACGACGTGCACAAACGCTAATCTCATCACAGTGAGATTAGCGTTCGTGCACGCCGTGAGGTTGCGTGCTGTTCAGCGTTGTTGTGTGTGGGCGTGTGCATTGTGAGATGTGTGGGCGTGTGCATTCTGAGACGCCTGCGTTTATCCCCGGTTGAGATCGGTAACGCTTATGCCCTATGCCCACAAAGGTTGCTTCGCAACATATGTTATTAACGCCGCCTGAATGGCAATGTGCGTGAATGCGGCGCACCTTGTGTCTTCTATACGTACGTGTGAGAAGTGACTATAACTCGTGAATGGAAAGGCGCGCTACTGAATGACTCGGCCATTTTATTGTTATAAGATTTGTGGCACGCCCCTCTGAGAACGCTGTTGTGGTATGCTCCTCTCACAAAGTATAATGTGTGTACTTTAACACGGCTACGACCACGCCCACGCCAACGCCCACGCCCACAAGGGACTACTTTACCCCTAAGGTTCTTTGACGTTTCTAATGTATATGGTGGCCAGCTGTATAGCCTATGTCCATCTGCTGCAACTCCCCTTTCCAATGCTCTATTGGGTGTTGTGATTGGTGCTGTACTTCGTGAGTTTACCCGCCTCAAAGGTTTCAGCTCTCTCTTTATAATAGTAGTATGGATAGCAGCCTTCCTACCTCCAGCATCTTGTCTCCCTGCTCTGCCTTTTTTTTTGCAGAGTTTTATATAGCGCGAACTAGAACCGAACCGAATCAGTTATCAGAGCGCTTTACATAGCACCAGTTACGTTACATGAGGACACTTTCATTTTTTTAGGCACGGGGAGATTAGGGGCCAGATGTAGGTAGGAAATATTTACCGATTCTTATTTACCGAATTTTACCGATTCGGTAAATAAGAATCGGTAAATAAGAAGGGGGGAGATGTAGGAACATCCAGATGTTCCTTTTACCGATTCGGTAAAAATCAGTATTTACCGATTCGGTAAATACCGACCGGTAATGCCCATTCATTCCTATGGGCTTTGAAGCCCATAGGAATGAATGGCCATTACCGGTCGGTGTTTACCGAATCGGTAAATACCGATTTTGACAAGGGTGCAGGGGGTGTCACTTTGACACCCTCTAGCACCCCCAAAAAAGGTTCGGGTGCCATGTGGCAGGCATACCTGCCCTGAGGGCAGGTCTGCCTGTCATATGGCACAGGTGTGCATGCACACATGTGCATGCACACCCGATTCGGTATTTTACCATCAAATAGAATTTGATGGTAAAATACCGATTCTTTAAGGCTTGAGGGACTCAGAAGAGTCCCACCTACATATCATATTTACCGAATCGGTATAAATACCGATCGGTAAATTTACCGAACGGTAAATTTACCGAACGGTAAATTTACCGAACGGTAAATTTACCGATTCTGTAAATATCTGCCCCTACATGTCAAACTCCATTTACCAGTCGGTAACGGCCGAATTCGGCCGTTACCGACCGGTAAAACCCTACCGACATCTGGCCCTAAGTGATTTGCCCAGAATCACAGGGGGTTTTTGGCGTCGTTACCGAGACTCGAACACAGTTCCCCAGGTCCGAGGTCGAGCGCCTTAGCCGTTAGGCCAACCCCTCGCCTTTCCATTGGCTGCGCAGTAGCTTAAGGTGCAACAACGCGGTCGCGCAGCATTCTTGGGCAATTTATGCTCTAAATCCAGCATCTCAGTAACCCCTTGTTCAAAATGTTTTGTTTTTTCCACACCATCAATATTTTCTATTTGTATAAATAATCTATACATACTTTATTTTGGAAAGCTAGCATATTCTGATTTTTCTGCACATTTTTTTTATCTAGGTTTTCTCAAATGAGCAGGGCAGTAGGAACAACTTCCCTCATGACTATTTCCTGCTTCCACTCTAATTAAAGGGAGCCAGCCAGAACCCTGTGCTTCACAACGCCCCATCCTACCTTATTTGCTTGTTTGAGGCCCAGCTGATTTCCTTCTTGGTTTTTAGGTCTCGCCTAGCGACGCAGCGCAATCGTTGCTCGCCTTGGCGAGATCTATTGTTGTCGGTTTCTTGGCCGAAGGGGGACAGGACATGTGCACGTGTATGGACAGGAGATGTGAACGTGTTCACATTGCCAGTCCCTCCTTGTCTACTGCTCGCTGTGCCAGCACGGACAGGAGATGTGCACGCGCACAGCCGTAAATTTTGCTCTTGGAGTTTCCAGCATTCTGTGAGGCACAACGCGCGCATGTGGCTTTCAGTCTCGCTTCTCTTTGTCAATGCTGGAAATAAGCACTTTATTTAGATGTATGAACATTTGTTGTACCAATGGTGCTTTACCCTGTGTTCCCATCCCTCTCCTCCCACTACGCCCCTCCCTGCTCCTTCTCCCTATCATGGTCCACCATCACAGCAGCCTCAGCAGGGACCGTCCCGGACTCTCTCCCAGCTTGAAGACCAGGTTAAGTTGCAAAATGATCCTACAAACCGTGGGGAAGGTCTTGAGGTAAGCCACTTCATCTGCGGGAAGGTTTTTCTTCTGTCCGACTGAACTAGGGATCTGTTCTGCAATGTTTTGAAGTGCCACAGAAAGGGCTTCAGGGCGCTAAGGGGTGGTGTATGATGGCTGGGGCAGCTGCAATGCGATGGGACAGGGAAGGTAAACAACTTTTTCAAGGTTTGCTGGGGGACGTCATTAATGACTGCAGCATTCAGACTAGTGGTTGCCCATTCGTGCACTTTGAAAGTATGCAGGGTACCATGGTGGACTCTGTGTTTTTTGGGAGGGGCAGTGGTTCACGCCCCCTCCCCAAAAGATAAAGCCATGCGGAGCAGCATAACGCTGAAGAGGAGTGTGCCTGTGCTAGATAACATCTGGAGCGTACTTCCACTTCGATTTATCCTAGCTTTTTGAGAACATCCTTGAACACTTTGGGACTCTAATGGTCGAAAAGGTAGTGGATGAACAATCCTCCACGCTGTTAAAAAATGACATATTAGAACAGTCACCACCTTTTTTCCTCCTACCCATAACAAATAGTATTCCTGCCTGGAGCCGCCAAGCTTGGGTCTTCAAAGTGGACTTTTTGAACAAGCGCTGCTGAGTGGATTAATGCAGGTATACATCTGCATGTGTGCCCAAAACATTACTTCTGTACCAGCACAGCACTCCACGGGAGGCCAGTGAACCACCCCTCTCGATATTATTATGTTATGTGAATCAGGCATGATGTATACGTTAGCGTTAAGGGAGAATTGCTGCAGCCATGCTGGTAATATGGTTGGCGATCCAGGGGGCGCTGTAAAGGAGCTGTTGAGAGGGTGCTGCGTAGGATGGACAGTGGAAATGTACAACACCAGTAGGTACTGGCTGCACACTTCGATGGGGACTGTAGGGGGAGTGGCTGTTTACCTTCTCAAAACTCTCATGGCTCCCAGAGGACTCCTCTAGGGGCATCTTTCCATGGCGTGACAGGCATTCACACAAGGAAACTGCAAGCTATCTTCCTTTTTCACCTCTTTACACAAAACACCCAACTCCTTAGCGCTCACACGTCAACAAACCGCCCCTACTCTAACCACAGCGCTTCACATATTGCTAACAATACCTGTGTTAAAATCTAGATTGCGGCATCAACATTATCGGCGCCATCTTGCCCCCTTTTCCGACTCATACGTACGCGTAAGCAGCAGCCATTTTGTATGCCATGGCCTCTCTGCCCACTGCCGATAGCCAGCGCGTCTCTCCCCCTCACTCCCCGGCCTCGCAAGCACCCCCCCGCGCCCTGACAGCCCCCGGTCTCTCCTGCTTGGGCCATGAACGCACCTCCAGCGCGACCCTTCCTCCGAGCCACATCCCGTGCTGAACCCCCACACTCTTTCATCTCATTCATAGAACAAGCTCCTTTGATAACCTCTTCCTCCCTGTCCGATTGTCCGACCTGTTCCCAGGCCACCACCTAGCCCAGCAGATACAGTTTACTGCCCCTACAGTAGGACCCCGCCTCACATCAAAGGAGCGGGGATTAATCAATGCCTTCACACCCCCAGATCCGACCGATCGCCCGCATTCCTGTTCCCAGCGGAATGTCCAGCTGCGCGATAGCCATCATGTTGAGATTGGGGTGGGGACTCCTACTGTAGATATGTGTGGGAACGGGCCTGAACAGGGGATTCCAAAGATGCCTTTTCCATGCTTCAAAGCAATGCCACGGATGTCATAAATGTAATAAAGCCATAAACCTGTGTATAAGAGGCCAGGCCTCAGAGATGCGGTTAGAGCACCTCGAGAAGATACCCTGTTGTCTGATTTGATGTGTTCTGCTCCGTCGGAATAAACTCCTGTTTCCTGCCTTCCAGTCTCCAGCGCCTGCCTCTTTATTTGGTAACCGTGAGTTGGACGAGAGGCGGCTAGCGCCGGGCAAACCTTGAAAAGGGGTAATCGACCTGATCTGCCTGACCCTTTTTCCACAATTGGCACCCAACGTGGGGCCCATCAGCGACACGTGGATCCAGTGGGAGAGGTCCTGACGACGGAGTGAACGACTGCAACGATCGGGAAGTGCACCTGCCCGATAGACCCTCGTCTGGCAGCCGATCATCCGAACTTCACCGGTTCCGAGCAGACCTCTCTCGAGTGATCTACGGTCCTGACTGGGAACCATCAGGAGTGCCACAGCAATTACGGAGAATAGAGGACGATCAGGCGCTGGAAGCGGAAGACGAGAAACTGCCCATGCGGTCCGGGTAAGGTCGTGTAACACGACGAATTGCGAATTGATTGTTTGATTGTCATTGGAAAATACTAGTATTACGCATTTGATTGTTTGGTTCTGAGAGATTCTCTGTCTACAAACGGGGAAGGATAGGAGTATTCTCCCTTTGCAGATAGTGAAGGGTGGGTAGTGCAGGCTTTTGCCCCCGTTGTAACCCGTCGCGCCTACTTCCCTCTCCATTGATTGATTGTTTGTTCGAGCATTTACTGTTCGAAATTGGTTCTCTGAAAGGATCTTCTCTGCCTACAAACAGGGAGGAACAGGAATTTCCCTCTCTCTTTGCAGATAGTGAAGGGTAGGTAGCGCAGGCTTTTACCCCCGTTGTAACCCATCGCGCCTATTTTATTCCTCATTTGATTGATTGATTGTTTGTCCGAACATTGACTGTTTGGAATTGGTTCTCTCTTTGGGTATTCCCTATTTGCGAATACTGTAGAATAGAAATATTCTATCTAGTCTTCGCAAAGTAGTGAAGGATAGGTAGTGCAGACTTTTGTCCCCATTGTAACCCGTCATGCCTATCTTCTCCCCATTGTTCAGCAGTTGGTTCAGCCCGGACCGCTTATTAGAGGTGGATCATCCGGCTCCTCTGGAAGGCACCCCTAATAAGGATATGTTTTTAAAGTATGGACTAGTCCCCGTAGCTTATAGTAAGTTGTGGCATAAATATACCAAAAAGGATCGGGAAAGTCAGTTGCCACTGATAGGATCCTTCGATGACGCAAAAATAAGCGTGCTGGAAACAGCCCTTTGTAACAATAAAACAACGCCCACTATGCTTGATAGTTTCGGCATGTGGCGCAAGGAGACGGAACAACGAAAGAAAAGAAACGAAGTCAGACTAGAGAAAGAATTGCGAAAAGCAGCTCATTTAGCTGCGAGCAAGTTGAAAGAAGAGATAAAGGAAAGAGAGGGAGCTAGACTGAAGCAAGAATCCGAGACATCGAGCCAATGTCCCGTTAGCACACCCTCTACGCTTTACCCTGAGCTACCTTCGAAGCAGCGAGCGAACGATGATCTACTGCTAGGTCCCCCGATCATCTACATGCCCCCTCCATACGCCCCTTCCCAACCCTTAGTGCAACGCGCGCAGCCCCTAGCACAGATGAGAGCAGTGCCAGAGCCTCGGTCCTCACGGCCTCCGCGCCGGCCGAGCCCCTTGTACTCAGCGCAGCGCAAGCAGCAACATTAGATGAGCCCGAAACTAAGAAGAAAGACTCTGCTAGACTCAATCGATTGAGTAAGAATGAACGAGCAGGGATTGATAAGATTGTAAAGACGCTAGTAGAACAGAAAGAAAACGAAGATTACGTGACAGATATATGCAATACATATGCTGATAACTACAAACAACACTTTGTTGCACGTTTCTGTTACCACACCCTTAACGCCTATGAAGACCGGTATCGGAACAAAGGTCCTGAAAGCCTAACGACTCTGTATAGAAAAGTCGACATTGGAGACGAGGGCAAGGGTGATGTGACGGACCTCTTCACGCGCACGCTTGAAGTCTTCCGCCACCTCACTGAACAAAGATTAGAAGCCGACACCACGACCCCTGTAGCGACTGAACCTCAAACCGAGAGAACTGACACCATGATGCCAATAAGAGAAGCGGCACCTTATTGGGTCCCCTCACGAGGACAGGGAACACACGACGATATTAACCACCAAGATGCGAGAGGGAGGGTAGTGTACAACTGGGTCTACCAACCCTGGGATCGGCAAGACATCCTGACTTTCAGAAAGTCCTTGCCCGATCTACGAAAGAACCCCACTGCCTTCTACACAGAATTAGGTACCGCCTTGGGTTCGACGATTATGACCCTAGCGGACATCGACTTGTTTTTCGGGCTATGTCTGCCAGCTGATGTGTGGAAGCAAATCCGGAAAGTCGACCACCTTGAGCTGTTCGGACATACCTGGTCACAACTCGATGGCATAGACAAACAGCGAGAGCCCGGACAGAAACCTTTGAAATCGATTCTAAACCTGCCAGACAAAATAGTACTAAAACTGAAAACCATAGTACCAGAAAAGAAGGTGGACTGGTCGATAGTAACGGCCTGCTGCCAGAAACCACAGGAAGACGCCTCAGAATATTTCTCCCGGTTCGAAACGGTGTTCTCCGATTACAGTGGCCAGGACATGACCTCTGCGACCGGACATCACTTGTTCGTCCAGAACTTTGTAAAAGGCCTGACACCAGAAGTCTCGCAAAAACTGCAGACTAGTGAAAGTAGTTGGGCTGCCTCCAAACCCGCGGCTATCCTTCAGATGGCTCAATACTACGAACGGCAAAAGAACGAGAACGATAGGGCGACTGAGAAAAAGAAAAAGGACTTGAAAGAACGAGTGATGATTGCTCAATTGCAAGGAGTCACGACAGGTAGGGAGCAGTATAAAGGACAGTACCAGTCGAATGCCCCTAGAGATCCACCCCCTAAAGACCGTACCCCCGCATCCTATGCTGGACGGACAGACATTGACGACAACCAGTGTGCGTTTTGCAAAGGATTTGGGCATTGGAAGTCCCAGTGCCCGGTCCTCCTAGAAATGTACAAAAATAGGGACGCAAAAGATGTAGCGGGTGGACCGAAAAATAGAGGACAGGGATGAGGGCACGCAAACGACGCCAGCAATGACAGATCAGGCAGACCGAACACTTTTGACCGCCCCCGACAGAACCAATGCCAGCAGACTGACTGTGACGATGCCCACGACTTTGCATAGGACTGCCTAGGGCAAGGGAGGGATCCAGTTGAGCTCTATGTTGACCAGCAAGGTCATTATGTCACCGCTAAGGTCCTAGGTACGAAGTCTCCATTTCTGGTAGACACTGGTGCGACACGTAGTGCGTTATCTAAACGACTGATTCCAAGGGCACCCTTGTCTGGCTCACACATAACATCAATAGGCTTTGATGGAACGCCCTCCACTAACCCCTTATCCGCACCGGTTTCCTTCGACTTGGACAGTAACCCCACTGACTCGACGTTTCTGCTTTCCTCCAACACCCCCGATGCCATTATGGGACTTGACTTACTGAAGCATTTCCGAGCTACTATCAGGTGTTAACAGGACGGAGTTCGAGTCATTCTGTACGATAACCCGACTCTGCTCAGACCTCATCCCGCACGACATATGTTCTCCATCTCTGACGCTGACGCATCCTTACTTGACTCTCTACCTCTGTATCTGTGGGCTAAAACTGACGCTGACGTAGGACGAATGATGATCGACCCCGTGCACATAACTGTTCGCCAAGATGCGATACTCCCAAAACTCCCACAGTATCGGATATCGCCCGAAGGTGAGAAGGCATTGGTAATGATAATCCAGTCCCTGGTAAAGGCAGGAGTGGTAGAGGAAGTAGTCAGCAATATTTGCAACAGCCCTATCCTACCCATTGTGAAGAAGCAGGGCGAGGGAGATGAGAAAGCGTACCGCTTCATCATCGACCTTCGAGAGGTCAACAAGGTAGTTGTACCTCAGTACCCCGTAGTCTCAGATATCACCACCATTCTGACCCTGATTCCTTCCACAGCCACCACCTTCACTGTAATAGACCTCAAGAACGCTTTCTTCTCCATCCCCATCCACCCAGACAGCCGCTACCTTTTCGGCTTCACGTTAAAATCCCGCTCATATAGATTTTGTAGAGCTCCCCAAGGTTACACAGAAAGTCCCAGCATCTATAGCCAGGCCCTCAAGCGATAACTGGACGCCGTTCAGCTACCGGATGGAGTGGTGTTGATACAGTACGTCGATGATATCCTTTTGGCGGCCGACACCACTCCACTTGCAGTCACAGCCACCATCCAACTCTTGCACTTCCTTGCGGAAAATGGCCACAAGGTCTCCAAGAAGAAGTTGCAATTCTGCCAACCCCAGGTCACCTACCTAGGCCACCTCTTGTCCAAAGACGCGAGAAAGCTTACACCCGATCGAATTCAGGCCATTCTAGAAACCCCTGTCCCAAAGACCCAGAAACAAGTCCGCTCCCTGGTAGGCCTCACCTCCTTCTGCCGGCAGTGGTTGCCAAATTTCAGCCTCATTGTAAAGCCACTGCTTTCCCTACTAGCCAAAGATGTCCCCTTCCCACTCCTTGGACCCCCGAATGCCAATCTTCCTTCAAAGAACTTCGAGACGCCCTTTGTTCTGCACCAGTCCTAGGAACCCCCGATTACACCAAGCCCTTCTCTCTCTACACTCACGATAGGGAGGGGTGCGCTTTGTCTGTCCTGACTCAAGCCATTGGCCCCAAGCAACGACCATGTGCCTATTTCTCTGCCACTCTTGACCCCGTAGCGAGAGCCTTGCCTGCCTGCCTTCGAGCCGTAGCTGCCGCTGCTGTCTCTATCAGACAAAGTGAGGGGATCGTACTCTCGAATTCACTCACGGTGTTAGTACCCAACGCTGTTGACACCCTCCTGAACCAGACTAAGACTCAACACCTGACTAGCGCACGATTGACTGGGTACGAACTGACTCTGCTTGCACCCCACATCACGCTAAAAAGATGCACCACACTGAACCCAGCCACCTTGCTGCCACTGCCCGACAACGATCCAGATGTCCCCCCTATACATGACTGTGTGACCCTCACGGACGAACAGACTAGGAGTAGAGTCGACCTCCGAGACACTGCCTTCCCAAACCCCGATGGAGAGCTGTGGGTGGACGGCTCCTGCATCAAGCTCCCCGACGGCACCACCTCAGCTGCCTATGCAGTTACCACAGCCCGAACTGTAGTCGAAACCGCCCGCATCACGCAACGATCCACACAGGCGGCAGAACTGATTGCCCTCACACGAGCATGCATCCTAGCAAAAGGAACGACTGCAAACATTTACACGGACAGCCAGTATGCCTTCGGGGTGGTTCATCATTTTGGGCTCCTATGGAAGGAGAGGGGATTTCTGACATCTCATGGCACACCCATTCTACACGGAGATCTAGTCTCCGCTCTGACTGAAGCAGTTCTCCTCCCCAAGCAACTGGCCGTAATCAAATGCCAAGCACACAGAAAGGTGACAGACATCATAGGACAGGGAAACGCACTGGCCGACATCACTGCTCGAACCACAGCCGAAAATAGGACGACGACTCACATGTACGTGACTAAGTCACGAGCTGAAAAATGGACGGACGCAAGGGAGACTATTAGGGACATCCAGATGGCCAGCTCACCACACGAATTGACTGAATGGGCACGGGTGGGATTGAAAGACGATGAAGGCTGTTGGCGGACAAAGGACACTAACAAATGGTTGCTACCCAACTCGTACCTGATCCCCATACTGACTATGGCTCACTCCCCTGCACACATAGGATCTGCCCCCATGACCGAACTTGTCTCCCGAGTTTGGCATAACGAGAGAATTGCAGACTCAGTCAAGCGACTAGTCCAGCAATGTCTAGTCTGCCTGCAACACAACCCTGGGAAAGGAACTGTCGTACCCCGGGGAGGGTTCGGCGTCCCCAACCATCCATTTGAGGTCCTACAGATGGATTATATCCAGTTAGAAAGATGTCAAGGACTGAAGTATGTGCTTGTTGTTGTGTGCGCTTTTAGCAAGTGGGTGGAAGCCTACCCGACTCGTGACAACACTGCTATTGCCACTGCAAAGGTGCTACTGAAAGAGTTCTTCCCTCGCTACGGCCTCTGTCGTATTTTATGGAGTGACAATGGCCCCCACTTCGTAGCCGAAGTTATCCAGCTTATTCTAAAGGGGTTGGGGGTACGACAGAAGTTCCACGCAGTTTTCCACCCCCAATCTGCTGGACTGGTCGAGCGACACAACGCCACTCTGAAACTTAAGTTGGCAAAAATAGTGGCTACCACAGGCCTAAAATGGCCGGACGCTCTCCCCCTGGCACTACTGTCAATGCGTTCCACCCCCACCAAACACCACTTGACCCCTTACGAGGTCGTTTTTGGCCGACCCATGAGCATCTGGTCTGCGCCCAAACCGACATCTATTCACGACGTCCCGGACGTCCTAATGTCCGACTATCTGTATCACTTGACAAAAACACTGTCTGTTATTCATCATCAGGTGCTGCAGGCCATCCCCGATGCTTCCAGGGGCCCCGGACACTCCATCCAGCCTGGCGACTTCATTCTAGTGAGGAATTTCCAGCCTGCGAAGAGTCTGGAACCCCGCTGGACGGGCCCCTGGCAAGTCTTGATCACCACCCGAACAGCTCTTCGAGTGGAGGGGAAGCGCAATTGACTGCATGCACACCATTGCAAGAAAATCTCGCCGAATCTGACAACGACCGAAAACGTGACCACGCAAGAAGAGCTCCTGAACCAAGATCGACCATCTCTGAACTGCTACCCGGAAACAGACACGCTTGAACTGACAACATTTCTCGATCCCACTGTGCCGTCCAGAGAAGGGTACAACCTACGACGAAAGGAGGGAGCTTCGGCTAAGTAGACCACTGACTGAGTTTATATTCTCAGAGTGGTGAACTAACACTACTAAGGTTGCCAGGAGAGAAGCCAAACGAAGTCTGTGGTTCTGCCTGCTACCGAGTCCCTTGAAGATGATGGAAGCGCCCGATACAAAGATGATGGAAGCACCCGACTTGAAGATGATGGAAGCAACCGGATACCCAAAGACCCACTACCGCAACCCAAAGACTGACAAAATGCACAGCTCAAAGACTATTGCCTTCTTCATTACCCTTCTCTTCTGCCTCCTCCTCATGACCACCCTCTGGATCTTGGAAGAAGGTTCGCCAGCACATAAGACACTTCTAGCCACTGTAGTACCTGTCACTGTGAAAGAACACCACTTGATCTCTCTTTCACCTCAACTCCGAGAAAGACGTAAGGAGTTCTGGAACAACTCCTTCGTACAACTGTTACACCAACACAACCTTGCCGCCAATGCCACCAATTGCTGGATCTGTGGGTTGCTGCCACACGCCACCGGACACTCCACCCCATTTATTCCTTCGCCATTCTCTGTTCACAGCTCCTGCCTCGCCTGGCTGATTCTCCTGCAGGAGAGCTACAGAGATAGAGCAATCTCCAGCGAAACCATGTCTCACTTTTATCATGGGGCCTGTCCGAACGAAACAAAAAGAACAACTGCACCCTTTTGCCCTCTGACGTCCAACACCTCTGTTCACCTGGACATCCCAGCCAAAGAACGTGTTGAAATGCAGGTGTTCAACAACCCGGCCAGACCTATCTTCTCCTACCTCCGGAAACGAACAGCCGCCACCCTGACTGCGGCCCTGTCTGTTGTCAATGTCTCGGGCCTTGTCTGCATCGAAGGCCTTGGGACACAATTTGTAGGTCGCAGTGCCTGCAGCACCATCAGAACCCTGGACTCTACTGACCCACCCTCTTTTGTCACCTCTCCAAACATGTACTTTGTCTGCGGTACGAAAGCCTACACCTGGCTCCCAAAGGGCTGGGGAGGTACCTGCTACATTGCCTTCATCCTTCCTCCGACCTATGTGGCATCTGCAAGCCACCACCGACAAAAACGAGAGAGAGACATTGACCAAGCCGACTCTGCCGGAGCACAGTTCCTGGACGCAATGAAGGGACTTGTTCCACTCTGGGGTCCAATGACAAACAGCCGTGCCATCCGACATTTGACCCAGGCCATTGAAACAACCTTGAACATTACAGCTGGCATCCTCTCAAATAACACAGCCGAGATTCAAGCAGTCCGCTTGGTGGCTCTTCAGAACCGCCTTGTTCTAGATGTGGTTCTAGCAGATCGTGGAGGGGCATGCCGCATCATCGGGTCCAGCTGCTGCACCTACGTACCGGACAATTCGCCCTCAGTGTACAAAGCCATCGAACATCTCCACAGACTTTCCTCCGAGGTTCATCAGGAACAAGAAGAATGGTCGCTTGGGAGTTGGTTCTGGAGTACAATAAAAGACTGGGGGTGGAGGTTGTTTATGATTATCCTGATACCGATCGTTGTAATTTGTGGTTTTTGCCTAGGTATCCAATGCTTACCACCTTTGTGCTCACTTCTAGCAAACTGTATCTGCCGCAAGACTCTGGACTTTGAAACTGAGCGTATGAAGGCCTTGTACGACGTAGAGGTCCAAAATATACTGGGGATTGAGGTGGACTAACAAGCTGGCTAGATATGTTGAAAAGGGAGGACTGTTAAAAGCTATCTTCCTTTTTCACCTCTTTACACAAAACACCCAACTCCTTAGCGCTCACACGTCAACAAACCGCCCCTACTCTAACCACAGCGCTTCACATATTGCTAACAATACCTGTGTTAAAATCTAGATTGCGGCATCAACATTATCGGCGCCATCTTGCCCCCTTTCCCGACTCATACGTGCGCTTAAGCAGCAGCCATTTTGTATGCCATGGCCTCTCTGCCCACTGCCGATAGCCAGCGCGTCTCTCCCCCTCACTCCCCCGCCTCGCAAGCACCCCCCGCGCCCTGACAGCCCCCGGTCTCTCCTGCTTGGGCCATAAACGCACCTCCAGCGCGACCCTTCCTCCGAGCCACATCCCGTGCTGAACCCCCACACTCTTTCATCTCATTCATAGAACAAGCTCCTTTGATAACCTCTTCCTCCCTGTCCGATTGTCCGACCTGTTCCCAGGCCACCACCTAGCCCAGCAGATACAGTTTACTGCCCCTACAGTAGGACCCCGCCTCACATCAAAGGAGCGGGGATTAATCAATGCCTTCACACCCCCAGATCCGACCGATCGCCCGCATTCCTGTTCCCAGCGGAATGTCCAGCTGCGCGATAGCCATCATGCTGAGATTGGGGTGGGGACTCCTACTGTAGATATGTGTGGGAACGGGCCTGAACAGGGGATTCCAAAGATGCCTTTTCCATGCTTCAAAGCAATGCCACGGATGTCATAAATGTAATAAAGCCATAAACCTGTGTATAAGAGGCCAGGCCTCAGAGATGCGGTTAGAGCACCTCGAGAAGATACCCTGTTGTCTGATTTGATGTGTTCTGCTCCGTCGGAGTAAACTCCTGTTTCCTGCCTTCCAGTCTCCAGCGCCTGCCTCTTTATTTGGTAACCGTGAGTTGGGCGAGAGGCGGCTAGCGCCGGGCAAACCTTGAAAAGGGGTAATCGACCTGATCTGCCTGACCCTTTTTCCACACATGACCCCAAGCCACAGCATAACCCGCCGGCGCCTCGTCTACTGTCACACCCACACTGCAAGCTCCACCCTCCGCAAATGCATCGCAAGCCATTGCCCACCCACCTCCCTGAACATACCTGGCACTGGCAGCCCTTCTCTCACACATTATGCCAGCTTCCTTCTGCACACTGCGCATACTCAAACAACTTGTGCGCATACTTAAACAACGCATCTTCCTCAAGCCACAACCTCTCTTCGCACCTACCCAGCCCTTCCACTTTTATTCCACACCACTGTCTTTTCCAGCCCCTTTTTACCCTACAACCTTGCATCCTAGAGCGCAACACCAACGGAACTACTCACCTACCTCGTATGCACTCACCAATGAGTAACCCTTGGTCACATTTTCTTTTCTACACTTCATCTTAGTTGCGGCTTTCTATACATATATTGGTCTGTGATTTAGGAAAATAAATGAGCAAGAGTTACACTGGTGTGAGTGAATGTATGACACAATAATTCATAACACTGAGCTCCTTTTACCTTTTGGCACACAGACGATTATATAATGGTCCCGAGTAAACTGGGGTTTTGTTTTTCCGTAACGCACAATATATTGCTGCACTTTAAAAATATATATTTTGCTGCAGATAAGGGCAACAAGTCGAATGGGTCAGATTTGTTGAACGAAAATGTTCTACTTGGGACATCAAACACATGTATTGAGGTACTGGGTGCTTATCATTGCAAGCACAAATCCGTCTGTCCTGCTCTTTTCTTGAGACCACGAATGAACTGGGATGATACATTTGTTTTTTGTCTAATTTGGCCCTATTCCTGCTGATAAGGAAGACACTTGCTCAGAAATTATGCACACAAAATATATACTTTAGTGATAGCAAATGATGCTGCTGTATAAAGAAGCGGTTAATGCTGTAAAGAACCTTCATCACCTGCAGGATGCCAGGGGTCGTTTGCATTTGCAGTTCACAATAGGAATGATGTTTATTTTACGTTGTAGGGCCATGTTATGGGATTTTGTGTATATTTGAAAGTCAGCACAAGGACCTTGGAGCATTTTGTAGTATCCTGCATAAGTGCAATGCAATAGGTCTCGTATTTGCAAGACTTTTTTTGGCTTTGTAAATGACAATGCCTTTTATGTATGTGTTTTGAAAAACCCGCAAGCGGTGCATAGTCATTGCCTGGCAGTAACTGCACCTCTTTTGCTGCCAGCCTTGCTATAAATAAAATGAATTGCCATTTACAATGCCAATAGCTCAAAGTCTGCCAACTGCAAGACCTATTGCATTACAAATGATTGTTTCAATCCTGTGGCTATTTGGGGAGCCTCTTCCTGTCTTCTCCACTTTTCCACGCCCTGTGGTCTGCATCCAGCAAGCTTCTTCCGTTTAATTCCTTCTAGTGTCTCTGTCTGCCCATTCTGGAGCCCGACTCTGCCCTGTGGGGCTGAAGGCCATCTCTTCGAAGCAAGACGACTCTGAAGCGTCGTCCAAGAGACCTGCTCTTGACAGGATTGAAGTTACGGCTCCCAATGGATCGGACTGGCCAAGGTCACACATGGTCACTGCGGCAGCCTGCAGGTCAAGCATCCCACTGGTGTGCCTATGTGACAACCAGGGTTGGATTAGGAAGGCGGGCAGTCGGGCGTTGGGCTTTGGGCGGGAGCCTCAGCGTCATCTGTGGGCCAGGTTTATAGAGCCCCAGTAAACTGGCCCACCGAAGCTTAATCCCTCCTTTACAGGAGGCCTGCACCGCTGAAGCAGCACTTTTTATGATGATGCGGTGACGCAGCCTCTCCATCATACCTATGAGGTGACGCAAAGCCACCCTGCGCGGCTGTGCACCGCCTCAGAGATATGAATAAGGCGCTAAGTGCTGCATGCCTTACTCTGCGTCAAAGAGGCGTTCCAGGGGTGTTGGGAGAGTTTGACACGTGATTGGACAAGAGTACACATTGAAGACGAGGTTGCGATGTGAACAGAGGTGGGTCCATGTCATTTTTCCATGTCCTGTCCTGCCTGATTAGTGTTGGCACAACAACGTCACTTCTGTTATCTTGTAGATACGGTGCATTCCGGCCCTTCCAAAATGGCGTAGGGTTGCGCAAACAAATGACTCGCTGCCTTGCCCTACGCCAGTTCTTTGTAAATGAGGCCGTTACTGTCTACCCCGGTGCCCATCAGGACACTGCAAATTGGCACCAGTATCATGGGCCCTCCCCTGCCAGGCTGTCAAACCGAGGCTGAACTGCCAGAGCCATTTAGTTAGACACCAATATAAAGAAATCCAAATAATAATAATATATTAAATCAAGTACTGAAGGTGCTTCACAAGCGATCTCACAGTTTAAATGTGCAAATGTGAGAAGATGTAAAAATTCATTTTATTGAGTGACAGAAGCAGACAGGTAAAGGCTGGAAACCACAGGTCTGCACCATTCCAAAGTACACCTCCTCTGATCTGGTTGTATGCGTGTCAAAGGCGTATCAACCTCGACATAGTTCAAAAGGTCATCATCAGGGCTATTGGCTAGATGTAAGTAATCTAATTTAGATTCCTAAATACCGAATTTTACCGATTCGGTATTTAGGAATCGGTAAATATGATGTAAGTAATAAATCGGTAACATTTACCGATTCGGTAATATTTCTTATTACCGATTCGGTAATACCGATTCGGTAATGAGAAATACCTTCCCATTCATTCTATGGGCCTGGAGGCCCATAGGAATGAATGGGAAGCCATTCACTATTACCGATTCGGTATTACCGAATCGGTAATAGCGGGAGCATATTCAAGGGTGGCAGGGTGGCGCATTGACACCCTGTTGCACCCCTGAATCGTGCATGTGTGCACATGTGGCAGACATACATGTATGTCTGCCACATGGCACCTTGAAAAAGGCAAAATATTGCTTTTTTAAAGGTATTCGGTTTTTACTACCAACTTGTAGTTGGTGGTAAATAACAAATACTTAAAGCAAATATTCACTCACTTGAGTGCTACCTACATAGGTTTTAAGGATTCAGTAATTTACTGATTCCAGAAAATAAGGAATCAGTACATTACCGAATCCTTAAACCCAGCCTACTACATCAGAAAGGGCTAAATACCGGTCGGTAACGGGAAAATCACCGATTTTCAGCCGTTGCCGACCGGTATTTAGCTACCTACATATGGCCCTAAGTGGTTTGAGGGCACGCAGAGGCTGTGTGTGGTGGAGTACATGTCTCACCAAGGAAAATAAGAGCACAGTATGGAGGGGTCATCAGCTGGTGAAAACCAGGGATAATACAATGGGCATAATTTCATGGCAACAATTTGCGCAGAAGCTTTAAAACAATTCCAAGGAATAGGCTGCCAATGACTAGTTATTGCAAGGAGTGCCAGTGTAATGGCCTGCTCCTTCTAATTAATAATGGTTACCAGCCTCTTTTAGTTGGTGTGGTACACCCAAGTAGTACTGTTTTTAACATGGGTGAAAAGTGGTCCATGAACAGGTAGTAACACTACTAAGGATTGGTAAGTTTCGAGCACAGTAACGGGGTAGACGTCTGTATCTGGAATCTTAGTGGGGACATCATTTACTGGTTTGCCTCGAGTAAGCAAATACAAGGAGATGATGGACAGAGCACTGAAACTTTTCAGGCACTCACCCCGAGTCACAGATCTGGGTAGAATCCATCATCGGTCTTTAACTCACTTCACCACCTCAGTTTGGACCCAGCCATATGCAAATCAGTCTTGACCCTGTGCCTCATGGGAACAGTCCAGCCCAAACTGCCAAGCCATGTCTTCCCTGGGCCGGAAACAAGCATCCTGGGACCAGTTTCTGGCTAATCAGCCGTTATCAACCAGGATAGCTTGACTCCAGTGGCGTAGTGAGCACGGGGCCCTAGTCTGGGGCACAGGGTCAGACTGATTTGCATACGGTTGTGTCTGAACTGAGGTGGCGAAGTGAGCTAAAGAACGATGATGGATTCAACCCAGATCAGTGACTGCCTCGAGCCCTCGCTGCTCCTTAGATTTGGCCTCCCTCGAGCCCTCTTTGTGGAGATGTGTGAGTGTCTTCTGGTGCCTCAGGATTGGTTCCTGGGCTCGGAGTCTCACATTCTGAGCCTCTCACCACTCACCGGTTCTTTGTCCTACTACTGAGTTCAGAAGTAAGAAGGAAGCGCACCCCTTTAACACTCGCCAGGGGGGTGGGGAGGGGCAGAGTGGGGGGTAGTAATGTATGGATTACAGACTTTAAAAGGTAAGTAAACATAAAAATAAATAAAACGAATTTCGTTGCACACACTGCGTCGCATTTGGTGATGCAGTGTGTGCAACGAAATTAGTTTTATTTATTTTTATGTTTACTTACCTTTGAAAGTCCATAATCCATACATTACTACCCCCCACCCTGACCCTCCCCCTCCCCACGTCACCGCCCGGCCGGTACTCCCACTATCGGCCGCGGCTGCGAGTAGCTGTAGGCATACTCAGGGGGTGGGGGGGGGGGGGGGGGGGCTAGTGGAGAGTCAGGACTCACCGAAGCATCTCTAAGCAGTAAATAAATACATTTCCAGGAGTGAATTTACGAAAAGAGAAAAGGTACTTCACTCCAGTGACGCCTCGCTGCTCTACAGAGAGTTCATTAAAAGGTGCCCAACGACCAGCTCTTCTCTGTGCAACAAACCGGATGACACTTCATTTAGACAAAACCAAAACATTCATCTCCAGGAACAGCTGGAAAGAGAAGGGAAAATGGGACCTGGGAAGCAGCGCAGGAGAAAGGAGTCCGGGCTACAAACACCTGGGGTTTGGCTACACGAGCAACACTCTCCGAGGCGTCATCTACACTCCCCAGAGACTCTCCCCTCCCTTCACTTATTACCACCTTTCAAACACCACACGGTACATTTCCTTGGCCAACTTGGAAACCAACTCTGGCAGCAGTCACAGCAAACTGCGGCCAACGCCGTCTGACGGATCGGTGGCCTCCCGGGAAAGCGGAGTCGTAACCCAGGGGTGGCCTTAGGCATGTGCGAGCTGTGTACCTGCACAGGGCCACCAAACCCCAGGGGCCCCCACGTCAATATATATCCTTGATATAATAATCCTCTGAGGATGGACACATATTTGCGTGGCGGCCCCTGGCAGGCTCTGTTCCACTTTCAAACACCCTGAACCCCCCCTCTTCACTGGCCTCTGCACTCTACCGCTCCCAGATCCCCTCTTCCAGGGACCCCTACCTACGCTCCCTGCCCAGGGCCGCCATGAGCCTAGAGCCGCCCCTGCGTAACCCGAGCCCAGGAGGCGAAGCCGGACCAGGTAGGGGCCCGGGTCGAACACCGTCCGGGGGCGGGCTGCGTGCCCCACCTCCTCCCCTCCCTCATTAACATTTTGGCTAGGTGGGGGGAGCCAGGATTGGCCCCCCAGGTACAAACATGGGTGAGTAAGCTAGGGCAAGAGGGGGTTAAAAGGGGCAGCAGGGCATAGGGAGAACATATCCACCTCCCCCTCACAGCAGAGAGTGTGAAGAAGGGTCAGGGGCAGCAGACTATGCACAGCAAGGGGTAGGGACCAGAGCCAGACAACCAGACCAGGCGGAGCAGGGGACATTGGGGTGGATGATGCAACCACAAGCAAGACGGGGGAGGGACCAGAAACCAACGGCAAGCCGGCCAGCGAGAACTTGCACCCCTCCCCGAGCGACCCCCCCCCCCCTCAACTACAAAGAAGCGAGGGCTAGCCGACCTCATCCCGCCAGCAGTGAAGGAGAGGATTTGTAGAAAGGAGTTCAGAGACATCTTTTGACTGCTGGAAGTGCGCCAGGCAGCCTTAGACCTCACAACACAGGACAAGGAGGACGAGGACAGGAGGACCAACCATAAACTCAATCAATTAATCAATCATAGCATTTGTATAGCCCGCTACATACCCGGGAGGGTCTCAAGGCGCTAGCGGGGAGGGGAACGCTGCTACTGTTCGAAGAGCCAGGTCTTGGGGAGTCTTCTGAAGGTTAGGAGGTCTTCGGTCTGCCGTAGGTAGATTGGGAGGTGTTCCACGTCTTAGTGGTGAGGTGGGCGAATGATCTGCCGCTGGTGGTAACTCTTCAGATGCGGGGGACGGTGGCGAGGGCGTGGTCTGCGGAGCGGAGCTGGCGGGCGGGGTGTAGAGGCAGCGGCACCTGTTGAGGTACGCCAGTCCGGTGTCGTGGAGTGTTTTGTGTGCGTGGGTGAGGAGCTTGAAGGTTATCCTCTTGTTGGCGGGAGCCAGTGCAGGTCTCTCAGGTGGGGTGTGATGTGGCTGCGGCAGGGGGGGGGCCGTCGAGGAGAACCCAGGGTACAAAGATCAATAGACAATTGGCTAAAAGCATTCAGAACACTAGCGTGCGTATTCATAGAAAAATTCCCACGAAGCACAGCAGCACTGACCTAATACGAACAGAAAGTGCACGAGGCGCAACAGCAGTATCAGGGCGAGGCGTGGCTGAAATACGAAGCGGGTTTTAGGGAAAAGATGCAGGTATGGCCAATCATGGGTTGGGACTGTCAGGACATGGAAGCTTTCACGAAACACAAGGTGCAGCCCGAGAGGGGTCAGCACAAAAGAGAGTGATTTCCGTCCCTACAGGAATAAGGGCAGATCCGAGGGGTTGGCAAGGACTTCAAGGGGAAGAGCCAGGCCCACCACAAATCAAGGAAGCCATGTTGGAAATTTGACAAGGACAAGTACAGCTGAGCACTTACCAGGGGCACCAGGGGCAAGGAGAGGAAGCCCCACAACGAAGCCGCCACTGCCACGAGTCATCTTCTGCTGGGATTAGCGCCGCCGCCCCGGGACCACAACTCCCGGCTGCCACAGCGGCGGCGCAGCTTGAGGGACGCAACGCAGCGCCAGGAGGCGCCATAAACAGCGCTCTGCCCGGCGGAGCGGGGGGTACAGCTGAGCACTTACCAGGGGCACCAGGGGCAGGGAGAGGAAGCCCCACAACGAAGCCGCCACCGCCACGAGTTATCTTCTGCTGGGATTAGCGCCGCCGCCCCGGGACCACAACTCCCGGCTGCCACAGCGGCGGCGCAGCTTGAGGGACGCAACGCAGCGCCAGGAGGCGCCATAAACAGCGCTCTGCCCCGCTTCGCGGGACGCGAGCGGGACGCCGAGCTAAGCCCGGGCAAAGGGCGGGCCCTCTGTGCCCCTCAGAGGCACAAGGAGGACGGGACGGGCCACCACTCTTGGCACCATCACAGGAGAAGGTACAGTCAGGTACTATTCTTCCAACCCCTACCGTTTTGAACTGTCTACTCTTGTCTCTGGGATCCTGTCTTCCAACCATTATGTCCATCTGGGAAGAGCTGAATGCCCTGTGTGGCACAAACTATATCCCGGATGCATCAACCCCCCCCATAGTGGCCAGAGTCACTGATCAAGAAATTTGTACTCCCCAGGCATCCCCCGATACAACCCTCTCTCTATCTAATAACTGCAGCCCGTCTTTACCTGGCCCCAACCCAGCCTCATTATCGTTGGATAAGGCTGAGACTCGACCAAATGACTCTGTATCCCCCCTACAATCGAACCTTCTGACCCAAATCGAGCGACTGCTAAATACTGCTTTATCTCCACTGGTAGCAAAAATTAATGATTTGGGGGACAGACTGTCCAGGATCGAAAAAATTGTAATACGGTCATATCCACTAACTGGAAACACTGTTATACCAACACGCTTTACCCCCACTAACGCCCAGGAAAGGTCTATGAACAATGCTCAAACTTGTGACTCCCCTGTTATACCACCCATTCAAAGTGGCCGTAATGATACTCTTAATCCCGAACATGCCCCACATAGAGCTCCTATGATCTCACTAGAAAGAAGGCATCGTATTGATTTACCCCCCGAAGCCGCCCCATACGTCACCGTTCTCTCTGGGGTCCCTGTACTCAGTCCGGCCAAACGTGAACTACATCAGGACCTACTGAACAAAGCCATCTTTTGGCTCAAAAACAATAGACCATTACCATCCGCGCTAGACGGCGGGATACTGAGCGTCAGAAGGGTGGGGTGGCTTGGTCATCTGCCCAAAAATGTTCCGGGGGACTTGATTTTAATTAAATTTAAACACAGGAACATTGCCCCCTATTTGCAATCTACCCAGCCCAAACTTGGAGATGGCTCCATCTGTATTTGGGACCTGCATGACTTTTATCCTGGTCCACGAGCACCGAATCACCATAACACCGGATGAAAAAGGGGGATTCTGTGTATCTTGGGTTATTATTTTGGATCGTTGATTTGCTAAACTATTTTAGCTGGGTTTAAATCTATTTTCTTTTTAAGTTACGTAATGTTATGTTGAGTTACTTTTGCATGTATGTATTTCCTTTTGCTGCTTTTATGGTTTTAAACTCAAAAGCCGAATAAAGCTTATTTTGATTTGATTGACAAGGACAAGTGCTAGCCATGATCTTGGGAAACATCTCAATAGCCACTCGCTGGCATTTGCGGAAGAGAAAAGTTGGTTGGACATGTCAATGTTTGGGTTCCGGAAAAAATCCCAGAACTGACACAGCGTTGGTGTTGGCTATAGACTTTATTGGGCGGCTCGTGGGTGTAGGGCAGGGCGCGACACTGATCCCGTTGGATCTGTCCACGGCCATTGACACCATCTCCCCATCCCTGCTGGTCGATAGCCTACAGGAAATGAGTATCACAGGCAGGGCCGTGAACCTACTATCTTCCTTCCTCATGACAGAACCAAAAAGGTGATTGCAAACCAATTTTTATCAGACCTATTTTACTTGCCATATGGGGTGCAGCAAGACTACTCTGAGCCCGACACTTTTTAACATGTACGTCTCCCCACCAAGCGAGTATTATGCGTCTAGAATTATGAAAGCCAACAACAATAGCAACGAGATCTTTACCATTGTACAAAGCTTTATGTCGCTTCGAGCAGAACATAAGTCCATCCCTGCCTCTCTTGGATGGTGCGAGGAGCTTTCAATAGTCTTCATTAATAAAATCCAACTAATTGAAGAAAGCCTTGCCTTGTCAGATACTCCCCAGTGTTCTCCTCTAGTGCCTATTATTTGCTCTCCTCCTTCTCTAAGTTTGCCTTGGTGGAGTTGCCAGATATTTTTACCATTCTCAAATCACTTAAATCAGGCTCTCCTTCGGATCCTTGCCCGGCCAGAGTTCTGGCTGGTGTGGCTGACGCAGTAGGCACAGAAGTCACATCCATTGTTAATTGGTCGCTGCAGTCGGCGACGGTGCCCAGACAATGGAAACAGGATAAGCTTCTTCCGCTTTTAAAAAAACCATCAGCAGATCCTTTGACTCCTGACAATTATCGGCCCATTTCCTTATTACCAGCACTGGCCAAAGTCTGTGAGATGGTGGCTTTCCGTCAACTGGAGGCATTTGTGGAAACCTTGGGGGTCCTGCATCCGGCATAGTCAGGTTTCCGATCATCCTACAGCACAAAGACGGCTTTAGTGGAGATAACGGATCAGAGGCTATCAGAGAATGCTTGGATGGGGGCGGCAGAGCGGCTCTAAATTTATTGGACCTCTCTGCTGCATTCGATACGGTACCTCACCAGCTTCTACTCTCTCGTTTATCGGCCATTGGCCTCTCTGGTGCTGTGTGGACATGGCTGGAATCCTTTTTGAACACCCGCTCCCAGCAGGTCTGGATGCCTCCCTTCTCATCCTCTGCCAGAGAGATCCTGACTGGAGTCCCTCAGGGCTCAACCCTGAGTCCATTGCTTTTTAACATCTATCTGACTCCACTGATCTCCCTGGCTGAAGAGCTGGGTGCCAAAATTATGGCCTACGCCGACGACACCCAGCTTTTGTTTACCTGGGATAGCCCTGATCTATGCACGATTAGGGCCCAAAGATGCCTAGCCGCCGTGTTTACATGGCTTGCTCAGGCCAAACTTAAGTGTAACGAGGGGAAATCAGAAATGATACTTTATGGTCAATTTCCTCCTTTCTTCACAGAATCTTTGTGGCCCTCTGATTTCCTCCGCCCACTCTCTGAGGGTGGTCTGGCTAAGAACCTGGGTATCTGGTTTGGTGAAGATCTTAGGTTCTTGGATCACATCAAGAGACTTGTGCTTTGGAACCCTCAAATCCTTAAGCAGATTTTTCCCTCTGCTCCCTCAGCCAGCCAAGGAGATGGTGGCACGGGCGCTTATCCTATCCCGCCGGGATTATGCTAATGCTCTTTTCCTTGGCATCCCTGGATATCTGGTTAATAAACTACAATTAATTCAGAACGTGGCGGCCAGACTTCTACTCAGCATTTCTAAAAGATCAAGCATCAGATCACAATTGCGAGACCTTCACTGGCTGCCCTTGGTCCAGCGGGTGCAGTTCAATGCTCTTATTTTAGCACATAGAGCTTTACATGATTCAGGCCCTCTTTACATCAGGAAAAGGGTGGCCTTCTATGCTCCTCGCCGAGCTTTAAGATCTGCTTCTCATCGACTGATGGCCATCCCCCACTTTCGTCGCTCTAGGATGGGCGGCCAGTCTTTTTCAGTCAAAGCAGCCACTCTTTGGAATACCCTCCCTGCTGTGCTGCGCCACACTCAGGACTTCCGGTGCTTTAAGAAGCTTCTCAAAACTCACCTTTTCAAGCAAGCCTATTAACACTCTCTCTAGCCACAGGTCTGAAACCACATCGCGCCAGTACACTCAAGAGTAATTGTGCGCGTTATACATTTTTATATAACATAACACTTGCCAGGATCACCGGTGGGCTGCAAGTGGTCTGTTACGTCAATTACGACCAGATCATCGTGTCCATTACGAAAGCACGTGCTGCAGCGAAGAAGACGCGGTGGCAAGTGCCCAGTCCCAGCCCAGCTGACACTGGTCAAGGGCGCAGGCACGTGCCTAGTCAAGATGAAGGCTGCCCTCTGCTGGCTGCACTGGTATCCACTGGGTTCCGCTGCTGGTCTTCCATGGTCCCACAAGCCCCCCACCAAACAACACGAGGTGACCACCCCAGTCGCAACAGTGCTCTAAGCGAGGTCGGTGAGAGACTGCCACTTGAGGCATGGGGTCCCGCAGTGCTGCCCACTCTCTGGAGACTCTGGGTTTCAGGTGAGTTGGCAGCTGACGTGCGGTCTCAGCCCTTCAGACCCCGCTGCAGTGACCACGGGGAGCCCTGTTCCTCTCCACACCACCCCGCCTGGCCCTCCCGGTCCGTCCGGGAAACCGCCGGCTGTGTTTCCGGCCTCCTGCCTGCGGTTCTTGTAGGTCTCTTGTTCAAAGCAGCGCCAGGGCGTCTCCAGCATCCTCCCTCAGACGTCACTCAGCGCCTGCTCTCAAGGCCAGACTCAGGGCGTCTCCAGCATCCTTCCTCAGACGTCACTCAGCGCCTGCTCTCCAGGCCAGACTCAGGGCGCTCCTCCGGGCAGATGTGCAGAACCCCTGGATGCTGATCTGAACCTGGTGAGAGGGAGTTGGCAGTAAGTGGCCCCAACCCTGGCACACAGAAATTATTCTTGGACCAATGATGCGGGACCTCAAGATTCTCGTACACACATCTTGTCAAACGTAGGGTCCTATTATCAAGGGTGGCGATATGCAATTATCGCCGGATTAGCGTCCGTTTTCGGCCGCTAAGCGGCGATAATTCTAGCGCTCTATTAGCAAGCTGTCGCTAACTGCAATTAGCGACAGCTTGAAGGCGATAGCGAGCGGTTTGGGGCCCGCCATGCATGTCAGCGATATTTATCGCTAATGACATGCAAAGTGGGCGTACCCAACCTGTTAGCGACTGAAAGCAGTCGCTAACGTCGCTATTGCCTATTAGCAAGGCAGGCGTAGCGATGGAAATATTCCCGTTATCGCCAAAACCAACGCCTGCTCAGACCAGTTCTTAGCCATGTTATCCAATGGGAGGTGGATAACATGGCTAAGAGCATTTCGTCGCTAATGCCTGAATATCGCTGTATTCTCAGCGATATTCACGCATTTCGCCTGATTTTTATCGCTTTTGAGATAAACCTTGCTAATAGCAAGTTATCTCAGCGATAAAAACCGGTGATGCACGGCGATAAAAATATTGCCGCTAACCCTACTTAGCGATAAATATCACTTTTTGTTGGTAATATGCCCCTGAGTGACAGTTTGCGTCCCATCTTTGTCCTAATGCTGTGGATGGAGTTTGCATCTTTCTGACTGGTTTTGGATAAAGTTTGTGTATCCGCTCATCCAGCTCTGGGACCGGTTTCAGGTATTCCGAGACTACAGCTCTGGGACGGGTTTCGGACAGTTCTTGTCCATTTATTTTGCATAAAGTTTTCACATTAAATTGTATGCAGTGTGTATTAAAACTGCTCATTGTATACTTTGCATTCACACGTGAACTAACCTAGAGCTGTTCCAATTGAAAGTAAATCATTATGTGGTGTTCAGTGTGTTTTTTCTGGATTCGGATACCTGGGCCTCAGTCAGCCCTCGTCGCCATCTTTCTGAAAACAGTTGTTTACTCTGGGTCTATATTTTCCAGCTCCTTACCACGAACAGCAAGAAGTGCACTCTTTATTTTACGTGACCCACAGTACTCGAAGAACTCGCCGGAAGCTATTTTGTTACTTTCAAGGCTCTTCCTGTCAGCGCACTTATTTTCGGTTGTTTGTGTGACTCGTTTGCTCTGACACCTCTGGGTGACAGTAGGTCAGAAGAGGCGAATCAGTGGTCATTTGGCCGTTTCTAGGGGCCTTATTTATAAGGCTGTACGTCACTTTTACGCCGCCGGTGCGTCACTTGACGCACCAGTGGCGTAAAAAATGCGTCTTGTTGCACCATATTTACAAAGTGACGCATCTAGGTAGATGCGTCACTTTGTTAACCCCTGCGCCGCATTATACCTGCGCCAGGTATAATGTATGCAAGGGGGGCGTTTTGACGCAAGAAAGGGTCATGGAAGTGACGCAGTGAAATCTATAAGATTTCACTGCGCCATTTCTTGTCCGCTAATGCGTCAAAATCTTACGCCTGCTTTATGGCAGGCGTAAGACTGACGCAGGCACTAACAATATGGGACTCTCCCATGTGAGAGTACACATTGCTTGAGTTGCGTCGCTTTTGTGACACACTCCAGCAATGCGTCACTTTTGCACCTACAGATACGTCAGAAATACTGATGTATCTGTAACTCCTTGCGACAGGATGCGTCATATTATAAATATGACACATCAATCATGCCACAAGGAGTGCGCACTGAGAAATGACGCATCGCTGCTTGCACGCAGCGATGCGTCATTTCTCATAAATGAGGCCCTAGGTGTTTTTTCCACCCTAGGCGAGAATTAAAAAATGCCGCCCCCCTCCTTTTTACTACCATCACTCTCTCCCCCTGTCATCCAGGCTGGAAGAATTAAAGCATTAGATCCCAAAATGTGCCTCGTTATGCCGCATAATTTAACTTTTTTTGATGCATAATTTAGCCAACTCTCCGCATAATTTGGTTCCCCCTGCGGCTTAATTTCCAGTGGCCCTGAGTATAAATAACACCAACAATCAATGAGCACACGGCAAAACAGCTGAGTAGGTTAACCGCTCGCTGCAGAGATCTGCAGTGTTAGCTGATCACAAAATGAAATATTTGCACAGTCTACTCAGCCTTTTATCTTTCCAAGTTAAAAAGGAGTGCCTTTGTGTTGAGTAATATTGACATATTATCTACGCCCGAGGCACAATTTAATTAACGATGTATGTTTTGTAAGTGGGCGTATAGAGCGCAAACGTAGCCGTAGAACATCACAGCGCGGTACAATACTTGCCTGGGTACATTTGAGTGGTAAATCATATAGAGCTGCCAAACTGACTCTAGAACAGGGTGGATTGGAGGGTCTCGCTATATGATTTTATTCACGCCGGTCAAGCATCACACGCTTCATATCTGGCCGCCGTTGATATGTCTTGCCGCATAAATCGTGACAAACAACCCCAAAAGCGAAAGCGCAAGAGGCAGAGCACAATGTGAACTTGTTTTTATTGCCGATTAGAAAATAAATTATGGCTATTCGTCTTTTTTTACTATTTCCAGACCATAATAAGACCAGAACCTGTATTTTGGGGTGAAAAAACAAAAAACGAATTTCAGGTTGACGTGATACCAAAAATTAGCCTCTTGTCACCATATATGTGTGGCGTGCTATTAGCCACCTGTTTGCACTGCTTAAAAACAAATTAAATTCATGAATTATAAAACAATTACCTGACAGAGTAATTTTATTTCCTAGGCACAAGAGCAGCCTACACAAACAGTCCGTCCCCTGCGCGCCGAGAGGGTGGAGAAGTGTGGCTCAATGGTTAGAGCGGCAGACCCTGATGCAGAGGTCTGGCCCGGGACCAGGGTTCAATTCCTGCCTCGGCGGCTCTTGGACTCAATGTCCCCGGACCTGATAATTCTCGCCTCGGTGCCTATTCTAATCATGGGTCCCACTCTGTGACTCTGGGCAATAGCTTGCTTAATCTCCACAACGGCCCCAGCAGCACTTGGATGCCTGGCTTCACTTTGGGGGTGCCCAGGAGTGGACATTTCACAGGAAAGCCAGGATGGGTTCCACAGCGGTATGAATACAGCGCTACGAGACCTCTGGGTAGAAGTGCGCTATATAAATACAAACACATTTACATTTACATTTACATGGGCGAGACGTAGTCACCGCCACTGGCTGCTGCATTAAGCACCGCTCGGGGACTGGCCACAAATGATGCCCAGGGCTGTCATTTGTAGCGCTTTCCCGCGCTACACGAATGACGGCCCGGGGGACCCACACACTGGTACCTCCGGCCCACTCAACACATCACTATGCTAGGGTGCGCTGCGCAGCATGCACAAGCAGATGCAGTTGCACTCCCTCACAGGTGCCGCTGCCTGACCATGAGGCAAACAAATTGCATAGTGCCGTACAACTTTTTATGATGCAGCCCATCTCTGAATGACTTTTTGTGAATCTAGGCCCTGATTCCTTACTGCTCATACAGGTCGAGTCTCCCAATACGTTGCAGTGATCTACGACATGGATTCTGGGAAGAAATTCTATTTGACAATTTAAGAAAGAGCTTATTGTGCTGTATTTTGTGCTCCTTTCCACTTTGTTATCTCTGACTACCCCCTTTGTCTCCACTTCTCCATGTTTTTCTTTGTATTTTACTTTCTCATTTGTCACTTGGAGCACTGCAAAGTGTTCATTGCAAACTTAGTGATGTTATTTAAAACACAATATATTTGTAGCTTTTCTTACTTTTTTTACTTTCACTTACATGTGTACTCAAGTCAAGAAGTCTTTATTCGATTAGTTCATCATAAAAGACATAAAAAGTACAATAAATACATTTGAACAATTAATAGAATTATTAAATCATTTGACAAGCTAATCAGCTTCTTGAACATAAATATAAAAAATTTGAGTAATAACACACATAAGACATTACATCATCAATTAAAATGTGCTAAAAGGACTCCTACTATTTGATATTGTTAAGAAACCTGCATCTAAGAACCCAGGCCCATCCAAGGAACTTCGCAACCCCTACAACAATAAGTTGGTCCAAATTTGTTTTTAACAGTCTGGTTGCTTCAACAGCCAGTCTAGTTCCTAGCTGCCGGCATACGGGTTTTAACCATTTGGCTCTGGGAGCAGAATATAGCGGACCTCCATACAATAAATGATCCAAACTTTCCCGAGTATCTTTGCATTTAGGGCAGTAACACAACTTTTCGGTACCCCATTTTTGAACAAACTCCCCTATTGGGAGAGAACCGCATCTAAACTGAAAGAATAATTTACGATCCAAAGATTTGGATATAATATCCCAGAACCCCTCTAACTTGGGTGTATCCTTATGTACGAGGAACAGTCCAGTGAGGCTGCTAGGGTTTGATTCCATAAACGTATTATGGGTCACCCATTCCCAATAACATCTCTTTAAATCCTTTTTAGAGGGAAAACTAGCTAACTCGGGCGAATACCACAGTTCACCGAGGCCCAGGGCTAGAAGGATGGATTTAAGATCTCTGAACCATCCTACACTTGAAGCACCAGAACTGTTTTTGACCTCCAGGCATGCTGCTGCATAGTGGTGAAGTTCAGGCGTTGTCCATAAACGACGCCAAAATGCAACTGGACGGAATCTCGCTTGGGCCTCCACTGGTTGACATCCCAGATCGTAAAGAAGTGGTATAGTTGGAGTCGACTGGGGAAGACCTATAGACAGTCTTAAAAATTTATTTTGGGCAAGCTTTAATGGTTTCAGATTACAACTGCCCCAAAGCTCCGCGCCGTAAAGAATACCTGAGAGAACCTTACCACCATAAATCTTCAAGAGAGGGGACATTGGCCTTGTGTAAGATCTTTTATGTTCTTTAATCAGTGCTCCGCCCAGCTGTTGGTGTTTCAGGGCCATGAGCTCGATCTGATGGGACCAACTCAGGGTGTCACTGAAAGTGACACCCAGATAGGTAAAGTGCTTGGTTTGCTCCAGGGGGACACCCCCCATAAAAACCCTAGCAGTAACTCGTTTGCGCCCCCTTAAAACCATAAATTTGGTTTTTGAGACATTCACCTCCAGCTCATGGTCGCTGCAGAAACTCTCGAACCTTGTCAGTGCACGTTGGAGGCCCTGTCGGGTTCTTGAAATCAGGAGAGTATCGTCAGCGAACATGAGCAGGGGGATTTTCATGCCTGCCAGGGTTGGTGCATCCGTTGGAAAATTATCAAAATATTTCGTAACTCTGTTAATGTATAGAGAGAACAAGGTAGGCGCTAAGACGCAACCCTGCCTGACCCCCTTGGCCACCGAAAATTTTTCTGTCACTTCGCCCGGTTTGCCCCAACGCACAAAAGCATACGTCTCAGCGTGGAGGTTCACTATAAGGCGCACCAGAGCGGGAGGCATACCCAGATCTAAAAGGCAATTCCATAACCCTGCCCTTGGGACAAGGTCAAAAGCTGACCGTAGATCCACAAAGGCAGCATATAGGTTGCCCTTGCCCAAGGTTACCGTCTTCCAATGCAATAACATGAATCGAAACGCCTGGTCCAAAGTGCTCACACGGGGTCTAAACCCAGCTTGGAGAGGAGTAAGGATGTTAAAATCCTCAATCCATGCCTGGACCCTTAAAAGGACAAGACGACTAATTATTTTCTGGACCGCATCAATTAAGCTGATCGGTCGGTAGTTAGAAGGAACCGACCGATCACCCTTCTTAAATATGGGCAATATTTCAGCACCTGCCCATGAATCCGGGATCCTAGCACCCATGGCCAACGCGTTTGCCAATCGTACTAAGTACGGTATCCATAAATCATGGTCCTGTTGAAAAAGGTCCGCAGGTATACAGTCGGGACCTGGTGCTTTCCCTCTTGGGATAGCTTTTAGGACTGATTCAACTTCGTTGGCTGTAAACACTAAAGTGTCACAGGAAATAGGCCAGTTAATGGAATCTTGTATGTTACCAAGACAACTGAATTGTGCCTCAAAATATGACACCCATTTGCTTTGCTCAATGGACGCTGGGCCGGGACGGTCATCATGGGACTGTCCCCACCTGAGTAGGTGCCAGAAGTGTTGTAGGTTCCTGGCACCACATGCCTCAGCTAAGAGGCACCAGCGCTCCTCGTCCCAAGCGGCTTTGGCCCGGAATTTAACTACTTTATATTCCTTCCTACAATTTTTAATTAGGACTTGGTTCTTTGACTTCAGAGCCTTAAACAAGGATGACTGAGATTTCCGACAAGTTTCATTGTACCAGTTTGCTGGCTTCTTGCCCTTCCCCCTGGCCCCGTGAACAGCAACCATTTTTACAAACAAGGTTTTTAGGGAGAGAAATAAACCAGCATGAATATCTGTGACTTTTGAAAGTGTCAAATCCTGCTTTTCACAGATATCAATTTCCATTAGTGAGTTTGAAACCAAAGACCTAATTTTAGCTCGTGCATCAATATCCACAGCAACCTTTGGCCAGCGCACCCTCCTTAGGTCATTTGTTAATACCACTGCCTCTTGTACAGGGTTAAGCTGTGGATCAACCGGCCCTTCAAAGCTGGAATCCTTCAGTTCCGCTATGAGTGGTTCATGGTCACTTTCTGGACGCGGTTTGATGGACATATCCTGGACTACGTGCCACATTTTAATATCAACTAGGATATAATCGATGCGGCTAGCGTGTCTGCCATTAAAAAACGTTTTGTTTCCCTCCCTATCGGAGTTGACTCGCCCATTAAGGGCACGCAGGCCCCAATTTAAACAAAGACCTTTTATAAATGTAGCTGCCTGGGTCCATTTGACAATAGGGGGTAGGTCGAGTTGGGGAATCCCCCAGGTCTGATCCTCCTCCTCGGTCAATATGCCATCCTCTAAACCTAGGGGTTCAAAACAAGTATTAAAATCCCCCATAACGACCACATAACCCGCTATTTGTGTGGAACCCAAGAAGCCATCCAAGCAGGTAAGTGTCGAAGAAACTCTGCCACCAGATAGCCCTCTAACATATACATTAATAAGCAGTAAATCCAACCCACTACTAGATTTCACAGTAATTATCAGGATATCTGGACAGTCTATAAAGACTTCCTTCACAGACACACCTGCTACCTGGCGAACCCATATAATAAGCCCCCCCATAGCCCTACCTCTGTGGCCTCTGACTGCTAGCTTATTAAAATTCAGGAAGCCTGGGAAGTACACAGCTTCAGTTGCCCAGGTCTCCTGAAATGACCAGACATCACCACGTCGAATAAAGTCCACCCAATCAGGAACACTAATACAAGATGCAATTCCCGCAACATTCCAGCAACCCAGGGTGGTGCCCTTTTTACATAAAAGATCACTCGTTTCAGTTACAACGTTAGGTGTGAACACATCAGACAAAGGAGTGGAAATAACGTGCCCCGATGTAACTATAGCCTGACCACCAGTTGACAAACACTTAGGCCCTACATGACACAGAGAGCCGGAACCAACATTTACAATATCCACATCATCAACCAACACAGGAGGAGATACAGGAGTTGATGTTTCTCGCTCACCACTATAGTTGGAACAGTCCTCCGTGGGAGGTTGAGGATGGACTACCATATTTCCGGGTATGCTAGTTAATGTGCAGCATACATTACCGCCCCCAAATCCCACAGATTCAGGAACTTCAACCCGAGATAAGCGTGCTGGTCAATCGTTTGTCGATAACCAGGACAACGGATCATACAAGTTTTTTAGAGGGATATTCCAGAATTCATGGGCCGGGTAGGCCTATTTGGGGGGGGATAAACTGACAAGGAACTTAACTGCTGTTGTGGCAATGTCGGAGCAAAAGGCATAAAGGCAGGTGGTTGTTGGATGTGGTTGAAAAATATTTGGTCCGGTGGAGGTGGGGGGCCCTTTAACTGGGTGGTGATCTTAGCCCAGCCTGGAGTCTGAACAGGACAGTTGTAATTGGATTGCATATAAGAGCGATACTGCACCTCGGGGTTAAATTGGAATCCGTGATAATTATTGGAAAAGTTGGTCCATCTGAGAGGGTTTTTAGTTTTGATAGGATTGTTTCCAGGTGGTTGGTCTGTCGGATTAATCAGGGTTTCAGGATAAAAGTATGTAAGGTTCTTTGTAGAAATCCCTCCCTCATTACTACCTACATACCAGTCGGACAGATGGGAAACAACCTTGTGATCCCTAAAATTAATAATAATTATATCCCCCTCTATGTCCTTGGGGCGGATCCCTACCCACCTGCATCTTCTGACTGTAACAATGTCCCCATTAAGATGTGAGGGGAGGGGCCTATTTGTTTTCAGCCAGAAAATGACTTTGTTTTTTAAACTATCATTATTTTCCCTATCCCCTTCCGCAACCGGAGGCACACCCGTCATAACAATCACATAGTTAGAAGAATCCGGTGGCAAGTCAACATTGATCTTTTGGGGAAGAGGTTGGGGTTTATTAGATGGACCAGAGGGGTTGACTGTTTTACCCATCCCTTTCCTTGTATATTGTGCCATACCCTTCTCAACAGGTTTATTCAGAACCACCCTGGGCTTTTCTTTAACACTATTCACCACTACAGAAGTTGTAGTAGCTATAGCTGGTACTATATTGGTGTTTACAGTAGCCTTTTTTGAAGCGCTTTTGGTTGGTACACTAGAAGAGGTAGTCAAGGTACCATTACCCTGAGGTAGACCAGGACGACTGGACGACGGGCCAATAGCCATGACCCCACTAGATGCGTGAACAGGGTCGGTATTAGCCAATATACGATCTAACTTATCACCCAGTAGCCTAACACGTTCCAACACAGGAAGCATGTAAGATTTAATTAGCTTCTCAATGTTGGCGTAGGACAGCTCATGAACCTCTTCTCTGGGTGACTCCGGAGTTACCATCACCTGTGTGTCTGAGACCTCTGAGGCTACAATTAGTGAGGGCCCCAGCTCAATATTAGACTTATGCAGGGCAGGTGAAGAGATCAGGGCATTATGACCTTTCCTTTTGACCCCACCCTTCCTTCGTCTTTTCCTTGGAGGGGAGTGCACAATCCTTTTAGCCTCTTCAGGCTTAAGACTACTATTACATTTACTCGTTGAGGCTGTGGGCACACAAGGATATGTGCCCCCTGATTGGCAATTGGGCAGCGTGGGACATGGATCTAGACCAATTACATTGCCAGTTGGAGAATTTAATACCAAAAGGCTCGAGTGTTCCATTGGCAAATGACTAGAGTTTCCACCACTGTTATCAGCGGCACAAAGCGGGGAGATACTTGGAAATCTGAAAATGTTTGGAGATTGGATAATGTCAGTGGTGTCGTCCTCAGTTGTACTCAGCCCTTGGGCGACAGTCTCATGGGTGGAATTTAGGACTGATTGTGAGTGCAGTGAGATTTTCTTTAACTGCTCAACGGAGCGGCAACGTTCTGCCCTTCTTTCCGCTAGGAGTAAGTCCCTATCTAAATCCTTTAAGGTTTTTTTAAAGAATTTATCCAAAGGACCCAAAGCAGAAGTTCCTACACCAGGAGGGGCGGAGTGACTCATGACGGTTCTAATCAATAAGTGTTAAAGCTACGAAACAAGTAGTAAACGGTAGCAAAATCACAACACGATACCCCGAACCGTTATAAATTGTAAGATGAAATAAAAATAACCTGGCCCAGCCCGGCCTCCCTCGGCCCCGGACGGCCACAGACGGTCCCGCCCTTGTCCCGGGCTTCTCCCGCGCGCTCCCGCGCCGCGGGAGTAATAGTTCCTTTTAAGGGTTGCACCGAGGGGGCGTGGCCGGTAGGGAGAGGAGCCCAGCTGGAGATGGGCGCGCGGAGACTCCTGGACAATGGAGTCCTCCGCCCTACCCTCGCAGCCCTGCCGGTGTCAGTGTTAATAAAATAAATGCCCCAAGCTGCACAGAGCCTCAAGCCACGAAGCGGGACCCGCGGAGCGGGTCCGGCGAGGCGTGGAGGCTGAAGGAAGGCTGAAGGAAAGCTGTGTCCGGAGGTGAGCGGTCAATGCGCGGTGCGCGGCGTCCAGGCGTAGAATCCACAGATCAGCCTGCTGAGGCTCGTTAAATCCTGCTTGTTGGGGGCGCGGCCGGCAGGGAGAGGAGCCCAGCTGGAGATGGGCGCGCGGAGACTCCTGGACAATGGAGTCCTCCGCCCTACCCTCGCAGCCCTGCCGGTGTCAGTGTTAATAAAATAAATGCCCCAAGCTGCACAGAGCCTCAAGCCACGAAGCGGGACCCGCGGAGCGGATCCGGCGAGGCGTGGAGGCTGAAGGAAGGCTGAAGGAAAGCTGTGTCCGGAGGTGAGCGGTCAATGCGCGGTGCGCGGCGTCCAGGCGTAGAATCATGTGTACTCTTTTCTATGTGTCTGCACGAGAATGGTGACATTATTTATACTGCTTTTAAAGGTTATGAAATGGGTTTTCCTTGGTTTCTTTATAATACTGAAATTATAAAAATGAAAAGAAGGCTAATATATGTAAAGAACTTCACCCGCTGCTTCTGTGAAATGAATGTAGACTGTTCTAGTGGGCATTATATGCATGCACAAATTTTAAAAAAATTCCCCTATTTGCCACCCTAGCCCTTTTGCCGCCCTAGGCAGCCACCTAGTCTTGCCTAATGGTAGTGTTTAGATGGCAGGGTTATGTGACTTTTTAAAATATAGTCCACATTTGTAAAGCGCACAATCACCCGTAAGGGTCTCTAGGCGCTGGGGGCCGTTGGGAAGATTAAGCAAGCTATTGCCCAGAGTCACATGGTGCTGGGCTAACCTGCCGCCGGAGCCGGGGATCGACCCGTGGTCCCCAGATTCCAACGTCAGTCGCCCTGGCCGCGGCGCCACACCTCGCCCTATATATATATAAAATATGAATTGTGATGCGTTGTAATGCTGCTCGTACCATGCTGACTACTCAGTTTCAAGGGTTTCCTGTGCTAAAAATGAATGTATAGTCCCTTGAGTTTGATGGTGTGTCTTTTCTGAGCCTCTCATGTTGCTGCCTGATTTTCTATTGATTTATTGTACATTTTCAACGTGATCTATTTGCCGTCGTTTGCTCATCAATGCTTTATTTCTGAGCCTTCATGGCAATTGACTTCTATGTTCATAGTCTGATTCAATGAGATTGCTGCTGAATTTGCATTTTTTAAATGTCCTGTATTGCACCTTAAATCTTAATAATCCTTCATGTTTTTTGCTGAATTTCTGGTCTTGAACTCCTTTTTTGTGTCGCTCTTTTATTGCCTGGAGCTCAAGGCGGGGCAGCTTGCTCTCTACCGCCACGCAGAGGACTTCCTGTCTTAGCAGCTTCCAAGTGTGCTGGCTGCTTGGAATCACCCTCCAGAGGAAGGCCCTTTTTTTCGCACTGAGCCGAAACGGTTCCACTTTCAGCCGGTCAATGTGCGCTTTACACTGTAGGGCATTCCTTGAACAAAGGTGCACCCCTTAGAGAGAGACATGGGGTAGCTGCCTGTCACCCCCTGGGCCTTGTGCTTTGTGCTGAGGGGAGGAACTGTCTATGTTGAATGTACCAAAAATGCCGGTGAGATTTTGTACCTCCTAATGTGTGACATGGATCTGCGGCCAACGACAACATGCCCTTTGCTGTGATTCATCCCCAACAATGGTTTGGGGCTGTCGTTGAAGTTGCTTGTCCAGTTGGAGTGAGCCCACTCTGTATACAGTGGACCCTGCAGCATATCCGGCGATCCCCTTGTTAGTCAAAGAAGCTCTTACGTGGCGTAGATACAGTTGGTCGGAATCCATGGCTCTCTTCTTTCCAGGGAGCAGGACGCGATCCATGGGAGAAACATGCGGCTGAGCTCTGCTAAGAAGGAGGAAGACTGAATCACATTGTGAGTGCGCGAGATCTTGAGATACTTGCACTACTTAGTCAAACCAGTACTGCACCACAGGCCAACCAGACCCAAAGATCCCGGCTACCGGCCTACTGAACAGACCCCCCAGGATATTGCGGCATGGATTAGCAAATTTAGCGGCACAAATATGGAAATTTAGTGGCACAACTATGGAAATTTAGTGGCACAACTATGGTAATTTAGCGGAACAAATATGGAAATTTAGCGGCACAAATATGGAAATTTAGCGGCACAACTATGGTAATTTAGCGGAACAAATATGGAAATTTAGTGGCACAACTATGGTAATTTAGCGGCACAACTATGGTAATTTAGCGGAACAAATATGGAAATTTAGCGGCACAAATATGGAAATTTAGTGGCACAACTATGGTAATTTAGCGGAACAAATATGGAAATTTAGCGGAACAAATATGGAAATTTAGTGGCACAACTATGGTAATTTAGCGGCACAACTATGGTAATTTAGCGGAACAAATATGGAAATTTAGCGGAACAAATATGGAAATTTAGTGGCACAACTATGGTAATTTAGCGGCACAACTATGGTAATTTAGCGGAACAAATATGGAAATTTAGCGGCACAAATATGGAAATTTAGTGGCACAACTATGGTAATTTAGCGGCACAACTATGGTAATTTAGCGGAACAAATATGGAAATTTAGCGGCACAAATATGGAAATTTAGTGGCACAACTATGGTAATTTAGCGGCACAACTATGGTAATTTAGCGGAACAAATATGGAAATTTAGCGGCACAAATATGGAAATTTAGTGGCACAACTATTGTAATTTAGCGGCACAACTATGGTAATTTAGCGGAACAACTATGGAAATTTAGCGGCACAACTATGGAAATTTAGCGGCATTTTTGCGGCACTTTATTTTACTCATAATCATTCCTTTTTGCCTGAAATGAATGGAAACTGTTTTAGCAGAGTATTCCACTTTGCAATTGGCATGTTTAAAGTGTCTGCACAGCTCAAGTCCTAACCTCATGGAAGGGAGCTGTATTTCTTCCTGGGATGTTCTTGTGCCCATGTATGCACCTCTGCTGGGGAACCGTAGTGGCTGATCCAAATAAGTGAGAGTGACTGCATAGGGAGGTCACCACCTGCTTACCTGGTTCAGTCCTCATAAGTCGACTTGAGCATGCACATAACACCCTGGTACTATTCCTTGTGCCGCGAAATTTTCTAATACATGCCGCACTATCCTGGGGGTCTGACTAGAGGAGCGAATTGAAAGATCTGTAGAAAAGTGAGCTGCAAGCTGGTTTCAGTTCCCCTTGAAGGTGAAGAGGTAATCATTAGCTCATCAAGATTCCATTTGGATGCAGGCAGGGGGAGTGTTGTGATGGGAGTAAAAAATGTAAGGAATTCTGCCATGCATGGGGTGTTCCCCAGGAGTCACATGTTTGCCGAAGAAAAGGGGTCCATCATATGTGAATTTGTTTTCGGCCTACCTTCTGTATTTTATCTGTTTCAGTTATGTAAGTTCAACTATAATTCTATGCAAAATGTAGAAATTGACTATTCATAGAACATGTGTTACTATTTCAAACTAGAAATCGTCTTTCTTGTGGGCTAAACCTACGCCTCTCACCCTGCTAGTCACCTCAGACTTAACTTCTCATATCATTAAGCGCTTCAAAGTTTCCACAGAGTAGCTGGGGTAGTTTCGTAGTGGTCTTTTTGGACTCGGCACTTTTTCATATTTATGTTTATAGCGCAAACTCAACCCGAAGGTATTGATTGGAGCGCTTTACCTGAGTGCCAGTTACTGTACACAAGGACATATTCATGTTTGATTTGCCCAGAATCACAGGATGAAGAACCAACTCCGAGACTCGAACCGAGTTCTCCAGTTCCAGAGTCGGCAGTTTTCACTGTAAAGCCACATCCTGTCACCTTGCCTCACTCACCACGAGCTGCGAAGTATGTAAGCGATGCTTTCCCTTGATTACAGTCACTAATCTTCCCCCTTTCTAGGTTTGATTGCAATTTGAGTAATCTCAAAGTATCTGATGTTTGTGAGTCTCCAAATAATGAAAAAATAACCATGCTCGTGCACTGCCAATTCCTTGCATGCGATAAATTTAGGACCATATGTAGGTGGGGTAATACCGGTCGGTAACGGTGAAATTCGGTAAATTTCACCGTTACCGACCGGTATTTAGGGATTTGAGATGTAGGAGGCTGCAAATAAAGAATTCAGTAATTTACCGATTCGTTATTTTGAGGAATTGGAAAAATACAGATTCCTTATTTTGAGGAATCGGTAAATTACCGATTCCTAAAGCCTATGTAGGTAGCACTCAAGTGATTGCATTTTAGCCTTAAGGATTCGTTATTTACCACCAACTATAAGTTGGTGTGTAGTCAGGGACGGGTTTTAGTGTCCAGGAAGAAAGAAAGGCGCACTAGCCCTATTAACGTAAGATTACAACAATGAAGCTCAATCCGATGGTGCAGCAGGAAGGGGACACCCTCAAAATCCCTTAATCTGTATAGCAAAACTACACAATTAGAAACTCAATAAGGAACCCGCGCACACATATAAATTCATGTGGTTTTACTCATTCCACTATACGACCGTCGTTTGACTATCCCCTTGTTGGTTACCCCGCCGGGTTGGAATTATCACCGGAGGAGGGCCCAAAGAGGTGTTAATATCCAGCCATTGAGCCCTGAAGAGTTGTGGATTATTGTCTTGCCACAATGAAACACGTGTCGGCTGGCTGTATATACAAAATAAATCCATCTACCTAACTAATAAACAGACAAGATCAAGCAAAACGAACCAACCGCCTGGACTACAATATTTGTTTTCTATGAGAATTGTGATCATTGTATCAATGAATTTATATGTGTGCGCGGGTTCCTTATTGAGTAACTATAAGTTGGTGGTAAATACCGAATACCTTTGAAAAAGCAATTTTTTGCTTTTTTTCTCAGTGCCATGTGGCAGTAAGGGCATGTATGTGCGCCACATGTGCACACATGCACGATTCAGGGGTGCAACAGGGTGTCAATGTGACACCCTGCCATCCTTGAATATGTTCCCCCTATTAGCGATTTGGTATTTACCGAATTGGTAATAGTGAATGACTTCCCATTCATTCCTATGGGCCTCCAGGCCCATAGGAATGAATGGGAACGTATTCCTTATTACCGATTCGGTAATACCGAATATTATAGAATCGGTAAAATTTACCGAATTTTTACCTACATACTATTTACCGATTCTGAAATACCGAATCGGTAAAATTCGGTATTTAAGAGTCGGTAAATAGAGATTACCTACATATGGCCCATTGTGTTGCAGATAGTTTTATTTACACCATCCTTCAATAATATTTTGCCAGGCTTTTTTTTGTCACGAAGCACGTGGAATTCTATGCCCGGCTGCATCTCATGTATTCAATGCGACTAACAAACACACACAGTGTGAACAAGAAGTCTCAGGATTGTGTCATTAAGTAATGGCCGAAAATATAATTCAAATCCCAGAACATGCTGTTGTGCTCAGTATTGACGAAGTGGAGACATTCCCATAGAAATACGATATATTTTTTAACATTGTTTAATCGTACATTTACTAAATGATTTTCAAATTCTTTTTCTGCTTTTCTTGAACATATATTAACACGAGTGTAAGTTTAATAAATCCTTACAGTGTGTGTGCGCATCTACCAGCTTAAGCAGGGCTTTAAGTGGGATGAAAAAACTGGGGGAGGGGGGTCTCTTGGGGGCGTGGCCAATGTAATTAAGGATGTGGCTTAAAATCATGTAAGCTAAAAGTTTGTGCTTAGCATAGTGTGCCTCCCGATTGGTATTTTGTTGTTTCTGTCATTGCATCCAGATATATGATACCCAGATATATGATACAACAAGTAACAAACTTAACAAGAAGTCAGGACAATTGGCTTTGTCAATGGTGTTAGTTGCATAAGATAAATAGGCAGCAACTGTGGCTTGTATATAATATTGAAAAAGCATCCACATAAAGCCCTGGTGACCCACGACAATGTTGCTGCTCCTGAGTTCCGAAAAGAGAATATAAATCCAGAGAGAAAATTACTCTTTTTAAAGGATTTCCCTTCCCCTGGAACGCTCGAAAAAAACGGATCTCCTGTGACATGGCATAAAACAGAGCCCGATAGAGACCCGTTTTGAGGCCTCCTCAAAGAAACTGCTGGTGCTCAGACCCGGTGAGACTCAGCCCACTTAAAGCCCTGATTAGGCTTTCACAGAAGTGGGCAGCTGCCTCGTTGAGTAACTTGAGCCATTAAGAGACGGCTGCTGCGGCTTCTTCAAGATTAAGTTCAGAGGTCGGCACGAGCTCTAACAATACTCGAACCTTGTCTTGATGAAATGAGTACAGATGTTTTTATAGAGGGCACAGAAATAATGAGCTGGAGTGCCTTGTAAAAAAAAAGGATTGCGTTTTCCAAATTTCGCGGGCAGTTTAGTAAAAATCGCTGACTTTTTTCAAAACTGCCGATTTTGCAAATTTTTTGCAAATCGTGAAATCGCAAAATCTTGGAGGGTCTGCCCAATGAGACAACAGTGACCTGCAGAGAAGAGGTTGACAAAGCATCAAAAATGCCCTTTGCAACTATGAGTGACAGGTGATCTGGTCCTAAGCAACACAAACATCCAAGAGCTTCACCAACCCGAAGGCTGCCCTGAAATCCAAAAGACCTTTTGAGCACCACCCTTTGATCAAGTGCAGCCAGAAGAGGTCTCCTTAGCTCTACCCAACTGGGCACTCTTATTTCAGAGATCCTGATCTCTCATTACAGAGACCCTCAGCTCTCATCGAGACACCCAGACCGCTTGCAAGCGGCTTCCTAACAATAAGATACAAATACTTTGTGCTCTCTGCAGACCTTGTGCTCGCAGGCCTGGGTTAACTTCGGTCACTGTAACCCTGGTTTCCGGAGTGCATGCACTCCCCTTTCTCACTGGGAATAGTAAGCAAGGGCTCGATTTACAGCTCAGCGGAGAGGGCACTCCATTGCAACAGCGACTGAGTGCGCTTCTCTGACAAACTGAAGTGGTGCCCACCTCATTTAGAATCAGTCAGAATTTTAGTATGTCAGTAATGGAGACGAATCTGTGTCACCACTGCCACACTTCTCCGATAGCCCGACGAAGTAAAGGTTCATTGGAAGGTTGGCCAATAGTCCATACTCATGAATTTAGAGTGGGCGAATTAATGGCCAGTTTTTACTTTCACTCACCCCTATCTAACATGGTGGTAAGTGAAATTAAAAACCCTATGGTGAGTAGATCATTGCTTTTGCATTTTCAAAAAGAAGGTTTACGCTCGTGGAGCTGGCCTTCACACTTCTAGTGCGTTGACAGGAACCACCGTGACAGCGGTTCCCGCCAATCTAAGACATGTCTGCTGGGGCTGCCGACGTCTCTAAATTCAGAGCGCAATTACGCTGTCAGCGTGATTGCACCCTGACAGAGTATGCGCTGATTTAAATGTTGGAGTAACAGAACTCCTCATTTATAGATGTTTGCATCCTCAGCAGACGTCTCTTACATTGGCCGGAACCACCATCATGGCGGTTCCTGTCAACTCATTGAAAATGCGCCATGCGGCTGTCAACATATGGCACACTTTCAATATTTTTTTTATATTCAAAAACAAACCCCCAAAGTGAGATTTTCTTGCTAAAAATAAAAAAAGCAACGACCCCCTGGCCTAGCTTTGACTGTTTGAGGTGGGAAATTCCCGAAAGCCAAACCCTGCTTCAGCTTGGTCACATGTGTCCGGAGGGGCTGTGGGACGCCGCATGTCGTAAGTAGTGGTAGGAGAAATGCAGATTTGGAGTAACGAGAATTACCAGTGAGTAACCACATCATTCTAGCAGCTCGGTGTCCCTCGGACGCACCTTGTAATTGCTGAGATAAACTTGGCCTAAGCAGGTGAACGTGTCACACGTCATCGGCCTTGTGACGCCGCGTGCATCTGGACGCCGGGGCGGCGCATGCGCACTTCTGGCGGCATCGGTCAGGCTCAGAAGCAGGCCCAGGATTATTGGATCAGCAGAATCAATGAGACATGTCCCCCCAGCTTCACTGACCCGCTGACTCCGCACGTGCAGGCGTGGCATCATGTGCGGAGCTGGGCGCAACTAGAGGCAAATTGCTAAAAAAAAAATCTGTGGGGGGGAGGCTGAATCTTTAAGCAATATGCAGAGTGGAGCTGCAGGGGCTCTTAGAAGGGGTAAAACAACAACAGTGCCTCATTAACATGCAAATGGTCTTTTAAAGACCTGTGAAGTGCTCGGGTGTGGCTGTATGTGTGCCCGGGAAGCTGTCTCATTCCAGGCTGCCACACCGACAGGGGGGGGAGGGAGTTGTTGTTGAAGCCCTGTGAGTCCAATGGGCGTTGCGCTCCTGTGCGGAGTCACGGGGCCCAGAGTGCTCTAATGCCTCCCTGCCCACTCCTGCCCAGACCCCGAGGTCTCTCCGGGGACTGAGGGCTCCCACCTCTTTCTCGATCACAAGAGTGTGCCCTGACACCTGCTGTGCTCCCGTACCCTCACCCCTCACCTCTACCTCTGCGGCCCTGGACCTCAGGCCCCCTCCCTCACTGGCTAGTGGCCCCCATCTTCCAGGTTCAAGCTCATCATTGGTACAAGTGCACAGACCGGCCTGCAATGGTCTGTAAAAACATCGGGTTAGCACCGCTTCTCAATGTGTGTAGGAAGGGCGCACGCACGTTCACTCTGCATTTACAGTGGGAAAGCGCCCTAAGGCCTCTCTCTTAAAGAGAATCAGCAAAACCCAGGAGGAAGATGAGAAATGTTTAGGGAAACACTACTTGAAGGGTAAGTGCCTACTATGGTTGTGATAATCGTAAGCTGTTTCCACTCCCCCTTGTGCCATTGCAACCACTGCCTTTGTAGGCCTCAACCCCCAACAAAGTCTCCCACCCTACAACCTTATCTGGTGAGTTTAAGACTACAGACCCCCGAATGCCAAGGAGTCCGTCGCACCCCCATTGTGAACCTCTGTCGCAGTGTGTTGGAACCTAAGAAGCCTCCTCCCCAGTGCGGGCGGGCCAAGGTCCCCCAGAGTACCAAAAGAGCCCCTCTATAAGAAGTGAAAAGGGGGAGGAAAGGCAGACACAGAAACAAGCACCTGCGTGCGCTCACAGCTGATCCAGTACAAGGTCTCCAGGGAAGGCTGCTTCACATCAAATAACTCTGTCTGACACCAAAGGAGTGGCCACAGGCAGGGCAGCTCATCCTGCTCCCCCAGAGCTCAGGGTTTCCCCTCACTTGTAACCTGTTGCCCAGGCCTGGTGATGTTGCATCTCTGTCCCCACCTTAGCCCTCTAGATTCTGCCTGGCCTTCGTGGGACCGGCTCGACTGTCGTCGCTTCGCGTCCTTTGGTCTCTGTTGTTGCCATCCTATAGGGCAACACCTCCCTGGGCTCTCAAGGGTCCCCGGGACTTGGGCCAGTCCCACGCATCGGCAGCTGCTGTCGAAAAGTGAGACCCTCCCTGGTCTATGATCCGCAGCTTTAAAGGAAAGAATAACGCACATTTTAAGTTCAGCTGTCTGAAGTGCTGCTTGACTGCCATAGGTTTCCCATTGTTGGACCCTAGTGGTATAGTCTAGAGAAATGTTCACAGGCCCGCCCCCTCCTTCTCCAGCTGCCAGGGGCCAGGCATTCATGCCACTTGCAGGATGTGGCCTCTCTTGTGGAAGTCGAGTAGCCTCGCCACTGTGACCTTCGGCCGGATGTCCGAGGGTGGCAGCCTCCCTGGCACTCTGTGAGCACATTCCACTGTGAACCGTTTTGAGGTCTTTCCTCCCAGCTGGTACTTGGGGAAAGCTCCATGCTTAACGATCCTTCCTGCACATAAACAATCATTAAAAAATGACGAGTTGCACCTGCTATATTTGCTGTATTCTGCAGCACACATAGAAGTTACCGTTCACTCTTCCGGATTGTTTATGTGCACAGAATACATGGTCCTTAGACTTCGTGTTCTGAGGAATGGTGAATCGTCATGCTCGTAGAATAATAGCCTGCTATGGCAGTCGTTGAACCTATGAATACATTGGATGAAACATGGATTATAGAAGAAAAATTTAATTGAATAAAAAAATGGATTAAACTCAACTGAAAAAGGATTGTTGGAAACATATTTACTTGAGAACCCGAATTTCGCATTGCACTCTGGCACGGGGGTCTGACGAGGTTGGTACACAGACATAATATCGACTCCAAAATATCGTTTGGACATATCGACTCCAAAATATCGTTTGGAGAAAATATCGACAGGACAGAATATCGACAGCCAAAATATCGTTTTTAAGGTAAGTGAAGTAATATCGTTTGTAAGGTAAGTGAAGTAATATCGGGCTTTTATTTTTAGGGTTCAGGGTCAGTTTTTGGTTTTTGGGTAAAGGGCTATTTTTAGGGTTCAGGGTCAGTTTTGGGTTTTTGGGTAAAGGGGTATTTTTAGGGTTCAGGGTCAGTTTTGGGTTTTTGGGTAAAGGGGTATTTTTGGGTTCAGGGTCAGTTTTGGGTTATTGGGTAAAGGGGTATTTTTAGGGTTCAGGGTCAGTTTTCAGTTTTTGGGCAAAGGGGTATTTTTAGGGTTCAGGGTCAGTTTTCAGTTTTTGGGTAAAGGGGTATTTTTAGGGTTCAGGGTCAGTTTTCAGTTTTTGGGTAAAGGGGTATTTTTAGGGTTCAGGGTCAGTTTTCAGTTTTTGGGTAAAGGGGTATTTTTAGGGTTCAGGGTCAGTTTTCAGTTTTTGGGTATTATTTTATTATATTTTATTACTATATATATATGTTTAATAAATATGAAATAAAAAAATATTTATTTAACTTTCATTAATTATTTAATTATTATAAGTTAATTTAAGTAATTTTAAGTATATTTTAGTAATTAATTATTAATATTAATTTAATTTAACACTGTTTTTAGTAAATACGATATTTTTTTACAACTATATTTTTGTAAACGATATTTTTAACTTGATATTTTTGTACTTACCTGTTTGTAGATAGAAACTCGATATTTTGACTGTCGATATTTTCTCAACGATATTTTTGATGGTCGATATTCTGTCCGTCGATATTCTTTCAGTGATCCGACGAGGTTCTCTAATTTTGCAGTTTCACTTCATTCGCACCGGCGAAGCGCGTCTACAGGGTTGCACGCAGTATTACCGAGCCTGTGAGCATGAGAAAAATTGAGAAGTAAAAGCGGGTGTGCATTCTACCTTTTTGGTTTTTGCATGTAACACCACGCTCCGCCATTCTCTTGTGAATATGCCCCTTGGTGTCTTAGATTGAGCGGCTGTACGGGCCTCTAGGCTCGTGTCAATAGTATCTGGCTCTCCAATTCCTGTGAGCGATAGGAGTCACCATCAGAGTGCGCCTGCGTTCACTGCTTTCTTTCGGACCATTATCTGGGTCTGGTCCATCAGGGTCAGCTCTTTAGCACCACCATACCCTGGATAATCACGGCAATTGTTACAAGGCCTAGTAGATCTCCTCTCGCCAGTCACTGAGGGATTGCCCCGCACGCCCACACCACCAGCCGCCACATTTCCCTCTGCTCTGGGACCATATCAGACTGAGAGCCGGGGCTTCACTACATCGGGTCGGCCACCACTCTACCCCTGAGCACCAACCCAATCCCGCCCCCCAGTAGGGTGGTGGCTGCCCAGCACCCCCACAGGGTAGGACCCTGGCAGACAGAGGCACTGGCCCCAAGCATGATGCAACAGCTTTCCCTCTTGAGCCAAGAGCCAAGCCCGGGTCAGTCTAGCCTCCTCCTGCAGCAATTCCCCTGGGTCTCGTCTCCCAGGCTGGGCCCGAGCCAAGCCCGGGTCAGCCAGGTGAGCTATGTCGGCCGGTCTAGAGGCCCCGCCCTTGCAGCCGAAGCTGGACCCTCACAGTTCACAAGGCCCCCTCCCCAGGGCAGCGCACATGCCCAACTCCTGTTCCCATCACAGGGAGTGGGGAGAAAGAACCTCCCGCACACCACTGGCACCACCAGCACCAGGGCCCTGTACCGGCCACCATCTTGCTGATCTGTGGCCAGGCCTTAGTCCAAATCTGCAGGGTTAGGAAACATCGCCCGGTCTTTCCACTGTGCCGGATCAGGTGATGCTAGGCTCTGACAGCTCCAGGTTGTCAAGGCGGCCAAAACTCCCAACTTTGAAAAGGAGGAGAAATGCTTCTGCCGCCAGCGGGTGCAGGAGCTTAGAGTCAAGCGTACAAATCCATGCGCCCCAGTCCACGACCGCCCCATTCTTTAGCTCCACAACATCCATCCTCTCTGGGGCACACACCAATCCCTGACCCCACTGACTTTTCAACCTCTGAACCAACCCACTCAGCAGGGAACTCACCAGCCTCTTCAGCATCTCCATCATGACAGCAGCCTTACAAGAGAGGTGGAATCACGCAGAGGTCAGACTCCTCCTCAAGAAACCCTTCGAACCCAGTGAACTAAAAAAGTATCGCCCAATCTCCCTGCTCCCTTACCCGGCCAAAGTACAAGAGAAGGCCATCAACAAACAGCTTACTGGGTACCTGGAATATAATCACCTACTTGACACCTCCCAATCAGGATTCCAGGCCAACAACAGCACTGCGACTGCCCAGATCACTACCACAGACGACATCAGAACCCTCCTCGACCGCGGAGAGATGGTGGCCCTGATCCTCCTCGACCGCTCTGCTGCTTCCGACACGTTTTCCCGGATGTATGTCATGACAACGCGGGCTTTACCCCGCGCTGCCATTACGACGCATCCATTACAACGCAAGTCGTTACAACGACTTGCGCTGTAGGCCCTGGATTGTGGAATAGTTTAATTTTCTATTCCAACTCCAACCCACGTAACAGTAAGGAAGGTGTTGGAATAGAAAATAAAACTATTCCTTCACCAAGAGCGCCCTCCAGCGCAAGTCGTTGTAACGACTTGCGTTGTGATGGCAGCGTCTTAATGGCAGCGCGGTGGAAAGCCTGCATTGTCAAGGCTGTCTCCCCGTTTTCCCACCACACCCACATCAACAAACTCTACAACATCAGCATTCAGCAAGACGCCCTCAAGTGCATCGCCTCCTTCCTTACAGGACACACACAGAGCATCCGGCTGCATCCCTTCACCTCCGAGCCCCAAAACATTGTATGAGGCGTGCCCCAAGGATCATCCCTCAGCCCCACCATGTTCAGCTTCTCCATGACCCCCCTCGCAGACATCATCAGATCCCACGGCCTCAACATAATTGCCTACCCAGACAACACTCAACTCATCCTCTTGCTCACTGAAGACCCTTTCACCACCAGAATCAACTTCTGCAATGCCATGACCACGTAGCCAACTGCATGAGAGACAACTGTCTTAAACTCAAACTCAGCTCGACGGCAGCAGAACTCAGACAAACATCCACACCCACAGACCATGCACAAAACCTAGGCATCGTCCTCGACAGCCAACTGACCATGAAACGACAAGTCAACGCAGTTGCCTCCTCCTGCTTCTGCACACTTTACATGCTCCGCAGAATCTTCAGATGGATCCCAGTCAATACCAGAAAGACCGTCACCCAGGCCGTACGCACCTGCCGCCTCGACTGTAGCAGTGCTCTCTACACAAACCTCTCCACCCAGCTCCTTAAAAGACTCCAGACCATAGAAATGCTGCAGCCAGACTCCTCTTAGACCTCCCCAAACAAACCCACATCGCCTCCACCTAAGAGACCTCCACTGGTTCCCCATCCAAAAGAGATAGCAGTTCACGATCCTCACGCGCGCCTACAATGCTCTGCACGATCAAGGACCGGCGTACATCAACCATCGACTGAACTTCCACCTATCCACATGGCACCTGCGCTCCTCCTCATTAGCCCGTGCGCACTCCCACGCGTCCGTTACAACCGCAACAGGGCCCGCCCCTTCTCCTACATCACCGCCAAGACCTGGAATGCCCTACCCCTCCATCTTCAAACAGTACCCTGCCTGGCGGGCTTAGGAAGAAACACAAGACATGGCTCTTCGACTGAGACGTCGCACCCACGGTGCCCAGACACACCTATGGGTGACAGTGCTGTGCTATACAAATGCTGATCGATTGATTGATCCCGCCCGTCTATTAATTTTCCCCAAGTCTCTCTCTCTCTTTTTCTGCCTCCACTGGCTCCTGCTCTTTAAATATATTTCTCTTTCTGTATGATTGTGTTTCCTCTCTCCTCTCTTCCACTCCCCTTCCTTCTGCTTTTCCCTTTCCTCTTTGCATTTCTTTTCTTTTCCATCTACTTTACCCTCCACTTTTCCATGACTTCTTTTCTTCCATTTTCTTTCATCTCTTTACTTCTCCCGCCCTTTCTCTATCTCTCACACACTAACTCCTTCTCTTACTCTTTGTGTCTTTATTTCTGTATTGTCTTTCACTGAGTCTCCTTTCTTTCTTTCTTTTTTCTTTCTTACTTTCATTCTTTCTTTCTTACTTTCATTCTTTCGTTCTTTCTTTCTCTCCTTCTCTCTTTCTTTCTATCTTTCTTTCTCTCTCTCTCTCTTTCTTTCTTCTTCTCTTTCTTTCCTTCTTTCTTGCTTTCTTTCTTTCTTTCTTCCTCTCTTTCCTTCTCTTCTCTTTGTTTCTGATGTTCTTTCTCTGTCAACCGATTATGATTTAACTTTTTCTCTCTCTTTCACTCTGTCTCGTTTCTTATCTCTCTTTAATGTTTTTTATAATCTTTGTTCCTCGCCCCTCGGTCTGTTTCAGTATTGTCTCTCATCCTCTGTCTCTCTCTGTAGTCTCTCATGTTGTCTCTCGCTTTTCCTCCCTCCCTCCCTCATCTAGTCGTTGTCTCTTGTTTGTGTATTGACGCTCTGCCCTCTCTCTCTCTCCTCCCCTGCCTCCCTTTCTCTCCTTTTCTTCTGCCTTGTCTCTCGTTGTTTTCCTCTCCATGCTTCCTCCCTCTCTCGCCGTGTCTCTCCCTGTCTGTCTGTTTCTTCTCTCTTTCTCTTTCCCTCATCTCTCTCCCTCCTGCCCTCTTTCCTTCTGTTTGGCTGGTTCTGCCCTCTTTCCCTGTTTCTCTGTTTCTCACCTCTATCCTCTCCTCCTCTCTGCCCTTTCTATTCGCCCTTCTCTTTCCTCCTACCTGTGTCCTCGCTCCGTCTCCCTCCCACACATACATAATTTATGGCATATCTGGAGGAATAAATGTACTCCAATAAATTGTTATTGTAACACACTGTGGCAATAAATCTGGCGGGAGCCTGCTGTGACCTTTAGTGGTGGGAACAGACACAGCGCGTGCAGCGGCTGCCGCCACTGGGTTTATGACCTGATGGGGGTCCTTGGGGGTACACAACCCCGGCGGACCCGGAAGTGCACAATGTCACTTTCACCATCCGGGCAGGGGAGGGCTGGGTGAAGTCCCACATGTGGGGGAGTGCTGAGATGCCAGGAAGGGGGGGTCACCGTGATGTCCCGCATGTGGGGATGTGGGCTGAGATGCCAGGAAGGGGAGGGACGGGTGATATCTCGCATTTATTTATTTATGCGTTTTTATATAGCGTGGACAGACTTTGCCCAAAAAAGGGTCAGAGCGCTTCACAATAGGAACAGTAACGTTACACGAGGAGAACATTACAAGTCTGCATGTTACAAAAGCAAACGATACATTACATGAGCAAAAAGTGACAATTGTGCATGTAACAAAAGCAAACAAGATACAAGAAAAGGTATAATCAATCCTGCAATAAGTGTCAGTCACTCAAAACACAAGCACACACCAGGAAGGCACCTCTATAGGCACGGAGAATAGAATTTCCTGTAGTGAAAGAGCTTCCTTCAGGGAATAGAGAGGGAGTGAATTAGATTTGGAAGTGTCTTTGAAGGAGGAGAGCTTTGAGGTCAGTTTTGAAGGATGTATGACGTTACAACGCATACATTCACAACGCATACCATTACAACAAAACTTTTACAACGCAGGATCCATTACAACGCATGCTATTACAACGCATGCCATTACAACGCAGATGCTATTACAACGCATGCCATTACAACGTAAGTATGGGTAAGTATTTTTTTTAAAGTAATGGGAATGTAATAGTAGTGTGTTGGATAGTGTAGGGGTTAAAATTACTATTCTAACTCCATGGGGGCGTAATTGTAGGGTAAGTGTTGGATGGTGTAGGGGTTAAAATTACTATTCTAATTCCAGGGGGGCGTAATAGTAGGGTAAGTGTTGGATGGTGTAGGGGTTAAAATTACTATTCTAATTCCAGGGGGGCGTAATAGTAGGGTAAGTGTTGGATGGTGTAGGGGTTAAAATTGAATTAAATACTTACTCATACTTACGTTGTAATGGCATGCGTTGTAATAGCAGCTGCGTTGTAAAGGCATGCGTTGTAATGGATCCTGCGTTGTTAAGGACCCTGCGTTGTAAAAGTTTCGTTGTAATGGTAGTGCGTTGTTTTAGTTGCGTTGTAATGGCTGTTTCCTGTTTTGGAGGACCGGGAAGAGGTGGTGGTCTGGAGCTGAGGCGGAAGTGAGTTCCAGATTCTCACCTCGTTGCCTGAAAAGGATTGGGCCATCGCATGTGGGGTGGGCTGAGGTGCCAGGAAGGGGAGGGCTGAGTGATGTCTCACTTGTGGGGGTGGGGCTGAGATGTCCGGAAGGGGTGAGATGGGTGATGTCTCACATGTGGGGGAGGTCTGAGATGCCGGGCAGGGGAGGGCCGGGTGATTACACACACTGCTTTAGAAACACGTTTCTATTACCTGTAGAGGGGCTAAAATAGAAGCTAGTAAACAACTATCTTGTGTCGGGGGTCATCCTACACCGTTGTAAGGCAGTCCCCTTGGTGGGATCCTATTTTTCCAGTAAACACTTTGAGATGCTTCTGAAAACACGGGGCAGAGTTTTCTTCGCTCCAAGTTTCCATGTTACAGCTTGTGTGCCCGGAGTCCCCAGCAATGCCCCAAACTAGGCCTACTGCAATGACACAAACTCTTCATGACCCACCCAGGTCTGCCCAGAGACTTTGCCAATGTATTCACAATCAATAAGAAAGGCTTACTGCCTTTGACAATGCAATCACACTTGTTTAACCAGCTTCCCACGGTATGCCATTAACATCAGAGAGACCACGGAGAGGTTCAAGCAGATATAAAACAGAGTAAAACATTAACATGACACCTGAACTCACTTGTAAAAGAAATCTGGCCAGACTTGAAAAATCATGTTATTATTGACAATGGAGTTCACTAAGGAGGCAGAAAAAACTCTATCCAGACTCAGTTTTTGATTAGGGATCCATAGATCCTCCATACAGAGAAGTGTGGCTCAATGGTTAGAGCGGCAGACCCTGATGCAGAGGTCTGGCCCGGGACCAGGGTTCAATTCCCGCCTCGGCGACCTTGGGCTCAATTTCCTCGGACCTGATAGTTCTCGCCACGGTGTCTATTCCAATCATGGAGTCCCACTCTGCAACTCTGGGCAATAGCTTGCTTAATCTCCACAACGGCCCCCACAACGCTAAGGATGCCTGGCCTCCACCTTGGGGGTGCCCAGGAGTGGACACCTCACAGGGAAAGCCAGGATGGGTTCCACAGCGGTATGAGTACAAGCGCCGAGATGCCTGTGGGTAGTCGCGCGCTATACAAGTGCGTAATCATTTCATACAGCCTCTGCCCCAGTATTTCCTTCCTGGTGGCGGACCCCAGTCTCAAGTGCCCCCTTCCAAGGACCTCCTGGCCCCTACACTTGGTTTATCCCAGTTATTTAAATGGTGTCCATAGCTGTGATTTCCTTTTTCAAATGGGTCCTCCCTCAGGGCGCACTGCCGGCCTCGACTCTAGGGCAGCTTCACCAGCAGGGTTAGGACCCAAGGCCCTTGCACGGCTCCTGGATCCCCAGGCGGCTGGGCTGGGGCCACCACAGACAGGCTCTCCTCCTTCTGTGGGTGGGTAGAGGCCAGCAGTCCCTTCCTCCAGCAGGCACTCCTCCTTCTGGGGGCGGAGGCCAGCAGTCTCCCTCCAGCAGGCTTTCCCAGACAGCCCACATCTCTCCTTGCAGGAGTCTTGTCCAGGAGGTTGTCCCCACTTGAGAGGCAAATCATCAATCAGGGAACCTGGCCCTGGAGTTCAGGTGTGCCCCACCCCCATGCACTGGCCCTTGCACTTGGAGTGCATGCCCACTGACCTCAGTTTCTACCCAGCATGGATCCTGTGTATGTAGCTGTGACTGTGGTTTCTAGAGGGTCATCTCTGGAGTTGATCTTGGATAGGCTGAAGTTGTTATCACTCAAGCCCAGCAGGAAGAGGGGGCGGGAGCTTGGTATTCCATGAAAGGGAAGTCTATGACAATGACACAGAAGAGAGAGAGACGCCTCACTTACCTGTTGCACACACCTGCCTCCAGCAACACTGCCCTGAAGTAGGAGGCAGGAAGGGACAGGGACCCTCTCTGCTCTTCACTGGGGCATCTGCCCCCCTCCTTCCTTTCACACAAGCCGGGTCCACTTCCAAGGACCTCAGGAATGCTCCTACAATCCACACCGACCTGGCAGGCTCCTTCCATCTGCCCTCTGTTATATCCTCACACTGGAGGCGGGGGATTCGCTTCCCTGGACAGTAAAGCACAAGAGACGGACACCGTGCTCTCAGTATGCACACACACATACAACATGCACATCATACATGCAGAGTGCACACGCGCACACGCTATACACATATCCGATGCAGCCTACCAGACACCACTACCCCAGCTGGCCAGCTGGCCGTCTAGGATAGGTTGCAGCTCATAATCCAATTTTAAGAGAGCGTGCACGGAGTGACACTTTAACAGGAAGGCTGACCACCGAGGGGGAGGGTCACAAACCAGAGGTCAGAAAGTGAAAGTCATTAATGGGAGGTTCCACTTCTTGGAACCCATTTTCACAATTTGTCTGTGGAGCTTTATCAATGTAAAGATCTAAAGAGATTTGTCACAACAAGTGTAATAGTAGGTACTACCATTTCCTCTCAAGCTTGGAAGGATACTCGCCACCAAGGGCACCCCACCCATCAAATTCCACACTATCTACCATCCTCCCGGAGAACATACCCTTTTCCCCAAAAGAAATAACAGACCTAATAACACAATTCTCCTTGTCCGACACTAAAGCCGTTTTCTTGGGTGACCTCATTATCCACTGGAATGACCCAGAAGACCCCAATGTCCTGAACCTCTCCAACCTTATGGAAATACATAACCTCAAGCAACTCTGCAATAAACCTACTCACATCAAAGGTGCAACACTAGATGCGATCAAAACAAACAACGATTTGATCTCCTTGAGTGAAAATACTCCCATTGACTGGTCCGACCACCACCTCATTCTGTTCAAGATTGACTCACAGGCCAGTCTCCAACCCACTTGTGCTATCAAACCTAAATTCTTAACCAGAAACATCAAAGAAATACCTCTTTCCGAACTTGAAGCCAAGATTCATCCCCGTCTTCAACTCCATCCCTCATCATGGTTGGCTGATGACCTCACATCTCACTTCAACTCAAGAATGACAGAGGTCTTAGAGCTAGTTGCTCCTCTCAAACTCAAACAACTGTGGAGAACCAAATCAAACCCTGGTTTAACGTGGAGCTGAATTATGAACAGCGTCAACTCAGACAAACGGAAAGGTCTTGGAGACAAAACCTCTCGTCCTTGCACCTTGCACCATCTTAGATCTGCGCGGCGGTCATACAATAAACACATCTTCATGGAAAAGGCATAATTTTTCTGCAACCAACTAGACCGGGCAAAAAACAGACCAAGAGAACTCTTCAACATTGTTAAAAGCCAAACTGCACTCCCTCTCAAGAAATCGAAGCCACCATTGAGCGCTGTGAAGAATTTGCCACTTTCTTTACCAGCAAATTCACTAAAATGGATCAATCCTTCTTACAAACTGCTAACCCCCCATGCCCCTCAACCTGCCGCCCTTCAACCTCCCTGGTCCACTCGAAAATAGCCCTCAACATAGACAATCAGCCATACCTCCAGCTAAAAAACTATGCACATTGGTCTGACTTTGAATTAATGTCGGTAATCGAGGTCTTCAAGATAATTTCAAATCTAAAACCTTCCGCCCACACCATGGACCCCCTCCCTTCCAGAATTATAAAAGAACTCAACCACATCATCTCCCCCTTCTGGACAAAAATCATCAACGCCTCCATCACCTGGACAAAAATCATCAACGCCTCCATCACCTCAGGCTGTGTCCCAGACTACCTTCAACTAGGACAAATCACACCCATTCTCAAGAAACCTGGGGCTGACCCTAACGATCTTAACAACCTCAGACCTATCTCTAACCTACCATTCCTTGCAAAAACATTGGGGAAATGTGTTCTCCTCCAACTCAATATTCATATTGATAAGTTCAACCTCCTTGATGCCTTTCAATCTGGTTTCAGAAAAGGCTGTAGCACGGAAACAGCTATGCTCAACGTCTCCGACGCCATTCACAAGGCCCTAGACGAAGGTGATGCCTGCCTACTCATCCTTATTGACCTATCTGCTGCATACGACACAGTAAACCATCCAGCTCTTCTGGAGACCCTGTCAAAACGGTTCGGCAATAATGGCACAGTTCTTAAATGGTTCACCTCCTTCCTTCAACACCGCTCACAACAAATTAAAATTAACTCCTGTCTCTCAAAGCCAACTAAAGTCACTTTTGTGGTCCCGCAAGGCTCGAGCCTCTCCCCGTCCCTCTTCAATCTCTTCATGGAGCCCCTCACAATCATAATGAAAAAAGCCAGAGTGAATTACCACCTTTACGCGGATGACACCCAAATCTATTTCAGGATCAAGTCGCCCAGTGACATCCAACACCTCAATACCACCCTAACCGAGATACAAACTTGGTTCTACGTTAACCACTAAAAGATCAACCCGGACAAAACGGAACTAATCCTTTTGTCTCCAAAAAGTAACCATCGCCCAATCCAAGAGTGGCTCAAGAATCTAGTTGCCCTAAGTTAAGTCTCTAGGCATCACTCTTGACAAGAACCTGTCAATGGAGGCTCACATCAAAAACTCTGCTAAAAGTGCACTATTCTCTCTTAAACATCTCAAGAAACTGAAACCTTTCCTACCCAACGATGACCTCAAGACAGTAGTCCAATCCCTAGTTCTCTCTAAAATCAATCACGGGCACGCCATCCTTACTGGGACTCCAAAAGCTCACCTAGCCCCTCTAAGGGCAGTGCTGAACATGTCCGCCCGACTCGTATCTGGAGTCAAAAGATTTGAACACATCACTCCAGCTCTGAACTCCCTCAATTGGCTCCCCATGGAAGGGAGATGTATCTATAAACTGACCTGCATCACACACAAAACCCTTCACTCTCCTGACCCCAACTACTTAAATAACAAACTGAGTAGAGCAGGTCAATCCAGACCGCTGAGAAGCTCCAACTCACTCCTTCTTATTCCTCCGAAAGTGAAAAAGAAAAGTACCCAATACTGATCGTTTTCGGGCAACGCGCCCAGGATTTGGAACGCTCTCCCTGGAGTGCTCAGATGCAACCCCTCCTTCTCCTGTTTCAAAAGGGACCTGAAACTCCATCTCCTTAACAAATACTTTCATGACCAACGTCAACTAACCTAGTCCTCCTTATCTGAGTTGTCTCCTCCCTATCTGGACATTCAAGAATAGTGCTGACCGGACTATGTTATGTTATGTTATGTTATTTTTTATTTGTTAAGCGCGCATACGCCCGAAGGCTTCTTGGCGCTGGAGAGAATCAAACATAACAGTACATAAAAAGACACAAATCACTACTTACAATAAACCTGAGAAAAAAGAAAAGTTTTGAATGTCTTCCTAAAGGTGAGGAGGTCCCTGCTGTGTCGCAGAGTCAGGGGGAGAGAGTTCCACAATGAGGCCGCTAAAAATTGGAAGCTGCTACCTCCCTGACGTTTCCTTTTAAAACGGGGAACCTCAAGTAGGTCGTGCTGGGCAGATCTCAAGCTGCGCGAGGGTTGATATCTACGCAGTAGTTGTCTAAGAAAGATAGGGCCCTTACCTTCCAAGGCCTTAAACACAATGCAGCCCACCTTAAACATTGCTCTCTGCTCCACAGGCAGCCAGTGCAAGGTCTCCAGTCCATGTCTAATCGATTCCCACTTCGGGACTTTACAAATGAGTCTCGCTGCTTGATTTTGCAGATATTGCAATCTTTTCAGCTGGCCAATAGGAGCCCCCAAATAGAGGCCATTTGAAAAATCGATGTGAGAAAGGACAAGAGCACTGACTGTTTGGATTAAAGCCATACCTGTGAGGAGATGTGCTATTTTCTTGATCTTCCTCAATTGGAAAAATCCCGTGGAAACCACTGTTCCAATTTGACTTTCCAAGGAAAGATCCTCACTGAGAGTCACTCCTAAGCTTTTAGTTGTACGAGATTTTTTAGGAGGTGAGCCCATGTCCGATGGCCAAAAACAAGGGTTCCAACTGATCTCACTCTTCCCAGGTAGAATGAGCTCAGTTTTTCCCGGGTTTAGCTTAAGGTGATTTAGCGACATCCACCTTTGAATAAAAGACATGGTTGCTCGAAAATCCTCAGCCGCGTTGTCTGCGTTTAAAACAAAGACCAACTGCAGATCATCTGCATAGTTGTACACATCAACATTAAACTGTTGTAGGGAGAACAAAAGAGGCCGCATATACAAATTAAATAATAAAGGGGACAAGGAAGATCCTTGGGGAACCCCACAGAAGGAGATATTTTTAGGGGCTGTAAAAGAACCCAGACGAACCGACTGGGTACGTTCTGAAATAAAGGACCTGATCCAAGCCAAAGCCGAATCTCGAAGTCCGGCCTGTTCGACACGGTTGACCAAGATGGTATAGTCAACCGTGTCGAACGCGGCGGACAGATCTAATAACACCAAGGCCTGGTGCAGGTCCCCGTCAGCATTAGACCTCAAGGTGTTCTGAACGGCCAGTATCACTGCCTCGGTGGAATGACCTGGCCGGAAACCTGCCTGGTTAGGTTGTAAATAACCAGAGGTTTCCACAAAACTCGATAGACAATTGGTCACATGGGCCTCCAATATTTTGGATAGGTAAGGCAGTAACGATATTGGTCTATAATTTGAGAGGTCGGAGGAATCAATGCCGGGTTTCTTTTTTAGAGGGATCAGCAAGGCCTGTTTGAAACTGACCGGGACAGTCCCAGACATCAGGGAGTTATTAAGCAAAGGAAGTAGGCTGTTGGGAATTGCCCGACCAATCTCCCTCATTATTTGAGGAGGACAAACATCCTGAGGAGACCCAGACTTAACTCTGGTCAGCAGATCTGGGAGGATTTGGTCAGTAATTAGAGGAAAAGAATGCAAAGTAAGGGGGTTAAAAAAGGTATCATCTATCGGCATGCAAGCTGGCAGCCTAGATAGAGTATCCTTAATCGATGCTATCTTGTCATAAAAATAATCATTCAAGGAGTTACATAGAGATTGTGAGGGGACAACTGGAGGAGAAGTTCTCTCATCATTGCACAACTCAGTCACAATCCTGAAAATTTCTTTCGACTTATTAGTCGCATTAAGTATTTTAGAAGAGAAATAATCAGTTTTGTGAGTGTGCAGTGTTTTTTGGTAGGCTTTACGGATTAGGCAGTATGCAATCCTAGCATGAGGGCAGTAGTTAGTACGCCATGTCCTCTCATATTGCCTCACTTCAAGTTTTAATTTCCTCAACTCCGGTGTGTACCACCTATGTGCACCCACACCGCGTGAGTTATCGAAGCGAGTGAGAGGGACACATGCATTAATGGCCAAATTAAGCCATTCTTGAAGCCTACAATCAGTAGTCTCCACATCCAAGCTCTGTTCTGGCAAGGTAGACTTTAACAAATTTAAAAAATTTGAAATGTCCAAAGAGGACCATTTCCGAATCAGACTGGTAGCCTTCAGTTTAAATTGGGGGGCTTTCACAACACAAAAAGAGAAACTGATAATAAAATGATCAGACCAACTACATGGTTTAATATCAATAAAATCAATAGGTAGGTTCAATGACCAAATTTGATCGAGACTATGGCCCTTTTGATGAGTTTGAGTGTCTATATGTTGTAATAAATTCAGATCACTCAAAAGAACCTTCATTTCAGCTGCTAGGGGGTCTAATAGTATATTGTCAAACCAGAGATTAAAATCCCCGATCAAGAGTAATTTAGAATTATTGGTGGTCAGCATGGCCAGTTGCTCAGCAAGAATAGCAGGAAACATAGCCATGTTTTGGGGCGGGCGGTATAACAAAACCACCACAAGTGTCCCATTAACAGTATCCAGCTTGACAACAATGTTCTCCACGTTAGGTAAGTCCAAGGAGGAGAGTTGTCTAAGTTGATGTTTCTTATTAGAAATGATGGCCACCCCGCCCCCAATTTTACCTGCCGATCGTAGCACAGACATAATGTAATACTCAGCAGGCAAGGCAGCCAAGATGTTCGGTAGAGAATCCAATGTGAGCCATGTCTCGGTCAACAAAAGTAAGTCCGGTTTAAGATCGGATAGCAACAAAAAAATGTCCATCTGATGTTTGGGCATAGAGCGAGTGTTTAAATAAACACATTTAAAATTACAAATAGCACCAGCCGTACTTTCCAGCACCGTGTAATTAGAACCAGGGTCCATGGCTATATTAATGGGATTGGTAATGCCTAGGCGAAATGTCCGTTTCACCGTATTAAGGGGTACGGGGGGGCATGTGGTAATAGTGGGTCGCAACGCTAACAGGTCAGCGGATGTATACATTACTGGACCAACAGGGTCCTTAGCCCCTAGCCCCGGACGCTCGCGGACGAGCGCAGACGAGCTTGACTCTTTCTTTTATTGCTCTCTCCCCTTCTCTCCACTGCATATTTACCTACCATTCTGTATTTTTGTTCTGTGGTTTGCTTCCTTACTTCCTACTATGTAATGTAATGTCCTTCTGCTGTTTACTGTGTGTTTGTAAAGCGCTCTGATACCTACGGGTCAAACTAGCACTATATAAAACTTTAAATAAATAAATAGATAAGTGCTGAGTAGACCCATCAAGATTCAAACCTGTGGATTTCTGATGCACTTATAGAACACCCCAGAGAGAGAGTTTAAATCCCATGGTAGACAGCATAAACCACCCTCAGGTACCACACACGCTGAAGACAGCTTCCTACCCTCCAACATCTGCCCGAGCCAGGGTAGGATATATTGACCCCTGCCCCCAGCGGAGATCTGTCATCTTCACCTCATGTGCTGCTGCCTCTTCTCATCTCTGCCCCTCAGACCTTCCTATGTCTAGTCACCCTGGTGGGTGCCTCACCAATGAAATGCACAAGGCCAAACTGGGTGTAATTCATTCAGCTGTGTTAGCGGTAGCAATGTTCACAATTCCTTAGAAAGATCACATGGAGATTTTGCATTTTGGGACCTCCCTGCCTTTTTTTCGGCCTCTGCTTGATGGATCACCCCAAAACTTTCCAAGAAGGAGATGATCAAAAAGAGCTCTTTTTTTAGAAAGTTTTGTGAAGATTTGTCAAACGGCGCCAGAGTTATAAGCAAACCAAAAAAAGGCTTTTCCTATGAAAACACCATCCTAACTATAACTAGAGTGGGAGTCCAAGTGCCTATCTTCTGCTTTAGGGTGACCTTCACCTCGCCATGCCATTCTGACTCATGTTGGTGTCTGTCTCCTGACGTTTTTCTTGTTGGCAGCTCATTCTGCCCCCAACTTGCTAACTGCTCTTCTTGTTTCTGCTGTCTGCTCCATCTGCCCCCTGACTCTATTTAACTGCCCCTTTTTGCATCTTTTGCTCCTCTTACTGCTCCATTTTGCATCTTGGTCTTTTCTGTCAGTTTTTGCCCCCGACTTGCTCCGCCGATCATCCTTTACCTTCTTGCCGCTCCTGCTGGACTTTCCCGCTCTCCCCACCAGACGTACCTAATCTTGCTGAGCCCGCCCCCACGCACTCCACCCCCTCTCCAAGACCTACTTAATGTGGACGCAGCACGGCCGCACAGTGGACCCATGCAGCGGGCACACAGCCGACGTGCCAAAGGTAAGCCCGCCTGCGCTCATCCAGGCCTGGACTGCGCCCAGCACCAGGAATCCTGGTTCAAAGCCCTCTGCGGCTACACCGCTGAAGAACTCCACCTGCTCAACCCTGGAGGGCGCCACAAACGCTGCGGCCGAGCCACACCTCAGGCACCGGTGGAATCCTCTGCCTGCTCGCACTGCTACTTCACCTGCCTCCACACACCCGCTCCTACGACCCATGCACACACCGCACCCCTCATCAAGCCAGGAATCAAGACCAGCACCCACACAGCACCACACCCATCCTACACAACAGTACTCACTCGCATGCCTGCTCCACAACACATGCTCACTTGGCAAGCAATCCACCGAGATTTGGGACCTCATCGACTCCAATGCACCGGTCCGCCTCTTCCTCACCGAAACCTGGCTCAACTCAACACTGGTGCCAGACAACCCCGCAGCCATCCCTACTGGACACAAAATCCTGCACCAGGACTGACCACATAAACCAGGAGAAGGACTTGCCATCATCCTCAGTGACACCATGAAGTGGAGCTCTAACACTGACCCAGAAGCCACTATTAAGGAACTTATGCACGTCAAGCTTCAGGCAGGCAGTAATACCACAATCAAGGGCCCCCCTGTCTACTGGCCCCCAGTACCTGGCACACACTTCAGTGAACTCCTTATCGACCTCACCGCACCCCTCGCCATGGCCGCCGAAGATTTCCTACTCCTAGGCGATCTCAACTTTCATCTTGAGGACCCCACAGATTCCAACTCCACGGACCTCCTTGATGGTGTACAGAACATCGGCCTCCCCCAGGCCACACAAGGCCCTGCCCACATCACCTGACACACCCGGGACCCCAGCTTTTCCCCCAGCGACAAGGTTAAAGTCAGCCACATCAATCACATGTACGGACCACTCCATCATCCACGTCCACATAACAGGGCCATCCACCACCCCTATGGAGTCTAGCAGCACCACAAGCCGCTGCTGGAAGAAAGTCACAGACATGGAATGTGTCAATGCCCTCCAACTAATCTACTAAGGTCCCACCAAAGACCTCATCAGTGACACAAACAACTCCAACACCTGGAACACCACCTGCGGCAATACTGTGGCCCCCCTGCAAAATACCAAACTGAAAAGATCCATTAAACACATTAGATGGTTCAGTGCTGACCTCAGAGAATCCAAGGGAGTTTGCAAACTACTCACAAGGGAATGGAGAGCAACTTGAGGAAGCCCAGCAGGAAACATCTACAAGTCCGCACTCAGACACTAACAAAATCAAGTAAAATACATGGCGAGCATGGCCATTTGGATGAAAGAAAACTGTCAGCCAACCACCAACCTCTATCTCAAGCAGGGCAAAGCCTACATATGCTGCCAGGAGCCCCCTCTTTGGCACATGCTCTGCTTGTACCCTTCCTTGCTCCTGAGTTATGTCAAAGAAGAGTACAAGTCCATGCCTAACTACAAATAAACACACACTATGTTGTGCCTGAACAAGTGCAGAATACCTTTTCTCACCGATGCAGCATATTTGTGTAGTGTTTTGGACATAAGGGGCAGATGTATCAAAATACCTATTTGCGATTCTCATATAGCGATTTTTTGAGAATCGCTATTTGAGAATTGCAAAATTGTATGTATATAAAAAATTTAATTCTTTCAGCGATTTCTTAAAATTGCTTAATTGCGATTTGCAAATTGCTAATCGCAATTAAGAAATACTTTCCCATTCTTTTCTATGGGTCAGGAAGCCCATAGGAATGAATGTGAATTTATTCTCAATTTGTGATTCGCAATTTGAGAATCGCAAATTGAGAATAATTTCAAGGGTGCAAGGGTGTCATATGGACACCCTGATGCACCCCTGAAATTTACATGTGTGCGCATATGGCGCACATACATGCCCAAAGGGCATGTATGTGCGCCATATGGCACCTTCACAAATGCCAAAAAGTGCATTTGTGAAAGAAATCGCAAATGACCACCAACTTGAAGTTGGTGGTAACTTGCGATTTCTTAAGGAGAAATCGCAATAATATAATGATGCATAGCATTTAAGGAATTGCAATTTGCGATTCCTTAAATGCTTACGCAAAATTAAGGAATCGCAAATTTTGCGATTCCTTAATTTTGCTATGCAATTTCCTTCATACATACCGTTTAGCGAATTTTTAGTTGCAAACGCTGCTTTTTTTGCGAATCGCAGCGTTTGCGACTAAAAGTTACTTTAATTTGATACTTGTATAGCGCACTACTCACCCGCAAGGGTCTCAAGGCCCTTGTACGAATACCGCTGTGGAACTTTGATACATCTGCCCTTATCTCAATGAGGTACTCTAACACTTTATCAGTAATATCTGATGCAAGGATGCTAGATTGTGTATGTTAAACTTTGAGGACACCTACGGTACAATGGCTTTTAGGGTACATTAATGCCACCGTCAGACTCTCAATAGTCCAACAGATAGCTGAGCCTTCCTCTGGAATCAACAGTTTTTGTCTGCAGCATCTCAGAAAGCCTACTCCACTCCTGTGTGCAGTGGCCTTTTTTAATGTCCATTCATTCGGACCGAATTACCACAATTGTATGGGCCTTACCACTGGTGAAAAATGGCATAGCTCTACAATCATTGTACTGTATTGCATTGTATTGTAATTGCATTTATATAGCGCTTACTACCCCTGACGAGGCATTGCGCTTTTTCAGAGAAAAGTTTGTACCTAGCCATCATATCTGACTCTACTGTCCTTCAAATAATTTGTGCATGGAGGGTAACTGCCATGACAGCAGTTCCTGTCAATCGAGAGTGCTGTCCACAGGCCAGCGGACAACTCCACATTTTTTGTGGTATTGTCCTTATCCATCCTGACGGGGTTTACTTCGTCTTCGAAACTCTGAATCAAGCCCGTAGTTTTTTTTACTTCTGTCATGAGATTGGAATGAAGCCTCTTAAACATACTAGGAGCCCTAAGCAATTGTTTACATTTTGATAAAATCATCCTAAATATTAGATGCCCCTATGTTACTGCAATAGTACTTTTCCATTTCTGTTTTTTACTTTTACAAATCATTGTTTTCAAGTGTTTTAGTCTGATTTGTAACTTGAACTGGACCAGAATGAATAATTCCAAAATGCACAGATTTGCTGCAGGAAAAGAGATGTTCTCATGACACGGTGTCTTTTGTTAAACCCATATCTGGCTCCCGTACATTCCCAAGGCTTTGTGAGTAAAGGCGAGTATATAGCTTTAGAAGAGTAAACAGCTTTAACCAGTCTTGCAAAGGTTCGGATCATCTACAGTTTTAGTCGCATCTGCAGGTAAATGTGAAGAAGTAAGAACCTTTTTGGAACACTAGACAGCTCTATGAAGGGCCTCCCAAGTTGCCATGTCTTGACCCACGGTGTGATGGAGCGGCATTCTGTGCCATGTCTTGGCCCACGGTGTAATGGAGCGGCCTTCTGTGCCACGTCTTGGCCCACGGTGTAATGGGGTGGCATTCTGTGCCATGTCTTGGCCCACGGTGTAATGGAGTGGCCTTCTGTGCCATGTCTTGACCCACGGTGTAATGGAGCGGCATTCTGTGCCACGTCTTGGCCCACGGTGTGATGGAGCGGCATTCTGTGCCATGTCTTGACCCACGGTGTAATGGAGCGGCATTCTGTGCCACGTCTTGGCCCACGGTGTAATGGAGTGGCATTCTGTGCCATGTCTTGGCCCACGGTGTGATGGAGTGGCATTCTGTGCCACGTCTTGGCCCACGGTGTGATGGAGCGGCATTCTGTGCCATGTCTTGGCCCACGGTGTAATGGAGCGGCATTCTGTGCCATGTCTTGGTCCACGGTGTCATGGAGTGGCATTCTGTGCCATGTATTGGCCCACGGTGTGATGGAGTGGCATTCTGTGCCACGTCTTGGCCCACGGTGTGATGGAGCGGCATTCTGTGCCATGTCTTGGCCCACGGTGTAATGGAGCGGCATTCTGTGCCATGTCTTGGCCCACGGTGTCATGGAGTGGCATTCTGTGCCATGTCTTGGCCCACGGTGTAATGGAGTGGCATTCTGTGCCATGTCTTGGCCCACGGTGTAATGGAGCGGCATTCTGTGCCATATCTTGGCCCACGGTGTAATGGAGTGGCATTCTGTGCCATATCTTGGCCCACGGTATGATGGAGTGGCATTCTGTGCCATGTCTTGGCCCACGGTGTAATGGAGCGGCATTCTGTGCCATATCTTGGCCCACGGTATGATGGAGCGGCATTCTGTGCCATGTCTTGGCCCACGGTGTAATGGAGTGGCATTCTGTGCCATGTCTTGGCCCACGGTGTAATGGAGCGGCATTCTGTGCCATGTCTTGGCCCACGGTGTAATGGAGCGGCATTCTGTGCCATGTCTTGGCCCACGGTGTAATGGGGTGGCATTCTGTGCCATGTCTTGGCCCACGGTGTAATGGAGCGGCATTCTGTGCCATGTCTTGGCCCACGGTGTAATGGAGCGGCATTCTGTGCCACGTCTTGGCCCACGGTGTAATGGAGTGGCATTCTGTGCCATGTCTTGCCCACAGTGTAATGGAGCAGCCTTCTGTGCCATGTCTTGGCCCACGGTGTAATGGAGCGGCATTCTGTGCCGTGTCTTGGCCCACGGTGTAATGGAGCGGCATTCTGTGCCACGTCTTGGCCCACGGTGTAATGGAGCGGCATTCTGTGCCATGTCTTGGCCCACGGTGTAATGGAGCGGCATTCTGTGCCACGTCTTGGCCCACGGTGTAATGGAGCGGCATTCTGTGCCATATCTTGGCCCACGGTATGATGGAGCGCCATTCTGTGCCACGTCTTGGCCCACGGTGTAATGGAGCGGCATTCTGTGCCACGTCTTGGCCCACGGTGTAATGGAGCGGCATTCTGTGCCATGTCTTGGCCCACGGTGTAATGGAGTGGCATTCTGTGCCATGTCTTGGCCCACGGTGTAATGGAGCGGCATTCTGTGCCATATCTTGGCCCACGGTATGATGGAGCGGCATTCTGTGCCATGTCTTGGCCCACGGTGTAATGGAGCGGCATTCTGTGCCATGTCTTGGCCCACGGTGTAATGGAGCGGCATTCTGTGCCATGTCTTGGCCCACGGTGTAATGGGGTGGCATTCTGTGCCATGTCTTGGCCCACGGTGTAATGGAGCGGCATTCTGTGCCATGTCTTGGCCCACGGTGTAATGGAGTGGCATTCTGTGCCATGTCTTGGCCCACGGTGTAATGGAGTGGCATTCTGTGCCATGTCTTGGCCCACGGTGTAATGGAGCGGCATTCTGTGCCATGTCTTGGCCCACGGTGTGATGGAGTGGCGTTCTGTGCCATGTCTTGGCCCACGGTGTAATGGAGCGGCATTCTGTGCCATGTCTTGGCCCACGGTGTAATGGAGCGGCATTCTGTGCCATGTCTTGGCCCATGGTGTAATGGAGCGGCCTTCTGTGCCATGTCTTGGCCCACGGTGTAATGGAGCGGCCTTCTGTGCCATGTCTTGACCCACGGTGTAATGGAGCGGCATTCTGTGCCATGTCTTGGCCCACGGTGTAATGGAGCGGCCTTCTGTGCCACGTCTTGGCCCACGGTGTAATGGGGTGGCATTCTGTGCCGTGTCTTGGCCCACGGTGTAATGGAGTGGCATTCTGTGCCATGTCTTGGCCCACGGTGTAATGGAGTGGCATTCTGTGCCGTGTCTTGGCCCACGGTATGATGGAGCGGCATTCTGTGCCACGTCTTGGCCGACGGTGTGATGGAGCGGCATTCTGTGCCATGTCTTGACCCACGGTGTAATGGAGCGGCATTCTGTGCCACGTCTTGGCCCACGGTGTAATGGAGCGGCATTCTGTGCCACGTCTTGGCCCACGGTGTGATGGAGCGGCATTCTGTGCCATGTCTTGACCCACGGTGTGATGGAGTGGCATTCTGTGCATGTCTTGGCCCACGGTGTAATGGAGTGGCATTCTGTGCATGTCTTGGCCCACGGTGTAATGGAGCGGCATTCTGTGCCATGTCTTGGCCCACGGTGTAATGGAGCGGCATTCTGTGCCATGTCTTGGCCCACGGTGTCATGGAGTGGCATTCTGTGCCATGTCTTGGCCCACGGTGTAATGGAGTGGCATTCTGTGCCATGTCTTGGCCCACGGTGTGATGGAGCGGCATTCTGTGCCATGTCTTGGCCCACGGTGTGATGGAGCGGCATTCTGTGCCATGTCTTGGCCCACGGTGTAATGGAGCGGCATTCTGTGCCATGTCTTGGCCCACGGTGTGATGGAGCGGCATTCTGTGTCATGTCTTGGCCCACGGTGTAATGGAGCGGCATTCTGTGCCATGTCTTGACCCACGGTGTAATGGAGCGGCATTCTGTGCCATGTCTTGGCCCACGGTGTAATGGAGCAGCATTCTGTGCCATGTCTTGGCCCATGGTATGATGGAGCGGCATTCTGTGCCATGTCTTGACCCACGGTGTAATGGAGTGGCATTCTGTGCCATGTCTTGGCCCACGGTGTAATGGAGCGGCATTCTGTGCCATGTCTTGGCCCACGGTGTAATGGAGTGGCATTCTGTGCCATGTCTTGGCCCACGGTGTAATGGAGCGGCATTTTGTGCCATGTCTTGGCCCACGGTGTAATGGGGTGGCATTCTGTGCCATGTCTTGGCCCACGGTGTAATGGAGTGGCATTCTGTGCCACGTCTTGGCCCACGGTGTAATGGAGCGGCATTCTGTGCCACGTCTTGGCCCACGGTGTAATGGGGTGGCATTCTGTGCCATGTCTTGGCCCACGGTGTAATGGAGCGGCATTCTGTGCCACGTCTTGGCCCACGGTGTAATGGAGCGGCATTCTGTGCCACGTCTTGGCCCACGGTGTAATGGGGTGGCATTCTGTGCCGTGTCTTGGCCCACGGTGTAATGGAGCGGCATTCTGTGCCACGTCTTGGCCCACGGTGTAATGGAGCGGCATTCTGTGCCATATCTTGGCCCACGGTATGATGGAGCGGCATTCTGTGCCATGTCTTGGCCCACGGTGTAATGGAGTGGCATTCTGTGCCATGTCTTGGCCCACGGTGTAATGGGGTGGCATTCTGTGCCATGTCTTGGCCAATGGTGTAATGGAGCGGCATTCTGTGCCATGTCTTGGCCCACGGTGTAATGGAGTGGCATTCTGTGCCATGTCTTGGCCCACGGTGTGATGGAGTGGCGTTCTGTGCCATGTCTTGGCCCACGGTGTAATGGAGCGGCATTCTGTGCCATGTCTTGGCCCACGGTGTAATGGAGCGGCATTCTGTGCCATGTCTTGGCCCACGGTGTAATGGAGCGGCATTCTGTGCCACGTCTTGGCCCACGGTGTGATGGAGCGGCATTCTGTGCCATGTCTTGACCCACGGTGTAATGGAGTGGCATTCTGTGCCACGTCTTGGCCCACGGTGTAATGGGGTGGCATTCTGTGCCGTGTCTTGGCCCACGGTGTAATGGAGCGGCATTCTGTGCCACGTCTTGGCCCACGGTGTAATGGAGCGGCATTCTGTGCCATGTCTTGGCCCACGGTGTAATGGAGCGGCATTCTGTGCCATGTCTTGACCCACGGTGTAATGGAGTGGCATTCTGTGCCATGTCTTGGCCCACGGTGTAACGGAGCCGCATTCTGTGCCATGTCTTGGCCCACGGTGTAATGGAGCGGCATTCTGTGCCATATCTTGGCCCACGGTGTAATGGAGCGGCCTTCTGTGCCATGTCTTGGCCCACGGTGTGATGGAGCGGCATTCTGTGCCATGTCTTGGCCCACGGTGTGATGGAGTGGCATTCTGTGCCATATCTTGGCCCACGGTGTAATGGAGCGGCATTCTGTGCCATGTCTTGGCCCACGGTGTCATGGAGTGGCATTCTGTGCCATGTCTTGGCCCACGGTGTAATGGAGTGGCATTCTGTGCCATGTCTTGGCCCACGGTGTGATGGAGCGGCCTTCTGTGCCATGTCTTGGCCCACAGTGTAATGGAGCGGCATTCTGTGCATGTCTTGGCCCACGGTGTAATGGAGCGGCCTTCTGTGCCATGTCTTGGCCCACAGTGTAATGGAGCGGCATTCTGTGCATGTCTTGGCCCACGGTGTAATGGAGTGGCATTCTGTGCCATGTCTTGGCCCACGGTGTAATGGAGTGGCATTCTGTGCCATGTCTTGGCTCACGGTGTAATGGAGTGGCATTCTGTGCCATGTCTTGGCCCACGGTGTAATGGAGTGGCATTCTGTGCCATGTCTTGGCCCACGGTGTAATGGAGCGGCATTCTGTGCCACGTCTTGGCCCACGGTGTGATGGAGTGGCATTCTGTGTCATGTCTTGGCCCACGGTGTGATGGAGCGGCATTCTGTGCCATGTCTTGGCCCACGGTGTGATGGAGCGGCATTCTGTGCCATGTCTTGGCCCACGGTGTAATGGAGCGGCATTCTGTGCCATGTCTTGGCCCACGGTGTGATGGAGCGGCATTCTGTGCCATGTCTTGGCCCACGGTGTGATGGAGCGGCATTCTGTGCCATGTCTTGACCCACGGTGTAATGGAGTGGCATTCTGTGCCATGTCTTGGCCCACGGTGCAATGGAGTGGCATTCTGTGCCACGTCTTGGCCCACGGTGTAATGGGGTGGCATTCTGTGCCGTGTCTTGGCCCACGGTGTAATGGAGCGGCATTCTGTGCCATGTCTTGGCCCACAGTGCAATGGAGTGGCATTCTGTGCCACGTCTTGGCCCACGGTGTAATGGGGTGGCATTCTGTGCCGTGTCTTGGCCCACGGTGTAATGGGGTGGCATTCTGTGCCGTGTCTTGGCCCACGGTGTAATGGAGCGGCATTCTGTGCCATGTCTTGGCCCACGGTGTAATGGAGTGGCATTCTGTGCCATGTCTTGGCCCACGGTGTGATGGAGTGGCATTCTGTGCCATGTCTTGGCCCACGGCGTAATGGAGCGGCATTTTGTGCCATGTCTTGGCCCACGGTGTAATGGAGCGGCATTCTGTGCCATGTCTTGACCCACGGTGTAATGGAGCGGCATTCTGTGCCATGTCTTGGCCCAGGGTGTAATGGAGTGGCATTCTGTGCAATGTCTTGGCCCAGGGTGTGATGGAGCGGCATTCTGTGCCATGTCTTGGCCCACGGTATGATGGAGCGGCATTCTGTGCCATGTGTTGGCACACGGTGTAATGGAGCGGCATTCTGTGCCATGTCTTGGCCCACGGTGTAATGGAGCGGCATTCTGTGCCATGTCTTGGCCCACGGTGTGATGGAGTGGCATTCTGTGCCATGTCTTGGCCCACGGTGTAATGGAGCGGCATTCTGTGCCATATCTTGGCCCACGGTGTAATGGAGTGGTATTCTGTGCCATGTCTTGGCCCACGGTGTAATGGAGCGGCATTCTGTGCCATGTCTAGGCCCACGGTGTCATGGAGCGGCATTCTGTGCCATGTCTTGGCCCACGGTGTGATGGAGCGGCATTCTGCGCCATGTCTTGGCCCACGGTGTAATGGAGTGGCATTCTGTGCCACGTCTTGGCCCACGGTGTAATGGAGCGGCATTCTGTGCCATGTGTTGGCCCACGGTGTAATGGAGCGGCATTCTGTGCCATGTCTTGGCCCACGGTGTAATGGAGTGGCATTCTGTGCCATGTCTTGGACCACGGTGTGATGGAGTGGCATTCTGTGCCATGTCTTGGCCCACGGTGTAATGGAGCGGCATTCTGTGCCATGTCTTGGCCCACGGTGTAATGGAGTGGCATTCTGTGCCATGTCTTGGACCACGGTGTGATGGAGTGGCATTCTGTGCCATGTCTTGGCCCACGGTGTAATGGGGTGGCATTCTGTGCCGTGTCTTGGCCCACGGTGTGATGGAGCGGCATTCTGTGCCATGTCTTGGCCCACGGTGTAATGGAGTGGCATTCTGTGCCATGTCTTGGCCCACGGTGTAACGGAGTGGCATCCTGTGCCTTGTCTTGGCCCACGGTGTAATGGGGTGGCATTCTGTGCCATGTCTTGGACCACGGTGTGATGGAGCGGCATTCTGTGCCATGTCTTGGCTCACGGTGTAATGGAGTGGCATTCTGTGCCATGTCTTGGCCCACGGTGTGATGGAGTGGCATTCTGTGCCATGTCTTGGCCCACGGTGTGATGGAGTGGCATTCTGTGCCATGTCTTGGCCCACGGTATGATGGAGTGGCATTCTGTGCCATGTCTTGGCCCACGGTATGATGGAGTGGCATTCTGTGCCATGTCTTGGCCCACGGTGTGATGGAGCGGCATTCTGTGCCATGTCTTGGCCCACGGTGTAATGGAGCGGCATTCTGTGCCATGTCTTGGCCCACGGTGTAATGGAGTGGCATTCTGTGCCATGTCTTGGCCCACGGTGTGATGGAGCGGCATTCTGTGCCATGTCTTGGCCCACGGTGTGATGGAGCGGCATTCTGTGCCATGTCTTGACCCACGGTGTAATGGAGTGGCATTCTGTGCCATGTCTTGGCCCACGGTGCAATGGAGTGGCATTCTGTGCCACGTCTTGGCCCACGGTGTAATGGGGTGGCATTCTGTGCCGTGTCTTGGCCCACGGTGTAATGGAGCGGCATTCTGTGCCATGTCTTGGCCCACAGTGCAATGGAGTGGCATTCTGTGCCACGTCTTGGCCCACGGTGTAATGGGGTGGCATTCTGTGCCGTGTCTTGGCCCACGGTGTAATGGGGTGGCATTCTGTGCCGTGTCTTGGCCCACGGTGTAATGGAGCGGCATTCTGTGCCATGTCTTGGCCCACGGTGTAATGGAGTGGCATTCTGTGCCATGTCTTGGCCCACGGTGTGATGGAGTGGCATTCTGTGCCATGTCTTGGCCCACGGCGTAATGGAGCGGCATTTTGTGCCATGTCTTGGCCCACGGTGTAATGGAGCGGCATTCTGTGCCATGTCTTGACCCACGGTGTAATGGAGCGGCATTCTGTGCCATGTCTTGGCCCAGGGTGTAATGGAGTGGCATTCTGTGCAATGTCTTGGCCCAGGGAGTGATGGAGCGGCATTCTGTGCCATGTCTTGGCCCACGGTATGATGGAGCGGCATTCTGTGCCATGTGTTGGCACACGGTGTAATGGAGCGGCATTCTGTGCCATGTCTTGGCCCACGGTGTAATGGAGCGGCATTCTGTGCCATGTCTTGGCCCACGGTGTAACGGAGCCGCATTCTGTGCCATGTCTTGGCCCACGGTGTAATGGAGCGGCATTCTGTGCCATATCTTGGCCCACGGTGTAATGGAGTGGTATTCTGTGCCATGTCTTGGCCCACGGTGTAATGGAGCGGCATTCTGTGCCATGTCTAGGCCCACGGTGTCATGGAGCGGCATTCTGTGCCATGTCTTGGCCCACGGTGTGATGGAGCGGCATTCTGCGCCATGTCTTGGCCCACGGTGTAATGGAGTGGCATTCTGTGCCACGTCTTGGCCCACGGTGTAATGGAGCGGCATTCTGTGCCATGTGTTGGCCCACGGTGTAATGGAGCGGCATTCTGTGCCATGTCTTGGCCCACGGTGTAATGGAGTGGCATTCTGTGCCATGTCTTGGACCACGGTGTGATGGAGTGGCATTCTGTGCCATGTCTTGGCCCACGGTGTAATGGAGCGGCATTCTGTGCCATGTCTTGGCCCACGGTGTAATGGAGTGGCATTCTGTGCCATGTCTTGGACCACGGTGTGATGGAGTGGCATTCTGTGCCATGTCTTGGCCCACGGTGTAATGGGGTGGCATTCTGTGCCGTGTCTTGGCCCACGGTGTGATGGAGCGGCATTCTGTGCCATGTCTTGGCCCACGGTGTAATGGAGTGGCATTCTGTGCCATGTCTTGGCCCACGGTGTAACGGAGTGGCATCCTGTGCCTTGTCTTGGCCCACGGTGTAATGGGGTGGCATTCTGTGCCATGTCTTGGACCACGGTGTGATGGAGCGGCATTCTGTGCCATGTCTTGGCTCACGGTGTAATGGAGTGGCATTCTGTGCCATGTCTTGGCCCACGGTGTGATGGAGTGGCATTCTGTGCCATGTCTTGGCCCACGGTATGATGGAGTGGCATTCTGTGCCATGTCTTGGCCCACGGTATGATGGAGTGGCATTCTGTGCCATGTCTTCGCCCACGGTGTGATGGAGCGGCATTCTGTGCCATGTCTTGGCCCACGGTGTAATGGAGTGGCATTCTGTGCCATGTCTTGGCCCACGGTGTAATGGAGTGGCATTCTGTGCCATGTCTTGGCCCACGGTGTAATGGGGTGGCATTCTGTGCCATGTCTTGGCCCACGGTGTGATGGAGCGGCATTCTGTGCCATGTCTTGGCCCACGGTGTAATGGAGCGGCATTCTGTGCCATATCTTGGCCCACGGTGTAATGGAGTGGCATTCTGTGCCATGTCTTGGCCCACGGTGTGATGGAGTGGCATTCTGTGCCATGTCTTGGCCCACGGTGTAATGGGGTGGCATTCTGTGCCATGTCTTGGCCCACGGTGTGATGGAGTGGCATTCTGTGCCATGTTTTGGCCCACGGTATGATGGAGTGGCATTCTGTGCCATGTCTTGGCCCACGGTGTGATGGAGCGGCATTCTGCGCCATGTCTTGGCCCACGGTGTAATGGAGTGGCATTCTGTGCCACGTCTTGGCCCACGGTGTAATGGAGCGGCATTCTGTGCCATGTGTTGGCCCACGGTGTAATGGAGCGGCATTCTGTGCCATGTCTTGGCCCACGGTGTAATGGAGTGGCATTCTGTGCCATGTCTTGGACCACGGTGTGATGGAGTGGCATTCTGTGCCATGTCTTGGCCCACGGTGTAATGGAGCGGCATTCTGTGCCATGTCTTGGCCCACGGTGTAATGGAGTGGCATTCTGTGCCATGTCTTGGACCACGGTGTGATGGAGTGGCATTCTGTGCCATGTCTTGGCCCACGGTGTAATGGGGTGGCATTCTGTGCCGTGTCTTGGCCCACGGTGTGATGGAGCGGCATTCTGTGCCATGTCTTGGCCCACGGTGTAATGGAGTGGCATTCTGTGCCATGTCTTGGCCCACGGTGTAACGGAGTGGCATCCTGTGCCTTGTCTTGGCCCACGGTGTAATGGGGTGGCATTCTGTGCCATGTCTTGGACCACGGTGTGATGGAGCGGCATTCTGTGCCATGTCTTGGCTCACGGTGTAATGGAGTGGCATTCTGTGCCATGTCTTGGCCCACGGTGTGATGGAGTGGCATTCTGTGCCATGTCTTGGCCCACGGTGTGATGGAGTGGCATTCTGTGCCATGTCTTGGCCCACGGTATGATGGAGTGGCATTCTGTGCCATGTCTTGGCCCACGGTATGATGGAGTGGCATTCTGTGCCATGTCTTGGCCCACGGTGTGATGGAGCGGCATTCTGTGCCATGTCTTGGCCCACGGTGTAATGGAGCGGCATTCTGTGCCATGTCTTGGCCCACGGTGTAATGGAGTGGCATTCTGTGCCATGTCTTGGCCCACGGTGTGATGGAGCGGCATTCTGTGCCATGTCTTGGCCCACGGTGTGATGGAGCGGCATTCTGTGCCATGTCTTGACCCACGGTGTAATGGAGTGGCATTCTGTGCCATGTCTTGGCCCACGGTGCAATGGAGTGGCATTCTGTGCCACGTCTTGGCCCACGGTGTAATGGGGTGGCATTCTGTGCCGTGTCTTGGCCCACGGTGTAATGGAGCGCATTCTGTGCCATGTCTTGGCCCACAGTGCAATGGAGTGGCATTCTGTGCCACGTCTTGGCCCACGGTGTAATGGGGTGGCATTCTGTGCCGTGTCTTGGCCCACGGTGTAATGGGGTGGCATTCTGTGCCGTGTCTTGGCTCACGGTGTAATGGAGCGGCATTCTGTGCCATGTCTTGGCCCACGGTGTAATGGAGTGGCATTCTGTGCCATGTCTTGGCCCACGGTGTGATGGAGTGGCATTCTGTGCCATGTCTTGGCCCACGGCGTAATGGAGCGGCATTTTGTGCCATGTCTTGGCCCACGGTGTAATGGAGCGGCATTCTGTGCCATGTCTTGACCCACGGTGTAATGGAGCGGCATTCTGTGCCATGTCTTGGCCCAGGGTGTAATGGAGTGGCATTCTGTGCAATGTCTTGGCCCAGGGAGTGATGGAGCGGCATTCTGTGCCATGTCTTGGCCCACGGTATGATGGAGCGGCATTCTGTGCCATGTGTTGGCACACGGTGTAATGGAGCGGCATTCTGTGCCATGTCTTGGCCCACGGTGTAATGGAGCGGCATTCTGTGCCATGTCTTGGCCCACGGTGTAACGGAGCCGCATTCTGTGCCATGTCTTGGCCCACGGTGTAATGGAGCGGCATTCTGTGCCATATCTTGGCCCACGGTGTAATGGAGTGGTATTCTGTGCCATGTCTTGGCCCACGGTGTAATGGAGCGGCATTCTGTGCCATGTCTAGGCCCACGGTGTCATGGAGCGGCATTCTGTGCCATGTCTTGGCCCACGGTGTGATGGAGCGGCATTCTGCGCCATGTCTTGGCCCACGGTGTAATGGAGTGGCATTCTGTGCCACGTCTTGGCCCACGGTGTAATGGAGCGGCATTCTGTGCCATGTGTTGGCCCACGGTGTAATGGAGCGGCATTCTGTGCCATGTCTTGGCCCACGGTGTAATGGAGTGGCATTCTGTGCCATGTCTTGGACCACGGTGTGATGGAGTGGCATTCTGTGCCATGTCTTGGCCCACGGTGTAATGGAGCGGCATTCTGTGCCATGTCTTGGCCCACGGTGTAATGGAGTGGCATTCTGTGCCATGTCTTGGACCACGGTGTGATGGAGTGGCATTCTGTGCCATGTCTTGGCCCACGGTGTAATGGGGTGGCATTCTGTGCCGTGTCTTGGCCCACGGTGTGATGGAGCGGCATTCTGTGCCATGTCTTGGCCCACGGTGTAATGGAGTGGCATTCTGTGCCATGTCTTGGCCCACGGTGTAACGGAGTGGCATCCTGTGCCTTGTCTTGGCCCACGGTGTAATGGGGTGGCATTCTGTGCCATGTCTTGGACCACGGTGTGATGGAGCGGCATTCTGTGCCATGTCTTGGCTCACGGTGTAATGGAGTGGCATTCTGTGCCATGTCTTGGCCCACGGTGTGATGGAGTGGCATTCTGTGCCATGTCTTGGCCCACGGTATGATGGAGTGGCATTCTGTGCCATGTCTTGGCCCACGGTATGATGGAGTGGCATTCTGTGCCATGTCTTCGCCCACGGTGTGATGGAGCGGCATTCTGTGCCATGTCTTGGCCCACGGTGTAATGGAGTGGCATTCTGTGCCATGTCTTGGCCCACGGTGTAATGGAGTGGCATTCTGTGCCATGTCTTGGCCCACGGTGTGATGGAGTGGCATTCTGTGCCATGTCTTGGCCCACGGTGTAATGGGGTGGCATTCTGTGCCATGTCTTGGCCCACGGTGTGATGGAGCGGCATTCTGTGCCATGTCTTGGCCCACGGTGTAATGGAGTGGCATTCTGTGCCATGTCTTGGCCCACGGTGTAATGGAGCGGCATTCTGTGCCATGTCTTGGCCCACGGTGTGATGGAGTGGCATTCTGTGCCATGTCTTGGCCCACGGTGTGATGGAGCGGCATTCTGTGCCATGTCTTGGCCCACGGTGTAATGGAGTGGCATTCTGTGCCATGTCTTGGCCCACGGTGTAATGGAGTGGCATTCTGTGCCAAGTCTTTCAAAATAACTTGGAAACCTTCAAGTTTTTGGAACTTTTAGACTTAAATGTTAGTGCCTGCCTCTCCGCCAGTTTTAGCACTAAGGGCCTCATGTTGCAAAATCACACGGTTTCTGACCACAGAAATACTTATTATTATGCTCAAAACCCTTTTAATAAGTTGGAGATTTCTTTAGACTAGTAAGATGATGTTTGCAGTCGTTTCTGAATTGCAAATAGGAGGGTTCATGAAAGGGGTTTCCTCCCTCCCTTTTCCAATTCAGAAAGGAATTAATTGATAATTTGTGACTGCAAATGTTGTTGCAAACCATTAATGAGCTAATGGCCTCTAGTTGGGGTGGCAACTAATTTGCAAAGGGGAAGGCGTCCCTTTTGGACGGATGCCTCATGGAGGGAGAGCTTTTCCAAAAACCGCCGGCCAATCGTGCAGTATCTCTGCACTGGTAGGCCTGATTATTAAGGAGTTCTGATTTTGCAGTCTAGTATTGATCATTGCCAAAGAGCGTTCGGCCGTTCATGCAGCAGTTATTTGCTTTTCAAGGATGTGTGTTTGTTGCAAAATAGCTGGGATCATCACGTTCAATGCAGCTGATAGTTCTAACCAATTTGTTTGGTTATTTTGAATTTGGTCTTCTTCTGGGGAGATAATTTCCTCTGAGGTTTGTAAAAAGTCTATTGCACTTGATTCAAGGGGATCTTCATCTGTTATTTGATAAGCGATTGGCTCTGTGGTCTGGTTGAGGACAGGAGATGTTTTGTTAGCACCATAGTATTTAAGTCTACTTGGACCGTTGCTCATTTTCATTTACAGTTTGGGTGGTTTTGTTGGTCGCCAACTCTGATACCCTGAGGGCTGGGCATCTTGGTTTTTGATGGACCATGTAAGGGAAGCCATTGCCCTTGTAGCATCTGTATAAGCAAATAATACTAAAAAGGGAGTAGAGAGATCTATTTAGCTGTTAGTCCAAATGGCTTTCAGTTTATCTTGACCCTTTGAGTGGCTTCATGTCACTGTGTATCTTGGGGGCCTGAAATGTATTACGTTTTTCCTTGGGTTGGCTCCTGCAGGGGTATTGATAGAGGTTTTATTAGTTTTGTCGGTCTCCAGAGGGTTTAGCTGTGCGTGAGAGGGTTCTGTAAATATTGGGACAGATGTATGAAGCATCTGATTAGTGATTTCCTTATTGCGACAAATATCATCTCGCAATTAGGAAATCGCTATTCGGAATGCACGATAGTAGTGGCATCAAAAATGTGTGCATCAGCATTTGTTTGGGGCGCTACTTAGGTAATAGCATTCTGCAATTTCCAAAATTGCGAATCTGGTCAGATTTAGTGGCCGTCTTATTTCAGCAGAGCCTGATGACCTCACAACTGAAAAGTGATGCTCAATTGGAAACAGCAGAGTGTGCATGCTGGAGATTGTGGACAGGATCCAAACAACATCGACCTGTGTGTATGTGGCATCCACTCATAAAGATATCACATGTCAAGAAAGAACACAGAGAAGGAGGCTGGAAACGCAAAATAAAATATTCAAGACAAGAACTGGCAATATTGACAGAGCAGTGTGCTGGGCACCATGACAAACCTTTTGGAAAATAATCCCTCACAGTGCCTTTATCACAAAAGAATTACATATGGAAAGCAATACAGAAAAAATCAACTCTGTTGGTGTGATGCAGACATCCATTGAACGAAATCAGAAAACGATGGCAAGGTCTCTGATCTTGGCATCTAATTGAGGCTAGAGCTACTGCCCAAACCAACTGCAATAGACGAACTGGTAAAAACTGGTAAAAACGACTCTGAAATCAGCATCAGTCAATGGATTCAGTAAAATTGATGCACCTGACATTCCAGGAGCCTCTCTAGGGAAGTATAAGATAGCTTTGTTGCATACAAACATATATGTGGTTCGGCAGCATCAAAACACTTATACATTATACAACCTTTTCAATTCTTGTGCATATATAAATAAGGAATGGAATCCACATAATAGTGTACATTAAAAAGCAGTGATTGTTCATAGTGTATCATGGTAGATGTAGTGAAAACACATTAACGCATTATCTTGAGTACAACAAATTTATTAATCATGATTCAATTTTCTAACAGATATCCAGGCTCATGGAAGTGATGTGTCAGAAGACGAGGGACTTGTGAAATCTCATGGACCAATTAATCTTCATCATAGCCAGGGCACAACACTCTAAGCGGAATATATAAATGACAGAGTCACAGAGCATACGCATTTAGTGCAAGAAGTGTGTGGAAGAGACACACAGCGTGTCACCCAGGAAACTGTAGGGAGGCTAAGACAACTCCGGTCGATGTGGAGCTCGCACTCGCCATGTTGCCAATACACAGTCCTAACAAATTCTGGGAACTGCTCATAGTGACGAAAATGTGCAACTCTTTGGAGGTTTGAAGGCGTCAATGTTTAAGGTTTAGCATCTGGAATGAAAAGACAAACATGAAGAAAATCATTACATTTGGTTTTCAAAAAATTCGACATACTGATGCTTGAACCCAGATTTCCATGAAGGACAAGCTAGACATTTTATTTGTCATTTGTTATTTTTTTTGTGGTTTTTAAAAAAAAATCTTTTTATTATGAAAAAAGGAACAAACAAAACATTGGAATCAGGTGTTCAACATATAGCATCATTGCAGGGTTTAAATTGTCAGTCGTACAGAATAATAAATTACAATATATATAGATTTTAGGGATCACGGGGAGTCCTGGGTTTCTACCTCTCTTTGTCTCGTCGGGGGTGTACACAAGTCGCCACGATAACTATTCCAGGCCCCCCAAATCTTCCCCCACTTCTCCGGGCAGCCCCTTGCCACATACACTGCTCTTTCCCTAAACATACACCAGTCTAGATCCTGGGCCCACTTAGTATGCTGGGGCGACTGGCTGGCTCCCCACAATTGAGCAATATTACGCTTCGCCACCATACATGCCAAAGTCACCCACTGCTTCTGATATCCATTCAAATCCATGGGTCCCCACACATTCAATATACATCTCCGGGCCTCTGGTCGTATCTCCTCCCCCAGCACTTCTTTGATCACATCATGTATACTCATCCAATAATTCTGTATCTCTTCACAATGCCATTGGATGTGAAAGTGCCCAATTCTCCACAACCTCTCCTACAGTCTCCGCTCTCTGCTCGTCCCATGTGCGCTAATCTCGGCCCCGTAATATATGATCTATGTAGAATCTTAAGTTGCACCAACCTGAGCCTCATCTGAATCGCAATCACTTTGGGAGAAGAAACAGCCTCTACCCAGTCTTCATCCTCTAACTCTAGTCCATCCGCTCCCCACGCTGTTCTAATGCTCCCCAGTGGGTCTTCCATATTATTTACAAGCTTCCTATATATTAGGGAGATGCTTTTTTCTGGGATGTGGCCGTAAAGCACTCGGTCCTCAAGGGTAGAAGCCTCTGGAAGCTCCGTGCCTCTAGTGACGAAAATGTGCACTCTTTGGAGGTTTGAAGGCGTCAATGCTTAAGGTTCAGTACCTGGAATGAAAAGACAAACATGAAGAAAATCATTACATTTGGTTTTAAAAAAATTCGACATACTGCTACTGGGCCCTTCTTGCCCGCATACTCTACGTATGCGGGCAAGAAGGGCGTGTTTAATCTGTCGATACCGAAAGTGTTCCCTTTCATTCAGATTGTATTGTTTTTTGAGAGACTCGAAAGTCTGAATACCATCCTTCCCCCACACATCCTTAACCTGACTGATTCCGATTAGATCCCACTTATCAAACCCTTTAGACTTCCAAAAGCTTCCGAGTCTCTCTGAGCTAAACAGGGTGGTGGCCATTGTCAGTCTCCCCTCCCATCCCAAACTCTTGGTAGCCGCGTGCCAGACATGTACAGCATGCACCGTCGGGCCCGCCAACGTGAATCTTCCGGGCTTAGCATACAAGGCTTTAATGATATCTCCACCTGGTGCCTGCCCGCGGTCCATAGCATAGCCTGGGTCCCCAGGAGGGCTATAAATCATCTGATTCACCGCCGCAAGATGCGAGGCCCAGTAATATTTCTTCAAGTCTGGAAGACCGATGCCCCCATCGTACCACGGGAGAGTAAGCTTGACAAAAGCTATGCGGAGCCTGCCATCCCTGAGGAGCAGTTGCTGGAGTGCCTCGATCTCCCTGAAATAAGTATCAGGCACTGGATCCATTGTGTTTCGGAGAACGTATAGGAACCGGGGAAGGGCCATCATCTTAAACAACACTGCCCTCCCCAGTAATGACAGGGGGAGAGCCCTCCAACGTTCTACATCTTTTTTAAACCGGCCCGGGGGGGTTCTAAGTTATTAGCATATCTCACCTTTGGGTCCAGTGTTATATATATGCCAAGGTATTTAAATCCTACTAGTTCGATCTTTATAGGGCATGACTGTGGGACCACAGGCGGCTCACCCGATATAACAAATAACACCGACTTTGTCCAGTTTATGGCAAATCTGGAGTATCTACCAAATATGGCCAGGACATCTAAGAAATTACTCAGGGATGCCCTGGGGTTAGTGAGGTATAGTAGGATATTGTCCACATAAAGCGAGATTTTATCCTCCCACTCTGATGTCCACCGCAAGCCACGTATCGACCTGTCCCACCGGACTCAAGCCGCCAAAGGCCAGTGCGAAGAGAAGTGGGGACAATGGACATCCCTGTCTCGTGCCCCTCTCGAGGTTAAAATCAGATGATTTACAATTATTTACGATCACTCTAGCCAGAGGAGCGGCATACAACAATCGAACCCACCCGATAAACTCCGAGCCAAAGCCCATCTTAGTCAAAACTGCAAATAGATAAGCCCATTCAACCCTATCAAATGCCATAGCGGCATCCAAGGACACCAAAACCGCCGGTTCCAGTATCCTCTGGGAGCCACCCAGAATCCCGTGAAGTCTCCGCAAGTTCAGGGCAGTATTACGACGTGGCATGAAGCCAGATTGATCGGGGTGTATCAGGGTTGTAATGACCTTGACCAACCTAGTAGCGAGTAGTTTCGCCAATATCTTGGGCTCTGCATTGAGAAGCGAGATGGGTCGATAGGAGGAAGGGGATGTCCTAGTCTTGCCTGCCTTATGTATAACTACAATATTTGCCACCCACTGGTCATATGAAGTTGTTCCAACTCTCTACTTTCTAGAAACATGGCTCGGATATGCGGAGAAATTTCATGGGCGTTCAATTTATATAGCTCTATAGGTACCCCATTAGGACCCGTTGCCTTCCCAGATTTTGTGTTTCTTATTGCTTGCGTGATTTCATCATCCGTAATGGGGGAGTCTAAATATTTCCTTTTGTCCTCCGAGAGGTTCGGCATGTCTATATCTCTGATCATTTCCCCATTCTTGGTCTCGGTAAAGCCAGTCGCCGAGGTATATACTTCTTTATAATACTCAGAAAAGGCATCTGCCACTGCCTGCGGATCCGCAATTCTATCGGGGCCCGACCCTTCTAGCTCAGGCACCAAACAAGAGGCCCGCTTTCCATGCTCTAACCAGGAGATTAACTTACCGGCCCTATCTCCATGTTCGCATACTCTACTTTGTACGTCATTGTTTTGAGAGACTGGGCTCTCCCTGGAGAGGCCCTTATACTCATCTTGTTTCAATTTCAACCGATGGATGTCTCTGTAGGAAGGTGGATACCTGACTATGGTTATCCCAGATTTCTTTTGCCTTGTGTTTAGCTGGTTTTCGACTTAGTTGGCCTGGGATCCAGCTAATCAGGGCCCCAGGCTACCTGCTCTGTCTTTAAAATAGACTCCATGTACCCTAGGTACATAACTAATTGGATATTGAGTCACCTTATCATCCCTTGTATAGTGTACTATAGGTATCCAGGGCATAGGTGCACCCAAGGCCTACCAGGGGCTGCAGCATATCTTTTGCCACCCCTGGCTGGCCATCCAAACTGGCACAACTGGCTGATCACTCAGCTGGGGCAAGGTCGTGTAATTACCCCTTGCTTTGATATAGTATTCCTATGTCTAACCTTATATCTGGACACATATGCACCTATAAGTCACTCCTATGGCAGGCCTTAACAATCCTGGAGGCAGAGTGCTTGCTTTTATGTGAGATGGTGCTCTAGCATGAGCTGAGCCTGTCTGCAGCTTTCGGAACCATGTCCTTATAGCTGTTCTGGGATATTGCCATACCATATACTGCATTATGTACCTCGCGGTCAGATGCTATCTTTGGTTTGGCTTTATCAAAACATGTCGTGTAAGGTGTCATATGCTTTGGAATACTATCCCCTCACCAGTTCTGGCGACGGGGGTAGCATTCCACCCTTCTAAACTAAAGGGAGAAGACATGTTACTTCCATTAATCCCGGTTAAAGTTAACCAGAGCCTCAGCATCACAAAATGGATGCTGCTGCCACAGACACAAGTTGACCTCCTGCTGCTGGGAGTCCTTCCAGCGAGGGAGGCTTGGACAATAGGTTTCCTGCGCAGGGAGGTGCTAGCACCACCCCAGACAGGAGATAGTGGATTGGGGCAGGGAGGGCTGAATGAAACGAGACACTGCCTGGGGCACACAAGGTGTCCCATGCATAGTCCAGTTCAAACCGGTGCTGGGGCACTCCAGCCCCAGCTCTGGCGCGAAACTGGACAAAGGGAAAAGGGTGTAACCACCCCCTTCCTGGGACCCACCCATGGGAGGGACCTAGCAGGTAATCCAGCCCCTAGATTTGGTATTTATTTATTTATTTTATGCAATTTTTAAAGCGCGCAAATACCCAGATGGGTGTCTCGGCGCTAACATAACAGAACTCTCACTGTGGTGAAAATTTTATATTGAGAACAACCATGTTTTGAGTTTTTTCCTGAAGTTAATCAGCGTGGGAGCCGTTTTGATATGGAGGGGTAGAGTATTCCAGAGTTTGGCTGTTGAGATGGTAAAGCATCTGTCTTCCCAATTGGCCCTTCTTGTCCGAGGAACCTTTAGCAAATGGGCTGATGAAGAACGTAAAGTTCTTGAATGTTCGAGCGGGCAGAATGCTTTTTTTAGATATAGTGGGCCTAGATTGTTGATGGCTTTATAGGCGATGCATAAAGCCTTAAATTTAGTCTGGTTCCTCACTGGGAGCCAGTGGAGCTGTCGAATATATGGGGAGATGGATGCAAACTTGGGGATGTTTAGTAAGGTCCTGGCCGAAGCATTTTGGACCATCTGCAGTCTGTTGAGGACCTTTTCTTGGGCATTCAGCAGAAGGGCGTTACAGTAATCTGTTCTGGAGAAGACCAGAGTACTGATTAGAGTTTTGCCCGTAGAAGGAGGTAGGTACGGAATTAGTTTTTTAATCCTCTTTAAGATGAAAAAAGATGAGGAGACCACCGAGTTGGCATGTTGGTGGAAAGTCAGTTTGTTGTCAAATATGACTCCTAGATTACGTACCTTGGTCACCGGTTGAGGAGGCATTCCCATCTCAGGTGGCCACCATTGGGGGGACCAGATAGGTTCCAGTTTCCCGAATGTTATCACCTCTGTCTTGTCAGAGTTTAATTTAAGACAGTTTGATGACATCCAGGAACTTATTGCCCTCATTCCCTCTTGGAAGTTAGCCACAACCGTTATACCATCATTGTATACGGATAACACCAATTGAGTGTCGTCCGCATAGGTTGTAAGGGCGATTCCATAGGATTTTATAACCCTCGCTAAGTCCGACACATAAATGTTAAAAAGTGTCGGACTCAGCGAGGAGCCCTGAGGTACTCCACAAGGGAGAGAGAAAGTCTGGGAGATGTAGTTACCCATCTTCACCGTCTGAGGACGGTTAGCCAGAAATGAGGCGAGAAGTTCTTCGGCTTTGTTTTTTATTCCTATGGCTGAGACACGGTCGATCAAGGTGGCTTGATCGACCGTGTCAAAGGCTGCGGAGAGGTCCAAAAGTATTAGTACCGCGGCTCCTCCCTTATCCATTGTGATCCTTATCTCATCTGTTGCTTTCAGTAGCGCTGTCTCTGTTCCATGACCCTGTCTGAACCCGAATTGGGTGTCATCGAGTAAATTGTTTTCGTTTATGAATTTAGAAATTTGTGTATTCATAATTTTTTCGAAAATTTTAGCAGGGAAAGGAAGACAAGCAATTGGTCGATAGCTGGCGGGAAGGAGAGGATCTAAAGTGGGCTTTTTTAAAAGTGGTTTAATTATGGCCTCCTTCCAAACCGATGGATATATCCCAGATGAGAACATTGCATTGCAGATGGTGGTCAGAGCGGGGGAGATGGCTTCCGGGATGAGATTAAGGATGGCGGGAGGGCAAGGGTCAACTGGTGACCCCGATTTGGTGCGAGTGACAAGAAGTTTGATATGTTCCCGCGTAGACAGAAAAAGTTGGTGCCTTATTGAGAGAAGGTGCCATGGGTGTGGAGGAGGAAGGGGAGTGGGAAAAGGTTGAGAAGATAGCACTGACTTTGTTTTCGAAGAATGTTGCTAGCGAATCCGAGAGAGACTGTGATCCATCTGAGCGTGGAGCAGGCGGGTTAGATAGATGAGTGACTGTCTGAAATAGTTCTCTTGTAGAGTTTTTTGCCTGATTAATTTGGGACGTATAATAGCATGTTTTTTCCAATGTGATAAGTTTTTTGTATTTGGAGAGAGAGTTTTTGTAGGCAGTTTTGTCAAAAGTGGCTGTAGTGGCGACGCCACTGCCTTTCCAGGTTCCTGCAATGTTGTCTTTGCAGTCGTAGTGGTTCCGTGAACCAAGGGGCCGGGGGAAGCTTTCTACTGCGATAGGAGGTTTTGATCGGGGCTAACTTATTGCAAGCAGTGTTTAAGTTGCTCATATAGTGGATGGACGCTAATGTAGGATCCTGTTCGTTAGGGATGGTGCTGCTTAGCATCATCTCTGCGAGGTGGTCAGTGTTAATATTTTTCCAGTCTCTGAAGGAGACAGGAGAGGAAGAAATATTGGGAGAAGTGCGGGGAATGTTTTTTATGGAAAAACAGACGGCTGCATGATCCGTCCAAGTAAGTGGGATTACCTTAGAGACATATATTTGAGGATTGCTGGTGAATAGTCCATCTAAGGTATGTCCCGCTTGGTGTGTGGGTTGTTTAACAATTTGCAAGACACCCGCTGCCGCTAGGTCATTGATTAACAGCGAGGTGTCTGGGTCATCTATTGTTTCGAGATGAAAGTTGAAATCTCCCAATAAAGTAAAATTTGGAGATCCTACTGAGGCCTCAATTAGGTTACCAACATTCGTGAGGAATTTTGACCTAGACCCGGGAGGGCGGTAAATTAACATGCCTTTGAATGAAGGGTAGGAGCCGAGTCCCAAGACTTTAGATAATCCTGACTGAAACTCTGATACGAAACTCTGGACCCTTCGACATCCTACTTGACGTAGAAGACTGAAGAATCTCCCTTGTGGTCAAGGAGTGACCACCCTGTGCAAGCAGGCACCATCAAGCGCTCAATGGTTTGCTTTGTCGTTGCTCCCGCCGGAGCTTGAACACAGAGCCTGACAAGACCCGGACTTCCAGACATCCAACAGCCCGATCCACAGCAAAGCTGAGACCCATGGAGGCGACGAGAGATGTGGGACCGGCCATTTTGGAAAGCCAGCGAATCGCTTTCCGTGCAGCTTCTGAGGCATCCTCGAAGTTGTGCATTGGGGATTGAGAAGCCCCAGCCCCGAGCATCCTTTGCACTGAAGATCACCTCTCCACACTCACCGAGTGCTGCGTGGGGCCCTTTAGCATTTTCCTGCTTGACGCGTCTGTCCGGTCACTTGCCCATTGGCTAGTGGCCTCTGTGACTACGAATTTCCAATGCTGGTCTAGTTGCTCCAGACTGGCCCTTGCTCCTCTGAAAAGGAGCAGCCCATCAGACCTTGCTGGTCTGATCCAGAAGCCATATTCGATTCCTGCGTGGGTTGCATTTGCCAAGGCCTGTTGACTCCGTATCGAGAACCGACAGTGAGAGTCTTTGTGGCACAGTCCGTATCCAGCTCCTGGTCATCGTCGACACCTCCTGGTCCACGTGGCTGCAGAGACAAGCTTCGCGACATCACCTGATTGCTCCCCGACATCGCCTGGTTCCTTCCTGGTTCCATCCTGGTCACTGGCTAGTGACCCAGACTCTGTCCCCTCTGCTTTCAGGTACTCTTCATCCTCGATCCGCCCTTGGATCCAACCGGACTCTTCTCTCCTGGTCGCTTGCAGCATCTCTTCTCCAAGGCGCCATAGAACTCCACGACGAAACCCGACACACTTTGACACCTATGCACCCGCTTCCTGTGGGTGAGGTAACGCGAGTACTGTGGTGCTCCTGTAGAGGTTTACACTCTAGTGTCCTCATTTCAAATGGTTAGTTTCTAGTCCAGTCGGAAGACTCCTAAAACCTTAACTCTCTAACTTTACGCACCCATTGACTTCTATGTGTGCATGCATGTGCATTTAGACACTGCACCCGCATCCCGTGGGCCTCCTGCTTCCTAACTGCTGTTAGTCCAGTATAGCCCCCGCGATTCCCAAGGCCCTAGGCCTTACCATTGTTTGTGACATGGTTCTTATACCACTATTTTAGTATATGGTTTAGTGGGCCACCAGGGCCTATCCATATTTGTGCAACTTTTGTATGTTATATTAAGTTACTTGTTATGCGCTTGTGCTCCTGTGCTCATAAAGAGTTCAGGGGGTTGTTTAGAAATAAATACATATATATTTTGAATATATAACCTGTGTGGTGTCCTTTCATTTGGTATTAAAAGGTTTGCATATGGTAAAACAGCTGGCTTCACATGCCCTCTTGAGTTTAGCCTAAGACTGCTTTTGTCCATGCTACCACTAGGATAGCTGATCTATAAGGTTGACTTTACAACCATCACCATAAGGGTTGTTTGGACTGGTGCAAGGTGCTCACTAGAATAGTGAACATCATATACCAGGCCAACTCCTCACACTCTCCCTGAGCAGCAGTCTCAGCCACTCGTTCCTCCAGGCCCACAACTTCCGCCGCCACCCTAGTTACCTCTGCTTGGTGTTTCTTCTTTTTGCCTGCAATTAATGAGAGGACCTCACCCCGCAGCACCACCTTATATGCCTCCCACAGAGACTGCACTGAATCAACAGTTCCCACATTCTCCTGAAAATAGTGCTCCGAAAGTTGGTGTATCTCCCTTTTTGTGGCCGGATCTTTCAAGTCTACAAGGCTCCATAGAACTCCACGACGAAACCCGACACACTTTGACACCTATGCACCCGCTTCCTGTGGGTGAGGTAACGCGAGTACTGCGGTGCTCCTGTAGAGGTTTACACTCTAGTGTCCTAATTTCAAGTGGTTAGTTTCTAGTCCAGTCGGAAGACTCCTAAAACCTTAACTCTCTAACTTTACGCACCCATTGACTTCTATGTGTGCATGCGTGTGCATTTAGACACTGCACCCGCATCCCGTGGGCCTCCTGCTTCCTAACTGCTGTTAGTCCAGTATAGCCCCAGCGATTCCCAAGGCCCTAGGCCTTACCATTGTTTGTGACATGGTTCTTATACCACTATTTTAGTATATGGTTTAGCGGGCCACCAGGGCTAATCCATATTTGTGCAACTTTTGTATGTTATATTAAGTTACTTGTTATGCGCTTGTGCTCCTGTGCTCATAAAGAGTTCAGGGGGTTGTTTAGAAATAAATACATATATATTTTGAATATATAACCTGTGTGGTGTCCTTTCATTTGGTATTAAAAGGTTTGCATATGGTAAAACAGCTGGCTTCACATGCCCTCTTGAGTTTAGCCTAAGACTGCTTTTGTCCATGCTACCACTAGGATAGCTGATCTATAAGGTTGACTTTACAACCATCACCATAAGGGTTGTTTGGACTGGTGCAAGGTGCTCACTAGAATAGTGAACATCATATACCAGGCCAACTCCTCACAGTCTCCCTGAGCAGCAGTCTCAGCCACTCGTTTCTCCAGGCCCACCACTTCCGCCGCCACCCTAGTTACCTCTGCTTGGTGTATCTTCTTTTTGCCTGCAATTAAGGAGAGGACCTCACCCCGCAGCACCACCTTATATGCCTCCCACAGAGACTGCGCTGAATCAACAGTTCCCACATTCTCCTGAAAATAGTGCTCCGAAAGTTGGTGTATCTCCCTTTTTGTGGTCGGATCTTTCAAGTGCCATGCATTAATTGGAGCAACTCTGTCAACCGCTGGTTGCCCGACCTCAACCTGTAACAACATCGGGGAATGATCTGATATGCCCCTCCCCAGGTACCTTGCATCTCTAATTGTGTCCGCCATAGCTGCCGGTATCAATATGTAGTCTAATCTGGACATACTATTGTGCACAGCGGACACATGAGTGAAGTGTCTCTGAGTCGGATTATGGACCCTCCAGCTATCAATCAACCCCAGCGATTCAAGGAAGTCAGGGAGCCACCTCTGTGATGGTGTATGGAGTCTTGCCGGGAGTCTATCTACTCCCCCATCGAGTACTGCGTTGAAATCTCCCCCCAGCACTAGGAGACCCAGGGGCAGGGTTAAAAAGACAGCACTCAAATCCTTAAAAGTGTCTGATTGAAGGCCTGGAGGTACATATATGGACAAGAAGGGAACCGTCCTACCTCCCAACTGCCCCGAGACACCCACATACCTGCCTCTCTGGTCTGACCATGTAGCCTGCAGTTCAAACGGAAAGGAAGTTTTAATGAGGATACCAACTCCCCTGTGAACCCAGCATGCACCAACAATTTATATCCCCCTCTATGGAGGGCCATGCACCGATTCCCAACTAGATGCCTTTCGTGCAATAGTGCAACTTCCGAGGAGTGTCTTCTAATTAGCTGATTCACCATCCCTCTCTTGATATTGTCACCCAGACCATTGACATTCATTCCAGCTCAACACTCCTATCCCCGATCCCTGGGTAGTACGAGAAATTTACCCCACACCGCTAGTATTGAATTCCATAACTATCACCGATGCAAAAGAAAAAACATAGTGCTAATAATACTGCACTGAGTACATTTGTAATTTCAAACCCCCCTCCACAACTCTTGACCCCCCACCCTCCACCCTGCACCCCTGCATGCTGCTCGCGCACATCCCCAACTAGCAGTGTGCCTGTCGCCCCAACACTAATCTACAACTAACTAAAAGTAGTAAATGGAGGGAGGCCTAAACGACCCGCCCGCCTCCCCTCACCCAATCTCGCCATTACTTCTTAACTTCGGACTGGCCCAGTATAATCCCTGACCTAAAGTAATTCCGAACCCGCTCCAAAAATATTGTTTCTTATCTCTCACTCGAAACAGATAGCAAATTAAGTCCTGCAGTCGCCATCATGGGTTCCCCTATTGTTCTTCTGCTTCCTCTTGACCTCGATTTTCCGCCTCTGTCGTGGGCAAACTCTCCAACCAGTCCGACGCCACCTCTGGATTATCAAAAAAACAGGTCTTCCCATGAAATTCCACCCGAAGGCAGGCGGGAAACATCATTGCATATTTCAGCCCTTTGTCTCTCATCTTCTTTTTCACCGAAATGAAGCTCAAACGCTGTCTCTGCACTGCCTGAGTGGAGTCTGGGAAGGAGAGGGTTGCGTTTTTGTACTTTAAGGGGGGCCCGCACGCGCCGTCTGCAGGATCGCATCTCTGTCACGGAAATTAAGGACCTTAGCAATCATAGGGCGGGGTGGAGCCCCGATCCGCGGCCTCCCCCCGGGTACGCTGTGTGCACGCTCGATTGTGAAGTAATTGCTTAGTCCCTTAGGCTTAAGGCGGTTAAGAATAAGGTCTTCTATAAACAGGTCTGGTGTTTGACCTTCTGATTTCTCGGGCACCCCAAGAATGCGGACGTTGTACGCCTGGCCCTCCCTTCATAGTCATCCAGCTTACGATATGTGAGGGCTCTTGAGGTTTTGAGGTCTCGCACCTCTTGTTGCAGCAGGGACACGTCGTCGATCAGGCTGGCAGTCTTGACCTCCAATGTCTTCACCTTCTCACTCGCCTTAGTAAGATCCGCCCATATCAGCCCCAACCCCGATTGTTACTGTATCAAGCTTATCATTTAGGGCCTCCATTTTCTGACCCAGGGATGACTGAACCCCATTAATGGCCGCCATGAGATCTGTCAAGGTTGGCTCAGTGGTACCAAGCACGGCCTCTTCTCTGCCCACCTGGATTCTTTTCACCTCCATCGGGGACCCTTTGGGCAAGGCATATCGGTCCAGTTTGTTGGAGTGAATACTTCTGGATGCCTTGGAGGATCTGGGCAAGATCTACCCACATCGGTCTTGGTCGCCATCTCACTCCCCTGAGTACTGGTGTCAGGCACGTTTCGGAGCCCACCCCAAGCGTTCGTGTCACAGTGTATCTACACCTCCCTGACACCCATCAAGAGCAGAATACCATTTACGCCTCCGTCGGTCCAGCTCCGATCATTAAGCGGTTGTCAGGTCAGATGGAGTCCACCCCACCAAGGGCTATCTCTGGGCAAGAGCGATATTGCGACATGTCACACCTCCTGAGGCGCTCCCGCCGGGACACGGCACAGTCAGTCCAGACGCAGGCCGCCTGCGTCGTGTCGTGACTCCACTGCCTCCACCATGCTTGATAGGCTACCCGGGCCCCAGGAGGAAAACCAGATAACCGGCCTGGCTGCAGAGAGTCACCCTAGCCAAATGAGCCACCATCCGGCGTGTCGCATAGGCAACAAGCCGAGCCTCGAGGATTCTTCCCTCGCCGCCTCCAGCCCAGCGAACCCAGCCGACACTCCGCACGTTGCGCCACACCCAGCCGCAAAATGCCCAGCGGCCGATGGTGCCAAGCGGACAGTAGGGAGGGTGCGAGGAGGGGGGGAGTTTCTCCAACTCACGGTGCCCCTGCCCCCAACTCACGTAGCCCCCGTATTGGCCTCTCAATTCTTTGGGGATGTGTAGCCTTGAGTGTCAGTGTTTATTGCTACTTTCAACCCCTCTGAAATCCCGGGGCAACTTCACTGTGGGACCCGCGGGTCCCGGGCAGGCATGTCCGTTGTGCCCCACCCCGATCAGTATTCCAAATGACTCCGGGGGCTCTAGGGGCGAGGGTCGGCAGGACCGGGGTCCCCTGGCTACCAGCCCCTGCTGTTGACGCACTCGGGCGGCTACTGCAGGCACTTGAGGTCCCGGCTTACCCGGACCTCCAGGCCCCAAATTACCGGACGACGTATCTATGGCTCCGAGTCTCGGAAACGGCTCAAAGTTGGCGTCACAGACGTCGCTCCTTCGCACGAAGCCGGGAGCCTGGCACAGTCCCAGGATTTTGGACAGGATAATGTGGCAAGGTAGGGAGGTCGGCGGAGCCGGTCTCCTACGCAGCCACCTCGGTCGCTTGCTAGGCTCCTCCCATTTTTTGTGTGTTTAGGGTAAGAACACACATGTTATACCTTTTATTTTATATAATTATATAACACACATATTATACCTTTTGTACCTTATCATTTACATTTTGTGTCATAAAGTAATGTTACATTACTTTGCATACATACGTTACCGTAGCTCAAAGTAAAGTGAGACTATGGTTAACCAATTAAAAAGCATTTGTATTATTATGCTGAAATGATTTGGTTCATTTATAACTTACCCTTAGTGAGGCGTCCGCGGCCTTGGGCTGTCCTTGAGTCATCATCTTGTTGAGGTGCTGATGGCTCTTTGCCCTTTTCGTCAGACTCTGCCTCAGACATCCAAACTTCCAATTCTTTCTGAGTCACTATGTTGTGTAGAATTGCACATGTTGACACCATTTTACGACTGATTTCTGGATAATATTGTAAGACATCACCACACCAATGCAGACATCAGACTTTGCTTTTTAAAAGTCCAACGGTCCTCTTGTACTTCTTTGTGCAACATTGTGCGGACGCTTAATCCGTGTAGAAGAGTTCAGAAAGCAGTCATTATCCAGGGGCTTAAGGCATAACCGCTATTACCTACAACATCAAAGAACATACTTTATTAGCCTACCATACTCAAGATATATGTGCCTTAAAAATAGTTAAATACTTAAAGCTAACTTACCCAGCATATATCCATCTTTTTTTTGTTTTATGCAGGTACTTTTTAAATGCAAGGCTTATACTCCTCTTTTTAATGTTGCACGGGGTGGCTTTTTTCCTTGATTTTCTACTGCAGCAAAATCCTCATTGTTTTTAGTCCGCTCATAGATGCTTGTTGTTGTTATATATGCAGAATCATTTGCCAAAGGCAATAAAGTCCATTGTTGAGGTGGCTTATTGATCTTCCCTCAAGGTCTAGGCATTTTCAAGGGGGTTAGGCTGTTTTTTTTTTTTTTTTCTCTCTGGTGTGCACTGTAGGCGTACAGTTGGATAGCGATCAGGCTCCAAGCACGAAATTGGAATGTCCCACTTGGCAAATGATGATTTTCGTAACATAATGTAGTCAAACTCATGTTTGTATTTTAATACAATTGTTTTAATTTTTCTACATTTCTGTGCAGAAAAAAAGCTATATTTTATTCCTCAGAAAACAATAGTGTAACAAAAGACTTGTTGAAAGGGTGTTGATTTTTCTTCCATTTCACCTATTGAGTGCTCCAGGGCCTGAGTGCTTGCACATGGTTTGTGATGGACTTAGTTACAGGAGGTCCACTTGACTCTTTTTTTTAATGGCTGAGTTGTCTCTTCCTTCCTATTTTGGGATCATGCTGCTTGTGCTCATGTGCAAAGTCTTGTTCAAGTGTCAATACTTTCTTAACTTTTCCAAATCACCCTGAAGATGCTGGTGGAGATTGGATGTGGAATGTGTCCCTTCAATATCGTGCTCTTCTGAAGGTGTCAGATCACAGCTTTCAATGTGATTACTATACGCAGGTGGTTGTGGCTCAGTTTCTATTTTTTTTATTTCGGATGGATGGGAGGGAATAACATTTCCTTTTTGGCTAAAAGCTGAGTGCGTTTCGATTTCATATCAACATTACATTTCTTTGCTTTTGAGTCACTTGTCTCTTATGCAATTCCTTTTTTCAAATGCAAGGCCTAAAGTCTTCCTTTAATTTGTCATTGTGCGACTGGATTCCTTGATTTTCTGCAGCAGCAAAACCTTGATCTTCTTTTGTCTGTTTATAGTTGCTTGCTGTCGTATTTACAGACTCATTTGCCAAAAGCAATAAGTCCATTGTTGTGATGAGTGATGGATCGACCTCTTAAAGTCCAGACGTTTTCATTGGGTTTCGATTTTTTTTTTTGCGATGCACTGCAGACATATTGTTGGAGAACCATCAGGTTCCAGGTGCGAAATTAGTATGACCCACTTGGCAAAAGTTGAGTTTTGTACTATATTGCAGTCAACCTCGTCTTTGTATTTTAATACCATAGCTTTGTTTTTTCTCCTTTCTCCTTTCTGTGAAAAACAAAGTAATGTTTTTATTGATTGTCCAGAACATTTTTGGGACATTTTGGAGATACCTTAGGAGTTTGAGAATGTTGCCTTGGGTAAAGCGACCATGTGACTTCTAAAGTTGTATTGTCTTTCTAATAGAAAAACTAAACTCCCAAGCTCTGGGATACAACAGGTGGACTTGCTGCAAGGTTGTTGATTTTTCTTCCAGTTTACCTATTGGGTGCCACTGAGCATGAGTGCTCGCGCAGATTGTTTCCTTGACTTGTGCTGTCAGTGTGCTAATCTTGGCGGTGGTTTGGGATACTCCTTCCCTCAAAGAGCTTGAAAACTTGTACAAGTTAGGGCTATCTATGTGCGGGGAATGAAGAGAGGGCTCGTCTCCAGATTTAGCTAGTGTTATGTCATGGATTGGTGAGGACTCAGGACAGTGCTGGTATAGTTTGATGAAGTTTTTTACACTTTTTTTTATTTTTATTATTTTCTTCTACTATATAATAGGGATTCCCTGCAGAGGCTCATAGGTTGTGATGGACATAGTTACAGGCGGTCCCCTTGCCTCTTTTTTTGGTTTTTTAATGTTGAGTTGTCTCTTCCTTCCAATTGTAGGGTCTTGTTTCTTCTGTTCTTGTGGAAAGTCTTTTTCAAATGTCAGTACTTTTTTCGAAATCAACCTGTAGATGCTGTTGGAGTTTGGATGAGGAATGTGTCCGATGATGGACATTATTATTTTATTTTATGGAGTTTTTCATAGCGCAAACTTGACCTGAAGGTATTGGGTATCAGAGCGCTTTACATAGCACCAGTTGCGTTAGATGAGGACACATTCATAGTTTTTTGTTAGGCACAGGTAGATTAAGTGATATGCCCAGAATCGCAGGATGTTCTGCGTCGTTGCCGAGATTCAAACCCAGTTCCCCAGATTCAAGGTCAACTGCCCTAGCTGTTAGGCCAACTCCTCTCCCCTGAAATAGTTACACGAGGCCCACTTGGCTCTTTTTTCTTTAAAATGTAGCTTTCTCTTCCTTCCTTTTTAGGGACTTGTTGCTTGTGTTCAGGTGGAGAGTTTTGTTTTAATGTCAATACTTTTTTACTTTTCCAAAATCATCCTGTAGTTCCTGTTGGAGTTTGGATTTCATTTCATTTTTGGTTTAAAGTTAGGTGCAGTTTAATTTCACATACAACTTGTATTTCTTTGCTTTTGAGTCATTTGTCTCTTATGCTGTTCTTTTTTAAATAAAATGCTTAAGTTCTTCTTTTAATATATCATTGTGCAGAAGGTTTCCAAAGGCAATAAGTCCATTGTTGAGGTGGGTGATGGATCTTCCACTAAAAGCCAGAGATTTTCACAGAGTTTCGATCATTTTGGGGGGTTTTTGCGATGCACTGTAGGCGTATTGTTAGAGAGCGATCAGGCTCCAGGTGCGAAATTAGAATGCCCCACTTGGCAAATTCTTTTTTTTTAATCGTAATGCAGTCAAACACTTTCTTGTATTTCTTTTACCATTGTTATAGTTTTTCTACTTTCTCCTTTCAATGCAGAAAGAAATGCAATTTTTTTTATTGATTCTTCAGAAAAAAAATTGGGACATTCTGTAGATATGTCAGAAGGTTGAAAATGTTGCCTTGTTCAAGTAATCATGTTCCCTCTAAAGTTATAATGCGGTTCTAATAGAATAAAACAAAGACTCAAGCTCTGGGTTACAGCTGGTGGACTTGCTGAAAGGGTGTTGACCTTTCTCCTGTTTCACCTACTGGGTGTTCCTTGGCCTCAGTGCTGGCACAGACACCTTCCCTGTCATGTGCTGTCTGTGTGATAATCTTGCTGGTTGTTTGGGATACTCCTTCCCTCAAAGAGCTTGAAGACTTGTACAAGTTTGGGCTATCCATGTCCGGGGAATGAAGAGAGGGCTCTCCCCCAGATTTAGCTAGTGTTATTTCATGGACTGGTGAGGACTCAGGACAGTGCTGGCATAGTTTGATGAAGGTTTTTACACTTTTTTTTATTTTTTATTATTTTCTTCTACTTTATATTAGGGATTCCCTGCAGAGGCTCATAAGTTGCGATGGATATAGTTACAGGAGGTCCCCTTGCCTCTTTTTTTGTTTCTAATGTTGAGTGATCTCTTCCTTCCAATTTTAGGGTCTTGTTTCTTCTGTTCTTGTGGAAAGTCTTTTTCAAATGTCAGTACTTTTTTCGAAATCAACCTGTAGATGCTGTTGGAGTTTGGATGAGGAATGTGTCCGGTGATGGACATTATTATTTTATTTTACGGAGTTTTACATAGCGCTAACTTGACCTGAAGGTATTGGGTGTCAGAGCGCTTTACATAGCACCAGTTGCGTTAGATGAGGACACATTCATAGTTTTTTGTTTTTTGTTAGGCACAGGTAGATTAAGTGTTATGCCCAGAATCGCAGGATGTTCTGCGTCGTTGCCGAGACTCAAACCCAGTTCGCCAGATTCAAGGTCAACTGCCCTAGCTGTTAGGCCAACTCCTCTCTCCTAAAATAGTTACACGAGGCCCACTTGGCTCCTTTTTCTTTAAAATGTAGCTTTCTCTTCCTTCCTTTTTAGGGACTTGTTGCTTGTGTTCAGGTGGAGAGTTTTGTTTTAATGTCAATACTTTTTTACTTTTCCAAAATCATCCTGTAGTTCCTGTTGGAGTTTGGATTTCATTTCATTTTTGGTTTAAAGTTGGGTGCAGTTTAATTTCACATACAACTTGTATTTCTTTGCTTTTGAGTCATTTGTCTCTTATGCTGTTCTTTTTTAAATAAAATGCTTAAGTTCTTCTTTTAATATATCATTGTGCAGAAGGTTTCCAAAGGCAATAAGTCCATTGTTGAGGTGGGTGATGGATCTTCCACTAAAAGCCAGAGATTTTCACAGAGTTTCGATCATTTTTGGGGGTTTTTGCGATGCACTGTAGGCGTATTGTTAGAGAGCGATCAGGCTCCAGGTGCGAAATTAGAATGCCCCACTTGGCAAATTCTTTTTTTTTAATCGTAATGCAGTCAAACACTTTCTTGTATTTCTTTTACCATTGTTATAGTTTTTCTACTTTCTCCTTTCAATGCAGAAAGAAATGCATTTTTTTTTATTGATTCTTCAGAAAAAAAATTGGGACATTCTGGAGATATGTCAGGAGGTTGAAAATGTTGCCTTGTTCAAGTAATCATGTTCCCTCTAAAGTTATAATGCGGTTCTAATAGAATAAAACAAAGACTCAAGCTCTGGGTTACAGCTGGTTGACTTGCTGAAAGGGTGTTGACCTTTCTCCTGTTTCACCTACTGGGTGTTCCTTGGCCTGAGTGCTGGCACAGATACCTTCCCTGTCATGTTTTGTCTGTGTGATAATCTTGCTGGTGGTTTGGGATACTCCTTCGCTCAAAGAGCTTGAAAACTTGTACAAGTTCGGGCTATCCATGTCCGGGGAATGAAGAGAGGGCTCTCCCCCAGATTTAGCTAATGTTATTTCATGGACTGGTGAGGACTCAGGACAGTGCTGGCATAGTTTGATGAAGGTTTTTACACTATTTTTTTATTTTTTATTATTTTCTTCTACTTTATATTAGGGATTCCCTGCAGAGGCTCATAGGTTGTGATGGATATAGTTACAGGAGGTCCCCTTGCCTCTTTTTTTTGTTTCTAATGTTGAGTTGTCTCTTCCTTCCAATTTTAGGGTCTTGTTTCTTCTGTTCTTGTGGAAAGTCTTTTTCAAATGTCAGTACTTTTTTCGAAATCAACCTGTAGATGCTGTTGGAGTTTGGATGAGGAATGTGTCCGGTGATGGACATTATTATTTTATTTTACGGAGTTTTACATAGCGCAAACCTGACCTGAAGGTATTGGGTATCAGAACGCTTTACATAGCACCAGATGCGTTAGATGAGGACACATTCATAGTTTTTTGTTTTTTGTTAGGCACAGGTAGATTAAGTGATATGCCCAGAATCGCAGGATGTTCTGCGTCGTTGCCGAGACTCAAACCCAGTTTGCCAGATTCAAGGTCAACTGCCCTAGCTGTTAGGCCAACTCCTCTCTCCTGAAATAGTTACACGAGGCCCACTTGGCTCTTTTTTCTTTAAAATGTAGCTTTCTCTTCCTTCCTTTTTAGGAACTTGTTGCTTGTGTTCAGGTGGAGAGTTTTGTTTTAATGTCAATACTTTTTTACTTTTCCAAAATCATCCTGTAGTTCCTGTTGGAGTTTGGATTTCATTTCATTTTTGGTTTAAAGTTGGGTGCAGTTTAATTTCACATACAACTTGTATTTCTTTGCTTTTGAGTCATTTGTCTCTTATGCTGTTCTATTTTTAAATAAAATGCTTAAGTTCTTCTTTTAATATATCATTGTGCAGAAGGTTTCCAGAGGCAATAAGTCCATTGTTGAGGTGGGTGATGGATCTTCCACTAAAAGCCAGAGATTTTCACAGAGTTTCGATCATTTTTGGGGGTTTTTGCGATGCACTGTAGGCGTATTGTTAGAGAGAGATCAGGCTCCAGGTGCGAAATTAGAATGCCCCACTTGGCAAATTCATTTTTTTTTAATCGTAATGCAGTCAAACACTTTCTTGTATTTCTTTTACCATTGTTATAGTTTTTCTACTTTCTCCTTTCAATGCAGAAAGAAATGCAATTTTTTTTATTAATTCTTCTGAAAAAAAATTGGGACATTCTGGAGATATGTCAGGAGGTTGAAAATGTTGCCTTGTTCAAGTAATCATGTTCCCTCTAAAGTTATATTGCTGTTCTAATAGAATAAAACAAAGACTCAAGCTCTGGATTACAGCTGGTGGACTTGCTGAAAGGGTGTTGACCTTTCTCCTGTTTCACCTACTGGGTGTTCCTTGGCCTGAGTGCTGGCACAGATACCTTCCCTGTCATGTGCTGTGTGTGTCATAATCTTGCTGGTGGTTTGGGATACTCCTTCCCTCAAAGAGCTTGAAGACTTGTACAAGTTTGGGCTATCCATGTCCGGGGAATGAAGAGAGGGCTCTCCCCCATATTTAGCTAGTGTTATTTCATGGGCTGGTGAGGACTCAGGACAGTGCTGGCATAGTTTGATGAAGGTTTTTACACTATTTATTTTATTTTTTATTATTTTCTTCTACTTTATATTAGGGATTCCCTGCAGAGGCTCATAAGTTGCGATGGATATAGTTACAGGAGGTCCCCTTGGCTCTTTTTTTGTTTCTAATGTTGAGTTGTCTCTTCCTTCCAATTTTAGGGTCTTGTTTCTTCTGTTCTTGTGGAAAGTCTTTTTCAAATGTCAGTACTTTTTTCGAAATCAACCTGTAGATGCTGTTGGAGTTTGGATGAGGAATGTGTCCGGTGATGGACATTATTATTTTATTTTACGGAGTTTTACATAGCGCAAACTTGACCTGAAGGTATTGGGTATCAGAACGCTTTACATAGCACCAGTTGCGTTAGATGAGGACGCATTCATAGTTTTTTGTTTTTTGTTAGGCACAGGTAGATTAAGTGATATGCCCAGAATCGCAGGATGTTCTGCGTCATTGCCGAGACTCAAATCCAGTTCGCCAGATTCAAGGTCAACTGCCCTAGCTGTTAGGCCAACTCCTCTCTCCTGAAATAGGTACACGAGGCCCACTTGGCTCTTTTTTCTTTAAAATGTAGCTTTCTCTTCCTTCCTTTTTAGGGACTTGTTGCTTGTGTTCAGGTGGAGAGTTTTGTTTTAATGTCAATACTTTTTTACTTTTCCAAAATCATCCTGTAGTTCCTGTTGGAGTTTGGATTTCATTTCATTTTTCGTTTAAAGTTGGGTGCAGTTTAATTTCACATACAACTTGTATTTCTTTGCTTTTGAGTCATTTGTCTCTTACGCTGTTCTTTTTTAAATAAAATGCTTAAGTTCTTCTTTTAATATATCATTGTGCAGAAGGTTTCCAAAGGCAATAAGTCCTTTGTTGAGGTGGGTGATGGATCTTCCACTAAAAGCCAGAGATTTTCACAGAGTTTCGATCATTTTTGGGGGTTTTTGCGATGCACTGTAGGCGTATTGTTAGAGAGCGATCAGGCTCCAGGTGCGAAATTAGAATGCCCCACTTGGCAAATTCTTTTTTTTTAATCGTAATGCAGTCAAACACTTTCTTGTATTTCTTTTACCATTGTTATAGTTTTTCTACTTTCTCCTTTCAATGCAGAAAGAAATGCAATTTTTTTTATTGATTCTTCAGAAAAAAAATTGGGACATTCTGGAGATATGTCAGGAGGTTGAAAATGTTGCCTTGTTCAAGTAATCATGTTCCCTCTAAAGTTATAATGCGGTTCTAATAGAATAAAACAAAGACTCAAGCTCTGGGTTACAGCTGGTAGACTTGCTGAAAGGGTGTTGACCTTTCTCCTGTTTCACCTACTGGGTGTTCCTTGGCCTGAGTGCTGGCACAGACACCTTCCCTGTCATGTGCTGTCTGTGTGATAATCTTGCTGGTGGTTTGGGATACTCCTTCCCTCAAAGAGCTTGAAGACTTGTACAAGTTTGGGCTATCCATGTCCGGGGAATGAAGAGAGGGCTCTCCCCCATATTTAGCTAGTGTTATTTCATGGGCTGGTGAGGACTCAGGACAGTGCTGGCATAGTTTGATGAAGGTTTTTACACTATTTATTTTATTTTTTATTATTTTCTTCTACTTTATATTAGGGATTCCCTGCAGAGGCTCATAAGTTGCGATGGATATAGTTACAGGAGGTCCCCTTGCCTCTTTTTTTGTTTCTAATGTTGAGTTGTCTCTTCCTTCCAATTTTAGGGTCTTGTTTCTTCTGTTCTTGTGGAAAGTCTTTTTCAAATGTCAGTACTTTTTTCGAAATCAACCTGTAGATGCTGTTGGAGTTTGGATGAGGAATGTGTCCGGTGATGGACATTATTATTTTATTTTACGGAGTTTTACATAGCGCAAACTTGACCTGAAGGTATTGGGTATCAGAACGCTTTACATAGCACCAGTTGCGTTAGATGAGGACGCATTCATAGTTTTTTGTTTTTTGTTAGGCACAGGTAGATTAAGTGATATGCCCAGAATCGCAGGATGTTCTGCGTCATTGCCGAGACTCAAATCCAGTTCGCCAGATTCAAGGTCAACTGCCCTAGCTGTTAGGCCAACTCCTCTCTCCTGAAATAGGTACACGAGGCCCACTTGGCTCTTTTTTCTTTAAAATGTAGCTTTCTCTTCCTTCCTTTTTAGGGACTTGTTGCTTGTGTTCAGGTGGAGAGTTTTGTTTTAATGTCAATACTTTTTTACTTTTCCAAAATCATCCTGTAGTTCCTGTTGGAGTTTGGATTTCATTTCATTTTTCGTTTAAAGTTGGGTGCAGTTTAATTTCACATACAACTTGTATTTCTTTGCTTTTGAGTCATTTGTCTCTTACGCTGTTCTTTTTTAAATAAAATGCTTAAGTTCTTCTTTTAATATATCATTGTGCAGAAGGTTTCCAAAGGCAATAAGTCCTTTGTTGAGGTGGGTGATGGATCTTCCACTAAAAGCCAGAGATTTTCACAGAGTTTCGATCATTTTTGGGGGTTTTTGCGATGCACTGTAGGCGTATTGTTAGAGAGCGATCAGGCTCCAGGTGCGAAATTAGAATGCCCCACTTGGCAAATTCTTTTTTTTTAATCGTAATGCAGTCAAACACTTTCTTGTATTTCTTTTACCATTGTTATAGTTTTTCTACTTTCTCCTTTCAATGCAGAAAGAAATGCAATTTTTTTTATTGATTCTTCAGAAAAAAAATTGGGACATTCTGGAGATATGTCAGGAGGTTGAAAATGTTGCCTTGTTCAAGTAATCATGTTCCCTCTAAAGTTATAATGCGGTTCTAATAGAATAAAACAAAGACTCAAGCTCTGGGTTACAGCTGGTAGACTTGCTGAAAGGGTGTTGACCTTTCTCCTGTTTCACCTACTGGGTGTTCCTTGGCCTGAGTGCTGGCACAGACACCTTCCCTGTCATGTGCTGTCTGTGTGATAATCTTGCTGGTGGTTTGGGATACTCCTTCCCTCAAAGAGCTTGAAGACGTGTACAAGTTCGGGCTATCCATGTCCGGTGAATGAAGAGAGGGCTCTCCCCCAGATTTAGCAAGTGTTATTTCATGGACTGGTGAGGACTCAGGACAGTGCTGGCATAGTTTGATGAAGGTTTTCACACTTTTTTTAAATTTTTTATTATTTTCTTCTACTTTATATTAGGGATTCCCTGCTGAGGCTCATAAGTTGCGATGGATATAGTTACAGGAGGTCCCCTTGCCTCTTTTTTTGTTTCTAATGTTGAGTTGTCTCTTCCTTCCAATTTTAGGGTCTTGTTTCTTCAGTTCTTGTGGAAAGTCTTTTTCAAATGTCAGTACTTTTTTCGAAATCAACCTCTAGATGCTGTTGGAGTTTGGATGAGGAATGTGTCCGGTGATGGACATTATTATTTTATTTTACGGAGTTTTACATAGCGCAAACTTGACCTGAAGGTATTGGGTATCAGAGCGCTTTACATAGCACCAGTTGCATTAGATGAGGACACATTCATAGTTTTTTGTTTTTTGTTAGGCACAGGTAGATTAAATGATATGCCCAGAATCGCAGGATGTTCTGCGTCGTTGCCGAGACTCAAACCCAGTTCCCCAGATTCAAGGTCAACTGCCCTAGCTAATAGGCCAACTCCTCTCTCCTGAAATAGTTACACGAGGCCCACTTGGCTCTTTTTTCTTTAAAATGTAGCTTTCTCTTCCTTCCTTTTTAGCGACTTGTTGCTTGTGTTCAGGTGGAGAGTTTTGTTTTAATGTCAATACTTTTTTACTTTTCCAAAATCATCCTGTAGTTCCTGTTGGAGTTTGGATTTCATTTCATTTTTGGTTGAAAGTTGGGTGCAGTTTAATTTCACATACAACTTGTATTTCTTTGCTTTTGAGTCATTTGTCTCTTATGCTGTTCTTTTTTAAATAAAATGCTTAAGTTCATCTTTTAATATATCATTGTGCAGAAGGTTTCCAAAGGCAATAAGTCCATTGTTGAGGTGGGTGATGGATCTTCCACTAAAAGCCAGAGATTTTCACAGAGTTTCGATCATTTTTGGGGTTTTTGCGATGCACTGTAGGCATATTGTTAGAGAGCGATCAGGCTCCAGGTGCGAAATTAGAATGCCCCACTTGGCAAATTCATTTTTTTTTAATCGTAATGCAGTCAAACACTTTCTTGTATTTCTTTTACCATTGTTATAGTTTTTCTACTTTCTCCTTTCAATGCAGAAAGAAATGCAATTTTTTTTATTGATTCTTCCGAAAAAAAATTGGGACATTCTGGAGATATGTCAGGAGGTTGAAAATGTTGGCTTGTTCAAGTAGTCATGTTCCCTCTAAAGTTATATTGCGGTTCTAATAGAATAAAACAAAGACTCAAGCTCTGGGTTACAGATGGTGGACTTGCTGAAAGGGTGTTGACCTTTCTCCTGTTTCACCTACTGGGTGTTCCTTGGCCTGGATGCTGGCACAGATACCTTCCCTGTCATGTGCTGTCTGTGTGATGATCTTGCTGGTGGTTTGGCATACTCCTTCCCTCAAAGAGCTTGTAGACTTGTACAAGTTCGGGCTATCCATGTCCGGGGAATGAAGAGAGGGCTCTCCCCCAGATTTAGCAAGTGTTATTTCATGGACTGGTGAGGACTCAGGACAGTGCTGGCATAGTTTGATGAAGGTTTTTACACTATTTTTTTATTTTTTATTATTTTCTTTTACTTTATATTAGGGATTCCCTGCAGAGGCTCATTAGTTGCGATGGATATAGCTACAGGAGGTCCCCTTGCCTCTTTTTTTTGTTTCTAATGTTGAGTTGTCTCTTCCTTCCAATTTTAGGGTCTTGTTTCTTCTGTTCTTGTGGAAAGTCTTTTTCAAATGTCAGTACTTTTTTCGAAATCAACCTGTAGATGCTGTTGGAGTTTGGATGAGGAATTTGTCCGGTGATGGACATTATTATTTTATTTTATGGAGTTTTTCATAGCGCAAACTTGACCTGAAGGTATTGGGTATCAGAGCGCTTTACATAGCACCAGTTGCGTTAGATGAGGACACATTCATAGTTTTTTGTTAGGCACAGGTAGATTAAGTGATATGCCCAGAATCTCAGGATGTTCTGCGTCGTTGCCGAGACTCAAACCCAGTTCGCCAGATTCAAGGTCAACTGCCCTAGCTGTTAGGCCAACTCCTCTCTCCTGAAATAGTTACACAAGGCCCACTTGGCTCTTTTTTCTTTAAAATGTAGCTTTCTCTTCCTTCCTTTTTAGGGACTTGTTGCTTGTTTTCAGGTGGAGAGTTTTGTTTTAATGTCAATACTTTTTTACTTTTCCAAAATCATCCTGTAGTTCCTGTTGGAGTTTGGATTTCATTTCATTTTTGGTTTAAAGTTGGGTGCAGTTTAATTTCACATACAACTTGTATTTCTTTGCTTTTGAGTCATTTGTCTCTTATGCTGTTCTATTTTTAAATAAAATGCTTAAGTTCTTCTTTTAATATATCATTGTGCAGAAGGTTTCCAAAGGCAATAAGTCCATTGTTGAGGTGGGTGATGGATCTTCCACTAAAAGCCAGAGATTTTCACAGAGTTTCGATCATTTTTGGGGGTTTTTGCGATGCACTGTAGGCGTATTGTTAGAGAGCGATCAGGCTCCAGGTGCGAAATTAGAATGCCCCACTTGGCAAATTCTTTTTTTTTAATCGTAATGCAGTCAAACACTTTCTTGTATTTCTTTTACCATTGTTATAGTTTTTCTACTTTCTCCTTTCAATGCAGAAAGAAATGCAATTTTTTTATTGATTCTTCAGAAAAAAAATTGGGACATTCTGGAGATATGTCAGGAGGTTGAAAATGTTGGCTTGTTCAAGTAATCATGTTCCCTCTAAAGTTATATTGCGGTTCTAATAGAATAAAAAAAAGACTCCAGCTCTGGGTTACAGCTGGTGGACTTGCTGAAAGGGTGTTGACCTTTCTCCTGTTTCACCTACTGGGTGTTCCTTGGCCTGAGTGCTGGCACAGATACCTTCCCTGTCATGTGCTGTCTGTGTGATAATCTTGCTGGTGGTTTGGGATACTCCTTCCCTCAAAGAGCTTGAAGACGTGTACAAGTTCGGGCTATCCATGTCCGGGGAATGAAGAGAGGGCTCTCCCCCAGATTTAGCTAGTGTTATTTCATGGACTGGTGAGGACTCAGGACAGTGCTGGCATAGTTTGATGAAGGTTTTTACACTATTTTTTTATTTTTTATTATTTTCTTCTACTTTATATTAGGGATTCCCTGCAGAGGCTCATTAGTTGCGATGGATATAGTTACAGGAGGTCCCCTTGCCTCTTTTTCTGTTTCTAATGTTGAGTTGTCTCTTCCTTCCAATTTTAGGATCTTGTTTCTTCTGTTCTTGTGGAAAGTCTTTTTCAAATGTCAGTACTTTTTTCGAAATCAACCTGTAGATGCTGTTGGAGTTTGGATGAGGAATGTGTCCGGTGATGGACATTATTATTTTAGTTTACGGAGTTTTACATAGCGCAATCTTGACCTGAAGGTATTGGGTATCAGAGCGCTTTACATAGCACCAGTTGCGTTAGATGAGGACACATTCATAGTTTTTTGTTAGGCACAGGTAGATTAAGTGATATGCCCAGAATCTCAGGATGTTCTGCGTCGTTGCCGAGACTCAAACCCAGTTCGCCAGATTCAAGGTCAACTGCCCTAGCTGTTAGGCCAACTCCTCTCTCCTGAAATAGTTACACGAGGCCCACTTGGCTCTTTTTTCTTTAAAATGTAGCTTTCTCTTCCTTCCTTTTTAGAGACTTGTTGCTTGTTTTCAGGTGGAGAGTTTTGTTTTAATGTCAATACTTTTTTACTTTTCCAAAATCATCCTGTAGTTCCTGTTGGAGTTTGGATTTCATTTCATTTTTGGTTTAAAGTTGGGTGCAGTTTAATTTCACATACAACTTGTATTTCTTTGCTTTTGAGTCATTTGTCTCTTATGCTGTTCTATTTTTAAATAAAATGCTTAAGTTCTTCTTTTAATATATCATTGTGCAGAAGGTTTCCAGAGGCAATAAGTCCATTGTTGAGGTGGGTGATGGAACTTCCACTAAAAGCCAGAGATTTTCACAGAGTTTCGATCATTTTTGGGGGTTTTTGCGATGCACTGTAGGCGTATTGTTAGAGAGAGATCAGGCTCCAGGTGCGAAATTAGAATGCCCCACTTGGCAAATTCATTTTTCTTTAATCGTAATGCAGTCAAACACTTTCTTGTATTTCTTTTACCATTGTTATAGTTTTTCTACTTTCTCCTTTCAATGCAGAAAGAAATGCAATTTTTTTTATTGATCGTTCTGAAAAAAAATTGGGACATTCTGGAGATATGTCAGGAGGTTGAAAATGTTGCCTTGTTCAAGTAATCATGTTCCCTCTAAAGTTATATTGCGGTTCTAATAGAATAAAACAAAGACTCAAGCTCTGGATTACAGCTGGTGGACTTGCTGAAAGGGTGTTGACCTTTCTCCTGTTTCACCTACTGGGTGTTCCTTGGCCTGAGTGCTGGCACAGATACCTTCCCTGTCATGTGCTGTCTGTGTGATAATCTTGCTGGTGGTTTGGGATACTCCTTCCCTCAAAGAGCTTGAAGACTTGTACAAGTTCGGGCTATCCATGTCCGGGGAATGAAGAGAGGGCTCTCCCCCATATTTAGCTAGTGTTATTTCATGGACTGGTGAGGACTCAGGACAGTGCTGGCATAGTTTGATGAAGGTTTTTACACTATTTTTTTATTTTTCATTATTTTCTTCTACTTTATATTAGGGATTCCCTGCAGAGGCTCATAAGTTGCGATGGATATAGTTACAGGAGGTCCCCTTGCCTCTTTTTTTGGTTCTAATGTTGAGCTGTCTCTTCCTTCCAATTTTAGGGTCTTGTTTCTTCTGTTCTTGTGGAAAGTCTTTTTCAAATGTCAGTACTTTTTTCGAAATCAACCTGTAGATGCTGTTGGAGTTTGGATGAGGAATGTGTCCGGTGAGGGACATTATTATTTTATTTTACGGAGTTTTACATAGCGCTAACTTGACCTGAAGGTATTGGGTGTCAGTGCGCTTTACATAGCACCAGTTGCGTTAGATGAGGACACATTCATAGTTTTTTGTTAGGCACAGGTAGATTAAGTGATATGCCCAGAATCGCAGGATGTTCTTCGTCGTTGCCGAGACTCAAACCCAGTTCGCCAGATTCAAGGTCAACTGCCCTAGCTGTTAGGCCAACTCCTCTCTCCTGAAATAGTTACACGAGGCCCACTTGGCTCTTTTTTCTTTAAAATGTAGCTTTCTCTTCCTTCCTTTTTAGGGACTTGTTGCTTGTTTTCAGGTGGAGAGTTTTGTTTTAATGTCAATACTTTTTTACTTTTCCAAAATCATCCTGTAGTTCCTGTTGGAGTTTGGATTTCATTTCATTTTTGGTTTAAAGTTGGGTGCAGTTTAATTTCACATACAACTTGTATTTCTTTGCTTTTGAGTCATTTGTCTCTTATGCTGTTCTATTTATAAATAAAATGCTTAAGTTCTTCTTGTAATATATCATTGTGCAGAAGGTTTCCAGAGGCAATAAGTCCATTGTTGAGGTGGGTGATGGATCTTCCACTAAAAGCCAGAGATTTTCACAGAGTTTCGATCATTTTTGGGGGTTTTTGCGATGCACTGTAGGCGTATTGTTAGAGAGAGATCAGGCTCCAGGTGCAAAATTAGAATGCCCCACTTGGCAAATTCATTTTTTTTAATCATAATGCAGTCAAACACTTTCTTGTATTTCTTTTACCATTGTTATAGTTTTTCTACTTTCTCCTTTCAATGCAGAAAGAAATGCAATTTTTTTTATTGATTCTTCCGAAAAAAAATTGGGACATTCTGGAGATATGTCAGGAGGTTGAAAATGTTGCCTTGTTCAAGTAATCATGTTCCCTCTAAAGTTATATTGCGGTTCTAATAGAATAAAACAAAGACTCAAGCTCTGGATTACAGCTGGTGGACTTGCTGAAAGGGTGTTGACCTTTCTCCTGTTTCACCTACTGGGTGTTCCTTGGCCTGAGTGCTGGCACAGATACCTTCCCTGTCTTGTGCTGTCAGTGTGCTAATCTTGCCGGTGGTTTGGGATACTCCTTCCCTCAAAAAGCTTGAAGACTTGTACAAGTTCGGGCTATCCATGTCCGGGGAATGAAGAGAGGGCTCTCCCCCATATTTAGCTAGTGTTATTTCATGGACTGGTGAGGACTCAGGACAGTGCTGGCATAGTTTGATGAAGGTTTTTACACTATTAATTTTATTTTTTATTATTTTCTTCTACTTTATATTAGGGATTCCCTGCAGAGGCTCATAAGTTGCGATGGATATAGTTACAGGAGGTCCCCTTGCCTCTTTTTTTGTTTCTAATGTTGAGTTGTCTCTTCCTTCCAATTTTAGGGTCTTGTTTCTTCTGTTCTTGTGGAAAGTCTTTTTCAAATGTCAGTACTTTTTTCGAAATCAACCTGTAGATGCTGTTGGAGTTTGGATGAGGAATGTGTCCGGTGATGGACATTATTATTTTATTTTACGGAGTTTTACATAGCGCAAACTTGACCTGAAGGTATTGGGTATCAGAACGCTTTACATAGCACCAGTTGCGTTAGATGAGGACACATTCATAGTTTTTTGTTTTTTGTTAGGCACAGGTAGATTAAGTGATATGCCCAGAATCGCAGGATGTTCTGCGTCGTTGCCGAGACTCAAATCCAGTTCGCCAGATTCAAGGTCAACTGCCCTAGCTGTTAGGCCAACTCCTCTCTGCTGAAATAGTTACACGAGGCCCACTTGGCTCTTTTTTCTTTAAAATGTAGCTTTCTCTTCCTTCCTTTTTAGGGACTTGTTGCTTGTGTTCAGGTGGAGAGTTTTGTTTTAATGTCAATACTTTTTTACTTTTCCAAAATCATCCTGTAGTTCCTGTTGGAGTTTGGATTTCATTTCATTTTTGGTTTAAAGTTGGGTGCAGTTTAATTTCACATACAACTTGTATTTCTTTGGTTTTGAGTCATTTGTCTCTTATGCTGTTCTTTTTTTAAATAAAATGCTTAAGTTCTTCTTTTAATATATCATTGTGCATTAGGTTTCCAAAGGCAATAAGTCCAGTGTTGAGGTGGGTGATGGATCTTCCACTAAAAGCCAGAGATTTTCACAGAGTTTCGATCATTTTTGGGGGTTTTTACGATGCACTGTAGGCGTATTGTTAGAGAGCGATCAGGCTCCAGGTGCGAAATTAGAATGCCCCACTTGGCAAATTCTTTTTTTTTAATCGTAATGCAGTCAAACACTTTCTTGTATTTCTTTTACCATTGTTATAGTTTTTCTACTTTCTCCTTTCAATGCAGAAAGAAATGCAATTTTTTTTATTGATTCTTCAGAAAAAAAATTGGGACATTCTGGAGATATGTCAGGAGGTTGAAAATGTTGCCTTGTTCAAGTAATCATGTTCCCTCTACATTTATAATGCGGTTCTAATAGAATAAAACAAAGACTCAAGCTCTGGGTTACAGTTGGTAGACTTGCTGAAAGGGTGTTGACCTTTCTCCTGTTTCACCTACTGGGTGTTCCTTGGCCTGAGTGCTGGCACAGACACCTTCCCTGTCATGTGCTGTCTGTGTGATAATCTTGCTGGTGGTTTGGGATACTCCTTCCCTCAAAGAGCTTGAAGACTTGTACAAGTTTGGGCTATCCATGTCCGGGGAATGAAGAGAGGGCTCTCCCCCAGATTTAGCTAGTGTTATTTCATGGACTGGTGAGGACTCAGGACAGTGCTGGCATAGTTTGATGAAGGTTTTTACACTATTTTGTTATTTTTTATTATTTTCTTCTACTTTATATTAGGGATTCCCTGCAGAGGCTCATAAGTTGCGATGGATATAGTTACAGGAGGTACCCTTGCCTCTTTTTTTGTTTCTAATGTTGAGTTGTCTCTTCCTTCCAATTTTAGGGTCTTGTTTCTTCTGTTCTTGTGGAAAGTCTTTTTCAAATGTCAGTACTTTTTTCGAAATCAACCTGTAGATGCTGTTGGAGTTTGGATGAGGAATGTGTCCGGTGATGGACATTATTATTTTATTTTACGGAGTTTTACATAGCGCAAACTTGACCTGAAGGTATTGGGTATCAGAACGCTTTACATAGCACCAGTTGCGTTAGATGAGGACACATTCATAGTTTTTTGTTTTTTGTTAGGCACAGGTAGATTAAGTGATATGCCCAGAATCGCAGGATGTTCTGCGTCGTTGCCGAGACTCAAATCCAGTTCGCCAGATTCAAGGTCAACTGCCCTAGCTGTTAGGCCAACTCCTCTCTGCTGAAATAGTTACACGAGGCCCACTTGGCTCTTTTTTCTTTAAAATGTAGCTTTCTCTTCCTTCCTTTTTAGGGACTTGTTGCTTGTGTTCAGGTGGAGAGTTTTGTTTTAATGTCAATACTTTTTTACTTTTCCAAAATCATACTGTAGTTCCTGTTGGAGTTTGGATTTCATTTCATTTTTGGTTTAAAGTTGGGTGCAGTTTAATTTCACATACAACTTGTATTTCTTTGGTTTTGAGTCATTTGTCTCTTATGCTGTTCTTTTTTTAAATAAAATGCTTAAGTTCTTCTTTTAATATATCATTGTGCATTAGGTTTCCAAAGGCAATAAGTCCATTGTTGAGGTGGGTGATGGATCTTCCACTAAAAGCCAGAGATTTTCACAGAGTTTCGATCATTTTTGGGGGTTTTTACGATGCACTGTAGGCGTATTGTTAGAGAGCGATCAGGCTCCAGGTGCGAAATTAGAATGCCCCACTTGGCAAATTCTTTTTTTTTAATCGTAATGCAGTCAAACACTTTCTTGTATTTCTTTTACCATTGTTATAGTTTTTCTACTTTCTCCTTTCAATGCAGAAAGAAATGCAATTTTTTTTATTGATTCTTCAGAAAAAAAATTGGGACATTCTGGAGATATGTCAGGAGGTTGAAAATGTTGCCTTGTTCAAGTAATCATGTTCCCTCTACATTTATAATGCGGTTCTAATAGAATAAAACAAAGACTCAAGCTCTGGGTTACAGTTGGTAGACTTGCTGAAAGGGTGTTGACCTTTCTCCTGTTTCACCTACTGGGTGTTCCTTGGCCTGAGTGCTGGCACAGACACCTTCCCTGTCATGTGCTGTCTGTGTGATAATCTTGCTGGTGGTTTGGGATACTCCTTCCCTCAAAGAGCTTGAAGACTTGTACAAGTTTGGGCTATCCATGTCCGGGGAATGAAGAGAGGGCTCTCCCCCAGATTTAGCTAGTGTTATTTCATGGACTGGTGAGGACTCAGGACAGTGCTGGCATAGTTTGATGAAGGTTTTTACACTATTTTGTTATTTTTTATTATTTTTTTCTACTTTATATTAGGGGTTCCCTGCAGAGGCTCATAAGTTGCGATGGATATAGTTACAGGAGGTACCCTTGCCTCTTTTTTTGTTTCTAATGTTGAGTTGTCTCTTCCTTCCAATTTTAGGGTCTTGTTTCTTCTGTTCTTGTGGAAAGTCTTTTTCAAATGTCAGTACTTTTTTCGAAATCAACCTGTAGATGCTGTTGGAGTTTGGATGAGGAATGTGTCCGGTGATGGACATTATTATTTTATTTTACGGAGTTTTACATAGCGCAAACTTGACCTGAAGATATTGGGTATCAGAGCGCTTTACATAGCACCAGTTGCGTTAGATGAGGACACATTCATAGTTTTTTGTTTTTTGTTAGGCACAGGTAGATTAAGTGATATGCCCAGAATTGCAGGATGTTCTGCGTCGTTGCCGAGACTCAAACCCAGTTCGCCAGATTCAAGGTCAACTGCCCTAGCTGTTAGGCCAACTCCTCTCTCCTGAAATAGTTACACGAGGCCCACTTGGCTCTTTTTTCTTTAAAATGTAGCTTTCTCTTCCTTCCTTTTTAGGGACTTGTTGCTTGTGTTCAGGTGGAGAGTTTTGTTTTAATGTCAATACTTTTTTACTTTTCCAAAATCATCCTGTAGTTCCTGTTGGAGTTTGGATTTCATTTCATTTTTGGTTTAAAGTTGGGTGCAGTTTAATTTCACATACAACTTGTATTTCTTTGGTTTTGAGTCATTTGTCTCTTATGCTGTTCTTTTTTTAAATAAAATGCTTAAGTTCTTCTTTTAATATATCATTGTGCATTAGGTTTCCAAAGGCAATAAGTCCATTGTTGAGGTGGGTGATGGATCTTCCACTAAAAGCCAGAGATTTTCACAGAGTTTCGATCATTTTTGGGGGTTTTTACGATGCACTGTAGGCGTATTGTTAGAGAGCGATCAGGCTCCAGGTGCGAAATTAGAATGCCCCACTTGGCAAATTCTTTTTTTTTAATTGTAATGCAGTCAAACACTTTCTTGTATTTCTTTTACCATTGTTATAGTTTTTCTACTTTCTCCTTTCAATGCAGAAAGAAATGCAATTTTTTTTATTGATTCTTCAGAAAAAAAATTGGGACATTCTGGAGATATGTCAGGAGGTTGAAAATGTTGCCTTGTTCAAGTAATCATGTTCCCTCTACATTTATAATGCGGTTCTAATAGAATAAAACAAAGACTCAAGCTCTGGGTTACAGTTGGTAGACTTGCTGAAAGGGTGTTGACCTTTCTCCTGTTTCACCTACTGGGTGTTCCTTGGCCTGAGTGCTGGCACAGACACCTTCCCTGTCATGTGCTGTCTGTGTGATAATCTTGCTGGTGGTTTGGGATACTCCTTCCCTCAAAGAGCTTGAAGACTTGTACAAGTTTGGGCTATCCATGTCCGGGGAATGAATAGAGGGCTCTCCCCCAGATTTAGCTAGTGTTATTTCATGGACTGGTGAGGACTCAGGACAGTGCTGGCATAGTTTGATGAAGGTTTTTACACTATTTTGTTATTTTTTATTATTTTCTTCTACTTTATATTAGGGATTCCCTGCAGAGGCTCATAAGTTGCGATGGATATAGTTACAGGAGGTACCCTTGCCTCTTTTTTTGTTTCTAATGTTGAGTTGTCTCTTCCTTCCAATTTTAGGGTCTTGTTTCTTCTGTTCTTGTGGAAAGTCTTTTTCAAATGTCAGTACTTTTTTCGAAATCAACCTGTAGATGCTGTTGGAGTTTGGATGAGGAATGTGTCCGGTGATGGACATTATTATTTTATTTTACGGAGTTTTACATAGCGCAAACTTGACCTGAAGATATTGGGTATCAGAGCGCTTTACATAGCACCAGTTGCGTTAGATGAGGACACATTCATAGTTTTTTGTTTTTTGTTAGGCACAGGTAGATTAAGTGATATGCCCAGAATTGCAGGATGTTCTGCGTCGTTGCCGAGACTCAAACCCAGTTCGCCAGATTCAAGGTCAACTGCCCTAGCTGTTAGGCCAACTCCTCTCTCCTGAAATAGTTACACGAGGCCCACTTGGCTCTTTTTTCTTTAAAATGTAGCTTTCTCTTCCTTCCTTTTTAGGGACTTGTTGCTTGTGTTCAGGTGGAGAGTTTCGTTTTAATGTCAATACTTTTTTACTTTTCCAAAATAATCCTGTAGTTCCTGTTGGAGTTTGGATTTCATTTCATTTTTGGTTTAAAGTTGGGTGCAGTTTAATTTCACATACAACTTGTATTTCTTTGCTTTTGAGTCATTTGTCTCTTATGCTGTTCTTTTTTAAATAAAATGCTTAAGTTCTTCTTTTAATATATCATTGTGCAGAAGGTTTCCAAAGGCAATAAGTCCATTGTTGAGGTGGGTGATGGATCTTCCACTAAAAGCCAGAGATTTTCACAGAGTTTCGATCATTTTTGGGGGATTTTGCGATGCACTGTAGGCGTATTGTTAGAGAGCGATCAGGCTTCAGGTGCGAAATTAGAATGCCCCACTTGGCAAATTCATTTTTTTTAATCGTAATGCAGTCAAACACTTTCTTGTATTTCTTTTACCATTGTTATAGTTTTTCTACTTTCTCCTTTCAATGCAGAAAGAAATGCAATTTTTTTTATTGATTCTTCAGAAAAAAAATTGAGACATTCTGGAGATATGTCAGGAGGTTGAAAATGTTGCCTTGTTCAAGTAATCATGTTCCCTCTAAAGTTATAATGCGGTTATAATAGAATAAAACAAAGACTCAAGCTCTGGGTTACAGCTGGTGGACTTGCTGAAAGGGTGTTGACCTTTCTCCTGTTTCACCTACTGGGTGTTCCTTGGCCTGAGTGCTGGCACAGATACCTTCCCTGTCATGTGCTGTCTGTGTGATAATCTTGCTGGTGGTTTGGGATACTCCTTCCCTCAAAGAGCTTGAAGACTTGTACAAGTTCGGGCTATCCATGTCCGGGGAATGAAGAGAGGGCTCTCCCCCAGATTTAGCTAGTGTTATTTCATGGACTGGTGAGGACTCAGGACAGTGCTGGCATAGTTTGATGAAGGCTTTTACACTATTTTTTTATTTGTTATTATTTTCTTCTACTTTATATTAGGGATTCCCTGCAGAGGCTCATAAGTTGCGATGGATATAGTTACAGGAGGTCCCCTTGCCTCTTTTTTTGGTTCTAATGTTGAGCTGTCTCTTCCTTCCAATTTTAGGGTCTTGTTTCTTCTGTTCTTGTGGAAAGTCTTTTTCAAATGTCAGTACTTTTTTCGAAATCAACCTGTAGATGCTGTTGGAGTTTGGATGAGGAATGTGTCCGGTGATGGACATTATTATTTTATTTTACGGAGTTTTACATAGCGCAAACCTGACCTGAAGGTATTGGGTATCAGAACGCTTTACATAGCACCAGATGCGTTAGATGAGGACACATTCATAGTTTTTTGTTTTTTGTTAGGCACAGGTAGATTAAGTGATATGCCCAGAATCGCAGGATGTTCTGCGTCGTTGCCGAGACTCAAACCCAGTTCGCCAGATTCAAGGTCAACTGCCCTAGCTGTTAGGCCAACTCCTCTCTCCTGAAATAGTTACACGAGGTCCACTTGGCTCTTTTTTCTTTAAAATGTAGCTTTCTCTTCCTTCCTTTTTAGGGACTTGTTTCTTGTGTTCAGGTGGAGAGTTTCGTTTTAATGTCAATACTTTTTTACTTTTCCAAAGTCATCCTGTAGTTCCTGTTGGAGTTTGGATTTCATTTCATTTTTGGTTTAAAGTTGGGTGCAGTTTAATTTCACATACAACTTGTATTTCTTTGCTTTTGAGTCATTTGTCTCTTATGCTGTTCTTTTTTAAATAAAATGCTTAAGTTCTTCTTTTAATATATCATTGTGCAGAAGGTTTCCAAAGGCAATAAGTCCATTGTTGAGGTGGGTGATGGATCTTCCACTAAAAGCCAGAGATTTTCACAGAGTTTCGATCATTTTTGGGGGGTTTTGCGATGCACTGTAGGCGTATTGTTAGAGAGCGATCAGGCTTCAGGTGCGAAATTAGAATGCCCCACTTGGCAAATTCTTTTTTTTTAATCGTAATGCAGTCAAACACTTTCTTGTATTTCTTTTACCATTGTTATAGTTTTTCTACTTTCTCCTTTCAATACAGAAAGAAATGCAATTTTTTTTATTGATTCTTCAGAAAAAAAATTGAGACATTCTGGAGATATGTCAGGAGGGTGAAAATGTTGCCTTGTTCAAGTAATCATGTTCCCTCTAAAGTTATATTGCGGTTTTAATGGAATAAAAAAGACTCAAGCTCTGGGTTACAGCTGGTGGACTTGCTGAAAGGGTGTTGACTTTTCTCCTGTTTCACCTACTGGGTGTTCCTTTACCTGAGTGCTCGTACAGATACATTCCCTGTCATGTGCTGTCAGTGTGATAATCTTGCTGGTTGTTTGGGATACTCTTTCCCTCAAAGAGCTCAGAGACATGTACAAGTCAAGTGCATCTATGTGCGGGGGATGAAGAGAGGGCTGTTCCCCAGATTTAGCTGGTGTTATTTGATGGACTGGTGAGGATTGAGGACAGTGCTGTCACAGTTTGTTGAGGTTTTATCATTATGTTAAATGACCCTGAACACGATGTGGACTATCAGTTTGATATCTGCATCTGCTCTGCTGGGGGAAATGGTGGATTGGCAAATGGTGGCTGCAGGGAATGGGCGGAGCGAGGACAAAGCTGAGAAGGTTCCAGTAGAGCTTCCATGGTCAGAGAGAACACAACAGGCGAGTTGGGGAGGCCAAGCAATTTTAAGCCCAGACAGCAAGGTAGCAGGGTGGGACAAGGAGATGCGGAGGTTCAGAGGGGGTTACTCACCTAGCTGCTGATATTGGTCTCAGCGGACAGCGTCCACTCCAGAGTCTCAGAGACTCCAGGAGACATGGAAGCCAAACAACTGGGCGGATCAAGAGGAAAGCAAAGCGTCTCACTATGTATCTACACAAAGCATGCAGCGGAGGGGGCAAATTAACAGCTTTGACCTGGAATATAAATGGACTTGGGAACAAAACAAAGAGATGCATAGAGGTTCAGTATCTAAAACACTAGTGACATGAAGGGGCAATGTTACAAGAACTACACCAGAAGGGAAACAACTGTGAGGCACTGAAAAGGGGGATATAAAGTTCTGGCACAATTGGGACACTCATCCGACTCAAAGGGGGTAGGACTGCTAATTAAGAGGTCAACACTCATCATACGTGTGCCGACCTCCAGGGGTGATAAGTTGAAGAGTCGGGCTGCTGGACAGCATGCAAATCAACCTTTGCTCCCTATACGTCCCACCTAAACTCCTTGCATAGACCTTGAAGATGCTTGGCACCCTCCCATTGCTCCTATCTGACTGGGTACTCATTTTAGGCAACTTCAATCTAGTGGTGAGTGATGGGGAGGATAGATACCCACAATGACAGGGACGGGCAAGAAAGATTCCTTTGGTGGGATTCCTTTGGGCCAAAGGTCTATCTGACATCTAGACAACTCGCACGCCAGGGCATGACAAAAGACTTTCCACTCCAGAGCATGCAACAGTTTATCAAATATCGATCATTATATTGGGAGAGTCACTACACTAGACTGATTGCGAACGGGATCTCAAATCACTCACATATGCGGGACAAGCAGCAGGATCCATATGTGGATAGAGACTGGTCCTGGACTCAAGAACTGTGGTACCTCAAAGATAGAAGCATCACTCAGGAGATGGGAAAAGGCACTGTCCACTACTTTGAAGAAAACTTGGGTACAGGAACCTCAGAGCTCATAACATGGGAAGCCTACATGGTATTCCTGAGGGGCTTCAAAAGTATGTAAATAAGAAAGTAAGCCATTACTGAGGCTAAGACTGCAAGAGTAAGGGAAAACAGATTATAATAAAGAGAGAACCACCACCTTGACCTCGCAGTACTGAATAAACAAGGTAAGCAATAGACCAGGGAGGTTACTGTATGGCTGAGCAAGAAAGGGATAGAAATTTGGTATAGGAAATACGGAGGGAGAAGGAGCCGCCGGTCAAGGTGCAAACAGAAATAGTGGCAGAAATCGCGAGTTACTATCAAGACCTATATCGATCAATCACGAGCAAGTTATCAAGTGACACGGGAGGCTTCCGCAAACATATACGCCTCCTGGTCCTGATGCCAGAGGAAACAAATTAACTAGATGAAGACAAAGTATAAAGTGAGACAGTTAGGACCATCAACGACATTCATCTGGGAAAGCTCCAGGGCTGAACAAATTTCCAATAGAACTATATAAAAGAATGGCTTAGCGCCGCACAAGAGTCAGATGTTCCTTGAAACCAATGAAATAAGCCAGTTACCCTATGACCAGCAGTTATCTATGGTAGTGGCAGTCCTGAACGAAAGGAAACCAGCAGATTGATGTGCCTTTCTATAGGCCCATAACACTGCTTAATACTAGCGAAAATACTGGCCACTCGACTAAGGCAGTTCATCTTTAAACTGATGCATCTCGACCAGTTGGGCTTCATGCCTCATGGGGCACTAGGCTGAACCTAAAATACCTATATGGTAACCTTCCTAGATTGGGGGATCACTCTGGAGAGGACATACCTACCTGAAGTGTTAGAAAGAGTGCCTAAAAGGTCATGGTCTTTAACACTCCGGAGAAGACATACCGACCTGAACTGCTAGAAAGAGTGGAGGCTAAAAGGTCAAGGTCTTCAACACTCTGGAGAGGACATATCTTTCTAAAGTGTTGTAAAGAGTGGCTAAAAGGTCAAGGTATTCAACACTCTGGAGAGGAGATACCTACCTGAAGTGTTGGAAAGAGTGGGGAAAAGGTCAAGGTCTTCAACACTCTGGAGAGGACATACCTATCTGAAGTGTTGGAAAGAGTGGCTAAAAGGTCAGGATCTTCAACACTCTGGAGAGGACAAACCTACTTGAAGTGTTGGGATGAGTGGCTAAAAGGTCAGGGTCTTCAACACTTTGGAGAGTACATACCTTCCTGAAGTGTTTGAAAGAGTGGCTAAAAGGTCAAGGTCTTCAAACTCTGGAGAGAGCATATCTATCTGAAGTCTTAGAAAGAGTGTGGAAAAGGTCAAGGTCTTCTACACTCTGGAGAGGACATACCTACCTGATGTGTTGGAAAGGGTGGCTAAAACGTCAAGGTCTTCAAAACTCTGAAGAGGATATACCTATCTGCCGTCTTAGAAAAAGTGGCTAAAAGGTCAAGGTCTTCAACACTGTGGAGAGGACATACCTACCTGAAGTGTTGGAAAGAGTGGCTAATAGGTCAAGGTCTTCAACAATCTGGAGAGGACATATCTACCTGAAGTGTTGGAAAGACTGGGGAAAAGGTCAAGGTCTTCTACACTCTGGAGAGGAGACATCTATCTGAAGTGTTGGAAAGAGTGGCTAAAAGGTCAAGGTCTTCAACACTCTGGAGAGGACATACCTATCTGAAGTGTTGGAAAGAGTGGCTAAAAGGTCAAGGTCTTCAACGCTTTGGAGAGGACATACCTATCTGAAGTCTTAGAAAGAGTGGCTAAAAGGTCAAGATCTTCAACACTCTGGATCAATCAATCAATCAGGATATTTGTAAAGCGCACTACTTACCCATGAGGGTCTCAAGGTGCTGGGGGGGGGGGAAGCTGCTACAGCTCGAATAGCGAGGTCTTGAGAAATCTTCTAAAGGTTAGCACGACCTTGGTCTGCCGCAGGAGGGTAGGGAGGGTTTTGCAGGTCTTGGCGGCGAGCTGGGAGAACGATCTGCCGCCGGAGGTCACTCTTCGGTTGCAGGGGACAGTGGCGATGGCGAGGACGGCAGAGCGGAGCTGGCGGTTGGGGGTGTAGAAGCTTAGTCGTCTGTTGAGGTATGCTGGTTCGGTGTTGTGGAGTGCCTTGTGTGCGTGGGTGAGGAGATTGAAGGTGATCCTCTGGTTGATTGGGAGCCAGTGCAAGTCTTTCAGGTGGGGTGTGATGTGGCTGCACGAGGGATGTCAAGGATCAGGCGAGCAGAGGCGTTTTGAATGTGCTGTAGTCATTTCAGGAGTTTGGCCGAGGCTCCTGCGTAGAGGGCGTTTCTGTAGTCCAACCTGGTGCTGATGAGGACATGGGTGACCGTTCTTCTTGTTTCTGGTGGGATCCACCTGTAGATCTGGCGGAGCATGTGGAGGGTGTTGAAGCAGGAGGATGAGATGGCATTGACCTGCTTTGTCATGGAGTGAGTAGAGTTGAGGATAAAACCTAGCTTCCGTGAGTGGTCGGTGGGTGTTGGGGCTGTTCCCAGTGTGGTCGGCCTCCAGTAGTCATTCCAGGTCGAGAGGGTAGAGCCGAGGATGAGGACTTCCGTCTTGTCCGAGTTTAGCTTCAGTCAGAGGTTTTTCATCCATTCAGCAAGTGGATAAAGAGGACATACCTACCTGAAGTATATAGAAAGAGTTGGTAAAAGGTCATGGTCTTCAAAACTCTGGAGAGGACACACCTATCTGAAGTGTTGGAAAGAGTGGCTAAAAGGTTAAGGTCTTCAACACTCTGGAGAGGACATACCTATCTGAAGTCTTAGAAAGAGTGGCTAAAAGTTCAAGGTCTTAGCTCTCTGGAGAGGACATACCTTTATGAAGTGTTGGAAAGAGTGGGTAAAAGGTCAAGTTCTTCTACACTCTGGAGAGGACATACCTATCTGAAGTGTTGGAAAGAGTGGCTAAAAGGTCAAGGTCTCCTACACTCTTTTGAGGACATACCTACCTGACGTGTTGGAAAGGGTGGCTAAAAGGACAAGGTCTTCAAAACTCTGGAGAGGACATACCTATCTGAAGTCTTAGAAAGAGTGGCTAAAAGTTCAAGGTCTTAGCTCTGTGGAGAGGACATACATTTCTGAAGTGTTGGAAAGATTGGCTAAAGGATCAAGGTTTTCAACACTCTGGAGATGACATACCTACCTGAAGTGTTGGAAAGAGTGGCTAAAAGGTCAAGGTCTTCAACAATCTGGAGAGGACATACCTACCTGAAGTGTTGGAAAGAGTGGCTAATAGGTCAAGGTCTTCTACACTCTGGAGAGGACATACCTACCTGACGTGTTTGAAAGGGTGGTTAAAAGGTCAAGGTATTCAACACTCTGGAAAGGACATACTTACCTGAAGTCTTAGAAAGAGTGTGGAAAGGGTCAAGTTCTTCTACACTGTGGAGAGGACATACCTACCTGACGTGTTGGAAAGAGTGGCTAAAAGGTCAAGGTCTTTAAACTCTGGAGAGGATATACCTATCTGAAGTCTTAGAAAGAGTGGCTAAAAGGTCAAGGTCTTCAACACTCTGGAGAGGACATACCGACCTGAAGTGTTTCAAAGAGTGGATAATAGGTCAAGATCTTCAACAATCCGGAGAGGACATGTCTACCTGACGTGTTGGAAAGACTGGGGAGAAGGTCAAGGTCTTCTACACTCTGGAGAGGACATACCTACCTGATGTGTTGGAAAGAGTGGCTAAAAGGTCAAGGTATTCAACACTCTGGAAAGGACATACCTACCTGAAGTGTTGGAAAGAGTGGCTAAAAGGTCAAGGTCTTCAACACTCTGGAGAGGACATACCTATCTGAATTGTTAGAAAGAGTGGCTAAAAGATCAAGGTCTTCAACACTCTGGAGAGGACATACATATCTGAATTGTTGGAAAGAGTGGCTAAAAGGTCAAGGTCTTCAACAATCTGGAGAGGACATACCTATCTGAAGTGTTGGAAAGAGTGGCTAAAATGTCACGGTCTTCAAAACTCTGGAGAGGATATACCATTCTGGAGTCCTAGAAAGAGTGGCTAAAAGGTCAAGGTCTTCAACACTCTGGAGAGGACATACCTACCTGAAGTGTTGGAAAGAGTTTCTAAAAGGTCAAGATCTTCAACAATGTGGAGAGGACATATCTACCTGAAGTGTTGGAAAGAGTGTGGAAAAGGTCAAGGTCTTCAACACTCTGGAGAGGACATACATATCTGAAGTGTTGAAAAGAATGGGGAACACTTTAAGGTCTTCTCCACTCGAGAGAAGACTTACCTACCTGACGTGTTGGAAAGGGTGGCTAAAAAGTCAAGGTTTTCAAAACTCTGGAGAGGATATACCTATTTGAAGTCTTAGAAAGAGTGGCTAAAAGGTCAAGGCCTCAATACTCTGGAGAGGACATACCTATCTGAAGTCTTAGAAAGAGAGTGGAAAAGGTCAAGGTCTCCTACACTCTTTTGAGGACATACCTATCTGACGTGTTGGAAAGGGTGGCTAAAAGGTCAAGGTCTTTTACCTCTGGAGAGGACATACCTACCTGACATGTTGGAAAGAGTGCGTAAAAGGTCAAGGTCTTCTACACTCTGGAGAGGACATACCTACTTGAAGTGTTGGAAAGAGTGGTGAAAAGGTCAAGGTCTTCAACACTCTGGAGAGGACATACGTATCTGAAGTCTTGGAAAGAGTGGCTAAAAGGTCAAGGTCTTTAACAAGCTGGAGAGGACATACCTACCTGAAGTGTTGGAAAGAGTGGTGAAAAGGTCAAGGTCTTCAACACTCTGGAGAGGACATACCTACCTGACATGTTGGAAAGGGTCGCTAAAAGGTCAAGGTCTTCAAAACTTTGGAGAGGATATACCATTCTGAAGTCTTAGAAAGAGTGGCTAAAAGGTCAAGGTCTTCAACACTCTGGAGAGGGCATACCTAGCAGAAGTGTTGGAAAGAGTGGCTAAAAGGTCAAGGTCTTCAACACTCTGGAGACGACATACCTACCTGAAGTGTTGGAAAGAGTGCCTAAAAGGTCAAGGTCTTCAACACTCTGGAGAGGACATACCTACCTGAAGTGTTGGAAAGAGTGGCTCAAAGGTCAAGATCTTCAACACTCTGGAGAGGACATATCTACCTGAAGTGTTGGAAAGAGTATGGAAAAGGTCATGGTCTTCAACACTCTGGAGACGACATACCTACCTGAAGTGTTGGAAAGAGTGCCTAAAAGGTCAAGGTCTTTAACAATGTGGAGAGGACATATCTACCTGAAGTGTTGGAAAGAGTATGGAAAAGGTCAAGGTCTTCAACACTCTGGAGAGGACTTACATATCTGAAGTGTTGGAAAGACTGGGGATAAGGTCAAGGTCTTCTACACTCTAGAGAGGACCTACCTACCTGACGTGTTGGAAAGGGTGGCTAAAAAGTCAAGGTTTTAAAACTCAGGAGAGGATATACCTACCTAAAGTCTTAGAAAGAGTGGCTAAAAGGTCAAGGTCTTCAACACGCTGGAGAGGACATACTTATCTGAAGTCTTAGAAAGAGTGACTAAAAGGTCAAGGTCTTCTACACTCTGGAGAGGACATACCTACCTGACGTGTTGGAAAGGGTGGCTAAAAGGTCAAGGTCTTCAAAACTCTGGAGAGGACATACCTATCTGAAGTCTTAGAAAGAGTGGCTAAAAGTTCAAGGTCTTAACACTCTGGAGAGGACATACCTTTCTGAAGTGTTGGAAAGAGTGGCTAAAGGATCAAGGTTTTCAACACTCTGGAGAGGACATACCTACCTGAAGTGTTGGAAAGAGTGGCTAAAAGGTCAAGGTCTTCAAAACTCTGGAGAGGACATACCTACCTGAAGTGTTGGAAAGAGTGGCTAAAAGGTCAAGGTCTTCAACACTCTGAAGAGGACATACCTATCTGAAGTGTTGGAAACAGTGGCTAAAAGGTCAAGGTCTTCAACACTCTGAAGAGGACATGCCTATCTGAAGTGTTGGAAACAGTGGTTAATAGGTCAAGGTCTTCAACAATCTGGAGAGGACATATCTACCTGAAGTGTTGGAAAGACTGTGGAAAAGGTCAAGGTCTTCAACACTCTGGAGAGGACATACCTATCTGAAGTGTTGGAAAGAGTGGCTAAAAGTTCAAGGTCTTAGCTCTGTGGAGAGGACATACCTTTCTGAAGTGTTGGAAAGACTGGGGAAAACTTTAAGGTCTTCTCCACTCGAGAGAAGACTTACCTACCTGACGTTTTGGAAAGGGTGGCTAAAAAGTCAAGGGTTTCAAAACTCTGGAGAGGATATACCTATTTGAAGTCTTAGAAAGAGTGGCTAAAAGGTCAAGGTCTTCAACACTCTGGAGAGGACATATCTTTATGAAGTGTTGGAACGAGTGGCTAAAGGATCAAGGTTTTCAACACTCTGGAGAGGACATACCTATCTGAATTGTTGGAAAGAGTAGCTAAAAGGTCAAGGTCTTTAACACTCCGGAGAGGACATACCTATCTGAATTGTTGGAAAGAGTGGCTAAAAGGTCAAGTCTTCAACACTCTGGAGAGGACATACCTATCTGAATTGTTGGAAAGAGTGGCTAAAAGGTCAAGGTCTTCAACACTCTGGAGAGGACATACCTATCTGAATTGTTGGAAAGAGTAGCTAAAAGGTCAAGGTCTTCAACACTCTGGAGAGGACATACCTATCTGAAGTGTTGGAAAGAGTGGCTAAAAGGTCAAGGTCTTCAACACTCTGGAGAGGACATACCTATCTGAATTGTTGGAAAGAGTAGCTAAAAGGTCAAGGTCTTCAACACTCTGGAGAGGACATACCAATTTGAAGTCTTAGAAAGAGTGGCTAAAAGGTCAAGGTCTTTAACACTCTGGAGAGGACATATCTACCTGAAGTGTTGGAAAGAGTGTCTAATAGGTCAAGATCTTCAACAATCTGGAGAGGACATACCTATCTGAAGTGTTGGGAAGAGTGGCTAAAAGGTAAAGGACTTCAACGCTTTGGAGAGGACATACTACCTGAAGTGTTGGAAAGAGTGACTAAAAGGTCAAGGTCTTCAACACTCTGGAGAGGACATACCTATCTGAATTGTTGGAAAGAGTGGCTAAAAGGTCAAGGTCTTCAACACTCCGGAGAGGACATACCTATCTGAATTGTTGGAAAGAGTGGCTAAAAGGTCAAGGTCTTCAACACTCTGGAGAGGACATACCTATCTGAATTGTTGGAAAGAGTGGCTAAAAGGTCAAGGTCTTCAACACTCTGGAGAGGACATACCTATCTGAATTGTTTGAAAGAGTGGCTAAAAGGTCAAGGTCTTCAACGCTTTGGAGAGGACATACCTATCTGAAGTGTTGGAAAGAGTGGCTAAAAGGTCAGGGTCTTCAACACTCTGGATCAATCAATCAATCAGGATATTTGTAAAGCGCACTACTTACCCGTGAGGGTCTCAAGGCGCTGGGGGGGGAGGCGGAGGGAAGCTGCTACAGCTCGAATAGCGAGGTCTTGAGAAGTCTTCTAAACGTTAGCAGGCCTGGGTCTGCCGCATGAGGGCGGGGAGGGTTTTGCTGGTCTTGGCGGCGAGCTGGGAGAACAATCTACCGCCGGAGGTCGCTCTCCAAATGCAAGGGACAGTGGCAAGGGTGAGGACGGCAGAGCGGAGCTGGCGGTTGGGGATGTAGAAGCTTAGTCGTCTGTTGAGGTATGCTGGTCCGGTGTTGTGGAGTGCGCTGTGTGTGTGGGTGAGGAGATTGAAGGAGATCATTTTGTTGATGGGGAGCCAGTGCAAGTCTCTCAGGTGGGGTGTGATGTGGCTGCACGAGGGATGTCAAGGATCAGGCGAGCAGAGGCGTTTTGAATGTGCTGGAGTCATTTCAGGAGTTTGGCCGAGGCTCCTGCGTAGAGGGCGTTTCTGTAGTCCAACCTGGTGCTGACGAGGACATGGGTGACCGTTCTTCTTGTTTCTGGTAGGATCCACCTGTAGATCCGGCGGAGCATGTGGAGGGTGTTGAAGCAGGAGGATGAGATGGCGTTGACCTGCTTTGTAATAGAGTGAGTAGAGTTGAGGATAAAACCTAGCTTCCGTGCGTGGTTGGTGGGTGTTGGGGCTGTTCCCAGTGTGGTCGGCCTCCAGTAGTCATTCCAGGTGGAGAGGGTGGAGCCGAGGATGAGGACTTCTGTCTTATGCGAGTTTAGCTTCAGTCGAAGGTTTTTCATCCACTCAGCAAGTGGATAAAGAGGACATACCTACCTGAAGTATTTAGAAAGAGTTGGTGAAAGATCATGGTCTTCAATACTCTGGAGAGGACACACCTATCTGAAGTGTTGGAAAGAGTGGCTAAAAGGTCAAGGTCTTCAACACTCTGGAGTGTTTGAAAGAGCGGCTAAAAGGTCAAGGTCTTTTAAACTCTGGAGAGGATATACCTATCTGAAGTTTTAGAAAGAGTGTGGAAAGGGTCAAGTTCTTCTACACTCTGGAGACCACATACCTACCTGACGTGTTGGAAAGGGTGGCTAAAAGGTCAAGGTCTTTAATCTCTGGAGAGGATATACCTATCTGAAGTCTTAGAAAGAGTGGCTAAAAGGTCAAGGTCTTCAACACTCTAGAGAGGACCTACCTATCTGAAGTCTTGGAAAGAGTGGCTAAAAGGTCATGTTCTTCAACACTAAGGAGAGGACACACCTATCTAAAGTGTTGGAAAGACGGGGGAAAAGGTCAAGGTCTTCTACACTCTGGAGAGGACATACCTACCTGAAGTGTTGAAAAGAGTGGGTAAAAGGTCAAGGTCTTATACACTCTTGAGAGGACATGCCTACCTGACGTGTTGGAAAGGGTGGCTAAAAGGTAAAGGTCTTCAAAACTCTAGAGAGGACATACCTATCTGAAGTCTTAGAAAGAGTGTCTAAAAGTTCAAGGTCTTAGCACTCTGGAGAGGATATACCTTTCTGTAGTGTTGGAAAGAGTGGCTAAAGGATCAAGGTTTTCAACACTCTGGAGATGACATACCTACCTGAAGTGTTGGAAAGAGTGGCTAAAAGGTCAAGGTCTTCAAAACTCTGGAGAGGACATACCTACCTGAAGTGTTGGAAAGAGTGGCTAATAGGTCAAGGTCTTCAACAATCTGGAGACGACATATCTACCTGAAGTGTTGGAAAGAGTGTAGAAAAGGTCAAGGTCTTCTACACTCTGGAGAGGACATACCTACCTGACGCGTTGGAAAGGGTGGATAAAAGGTCAAGGTCTTCAAAACCCTGGAGAGGATATACCTATCTGAAGTCTTAGAAAGAGTGGCTAAAAGGTCAAGGTCTTCAACACTCTAGAGAGGACCTGCCTATCTGAAGTCTTGGAAAGAGTGGCTAAAAGGCCACGTTCTTCAACACTAAGGAGAGGACACACCTATCTAAAGTGTTGGAAAGATAGGGGAAAAGGTCAAGGTCTTCTACACTCTGCAGAGGACATACCTACCTGAAGTGTTGGAAAGAGTGGGTAAAAGGTCAAAGTCTTCAACAATCTGGAGAGGACATATCTACCTGATGTGTTGGAAAGAGTGTTTGAAAAGGTCAAGGTCTTCAAAACTCTGGAGAGGATATACCTATCTGAAGTCTTAGAAATAGTGTGTAAAGGGTCAAGTTCTTCTACACTCTGGAGAGGACATACCTACCTGACGTGTTGGAAAGGGAGGCTAAAAGGTCAAGGTCTTTTTACTCTCTAGAGGATATATCTATCGGAGGTCTTAGAAAGAGTGGCTAAAAGGTCATGGTCTTCAACACTCTGGAGAGGACATGCCTACCTGACGTGTTGGAAAGGGTGGCTAAAAGGTCAAGGTCTTCAAAACTCTGGAGAGGACATACCTATCTGAAGTCTTAGTAAGAGTGGCTAAAAGTTCAAGGTCTTAGCACTCTGGAGAGGACATACCTTTCTGAAGTGTTGGAAAGAGTGGCTAAAAGGTCATGTTCTTCAACTCTAAGGAGAGGACACACCTATCTAAAGTGTTGGAAAGACGGGGGAAAAGGTCAAGGTCTTCTACACTCTGGAGAGGACACACCTACCTAAAGTCTTGGAAAGAGTGGGTAAAAGGTCAAGGTCTTCAACAATCTGGAGAGGACATGCCTACCTAACGTGTTGGAAAGGGTGGCTAAAAGGTCAAGGTCTTCAAAACTCTGGAGAGGACATACCTTTCTGAAGTGTTGGAAAGAGTGGCTAAAGGATCAAGGTTTTTAACACTCTGGAGATGCAATACCTACCTTAAGTGTTGGAAAGACTTGGGAGAAGGTCAAGGTCTTCTACACTCTGGAGATGACATACCTACCTGATGTGTTGGAAAGAGTGGCTAAAAGGTCAAGGTATTCAACACTCTGGAAAGGACATACCTACCTTAAGTGTTGGAAAGACTTGGGAGAAGGTCAAGGTCTTCTACACTCTGGAGATGACATACCTACCTGATGTGTTGGAAAGAGTGGCTAAAAGATCAAGGTCTTCAACGCTTTGGAGAGGACATACCTACCTGAAGTGTTGGAAAGAGTGAGGAAAAGGTCAAGGTCTTCAACACTCTGGAGAGTACATACCTATCTGAAGTTTTGGAAAGAGTGGCTAAAGGGTCAGGGTCTTCAACACTCTGGAGAGGACATACCTATCTGAATTGTTAGAAAGAGTGGCTAAAAGATCAAGGTCTTCAACACTCTGGAGAGGACATACCTATCTGAATTGTTGGAAAGAGTGGCTAGAAGGTCAAGGTCTTCAACAATCTGGAGAGGACATATCTACCTGATGTGTTGGAAAGAGTGTGGAAAAGGTCCAGGTCTTCAAAACTCTGGAGAGGATATACCTATCTGAAGTCTTAGAAAGAGTGTGGAAAGTGTCAAGTTCTTCTACACTCTGGAGAGGACATACCTACCTGACGTGTTGGAAAGGGAGGCTAAAAGGTCAAGGTCTTTTAACTCTCGAGAGGATATATCTATCTGAGGTCTTAGAAAGAGTGGCTAAAAGGTCATGGTCTTCAACACTCTGGAGAGGACATACCTACCTGAAGTGTTGGAAAGAGTGGCTAATAGGTCAAGTTCTTCTACACTCTGGAGAGGACATATCTACCTGACGTGTTGGAAACAGTGCGGAAAAGGTCAAGGTCTTCAACACTCTGGAGAGGACAAACCTATCTGAAGTGTTGGAAAGACTGGGGAAAAGGTCAAGGTATTCAACACTCTGGAGAGGACATACCTACCTGAAGTGTTGGAAAGAGTGGCTAAAAGGTCATGGTCTTAGCACTCTGGAGAGGACATACCTATCTGAAGTTTTAGAAAGAGTGGTTAAAAGGTCAAGGTCTTCTACACTCTGGAGAGGACATACCTACCTGAAGTGTTGGAAAGAGTGGGTAAAAGGTGATGGTCTTCAACACTCTGGAGAGGACATGCCTACCTGACGTGTTGGAAAGGGTGGCTAAAAGGTTAAGGTCTTCAAAACTCTGGAGAGGACATACCTATCTGAAGTCTTAGAAAGAGTGGCTAAAAGTTCAAGGTCTTAGCACTCTGGCGAGGACATACCTTTCTGAAGTGTTGGAAAGAGTGGCTAAAGGATCAAGGTTTTTAACACTCTGGAGATGCAATACCTACCTTAAGTGTTGGAAAGACTTGGGAGAAGGTCAAGGTCTTCTACACTCTGGAGAGGACATACCTACCTGATGTGTTGGAAAGAGTGGCTAAAAGGTCAAGGTATTCAACACTCTGGAAAGGACATACCTACCTGAAGTGTTGGGAAGATTGGCTAAAAGATCAAGGTCTTTAACGCTTTGGAGAGGACATACCTACCTGAAGTGTTGGAAAGAGTGAGGAAAAGGTCAAGGTATTCAACACTCTGGAGAGTGCATACCTATCTGAAGTTTTGGAAAGAGTGGCTAAAGGGTCAGGGTCTTCAACACTCTGGAGAGGACATACCTATCTGAATTGTTAGAAAGATTGGCTAAAAGATCAAGGTCTTCAACACTCTGGAGAGGACATACCTATCTGAATTGTTGGAAAGAGTGGCTAGAAGGTCAAGGTCTTCAACAATCTGGAGAGGACATATCTACCTGATGTGTTGGAAAGAGTGTGGAAAAGGTCCAGGTCTTCAAAACTCTGGAGAGGATATACCTATCTGAAGTCTTAGAAAGAGTGTGGAAAGGGTCAAGTTCTTCTACACTCTGGAGAGGACATACCTACCTGACGTGTTGGAAAGGGAGGCTAAAAGGTCAAGGTCTTTTAACTCTCGAGAGGATATATCTATCTGAGGTCTTAGAAAGAGTGGCGAAAAGGTCATGGTCTTCAACACTCTGGAGAGGACATATCTACCTGACGTGAGGTTCCGTAAAAATTATTACGATGTTCTGGGCATTGCCGAATATGGACAAGTTTGGTATCTACTAACCGCAAATGACGAGTTCGGCAAGTGTGCGAAATTTCGCTACACTACCTGCCAGGGTTCGTCTAATATTACGTATTCTTCATCTGAACCCTTGGGTTCCATTTTAGATACGGCATCCATTTTGTTTCTTGCCCTCACGTAGTCAGCGAGCAGGTAACTGTTCGCCCCTTGACCCTCTAGTTCCCAAGCCTTGCGGAAGACGCATATTCCTTTCATGCGTCTTTATGGCCGGAGGAATGACACAGCAAAGGCAAATGGCTCAGCTTGAGGGTAATCTGGTTGTGCCGGCTTATTGTGACAGCCTTGCAGGCGATCGATCCAACTCTTTGATCCTACGATCATGCTTCCGATATTACCCCCACACTCTTTTCTCTACACGTGTCTGACTTCCTTGCAGCTGTTCTTGTCTCTTCTTCTTTGTCATTTACAACTCTAATGGGTGTGCCTAATGGTGGGAAGATGTATTGTTACAGTTGGGAACCGGCATGGCTATTGTAATGATGTTCCGGGATTCTGAACACATGAAAGCGACCCTTTTTGAAACCTACTGTGGGAACCGGATTATAATCTTTTGTCCACATGTTATGCAATGGTAACACTCTGTATAAAAGAGAGCGACCTACAAACTCAATTTGAAGCAGACTCTCAGAACCTACACACTGTTGTACTTCTTGTGACTTTTGCCTCCCTGCAGTAATAAACGCTGATCTTTGACGCCGAAGGAAGTGTCCCGTGTCTCTGTAATTTGTGCGCCGAAACAGGTATCCCATGAAGGTTATAGGTGTTGTTCCCTGGCACCGCTGGTACTGTTAAAAGTCCAGTCCTTCAGTTGGCGCCCAACGTGGGGCGACTTCAGCGGTACCGGTCCAAAGCCTGATGATCGTGAGGAACTTCGTGTGAAATCTCCGAGGGAAGGTGCACCCCGCTTCATCGATCCTGTTGTCGAAATAAGTGGCCCGAAGTTTTTCCCTGCGAAGATTCCCGCCTCCTGACGGCTGCGACGGACCGATGCCCTGACTGTCGACCTGTCTTCGACGCCCGGTGCAGACCTTACGTACAAGCGAGACGATAGACGGGCCTTCCTGGTGACGCCATTGAAGTTCTGAGTTAAGTATTTGTGGGTCGCTCCCAGTCCTTAGTGGTTGTTCTAGCTTTGTTGTTAGCCTTTAAGGCTTTGTTGTAATAGCTCACCGAGCTTTGTAATAGCCTCTTCAGGCTTTGTGGTTAGCTCTCCGAGCTTTGTGATAGCCTTAAGGCTTTGTAGTATTGCATGGTTCCATTGCATTTGTGGTTCTTAGTATTGGCCCTTAGTATTATTTGACAGTTGCAATTGCCAAAAACCGAGGGTTTTTGACTTACACGAGGTTTAATTACTTCGGTAATCCTTGAAGTTTGATACTAGGTTAGTGTGCACGATGCCTAGCCATAGTGGTTTGTTTCGTATTTTCAAATGTTGCGCAATGGATTCCCGGTTGGAGGACTCGTGTCCGATACCTCCAGTTGGAACTCCGATACATGATCTTTATAGTCGACATGGGGTGGGTCCTATAATATATAATGATTACTGGATCCGCTATACAAAGAAAGACGGTGACCTTAGATGGCCACCACATGGAACTTTTGAACTTTCGATTTTAGATAATCTTGAGGCTAAATTATTTTTAAAGAAAGCTAGGCCAGCTATGTTTGATTCCTTTCGGATATGGCGTAAAGAGGCCAAGCAGAAAGAAATCAAACAACTTAAAAAGGATCAAAAGCAAGGGTTCGTTCCGATAATGCAAGCTATACGAGAATGTAAACAGGATAAAGAAGAAAAGGAAATGGAAATCTCTACTAGATTGCATCACATGAAAATAGATAAATGTTACCCAGTTTTTCCGAATAGTTTGGAGAAGAAAGAAGAAGATTTGAAGGAGGATTCCTTGTTGTCATATTTGATGAAATCACCACCTCCTTATGTACAGGGTGCTACTGCTCCTGTAGCTGCTCCTGTTATTCCTCCTGTAGTTCCCCTTGTTGCTCCAGTGGCTGCGGGTCAGCCCGTTGTTAACCCTACGTTTGCTTCACCACCTGTCCTTGTTCCTACTGCTCCTGTACCTGTACCTTCGCAGACTGTTGTTTCTGCTACTCCAGCTATCTTGTCAGTTCCTACTATGCCTTCTTTCACTTCCAGTGTTGTTGCCCCTGTTTTTCTTTCCCCTTCTGTTCGTAAGCGTGTTCCTAACTCTGTTGCTACCCTTTATTCACCTCTTTCTGGTCCGTTATTTTCGTCTGATTCATCTGAAACTCCTCAGAGACGGAGTCAGATCCCTAGTGGTAGGGAGAAAGATACGTTAATAACCATGGCACATAGGTGGATAAGACATCCTGCTAATTACACTCCACGTGTAGTCTTTGATACATTTTCTCAGTTTAATGAGCCTACGCAGAGATTCGTGTTTGAGGAGATGTGTAACTTTTTGAGGGAAGAATGGTATAATGATGATGTAGATAATGTACCGTCCGACATAATTGAACTTCAGAGTCACTTTTCGAACGGTATGATTATAGGAGAAGATGTACGACGTGCCGTGGAACGCTTATTAGCGTTCAGACCCACAGCACATTCTCGGGTGTCATCAGATGATACCACTGAGAACTGGAAAGCGGTTCCTGGTCAGTATCCCATGAGAGAGGTTCCGCCACTTTGGGTGCCTGGTGATCCTAATGCAAACCCTGTGGTTTTACCGCATTTTCGAAGGGTATGGATACATCTTCCATGGAAACGATCGGAAGTTTTGCAAGTGAAGCAATCCTTGCCCGATCCGCGTAAAAATCCGGCTGGTTATTACAAGGAGTTTTCACAACTGGTGGGAGCTTCTATTATGAACCTTGCCGACATCGACATGTTGTTTGGCAATGTTGTACCGCAACCAGTTTGGGCCAAAATTCGTCAAGCCAACCACGCAGTTGAATTAGGGGGTGATTGGGCTGCACTGCTAGCGGCTGATGCATTACAAGTTGGTGGGGCTAAGCCTGACCAGCTAATCTTAGACTTGCCGCAGAAAATAATTACGCTCATGAAAACTCTCATGCCAGCGATGAAGGTGAACTGGGATAAGTTATCAGCTTGTAAGCAAAAGAAAGACGAGAGTGTCTCGGATTTCTTTACAAGGTTTGAGGAAGCGTTTGTCGACCACAGCGGTCAGGACATGGGAGCTGAGGGAGGCCAGCTATTGTTTGTTGACAAATTTGTGTCGAATTTGTTGCCTGATCTAAGCAACAAATTAAAGAATTCAGAGAGTGCGTGGGAAGTTTCAACCCCTGCGCAAATACTAGCAACGGCCCAGTATTATGAGAATAGGGAAAAGGAAGAAAGTGATCGTGTAGAGAAGAAAACGAAGGAGCTCAAAACGAAGGTTTTGTTACAGCAAGCATACCCTCCACGATCAAACCAAACTGATTCACAACAGCAGTATCGACCACGAGCACAGCCCGATAGGACACAGCCGCGTTCTGACAACTTTGATTATAGATCTTCCCTTGGGTATAATCAGTGCGCATATTGTAAGAAAGAGGGACACCTAAAATATGATTGTCTTGCCTTACGGGACCGCCTAAATGGTGTGTCAGCACGAGGAAATCGTGGTGGTGGTCCCCAACAGGCATCACGAGGTAGAGGTCGTGGTTCATCCCACAATCAGATTGATCGTCATCAAAATCAATCGGATGCAAATAATTGTTTTGACCAGCGAAATGCAGGGTCAGTCCGATCTGCACAGTATAATGTGGACGATTATTACGCAGAGCATGAGACTGTTGTAAATGACCATTACTAGGACAGCCAACGACAAAGAGAGGGAGTAGTGTCAGTTCCGGTTGATCAGAGTGGGCCTTACGTTGCAGTGGCTACATCGGGTGTAGTTGAGCCTTTTCTGTTAGACACTGGTGCGACGAAAAGTTCCATCATGCATTCGAAACTCCCTGGCGCACCTTTGTCTGGCTTAACGAACGTTTCCGTTGGATTCTCTGGCGCCCCTGTTAGTAACCCAGTCTCTAGTCCTTTGCCTCTTATGATTGGATCTCGTGAGCTAACGGCTCCACTGATTCTATCTACAGGTTGTGGTGAAAATCTTTTGGGCCTGGATTTATTGAAACGATTATATGCAACATTGTATTGTTCCCCCGAGGGAGTGGAGCTTACATTAGGACGGAGAGTGATCTCTCCTATGTACTTATCGATCGATAAATTCCCACCGGAATTGAGTTCCCTCCCTGCGTCCTTATGGGCCACAGGTCCCAATGATGTGGGCCTGTTAGACATTCCACCCTATGTGATTCAATTGAAACCAAATGCGCGATTACCACGTTTACCTCAATACCGTATTTCTCTTGAGGGTGAACGAGCACTGTTGGCAATCGTTCATGATCTCATTGAAAAAGGTGTTGTTGAAGAAACTCGTGGAAACGTGTGCAATAGCCCTGTATTGCCAATTCTGAAACGAACTGACCCAACTAAACCTCCTGTGTATCGTTTCGTTATAGATTTGAGAGAGGTAAATAAAATAGTGGTTCCACAATTTCCTGTGGTTCCTGACATTACGGCTTTACTAACAATGATTCCGGCATCTGCCTCCTGGTTCACAGTGATCGATCTAAAGAATGCTTTCTTTAGCATCCCAATTGCAGAGGAAAGCAGAGACCTATTCGGATTCTCATTAGGTGGTCGCAGTTTTAGGTTAAAACGCGCTCCACAGGGCTACTGTGAGAGTCCGTCAATCTACAGTCAAGCACTTAAAGGTCAACTTGATGCTTTTGTATTACCTAAAGGTGCAGCTTTGATTCAATACGTTGATGATCTTTTAGTGGCAGCTGATACAGAGGCTATTTGCAAAACGGCTACAGTATCACTGTTACACTATCTACATAACTTACACCACAAGGTATCGCCTTCAAAGCTACAGTATTGTTGTCAAGAAGTTACCTATTTAGGTCACTTATTGTCAAGAGAAGGGAGAAGGTTGACCCCAGAAAGAATTGCAGCGATTTCCCGAATGACTGTGCCAAAAACCCAGAGAGAAGTTCGTGCCTTTTTAGGTATTACGTCCTATTGCAGACAATGGATTCCAAATTTTTCATTGTTGGCGAAACCATTGATAGCCCTTACGTGCAAGGATGTTTCATCCCCAGTACCTTGGTCTGAAGAATGTCAGAAAAGTTTTTCGGAATTACGTGATGCGTTGTGTTCGGCTCCTGTGTTGGGCACTCCTGACTACAGTAAGCCGTTTACACTATACGTTCACGAGAGGGATGGTTGTGCGTTGAGTGTTCTGACACAACCTTTTGGTGGTAAGCAACGCCCATGTGCCTATTTTTCTTCGACTTTAGACCCAGTAGCAAGAGCCTTGCCAAGTTGTTTAAGGGCAACAGCGGCAGCTGCGGCGTCCATTCGACAGTCCGCAGGTCTAGTTATGGATAATATGCTCACGGTAATGGTACCGCATGCAGTTGACACTCTATTGAATCGAACGAAAACTCAACATCTGACGAGCGCAAGATTGTCTGGATATGAGTTAACATTGCTGGCCAGTCACATACGGATAAAACGATGTAATGTGTTGAATCCAGCAACATTGCTGCCGATCGACACAGAATCAAATGGTGAAGCAGTACATGACTGCTATCTCAGAACTGAGGAGGAAACTAAGGGTCGTATTGACCTAAAAGATACTCCATTGACAGATCCCGATGGTACTTTGTATGTGGATGGTTCTTGTTTCAAGTTGCCGAACGGTGATGTGACGACTGCATATGCTGTAGTTACATTGAGAACGATTGTGGAAAGCGAAAGACTAAGTCAGAATTCGGCTCAGGCTGCCGAGTTAATCGCATTGACGAGAGCGTGTGTGTTGTCTAAAGATAAACGGGTGAATGTGTTTACAGATAGCCAGTATGCGTTTGGTGTGGCACATAGTTTTGGACGACTGTGGAGAGAGAGAGGATTCCTTACGTCGCATGGCACGAAGATTCAACATGGTCAGCTTGTAAATGATCTTTTAGATGCACTCACATTGCCTAAACAAGTGGCCATAGTCAAATGTAGCGCACATCAGAAAGTAACGGACGATGTGGGTCGCGGTAATGCGTTTGCGGATGAAACGGCTAAAGAGACGGCTAAAGATTTGACGAACAGAATGTATGTTACGAGCTCAGTGAGATGGCCAACAGAGACTGGTATGTGTGAAGACACATTTGAAAGTGTGAAAGGAATACAGAATGAAGCCACTGAGACGGAAAGGACTAAATGGAGAGAGAGCACGGGAAGATTGGATGAGAATGGATGTTGGGTTGATCTATCAGAGAAGCAGAGATGGATGTTACCGGATGCGTATGTCCTCGCTGTTGTTACGATGGCTCATGGTATGGCGCACATCAACACGAAAGGTATATGCAAGTTGTTGTCTCATGTATGGAAGAATGATGGGATTACTAAGTGCGCCGAGAGAGTGGTTAAGAATTGTATGGTGTGTTTGATGCACAATCCTGGTAAGGGCACCCCCACTCCACCTGGTCATTTTGCCCCTCCTACGTACCCTTTCGAAGTTATCCAGTTGGACTTTATCCACATGGACCGATGTAATAACTTGAAGTATGTGTTGGTTGTGGTGTGTGCATTCTCTAGATGGATTGAGGCCTACCCCCTTAAGGATAATACGGCTTTATCCACGGCAAAATTTTTGCTCAAAGAGTATTTTCCCCGCTACGGAATGCCCCGGGTCGTATGGTCGGACAACGGAAGTGAGTTTGTTGGGAGTGTGATGAAGAATGTGTGTCGCGGTTTAGGGATAGTACAAAAATTTCATAGTGCAAACCATCCACAATCAGCAGGCTTGGTGGAAGGATATAATGGCACTCTAAAATTGAAATTGGCTAAAATTCAGGCAACAACTGGTTTATCATGGCCCGACGCTTTGCCTCTGGCTCTCCTGTCGACCAGGGCAACTGTACACTCTCGAGTAGGGCTCAGCCCATATGAGATTGTGTTCGGCCGTCCTGCTAATATATGGGGAGTCCCAAGACCTAAGGAAGTTGACAGAATTGAATACCCTATGTTGATTGATTATCTCTATGATCTGACTGCTAAATTGAGTTTGATTCATCAACAGGTCTTTGAGTCTCTGCCATCACAAACAGAGGGTCCTGGTCATCGACTTCAACCAGGGGACTGGGTCCTCGTCAGAAACTACGGACGAAAACGAAACCTTGAACCAAGATTTGTGGGCCCGTTTCAGGTGCAGCTGGCTACGAGGACGGCGGTTCGACTACACGGACGCCGGAACTGGGTACACGCTACCCACACCAAAAGAGTCCCGCTTCCTTTGCCGTCGGACACCTGGATGAGAAGAGGTCTTTCTTCATCTGAGACCGACACTGCACCACGTTTCGTTCCATTCAGCGAAGCTCGGCTTGTATCTGACACCGTTGTTGACTCCCCTCAAACAATTTCCTCCACGTCAACCTTGGAAAATTTGACTGTTGAACAATTGCCTGAACAATTGAACACTCCTTTGCCGTCCAATCCATTGTTTGAAGATCAGACTCGCCCTGGAAGTAGCCGATATTTTCTTCGTCCACGAACAAGCCATAAATAAAAAGATTTTTTTTTGTTTATAGGTTCTACATTGCTCTGAAGACAGTGGACATTATATATTGTGTATCTTTTTCTTTTTCGTACAGCCAAGAACATTAACTAGCTAGAACCTACCATCCAGGTTGACCGTAAGGCCGTGCGGGTACTCCCTTCTGTTTAGCAGCTATCGACACAAGGTTGGTTTCTATTATCAATTTCTGGGAACTCCTGGGAATTGATAACCGCTACTCAGAACGAAGTGCGTCAAGAACGTCGCGGACGGTCGTTAGGGGATGGAATCATCATTTTCTGAGCTGTCGAAAAGAGAAGAAACGTTGGCGCAAAGATCTACATTGCAGAAAATATGTCATACAAAATGGTTTTTCTCACAAGTAATCATACTGTTTGTCACCATATCTTTGCTATTGGTAGGAGGAATATATTATGGGTCTCAGTTCTTATTGTCTTCTGCTACACCTACTCTTCCATCTCATAATCAATATGTCGTTTCTACTGTTTCTCCACATTCCTTTTATCCTCTGCCTCAACACGAACAAATCAGACGTGCGGAATTCAGAAACAACTCTTTTATACAACTCCTGCATCAGCATCAGTTAGTGGTAAACACTACCAATTGTTGGGTGTGTGGGTTAATGCCACATACCATGGATAAAGGTATTCCGTACCTAGTTCTGCCTTATAGTGCACAAGGGTCAGCTCGAGCATTACAAACTATGTTCCGTAGCGCACTAGATTCCTACCCCCATCGAGAACCACGCTCAGCAAACTCTGGTCCTGGCCCGTACCACAAGACTCTGGCGAGAGCTATTGCAGACTTAGATAGAGATATTTTTGACGCATCGCTCATCCCAGAGGAAGAGGTGCGAGCATATAAGGAACTAAGTGAAGCTGAGTACAGCTTATCAGTGGGTGAGAGGCAGCTGAAAAGCTCACCACCGATATGGATTGTACCTCACCTTGGTAATTTCTGCTTGAAAGGTCTTGGTCGAAACCCGAGAGCTCAGTTTGGGGAGAGTGCTTGTACCGAGACATATGTCTTACCAACACTCTCCTCCCCTGTCTTCCTGCCTGCCAAAGGTACCTACTTTGTATGTTATGATCGAGCCTATACGTGGTTACCTCATGACTTCTCGGGTACCTGCTATATTGAAAATCTTTTGCCTCCGACTTTCACTGTGGCCTCTGATTATCACAGAAATAGAATTGTAAGAGGTGTGATTAGCAAAGAAGATACTTCCGGACAAGAGGCGGGAGACTTCTTTAAGGGTTTCCTACCGTTCTGGGGACCGATGGTTAATAGCAGGAACCTGAGACAGTTAACTCGTGTAGTAGAATCAACTGCCAACATAACTGCAAATGCCCTTGGTAATTTAACAGCCGAAGTTCAGGCGGATAGACTGATGACGTTGCAGAACCGTATGGTTCTAGATATCGTTCTAGCAGATAGAGGTGGGGTTTGTAAAGTCATCCATTCGAGCTGCTGCATATTCATACCTGATAACGCTCCAACGGTTTATCAAGCCATCTCTAAGTTGCACAAAATTTCGGAGTCCATACACGTGGACGAAGGAAATTGGACGCTTCTGGGATGGTTTTGGGGTCTGATATCGACTTGGGGTTGGAAGATTCTGATGATCATAGGGGTTGTTGTGACATTTCTGTTCTCATGTTGTCTTTGTGTGCAATGTGGTCCCGCCTTATGTGGCCTTTGTGCTACGACGTGTATAAGACAGCCCGTTGTCACCAAAGAAGCATTGAAGAGCAGAATAATGTACCAACAACATCTGAGTGATCTGATGAGTATCGAAATCAATTATGATTCCGACTAGTGCTTGCCTACATGAGGGCAAAAGGACCGTCTGAGGTTCCGTAAAAATTATTACGATGTTCTGGGCATTGCCGAATATGGACAAGTTTGGTATCTACTAACCGCAAATGACGAGTTCGGCAAGTGTGCGAAATTTCGCTACACTACCTGCCAGGGTTCGTCTAATATTACGTATTCTTCATCTGAACCCTTGGGTTCCATTTTAGATACGGCATCCATTTTGTTTCTTGCCCTCACGTAGTCAGCGAGCAGGTAACTGTTCGCCCCTTGACCCTCTAGTTCCCAAGCCGTGCGGAAGACGCATATTCCTTTCATGCGTCTTTATGGCCGGAGGAATGACACAGCAAAGGCAAATGGCTCAGCTTGAGGGTAATCTGGTTGTGCCGGCTTATTGTGACAGCCTTGCAGGCGATCGATCCAACTCTTTGATCCTACGATCATGCTTCCGATATTACCCCCACACTCTTTTCTCTACACGTGTCTGACTTCCCTGCAGCTGTTCTTGTCTCTTCTTCTTTGTCATTTACAACTCTAATGGGTGTGCCTAATGGTGGGAAGATGTATTTTTACAGTTGGGAACCGGCATGGCTATTGTAATGATGTTCCGGGATTCTGAACACATGAAAGCGACCCTTTTTGAAACCTACTGTGGGAACCGGATTATAATCTTTTGTCCACATGTTATGCAATGGTAACACTCTGTATAAAAGAGAGCGACCTACAAACTCAATTTGAAGCAGACTCTCAGAACCTACACACTGTTGTACTTCTTGTGACTTTTGCCTCCCTGCAGTAATAAACGCTGATCTTTGACGCCGAAGGAAGTGTCCCGTGTCTCTGTAATTTGTGCACCGAAACAGGTATCCCATGAAGGTTATAGGTGTTGTTCCCTGGCACCGCTGGTACTGTTAAAAGTCCAGTCCTTCAGACGTGTTGGAAACAGTGCGGAAAAGGTCAATGTCTTCAACACTCTGGAGAGGACAAACCTATCTGAAGTGTTGGAAAGACTGGGGAAAAGGTCAAGGTATTCAACACTCTGGAGAGGATATACCTACCTGAAGTGTTGGAAAGAGTGGCTAAAAGGTCATGGTCTTAGCACTCTGGAGAGGACATACCTATCTGAAGTTTTAGAAAGAGTGGTTAAAAGGTCAAGGTCTTCTACACTCTGGAGAGGACATACCTACCTGAAGTGTTGGAAAGAGTGGGTAAAAGGTGATGGTCTTCAACACTCTGGAGAGGACATGCCTACCTGACGTGTTGGAAAGGGTGGCTAAAAGGTCAAGGTCTTCAAAACTCTGGAGAGGACATACCTATCCGAAGTCTTAGTAAGAGTGGCTAAAAGGTCAAGGTCTTAGCACTCTAGAGAGGACATACCTTTCTGAAGTGTTGGAAAGAGTGGCTAAAGGATCAATGTTTTCAACACTCTGGAGATGACATACCTACCTGAAGTGTTGGAAAGAGTGGCTAAAAGGTCAAGGTCTTCAACACTCTGGAGATGACATACCTACCTGAAGTGTTGGAAAGAGTGGCTAAAAGGTCAAGGTCTTCAACAATCTGGAGAGGACATATTTACCTGAAGTGTTGGAAAGAGTGTGGAAAAGGTCAAGGTCTTCTACACTCTGGAGAGGACATACCTACCTGACGTGTTGGAAAGGGTGGCTAAAAGGTCAAGGTCTTTAATCTCTGGAGAGGATATACCTATCTGAAGTCTTAGAAAGAGTGGCTAAAAGGTCAAGGTCTTCAACACTCTAGAGAGGACCTGCCAATCTGAAGTCTTGGAAAGAGTGGCTAAAAGGTCATGTTCTTCAACACTAAGGAGAGGACACACCTATCTAAAGTGTTGGAAAGACGGGGGAAAAGGTCAAGGTATTCTACACTCTGGAGAGGACATACCTACCTGAAGTGTTGGAAAGAGTGGGTAAAAGGTCAAGGTCTTCAACACTTTGGAGAGGACATGCCTACCTGAGGTGTTGGAAAGGGTGGCTAAAAGGTCAAGGTCTTCAAAACTCTGGAGAGGACATACCTATCTGAAGTCTTAGAAAGAGTGGCTAAAAGTTCAAGGTCTTAGCACTCTGGAGAGGACATACCTTTCTGAAGTGTTGGAAAGAGTGGCTAAAGGATAAAGGTTTTTAACACTCTGGAGATGCAATACCTACCTTAAGTGTTGGAAAGACTTGGGAGAAGGTCAAGGTCTTCTACACTCTGGAGAGGACACACCTACCTGATGTGTTGGAAAGAGTGGCTAAAAGGTCAAGGTATTCAACACTCTGGAAAGGACATACCTACCTGAAGTGTTGGGAAGATTTGCTAAAAGATCAAGGTCTTCACCGCTTTGGAGAGGACATACCTACCTGAAGTGTTGGAAAGAGTGGGGAAAAGGTCAAGGTCTTCAACACTCTGGAGAGTACATACCTATCTGAAGTTTTGGAAAGAGTGGCTAAAGGGTCAGGGTCTTCAACACTCTGGAGAGGACATACCTATCTGAATTGTTAGAAAGAGTGGCTAAAAGATAAAGTTCTTCAACACTCTGGAGAGGACATACCTATCTGAATTGTTGGAAAGAGTGGCTAGAAGGTCAAGGTCTTCAACACTCCGGAGAGGATATACCTATCTGAAGTGTTGGAAAGAGTGGCTAAAAGGTCAAGGTCTTCAACACTCTAGAGAGGACCTGCCTATCTGAAGTCTTGGAAAGAGTGGCTAAAAGATCATGTTCTTCAACACTAAGGAGAGGACACACCTATCTAAAGTGTTGGAAAGACGGGGGAAAAGGTCAAGGTCTTCTACACTCTGGAGAGGACATACCTACCTGAAGTGTTGGAAAGAGTGGGTAAAAGGTCAAGGTCTTCAACACTCTGGAGAGGACATACCTTTCTGAAGTGTTGGAAAGAGTGGCTAAAGGATCAAGGTTTTCAACACTTTGGAGATGCAATAACTACCTTAAGTGTTGGAAAAAGTGGCTAAAAGGTCAAGGTCTTCAACGCTTTAGAGAGGACATACCGACCTGAAGTGTTGGAAAAAGTGGGGAAAAGGTTAAGGTCTTCAACACTCTGGAGAGTACATACTTATCTGAAGTTTTGGAAAAAGTGGCTAAAGGGTCAGGGTCTTCAACACTCTGGAGAGGACATACCTATCTGAATTGTTAGAAAGAGTGGCTACAAGATCAAGGTCTTCAACACTCTGGAGAGGACATACCTATCTGAATTGTTAGACAGAGTGGCTAAAAGGTCAAGGTCTTCAACACTCTGGAGAGGATATACCATTCTGAAGTGTTGGAAAGAGTGGATAAAATATCAAGGTCTTCAACACTCTGGAGAGGACATACCTATCTGAATTGTTAGAAAGAGTGGCTAAAATATCAAGGTCTTCAACACTCTGGAGAGGACATACCTATCTGAATTGTTAGACAGAGTGGCTAAAAGGTCAAGGTCTTCAACACTCTGGAGAGGATATACCATTCTGAAGTGTTGGAAAGAGTGGCTAAAATATCAAGGTCTTCAACACTCTGGAGAGGACATACCTATCTGAATTGTTAGACAGAGTGGCTAAAAGGTCAGGGTCTTCAACACTCTGGAGAGGATATACCATTCTGAAGTGTTGGAAAGAGTGGCTAAAAGGTCAACGTCTTTAACACTCTGGAGAGGACATACCTATCTGAATTGTTGGAAAGAGTGGCTAGAAGGTCAAGGTCTTCAACACTCCGGAGAGGATATACCTATCTGAAGTGTTGGAAAGAGTGGCTAAAAGGTCAAGGTCTTCAACACTCTAGAGAGGACCTGCCTATCTGAAGTCTTGGAAAGAGTGGCTAAAAGATCATGTTCTTCAACACTAAGGAGAGGACACACCTATCTAAAGTGTTGGAAAGACGGGGGAAAAGGTCAAGGTCTTCTACACTCTGGAGAGGACATACCTACCTGAAGTGTTGGAAAGAGTGGGTAAAAGGTCAAGGTCTTCAACACTCTGGAGAGGACATACCTTTCTGAAGTGTTGGAAAGAGTGGCTAAAGGATCAAGGTTTTCAACACTTTGGAGATGCAATAACTACCTTAAGTGTTGGAAAAAGTGGCTAAAAGGTCAAGGTCTTCAACGCTTTAGAGAGGACATACCGACCTGAAGTGTTGGAAAAAGTGGGGAAAAGGTTAAGGTCTTCAACACTCTGGAGAGTACATACTTATCTGAAGTTTTGGAAAAAGTGGCTAAAGGGTCAGGGTCTTCAACACTCTGGAGAGGACATACCTATCTGAATTGTTAGAAAGAGTGGCTACAAGATCAAGGTCTTCAACACTCTGGAGAGGACATACCTATCTGAATTGTTAGACAGAGTGGCTAAAAGGTCAAGGTCTTCAACACTCTGGAGAGGATATACCATTCTGAAGTGTTGGAAAGAGTGGATAAAATATCAAGGTCTTCAACACTCTGGAGAGGACATACCTATCTGAATTGTTAGAAAGAGTGGCTAAAATATCAAGGTCTTCAACACTCTGGAGAGGACATACCTATCTGAATTGTTAGACAGAGTGGCTAAAAGGTCAAGGTCTTCAACACTCTGGAGAGGATATACCATTCTGAAGTGTTGGAAAGAGTGGCTAAAATATCAAGGTCTTCAACACTCTGGAGAGGACATACCTATCTGAATTGTTAGACAGAGTGGCTAAAAGGTCAGGGTCTTCAACACTCTGGAGAGGATATACCATTCTGAAGTGTTGGAAAGAGTGGCTAAAATATCAAGGTCTTCAACACTCTGGAGAGGACATACCTATCTGAAGTGTTGGAAAGAGTGGCTAAAAGGTCAAGGTCTTCAACACTCTGGAGAGGATATACCATTCTGAAGTGTTGGAAAGAGTGGCTAAAATATCAAGGTCTTCAACACTCTGGAGAGGACATACCTATCTGAAGTGTTGGAAAGAGTGGCTAAAAGGTCAAGGTCTTCAACAATCTGGATCAATCAATCAATCAGGATATTTGTAAAGCGCACTACTTACCCGTGAGGGTCTCAAGGCGCTGGGGGGGGGGGGGGAACTGCTACAGCTCGAATAGCGAGGTCTTGAGAAGTCTTCTAAAGGTTAGCAGGCCTGGGTATGCTGCATGAGGGTGGGGAGGGTTTTGCAGGTCTTGGCGGCGAGCTGGGAGAACAATCTGCCACCGGAGGTCGCTCTCCAAATACAGGGGACAGTGGCAAGGGCGAGGACGGCAGAGCGGAGCTGGCGGTTGGGGGTGTAGAAGCTTAGTCGTCTGTTGAGGTATGCTGGTCTGGTGTTGTGGAGTGCGCTGTGTGCGTGGGTGAGGAGATTGAAGGAGATCCTTTTGTTGACGGGGAGCCAGTGCAAGTCTCTCAGGTGGGGTGTGATGTGGCTGCGCGAGGGATGTCAAGGATCAGGCGAGCAGAGGCGTTTTGAATGTGCTGGAGTCATTTCAGGAGTTTGGCCGAGGCTCCTGTGTAGAGGGCGTTTCTGTAGTCCAACCTGGTGCTGACGAGGACATGGGTGACCGTTCTTCTTGTTTCTGGTGGGATCCACCTGTAGATCCGGCGGAGCATGTGGAGGGTGTTGAAGCAGGAGGACGAGATGGCGTTGACCTGCATTGTCATTGAGTGAGTAGAGTTGAGGATAAAACCTAGCTTCCGTGCTTGGTCGGTGGGTGTTGGGGCTGTTCCCAGTGTGGTCGGCCTCCAGCAGTCATTCCAGGTCGAGAGGGTGGAGCCGAGGATGAGGACTTCCGTCTTGTCCGAGTTTAGCTCCAGTCAGAGGTTTTTCATCCACTCAGCGAGTGGATAAAGAGGACATACCTACCTGAAGTATTTAGAAAGAGTTGGTAAAAGGTCATGGTCTTCAACACTCTGGAGAGGACATACCTTTCTGAAGTGTTGGAAAGAGTGGCTAAAAGGTCAAGGTCTTCAACACTCTGGAGAGGACATACCTTTCTGAAGTGTTGGAAAGAGTGGCTAAAAGATCAATGTTTTCAACACTCTGGAGATGACATGCCTACCTGAAGTGTTGGAAAGAGTGGCTAAAAGGTCAAGATCCTCAACACTCTTGAGATGACATACCTACCCGACATGTTGGAAAGGGTGGATAAAAGGTCAAGGTCTTCAAAACTCTGGAGAGGATATACCATTCTGAAGTCTTAGAAAGAGTGTGGAAAGGGTCAAGTTCTTCTACTCTCTGGAGAGGACATACCTACCTGACGTGTTGGAAAGGGTGGCTAAAAGGTCAAGGTCTTTAATCTCTGGAGAGGATATACCTATCTAAAGTCTTAGAAAGAGTGGCTAAAAGGTCAAGGTCTTCAACACTCTAGAGAGGACATACCTACCTGAAGTGTTGGAAAGAGTGGATAATAGGTCAAGATCTTCAACAATCTGGAGAGGACATATCTACCTGACGTGTTGGAAAGAGTGCGGAAAAGGTCAAGGTCTTCAACACTCTGGAGAGGACATACCTATCTGAAGTGTTGGAAAGACTTGGGAGAAAGTCAAGGTCTTCTACACTCTGGAGAGGATATACCTACCTGATGTGTTGGAAAGAGTGGCTAAAAGGTCAAGGTCTTCAACGCTTTGGAGAGGACATACCTACCTGAAGTGTTGGAAAGAGTGGGGAAAAGGTCAAGGTCTTCAACACTCTGGAGAGTACATACCTATCTGAAGTTTTGGAAAGAGTGGCTAAAGGGTCAGGGTCTTCAACACTCTGGAGAGGACATACCTATCTGAATTGTTAGAAAGAGTGGCTAAAAGATCACGGTCTTCAACACTCTGGAGAGGACATACCTATCTGAATTGTTGGAAAGAGTGGCTAAAAGGTCATGGACTTCAACACTACGGAGAGGATATACCTATCTGAAGTGTTGGAAAGAGTGGCTAAAAGGTCAAGGTCTTCAACACTAAGGAGAGGACACACCTATCTAAAGTGTTGGAAAGACGGGGGAAAAGGTCAAGGTCTTCTACACTCTGGAGAGGACATACCTACCTGATGTGTTGGAAAGAGTGTGGAAAAGGTCAAGGTCTTCAAAACTCTGGAGAGGATATACCTATCTGAAGTGTTAGAAAGAGTGTGGAAAGGGTCAAGTTCTTCTACACTCTGGAGAGGACATACCTACCTGACGTGTTGGAAAGGGAGGCTAAAAGGTCAAGGTCTTTTAACTCTCGAGAGGATATATCTATCTGAGGTCTTAGAAAGAGTGGCTAAAAGGTCAAGGTCTTCAACACTCTGGAGAGGACATACCTACCTGAAGTGTTGGAAAGAGTGGCTAAAATGTCACGGTCTTAGCACTCTGGAGAGGACATACCTATCTGAAGTTTTAGAAAGAGTGGCTAAAAGGTCAAGGTCTTCTACACTCTGGAGAGGACATACCTACCTGAAGTGTTGGAAAGAGTGGGTAAAAGGTCATGGTCTTCAACACTCTGGAGAGGACATGCCTACCTGACGTGTTGGAAAGGGTGTCTAAAAGGTCAAGGTCTTCAAAACTCTGGAGAGGACATACCTATCTGAAGTCTTATAAAGAGTGGCTAAAAGTTCAAGGTCTTAGCACTCTGGAGAGGACATGCCTACCTGAAGTGTTGGAAAGAGTGGCTAATAGGTCAAGGTCTTCAACAATCTGGAGGGGACGTATTTACCTGAAGTGTTGGAAAGAGTGTGGAAAAGGTCAAGGTCTTCTACACTCTGGAGAGGACATACCTACCTGACGTGTTTGAAAGGGTGGATAAAAGGTCAAGGTCTTCAAAACTCTGGAGAGGATATACCTATCTGAAGTCTTAGAAAGAGTGTGGAAAGGGTCAAGTTCTTCTACTCTCAGGAGAGGACATACCTACCTGACGTGTTGGAAAGGGTGGCTTAAAGGTCAAGGTCTTTAATCTCTGGAGAGGATATACCTATCTAAAGTCTTAGAAAGAGTGGCTAAAAGGTCAACGTCTTTAACACTCTGGAGAGGACATACCTACCTAACGTGTTGGAAAGGGTGGCTAAAAGGTCAAGGTCTTCAAAACTCTGGAGAGGACATACCTATCTGAAGTCTTAGAAAGAGTGGCTAAAAGTTCAAGGTCTTAAAACTCTGGAGAGGACATACCTTTCTGAAGTGTTGGAAAGAGAGGCTAAAGGATCAAGGTTTTCAACACTCTGGAGATGACATACCTACTTGAAGTGTTGGAAAGAGTGGCTAAAAGGTCAAGGTCTTCAAAACTCGAGAGAGGACATACCTACCTGAAGTGTTGGAATGAGTGGCTAATAGGTCAAGGTCTTCAACAATCTGGAGAGGATATACCTATCTGAAGTCTTAGAAAGAGTGTGGAAAGGGTCAAGTTCTTCTACACTCTGAAGAGGACATACCTACCTGACGTGTTGGAAAGGGTGGCTAAACGGTCAAGGTCTTTTAACTCTCGAGAGGATATATCTATCTGAGGTCTTAGAAAGAGTGGCTAAAAGGTCAAGGTCTTCAACACTCTGGAGAGGACATACCTACCTAAAGTGTTGGAAAGAGTGGCTAATAGGTCAAGTTCTTCTACACTCTGGACAGGACATATCTACCTGACGTGTTGGAAAGAGTGCGGAAAAGGTCAAGGTCTTCAACACTCTGGAGAGGACATACCTATCTGAAGTATTGGAAAGACTGGGGAAAAGGTCAAGGTATTCAACACTCTGGAGAGGACATACCTACCTGAAGTGCTGGAAAGAGTGGCTAAAGGGTCATGGTCTTAGCACTCTGGAGAGGACATACCTATCTGAAGTTTTGGAAAGAGTGGCTAAAAGGTCAAGGTCTTCAACCCTCTGGAGAGGACATACCTACCTGAAGTGTTGGAAAGAGTGTCGAAAAGGTTAAGATCTTCAACACTCTGGATCAATCAATCAATCAGGATATTTGTAAGCGCACTACTTACCGGTGAGGGTCTCAAGGCGCTGGGGGGGAGGGAAGCTGCTACAGCTCGAATAGCGAGGTCTTGAGACGTCTTCTAAAGGTTAGCAGGCCTGGGTCTGCCGCATGAGGGCGGGGAGGGTTTTGCAGGTCTTGGCGGCGAGCTGGGAGAACAATCTGCCACCGGAGGTCGCTCTCCAAATACAGGGGACAGTGGCAAGGGCGAGGACGGCAGAGCGGAGTTGGCGGTTGGGGGTGTAGAAGCTTAGTCGTCTGTTGAGGTATGCTGGTCCGGTGTTGTGGAGTGCGCTGTGTGCGTGGGTGAGGAGATTGAAGGATATCCTTTTGTTGACGGGGAGCCAGTGCAAGTCTCTCAGGTGGGGTGTGATGTGGCTGCGTGAGGGATGTCAAGGATCAGGCGAGCAGAGGCGTTTTGAATGTGCTGGAGTCATTTCAGGAGTTTGGCCGAGGCTCCTGTGTAGAGGGCGTTTCTGTAGTCCAACCTGGTGCTGAGGAGGACATGGGTAACCGTTCTTCTTGTTTCTGGTGGGATCCACCTGTAGATCCGGCGGAGCATGTGGAGGGTGTTGAAGCAGGAGGACCAGATGGCGTTGACCTGCATTGTCATGGAGTGAGTAGAGTTGAGGATAAAACCTAGCTTCCGTGCTTGGTCGGTGGGTGTTGGGGCTGTTCCCAGTGTGGTCGGCCTCCAGCAGTCATTCCAGGTCGAGAGGGTGGAGCCGAGGATGAGGACTTCCGTCTTGTCCGAGTTTAGCTTCAGTCAGAGGTTTTTCATCAACTCAGCGAGTGGATAAAGAGGACATACCTACCTGAAGTATTTAGAAAGTGTTGGTAAAAGGTCATGGTCTTCAATACTCTGGAGAGGACACACCTATCTGAAGTGTTGGAAAGAGTGGCTAAAAGGTCAAGGTCTTCAACACTCTGGAGTGTTTGAAAGAGCGGCTAAAAGGTCAAGGTCTTCAAAACTCTGGAGAGGATATACCTATCCGAAGTCTTAGAAAGAGTGTGGAAAGGGTCAAGTTCTTCTACACTCTGGAGACCACATACCTACCTGACGTGTTGGAAAGGGTGGCTAAAAGGTCAAGGACTTTAATCTCTGGAGAGGATATACCTATCTGAAGTCTTAGAAAGAGTGGCTAAAAGGTCAAGGTCTTCAACACTCTAGAGGGGACCTACCTATCTGAAGTCTTGGAAAGAGTGGCTAAAAGGTCATGTTCTTCAACACTAAGGAGAGGACACACCTATCTAAAGTGTTGGAAAGACGGGGGAAAAGGTCAAGGTCTTCTACACTCTGGAGAGGACATACCTACCTGAAGTGTTGGAAAGAGTGGGTAAAAGTTCATGGTCTTCAACACTCTGGAGAGGACTTGCCTACCTGACGTGTTGGAAACGGTGGCTTAAAGGTCAAGGTCTTCAAAACTCTGGAGAGGACATACCTATCTGAAGTCTTAGAAAGAGTGGCTAAAAGTTCAAGGTCTTAGCACTCTGGAGAGGACATACCTTTCTGAAGTGTTGAAAAGAGTGGCTAAAGGATCAATGTTTTCAACACTCTGGAGATGACATACCTACCTGAAGTGTTGGAAAGAGTGGCTAAAAGGTCAAGGTCTTCAACACTCTTGAGAGGACATACCTACCTGAAGTGTTGGAAAGAGTGGCTAATAGGTCAAGGTCTTCAACAATCTGGAAAGGACATATCTACCTGAAGTGTTGGAAAGAGTGTGGAAAAGGTCAAGGTCTTCTACACTCTGGAGAGGACATACCTACCTGACGTGTTGGAAAAGGTGGATAAAAGGTCAAGGTCTTCAAAACTCTGGAGAGGATATACCTATCTGAAGTCTTAGAAAGAGTGTGGAAAGGGTCAAGTTCTTCTACTCTCTGGAGAGGACATACCTACCTGACGTGTTGGAAAGGGTGGCTAAAAGGTCAAGGTCTTTAAACTCTGGAGAGGATATACCTATCTGAAGTCTTAGAAAGAGTGGCTAAAAGGTCAAGGTCTTCAACACTCTTGAGAGGACATACCTACCTGAAGTGTTCGAAAGAGTGGATAATAGGTCAAGATCTTCAACAAATTGGAGAGGACATATCTACCTGACGTGTTGGAAAGAGTGCGGAAAAGGTCAAGGTCTTCAACACTCTGGAGAGGACATACCTATCTGAAGTGTTGGAAAGACTTGGGAGAAGGTCAAGGTCTTCTACACTCTGGAGAGGACATACCTACCTGATGTGTTGGAAAGAGTGGCTAAAAGGTCAAGGTATTCAACACTCTGGAAAGGACATACCTACCTGAAGTGTTGGGAAGATTGGCTAAAAGGTCAAGGTCTTCAACGCTTTGGGGAGGACATACCTACCTGAAGTGTTGGAAAGAGTGGGGAAAAGGTCAAGGTCTTCAACACTCTGGAGAAGACATACCTATCTGAAGTGTTGAAAGAGTGGCTAAAAGGTCAAGGTCTTCAACACTCTGGAGAAGACATACCTATCTGAAGTGTTGGAAAGAGTGGCTAAAAGGTCAAGGTCTTCAAAACTCTGGAGAGGATATACCATTCTGGAGTCTTAGAAAGAGTGGCTAAAAGGTCAAGGTCTTCAACACTCTGGAGAGGACATACCTTTATGAAGTGTTGGAACGAGTAGCTAATGGATTAAGGATGTCAACACTCTGGAGAGGACATACCTAGCAGAAGTGTTGGAAAGAGTGGGTAAAAGGTCAAGGTCTTCAACACTCTGGAGAGGACATACCTACCTGAAGTGTTGGAAAGAGTGGCTAAAAGGTCAAGGTCTTCAACAATGTGGAGAGGACATATCTACCTGAAGTGTTGGAAAGAGTGTGGAAAAGGTCAAGGTCTTCAACACTCTGCAGAGGACATACATATCTGAAGTGTTGGAAAGACTGGGGAAAAGGTCAAGGTCTTCTCAACTCTAGAGAGGCCTTACCTACCTGACGTGTTGGAAAGGGTGGCTAAAAAGTCAAGGTTTTCAAAAGTCTGGAGAGGCTATACCTATCTGAAGTCTTAGAAAGAGTGGCTAAAAGGTCAACGTCGTCAACACTCTGGAGCGGACATCCCTATCTGAAGTCTTAGAAAGAGTGGCTAAAAGGTCAACGTCGTCAACACTTTGGAGAGGACATACCTATCTGAAGTCTTAGAAAGAGTGGCTAAAAGTTCAAGGTCTTAGCACTCTGGAGAGGACATACCTTTCTGAAGTGTTGGAAAGAGTGGCTAAAGGATCAAGGTTTTCAACACTCTGGAGATGACATACCTACCTGAAGTGTTGGAAAGAGTGGCTAAAAGGTCAAGTTATTCAACACTCTGGAGAGGACATACCTACCTGAAGTGTTGGAAAGAGTGGCTAATAGGTCAAGGTCTTCAACAATCTGGAGAGGACATATCTTCCTAAAGTCTTTGAAAGAGTGTGAAGAAGGCCAAGGTCTTCAACACTCTGGAGAGGACATACCTACCTGACGTGTTGGAAAGGGTGGCTAAAAGGTCAAGGTCTTTTAACTCTCTAGAGGATACACCTATCTGAAGTCTTAGAAAGAGTGGCTAAAATGTCAAGGTCTTCAACACTCTGGAGAGAACATACCTTTCTGAAGTGTTGGAAAGAGTGGCTAAAGGATCATGGTTTTCAACACTCTGGAGATGACATACCTACCTGAAGTGTTGGAAAGAGTGGCTAAAAGGTCAAGGTCTTCAACACTCTGGAGAGAACATACCTACCAGAAGTGTTGGAAAGAGTGGCTAATAGGTCAAGGTCTTCAACAATCTGGAGAGGACATATCTACCTAAAGTCTTTGAAAGAGTGTGGAGAAGGCCAAGGTCTTCAACACTCTGGAGAGGACATACCTACCTGACGTGTTGGAAAGGGTGGCTAAAAGGTCAAGGCCTTTTAACTCTCTAGAGGATACACCTATCTGAAGTCTTAGAAAGAGTGGCTAAAATGTCAAGGTTTTCAACACTCTGGAGATTGTGGTATATAAATAAATAATACCGGATCTATTTTTGAATGAATGAATGAATAACAGATAGCTCAATAAAATAAGAGTCAAGATTCGAGGTAGTAGGAGTTTCTGCAGGTTTATTACAGCATAAGGACAGGATCAGGACAACCTGCATAGAACGGGGGTAACAGGGCCCGACAGCTGCCGGGGCTGGGTCAGGAATGAGCGCGCTAACTTTTAATAACAATACATGAACTTATATACATAGCGCAAACACATAGCATTACATTGCAGTAGGCGTAACAGTGGGTGGAGCAGAAGGCGTGACGCGTAGCAGTCGCGAAAGATAACAGTAAAAAGAGGTGTAACTGGGAGTTTACTTAGACATGTGATGCAAACGTAACAGAATATGTCATGAATGGGCGGAAATATTGGAGGGGGCTACCTAAGGAGCCGGGACCTCTAACCTAATGGTGCGCGAAAACTGGCAATGACGTATCACTAGGAGAAGCTGGGGGCTATGAACTCTGTGCTAGGAGCAGAGACTAAAGTCTGGAGGGTCGGAGCGACATGTACCTAAACCCTATCTAGTATCTGATGTTTAGGGAACATGTTGATATAAACTAGAAGTCATGAGGGGAAAGGCTAACTGACTCTAAGACTGGACCATGCATTATTCTACATGTAGTGCGTGATGAAGAATATGAAATGACCATTAAATACAGTATTTTCTCTAACGTGGAGCCCTAAAGGCTAGACAATGACGGAAACTATTGATGCAGTTCAGTAGCTTAGGAATGCAGAGAAGGAGGACTGAACTGATAGCTGGAACTATAACATACTTTTGGCAGACTCAGAGGCAGAGCCGGGCTGCACCGGGCACTGCGAGGCAGGAAGTAAGTGAAAGGTCGAGGATACAGGTGGGGGCTGTATCGCTCCTTAGCGAGGCTTTCAGGAGACAGGAGCTGAATCTGATGTCCGGGCCCTTTTGAGGCCTAGGAACGGGGACTTTATAATGGAATAACGTGCACACTGGGAAACGTGACAACGTAACTTTACATAGGCCTGATATTCGTAGTATTCACGAGGACTGGAAAATGACATACTAGAGGTGGACACAACTGTACTTGCGTCTTTAATCAGAAATGGGGAATAACATATGCATATTGATCATGCACACATAACATATGATGGATGAAGCGTAGGGACACAGAACATAGCAAAATTTACTTTTCCACATTCCCTCCTTGTCACTACGTTTCATCAGGAAACATCAATTTTCATGATACCATCTATCATTTCATACAGTATCATTTGCTCATCTCGAATTGTCTTGGAACGGGATTTAGAACGGGGCTTGGGACTAGGAATACAAGAGGTAGCACACATGCTGCAAATCGCAGGGCCACATTGTATACAGAGGCAGCAGCTGAATATGATCGCTACTGCAATACCTAGAAAGGACAGGACTTTCCATCCCCATGCGGAAATTATATTCCAGAACCAACCGGACCATGTCCAGGTGCCTGGATCTTGGTGTAACAGATGGGCAATTTTATGGAGTCTGGTTATAGCTGAATAAACAGACGGCGCGTTATTTGGAATGAAAATGCAGCAACTAGATCCGATGACTCTACAGGCCCCGCCCCTATCGGCCAGTATGACGTCAAGGACGAGACGATTTTGCAAAACGACAAATCTCATAGCAGATTGTTCTTCGGTTAAGTTACCTAGAGCGGAGGCAGTCTCATTAACTACAGCTTCAAGGGTTCTTGTTAACCTACGGATCAGTTTACTATTCTGGACAGGTCCTACAAAGAAGAAGAAACCTTTATTGAAATCTGTATACTGTTCTAGAGTAGTTTCAGTATAATCGACAATTGGGGACTCCCTTCTATGTCTAATGTGTACTAGATGTGTGTTTCTGTGATAATCAGATGGGGCTAGGAAAACAGGTGGCAGTAGGAAAGCAATGTAACAGGTTCCCTCCCAATCGAGGGGCAGACGGACATATGCGGTTTGACCACAAATAAAATAAGAATGACGTGAAGCTTTGAAAACAGATTTCCCACTGTCACTATACTGGATAACAGTAGTACAATCACTATGACCTACGTGTACAGAACCATAACTACGGACACATAATTCGCCTTTGACTGGTAGTACTGAAATAGCAGGTAAGTCTGGAGTAGTATCAGACTGAACATTCAGGACCATGAAATTCGACGAATAATTACCTAAATTATATACTTCATTTTCTAGATCTAAACCTGTTCTGTGGGGGAGACCTTGCTTGTCTGGAAAACATGTGCTGTTAAGAAAAGACATATCTGTTGAGGATGACGTTAACGTGGACCATGCTCCACATGAACCATTATGTGAGAATGGATAAGGAAAGAGTGGCAGAACTCCCTTCGGTGTCTGGAAAGGGGGGAGTCGACCACACACCCAACAATTAGTGGCATTGCTGGTCTGGTGTGAGTAATGTAACATACGGATAAATGAGTTGTTGCGCATAGCGAGGCGGTAAGAATATTCGTGGGAAGGCAGATCACTAAACGTGTGCTCTACTGTAGTATTAGCAGACATATTTACATGAGGGACTGGAAAATACAGATAGAACGCATAGCTGGTGCAGGAAATCAAAATACTGATGAATAATACGAAACTTAGAAAAACGATACATTGAATTGAGCCTCGACTGACTCTCTCACTATGGGGGTCTATTTTATACATGTCAGAAACAATCTAACCGTTTCACCTAGGGGAGGACTTATACAATCAAACTGACTGACTTATTTTACTAGACCTGAGCTTTAACTTATACTCCTGTTGCGGAGTTTTCTCTAACAAGGGAGGGGTTGTAACAATGTCTTTTGCGGGACAGTCCTTTAGAACAATGTCTTGGCAGTTTTTAAAATCCGGGGAATCCTTGGAAATGTTCTTGGAAACGGGTTTCAATCCATTGAAAAGTTTTACATGAGAAAGATGGACCCACCCCTTCCTGCCTTCCAGCTTGACGGCAGTACGGGTGGTCAAGAGGACCTGACGTGGCTCCTTCCAACGTGGTTCCAGCGGACTTGATCTGTCAAAATTTCGGACCATCACAAGGGAACCTGGAACGATTTCATGCGGTGCCACCTCGGTATTGTCTGGAAATGCGGCGGCAACCTGTGAACGACATGAGTTGAGGGCAGACATCAAGGAAGCTAGGTAATCTGTCAGCATATTACATGAAACATCGGTAATACTTCGGGGTCTAGGAGTACCCCACATGTTAGGGGGGCGGCCGAATACGACCTCATACGGGGACAGACCTGATCTGGAATGTGCGACCATGCGCATATAAAACAAAGCGACTGGCAGAGCTACTAGCCAGTCCACACCTTTTTCTTTACAAACTTTGGCAATACGGATTTTCAGAGTCTGATTATGTCTCTCAACTAGACCAGCTGCTTCAGGATGGCGTACACAATGAAACTTCCACTGGTACCCTAACAACAGGGAAACGTGCTTCATTAACTCTGAGGAGAATGGCTGACCGTTATCAGAATATACGACTCTAGGGAGTCCATATCTAGGGAAGAATTCACGAACCAACTGCTTGGCAGTGGTCGCGGCTGTGTAATCTGGGACTGGATATGCTTCTGTCCACCTGGACAAAGCGCATACAACTACAAGGACATACTTGAAACCTCGACATCGCTCCATCTGAATATAATCCATCTGGAGGACCTCAAAAGGGTGGTCAGGGGGCTGGAAACCACCTTGTTCCACCGGGACACTTTTACCTGGATTAAACTGACAACATATCATACAGGTACGGACTTTCTGCTTGGCTGCAGCTCGTAAATGCTTGTTAAACCAAATGTTCTGGATACTGTCTAACATAGCTTTTTCTCCTAAATGTGCTGGACTATGTGCGGTATTGATAATGACTTGAACCATAGAATCGGGGAGAAACCATGTGGCTCTACCCTTCGTTAACCATCCTTGATCTGTCTGGACCCCTCCTTGTTCAGACCATTTCTTGATTTCATCGGGAGTAGCATGTAACTGGATACCTATGACATCTTGTGTAGGGTCCTTAACTGTCATACATGTAGTCGGGTCTGGAGTGTGTGTCATGTTAACTGGAATGTCTGGAGTCTGTGCTGTAAGCTTGGCTGTGCGATCTGCCAGATCGTTACCTTGAGAAATAATGTCAGTAACTTTCGTATGTGCTTTGCATTTCATGATAGCAATAGATGTCGGTAAGTGTATGGCATCTAACAGGGCTTGAATAAGGAGACCATGCTGAATCTTGGTTCCATGAGAAGTCATGAAACCTCTCTCCTGCCAGAGCACTCCGAAGTCGTGTACAACTCCGAATGCGTAACGTGAATCTGTGTAAACATTAACTTTCAGGTTCTTGGCATGTATACAGGCTTGTGTCAGAGCGACTAGCTCTGCTGCTTGAGCGGACAGGGTATCAATACGGTGTGTTTCGATAACTTCAGTGTCAGTAGTCACTGCATACGCGGCGACTAATTCTCCTGTACTAGTTCTCATACATGAACCATCCACATAAAGTGTCAGGTCGGGATCTGGTAACGGAATATCTGTCAGGTCTTGTCTTGGCTTTGTCGTAATGTTAACTACTTCCACACAGTCATGTGTGTCTGGATTTGAATTAACTGATGGTAACAGTGTAGCAGGATTCAGAACGTTGCAGCGTCTGATTTCTATGTGTGGCTCGAACAGTGTCAATTCATAACCTGTTAAACGTGCTATTGTCAAGTGCTGAGTTTGTGTTCGGTTTAAAAGAACTTCTACTGAATGTGGGACTTGTACTGTCAAGGAATGTCCTAAAACTATGGAATCACTTTGTCTGATAGCTAGTGCTGTGGCTGCAACTGACTTGAGGCACGCAGGCAACGCCTGGGCGACTGGATCTAATGTGCTCGAAAAATAAGCACAGGGCTTGTATTGTCCTGCTTGATCTTGTGTAAGAACAGATAATGCTGTACCTTCGCGTTCTGTAACAAAAAGTGTAAAAAGCTTACTGTAGTTCGGTGTGGCTAGAACTGGAGCTTGACATAAAGCTTTCTTTAACTCGTTGAAACTAAGTGTATGGTCAGATGTCCAAGGGAGGACAGTCGATACGGCTGCCTCCTGTGTCGTTAACTGTATCAGTGGCTTGGCTAGAAATGCATACTGGGGAATCCATTGTCTACAATAAGAAGTAAGGCCGATAAAAGCACGTACCTCCTTCTGGGTTCTGGGCTGGGGAAGACTCGCTATTAACTGGATACGGTCGGGTGTCAACTGCCTACCCCTCTTGGACAGCAAGTGTCCTAAGTATACCACTTGCTGGACACAGAATTGAAGCTTCGAAGGGGACACCTTGTGCCCCATCTCGGCTAGGAAATACAGAACTGTCAGTGACGCTCGCTCGCAGTCACGTTCAGAACGGGCTGTGATCAGTAGATCATCGACATATTGGAGCAGGGCAGTGTCAGTTGGCATATGAATGTTGTCTAATTGTCTCTTAAGTGCTTGACTGTAAATACTAGGACTTTCTGTGAAACCTTGAGGAGCGCGTGTAAACATATAGCTCCTTCCATTTAAACAAAATCCGAAAAGAAACTGGCTGTCTGGATGAATCGGAACACTAAAAAATGCATTCTTAAGGTCTATGACAGTGAAAAACGTGGCTTCGGAATCAATAGCAGTTAACAGGGAAGAAATATCTGGGACAACTGGGTACTGAGGAATAATACATTTATTAAGTTCTCGTAAATCAATCACTAAACGATATACTGGGGGTGCATTCGGATCAGTACGTTTCATGACTGGAATGATCGGAGAATTGCATACATTGGAGTCAGTTTCTACAACTACTCCTTGAGCCATGAGCTCGTCAATAATTTTGGATAAGGCTGCTACAGCCTCAGGTGGCAGTCTGTACTGTCTGATTCGTGGTAACACTACACCTGGTTTGAGAGTCACACGATGAGGTGTGATTTGCATGTAACCTACATCAGTTGGACCTTGCGCCCATAAATGCTGCGGAACATTAGACAATCTTGAATCAAAATCTCGTAATACATAGTGACCCTTAAAGTCACGTAGGAACAGACGTATTCCCTCTGGGGAACAGCAAATAACTGCACCTAATTCTTTCAGTGTCTTAATGCCTAATAGATTTTCTGGACATGACTTAGTAAGTAACAGATCAGTAGTACGGGACAATGGACCTACTTCTAGAGTAACTGGCTTAGATATCTCGTTAACTATGGGCTTTCCTGAAAATCCAAGGGAAACATTTCTTGAGCCTGAGAGCGGAGCCCCTGGAACTTCGGCATGACTAATTGTGGTCCTACTTGCCCCTGTATCGATCAAAAACTTTCTGTCTTTCCCTAATACTTGACTGTGAACATAGGGACCTTCTTGATCTACAGGTATCTCGATGAGAGGCAAGCCTACCTCCCTCTCTAGGCTGTTTCATGAATATGGCTGGTACTCTGGATACTCAGACTGTGCATACTGGTACATCTGCTGTGTAACATGCTGTGTTGCAGCGATAGGCTGCGGTGCTGTAACTGTCTGTTGTGCATTCTGTGGCTGAGGAATCTGTGAAACTTGTTCTTGTCTAGGCGGACGTGGTCTTTCTTTAGTCTTACCAGTAGCTATATTATGTTTCAGAACTGCACACTCGTTTATAAAATGACCTGGCTGTTTACAATAATTGCAGTTCCCTTTAACGGGAGCTGCAGGATGACTGGCTTGATTCGGACCCCTCTTCTGGCTGTCTTGAGGAACAGATTGTGCAACTAGCACTTTCATTTTCGTGTCTTTCATACGTTTTCTTTCGTGTTCTTGCTCTTCCCTGATTCTATTCTGGTGGTACTGGAGCATCTGGAGCATCTGGGACGGAGTATTTGCTTGCCAGGTGCTTTCGACTTTCAAAACTCGATTTTTAATTTGTGAACTTGAATTCTCGACTAATTTGGTGACAAAAAGGTGAGGGTATGACTCACTACTTGTCTTGAGACCACTATTAATACTGAAACATTTTTCAAACCTAGAATAAAAATCACTAATATCTTCATCTTGTTTCTGTTTACAGGCTGAGATTGCATCCCAGTCTTCCTTCCTAGTTGTCAATAATCTTGGTAAAACTTGAATCAATAATTCTGGTAATTCTTTACATTTATCTCCAAGACCGGTACCTGGTACTCGTGCCTTGTCTTCTACTTCTAGGACTGCCCAATCGATCTTTTTCTCTCCCACCTCCCATTCTTTTTCTTTTAACTTTTCATATACCCCCGCGGGCAGCAGGACCTTTAACATTTTAATGATATCTGGGTAAGTGTATTCTCCCATACGGAGCATGTCTTTTAATTCTCTATGGAACCCTGCTGGATCTTTGTCATGACAGGGAATTAATTTCTTCATTTCAAGAAGTTCCATCTTTGTAATTGGAGTGTATACAAACACTCGTTGCATTTCGCCACCCGTCCCTCTGACTGGGTGGACTTCTCGTAACGGATTCTGTCTGTCTATGTAGAATGATTTACTTTCTGGGGGTGAGACATGAACAAAGTGCGGGTTCAGAAACGTTCTATATTTATGACGCTGTTCTAGAATGACACTAATTAAATCGGTACCTAGACCTCTCCATCTATACTGGAGTAACTCGTTCAGGATATCATGTAACGGACCTGGATCAGTATGTTGACCCTCATACAGAGTAATTAGGTGCTGAATCATATACATACCCACCAGTCGCTGCTCGGCTGGGGGCAATTTCAGAAACATTTGTGCCACTATTTCGTCTGGAAAAGTGGTAGAGTCAGTAATCCATCGGACTGCTGATCGGGCTAGTTCTTGTTCATGCATGGTACTTAACTCACTGTAACCAACTCGTGATTTCAGAATGTGATCGGTAGCTTGAAATACTTGTTCTAGGGAACCTTGTTCTGGTGCTAGATGATGAAAAATAGACTTGTGTTCTAGACGTAAATGGCGATCTGGAAATCTGGATTTTCCTACATACGCTATTCTGGCGGGGTTCTCGTTCTCTTCCTCTTCAGGATCAGAGATACTTTCTTTCTCGCTTACTTGTGCGGCTTTACGCTGTTCGTGTAACTTTATTATTTCTTTACAGATTTTCTTGTACATACTCTCTATAGCACCGACGGTCTTGTGCTTACCCTCGGCTATATTATCACTCCACCTTGTCAGGATTCTCATTTCGGCGGGATCTTTAGACGGGTAATCTTGTTCTCTTATTAGACAATTGATCAGGAACTTTAATATCATGAGCTGGATCTCGGCTTTCCTTTGAGACATAATCTCGCCAATGCTTTCTGGATCATCCCCTGTACGGATAAAACGATATATTCTGTCTAGATCTTCTTTCATATTCGGTAAGGTGACTAGATACTCGGTCACCCTCCTTACGCGTACGGAATATAAAACCATATTATACTCGCCTGGGACTGGGTCATAGACACATTCGCCAAGGGCTTGTCTGATTTCTGTGACAGACTTATTACTTTTAGGAGTACGCTGTGATGCTTGAGCATGTAATTCGAGTGCTGATAAACGCTTGTGTGGCGGCGGGGTTTGAGGAGTAGCTCCTCCTGCGGCCCCTAGACTGGAATCGTCTACTGAGGCTCTACGTCCTGGCAGGGTGGGAAATGGAACTGTAGGCTGGACTTGTATGGCGGGCTGGACCGGGGGTACCGTAACAGGTACTCCGGTGTCTGGAGGAGCGGGAAGTGCCTGATTTACAGGGACTGGCGGAGCGCGAACGGGATTTGCATATTCAGGGACGGTGTCGTCCAAATAGGACGAGATAAAAATATCAGCTGCGGTCGGTTTATGACGTAACTTGGTCGGAACTAATGGTGGCGGAAAATTACTGGATGCCTCCGGGGTCGCTTTTGGCAAGCCTTCAGCAAGAAGAGGATACATACCCTTAATAAGGGCATGCCTCTGTCTGTCTGACTGTTCGGCTTTGACTTGTTCACCTATCTCGATTAATTCTCTTTCTTGGGCTCGTTCTTGGGATTCCCTACTTAACTCTGATTTTCTGACTTCTTTCTCGGTCCTTCTATGGGCTTCCTTACGCCATAACTCGATGGCATCTTTCTGTGACTGTCTGGCTTTCTTTTTCCATAATGCTTCTTCTACTCGCATGATACATTCGGCATCCCATGTACCCGATACGGGCCATCTATACTTTTCTTCTAACTGTTTGGTATACTCTACCCATAAATCTAGATACAGTATGGCGCTTATGCCATGTTTCTGATACATAAAATGACCTGGACTGTCCCTAGGTGGGACAGGAACTGCTTCTTCTAATACACCCTTTCTGGATTTTAACTGACGTAACTTGGAAAAGAGCGGCATGACTGGACTATAATCTGGACACAATACAATACACAATGAAAACACGAAATCACGTCGCACTCATACCACAACATTAAAATACATGAAGAACATTGTAAATAACAGTTCGGACAGAATATTACCTGGAATACTGAGAACAGAACAGAACAGAATGTCTCGAGAACGGAACAGACTAGAATTACTGGATGCACTGCTGTAACAGTACGGAACATACCGGTCCCATAAAGGGACGCATCAAGACCCGTATCCACCTAGGTGAACACTTCGTTTGTGAGTCTGGGCACCACCAACCCACGGACCAGGAGTCAATTTAGACTGACCCTGTCTAGATACTACCCCAGCAATGGTACTCACCGGGCAGCACGGAACGGAAGGCCTCGGACGGGACTGGACTGCTACGACGACGGACTTCGGACTTCAGTTACGGGTGGGCCTCCGGATACCTCGGACCTTGGACTCTCGGCTTGGGCTCTGGTCGGGACTCGCCGCGTTCCTCCACCGTCTCGTTTGGATGCTGGACCGCCTCCTCCGTCTCCTCCGTGGGCCTGAGGGATACTTGAAGCAGAAATATCTGCCGGTGCACGGTATGGTTCCGTCACGGCTGCAGAGGGTCAGGGGGTCGGCGTGGCTTCACCGACGCGTGGGGAAAGGGCAAGTCCCTATTCGGGCGCCATTATGTGGTATATAAATAAATAATACCGGATCTATTTTTGAATGAATGAATGAATAACAGATAGCTCAATAAAATAAGAGTCAAGATTCGAGGTAGTAGGAGTTTCTGCAGGTTTATTACAGCATAAGGACAGGATCAGGACAACCTGCATAGAACGGGGGTAACAGGGCCCGACAGCTGCCGGGGCTGGGTCAGGAATGAGCGCGCTAACTTTTAATAACAATACATGAACTTATATACATAGCGCAAACACATAGCATTACATTGCAGTAGGCGTAACAGTGGGTGGAGCAGAAGGCGTGACGCGTAGCAGTCGCGAAAGATAACAGTAAAAAGAGGTGTAACTGGGAGTTTACTTAGACATGTGATGCAAACGTAACAGAATATGTCATGAATGGGCGGAAATATTGGAGGGGGCTACCTAAGGAGCCGGGACCTCTAACCTAATGGTGCGCGAAAACTGGCAATGACGTATCACTAGGAGAAGCTGGGGGCTATGAACTCTGTGCTAGGAGCAGAGACTAAAGTCTGGAGGGTCGGAGCGACATGTACCTAAACCCTATCTAGTATCTGATGTTTAGGGAACATGTTGATATAAACTAGAAGTCATGAGGGGAAAGGCTAACTGACTCTAAGACTGGACCATGCATTATTCTACATGCAGTGCGTGATGAAGAATATGAAATGACCATTAAATACAGTATTTTCTCTAACGTGGAGCCCTAAAGGCTAGACAATGACGGAAACTATTGATGCAGTTCAGTAGCTTAGGAATGCAGAGAAGGAGGACTGAACTGATAGCTGGAACTATAACATACTTTTGGCAGACTCAGAGGCAGAGCCGGGCTGCACCGGGCACTGCGAGGCAGGAAGTAAGTGAAAGGTCGAGGATACAGGTGGGGGCTGTATCGCTCCTTAGCGAGGCTTTCAGGAGACAGGAGCTGAATCTGATGTCCGGGCCCTTTTGAGGCCTAGGAACGGGGACTTTATAATGGAATAACGTGCACACTGGGAAACGTGACAACGTAACTTTACATAGGCCTGATATTCGTAGTATTCACGAGGACTGGAAAATGACATACTAGAGGTGGACACAACTGTACTTGCGTCTTTAATCAGAAATGGGGAATAACATATGCATATTGATCATGCACACATAACATATGATGGATGAAGCGTAGGGACACAGAACATAGCAAAATTTACTTTTCCACAAGATGACATACCTACCTGAAGTGTTGGAAAGAGTGGCTAAAAGGTCAAGGTTTTCAACAATCTGGAGAGGACATATCTACCTGAAGTGTTGGAAAGAGTGTGGAAAAGGTCAAGGTCTTCAACACTCTGGAGAGGATATACCTATCTGAAGTCTTAGAAAGAGTGTGGAAAGGGTCAAGTTCTTCTACACTCTGGAGAGGACATACCTACCTGACGTGTTGGAAAGGGTGGCTAAAAGGTCAAGGTCTTCTAACTCTCGAGAGGATATATCTATCTGAAGTCTTAGAAAGAGTGGCTAAAAGGTCAAGGTCTTCAACACTCTGGAGAGGATATACCTACCTGACGTGTTGGAAAGAGTGCGGAAAAGGTCAAAGTCTTCTACTCTCTGGAGAGGACATACCTACCTGACGTGTTGGAGAGGGTGGCTAAAGGGTCAGGGTCTACAACACTCTGGAGAGGACATACCTATCTGAATTGTTAGTAAGAGTGGCTAAAAGGTCAAGGTCTTCAACACTCTGGAGAGGACATATCTATCTGAAGTGTTGGAAAGAGTGTGGAAAAGGTGAAGGTCTTAGCACTCTGGAGAGGACATACCTATCTGAAGTGTTGGAAAGAGTGTGGAAAAGGTCAAGGTCTTAAACGCTTTGTAGAGGACATACCTTCCTGACGTGTTGGAAAGAGTGGCTAAAAGGTCAAGGTCTTCAAAACTCTGGAGAGGATATACCTATCTGAAGTGTTGGAAAGAGTGACTAAAAGGTCAAGGTCTTCAACACTCTTGAGAGGACATACCTATCTGAATTGTTGGAAAGAGTGGCTAAAAGGTCAAGGTCTTCAACACTCTGGAGAGGACATACCTACCTGAAGTGTTGGAAAGAGTGTCGAAAAGGTTAAGATCTTAAACACTCTGGATCAATCAAACAATCAGGATATTTGTAAAGCGCACTACTTATCCGTGAGGGTCTCAAGGCGCTGGGGGGGGGAGGGAAGCTGCTACAGCTCGAATAGCGAGGTCTTTAGAAGTGTTCTAAAGGTTAGCAGGCCTGGGTCGGCCGCATGAGGGTGGGGAGGGTTTTGCAGGTCTTGGTGGCGAGCTGGGAGAACAATCTGCCACCGGAGGTCGCTCTCCAAATGCAGGGGACATTGGCAAGGGCGAGGACGGCAGAACGGTGCTGGCGGTTGGGGGTGTAGAAGCTTAGTCGTCTGTTGAGGTATGCTGGTACGGTGTTGTGTAGTGCGCTGTGTGCGTGGGTGAGGAGATTGAAGGAGATCCTTTTGTTGACGGGGAGCCAGTGCAAGTCTCTCAGGTGGGGTGTGATGTGGCTGCGCGAGGGATGTCAAGGATCAGGCGAGCAGAGGCGTTTTGAATGTGCTGAGTCATTTCAGTAGTTTGGCCGAGGCTCCGGCGTAGAGGGCGTTTCTGTAGTCCAACCTGGTGCTGACGAGGACATGGGTGACCGTTCTTCTTGTTTCTGGTGGGATCCAACTGTAGATCCGGCGGAGCATGTGGAGGGTGTTGAAGCAGGAGGACGAGATGGCGTTTACCTGCGTTGTCATGGAGTGAGTAGAGATGAGGATAAAACCTAGCTTCCGTGCTTGGTCGGTGGGTGTTGGGGCTGTTCCCAGTGTGGTCGGCCTCCAGTAGTCATTTCAGGTCGAAAGGGTGGAGCCGAGGATGAGGACTTCCGTCTTGTCCGAGTTTAGCTTCAGTCAGAGGTTTTTCATCCACTCAGCGAGTGGATAAAGAGGACATACCTACCTAAAGTATTTAGAAAGCGTTGGTAAAAGGTCATGGTCTTCAATACTCTGGAGAGAACACACCTATCTGAAGTGTTGGAAAGAGTGTCTAAAAGGTCAAGGTCTTCAACACTCTGGAGTGTTTGAAAGAGCGGCTAAAAGGTCAAGGTCTTCAAAACTCTGGAGAGGATATACCTATCTGAAGTCTTAGAAAGAGTGTGGAAAGGGTCAAGTTCTTCTACACTCTGGAGAGGACATACCTTCCTGACGTGTTGGAAAGGGAGGCTAAAAGGTCAAGGTCTTTTAACTCTCGAGAGGATATATCTATCTGAGGTCTTAGAAAGAGTGGCTAAAAGGTCAAGGTCTTCAACACTCTGGAGAGGACATACCTACCTGAAGTGTTGGAAAGAGTGGCTAATAGGTCAAGTTCTTCTACACTCTGGAGAGGACATATCTACCTGACGTGTTGGAAAGAGTGCGGAAAAGGTCAAGGTCTTCAACACTCTGGAGAGGACAAACCTATCTGAAGTGTTGGAAAGACTGGGGAAAAGGTCAAGGTATTCAACACTCTAGAGAGGACATACCTTTCTGAAGTGTTGGAAAGAGTGGCTAAAGGATCAAGGTTTTCAAAACTCTGGAGAGGACATACCTATCTGAAGTCTTAGAAAGAGTGGCTAATAGGTCAAGTTCTTCTACACTCTGGAGAGGACATATCTACCTGACGTGTTGGAAAGAGTGCGGAAAAGGTCAAGGTCTTCAACACTCTGGAGAGGACATACCTACCTGAAGTGTTGGAAAGAGTGGCTAATAGGTCAAGTTCTTCTACACTCTGGAGAGGACATATCTACCTGACGTGTTGGAAAGAGTGCGGAAAAGGTCAAGGTCTTCAACACTCTGGAGAGGACAAACCTATCTGAAGTGTTGGAAAGACTGGGGAAAAGGTCAAGGTATTCAACACTCTGGAGAGGACATACCTACCTGAAGAATTGGAAAGAGTGTGGAAAATGTCAAGGTCTTCATCACTCTGAAGAGGACATACCTACCTGACGTGTTGGAAAGGGTGGCTAAAAGGTCAAGGTCTTTAATCTCTGGAGAGGATATACCTATCTGAAGTCCTAGAAAGAGTGGCTAAAAGGTCAAGGTCTTCAACACTCTAGAGAGGACATACCTATCTGAAGTCTTGGAAAGAGTGGCTAAAAGGTCATGTTCTTCAACACTAAGGAGAGGACACACCTATCTAAAGTGTTGGAAAGGCGGGGGAAAAGGTCAAGGTCTTCAACACTCTGGAGAGGACATGCCTACCTGACGTGTTGGAAAGGGTGGCTAAAAGGTCAAGGTCTTCAAAACTCTGGAGAGGACATACCTATCTGAAGTCTTAGAAAGAGTGGCTAAAAGCTCAAGGTCTTCAACAATCTGGAGAGGACATATCTACCTGAAGTGTTGGAAAGAGTGGCTAAAGGATCAATGTTTTCAACACTCTGGAGATGACATACCTACCTGAAGTGTTGGAAAGAGTGGCTAAAAGGTCAAGGTCTTCAACACTCTGGAGAGGACATACCTATCTGAAGTGTTTGAAAGAGTGTGGAAAAGGTCAAGGTCTTCTACACTCTGGAGAGGACATACCTACCTGACGTGTTGGAAAGGGTGGATAAAAGGTCAAGGTCTTCAACAATCTGGAGAGGACATATCTACCTGAAGTGTTTGAAAGAGTGTGGAAAAGGTCAAGGTCTTCTACACTCTGGAGAGGACATACCTACCAGAAGTGTTGGAAAGAGTGGCTAATATGTGGAAAAGTAAATTTTGCCATGTTCTGTGTCCCTACGTGTTCCCCATCCTATGTTATATGTGCATGATCGATATGCACATGTATTCCCCTATGATCGAGTAAAGACGCAATTATAGTTGTGTCCAACTCTAGTATGCCAGTTTCCAGTTCTCGTGAAAGCTACGAGTATTAGGCCTATGTAAACCTATGTTGCCACGTTTTACAGTGTGCACGTTAATTCAGAATAAAGTCCCCGTTTCTAGGCCTCAAAAGGGCCCGGACACCAGATTCAGCTCCTGTCTCCTGAAACCTCTCCGAGGAGCGATACAGCCCCCACCTGCATCCCTGACCCTTCACTTACTTCCTGCCTCACAGTGCCCGGCTCGGCCTGGCTCTGCCTGCCTGTCTGCCAAGAATATGTTATGCTTCTAGTTATCAGTCCAGCTCTCCTTCTCTGCATTCCTAAGCTACTGAATCGCATCAATAGTTTCCGTCATGGTCTAGCCTTTATGTCTCCATGTAAGAGAAATACTGTATTAATATTCATAGAAAATTCCTCGACACGCACTACATGTAGAATAATGCATGCACCAGTCTTAGAGTCTGTTAGCCTTTACCCTGATAACTTTTGGATTCCTTCAACATGTTCTCTAAACATCAGATACTAGATATGGTTAGGTACATGTCGCTCTGACTCCGCAGACTTTAGTCTCCTCTTCTAGTGCAGAAGTCATAGCCCCAGTTCTCCCTGGTAATACGTCATTGTCCGTTTGCGCGCACCACTAGGTTAGAGGTCCCGGCTCCTCAGGTAGCCCCCTCCATGTTTCCGCCCCCTTCATGACACTTCTGTTACGTTTACATCACATGTCTATGTATACGCCCTGTACACGCCTCTTGTTACACCTACTTTATGCCTTATCTTTCGCGACTCCTACGAACCACGCCCACTGCTACGCCTATTGTATTGAATGTAATGTAATTTGTTTTAGTATATATATGTTGTGCACTGTTATTAAAGCTAGCTATTGTCCCGATCCTGCCCCCGGCAGCTGCCATCCTATTCCCGTGCAGGTTGTCCTGTTCCTGTCCCTTATGCTTTATTAAAACCTGCAAAACTCAAGATACCTCGAATCCTGACTCTTATTTATTGAGCTACCTGTTTATTGATTATTCTGAAAAATAGAACCGGTATTTAATTATTTATTTACCACAAATAGGGCAAGGTCTTCAACAATCTGGAGAGGACATATCTACCTGAAGTGTTTGAAAGAGTGTGGAAAAGGTCAAGGTCTTCTACACTCTGGAGAGGACATACCTACCTGACGTGTTGGAAAGGGTGGATAAAAGGTCAAGGTCTTCAAAACTCTGGAGAGGATATACCTATCTGAACTCTTAGAAAGAGTGTGGAAAGGTCAAGTTCTTCTACTCTCTGGAAAGGACATACCTACCTGACGTGTTGGAAAGGGTGGCTAAAAGGTCAAGGTCTTTAATCTCTGGAGAGGATATACCTATTTGAAGTCTTAGAAAGAGTGGCTAAAAGGTCAAGGTCTTCAACACTCTGGAGAGGACATATCTACCTGACGTGTTGGAAAGGGTGGATAAAAGGTCAAGGTCTTCAAAACTCTGGAGAGGATATACCTATCTGAAGTCTTAGAAAGAGTGTGGAAAGGTTCAAATTCTTCTACTCTCTGGAGAGGACATACCTACCTGACGTGTTGGAAAGGGTGGCTAAAAGGTCAAGGTCTTCAACACTCTGGAGAGGACATACCTATCTGAAGTGTTGGAAAGACTTGGGAGAAGGTCAAGGTCTTCTACACTCTGGAGAGGATATACCTATCTGAAGTCTTAGAAAGAGTGTGGAAAGGGTCAAGTTCTTCTACACTCTGGAGACGACATACCTACCTGACGTGTTGGAAAGGGTGGCTAAAAGGTCAAGGTCTTTAATCTTTAGAGAGGATATACCTATCTGAAGTCTTAGAAAGAGTGGCTAAAAGGTCAAAGTCTTCAATACTCTAGAGACGACCTACCTATCTGAAGTCTTGGAAAGAGTGGCTAAAAGGTCATGTTCTTCAACACTAAGGAGAGGACACACCTATCTAAAGTGTTGGAAAGACGGGGGAAAGGTCAAGGTCTTCAACACTCTGGAGAGGACATGCCTACCTAACGTGTTGGAAAGGGTGGCTAAAAGGTCAAGGTCTTCAAAACTCTGGAGAAGACATACCTATCCGAAGTCTTAGAAAGAGTGGCTAAAAGCTCAAGGTCTTAGCACTGTGGAGTGGACATACCTTTCTGAAGTGTTGGAAAGAGTGGCTAAAGGATCAATGTTTTCAACACTCTGGAGATGACATACCTACCTGAAGTGTTGGAAAGAGTGGCTAAAAGGTCAAGGTATTCAACACTCTGGAGAGGACATACCTACCTGAAGTGTTGGAAAGAGTGCGGAAAAGGTCAAGGTCTACAACACTCTGGAGAGGACATACCTACCTAACGTGTTGGAAAGGGTGGATAAAAGGTCAAGGTCTTCAAAACTCTGCAGAGGATATACCTATCTGTAGTCTTAGAAAGAGTGTGGAAAGGTTCAAATTCTTCTACACTCTGGAGAGGACATACCTACCTGACGTGTTGGAAAGGGTGGCTAAAAGGTCAAGGTCTTCAACACTCTGGAGAGGACATACCTATCTGAAGTGTTGGAAAGACTTGGGAGAAGGTCAAGTACTTCTACACTCTGGAGAGGACATACCTACCTGATGTGTTGGAAAAAGTGGCTAAAAGGTCAAGGTATTCAACACTCTGGAAAGGACATACCTACCTGAAGTGTTGGGAAGATTGGCACAAAGGTCAAGGTCTTCAACGCTTTGGAGAGGACATACCTACCTGAAGTGTTGGAAAGAGTGGGGAAAAGGTCAAGGTCTTCAACACTCTGGAGAGTACATACCTATCTGAGGTTTTGGAAAGAGTGGCTAAAGGGTCAGGGTCTATAACACTCTGGAGAGGACATACCTATCTGAATTGTTAGAAAGATTGGCTAAAAGATCAAGGTCTTCAACACTCTGGAGAGGACATACCTATCTGAATTGTTGGAAAGAGTGGCTAAAAGGTCATGGTCTTCAACACTCTGGAGAGGACATACCTATCTGAAGTGTTGGAAAGAGTGGCTGAAAGGTCATGGTCTTCAAAACTCTGGAGAGGATATACCATTCTGGAGTCTTAGAAAGAGTGGCTAAAAGGTCAAGGTCTTCAACACTCTGGAGAGGACATACCTTTATGAAGTGTTGGAACGAGTGGCTAAAGGATCAAGGTTGTCAACACTCTGGAGAGGACATACCTAGCAGAAGTGTTGAAAAGAGTGGCTAAAAGGTCAAGGTCTTCAACACTCTGGAGAGGATATACCTATCTGAAGTCTTAGAAAGAATGTGGAAAGGGTCAAATTCTTCTACACTCTGGAGAGGACATACCTACCTGACGTGTTGGAAAGGGTGGCTAAAAGGTCAAGGTCTTCAACACTCTGGAGAGGACATACCTATCTGAAGTGTTGGAAAGACTTGGGAGAAGGTCAAGGTCTTCTACACTCTGGAGAGGACATACCTACCTGATGTGTTGGAAAAAGTGGCTAAAAAGTCAAGGTATTCTACACTCTGGAAAGGACATACCTACCTGAAGTGTTGGGAAGATTGGCTAAAAGGTAAAGGTCTTCAACGCTTTGGAGAGGACATACCTACCTGAAGTGTTAGAAAGAGTGCGGAAAAGGTCAAGGTCCTCTACACTCTGGAGAGTACATACCTATCTGAAGTTTTGGAAAGAGTGGCTAAAGGGTCAGGGTCTTCAACACTCTGGAGAGGACATACCTATCTGACTTGTTAGAAAGAGTGGCTAAAAGATCAAGGTCTTCAACACTCTGGAGAGGACATACCTATCTGAATTGTTGGAAAGAGTGGCTAAAAGGTCAAGGTCTTCAACACTCTGGAGAGGACATACCTATCTGAAGTGTTGGAAAGAGTGGCTAAAAGGTCAAGGTCTTCAAAACTCTGGAGAGGATATACCATTCTGGAGTCTTAGAAAGAGTGGCTAAAAGGTCAAGGTCTTCAACACTCTGGAGAGGACATACCTTTATGAAGTGTTGGAACGAGTGGCTAAAGGATCAAGGTTGTCAACACTCTGGAGAAGACATACCTAGCAGAAGTGTTGAAAAGAGTGGCTAAAAGGTCAAGGTCTTCAACACTCTGGAGAGGACATACCTACCTGAAGTATTGGAAAGAGTGGCTAAAAGGTCAAGGTCTTCAACAATGTGGAGAGGACATATCTACCTGAAGTGTTGGAAAGAGTGTGGAAAAGGTCAAGGTCTTCAACACTCTGCAGAGGACATACATATCTGAAGTGTTGGAAAGACTGGGGAAAAGGTCATGGTCTTCTCCACTTTAGAGAGGACTTACCTACCTGACGTGTTGGAAAGGGTGGCTAAAAAGTCAAGGTTTTCAAAACTCTGGAGAGGATATACCTATCTGAAGTCTTAGAAAGAGTGGCTAAAAGGTCAAGGTCTTCAACACTCTGGAGAGGACATACCTATCTGAAGTCTTAGAAAGAGTGTGGAAATGGTCAAGGTCTCCTACACTCTTTCGAGGAAATACCTACCTGATGTGTTGGAAAGGGTGGCTAAAAGGTCAAGGTCTTCAAAACTCTGGAATGGACATACCTATCTGAAGTCTTAGAAAGAGTGGCTAAAAGTTGTAGGTCTTAGCACCCTGGAGATGACATACCTACCTGAAGTGTTGGAAAGAGTTGCTAAAAGATCAAGTTATTCAACACTCTGGAGAGGACATACCTACCTGACGTGTTGGAAAGGGTGGCTAAAAGGTCAAGGTCTTTAATCTCTGGAGAGGATATACCTATCTGAAGTCTTAGAAAGAGTGGCTAAAAGGTCATGGTCTTCAACACTCTGGAGAGGACATACCTACCTGAAGTGTTGGAAAAAGTGGATAATAGGTCAAGATCTTCAACAATCTGGAGAGGACATATCTACCTGACGTGTTGGAAAGAGTGCGGAAAAGGTCAAGGTCTTCAACACTCTGGAGAGGTCATACCTATCTGAAGTGTTGGAAAGACTGGGGGGAAGGTCAAGGTCTTCTACACTCTGGAGAGGACATAACTACCTGATGTGTTGGAAAGAGTGGCTAAAAGGTCAAGGTCTTCAACGCTTTGGAGAAGACATACCTACCTGAAGTGTTGGAAAAAGTGGGGAAAAGGTCAAGGTCTTCAACACTCTGGAGAGTACATACCTATCTGAAGTTTTGGAAAGAGTGACTAAAGGGTAAGGGTCTTCAAACTCTGGAGAAGACGTACCTATCTGACTTGTTAGAAAGAGTGGCTAAAAGATCAAGGTCTTCAACACTCTGGAGAGGACATACCTATCTGCATTGTTGGAAAGAGTGGCTAAAAGTTCAAGGTCTTCAACACTCTGGATAGGATATACCATTCTGGAGTCTTAGAAAGAGTGGCTAAAAGGTCATGGTCTTCAACACTCTGGAGAGGACATACCTTTATGAAGTGTTGGAACGAGTGGCTAAAGGATGAAGGTTATCAACACTCTGGAGAGGACATACCTAGCAGAAGTTTTGGAAAGAGTGGCTAAAAGGTCAAGGTCTTCAACACTCTGGAGAGACATACCTACCTGAAGTGTTGGAAAGAGTGGCTAAAAAGTCAAGGTCTTCAACACTCTGGAGAGGACATACCTTTATGAAGTGTTGGAACGATTGGCTAAAGGATCAAGGTTGTCAACACTCTGGAGAGGACATACCTAGCAGAAGTTTTGGAAAGAGTGGCTAAAAGGTCAAGGTCTTCAACACTCTGGAGAGACATATCTACCTGAAGTGTTGGAAAGAGTGTGGAAAAGGTCACGGTCTTCAACACTCTGGAGAGGAGATACATATCTGAAGTATTGGAAAGACTGGGGAAAAGGTCAAGGTCCTCTCTACTCTAGAGAGGACTTACGTACCTGACGTGCTGGAAAGGGTGGCTAAAAAGTCAAGGTTTTCAAAGCTCTGGAGAGGATATACCTATCTAAAGTCTTAGAAAGAGTGGCTAAAAGGTCAAGGTCTTCAACCCTCCGGAGAGGACATACCTATCTGAAGTCTTAGAAAGAGTATGGAAAAGGTCAAGGTCTCCTACACTCTTTTGAGGACATACCTACCTGACGTGTTGGAAAGGGTGGCTAAAAGGTCAAGGTCTTCAAAACTCTGGAGAGGACATACCTATCTGAAGTCTTAGAAAGAGTGGCTAAAAGTTCAAGGTCTTAGCACTCTGGAGAGGACATACCTTTCTGAAGTGTTGGAAAGAGTGGCTAAAAGGTCAAGGTCTTCAACACTCTGGAGAGGACATACCTACCTGACGTGTTGGAAAGGGTGGCTAAAAGGTCAAGGTCTTTTAACTCTCGATAGGATATATCTATCTGAAGTCTTAGAAAGAGTGGCTAAAAGGTCAAGGTCTTCAACACTCTGGAGAGGACATATCTACCTGACGTGTTGGAAAGAGTGCGGAAAAGGTCAAGGTCTTCTACACTCTGGAGAGGACATACCTACCTGACGTGTTGGAAAGGGTGGCTAAAGGGTCAGGGTCTACACCACTCTGGAGAGGACATACCTATCTGAATTGTTAGAAAGAGTTGCTAAAAGGTCAAGGTCTTCAACGATTTGGAGAGGACATACCTACCTGAAGTGCTGGAAAGAGTGGGGAAAAGGTCAAGGTCTTCAACACTCTGGAGAGGACATACCTATCTGAAGTGTTGGAAAGAGTGGCTAAAAGGTCATGGTCTTAGCACTCTGGAGACGACATACCTATCTGAAGTTTTAGAAAGAGTGGCTAAAAGGTCAAGGTATTCAACACTCTGGAAAGGACATACCTACCTGAAGTGTTGGGAAGAGTGGCTAAAAGGTCAAGGTCTTCAACGATTTGGAGAGGACATACCTACCTGAAGTGCTGGAAAGAGTGGGGAAAAGGTCAAGGTCTTCAACACTCTGGAGAGGACATACCTATCTGAAGTGTTGGAAAGAGTGGCTAAAAGGTCAAGGTCTTCAACACTCTGGATCAATCAATCAATCAGGATATTTGTAAAGCGCACTACTTACCCGTGAGGGTCTCAAGGCGCTTGGGGGGAGGGAAGCTGCTACAGCTCGAATAGCGAAGTCTTGAGAAGTCTTCTAAAGATTAGCAGGCCTGGGTCTGCCGCATGAGGGTGGGGAGGGTTTTGCAGGTCTTGGCGGCGAGCTGGGAGAACAATCTGCCACCGGAGGTCGCTCTCCAAATGCAGGGGACTGTGGCAAGGGCGAGGACAGCAGAGCGGAGCTGGCCGTTGGGGGTGTAGAAACTTAGTCGTCTGTTGAGGTATGCTGGTCCGGTGTTGTGGAGTGCGCTGTGTGCGTGGGTGAGGAGATTGTAGGAGATCCTTTTGTTGACGGGGAGCCAGTGCAAGTCTCTCAGGTGGGGTGTGATGTGGCTGCGCGAGGGATGTCAAGGATCAGGCGAGCAGAGGCGTTTTGAATGTGCTGGAGTCTTTTCAGGAGTTTGTCCGAGGCTCCTGCGTAGAGGGCGTTTCTGTAGTCCAACCTGGTGCTGACGAGGACATGGGTGTCCGTTCTTCTTGTTTCTGGTGCGATCCACCTGTAGATCCGGCGGAGCATGTGGAGGGTGTTGAAGCAGGAGGATGAGATGGCGTTGACCTGCTTTGTCATGGAGTGAGTAGAGTTGAGGATAAAACCTAGCTTCCGTGCGTGGTCGGTGGGTGTTGGGGCTGTTCCCAGTGTGATCGGCCTCCAGTAGTCATTCCAGGTCGAGAGGGTGGAGCCAAGGATGAGGACTTCCGTCTTGTCCGAGTTTAGCTTCAGTCAGTGGTTTTTCATCCACTCAGCAAGTAGATAAAGAGGACATACCTACCTGAAGTATTTAGAAAGAGTTGGTAAAAGGTCATGGTCTTCAACACTCTGGAGAGGACTCACCTATCTGAAGTGTTGGAAAGAGTGGCTAAAAGGTCAAGGTCTTCAACACTCTGGAGTGTTTGAAAGAGCGGCTAAAAGGTCAAGGTCTTCAACACTCTGGAGAGGACATACCTACCTGAAATCTTGGTAAGAGTGACTAAAAGGTCTAGGTCTTAAACACTCTAGAGAGGACATACCTATCGGAAGTCTTGGAAAGAGTGGCTAAAAGGTCATGGTCTACAACACTAAGGAGAGGAGACACCTATCTAAAGTGTTGGAAAGACGGGGGAAAAGGTCAAGGTCTTCTACACTCTGGAGAGGACATACCTACCTGACGTGTTGGAAAGAATGGGTAAAAGGTCAAGGTCTTCAACACTCTGGAGAGGACATACCTATCTAAAGCCTTAGAAAGAGTGGCTAAAAAAGTCAAGGTCTTCAACACTCTGGAGAAGACATACCTATCTGAAGTCTTAGAAAGAGTGTGGAAAAGGTCAAGGTCTCCTACACTCTTTTGAGGACATACCTACCTGACGTGTTGGAAAGTGCGGCTAAAAGGTCAAGGTCTTCAAAACTCTGGAGAGGACATACCTATCTGAAGTCTTAGAAAGAGTGGCTAAATGTTCAAGGTCTTAGCACTCTGGAGAGGACATACCTTTCTGAAGTGTTGGAAAGAGTGGCTAAAGGATCAAGGTTTTCAACACTCTGGAGATGACATACCTACCTGAAGTGTTGGAAAGAGTCGCTAATAGGTCAAGGTCTTCAACACTCTGGAGAGGACATACCTACCTGAAGTGTTGGAAAGAGTGGCTAATAGGTCAAGGTCTTCAACAATCTGGAGAGGACTTATCTACCTGAAGTGTTGAAAAGAGAGTGGAAAATGTTAAGGTCTTCTATACTCTGGAGAGGACATACCTACCTGACGTGTTGGAAAGGGTGGCTAAAAGGTCAAGGTCTTCAAAACTCTAGAGAGGATATACCTATCTGAAGTCTTAGAAAGAGTGGCTAAAAGGTCAAGGTATTCAACACTCTGTAAAGGGCATACCTACCTGAAGTGTTGGGAAGAGTGGCTAAAAAGTGAAGGTCTTCAACGCTTTGGAGAGGACACACCTACCTGAAGTGTTGGAAAGAGTGGGGAAAAGGTTAAGGTCTTCAACACTCTGGAGAGTACATACCTATCTGAAGTTTTGGAAAGAGTGGCTAAAGGGTCAGGGTCGTCAACAGTCTGGAGAGGATATACCTATCTGAATTGTTAGAAAGAGAGGCTAAAAGATCAAGGTTTTCAACACTCTGGACAGGACATACCTATCTGAATTGTTGGAAAGAGTGGCTAAAAGGTCAAGGTCTTCAACACTCTGGAGAGGACATACTGAGTGGGAGAGGTGTGGCGCCGCGGCCAGGGCGACTGACGCTGGAATCTGGGGACCACGGTTCGATCCCCAGCTCCGGCGGCAGGTTAGCCCAGCACCATGTGACTCTGGGCAATAGCTCGCTTAATCTTCCCGACGGCCCCCCAGCGCCTAGAGACCCTTACGGGTGATTGTGCGCTTTACAAATGTGGACTTTACTTTACTTTTTACCTATCTGAAGTGTTGGAAAGAGTGGCTAAAAGGTCAAGGTCTTCAACAATCTGGAGAGGACATATCTACCTGAAATGTTGGAAAGAGTGTGGAAAAGGTCAAGGTCTTCTACACTCTGGAGAGGACATACCTACCTGACGTGTTGGAAAGGGTGGCTAAAAGGTCAAGGTCTTCAAAACTCTGGAGAGGATATACCTATCTGAAGTCTTAGAAAGAGTGTGGAAAGGGTCAAGTTCTTCTACACTCTGGAGAGGACATACCTACCTGACTTGTTGGAAAGGGTGGCTAAAAGGTCAAGGTCTTTAAACTCTGGAGAGGATATACCTATCTGAAGTCTTAGAAAGAGTGGCTGAAAGGTAAAGGTCTTCAACACTCTGGAGAGGACATATCTACCTGACGTGTTGGAAAGAGTGCGGAAAAGTCAAGGTCTTCAACACTCTGGAGAGGACAAACCTATCTGAAGTGTTGGAAAGACTGGGGTAAAGGCCAAGGTCTTCTACACTCTCGAGAGGACATACCTACGTGATGTGTTGGAAAGAGTGGCTCAAAGGTCAAGGTCTTAGCACTCTGGAGAGGACATACCTATCTGAAGTTTTAGAAAGAGTGGCTAAAAGGTCAAGGTATTCAACACTCTTAATAGGACATACCTACCTGAAGTGTTGGGAAGAGTGGCTAAAAGGTCAAGGTCTTCAACGCTTTGGAGAGGACATACCTACCTGAAGTGTTGGAAAGAGTGGGGAAAAGGTTAAGGTCTTCAACGCTTTGGAGAGGACATACCTACCTGACGTGTTGGAAAGTGTGGCTAAAAGGTCAAGGTGTTCAAAACTCTGGAGAGGACATACCTATCTGAAGTCTTAGAAAGAGTGCTAAAAGTTCAAGGTCTTAGCACTCTGGAGAGCACATACCTTTCTGAAGTGTTGGAAAGAGTAACTAAAAGGTCAAGGTCTTCAAAACTCTGGAGAGGACATACCTACCTGAAGTGTTGGAAAGAGTGGCTAATAGGCCAAGGTCTTCAACAATCTGGAGAGGACGTATCTACCTGAAGTGTTGGAAAGAGTGTGGAAAAGGTCAAGGTCTTCTACACTCTGGAGAGGACATACCTACCTGACTTGTTGGAAAGGGTGGCTAAAAGGTCAAGGTCTTCAAAACTCTGGAGAGGATATACCTATCTGAAGTCTTAGAAAGAGTGTGGAAAGGGTCAAGTTCTTCTACACTCTGGAGAGGACATACCTACCTGACGTGTTGGAAAGAGTGGCTAAAAGGTCAAGGTCTTTAAACTCTGGAGAGGATATACCTATCTGAAGTCTTAGAAAGAGTGGCTAAAAGGTCTAGGTCTTCAACACTCTGGAGAGGACATACCTTTCTGAAGTGTTGGAAAGAGTGGCTAATAGGTCAAGGTCTTCAACAATCTGGAGAGGACATATCTACCTGAAGTGTTGGAAAGACTGGCTAATAGGTCAAGGTCTTCAACAATCTGGAGAGGACTTATCTACCTGAAGTGTTGGAAAGAGAGTGGAAAAGGTCAAGGTCTTCAACACTCTGGAGAGGACATACCTACCTGAAGTGTTGGAAAGACTGGCTAATAGGTCAAGGTCTTCAACAATCTGGAGAGGACATACCTACCTGAAGTGTTGGAAAGACTGGCTAATAGGTCAAGATCTTCAACAATCTGGAGAGGACATATCTACCTGACGTGTTGGAAAGAGTGCGGAAAAGGTCAAGGTCTTCCACACTCTGGAGAGGATTTACCTATCTGAAGTGTTGGAAAGAGTGGCTAAAAGGTCAAGGTATTCAACACTCTGGAAAGGACATACCTACCTGAAGTGTTGGGAAGAATGGCTAAAGGATCAAGGTTTTCAACACTCTGGAGATTACATACCTACCTGAAGTGTTGGGAAGAATGGCTAAAGGATCAAGGTCTTCAAAACTCTGGAGAGGACATACCTACCTGAAGTGTTGGAAAGAGTGGCTAATAGGTCAAGATCTTCAACAATTTGGAGATGACATATCTACCTGAAGTGTTGGAAAGAGTGTTGAAAAGGTCAAGGTCTTCTACACTCTGGAGAGGACATACCTACCTGACTTGTTGGAAAGGGTGGCTAAAAGGTCAAGGTCTTTAAACTCTGGAGAGCATATACCTATCTGAAGTCTTAGATAGAGTGGCTAAAAGGTCAAGGTCTTCCACACTCTGGAGAGGACATACCTACCTGAAGTGTTGGAAAGAGTGGCTAATAGGTCAAGATCTTCAACAATCTGGAGAGGGCATATCTACTTGACGTGTTGGAAAGGGTGCGCAAAAGGTCAAGGTCTTCAACACTCTGGAGAGGACATACCTATCTGAAGTGTTGGAAAGACTGGGGAAAATGTCAAGGTCTTCTACACTCTGGAGAGGACATACCTACCTGATGTGTTGGAAAGAGTGGCTCAAAGGTCAAGGTCTTAGCACTCTGGAGAGGACATACCTATCTGAATTGTTGGAAAGAGTGGCTAAAAGTTCAAGGTCTTCAACACTCCGGAGAGGACATACCTATCTGAAGTGTTGGAAAGAGTGGCTAAAAGTTCAAGGTCTTCAACACTCCGGAGAGGACATACCTATCTGAATTGTTGTAAAGAGTGGCTAAAGGGTCAGGGTCTTCAACACTCTGGAGAGGACATACCTATCTGAATTGTTGGAAAGAGTGACAAAAAGGTTAAGGTCTTCAACGCTTTGGAGAGGACATACCTACCTGACGTGTTGGAAAGTGTGGCTAAAAGGTCAAGGTGTTCAAAACTCTGGAGAGGACATACCTATCTGAAGTCTTAGAAAGAGTGCTAAAAGTTCAAGGTCTTAGCACTCTGGAGAGCACATACCTTTCTGAAGTGTTGGAAAGAGTAACTAAAAGGTCAAGGTCTTCAAAACTCTGGAGAGGACATACCTACCTGAAGTGTTGGAAAGAGTGGCTAATAGGCCAAGGTCTTCAACAATCTGGAGAGGACATATCTACCTGAAGTGTTGGAAAGAGTGTGGAAAAGGTCAAGGTCTTCTACACTCTGGAGAGGACATACCTACCTGACTTGTTGGAAAGGGTGGCTAAAAGGTCAAGGTCTTCAAAACTCTGGAGAGGATATACCTATCTGAAGTCTTAGAAAGAGTGTGGAAAGGGTCAAGTTCTTCTACACTCTGGAGAGGACATACCTACCTGACGTGTTGGAAAGAGTGGCTAAAAGGTCAAGGTCTTTAAACTCTGGAGAGGATATACCTATCTGAAGTCTTAGAAAGAGTGGCTAAAAGGTCTAGGTCTTCAACACTCTGGAGAGGACATACCTTTCTGAAGTGTTGGAAAGAGTGGCTAATAGGTCAAGGTCTTCAACAATCTGGAGAGGACATATCTACCTGAAGTGTTGGAAAGACTGGCTAATAGGTCAAGGTCTTCAACAATCTGGAGAGGACTTATCTACCTGAAGTGTTGGAAAGAGAGTGGAAAAGGTCAAGGTCTTCAACACTCTGGAGAGGACATACCTACCTGAAGTGTTGGAAAGACTGGCTAATAGGTCAAGGTCTTCAACAATCTGGAGAGGACATACCTACCTGAAGTGTTGGAAAGACTGGCTAATAGGTCAAGATCTTCAACAATCTGGAGAGGACATATCTACCTGACGTGTTGGAAAGAGTGCGGAAAAGGTCAAGGTCTTCAACACTCTGGAGAGGATTTACCTATCTGAAGTGTTGGAAAGAGTGGCTAAAAGGTCAAGGTATTCAACACTCTGGAAAGGACATACCTACCTGAAGTGTTGGGAAGAATGGCTAAAGGATCAAGGTTTTCAACACTCTGGAGATTACATACCTACCTGAAGTGTTGGGAAGAATGGCTAAAGGATCAAGGTCTTCAAAACTCTGGAGAGGACATACCTACCTGAAGTGTTGGAAAGAGTGGCTAATAGGTCAAGATCTTCAACAATTTGGAGATGACATATCTACCTGAAGTGTTGGAAAGAGTGTTGAAAAGGTCAAGGTCTTCTACACTCTGGAGAGGACATACCTACCTGACTTGTTGGAAAGGGTGGCTAAAAGGTCAAGGTCTTTAAACTCTGGAGAGCATATACCTATCTGAAGTCTTAGATAGAGTGGCTAAAAGGTCAAGGTCTTCCACACTCTGGAGAGGACATACCTACCTGAAGTGTTGGAAAGAGTGGCTAATAGGTCAAGATCTTCAACAATCTGGAGAGGGCATATCTACTTGACGTGTTGGAAAGGGTGCGCAAAAGGTCAAGGTCTTCAACACTCTGGAGAGGACATACCTATCTGAAGTGTTGGAAAGACTGGGGAAAAGGTCAAGGTCTTCTACACTCTGGAGAGGAAATACCTACCTGATGTGTTGGAAAGAGTGGCTCAAAGGTCAAGGTCTTAGCACTCTGGAGAGGACATACCTATCTGAATTGTTGGAAAGAGTGGCTAAAAGTTCAAGGTCTTCAACACTCCGGAGAGGACATACCTATCTGAAGTGTTGGAAAGAGTGGCTAAAAGTTCAAGGTCTTCAACACTCCGGAGAGGACATACCTATCTGAATTGTTGTAAAGAGTGGCTAAAGGGTCAGGGTCTTCAACACTCTGGAGAGGACATACCTATCTGAATTGTTGGAAAGAGTGACAAAAAGGTCAAGGTCTTCAACACTCTGGATCAATCAATCAATCAGGTTATTTGTAAAGCGCACTACTTACCCGTGAGGGTCTCAAGGCGCTGGGGGGGGGGAGGGAAACAGCTACAGCTCGAATAGCGGGTTGTTGAGAAGTCTTCTAAATGTTAGCAGGCCTGGGTCTGCCGCATGAGGGTGGGGAGGGTGTTGCAGGTCTTGTCAGCGAGCTGGGAGAACGATCTGCCGCCGGAGTTCGCTCTTCGGATGCGGGGGACAGTGGCAAGGGTGAGGACGGCAGAGCGGAGCTAGCGGTTGGGGGTGTAGAAGCTTAGTCGTCTGTTGAGGCATGCTGGTCCGGTGTTGTGGAGTGCGCTGTGTGTGTGGGTGAGGAGATTGAAGGAGATCCTTTTGTTGACGGGGAGCCAGTGCAAGACTGTCAGGTGGGGTGTGATATGGCTGCGCGAGGGATGTCAAGGATCAGGCGAGCAGAGGCGTTTTGAATGTGCTGGAGTCATTTCAGGAGTTTGGCCGAGGCTCCTGCGTAGAGGGTGTTTCTGTAGTCCAACCTGGTGCTGACGAGGACATGGGTGACCGTTCTTCTTGTTTCTGGTGGGATCCACCTGTAGATCCGGCGGAGCATGTGGAGGGTGTTAAAGCAGGAAGATGAGATGGCGTTGACCTGCTTTGTCATGGAGTGAGTAGAGTTGAGGATAAAACCAAGCTTCCGTGCATGGTTGGCGGGTGGTGGGGCTGTTCCCAGTGTGGTCGGCCTCTAGTAGTCATTCCAGGTCGAGAGGGTGGAGCCGAGGATGAGGACTTCCGTCTTGTCCGAGTTTAGCTTCAGTCAGAGGTTTTTCATCCACTCAGCGAGTGGATAAAGAGGACATCCCTACCTGAAGTATTTAGAAAGAGTTGGTAAAAGGTCATGGTCTTCAACACTCTGGAGAGGACACACCTATCTGAAGTGTTGGAAAGAGTGGCTAAAAGGTCAAGGTCTTCAACACTCTGGAGTGTTTGAAAGAGCGTCTAAAAGGTCAAGGTCTTCAACACTCTGGAGAGGACATACCTACCTGAAATCTTGGTAAGAGTGACTAAAAGGTCAAGGTCTTCAACACTCTAGAGAGGACATACCTATCTGAAGTCTTGGAAAGAGTGGCTAAAAGGTCATGGTCTTCAACACTAAGGAGAGGACACACCTATCTAAAGTGTTGGAAAGACGGGGGAAAAGGTCAAGGTCTTCTACACTCTTGAGAGGACATACCTACCTGACGTGTTGGAAAGAATGGGTAAAAGGTCAAGGTCTTCAACAATCTGGAGAGGACATACCTACCTGAAATGTTGGAAAGAGTGGGGAAAAGGTCAAGGTCTTCAACACTCTGGAGAGGACATACCTATCTGAAGCCTTAGAAAGAGTGGCTAAAAAGTCAAGGTCTTCAACACTCTGGAGAAGACATACCTATCTGAAGTGTTGGAAAGAGTGGCTAAAAGGTCAAGTTCTTCCACACTCTGGACAGGACATACCTATCTGAAGTCTTAGAAAGAGTGACTAAAAGGTCAATGTCTACAACACTCTGGAGAGGACATAGAAAGAGTGTGGAAAAGGTCAAGGTCTCCTACACTCTTTTGAGGACATACCTACCTGACGTGTTGGAAAGTGTGGCTAAAAAATCAAGGTCTTCAAAACTCTGGAGAGGACATACCTATCTGAAGTCTTAGAAAGAGTGGCTAAAAGTTCAAGGTCTTAGCACTCTGGAGAGGACATACCTACCTGAAGTGTTGGAAAGAGTGGCTAATAGTTCAAGGTCTTCAACAATCTGGAGAGGACCTACCTATCTGAAGTCTTAGAAAGAGCGTGGAAAGGGTCAAGTTCTTCTACACTCTGGAGAGGACATACCTACCTGACGTGTTGGAAAGGGTGGCTAATAGGTCAAGGTCTTTTAACTCTGGAGAGGATATAGCTATCTGAAGTCTTAGAAAGAGTGACTAAAAGGTCAAGGTCTTCAACACTCTGGAGAGGACATATCTACCTGAAGTGTTGGAAAGAGTGTGGAAAAGGTCAAGGTCTTCAACACTCTGGAGAGGATATACCTATCTGAAGTCTTAGAAAGAGTGTGGAAAGGGTCAAGTTCTTCTACACTCTAGAGAGGACATACCTACCTGACGTGTTGGAAAGGGTGGCTAATAGGTCAAGGTCTTTTAACCCTGGAGAGGATATAGCTATTTGAAGTCTTAGAAAGAGTGGCTACAAGGTCAAGGTCTTCAACACTCTGGAGAGGACATACCTACCTGAAGTGTTGGAAAGAGTGGCTAATAGGTCAAGATCTTCAACAATCTGGAGTGGACATATCTACCTGACGTGTTAGAAAGAGTGCGGAAAAGGTCAAGGTCTTCTACACTCTGGAGAGGACATACCTACCTGATGTGTTGGAAAGAGTGGCTAAAAGGTCAAGGTCTTCAACACTCTGGAGAGGACATACCTATCTGAAGTCTTGGAAAGCGTTGCTAAAATGTCAAGGACTTCAACAGTCTCGAGAGGACATACCTATCTGAAGTGTTGGAAAGACTGGTGAAAAGGTCAAGGCCTTCTACACTCTGGAGAGGACATACGTACCTGAAGTCTTAGAAAGAGTGGCTAAAAGGTCAAGGTCTACAACACTCTGGAGAGGATATACCTATCTGAAGTCTTAGAAAGAGTGTGAAAAAGGTCAAGGTCTCCTACACTCTTTTGAGGACATACCTACCTGACGTGTTGGAAAGTGTGGCTAAAAGGTCAAGGTCTTCAAAACTCTGGAGAGGACATACCTATCTGAAGTCTTAGAAAGAGTGGCTAAAAGTTCAAGGTCTTAGCACTCTGGAGAGGACATACCTTTCTGAAGTGTTGGAAAGAGTGGCTAAAGGATCAAGGTTTTCAACACTCTGGAGATGACTTACCTACCTGAAGTGTTGGAAAGAGTGGCTAAAAGGTCAATGACTTCAACACTCTGAAGAGGACATACCTATCTGAAGCCTTAGAAAGAGTGGCTTAAAAGGCAAGGTCTTCAACACTCTGGAGAAGACATACCTATCTGAAGTCTTAGAAAGAGTGTGGAAAAGGTCAAGGTCTCCTACACTCTTTTGAGGACATACCTACCTGACGTGTTGGAAAGTGTGGCTAAAAGGTCAAGGTCTTCAAAACTCTGGAGAGGACATACCTATCTGAAGTCTTAGAAAGAGTGGCTAAAAGTTCAAGGTCTTAGCACTCTGGAGAGGACATACCTTTCTGAAGTGTTGGAAAGAGTGGCTAAAGGATCAAGGTTTTCAACACTCTGGAGAGGACATACCTACCTGAAGTGTTGGAAAGAGTGTGGCAAAGGTCAAGGTCTTCAACAATCTGGAGAGGACATATCTACCTGAAGTGTTGGAAAGAGTGTGGCAAAGGTCAAGGTCTTCTACACTCTGGAGAGGACATACCTACCTGACGTGTTGGAAAGGGTGACTAAAAGGTCAAGGTCTTCAAAACTCTGGAGAGGACATACCTATCTGAAGTCTTAGAAAGAGTGGCTAAAAGTTCAAGGTCTTAGCACTCTGGAGAGGACATACCTTTCTGAAGTGTTGGAAAGAGTGGCTAAAGGATCAAGGTTTTCAACACTCTGGAGATGACATACCTACCTGAAGTGTTGGAAAGAGTGGCTAATAGTTCAAGGTCTTCAACAATCTGGAGAGGACATATCTACCTGACGTGTTAGAAAGAGTGTGGAAAAGGTCAAGGTCTTCAACACTCTGGAGAGGACATACCTATCTGAAGTGTTGGAAAGACTGGTGAAAAGGTCAAGGCCTCTACACTCTGGAGAGGACATATCTACCTGATGTGTTGGAAAGAGTGGCTAAAAGGTCAAGGTCTTCAACACTCTGGAGAGGACATACCGATCTGAAGTGTTGGAAAGAGTGGCTAATAGGTCAAGGTCTTCAACAATCTGGAGAGGACATATCTACCTGAAGTGTTGGAAAGAGTGTGGCAAAGGTCAAGGTCTTCTACACTCTGTAGAGGACATACCTACCTGACGTGTTGGAAAGGGTGACTAAAAGGTCAAGGTCTTCAAAACTCTGGAGAGGACATACCTATCTGAAGTCCTAGAAAGAGTGGCTAAAAGTTCAAGGTCTTAGCACTCTGGAGAGGACATACCTTTCTGAAGTGTTGGAAAGAGTGGCTAAAGGATCAAGGTTTTCAACACTCTGGAGATGACATACCTACCTGAAGTGTTGGAAAGAGTGGCTAATAGTTCAAGGTCTTTAACAATCTGGAGAGGACATATCTACCTGAAGTGTTGCAAAGAGTGTGGAAAAGGTCAAGGTCTTCAACACTCTGGAGAGGATATACCTATCTGAAGTCTTAGAAAGACTGGTGAAAAGGTCAAGGCCTCTACACTCTGGAGAGGACATACCTACCCGACGTGTTGGAAAGGGTGGCTAATAGGTCAAGGTCTTTTAACTCTGGAGAGGATATAGCTATCTGAAGTCTTAGAAAGAGTGGCTAAAAGATCAAGGTCTTCAACACTCTGGAGAGGACATACCTACCTGAAGTGTTGGGAAGATTGGATAATAGGTCAAGATCTTCAACAATCTGGAGAGGACATATCTACCTGACGTGTTGGAAAGAGTGCGGAAAAGGTCAAGGTCTTCAACACTCTGGAGAGGACATACCTATCTGAAGTGTTGGAAAGACTGGTGAAAAGGTCAAGGCCACTACACTCTGGAGAGGACATACCTACCTGACGTGTTGGAAAGGGTGACTAAAAGGTCAAGGTCTTTAAACTCTGGAGAGGACATACCTATCTGAAGTCTTAGAAAGAGTGGCTAAAAGTTCAAGGTCTCCTACACTTTGGAGAGGACATACCTACCTGACGTGTTGGAAAGGGTGACTAAAAGGTCAAGGTCTTCAAAACTCTGGAGAGGACATACCTATCTGAAGTCTTAGAAAGAGTAGCTAAAAGTTTAAGGTCTTAGCACTCTGGAGAGGACATACCTTTCTGAAGTGTTGGAAAGAGTGGCTAAAGGATCAAGGTTTTCAACACTCTGGAGATGACTTACCTACCTGATGTGTTGGAAAGAGTGGCTAAAAGGTCAAGGTATTCAACACTCTGGAAAGGACATACCTACTTGAAGTTTTAGAAAGAGTGGCTAAAAGGTCAAGGTATTCAACACTCTGGAGAGGACATACCTATCTGAAGTGTTGGACAGAGTGGCTAAAAGGTCAAGGTTTTTAACTCTCTGGTGAGGACATAGGTATCTGAAGTCTTGGAAAGCGTTGATAAAAGGTCAAGGACTTCAACAGTCTGGAGAGGACATACCTACCTGAAGTGTTGGAAAGAGTGGTTAAAAGGTAAAGGTGTTCAACACTCTGAAGAGGACATACTTATCTGAAGTCTTAGAAAGAGTGTGGAAATAGTCAAGGACTCCTACACTCTTTTGAGGACATACCTACCTGACGTGTTCGGAAGGGTGGCTAAAAGGTCAAGGTCTTTAAAACTCTGGAGAGGACATACCTATCTGAAGTCTTAGAAAGAGTGGCTAAAAGTTCAAGGTCTTAGCACTCTGGAGAGGACATACCTTTCTGAAGTGTTGGAAAGAGTGGCTAAAGGATCAGGGTTTTTAACACTCTGGAGATGACATACCTACCTGAAGTGTTGGAAAGAGTGGCTAAAAGGTCAAGATCCTCAACACTCTGGAGATAACATACCTACCTGAAGTTTTGGAAATAGTGGCTAATAGGTCAAGGTCTCCAACAATCTGGAGAGGACATATCTACCTGAAGTGCTGGAAAGAGTGTGGAAAGGGTCAAGGTCTTCTACACTCTGGAGAGGACATACCTACCTGACGTGTTGGAAAGGGTGGCTAAAAGGTCAAGGTCTTTAAACTCTGGAGAGGATATACCTACCTGAAGTGTTGGAAAGAGTGGCTAAAAGGTCAAGGTCTTAGCACTCTGGAGAGGACATACCTACCTGAAGTGTTGGAAAGAGTGGCTAAAAGGTCAAGTTCTTAGCACTCTGGAGAGGACATACCTATCTGACGTTTTAGAAAGTGTGGCTAAAAGGTCAAGGTATTCAACACTCTGGAAAGGACATACCTACCTGAAGTGTTGGGAAGAGTGGCTAAAAGGTCAAGGTCTTCAACACTCTGGAGAGGACATACCTACTTGAAGTGTTGGAAAGAGTGGCTAAAAGGTCAAGGTCTTCAACAATCTGGAGCGGACATACCTACCTGAAGTGTTGGAAAGAGTGGCTAATAGGTCAAGGTCTTCAACAATGGAGAGTACATATCTATCTGAAGTGTTGGAAATACTGGGGAAAAGGTCAAGGTCTTCTACACTCTGGAGAGGACATACCTACCTGACGTGTTGGAAAGGGTTGCTAAAAGGTCTGGGTCTTCAAACTTCTGTAGAGGATATACCTATCTGATGTCTTAGAAAGAGTGGCTAAAAGGTGAAGGTCTTCAACACTCTGGAAAGGACATACCTTTCTGAAGTGTTGGAAAGAGTGGCTAAAAGGTCAAGGTCTTCAAAAATCTGGAGAGTACATATCTATCTGAAGTGTTGGAAAGACTGGGGAAAAGATCAAGGTCTTCTACACTCTGGAGAGGACATATCTACCTGAAGTGTTGGAAAGAGAGTGGAAAAGGTCAAGGTCTTCAACACTCTGGAGAGAACATACCTATCTGAAGTGTTGGAAAGACTGTGGAAAAGGTCAAGGTCTTCTACATACTGGAGAGGACATACCTATCTGAAGTGTTTGAAAGACTGGGGAAAAGGTCAAGGTCTTCAATACTCTAGAGAGGACATACCCATCTGAAGTGTTGGAAAGAGTGGCTAAAAGGTCAAGGTCTTCAACACTTTGGAGAGGACATACTGTTGTAAATGAATCTAGGACTCTAGTGTAATTTTTGCACAGACAAACACACGGTTGTTTGGAGTAGATCGACTTACTACTTTCCTGACGCCCTGCAACCGCAAGTGCCAAAGGAAGCCGACCCTCCAGCTGACGCACTGAGAGACACTGTCTTTTCTCCTGCCAAGAAATCCAGCTCCAGTGTTTCCAGGCTACCCTTGCGGGTTGCTGGGAAATCGAGCCCCGAGACATACAAGACCTCCTTCATTCAAAACCAAGGTACGGAGCTGATTAGACCCGTAGAGAATTCATGGACAGATTCTTGGCAGAGAAATACTAAACTTAAGCTAATCCTCAATTACTTCTTCCCTTGTACTAGACTTAGGTTTGGTACACCGGGGTAGGCGTATTTTAGAAGCACCAGTTGAGTACTTTTAGTCAATTATTTTATCACTGTATGTATTTTATATATTTTAGGCAACTTATGGATTAGAAACCATATCATGCTTTTACAGTACTACTTTATAATACTTGTTGTATTATATGCGCTGTACTTTATAACCAGTATTACGATTGTAGCAGTACGTTTCTTATGCTTGAGACAGAAGACTGTTCAATAAATACATTTTATTGAAAATGCCCGTCTCTCTATTTTCTCAGCACCTCTGGTGAAACGAAGCATGCACGATTGACTGAGTAAAATAGCTATCTATTGTTTCCACGACTCTAGAGATTGATTTCTTATTCTTGGGAAACAAAGTTGTCATGTTTATACGGTTGTCAGAAATGAATCCCTTCTTGTGAATTCGAGAAAGTTTCTAGTGACATCTGAGCTAGCTGTCACTCACAATTAGGTCTAATATATACGATAGAGATCTACTCGATCTCACTCCTACGTCTAAACTATAGTATATGTTATTCCAATGCGCAGAGCCTATTGAGAACATAGGAACTACACTACATGGCGCCCAACGTTTGGTAAGGCGATAATTTAACGCTAGATACTAGGGTAACTCAGTCGTGCTTTTCACACAGACCCTTTTCTCCCGTAAAAACTCCAATAGATGTCTGGAGTGGGTGAAAGGCTAATATCCGCCAAAACTGAGTAGGACGGAAAATCCTATCTATTAGTTTTTGGTTTGTTCAACGTTGAAGTATACAGTGTTCCAAAATATTGTGCACCTAATCTTTGTTTCCTTGAAACTTGTTCTGCAAGCTCCTCAGTCAACAAAATAATGTATAGTGACAAAGAATTAGCTGCAGCTGCAGCTCAAGCAGTTTTAGATGACAGAAATCTCCTAGAGAATGACCCAGATGCTATAATCATCCCAGTAAATGTAAGGAAAACTATAACTTACAAACTGATAAATAATGGAGTATCATTGAGAGGTGGTAAAGTATTCTTTGTTATAGAGGCACATAAGTACCGGCAGACAGAGGTATTCTATTCATGGATTCACTTTCCTCCAGCAGATGGAGGAACACACGAGTTTCACTACTACAAAGTAGAAGAACCTCCAACAGAATACCATCCTTACGAGGACGTTGAAATTCCAATAACTTACCAAGAGCATCAGCTCTGGTTTAAAGGTGCCCTACAATATCAAAATCACATTACCAGGCTCGGTCCACTAGGTAGACCAGGAGCTACATGGCCGGTACTAGCAAGCTATACACCACATCATGACATAGAAAACATGACAGGTCGAGAACTGTAAGCGCAGCTGAAACAGTTAATTAAAATACATAGACAAATGGTTCAATATGTCATGCGGACCTTAATAGTCCAACCTACTGTAAGGATTCCACAGCACACCCCTCACCAGGGGAACACAAACAAAATCACACCACAGACTATACAATCAGTCATTGGTAAAATGCCTGCCAAAAGGGAACAAATTCCGTTTTGGTTAGCGCCAAAAATTACTCAAATTGAGGCAGTATTCACTGATAGTATACCTCATGAGAAACACAGAATTCTAACAATCTTTTTACTGATGGGGATTGCACCACATGTGGAGGACTGTGACACTTGGGGTACAGTCTTTGCTTCAATATACACAAAAACACATGGTGTTCCGTCTATGGCGGTAATATCAGATGTTCTCAGACAGATTCAAAATGAATACGGTCCAGAATCGGCCTTGAATCTAGGTATGAAATTACTGAAAGATTTCAAACAGGTCTCGGCTATACTATTAGCCAACATCAAAGGTGAAGCGGCATCTGTGGCAATCCGCCAAAAGCTAAAAGAAACAGATATAACAGACCAACAATATGAGCTTGCAAGAATTATTGAAACATCATATGAGGAACTAGTTAGAGATAGTTTGGGTGGGAAACCATTAAAACCCCAACTAACTGAAAATCCTTAAAATGTTTTTATTAAAAATGATGTCACTACTCCTAAAAAGAAGTGTGGAAAAACACTAAGCAAACACTTCCTAATGAGAAGCATTTGCAGTCCAGAGGAAGATCTCCCCAACGGGTAGCTAGGTCTCCCCAACGGGAGCCCTCTGAAAAAAAAGTATAACCTTAGAAATAGGGATACTTTAAGAAAACCTGATAGATATCAAGATACTGATACAAGTTCCTCTCGTACCTTTCAGGCTTCCGCGCAGAAATCCGAGAGGAGAGGACGATCAGAACAAAAACAGGAACGCGTGAAGTCCAAAGAAGAACAGCACGTTCCAAAAAATAAGAAAACTCAATTCACCAAAAAGAAGGTAGCAAGTGTAAAGATCAGACATGCCGAGGATCTTGAGGGCACAACTCAAGAACGGGAAGTGGGCCCAGACAATGCTAGACAGCGCAAAAGAAGTGACCATAGCTCGCAAGATCCTGATGGATCATCTGGAGACAGTGGACTTGAATGAATGCATTCAGTTTGAAACTGCCGACACCAGGGTTAGTGTACCCCACAAGTTATATGAAGTAACACTCCGAATGGAGGGGGACATAACTAGGAAAATAAAAGCACTCTTTTGGGAGAAGCTTTCTAAAGGTTATGACATTCTTCTAGCTGAACGAGACTGGCCACCTGAATTTGTCAGTGAGGGCCCATATGGCGAAGAGATAATTATGCAAGACTTCTCAAATCATATTCCTATTCATAAAAAATACACCTATGCCCGAAAATGGGCTGTGGCCCAGGCTCCAGCATTATATAAAAATCAAGTGGGATGGGATGAGGACTCTTCTCACCATAAAATCCAGTAAAAAAAATCAACCTACTGCACAAAGGCAGTATCCAGTTAAGCAAGAAGCTAAAAAACAAATCAGGGAGATTTTAAATCAACTTGAATACCAAGGGGTGATTGAAACATGCACCTCATCAATGCACAACCCTTTGTTTCCTGTCTCCAAACCAGACAATTCATATTGTCTAGTTTTGGATTACAGACATCTAAACCCCTGTTGCAAAACATTTGCAGTACAAAATGCACATAGTGCACCACTAATGAATAACATTGTGCGGAAAAAATATAAAACCAAATTAGTTATTTCAAATGGGTTTTTCTGTCAAAATATTGCACCTGAAAGCAGGCATTTGACCGCTTTCTCAATAATGGGGACACAGGGCCAATTTCGCCGTCTCCCATAAGGATTCAAGAATAGTCCAGGGTTATTATCAGCCAGAGTAACAGAGTTACTACAAATGTATGATGATGAGGCATTATCTTATGTCGATGACATCTATCTTACAGACAATGATTTGGACGTGCACATGAAAAGAGTGAACACCATAATACTCGGGTTTGCACCTGAAGGGTACAAATTTAAATTTTAAGAAATCACGAATTGCCAACCTCAACATCCTATTCTTATGCTACGAATTATCAAGTGAAGGCAAAAGCCTGGCAGCCAACTTCCTAGAGAAATGTGCGCCGCTCCAACCTCCAAAAACGCTGAAGAACTTACAATCAATTCTAGGTTTCCTGAATTTTGGAAGAACTTATGTTCTAAACTATGCAGAAAGGGTTAACCCTCTTTACGAACTAATCAAACCTGATTTCAAAACAACAAATCGGACTCAAACACACACAGAAAGTTTGCGTTCAGTGCAAACAGACATGTTAGCAAAAACACAATTAGAAACACGCGATAATACGCGCAATCTTGTGATCCGAATCATCCCAGGGAGATGCGGATTCACATACCTGACCTTTAATGAAGGTGAAAAGGTACCAATAGCATACAAATCACACTTGTACACACAAGCGGAAATAAAATTCACCTCTACAGAAAATATTCTGACAGCGGCTCAACTGCAGTAGCAAAAGGGAGAGCCCTCGCACAGAGTAAACACATAATGATCGTTACGCCTGTACCAGCCTTAGAGGCAGTGACAAAAGCAAGCATTCCCAATGCTAAGGCTTTACATCCGAGATGGATACAATGGGTTAATTCTCTTGCTGCAGCAGACGTTGAATACGTTTTTCACCCCTGCTTAAAGACACAAGAATTCCTACAATACGAATACGAATTCTGCTGACCGAGATTCTGCCTCTAGAACATTACGGATGTTTAAGCTATACAGACGGATCAGCGCAGCCCGCAGTTGGGGGTAAACAAGCCTATAGTGCTGCGTGCGCGATTGTTAAAGGTCGCTGGCGCGAAGGTAAATTTGGACCTATGGTCACTAAAACTCAATCACTCGGAGACTGTACAGCTCAGCGAGCTGAACTACCGGCTTTCAAGATGGCCACTGAAAATACAGATCACGAATTCCCCACACTAATAGTGTGCGATTCGTACTTCTGCGTTGAATCTTACAACGAGCACTTGCAGAACTGGGTTCGAAACGGTTTCAAAAATGCAAAAGGTGGCACAATTAAGCATAAAATGCTTTGGGAACAAGTAGTTCTATTACAGAAAGAACTACAAAAGACTCACGTGATTCATACACTGAGTCATCAGCGTGATGGCGTTCACATTGCAGGGAATTCATTGGCCGATGAAGCCGCGAAGGCAGCTGTGCAAACGGCTTCCGTAGCTACAATCGCTCGCTCAAAAGAAGTAATAGACGGTGAAACGTTACTAGCAGTAAAAGCCTCAATGGAAGGCAGCTATGCAGCGTTACCTCTAAACTATCCACTCGGTAATACATACATAATTGATGCAAACTCCGTTTCTTTTGCTCGAATCCCTGGAGTGGGGGACAGAGTAATTCCAAACAGGAATCAGAGAGCTGCTTTGGTACACGAAGCACATATGGGAGAGGGTTTGAGACATCGAGGGATCTTAGAATCCTTAATAGAACTAGAAGGGATGTACTGGCGGCCAGGGATGAGTGTCCAGGTTTAGGAATTTGGAATCACCTGTGATACCTGTTACGGATATCATAGTTTTGAACACCACCAGATACCTTACTACAGTGTAGCCAGCCGAGTTCAGACACCATTGTTAGACAGCATTAGACTATCTACACGCAAACGTCATAATGGACGATTGCTCTCCCAAAACTAGTAGGACAAGATTTATTTGGATGTGGCCCCAGCGTTCGGCTGACGCCAGAACTGTTATAAAGGATTTGCGAGTCTTTATCGGCACATACGCAATCGGCACGCTACACTCTGACCAGGGTCCTGCGTTTAGCTCTCGAGCTTACAAGGAGGCCATGGCTAGCTTGGGCGTTGCATTGCGGTATTCTAGTCCCATCGATCCTGAGGGTAATGTGGTAGTGGAAAGAAAAAAACGTGACATAAAGCAATCCATAACAGCTAAGGTTCGGGTGATGGGTGGGTCAAACATAGTCTTAATAATCTGCCAAGAAATTCTCTGGGTGGAATCACTCCATATAAATTACTGTTTGGTACTAGAATGATAATCGAAGACCTTGATTGTCAAACTTCAGTGGTGGAACAAAAACCTTTTGAAGTCAAAGATCGTTTGGCTCTTTTATAGGACTTAAATGAAACAAGTAGAAGTCTGAGTAACACGATACAGAAGCCAACAACCACTGAAGAAAAATCACCTGTCCGAGCAAGACCTGTCTGGATTCCAAAGATTGGGGATCTAGTCAGGGAAAGGATCGCGGTAAAAAAGGAATTTGGGCCTTCTTACAGAAAAGCAGTACCTATCTTAGCTATCCAAGGAACAAGATCAGTAGTACTACCGCCCCTTGCTGGTAAAAGGGAGAACAGAGTTGTGTCCATCGACCTGATCAAACCACATATGTGGCCGATAATAAGTAGTAGGCCCAGTGGACTCCCAAGAAGTAGCAGAAGACCAAATCTTTCTACAATCCAAGAGGTTCAAACTGAAAGACTGATCACCTTTGGTAAACCTGCAGTAAGAAAAGAAGGACTTTGCAACAAAGTCATGGAACCTGTGCCTCTTGATACCCAAATACCAGTTCGTCACGAAACTCCTGTCTACAATGATGTAGCCTCTGACTATACCAATATGAGAAAGGAAGAAGAAGCCCCAAAGATTCTTAACAATCCTGATGCAATTCCAATAATTGACAGAACTGCCTCTGGCTACTTCATCAACTTTGATACCTTCTCTGAGGATCCCAGTGAACCTGAAGCAACGCCAGCAAATAAAACTTTCAAAGAAAAAATAACAGAACTCTTTCATCAACTTGAGAAAACATATCTGGTTTCACCATGGACTGAGTTTTGGATTGTGTTAGGTGTACTTTTTCTCCTGCTTTGGCTCCTACTTGTGTTAAGTTTGGGAAGGATGATAAATGGAAACTACAGTACAAAGGACACAGCAAGTAAGAAAATCAACGTTGTCCTAAAACCTCACAAATCATCTCATCGTGAAAAAAGAGACCTGTCAACAGTGAACATCATAGCCGTTCCTATACCGGTAGTATAGCATGGGACAGAACTGATTATGACATCTGTGGCCCGGTGGAGCTACTGAAAATTCCACACCAGTTCAAGGTTTCTTTGAGTGACTTTGTCTCACCCAGCTAATTTTCTGATGATTGGGATTTTTAAACTATTAATAACATGATGACAGATTTAGAAATGTCAGCTAAATACAGAACATTAATACTTAGACGGTTCATCAGATTATTAACAAATGTATTGTTTTAATCATTATGGTCGCCATTATTTGCATAAATCTGCAAGCCCTAGGAATGTTTTTACTTACAATCAATGGGAACATTGTCCAACGCTGCTAATAGGCAGCTCGAAAACATTTTATGAAAAGTTTCCGTACTTCACAGGGTTTAACGTTACAAATCCAGAAACGTTTCATTTCAAAAATATAAATAAGACAGGAATGAAAACAATGTTGACCAATACTAAACAAATGTATTCTGCAAACTTGTATGCTCAGCTGTCTACATTAGGTTTTGACTTTTGGAAAGACAACATTGAGCCAACAACTGACTGGGGCACAAAAGACTGGCAGTGCAAGGTTTAGAAGCCCTGTTCAGAGCCTGCATTATACCAGAACAAATAATATTTTTAAATGACACTGTTCAACAAACTTCTTGTCTTGGCCTGGCTAAGATAAAAGATTTAAACAAACCGTCTATACCTAAGCCCACATCTGACAGTGATGATACTACAAAAGAGAAGGTCGACGTACCCTATATTTTAAAACAAATCAGAACTAATCCTGATTGGAAAAAAAGGTTAATCTGGTCCACAGACAAGAATAACTGTCAAGATAGATTCATGAACAAAACACAAGGGTTCACAGTGAATAGGCCAGATCCAAGATATTCCCAGAGACAACATCCAGGGAAAGTAACTACTTACAGTGTAGGAAAGCTCTGCCTTGAGTGGCTACAGAAATCTACACTTCCAGAAATCAAACAACACTTATCTTTACTTAAAGAAGGCAATGATTTGCAAGATTTCTTAATGGGGCCTCGCAAACCACGTCAAAAACGTTTCATATACGCCGGTATATACGCTGCGTACAACGAAGCTTGGAAAATAACGCAAATAGAAACTGCAGAAAGAATACGAGAAATTGATCGTATTAATTTAGAGAAAGCACTCTCTGTAGTGGACAATTGGTTAACGACTCTGTCCTCCAGAATATATTCTTTGGACAGTATTATATCCTCTGCAATTGAATTAAAAGAGCAGGACTTGCTAATGTTACAACATGGCCAGTCTCAAGTACGTTCTATAATGCTGCTAGGGTGGACGTTATAAAATCTCCATTCAGGCTACGTGCCATGGCGTCTAATCAACACCACATCATTATTTTATGTGTTTAACCTTACAGATACAGAAAAAATCTCTTTAGCACAAAAAGGAGCAGACTATACGGTGCTGAGCACTGAAAAACTGGAAAGATTACCATTGACAGTTTCTGAGAAGCCTGTCATTGAATGGATAATACATGGCACCATCACGATACCAGTGACAATTTTCCAATTTCAGTATTGTCTACAGTGTATACCAGCGGGCCTGTATGAAAGGTTGGGTAAAGAATACATTAAGTCGACCTTGACTTTACCATACACACACAAATGTTGGAATGAGGGAAAGGAGGTATTCCTTAGTGGTAAAAATTGTAATAACTCACTAAGTGGTACACTTTTGTGCCAAGGTATTAATTTACACGGAGCGTGCGAAGGTTCTGCAAATAACCTCTCTTGCCACCTGCATGGTACACCCTCCGCAGTGATAGAACCAATTTTCAGGCAGCTATCCAATGGCAGTTACGTTATGCTCAACGACCACAGCTGTTGTGGCATGTTGCCAGGAAAAGCGTATCTAGTCAGTGTCTCGTCCATGGTCACTTGTTGTATGCAAGTATTGTATCCAACGCACAAGACAGACAGGGGGACGGCATTATGGCCTTCAATGAATATCTCTTCTATACGAATTGATACTTTAAGCAGAATGAAAGTCATTCTTTTACAGAAAACGGTGCCACTGACCTTGCCTAGAGAAACGTATGATCTGCAAGTTGCAAGGACTTCTGCAGAGATACATGCATTATTATCAACAAACTGCCCAGTACATTTTGCAGAAATGTTAAGTCAAATCTTAAATATGTCTGATACCAGTGGCATCACACATGTATTTAAGACGATTTTTTCGGGACTGTTAACACCATTTACAGCAATCCTCTGCATTTTTCCAAATTTCGTGCACTCTGTGTTCGGCGGCCTACCTCTCATCTTGGGACTCGTAGCAGGAACTCTGTTTTTATTCCTTCTGCTCCGATATGGCAAGTCCGGTCACCAGCGACACCCAGACTACCATGGAACAATGCCTCCTTGCCATGAGGTATTGTGAGAGAATTTCACAGATTCTTGGCTTGGCTCGTTTAAGAGATCTGAACACAACTTGGTATCTATCGTTCAGACCAATCTGGCAAGATTGCATCTTACCTGTTCTGTGATGCCTGCTTTGTGTAGAGGAATGCGTGTTGGGCATTTGTCTTACACTACCATCAGTCCTGCCATCGGATGTTGACGCTTTGCTAGGTCTGGTAATGACTCATGCATCATTTTGCCCCCAACGGCTGCCCATTCTGATGACGGCATTCATTGAGGTCTCACCGGCAAGTCTAACTGAGGGTGAGATACGAGACACTACAGGCACACAGGTACCACCTACTGCGGACATTACTAATGCATCAAACGCTGATGGTGATGATCCTCATCTATGCACATTCGACCGGGTAACTGAAGTGGATCCACTTTCACCTACTACGGTAGACGGTTTCTTTGCCAGCCTAGATGATCTGATGTTTTCTCCTGACTCCGAGAATAACTTTTGATTCATGCACACGGCGTTCCCTGAACTCTGAAATTCGGCCTTCATTTTTCAAAACAAGCCATCTACCAATTTGAACTTTTTTCCAAAATAGAACTTTTGGCAGAAAGTAATCTGCTTAAAGTAGAACTATTCTTAGAAAAAAAGATTTTTTTTTTATACCTCCAAAATACCAATATTTGGCCTGATCATCAGAACAAAAACAGTTTAGATATCATGCATAGGGACGGTCTCGGAAATAAAAAACGTTTCATTTATGTAATTTTGTATTTTACAAATATAGAATGTATGCTATGCTTCATGTCTATAGAGAACTGTTTGTTCTATACTTGTTACATTTAAACAAGCCTTTTTCAAATGCAATTTGTATGTTGTATTTGGGTTGGGATTGTAAACACTAGCTTTAGATATGTTCAGTGCTTCTACGTTTAGTTTTATTGAACTTAAAATCGTGGAGTGGGTATTGTAAATGTATCTAGGACTCTAGTGTAATTTTTCCCGATTCATGACCTTATATAGGTATAGATTGTTCGATCCATATATAGGCATAGAAATCATTACCATATTTAGACTGAGCCTATGCAGCCCAAATACGGCATGGCTACTTCCACTAAGTTCCAAGAATCAACAACGATTTCTTAGAGAAACCCGCCTTCAGCAGCTAGGGACTTCCCCTTGCCTGAATACTAATTTATCTAGGAAATCATGGAGTTTTCGAAGAACTGATTCTTTGATGACGTTATTAAGTCCAATCATGCGTCAAACTCGGCACCTTCAAAGTATAAATATGCCTACACTTGCCCAGACAAACACACAGTGGTTTGGAGCAGATCGACTAACTACTTGCCTGACGCCCTGCAGCCGCAAGTGCCGAAGGAAGCCGACCCTCCAGCTGACGCACTGAGAGACGCTGTCTTTTCTCCTGCCGAGAAATCCAGCTCCAGTGTTGCCAGGCTATCCTTGCGGGTTGCTGGGAAATCGAGTCCTGAGAGAGAGATACAAGACCTCCATTCTAAACCAAGGTACGGAGCTGATTAGACCCTTAGAGAATTCTTGGACATATTCTTGGCAGAGAAATACTTAACTTAAGCTACTCCTCACTTACTTCTTCCCTTTTACTAGACTTAGGTTAGGTACACCGGGGTAGGCGTATTTTAGAAGCACCAGTTGAGTACTTTTAGTCCATTATTTTATCACTGTATGTATTTTATATATTTTAGGCAACTTATGGATTAGAAACCATATCATGCTTTTACAGTATTACTTTATAATACTTTTTGTATTATATGCGCTGTACTTTATAACCAGTATTACGATTGTAGCAGTACACTTCTTATGCTTGAGACAGAAGACTGTTCAATAAATACCTTTTATTGAAAATGCCCGTCTCTCTATTTTCTCAGCACCGCTGGTGAAACGAAGCATGCAGGATTGACTGAGTAAAATAGCTATCTATTGTTTCCGCGACACTAGAGATTGATTTCTTATTCTTGGGCAACAAAGTTGTCATGTTTATACGGTTGTCAGAAACTAATCCCTTCTTGTGAATTTGAGAAAGTTTCTAGTGACCACTGAGCTAGCTGGCATTTATAATTAAGTCTAATATATACGATAGAGACCTAGTCGACCTCAGTCCTACGTCTAAACTATAGTATATGTTATTCCAATGCGCAGAGCCTATTGGGAATATAGGAACTACACTACAAAACCTACCTGAAGTGTTGGAAAGAGTGGGGAAAAGGTTAAGGTCTTCAACACTCTGGAGAGGACATACCTATCTGAAGTGTTGGAAAGAGTGGCTCAAACGTCAGGGTCTTCAACACTCTGGAGAGGACATACCTATCTGAAGTGTTGGAAAGAGTGGCTAAAAGGTCAAGGTCTTCAAAACTCTGGAGAGGACATACCTATCTGAAGTCTTAGAAAGAGTGAGGAAAAGGTCAAGGTCTTCTACACTCTGGAGAGGATATACCTATCTGAAGGGTTGGAAAGACTGGGGAAAATGTCATGGTCTTCTACACTCTGGAGAGGACATACTTACCTGACTGTTGGAAAGGGTGGCTAAAAGGTCAAGGTCTTCAAAACTCTGGAGAGGATTTACCTATCTGAAGTCTTAGAAAGAGTGGCTAAAAGGTCAAGGTCTTTAACACTCTGGAGAGGACATATCTACCTGAAGTGTTGGAAAGAGTGGGGAAAAGGTCAAGGTCTTCAACAATCTGGAGAAGACATGTCTACCTGAAGTGTTGGAAAGAGTGGGGAAAAGGTCAAGGTCTTCTACACTCTGGAGAGGACATACCTACCTGACGTGTTGGAAGGGATGGCTAAAAGGTCAAGGTCTTTAAAACTCTGGAGAGGATATACCTTTCTGAAGTGTTGGAAAGAGTGGGGAAAAGGTCAAGGTCTTCAACAATCTGGAGAGGACATATCTACCTGAAGTGTTGGAAAGAGTGGGGAAAAGGTTAAGGTCTTCAACACTCTGGAGAGGACATACCTATCTGAATTGTTAGAAAGAGTGGCTAAAAGATCATGGTCTTCAATGCTCTGGAGAGGACATACCTTTCTGAATTGTTGGAAAGAGTGGCTAAAAGGTCACGGTCTTCAAAACTTTGGAGAGGACATATCTACCTGAAGAGTTGGAAAGAGTGTGGAAAATGTCAAGGTCTTCATCACTCTGGAGAGGACATACCTACCTGACGTGTTGGAAAGGGTGTCTAAAAGGTCAAGGTTTCCAATCTCTCGAGAGGATATTTCTATCTGAAGTCTTAGAAAGAGTGTGGAAAAGGTCACGGTCTTCTACACTCTGGAGAGGACATACTTTCCTGATGTGTTGGAAAGGGTGGCTAATAGGTCATGGTCTTCAATACTCTGGAGAGGATACACCTATCTGAAGTCTTAGAAAGGGTGGCTAAAAGGTCAAGGTCTTCAACACTCTGGAGAGGACATACCTTTCTGAAGTTTTGGAAAGAGTGGTTAAAGGATCAAGGTTTTCAACACTCTGGAGAGGACATACCTTTCTGAAGTGTTGGAAAGAGTGGCTAAAAGGTCAAGGTCTTCAACACTCTGGAGAGGACATATCTACCTGAAGTGTTGGAAAGAGTACGGAAAAGGTCAAGGTCTTCAATACTCTGGAGCGGACATACCTAATTGAAGTCTTAGAAAGAGTGTGGAAAAGGTCAAGGTCTCCTACACTCATTTGAGGACATACCTACCTGACATGTTGGAAAGGGTGGCTAAAAGGTCAAGGTCTTCAAAACTATGGAGAGGACATACCTACCTGCAGTGTTGGAAAGAGTGGCTAATAGGTCAAGGTCTTCAACAATCTGGAGAGGACATACCTACCTGAAGTGTTGGAAAGAGTGGCTAATAGGTCAAGGTCTTCATTAATCTGGAGAGGACATATCTACCTGAAGTGTTGGAAAGAGTGTGGAAAAGGTCAAGGTCTTCAACACTCTGGAGAGGATATACCTATCTGAAGTCTTAGAAAGAGTGTGGAAAGGGTCAAGTTCTTCTACACTCTGGAGAGGACATACCTACCTGACGTGTTGCAAAGGGTGGCTAAAAGGTCAAGTTCTTTAAACTCTGGAGGGGATATAACTATCTGAACTCTTAGAAAGAATGGCTAAAAGGTCAAGGTCTTCAACACTCTGGAGAGGACATATCTACCTGACGTGTTGGAAAGAGTGCAGAAAAGGTCAAGGTCTTCAACACTCTGGAGAGGACATACCTATCTGAAGTGTTGGAAAGACTGGTGAAAAGTTCAAGGTCTTCTACACTCTGGAGAGGACATACCTACCTGATGTGTTGGAAAGAGTGGCTAAAAGGTCACGGTCTTAGCACTCTGGAGAGGACATACCTATCTGAAGTTTTAGAAAGAGTGGCTAAAAGGTCAAGGTATTGAACACTCTGGAAAGGACATACCTACTTGAAGTGTTGGAAAGAGTGGCTAAAATATCAAGGTCTTCAACACTCTGGAGAGGACATACCTATCTGAAGTGTTGGACAGAGTGGCTAAAAGGTCAAGGTTTTTAACTCTCTGGAGAGGACATAGGTATCTGAAGTCTTGGAAAGCGTTGATAAAATGTCAAGGACTTCAACAGTCTGGAGAGGACATACCTACCTGAAGTGTTGGAAAGAGTGGCTAAAAGGTAAAGGTGTTCAACACTCTGAAGAGGACATACTTATCTGAAGTCTTAGAAAGAGTGTGGAAATAGTCAAGGACTCCTACACTCTTTTGAGGACATACCTACCTGACGTGTTCGGAAGGGTGGCTAAAAGGTCAAGGTCTTTAAAACTCTGGAGAGGACATACCTATCTGAAGTCTTAGAAAGAGTGGCTAAAAGTTCAAGGTCTTAGCACTCTGGAGAGGACATACCTTTCTGAAGTGTTGGAAAGAGTGGCTAAAGGATCAAGGTTTTTAACACTCTGGAGAGGACATACCTACCTGAAGTTTTGGAAATAGTGGCTAATAGGTCAAGGTCTCCAACAATCTGGAGAGGACATATCTACCTGAAGTGCTGGAAAGAGTGTGGAAAGGGTCAAGGTCTTCTACACTCTGGAGAGGACATACCTACCTGACGTGTTGGAAAGGGTGGCTAAAAGGTCAAGGTCTTTAAACTCTGGAGAGGACATACCTACCTGAAGTGTTGGAAAGAGTGGCTAAAAGGTCAAGGTCTTAGCACTCTGGAGAGGACATACCTATCTGACGTTTTAGAAAGTTTGGCTAAAAGGTCAAGGTATTCAACACTCTGGAAAGGACATACCTACCTGAAGTGTTGGGAAGAGTGGCTAAAAGGTCAAGGTCTTCAACACTCTGGAGAGGACATACCTACTTGAAGTGTTGGAAAGAGTGGCTAAAAGGTCAAGGTCTTCAACAATCTGGAGCGGACATACCTACCTGAAGTGTTGGAAACAGTGGCTAATAGGTCAAGGTCTTCAACAATGGAGAGTACATATCTATCTGAAGTGTTGGAAATACTGGGGAAAAGGTCAAGGTCTTCTACACTCTGGAGAGGACATACCTACCTGACGTGTTGGAAAGGGTTGCTAAAAGGTCTGGGTCTTCAAACCTCTGTAGAGGATATACCTATCTGATGTCTTAGAAAGAGTGGCTAAAAGGTGAAGGTCTTCAACACTCTGGAGAGGACATACCTTTCTGAAGTGTTGGAAAGAGTGGCTAAAAGGTCAAGGTCTTCAAAAATCTGGAGAGTACATATCTATCTGAAGTGTTGGAAAGACTGGGGAAAAGATCAAGGTCTTCTACACTCTGGAGAGGACATATCTACCTGAAGTGTTGGAAAGAGAGTGGAAAAGGTCAAGGTCTTCAACACTCTGGAGAGAACATACCTATCTGAAGTGTTGGAAAGACTGAGGAAAAGGTCAAGGTCTTCTACATACTGGAGAGGACATACCTATCTGAAGTGTTTGAAAGACTGGGGAAAAGGTCAAGGTCTTCAATACTCTAGAGAGGACATACCCATCTGAAGTGTTGGAAAGAGTGGCTAAAAGGTCAAGGTCTTCAACACTTTGGAGAGGACATACTGTTGTAAATGAATCTAGGACTCTAGTGTAATTTTTGCCCAGACAAACACACAGCGGTTTAGAGCAGATCGACTAACTACTTGCCTGACGCCCTGCAGCCGCAGGTGCCGAAGGAAGCCGACCCTCCAGCTGACGCACTGAGAGACGCTGTCTTTTCTCCTGCCAAGAAATCCAGCTCCAGTGTTTCCAGGCTACCCTTGCGGGTTGCTGGGAAATCGAGTCCTGAGAGATACAAGACCGCCTTCATTCTAAACCAAGGTACGGAGCTGATTAGACCCTTAGAGAATACCTGGACAGATTCTTGGCACAGAAATACTAAACTTAAGCTAATCCTCACTTACTTCTTCTCTTGTACTAGACTTAGGTTAGGTACACCGGGGTAGGCGTATTTTAGAAGCACCAGTTGAGTACCTTTAGTCAATTATTTTATCACTGTATGTATTTTATATGTTTTAGGCAACTTATGGCTTAGAAACCATATCATGTTTTTACAGTACTACTTTATAATACCTTTTGTATTATATTCCCTGTACTTTATAACCAGTCTTACGATTGTAGCAGTACACTTCTTATGCTTGAGAAAGAAGACTGTTCAATAAATACCTTTTATTGAAAATGCCCGTCTCTCTATTTTCTCAGCACCTCTGGTGAAACGAAGCATGCACGATTGACTGAGTAAAATAGCTATCTATTGTTTCCGCGACTCTAGAGATTGATTTCTTATTCTTGGGAAACAAAGTTGTCATGTTTATACGTTTGTCAGAAACTAATCCCTTCTTGTGAATTCGAGAAAGTTTCTAGTGACATCTGAGCTAGCTGTCACTCACAATTAAGTCTAATATATACGATAGAGACCTAGTCGATCTCACTCCTATGTCTAAACTATAGTATATGTTATTCCAATGCGCAGAGCCTATTGAGAATATAGGAACTACACTACATGGCGCCCAGCGTTTGGTAAGGCGATAATTTAACGCTAGATACTTGGGTAACTCAGTCGTGCTTTTTACACAGACCCCTTTCTCCCGTAAAAACTCCAATAGATGTCTGGAGTGGGTGAAAGGCTAATATCTGCCAAAACTGAGTAGGACGGAAAATCCTATCTATTAGTTTTTGGTTTGTTCAACGTTGAAGGATACAGTGTTCCAAAATATTGTGCACTTAATCTTTGTTTCCTTAAAACTTGTTCTGCAAACTCTTCAGTCAACAAAATAATGAATAGTGACGAAGAATCAGCTGCAGCTGCAGCTCAAGCAGTTTTAGATGACAGAAATCTCCTAGAGAATGACCCAGATGCTATAATCATCCCGGTAAATGTAAGGAAAACTATAACTTACAAACTGATAAACAAAGGAGTATCATCGAGAGGTGGTAAAGTATTCTTTGTTATAGAGGCACATAAGTACCGGCAGACAGAGGTATTCTATTCATGGATTCACTTTCCTCCAGCAGATGCAGGAACACACGAGTTTCACTACTACAAAGTAGAAGAACCCCCAAAAGAATACGTTCCTTACGACGACGTTGAAATTCCATTAACTTACCAAGAGCATCAGCTCTGGTTTAAAGGCGCCCTACAACATCAAAATCACATTACCAGGCTTGGTCCACTAGGTAGATCAGGGACTACATGGCCGGTACTAGCAAGCTATACACCACATCATGACATAGAAAACATGACAGGTCGAGAACTGTTAGCGCAGCTGAAACAGTTAATTAAAATACATAGACAAATGGTTCAATATGTCATGCGGACCTTAATAGTCCAACCTACTGTAAGGATTCCACAGCACACCCCTCACCAGGGGAACACAAACAAAATCACACCACAGACTATACAATCAGTCATTGGTAAAATGCCTGCCAAAAGGGAACAAATTCCGTTTTGGTTAGCACCAAAAATTACTCAAATTGAGGCAGTATTCACTGATAGTACACCTCATGAGAAACACAGAATTCTGACAATCTGTTTACTGATGGGGATTGCACCACATGTGGACACTTGGAGTACAGTCTTTGCTTCAATATACACAAAAACACATGGTGTTCCGTCTATGGCGGTAATATCAGATGTTCTGAGACAGATTCAAAATGAATACGGTCCAGAATCGGCCTTGAATCTAGGTATGAAATTACTGAAAGATTTCAAACAGGTCTCGGCTATACTATTAGCCAACATCAAAGGTGAAGCAGCATCTGTGGCAATCCGCCAAAAGCTAAAAGAAACAGATATAACAGACCAACCATATGAGCTTGCAAGAATTATTGAAAAATCATATGAGGAACTAGGTAGAGGTAGTTTGGGTGGGAAAGCATTAAAATCCCAACTAACTGAAAATCCTTAAAATGTTTTTATTAAAAATGATCTCACTACTCCTAAAAAGAAGTGGGAAAACACTAAGCAAACACTTCCTAATGAGAAGCATTTGCAGTCCAGAGGAAGATCTCCCCAACGGGGAGCTAGGTCTCCCCAACGGGAGCCCTCTGAAAAAAGGTATAACCTTAGAAATAGGGATACTTTAAGAAAACCTGATAGCTATCAAGAAACTGATACAAGTTCCTCCCGTACCTTTCAGACTTCCGCGCAGAAATCCGAGAGGAGAGGACGATCATAACAAAAACAGGAACGCGTGAAGTCCAGAGAAGAACAGCACGTTCCAAAAAATAAGAAAACTCAATTCACCAAAAAGAAGGTAGCAAGTGTAAAGATCAGACATGCCGAGGATCTTGAGGGCACAACTCAAGAACGGGGAGTGGGCCCAGACAATGCTAGACGGCGCTTTTTTCTGTTTGTTGGTCCTAAATGTGTTTATAGTTCTCTCTTCTGATGTATATGATGATGGCTGAATGTGTGTATGCCTGAGAGTATGAATGGGTTTTGTATATAATGTTTTATTGCCTTCTTGTGCTGGGCTAATATTGTCAAAGTAAATAATTCTTTATGTCTAGAAAAAATCTTTCTGAACAAATTAATGCTTTCTTATTAAGAAATATATGAAAATAAAATAAAATGATTTGATACTCCATAGCGTTTTTGTGGGCAATTGCAATTTTTTGAACGCCTTGGTCCTCTAGAGTTATGGGAACCTCCCGCTCATGTTTTCATTACGATTGAACTCCCTGGTGGGTTGTTCCCCTTTATCCTTTTATTAGGTTCAGGGTCCCTTCTTTGTTACTTATAGCACAACAGAAGTGACCATAGCTCGCAAGATTCTGATGGATCATCTGGAGACAGTGGACTTGAATGAATGCATTCAGTTTGAAACTACCGACACCAGGGTTAGTGTACCCCACAAGTTACATGAAGTAACACTCCGGATGGAGGGGGACATAACTAGGAAAATAAAAGCACTCTTTTGGGAGAAGCTTTCTAAAGATTATGACATTCTTCTAGCTGAACGAGACTGGCCTCCTGAATTTGTCAGGGAGGGCCCATATGGCGAAGAGATAATTATGCCAGACTTCGCAAATCATATTCCTAGTCATAAAAAATACACCTATGCCAGAAAATGGGCTGTGGCCCAGGCTCCAGCATTATATAAAAATCATGTGGGATGGGATGAGGACTCTTCTCGCCATAAAATCCAGTTAAAAAATCAACCTACTGCACAAAGGCAGTATCCAGTTAAGCAAGAAGGTAAAAAACAAATCAGGGAGATTTTAAATCAACTTGAATACCAAGGGGTGATTGAAACATGCACCTCATCAATTAACAACCCTTTGTTTCCTGTCTCCAAACCAGACAATTCATATCGTCTAGTTTTGGATTACAGACATCTAAACTCCTGTTGCAAAACATTTGCAGTACAAAATGCACATAGTGCAGCACTAATGAATAACATTGTGCGGAAAAAATATAAAACCAAATTAGTTATTTCAAATGGGTTTTTCTGTCAAAATATTGCACCTGAAAGCAGGCATTTGACCGCTTTCTCAATAATGGGGACACAGCGACAATTTCGCCGTCCCCCCCAAGGATTCAAGATTAGTCCATGGTTATTTTCAGCCAGAGTAACAGAGTTACTACAAATGTATGATGATGAGGCATTATCTTATGTCGATGACATCTATCTTACAGACAATGATTTGGACGTGCACATGTAAAGAGTGAACACCATAATACTCGGGTTTGCATCTGAAGGGTACAAATTAAATTTTAAGAAATCACGAATTGCCCACCTCAACGTCCTATTCTTAGGCTACGAATTACCAAGTGAAGGCAAAAGCCTGGCAGCCAACTTCCTAGAGAAATGTGAGCCGCTCCAACCTCCAAAAACGCTGAAGAACCTACAATCGATTGTAGGTTTCCTGAATTTTGGAAGAACTTATGTTCTAAACTATGCAGAAAGGGTTAAACCTCTCTACGAACTAATCAAACCTGATTTCAAAACAACAAATCGGACTCAAACACACACAGAAAGTTTGCTTCAGTGCAAACAGACATGTTAGCAAAAACATAATTAGAAACACGCGATAATACGCGCAATCTTGTGATCCGAATCATCCCAGAGAGATGCGGATTCACATACCTGACCTTTAATGAAGGTGAAAGGGTACCAATAGCATACAAATCACACGTGTACACACAAGCGGAAATAAAATTCACCTCTACAGAAAATATTCTGACAGCGGCTCAAACTGCAGTAGCAAAAGGGAGAGCCCTCGCACAGAGTAAACACATAATGATCGTTACGCCTGTACCAGCCTTAGAGGCAGTGACAAAAGCAAGCATTCCCAATGCTAAGGCTTTACATCCGAGATGGATACAATGGGTTAATTCTCTTGCTGCAGCAGACGTTGAATACGTTTTTCACCCCTGCTGAAAGACACAAGAATTCCTACAATACGAATACAAATTCTGCTGACCGAGATTCTGCCTCTAGAACATTACGGATGTTTAATCTATACAGACGGATCAGCGCAGCCCGCAGTTGGGGGTAAACAAGCCTATAGTGCTGCGTGCGCGATTGTTAAAGGTCGCTGGCGTGAAGGTAAATTTAGACCTATGGTCCCTAAAACTCAATCACTCGGAGACTGTACAGCTCAGCGAGCTGAACTACAGGCTTTCAAGATGGCGACTGAAAATACCGATTGCGAATTCCCCACACTAATAGTGTGCGATTCGTACTTCTGCGTTGAATCTTACAACGAGCACTTGCAGAACTGGGTTCGCAACGGTTTAAAAAATGCAAAAGGTAGCACAATTAAGCATAAGCTTTGGGAACAAGTAGTTCTATTACAGAAAGAACTACAAAAGACTCACGTGATTCATACACTGAGTCATCAGCGTGATGGCGTTCACGTTGCAGGGAATTCATTGGCTGATGAAGCCGCGAAGGCAGCTGTGCAAACAGCTTCCGTAGCTACAATCGCTCGCTCGAAAGAAGTAATAGACGGTGAAATGTTACTAGCAGTAAAAGCCTCAATGGAAGCCAGCTATGCAGCGTTGCCTCTAAACTATCCACTCGGTAATACATACATAATTGATGCAAACTCCGTTCCTTTTGCTGGAATCCCTGGAGTGGGGGACAGAGTAATTCCAAACAGGAATGAGAGAGCTGCTTTGGTACACGAAGCACATATGGGAGAGGGTCTGAGACATCGAGAGATCTTAGAATATTTAATAGAACTAGAAGAGATGTACTGGTGGCCAGGGATGAGTGTCCAGGTTTACGAATTTGGAATCACCTGTGATATCTGTTACGGATATCATAGTTTTGAACACCACCAGATACCTGACTACAGTGTAGCCAGCCCAGTTCAGACACCATTGTTAGACAGCATTAGACTATCTACACGCAAACGTCATAATGGACGATTGCGCTCCCAAAACTACTAGGACAAGATTTATTTGGATGTGGCCCCAGCGCTCGGCTGACGCCAGAACTGTTATAAAGGATTTGCGAGTCTTTATCGGCACATACGCAATCGGCACACTACACTCTGACCAGGGTCCTGCGTTTAGCTCTCGAGCTTACAAGGAGGCCATGGCTAGCTTGGGCGTTGCATTGCGGTATTCTAGTCCCTTCCATCCTGAGAGTAATGTGGTAGTGGAAAGAAAAAAACGTGACATAAAGCAATTCATTGGAAATCAAAGAGAGAGCAAGGGATATTTTTCACTAAGAGTGAAAACGAGACTACTCCTATTCCCCTGGAAGGAACTCAATGAAACAAAAAGAGGAGTATCCCCAACGGAGAGTTTGAAAAATTCTCTGGAGGGTGAACTTTCTGGCAAAAAGGAAAAAATCAACCTTTTGTTTAAAACCCCTCACTCACCAACCTGGTGGTGACATGCTTCATCATCGGGGTCCACCCTGGTGACCTAGCGTCACCAGGATGTGCTTCAACACCTGTACTACAGTGGAGCGGGTTGTCACTGTAGGTGCAAATTTTTTTTAAAAATTGTCCTGGTTTAACTCAAAACATAATTTTTACTTTGGAGCAACTGAACAATAATAAAAATATTAGTGGCGAGATACTGGTAGGTGAGTTACGACCAGAGAATCTCTATATGTGTTTGTGTGGATTGGTCAACATGTTTCTACCAAATGGGCGATTGCCCGGTATTCCTCAGGACCAAAAACAGGTGGACGGAAGGTGTGGGCCCCCTAAAAGGCGCACCCTGTCCAGAACCCCTGTGTACCTAATGGCAAATGGCCAGTGGTATATACGCTCGATCAAGTAGATGAGCAGGCAAAAAAATGAAAAAAGGAGAGACCTGTGGGAAAAGGAAGGTAAACAAAATTCAGTTATGATCATGCTTACTCTCCTGTAACGTCATGAAGTGTCTCTGTGCTGTGATATTTCATGCCAATGAGGTTTAAGCCCTCCGTGTGATAAAATAACGGGGTGATAAAGTGTCCGTGGTGGGTTTACTGGACACATACACTTATCAATAGGTGCGTGCATTACTACATGCATTATTATTTATAGCACTCGTATATGTTCTTGAAAGCGCACTTATCACTAGGTGCGTGCATTCCTTCATGCATTACTGTTCGTTGCATTCGTATATATCCATGAGGGCGCGCAGAAATTATCGTCGTGATCCTCAGTCATTGTCTGGTGATTGCAAAAAATCGGCGCTGCATATTGTGCACATCGTCATTGAATAACGTAAATTGACGTGAAATAACGTACAAGACTAACACACATGTAACACATAGGAGTACACATAAGTTGCATGGCATGAGCGAGGACTTACTTAGTTATAGGCTCTAACGTGCTTCAACGGGCAGGGGGTAGGCTCTTCACGCCAAGGAAACATATTCTGTAATAACGGAATATGAAATGGTGAGAGGCGTGTCTACCAGTCGAGCGACAAGGAGTCTGCCCGGCTAGATAGAGAGATCTACGCCGTGATACCTGATAGTGTGTCAGGTTCTCTGTGGAGAAAGAAGGTTTCTATTTACAGTTGGTGGGCGAAGGAAATGGCCATTAACCTACTGCTACCGTCCTCTGCTCGGCTAGTGTTGCCGTGCGGAGCGGGCTCGGTAATGAGAAGTCTGCCGGTTCCGGGGTGGGCGTGGCTGCGCAGAGGAAGTGGGAGGGGCTACAAGCGTCACGTAACGTTGTGACGTGTAGAGAGGGACTCCGATGATTACTGGGAGCGGGGCGAAAGGCAATATAGGGATAATAAACGGATGTTGGCTGGTACAGTAAGTTGCAAGAGGTGCCTTGCTAACTAACATCTGACAAAGTAATATGAAACACTGTGCCCTAGGATAGTGATCCTGGTGGGACACTAGTGCCTCAAATAATACTAGTATCAGGGGGGACTGTGGGGAGAAGGCACATACTGGTGGTATTTGTGTCTGGAATAATACCAGTATCAGGGGGTGACAGTAAGTGACAGGCACATCCTGGGTGTTTAATATCTATGGGGACATGGAGCACAGTTGGATAGGGGGAACTCAGTGGGTCAAAGGGAGGGTACATATGTCTACTATTAGTGTTTACTTTTCAGGGGTTAAGGGTTTATTTGAGTACAGTGGCCCATGGAATATTGTCATTAAGTCCTGTCTTATGGGTGGAAAGTCTATAAATCCACCGTCGTTCCTTTTCCAAGAGACGTGTCTGTACATTAGGACCCGGTTGGATCTGTTCGATCACGGTCCACCTCATGTCATTTGGGGTGTGATGCATTGTAAGAAAATGATCTGTGAGTCTCGTATTGTTTTTTCTGCATCTAATTGTGCTGCGGTGTTCTGATATACGTTGCTTCACTTTTCGTGTGGTCATTCCTATGTAGGGTTTGCCGCAGGAGCATTTAATCAAGTATACAACGTTATGACTGTTACAGTTGGTATGTGACCTCTGTTCCCAGACTTTTCCTTCTTCAAGGTTCAGGGTCTTGGTGTTAACAGTGAGGTGACAGACACTGCAGTCCCCACATCTTGAGTGTCCCGTTACTGGTGGAAGTCCCCATATTGCTGTGATGGTTGGGTTGGCGGTGGTCATTGTTGTCTGAGGTCTGGTGTAAACCAGAGTGTCTTTTAGGCTGCGTGCTTTCTTGTAAGAGAACAGCGGTTTGTCCCATTTGTAGTTGCCAGTGTGAAGTATAGACCAATGTTTTTTAATGCTTTTGCTCACCTGGTTTGACACTGCATTATATGTCGTAACACATGTGAGTGGGATGTCTTCATTGTTTTTAGGTGTATCTTCGAGTAGGGCTTGTCGGGGTTGATTCCTTGCTCTCTTCTGACATTTTCTGGTGATTTTTTTAGGGTAGCCTCGATTGGTTAGTTTCCTCGTAAGGTCTTGCGCTTGGTTCTTGTAGTCAGACAATTTGCTACAGTTTCTTCTCAATCGAAGGTACTGACCATAGGGTAGGTTTTCCCTGAGGGGGCGGGGATGAAAGCTGTCATACCTCAGCAAGTTGTTTTTAGCTGTTGGTTTGAAGTGTGTCTTGGATATCAAGCTGTCATTTTCTCTCAGGATTTCAATGCCCAGGAAGACCATCTTGTTCATGTCTATGGAGTGTGTGAATCGTAGGTTAGAGTCACAGTTGTTGAGCCAGATTATGAATGACATCAATGTCTCTTGTGGCCCTTGCCAGATGGCAAAAACGTCGTCTATGTATCGTCGCCAAAACTTGATATGTTTACCATAGGGATTGTCAGCGGCCAGAATGTATTTTTGTTCAAAATCGTATACGTAGAGACCCGCTAAACTCGGGGCAAAAACACTGCCCATAGATGTACCCCTCTACTTGGAGGTACAGAGAACCCTCATATTCTAAAAAATTTATTTTGAGAGCGAGGGTCGCACATTCTATGTTGAATTCTTTTGGTGTGCGATAATCCCATGTGGAATTGTCTAGTGTTTTCTTCAGCACGTTTATGGTAGCATCTTGCGGTATGTTGGTATAAAGGCTTTCTATGTCGAAGCTTAGGAGAATGGAGTCTTCTTCCATATTGATGCATTCCAAAAGTGTTGGTAGGCTCTTTGTATCTCTCAGATAGGTCGATGTGCCTTGTACGATGGTTTTAAAAAAAAAGTCACAAAATCTTGACAGAGGTTCTAAAAGTGAGCCTATGCCTGATACGATCGGTCTACCAGGGGGAGGAATCTTGCCTTTGTGCATCTTGGGGACCACATAGAAGTACGGAATCTTGCCTTCTGTTTTGCTCAGGTAATCTGCTTCCTGTTTGGAGATGTGACCTGTGGCTTCTGCTGTTTCCACCAGGTTTGTGATTTCAATGCGTAGGTCTTCAGTCGGGTCCGTTAGTAGTGCTCGGTAATTCTTGGTGTCCTCTAGCAGGAGTCTACATTCTGCATCATAGTCGTTTTTATTCATTACAACCAGGCCGCCGCCTTTGTCCGCTGGTTTGATTATTATAGTGTCGTCGGTTTTTAGGTCGGATATTGCTTTGTTCTCAGCTCTACTGTTATTGTGATACTGCGTGGTGACTGTCAAGGCTTCTATATCATTGAATACTGCTTGCTCAAAGGTATTGATTTCTACCGGGACAGAGTGCGGTGGAGGTATGAAGGTCGACCGCAGCCTGAGACCTGTTTCGTTGGGGGTCTCAGTAGAGGCATCTGTGGTGTTTTTCTCAAAGAATGCTTTCAACTTGAGCTTGCGGAAGAAAGAAGCTAATTCGCAATGTAATTTGAATTTATCAAGGGCCGCAGTGGGCACAAAGCCTAGTCCCTTGTTGAGGACCTTGGATTCTGTGGTTGTAAGCGTTCGTGAAGATAAGTTCGTTACTAGCTCCTTGCATTGCTGGGGCCGGCTTTGTTCGCTCCTGATTTGCTCCTGGTGATGCTGCCCATCGTGTCTTCCTCTTCCCAATGGACGTTGTTCCCTCGTCTGTTGCGTCCTCTTCCGCGCCTGCCTCTGTTGTGAAAAGGAGGACGTAATTGGTTTTGTGGAAAGGGAAATTGTTGGTAGGGTGGCTGCCATCCGTATATTGGGAATTGCGGTGGTTGTTGGAATGGGTTTAGCGGTGGTTGTTGGAATGGGTTTTGGAGGGGGTGATTGTATTGTGGCCACTGGTAATTTCCTCTGTATGCGCCTTGCTGTCTTTGTCTTGGGGTCCCATTGTTGGATCCTCCACTTCCATTCGAACTGTTGGAGGCATTGCTTGAGGCATCAGAGTCTTGATCTGGTGCTCCAGTTGCTTTATAGTCCGGGTCAGAATAAGGGTAGACCTTCACGAATGAGAATTTTTTCAGGTCTTTTTGGCATTTTTGAGCTTTTTGTTGCGTGAGGTTGTCTTTGTATTCATTTATTTCTTTATTTAAGTCATCCAGCTTTTTCTTATAGCCGGTGATGCTAGTTTTTATTTGAGATTCTGTGACTTGGATCTCTATCTGGATCTTTTCTGATAAACGTACAGCTGTTTTTAGGATCAATATAATCCAATCATGCATGTACTGCCACGCAATGAGGTCCCAATCCTTTCTGAATTCTGGGTCATCCAAAAAGATGCGTGGAGCGTTTGTAACTAACAATCCCTTCGGGGCTATGTTGTTGGTGACATATTCCTTTAGTATTGTTCCATGCAATATGGTCCTGATTCGATTTCGCTTCATTTCTGTCAGTTTTTCCCACTCAGATGTTTGGGAGATGGTGTTGCTGATATTGGCATCCGCAAAGACGCTTAGGTCACTCATGATAGAGTCTATTTCTTCCGTAGAAAAAGTTAGGCCAGGGTTCTCAGCCATGTTGGCTATGTATGTACTCTGTGGTATTTACAGTGTGAAATTAACTCTCGCAGATGTGCGCTGCCAGGAATTGGAAATCAAAGAGAGAGAGCAAGGGATATTTTTCACTAAGAGTGAAAACGAGACTACTTCTATTCCCCTGGAAGGAACTCAATGAAACAAAAAGAGGAGTATCCCCAACGGAGAGTTTGAAAAATTCTCTGGAGGGTGAACTTTCTGGCAAAAAGGAAAAAATTCAACCTTTTGTTTAAAACCCCTCACTCACCAACCTGGTGGTGACATGCTTCATCATCGGGTCCACCCTGGTGACCTAGCGTCACCAGGATGTGCTTCAACACCTGTACTACAGTGGAGCGGGTTGTGACTGTAGGTGCAAAAAAATGTTAAAAATTGTCCTGGTTTAACTCAAAACATAATTTTTATTTTGGAGCAACTGAACAATATTAAAAATATTAGTGGCGAGATACTGGTAGGTGAGTTACGACCAGAGAATCTCTATATGTGTTTGTGTGGATTGGTCAACATGTTTCTACCAAATGGGCGATTGCCCGGTATTCCTCAGGACCAAAAACAGGTGGACGGAAGGTGTGGGCCCCCTAAAAGGCGCACCCTGTCCAGAACCCCTGTGTACCTAATGGCAAATGGCCAGTGGTATATACGCTCGATCAAGTAGATGAGCAGGCAAAAAAATGAAAAAAGGAGAGACCTGTGGGAAAAGGAAGGTAAACAAAATTCAGTTATGATCATGCTTACTCTCCTGTAACGTCGTGAAGTGTCTCTGTGCTGTGATATTTCATGCCATTGAGGTTTAAGCCCTCTGTGTGATGAAATAACGGGGTGATAAAGTGTCCGTGGGGGTTTACTGGACACATACACTTATCAATAGGTGCGTGCATTACTACATGCATTATTATTTATAGCACTCTTATATGTTCTTGAAAGCGCACTTATCACTAGGTGCGTGCATTCCTTCATGCATTACTGTTCGTTGCATTCGTATATATCCATGAGGGCGCGCAGAAATTATCGTCGTGATCCTCAGTCATTGTCTGGTGATTGCAAAAAATCGGAGCTGCATATTGTGCACATCGTCATTGAATAACGTAGATTGACGTGAAATAACGTACAAGACTAACACACATGTAACACATAGGAGTACACATAAGTTGCATGGCATGAGCGAGGGCTTACTTAGTTATAGGCTCTAACGTGCTTCAACGGGCAGGGGGTAGGCTCTTGACGCCAAGGAAACATATTCTGTAATAACGGAATATGAAATGTGAGAGGCGTGTCTACCAGTCGAGCGACAAGGAGTCTGCCCGGCTAGATAGAGAGATCTACGCCGTGATACCTGATAGTGTGTCAGGTTCTCTGTGGAGAAAGAAGGTTTCTACTTACAGTTGGTGGGCGAAGGAAATGGCCATTAACCTACTGCTACCGTCCTCTGCTCGGCTAGTGTTGCCGTGCGGAGCGGGCTCGGTAATGAGAAGTCTGCCGCTTCCGGGGTAGGCGTGGCTGCGCAGCGGAAGTGGGAGGGGCTACAAGCATCACGTAACGTCGTGACGTGTAGAGAGGGACTCCGATGATTACTGGGAGCGGGGCGAAAGGCAATATAGGGATAATAAACGGATGTTGGCTGGTACAGTAAGTTGCAAGAGGTGCCTTGCTAACTAACATCTGACAAAGTAATATGAAACACTGTGCCCTAGGATAGTGATCCTGGTGGGACACTAGTGCCTCAAATAATACTAGTATCAGGGGGGACTGTGGGGAGAAGGCACATCCTGGTGGTATTTGTGTCTGGAATAATACCAGTATCAGGGGGTGACAGTAAGTGACAGGCACATCCTGGGTGTTTAATATCTATGGGGACATGGAGCACAGTTGGATAGGGGGAACTCAGTGGGTCAATGGGAGGGTACATATGTCTACTATTAGTGTTTACTTTTCAGGGGTTAAGGGTTTATCTGAGTACAGTGGCCCATGGGATATTGTCATTAAGTCCTGTCTTATGGGTGGAAAGTCTATAAATCCACTGTTGTTCCTTTTCGAAGAGACGTGTCTGTACATTAGGACCCGGTTGGATCTGTTCGATCACGGTCCACCTCATGTCATTTGGGGTGTGATGCATTGTAAGAAAATGATCTGTGAGTCTCGTATTGTTTTTTCTGCATCTAATTGTGCTGCGGTGTTCTGATATACGTTGCTTCACTTTTCGTGTGGTCATTCCTATGTAGGGTTTGCCGCAGGAGCATTTAATCAAGTATACAACGTTATGACTGTTACAGTTGGTATGTGACCTCTGTTCCCAGACTTTTCCTTCTTCAAGGTTCAGGGTCTTGGTGTTAACAGTGACAAGACCTGAAGACTGAAGACCTACGCATTGAAACCACAAACCTGGTGGAAACAGCAGAAGCCACAGGTCACATCTCCAAACAGGAAGCAGACTACCTGAGCAAAACAGAAGGCAAGATTCCGTACTTCTATGTGGTCCCCAAGATGCACAAAGGCAAGATTCCTCCCCCTGGTAGACCGATCGTATCAGGCATAGGCTCACTTTTAGAACCTCTGTCAAGATTTTGTGACTTTTTTCTGAAAACCATCGTACAAGGCACATCGACCTATCTGAGAGATGCAAAGAGCCTACTAACACTTTTGGAAAGCATCAATATGGAAGAAGACTCCATTCTCCTAAGCTTCAACATAGAAAGCCTTTATACCAACATACCGCAAGATCCTACCATAAACGTGCTGAAGAAAACACTAGACAATTCCACATGGGATTATCGCACACCAAAAGAATTCATAATAGAATGTGCGACTCTCGCTCTCAAAAGAATTTTTTTTGAATATGAGGGTTCTCTGTACCTCCAAGTAGGGGGTACATCTATGGGCAGTGTTTTTGCCCCGAGTGTAGCGGGTCTCTAGGTATACGATTTTGAACAAAAATACATTCTGGCCGCTGACAATCCCTATGGTAACCATATCAAGTTTTGGCGACGATACATAGACGACGTTTTGGCCATCTGGCAAGGGCCACAAGAGACATTGATGTCATTCATAATCTGGCTCAACAACTGTGACTCTAACCTACGATTCACACACTCCATAGACATGAACAAGATGGTCTTCCTGGACATTGAAATCCTGAGAGAAAATGACAGCTTGATATCCAAGACACACTTCAAACCAACAGCTAAAAACAACTTGCTGAGGTATGACAGCTTTCATCCCCGCCCCCTCAGGGAAAACCTGCCCTATGGTCAGTACCTTCGATTGAGAAGAAACTGTAGCAAATTGTCTGACTACAAGAACCAAGCGGAAGACCTTACGAGGAAACTAACCAATCGAGGCTGCCCGCAAAAAATCACCCAAAAATGTCAGAAAAGAGCAAGGAATCAACCCCGACAAGCCCTACTCGAAGATACACCTAAAAACAATGAAGACATCCCACTCACATGTGTTACGACATATAATGAAGTGTCAAACCAGGTGAGCAAAAGCATTAAAAAACATTGGTCTATACTTCACACTGGCAACTACAAATGGGACAAACCGCTGTTCTCTTACAAGAAAGCACGCAGCCTAAAAGACACTCTGGTTAACACCAGACCTCAGACAACAATGACCACCGCCAACCCAACCATCACAGCAATATGGGGACTTCCACCAGTAACGGGACACTCAAGATGTGGGGACTGCAGTGTCTGTCACCTCACTGTTAACACCAAGACCCTGAACCTTGAAGAAGAAAAAGTCTGGGAACAGAGGTCACATACCAACTGTAACAGTCATAACGTTGTATACTTGATTAAATGCTCCTGCGGCAAACCCTACATAGGAATGACCACACGAAAAGTGAAGGAACGTATATCAGAACACCGCAGCACAATTAGATGCAGAAAAAACAATAGGAGACTCACAGATCATTTTCTTACAATGCATCACACCCCAAATGACATGAGGTGGACCGTGATCGAACAGATCCAACCGGGTCCTAATGTACAGACACGTCTCTTCGAAAAGGAACAACGGTGGATTTATAGACTTTCCACCCATAAGACAGGACTTAATGACAATATCCCATGGGCCACTGTACTCAAATAAACCCTTAACCCCTGAAAAGTAAACACTAATAGTAGACATATGTACCCTCCCTTTGACCCACTGAGTTCCCCCTATCCAACTGTGCTCCATGTCCCCATAGATATTAAACACCCAGGATGGGCCTGTCACTTACTGTCACCCCCTGATACTGGTATTATTCCAGACACAAATACCACCAGGATGTGCCTTCTCCCCACAGTCCCCCCTGATACTAGTATTATTTGAGGCACTAGTGTCCCACCAGGATCACTATCCTAGGGCACAGTGTTTCATATTACTTTGTCAGATGTTAGTTAGCAAGGCACCTCTTGCAACTTACTGTACCAGCCAACATCTGGTTATTATCCCTATATTGCCTTTCGACCCGCTCCCAGTAATCATCGGAGTCCCTCTCTACACGTCACGGCGTTACTTGACGCTTGTAGCCCCTCCCACTTCCGCTGCGCAGCCACGCCCACCCCATAAGCGGCAGACTTCTCATTACCGAGCCCGCTCCGCACGGCAACACTAGCCGAGCAGAGGACGGTAGCAGTAGGTTAATGGCCATGTCCTTCGCCCACAAACTGTAAGTAGAAACCTTCTTTCTCCACAGAGAACCTGACACACAATCAGGTATGACGGCGTAGATCTCTCTATCTAGCCGGGCAGACTCCTTGTCGCTCGACTGGTAGACACGCCTCTCACCATTTCATATTCCGTTATTACAGAATATGTTTCCTTGGCGTGAACAGCCTACCCCCTGCCCGTTGAAGCACGTTAGAGCCTATAACTAAGTAAGCCCTCGCTCATGCAATGCAACTTATTTGTACTCCTATGTGTTACATGTGTGGTAGTCTTGTACGTTATTTCACGTCAATCTACGTTATTCAATGATGATGTGCACAATATGCAGCGCCGATTTTTTGCAATCACCAGACAATGACTGAGGATCACGACGATAATTTCTGCGCGCCCTCATGGATATATACGAATGCAACGAACAGTAATGCATGAAGGAATGCACGCACCTAGTGATAAGTGCGCTTTCAAGAACATATGAGAGTGCTATAAATAATAATGCATGTAGTAATGCACGCACCTATTGATAAGTGTATGTGTCCAGTAAACCCCCCACGGACACTTTATCACCCCGTTATTTTATTACACCGAGGGCTTAAACCTCAATGGCATGAAATATCACAGCACAGAGACACTTCACGACGTTACAGGAGAGTAAGCATGATCATAACTGAATTTTGTTTACCTTCCTTTTCCCACAGGTCTCTCCTTTTTTCATTTTTTTGCCTGCTCATCTACTTGATCGAGCGTATATACCACTGGCCATTTGCCATTAGGTACACAGGGGTTCTGGACAGGGTGCGCCTTTTAGGGGGCCCACACCTTCCGTCCACCTGTTTTTGGTCCTGAGGAATACCGGGCAATCGCCCATTTGGTAGAAACATGTTGACCAATCCACACAAACACATATAGAGATTCTCTGGTCGTAACTCACCTACCAGTATCTCGCCACTAATATTTTTAATATTGTTCAGTTGCTCCAAAATAAAATTATGTTTTGAGTTAAACCAGGAAAATTTTTAACATTTTTTTGCACCTACAGTCACAACCCGCTCCACTGTAGTACAGGTGTTGAAGCACATCCTGGTGACGCTAGGTCACCAGGGTGGACCCTGATGATGAAGCATGTCACCACCAGGTTGGTGAGTGAGGGGTTTTAAACAAAAGGTTGATTTTTTTCCTTTTTGCCAGAAAGTTCACCCTCCAGAGAATTTTTCAAACTCTCCGTTGGGGATACTCCTCTTTTTGTTTCATTGAGTTCCTTCCAGGGGAATAGAAGTAGTCTCGTTTTCACTCTTAGTGAAAAATATCCCTTGCTCTCTCTTTGATTTCCAATTCCTGGCAGCGCACAGCTGCGAGAGTTCACTTCACACTGTAAATACCACAGAGTACATACATAACCAACATGGCTGAGAACCCTGGCCTAACTTTTTCTACGGAAGAAATAGACTCTATCATGAGTGACCTAAACGTCTTTGCGGATGCCAATATCAGCAACACCATCTCCCAAACATCTGAGTGGGAAAAACTGACAGAAATGAAGCGAAATCGAATCAGGACCATATTGCATGGAACAATACTAAAGGAATATGTCACCAACAACATAGCCCCGAAGGGATTGTTAGTTACAAACGCTCCACGCATCTTTTTGGATGACCCAGAATTCAGAAAGGATTGGGCCTCATTGCGTGGCACTGCATGCATGATTGGATTATATTGATCCTAAAAACAGCTGTACGTTCATCAGAAAAGATCCAGATAGAGATCCAAGTCACAGAATCTCAAATAAAAACTAGCATCACCGGCTATAAGAAAAAGCTGGATGACTTAAATAAAGAAATAAATGAATACAAAGACAACCTCACGCAACAAAAAGCTCAAAAATCCCAAAAAGACCTGAAAAAATTCTCATTCGTGAAGGTCTACCCCTATTCTGACCCGGACTATAAAGCAACTGGAGCACCAGATCAAGACTCTGATGCCTCAAGCAATGCCTCCAACAGTTCGAATGGAAGTGGAGGATCCAACAATGGGACCCCAAGACAAAGACAGCAAGGCGCATACAGAGGAAATTACCAGTGGCCACAATACAATCACCCCCTCCAAAACCCATTCCAACAACCACCGCTAAACCCATTCCAACAACCACCGCAATTCCCAATATACGGATGGCAGCCACCCTACCAACAATTTCCCTTTCCACAAAACGAATTCCGTCCTCCTTTTCACAACAGAGGCAGGCGCGGAAGAGGACGCAACAGACGAGGGAACAACGTCCATTGTGAAGAGGAAGACACACAATGGGCAGCATCACCAGGAGCAAATCGGGAGCGAACAAAGCCGGCCCCAGCAATGCGAGGAGCTAGTAACGAACTTATCTTCACGAACGCTTACAACCACAGAATCCAAGGTCCTCAACAAGGGACTAGGCTTTGTGCCCACTGCGGCCCTTGATAAGTTCAAATTACATTGCGAATTAGCTTCTTTCTTCCGCAAGCTCAAGTTGAAAGCATTCTTTGAGAAAAACACCACAGATGCCTCTACTGAGACCCCCAACGAAACAGGTCTCAGGCTGCGGTCGACCTTCATACCTCCACCGCACTCTGTCCCGGTAGAAATCAATACCTTTGAGCAAGCAGTATTCAATGATACAGAAGCCTTGATAGTCACCACGCAGTATCACAATAACAGTAGAGCTGAGAACAAAGCAATATCCGACCTAAAAACCGACGACACTATAATAATCAAACCAGCTGACAAAGGCGGCGGCCTGGTTGTAATGAATAAAAACGACTATGATGCAGAATGTAGACGCCTGCTAGGGGACACCAGGAATTACCGAGCACTACTAACGGACCCGACTGAAGACCTACGCATTGAAATCACAAACCTGGTGGAAACAGCAGAAGCCACAGGTCACATCTCCAAACAGGAAGCAGACTACCTGAGCAAAACAGAAGGCAAGATTCCGTACTTCTATGTGGTCCCCAAGATGCACAAAGGCAAGATTCCTCCCCCTGGTAGACCGATCGTATCAGGCATAGGCTCACTTTTAGAACCTCTGTCAAGATTTTGTGACTTTTTTCTGAAAACCATCGTACAAGGCACATCGACCTATCTGAGAGATACAAAGAGCCTACCAACACTTTTGGAAAGCATCAATATGGAAGAAGACTCCATTCTCCTAAGCTTCGACATAGAAAGCCTTTATACCAACATACCGCAAGATGCTACCATAAACGTGCTGAAGAAAACACTAGACAATTCCACATGGGATTATCGCAAACCAAAAGAATTCATCATTGAATGTGCGACCCTCGCTCTCAAAAGAATTTTTTTTGAATATGAGGGTTCTCTGTACCTCCAAGTAGGGGGTACATCAATGGGCAGTGTTTTTGCCCCGAGTGTAGCGGGTCTCTACGTATACGATTTTGAACAAAAATACATTCTGGCCGCTGACAATCCCTATGGTAACCATATCAAGTTTTGGCGACGATACATAGACGACGTTTTTGCCATCTGGCAAGGGCCACAAGAGACAATGATGTAATTCATAATCTGGCTCAACAACTGTGACTCTAACCTACGATTCACACACTCCATAGACATGAACAAGATGGTCTTCCTGGACATTGAAATCCTGAGAGAAAATGAAAGCTTGATATCCAAGACACACTTCAAACCAACAGCTAAAAACAACTTGCTGAGGTATGACAGCTTTCATCCCCGCCCCCTCAGGGAAAACCTACCCTATGGTCAGTACCTTCGATTGAGAAGAAACTGTTGCAAATTGTCTGACTACAAGAACCAAGCGGAAGACCTTACGAGGAAACTAACCAATCGAGGCTACCCTTAAAAAATCACCAGAAAATGTCAGAAGAGAGCAAGGAATCAACCCCGACAAGCCCTACTCGAAGATACACCTAAAAACAATGAAGACATCCCACTCACATGTGTTACGACATATAATGCAGTGTCAAACCAGGTGAGCAAAAGCATTAAAAAACATTGGTCTATACTTCACACTGGCAACTACAAATGGGACAAACCTCAACATCATCTCCTACGCCGACGACACCCAGCTGATCCTATCCCTCACCAACGACCCCGCCACCTCCCGAGCCAACCTACACGAAGGGATGAAAGAGGTAGCTGAATGGATGAAGAACAGCCGCCTGAAACTGAACTCGGACAAGACGGAAGTCCTCATCCTAGGATCCTCACCCTCCGCCTGGTACGACTCCTGGTGGCCCCCCGCCCTAGGCAGCGCACCCAAACCAACAGACCACGCACGCAACCTGGGCTTCATCCTGGACTCCTCCCTCTCCATGACCAGACAAGTCAACGCAGTCTCCTCGTCGTGCTTCAACATCCTACGCATGCTACGCAAGATCTTCCGGTGGATCCCCACCGAGACCAGGAAGACGGTCACCCAGGCCCTCGTCACCAGCTGACTGGACTCCGGCAACTCCCTCTACGCCAGAACCACTGCCAAACTCCAGAAGAGACTCCAGCGGATCCAGAACGCCTCAGCAAGACTCATCCTGGACATCCCCCGTCGCAACCACATCTCCGGACACCTGAGAGACCTGCACTGGCTCCCGGTCAACAAGAGAATCACCTTCCGTCTCCTCACCCACGCACACAAAGCCCTGCACAACCAAGGCCCAGGATACCTCAACAGCCGCCTCAATTTCTACGCTCCCAAACGCCAGCTTCGATCGACCGGCCACGCCCTCGCCGCCGTCCCCGCATCCGAAGAGCCACCACAGGGGGAAGGTCCTTCTCCTACCTCGCCGCCAAGACCTGGAACTCCCTCCCGACCCATCTCTGCCGGACCCAGGACCACCTCGCCTTCAGGAAGCAGCTCAAGACCTGGCTGTTCGAGCAGCAGCGGAACCCCCCTCCCCAATCGCCTTGAGACCCTCCGGGTGAGTAGCGCGCTATACAAATGCTTTGATTGATTGATTGATTGATTTCTCTTACAAGAAAGCACGCAGCCTAAAAGACACTCTGGTTAACACCAGACCTCAGACAACAATGACCACCGCCAACCCAACCATCACAGCAATATGGGGACTTCCACCAGTAACGGGACACTCAAGATGTGGGGACTGCAGTGTCTGTCACCTCACTGTTAACACCAAGACCCTGAACCTTGAAGAAGAAAAAGTCTGGGAAGAGAGGTCACATACCAACTGTAACAGTCATAACGTTGTATACTTGATTAAATGCTCCTGCGGCAAACCCTACATAGGAATGACCACACGAAAAGTGAAGGAACGTATATCAGAACACCGCAGCACAATTAGATGCAGAAAAAACAATAGGAGACTCACAGATCATTTTCTTACAATGCATCACACCCCAAATGACATGAGGTGGACCGTGATCGAACAGATCCAACCGGGTCCTAATGTACAGACGCGTCTCTTCGAAAAGGAACAACGGTGGATTTATAGACTTTCCACCCATAAGACAGGACTTAATGACAATATCCCATGGGCCACTGTACTCAAATAAACCCTTAACCCCTGAAAAGTAAACACTAATAGTAGACATATGTACCCTCCCATTGACCCACTGAGTTCCCCCTATCCAACTGTGCTCCATGTCCCCATAGATATTAAACACCCAGGATGTGCCTGTCACTTACTGTCACCCCCTGATACTGGTATTATTCCAGACACAAATACCACCAGGATGTGCCTTCTCCCCACAGTCCCCCCTGATACTAGTATTATTTGAGGCACTAGTGTCCCACCAGGATCACTATCCTAGGGCACAGTGTTTCATATTACTTTGTCAGATGTTAGTTAGCAAGGCACCTCTTGCAACTTACTGTACCAGCCAACATCCGGTTATTATCCCTATATTGCCTTTCGCCCCACTCCCAGTAATCATCGGAGTCCCTCTCTACACGTCACGGCGTTACGTGACGCTTGTAGCCCCTCCCACTTCCGCTGTGCAGCCACGCCCACCCCGGAAGCGGCAGACTTCTCATTGCCGAGCCCGCTCCGCACGGCAACACTAGCCGAGCAGAGGACGGTAGCAGTAGGTTAATGGCCATTTCCTTTGCCCACCAACTGTAAGTAGAAACCTTCTTTCTCCACAGAGAACCTGACACACTATCAGGTATCACGGCGTAGATCTCTCTATCTAGCCGGGCAGACTCCTTGTCGCTCGACTGGTAGACACGCCTCTCACCATTTCATATTCCGTTATTACAGAATATGTTTCCTTGGCGTGAAGAGCCTACCCCCTGCCCGTTGAAGCACGTTAGAGCCTATAACTAAGTAAGCCCTCGCTTATGCCATGCAACTTTTGTGTACTCCTATGTGTTACATGTGTGGTAGTCTTGTACGTTATTTCACGTCAATCTACGTTATTCAATGACGATGTGCACAATATGCAGCGCCGATTTTTTGCAATCACCAGACAATGACTGAGGATCACGACGATAATTTCTGCGCGCCCTCATGGATATATACGAATGCAACGAACAGTAATGCATGAAGGAATGCACGCACCTAGTGATAAGTGCGCTTTCAAGAACATATACGAGTGCTATAAATAATAATGCATGTAGTAATGCACGCACCTATTGATAAGTGTATGTGTCCAGTAAACCCCCCACGGACACTTTATCACCCCGTTATTTTATCACACGGAGGGCTTAAACCTCAATGGCATGAAATATCACAGCAGAGACACTTCACGACGTTACAGGAGAGTAAGCATGATCATAACTGAATTTTGTTTACCTTCCTTTTCCCACAGGTCTCTCCTTTTTTCATTTTTTTGCCTGCTCATCTACTTGATCGAGTGTACATACCACTGGCCATTTGCCATTAGGTACACATGGGTTCTGGACAGGGTGCGCCTTTTAGGGGGCCCACACCTTCCGTCCACCTGTTTTTGGTCCTGAGGAATACCGGGCAATCGCCCATTTGGTAGAAACATGTTGACCAATCCACACAAACACATATAGAGATTCTCTGGTCGTAACTCACCTACCAGTATCTCGCCACTAATATTTTTAATATTGTTCAGTTGCTCCAAAATAAAAATTATGTTTTGAGTTAAACCAGGACAATTTTTAACATTTTTTTGCACCTACAGTCACAACCCGCTCCATTGTAGTACAGGTGTTGAAGCACATCCTGGTGACGCTAGGTCACCAGGGTGGACCCCGATGATGAAGCATGTCACCACCAGGTTGGTGAGTGAGGGGTTTTAAACAAAAGGTTGAATTTTTTCCTTTTTGCCAGAAAGTTCACCCTCCAGAGAATTTTTCAAACTCTCCGTTGGGGATACTCCTCTTTTTGTTTCATAAAGCAATCCATAACAGCTAAGGTTCGGGTGATGGGTGGGTCAAACATCTAATAAGTGTCCAACGTAGTCTTAATAATCTGCCAAGAAATTCTCTGGGTGGAATCACTCCATCTGAATTACTGTTTGGTACTAGAATGATAATCGAAGACCTCGATTGTCAAACTTCAGTGGTGGAACAAAAACCTTTTGATGTCAAAGATCGTTTGGCTGTTTTATAGGACTTAAATGAAACAAGAAGAAGTCTGAGTAACATGATACAGAAGCCAACAACCACTGAAGAAAAATCACCTGTCCGAGCAAGGACCTGTCTGGATTCCAAAGATTGGGGATCTAGTCAGGGAAAAGATTGCGGTAAAAAAGGAATTTGGGCCTTCTTACAGAAAAGCAGTACCTATCTTAGCTATCCAAGGAACAAGATCAGTAGTACTACCGCCCCTTGCTGGTAAAAGGGAGAACAGAGTTGTGTCCATCGACCTGATCAAACCACATATGTAACCGATAATAAGTAGTAGGCCCAGTGGACTCCCAAGAAGTAGCAGAAGACCAAATCTTGATACAATCCAAGAGGTTCAAACTGAAAGACTTATCACCTTTGGTAAACCAGCAGTAAGAAAAGAAGGACTTTGCAACAAAGCCATGGAACTTGTGCCTCTTGAGACCCAAATAACATTTTGTCAGGAAACTCCTGTCTACAATGATGTAGCCTCTGACTATACCAATATGAGAAAGGAAGAAGAAGCCCCAAAGATTCTTAACAATCCTGATGCAATTCCAACAATTGACAGAACTGCCTCTGGCTACTTCATCAACTTTGATACCTTCTCTGAGGATCCCCGTGAACCTGAAGCAACGCCAGCAAATAAAACTTTCAAAGAAAAAATAACAGAACTCTTTCATCAACTTGAGAAAACATATCTGGTTTCACCATGGACTGAGTTTTGGATTGTGTTAGGTGTAATTTTTCTCCTGCTATGGCTCATACTTGTGTAAAGTTTGGGAAGGATGAAAGATGGAAAATACAGTACAATGGACACAGCAAGTAAGAAAATCAACTTTGTCCTAAAACCTCACAAATCATCTCATCGTGAAAAAAGAGACCTGTCAACAGTGAACATCATAGCCGTTCCTATACCTGGTAGTATACCTGGTAGTATAGCATGGGACAGAACTGATTATGACATCTGTGGCCCGGTGGAGCTACTGAAAATTCTACACCAGTTTAAGGTTCAATTTCAAGGTTTCTTTGAGTGACTTTGTCTCACCCAGCTAATTTTCTGATGATTGGGATTTTGAAACTATTAATAACATGATGACAGATTTAAAAATGTCAGTTAAACACAGAACATTAATACTTAGACGGTTCATCAGATTATTAACAAATGTATTGTTTTAATCATTATGGTCGCCATTATTTGCATAACTCTGCAAGCCCTAGGAATGGGAACATTGTCCAACGCTGCCAATAGGCAGCTCGAAAACATTTTATGAAAAGTTTCCGTACTTCACAGGGTTTAACGTTACAAATCCAGAAATGTTTCATTTAAAAAATATAAATAAGACAGGAATGAAAACAATGTTGACCAATACTAAACAAATTTATTCTGCAAACTTCTATGCTCAGCTGTCTACATTAGGTTTTGACTTTTGGAAAGACAACATTGAGCCAACAACTGACTGGGGCACAGAAGACTGGCAGGTGCAAGGTTTAGAAGCCCTGTTCAGAGCCAGCATTATACCAGAACATTATACCAGAACAAATAATATTTTAAAATGACACTGTTCAACAAACTTCTTGTCTTGTCCTGGCTAAGATAAAAGATTTAAACAAACCGTCTATACCTAAGCCCACATCTGACAGTGATGATACTACAAAAGAGGAGGTCGACGTACCCTATATTTCAAAACAAAACAGAACTAATCCTGATTGGGAAAAAAGGTTAATCTGGTCCACAGACACGAATAACTGTCAAGATAGATTCCTGAACAAAACACAAGGGTTCACAGTGAGTAGGCCAGATCCAAGATATTCCCAGAGACAACATCCAGGGATAGTAACTACTTACAGTGTAGGAAAGCTCTGCCTTGAGTGGCTACAGAAATCTACACTTCCAGAAATCAAACAACACTTATCTTTACTTAAAGAAGGCAATGATTTGCAAGATTTCTTAATGGGGCCTCGCAAACCACGTCAAAAACGTTTCATATATGCCGGTATATATACGCTGCGTACAATGAAGCTTGGAAAGTAACGCAAATAGAAACTGCAGAAAGAATACGAGAAATTGATCGTATTAATTTAGAGAAAGCACTCTCTGTAGTGGACAATGGGTTAACGACTCTGTCCTCCAGAATATATTCTTTGGACAGCATTATATCCTCTGCAATTGAATTAAAAGAGCAGTGAAGAACCGGGATTTAAACCCAGCGGCGCCAGGGGCACGCCCAAAGTCTTCGGGTCCACCTGTCTTAGAATACAGCGACACGGGATACTTCTTGGTGGCGTCAAAGATCAAATTTATTAGCTGCAGCCAGTAACAGAGGTCCTAGAAGTACAACACGGTGCATGTTCTCAGGAGACTGCTCAACTTTACAAAGCAGGTCGTCCCTTTTTATGCCAAAAATTGTGCTTCAGGCAAACATTCCTTATTTAAAGTTGACCACCCACATGTTTCCACGACAAAAAGCATTGCATGATGACAAGCCCATTTTTCATTTTGTACAGCCCAAAATTAATCATCAAACAAACCCATAATAAACATTCTTCTTTTTAACAAGCCGGACAAAATCCCATAATAAAAGACCTCAACCCAAATAGTAAATAGGCCATAAAAGAAGGAACAGAAACAGATGAGAAGCAAGATAGAAAGGTGTGTGCATGTACCATAAACTCAGCAATGTCCTGCTCTTTGATCTCTATCTTGACCAGCTAAAGGGCAAGAACTGGTTTGGCAAGGTCAGCTTCAGGCAACAGGGTCAGTTCACTCAGGTCAAACAGGAGTCAGCACAAAATCAAGCTAAAGTGTACGTGTCCCAGAGACTTGTTCAGCCACAGTCATAGGCCTATGTGAGGGCAACCACAAAATGGCTGCCATGCACAAAATGGAACCCAAGGGTTTCAGAACGAAATCGTCAAATACACAGTGAATCCATCAATGTAACATAACGGAAACACTCATGCTTGCTGAGCTCACTGTTTACGGTTCGCTGTTACCAAAATCGTAACAGAACCACGACCATTACGACCCAGGGTCAGAATTCACGGAACCTCAGACCCTCCTTTTGCCCTTACATAGGCAATAACCTAAACTCACGTCAATCTGAATCCAGGTCTATATTCATCAGATCATCAAGATGTTGCTGTAGCATCATCCTAGTACTTAGTAACTCTCTCTGGACAGGTCTCCTCGAACACGAAGTAGCACAAAGGCCACATATAGCAGGAGCACACTGTACGCAAAGACAGAACAGGAAAAGGATAGCTAATACCACCCCACTGACCATCAGAATCTTCCATCCCCAAGTGGATAACAATCCCCAAAACCATCCCATCAACGACCAATCTCCTTCGTCCACATGCACCGAGGTTCCGTGAATCCTGAACCCGTTTCAGAAAGGTCATGGTTTCGTCACGAATTTGGTATTAGCGAACCATAACCAGTTAGTACGGCAAGCATGAGTGTTTTCGTCACGTTACACCGATGGATTCACTACGTATTTAGGGATTCGTTCTGAACCCTTGGGTTCCATTTTGTGTATGGCAGCCATTTTGTGATTGCCCTCACATAGGCCGATGACTGCGGCCGAACGAGTCTTTAGCACACATACACTTTAGCTGACTTCTGAATGACCCGAGCGAACGACCCTCTTGCCTGAAGCCAAACTTGTTAGGCCAGTTCTTTTCCCAGTAGCTGATCGAGATTGAGGATCAAGTCACAGGAGATCATAAACCTTTTATTGCACACAACTATGTCTTATCTTACTCACACCTGTCTCTGCTCCTTTCTTTATGACCTGTTTACGATGGGGATGTGCCCGGTTTTATGATGGGTTCAATCGACCTGTCTGATGAAGACTGTTGGGTTTGACCAATGATCGATCATGGGCTGGGCAACTGAAAAGTGTGTTTTACCGTCATGCGATACCTCTGATCTGGATGCATGTGATTGGACAGTTTGTAAATGTAAAGTATTTGTCTGGAATGTGATTTTTGGCATAAAAAGGATGGCTTGCTTTGTAAATTTGAGCAGTCTCCTACGAATATACAGCCATTGTACTTCGTGGACCTCTGTTTCAGGTTGCAGCCAATAACTTCGATCTTTGACGTCACCAAGAAGATTCCGTGTCTCTGTGTTTAGAAGACAGGTGAACTCGGAGACTTTGGGCGTGTCCCCTGACGCTGCTGGGTCTTAAATAACCCGGTTCTTCATTTGGCGCCCAACATGGGGCGACTTCAGCGGTACCGGTCCAAGCCTGAAGATCGTGAGGAGCTTCGTGTGAAAATTCAGGAGGAAGGCCTGCCACTTCATCGACCCCTGTATGTCGTCGTGGTCCGAAAGTCTTTGCCTCGAGGTTTCCCGCTTTCCGACGGCTACGAAGGACTGCTGCCTTGACTGTCGCCCTGTCTTGGAGCCCTTAGACGATTTGTAGAGCGAGACGATAGACGGCTCTTCTGGCGACGTCATTGATACTTCAGTTAAGTATGAGTGGAGCGTCTCCCAGTCCTTAGTTTTGTTTTTGGATATCCCTTGGGATCTTTGATTTGGAACTTGCAAGCTCCAAAGCCGAGGGACTTGTGTATTCACGAGACTATCGTATTCGATACTCCCTTGAAGTTTGAAGCTAGACTAGAGAGCGAAGATGCCTGGTCTTAGCAGACTTGGAAGAATATTTTGTTGTGGTCATAATAGGGATTCCCGATTGGAGGACTCGTGTCCGGTTCCTCCGATTGGAACTCCAACCTATGAGCTCTATGTGAAACATGGCGTGGGCCCCATCACGTATAATGAAGTATGGATTAGGTACACTTGGAAGGACGGTGTCCTCAAGTGGCCCCAATATGGTAGTTTTCACACGGAAGTTTTAGATAATCTAAAAGTTAGACTTTTTAAGAAGAAAGCCCGGCCGGCGATGTTTGACTCTTTCCGCCTATGGCGAAAGGAAGCCAAACAGAAAGAAATTAAATTAGCGAAGAGAAATAAAAGAGAGAAGGGTATCTCGATAATGCAAGCTGTTATGCAGTATAAAGATAACGAAGAAGAACAAGTGAGTGAGCCGTTGCACAGGCAACGTAAAATGGCGATTGATAAATGCTACCCAGTTCTGCCGCCTCTTCAGCAAGATGCGATGAAGGATCTCGTGAAAGATCCTTTGATGTCACATTTGTTGAATTCGCCACCCCCTTATGCGCAGAGTGCTACAGCACCTCCGCAACCTTTAGTTGCGCAACCTCCGGTTGTTTTGCCTCTCGCCATTGCACAGCCGCCAGCTCCTCTTCAGTTGGCTCCTACTCCTCTGGCGCAGCCTTCTCAAGGGTTGCCGACTCTGCTACCTGCTCCGCCTTTAATTCCTGCGACTTTTTCGCCTGTTCTCGCCACCTCCTCTGCTACTGCTCCTACGTTGACCTTTTCTCAGTCCGCTTTATCTCCTGTCCTGTCAACTTCTCCTTCTGTTCGACAGAGAATGACTGGCACTGTTACTAGTCTTCTGTCCCCTTTCTTTGGGTCATTTAGTACGACCCCCGTTTCAGAGCGTAAGCAGTTGCGTAGTCAACTGCCTGATTCCAGAGAGAGGGAAGTATTGGATCATTTAGCGCATAAATGGGTCACTCGTCCTCTAAGATATGATGTAGAGTCTGTTATGGATGTCTTCCGTCAATGGGAAGAACCGAAGCAGAGATATGTCTTTGATACGATGTGCACGTTCCTTCGTGGGGAATGGGAAGATGGTGATCTAGAACTAACTCCGCCTGAGTTGTCCAATGTGCAATCCGAGTTTGCGGAAGGCACGATTGTGGGTCCCGATGTTGAAAGAGCGGTAGAGACGCTGCTTTCGTTCAGGAGCGAGTCTCCTTCTCGGTCATTGTTTGAGCCTGACCCTTCTGTTAGGAGAAAGGTGAGACAGTACCCAATGAGAGAGGTTCCTCCGGTATGGAAGGAAGCAGTTCAGGCTGATGTAGGTCTTGGTATTGTAGCTGTACCGGCTCATTTTCTACGTGTTTGGGTACATGTTCCGTGGAAACGTGCTGAAGTTTTGGCTCTTAAGCAGACTTTGCCTGACCCCCGTAAAAATCCTGCTGGATATTATAAGGAATTATCACAGACTGCAGACTCATGTGTTATGAATCTAGCTGATATAGACATGTTGTTTGGAAATGTGGTCCCACAACCCTTATGGGGTTTGATTCGTCATACTGATCATGCGCCGGAGTTAGGTGATACATGGTTAAATATTGGTGCTGCGGATGGCCGACAAGTTGGTGGTGCTAAACCTGAGCCTTTAGTTGCTGATCTTCCTGGTAAGATCATTACTTACATGAAAACTTTAATGCCTACTATGAGAGTAAATTGGGACAAATTGTCTGCGTGTAAGCAGAAGAAGGATGACACCGTATCCGATTTCTTCACTAGGTTTGAAGAAACGTTTATAGACCATAGTGGTCAAGACATGAGTACCGAGGGTGGTCAACGGTTGTTTGTTGATAAATTCGTGCATAATTTACTTCCCAAATTATGTACTAAGTTAAAGGATTCAGAGAGTTCTTGGGCTGTTTCCTCGTCAGCACAGATATCGGCTACTGCGCAATACTACGAAAATAGGGATAAGGATGAGAAGGATAGAGCAGACAAAAAGTCTAAAGATCTGAAGACGAAGGTTCTTTTACAGCAAGCGTACCCGCCTCGTAATAACCAACGTGATTATCAGCAACCTCAGCAGTTTCAGCGGAACTCGCAAAGGTTTGAGCCTTCTCAACAGCGTTTTCCTGTAGGCCCTAATCAATGTGCATACTGCAAAGAAGAGGGTCATTTTAAACATATGCGTATGAATGGTGTTTCTGGTGCAAGAGGTCAGGGTGTTCTGCAAGCTTCTAGAGGTAGGGGACGTGGAGGTTTCCCTCAGAACGCGCGTTCCTTCCCTCAACAGAATTCAATGAATTGTTTCGATCAGCAGAATAATGCGTCTGGTAGGACGACTCAGTACTATGCTGACGACTACTATGTCGAAGGTGAGAATGTGGATGGTAATGATTGCTAAGACAACCATGGACAAAGAGAGGGAGTTGTTTCAGTTCTAGTAGATCCGAGTGGACCTTATGTCGAAGTGATTACATCAGGTGTGTCAGAGCCTTTTCTGTTGGATACTGGTGCTACGAAGAGTTCTATTATGCACTCTAGACTCCCTGGCGCACCTTTGTCTGGCTTAACGAATGTTTCGGTAGGTTTTTCTGGCGCCCCAGTTAGAAATCCGATTTCTAATCCTTTGTCTCTTTCTGTTGGACCTCGTGAATTCGAAGCACCCCTTATTCTGACGAGAGGTTGTGGGGAGAACTTGTTGAGATTGGATCTGTTGAAAAGATTGTATGCAACATTGTATTGTTCTCCTTCGGGAGTACAACTTCCATTGGGTAAGAAAGTGATCTCTCCGATGTATTTGTCGAGGGATCGACTTCCGACAGAATTGTCTTCTCTTCCTGATACTATTTGGGCTACTGGACCTAATGATGTGGGTCTTTTGGAGATACCGCCGTATGTTGTGACGCTGAAAGCAAACGTTAAAATGCCACGCATTCCCCAATATAGGATCTCTAGTGATGGTGAAAGAGCGTTGTTAGCGATTATCAATGATCTAATTGAAAAAGATGTAATTGAGGAAACAAGAGGTAATGTTTGCAATAGCCCTGTTTTGCCTGTCTTGAAACGCACTGACTCTTCTCAGCCACCTGTTCACAGGTTTGTGATCGATCTTAGAGAGGTGAATAAGATAGTTGTGCCACAGTTTCCTGTTGTTCCGGATATTACTGCCTTATTGACTATGATTCCAGCTTCAGCCACATGGTTTTCCGTAATTGATTTGAAGAATGCTTTCTTCAGCATCCCGATTGCCGAGGAGAGTAGGGATATCTTTGGTTTCTCTTTAGGAGGCCGAAGCTTCCGGTTTAAGAGAGCTCCTCAGGGCTACTGCGAAAGTCCTTCTATTTATAGTCAGGCTTTGAAAACACAACTTGATATGATCGTTTTACCTGATGGTGCTGCTCTTCTTCAGTAGGTCGACGATTTATTAGTGGCTGCCGATATTGAGGAGATTTGTAAAGAAGCTACTTTGTCGTTGTTGCGTCATTTGTCTGACTTCCATCACAACATCTCTTTTTCGAAGTTACAGTATTGTCGACAAGAAGTGACCTACTTAGGTCATCTCTTATCGAAGGAGGGAAGAAGATTGACCCCAGAACGAATTCAAGCGATTGCGAAAATGAGTGTGCCAATTACACAGAGAGACGTGCGTGCTTTCTTGGGTATCACGTCATATTGCAGACAATGGATACCGAATTTCTCTCTGCTGGCCAAACCTCTGGTGGCATTGACCTGTAAAGATACACCGAATCCCCTCCTGTGGTCTGATGATTGTCAGAAGAGTTTTTCCGAATTGCGTGATGCATTGTGTTCGGCTCCTGTGTTGGGTACCCCCGACTACAGTAAGCCCTTTACGTTGTATGTCCACGAGAGAGAGGGATGTGCGTTGGCAGTGTTGACACAATCTTTTGGGGACAAGCAACGTCCATGGGTGTATTTCTCGTCGACTTTGGATCCGGTAGCTAGGGCGTTGCCGAGTTGTTTGAGAGCCACAGCGGCAGCAGCTGTTTCCATTCGACAGTCTGCTGGTTTGGTGATGAATAATGCGCTGATTGTAATGGTTCCACATGCAGTGGCCACTTTGTTAAACAGGACTAAGACACAGCACTTAACTAGTGCTCGATTGTCAGGTTATGAGTTGACACTTTTAGCGAGTCATGTGCACATAAAAAGATGCAATACGTTGAATCTAGCGACGTTGTTGCCGATTTCAGTAGAGACAGATGTTTCTGAATGTGCATGATTGTTTTCTCAGGAAAGAAGAGGAAACGAAAGGGAGAGTAGATCTTAGAGATATTCCTTTTGTGAAGCGTGATGGTACCTTATGGTGGATGGTTCATGCTTCAAGCTTCCAAATGGTGATACGACTGCGGCATATGCTGTTACGACTTTGCATACGATTGTTGAAGCTGCATGTATCCCACATAATTTAGCTCAAGCAGCAGAGTTGATTGCACTTACGAGAGCGTGTGTGTTATCGAAAGGGAAGAGGGTGACCATATATACCGACAGCCAGTATGCGTTTGGTGTGGCTCATAGTTTTGGACGCTTGTGGAAGGAACGTGGGTTCCTCACGTCTCATGGAACGAAGATTCAGAATGGTCAGTTGGTGAATGAGCTTCTTGAGTCACTTACCTTGCCGTTGCAAGTTGCGATTGTAAAATGCAGTGCACACAAGAAGGTTATCGATGACGTTGGTCGCGGTAATGCGTTTGCCGATGAAGTTGCGAAAGATGTGGCGAGGAATGTGATGAGTCGAATGTATGTCTCAGGCCCTGCAAGATGGATTGGTGATGTTGGAATGTGTGAGGATACGATAGAAAGTGTGAGGTCTATCCAAGCTGAAGCTACAGAGAGAGAGTTGAGCGTATGGCGAGAAAGTACGGGTAAATTGGATGCGAATGGTTGTTGGGTTGAGTTGTCAGAGCATCAGCGATGGTTGTTACCCGATGCATACGTGCTTGCAGTGGTTACGATGGCGCATGGAATGGCTCATATCAGTGTGAAAGGGATTTGCAAGCTGTTGGCTCCAGTATGGCGGAATGCTGGAATTCCTAAGTGTGCAGAGAATGTGGTCAAGAATTGTATGGTTTGCCTGATGTACAATCCTGGTAAGAGAACCCCAACTCCAGCTGGTCATTTTGCGCCTCCGACGTATCCGTTTGAGGTTTTGCAATTAGATTTCATTCACATGGAGAGATGCAACAACCTGAAATACGTACTTGTGGTTGTTTGTGCCTTTTCGAGATGGGTAGAGGCATATCCTCTAAAAGATAATACTGCCTTCTCCACAGCTAAAGCCCTTATTAAGGAGTTTTTCCCTAGGTATGGTGTGCCGAGAATGGCCTGGAGTGACAATGGGAGTGAATTTGTGGGTCAAGTGATGAAGAGAGTGTGTGAGGGGTTAGGAATAAGACAGAAGTTCCACGCTGCAAATCACCCACAATCAGCTGGACTAGTAGAGTGCTATAATGGCACTCTTAAGTTAAAACTTGCCAAGATACAGGCGAGCTCTGGTCTTAAATGGCCTGACGCGTTGCCATTAGAACTTTTATCAACTAGGATGACTGTACATTCTCGAGTGGGACTTAGTCCCTATGAAATAATTTTTGGTCGCCCGGCAAACATATGGGGAGTGCCGAGGCCGACGAAATTTAGCGAGATTGAACACCCTGTATTACTTGACTATCTGTATGATTTGACGGCTAAATTGCGTGTCTTACACCAACAGGTTCATGATACATTGCCACAGGCTTCTGAAGATCCAGGACATGCCATCGATCCTGGCTCCTGGGTGCTGATCAAGAATGTTCAGCGGACAAAGAACGATCAGCCTCGCTGGATTGGTCCCTACTTGGTGCTGTTATCTACGCGATCTGCAGTGCGAGTGCAAGGAAAGAAGAACTGGATCCACGGCGTACATTGTAAGAGGGTTCCTTTGCCTCTGCCGTACGACCGGTGGGTCCAGGAGGGCATTCCGGATTCAGAAACTGACACTGTGCCTCGTTTTCTGCCTTTTAGCGGTGCACGATTAATTGGGACAAGTTCTGAGCGAGAAAGCGACGATCTTCTACAAGAAGCTGTGCCACCGTCAGTTCGATTGGACACTACTGAGCCTGAACTCTTATTCCACGACCGGACATTGCCTGGGAAAGGCTGTTATAATTTGCAACCAAGAATTGTGGGACTCATAAATGAAATTCCATTTCTTTGCTATTTTTGAAAGTTCAGCTCTCCCATCTGAGAAACTGTTTTGACCGATTTTTGTTTTTCGAACCGCCATCTGGGTTCAGCTGTAGGGTCGCGTGTAAAGTCTTTGGAGTGCAAGCCGAAGACACAAGGTCGACGGTTCTGGTTGGTCCTAGGGCGTTCCCTGGACTGACAGACGCATTCCTTAGCGCGGAACACCCAACCGCCGCGAGCAGCACGGTTAGAGGATGGAGTTTTTCGAGATGGAGAGACCTGTTGAAGAAGCGAGTTTTAAAAGCAAAATGTGTAAAATTATGAGCAGAAAATGTTTTTTAATATTGTGTCTTTTCATGTTGCTTAGCTTAATGATGTTTTTGATGGGATATATTATATTCTCTTTTCAAGTGACGTTTGCACCCACTACACAACCCATACCTTCTTCTACTGTTTCTTCGCATTCTTTTCATCCTCTGCCTGAACATGAATCCATTAGAAGATTGGAATTCGTTAATAACTCCTTTGTTCAGCTCCTGCACCAACACCAATTAGTAGTGAACACGACTAACTGTTGGGTGTGTGGTCTTATGCCTCATACTACCGATAAAGGTATCCCTTACCTGGTCCTGCTATTCAGCTACAATGGTTCTGTGTGGGCATACAGAACGATGTTCATCTATGCTCGTGAACGAGGCACAGTTTCACTTTCAGAGTCTGGAATACCATCCTGGACCCACTGGTCGTACGGCAGAGGCAAAGGGGATCTCTTACAATGTACGCCGTGGATCCAGTTCTTTTTACCACGCACTGGCACTGCAGATCGCGTCCATAGCAACACCAAGTAGGGTCCGGTCCAGCGGGGCTGATCGTTCTTTGTCCGCTGAAAATTCTTAACCAGAACCCAGGACCCAGGTTTGATGGCGTGTCCTAAATCTTCAGAAGCCTGAGGCAATGTATCATGAACCTGTTGGTGTAAGACACGCAATTTAGCCGGCAATTCGTACAGATAATCAAGCAGTACAGGATACTCTATTTCACTGAATTTGGTCGGTCTCGGCACTTCCCATATGTTTGCCGGGCGACCAAAAACAATCTCATATGGACTAAGTCCCACTCGTGAATGTACAGTCATCCTTGTTGACAAAAGTGCTAATGACAAAGCATCAGGCCATTGGAGACCAGAGCACGCCTGTATCTTGGCCAATTTCAGCTTGAGGGTGCCATTATAGCACTCCACTAGACCAGCTGATTAGGGGTGATTTGCAGCGTGAAACTTCTGTCGAATTCCCAAACCATCACGCACTCTCTTCATCACTTGACCCACAAATTCACTCCCATTGTCACTCCACACCATTCTCGGCAAACCATACCTAGGGAAAAACTCCTTAACAAGAGCTTTAGCTGTGGACAAGGCAGTATTATCTTTTAGGGGATATGCTTCTACCCATCTCGAAAAGGCACAAAAAACCACGAGTACATACTTCAAATTGTTGCACCTCTCCATGTGGATGAAATCTAGCTGCAAAACCTCGAACGGATACGTCGGAGGCGCAAAATGACCAGCTGGAGTTGGAGTTCCCTTGCCAGGATTGTACATCAGACAAACCATACAATTTTTGACTACATTTTCTGCACACTTAGGAATTCCAGCATTTTGCCATACTGGAGCCAACAACTTACAAATCCCTTTCACACTTATATGAGCCATTCCATGCGCCATCGTAACAACTGCAAGCACGTACGCATCGGGTAACAACCATCGCTGATGCTCTGACAACTCAACCCAACAACCATTCGAATCCAATTTACCTGTACTCTCTCTCCATACGCTCAATTCTTTCTCTGTAGCTTCAGCTTGAATTGAGTTCACACTCTCTATCGTATCTTCACACATTCCTCTATCCGGAACCCATCTCGCCGGACCCGCAACATACATTCGGCTCATCACATCTCTTGCCGTTTCTTTCGCAACTTCATCTGCAAACGCATTACCACGACCAACGTCATCAGTAACTTTCTTATGTGCACTGCATTTCACAATCGCAACTTGCAACGGCAAAGTAAGTGACTCAAGGAGTTCATTTACCAACTGACCATGCTGAATCTTAGCTCCGTGCGTAGTCAGAAACCCAGGCTCTTTCCACAATTGTCCAAAACTATGAGCCACACCAAACGCATACTGGCTATCAGTGTACACAGTCACTCGTTTCCCTTTCGACAACACACACGCTCTTGTCAATGCACTCAACTCTGCTGCTTGAGCTGAGTTATGTGGGATACGTGTAGCTTCAACAATCGTATGCAAAGTCGTAACAATATATGCCGCAGTCGTATCACCATTCGGAAGCTTGAAGCACGAACCATCTACCCATAAGGTACCATCACACTTTGAAAGAGGAGTGTCCCTAAGATCTTTTCTCCCTTTCGTTTCTTCCTCTGTCCTAAGAAAGCAATCATGCTGTTCAGAAACATCTGTCTCCACTGAAATCGGCAACAACGTAGCTGGATTCAACGTGTTGCATCTCTTTATATGCACATGACTCGCTAAGAGTGTCAACTCATAACCTGACAATCGAGCACTAGTTAAGTGCTGTGTCTTTGTCCTGTTCAACAATGTATCCACTGCATGTGGAACCATTACAGTCAACGTATTATCCATCACCAAGCCAGCAGACTGTCGAATAGAAACAGCCGCTGCCGCTGTAGCTCTCAAACAACTCGGCAATGCTCTAGCTACAGGATCCAAAGTCGATGAAAAATACGCACATGGACGTTGCTTATTGCCAAACTGCTGTGTCAAAACTGACAACGCACATCCCTCTCTCTCGTGGACATAGAGTGTAAAAGGCTTACTGTAGTCGGCAGTACCCAACACAGGAGCCGAACACAACGCATCACGCAATTCTGAAAAACTCTTCTGACATTCGTCAGTTCAAGGAATAGGATTCGGAGTATCCTTAACAGTAAGAGCTATCAAAGGTTTCGCAAGAAGTGAAAAATTCGGAATCCATTGTCTACAGTATGACGTAATACCCAAGAAAGCACGCACTTCTCTCTGAGTGGTTGGCACACTCATTTTCGAGATCGCTTGAATTCTTTCTGGGGTCAATCTTCTTCCCTCCTTCGATAAGAGATGACCTCAGTAGGTCACTTCTTGTCGACAATACTGTAACTTCGAAAGAGACACCTTATGATGGAAGTCAGACAAATGACGCAACAATGACAAAGTAGCTTCTTTACAAATCTCTTCATTGTCAGAAGCAACTAACAAATCGTCGACATACTGAATAAGAGCAGCGCCATCAGGTAAGACAACCGTATCAAGCTGTCTTTTCAAAGCCTGACTATAGATGGATGGGCTCTCACAATAGCCTTGAGGAGCGCGCTTAAACCGGAAACTTTGGCCTCCTAAAGAGAAGCCAAAAATATCTCTACTCTCCTCGGCAATCGGGATGTTGAAGAAAGCATTCTTCAAATCAATCACCGAGAACCAAGTAGCAGACGCCGGAATCAAAGTCAGTAAAGCAGTGATATCTGGCACAACTGGAAATTGCGGAACTACAATCTTATTCACCTCGCGACGATCGATCACAAACCTGTACACAGGCGGCTGAGAAGAATCGGTAAGTTTCAAAACAGGCAAAACCGGACTATTGCACACATTACCTCTTGTTTCTTCAATCACACCCTTCTCAATTAGATCATAAAGGATCGCTAGAAGCGCCCTTTCACCATCACTAGAAATCCTGTATTGGGGAATACGAGGCAATTTAGCATTCGCTTTCAGCATCACAACATACGGTGAAATGTCCAGGAGAGCCACATCATTAGGACCAGTAGCCCAAAGAGAATCAGGAAGGGAAAACAATTCTACTGGAAGTCGATCCTTAGATAAATACATCGGAGAGATCACTCTCTTACCCAATGTAAGCTGTACTCCTGAAGGAGAACAATGTAGCGTCGCATACAATCTTTTCAACAAATCCAATCCCAACAAGTTCTCACCACAACCCGTCGTCAGAATGAGGGGTGATTCAAATTCACAAGGTCCAACAGAAAGAGACAAAGGACTAGAAATCGGATTACTAACTGGGGCACCAGAAAAACCTACTGAAACATTCGTTAAGCCAGACAAAGGTGCGCCAGGGAGTTTAGAGTGCATGATAGAACTCTTCGCAGCACCAGTATCCAACAGAAAAGGCTCTGACACACCTGATGTAATCACTTCGACATAAGGTCCACTCTGATCTACTGGAACTGAAATCACTCCCTCTCTTTGTCTGTGGCTGTCCTAGCAATCATTACCGTTGATATTCTCACCTTCGACATAGTAGTCGTCAGCATAGTACTGAGTCGTCCTACCAGACGCCCCATTCTGCTGATCAAAACAATTCATAGAAGTCTGTGGAGGAAAGGAACGTGCATTCTGGGGAAACACACCACGTCCCCTACCTGTAGGAGCTTGCTGAACACCTCGACCTCTCACACCAGAAACACCATTCGTGCGCTGCAACAAAACCAGACAACTGTTCTTGAAATGGATCTCTTCTTTGCAATATGCACACTGATTAGGGCCTACAGGAAAACGCGGTTGAGAAGACTCGAACCTTTGCGAGTTTCTCTGAAACTGCTGAGGTTGCTGATAATCACGCTGATTACTATGAGGCGGATACGCTTGCTGCAAAGAACCTTCGTCTTCAGATCTTTAGTCTTTCTGTCTGCTCTATCCTTCTCATCCGTATCCCTATTTTCGTAGTACTGTGCAGTAGCCAATATCTTTGCCGAGGAAGAAACAGCCCATGAACTCTCTGAATTCTTCAACTTAGTACACAACTCGGGAAGCAAATTATGTACAAACTTATCTACGAACAACCGTTGACCACCGTCTGTACTCATGTCTTGACCACTATGGTCGATAAACGTTTCTTCAAACCTAGTGAAGAAATCAGACACACTTTCATCTTTCTTCTGCTTACACGCAGACAAATTGTCCCAGTTTACTCGCATAGCAGGCATTAAAGTCTTCATGTAAGTAATGATCCTACCAGGAAGTTCTGCAACTAAAGGCTCAGGTTTGGCACCACCAACTTGTCGACCGTTCGCAGCACCAATATTATTCCATGTATCACCTAACTCTTGCGCATGATCCGTATGACAAATCAATCCCCATAAGGGCTGTGGAACTGCATTTCCAAACAACATATCTATATCGGCTAAATTCATAAACACATGAATCTACAGTCTGTGATAATTCCTTATAGTACCCTGCAGGATTTTTACGGGGATCAGGCAAAGTCTGTTTAAGAGCCAAAACTTCTGCTCACTTCCATGGAACATGTACCCAAACACGCTGAAAATGAGCCGGCACAGCTACAATACTAGCCTGCGCATTGGCCTGAATGGCCTCTTTCCACACCGGAGGAACCTCTCTCATTGGATATTGTCGCACTTGTCTCCTAACAGAAGGATCAGGCTCAAACAATGACTGAGAAGGAGACTTACACCTAAACGACAACAATGTCGCAACTGCTCTCTCAACGTCGAGACCCACTATAGTTCCCTTCGCAAACTCGGACTGTACACGGAACAACTCAGACGGAGTCTGTCCCAAATCACCATCTTCCCATTCTTCACGAAGGACAGTACACATTGCATCAAAAACATACCTCTGCTTCAGTGCTTCCCATTGACGGAAGACATCCATAACAGACTCTAAATCATATCTCAAAGTATTAGTAACCCATTTACGTGCTAAATGATCCAGCACTGTCCGCTCATCAGGACCAGGCAATTGGCTACGTAATTGTTTACGCTCTGAAACAGGGGTCATACCTAGTGACCCAAAGAGAGGAGAAAAGAGACCAGTAACAGTATCAGTCATCCTCTGTCGAACAGAAGGAGAAGTTGACAGAGGAGAGGAGACAAAGCAGACTGAGAGGAAACCAATATAGGAGCAGTAGCAGAAGAAGTAGCAAGAACAGGAGACAAAGTCGTAAGAATTTGAGACGGAGCAGGTAGCAAAGTCGGCGGCCCTTGAGAAGGCTGCACAAGAGGAATAGGAGCCAACTGAAGAGGAGCTGGCGGCTGTGCAATAACAGGAGGCAAAGCAACCGGAGGTTGGGCAACTAAAGGTTGCGGAGGTGCTGTAGCACTCTGCACATAAGGGGGTGGCGAATTCAACAAATGTGACACCAAAGGATCTTTCTCAAGTTCCTTCGTCGCACCTTGCTGAAGAGGTGGCAAAGCTGGATAACTTTTATCAATCGCCATTTTACATTGTCTATGCAACTGCTCACTCGCTTGTTCTTCTTCGTTATCTTTCAACTGTATAGCAGCTTGCATTATCGAAATACCCTTCTCTCTTTTATTTCTCTTCGCTAATTTAATTTCTTTCTCTTTGGCTTCCTTTCGCCAGAGGTGGAAAGAGTCAAACATCGCCGGCCGGGCTTTCTTCTTGAAGAGTTTAACTTCTAAATTATCTAAAATCTCCGTGTCATAACTACCATATTGGGGCCATTTTAGGACACCGTCCTTTCTAGTGTAGCGAATCCACACTTCATTATACGTGATGGGGCCCACGCCATGTTTCAAATAGAGCTCATAGGTCGGAGTTCCAATCGGAGGCACCGGACACGAGTCCTCCAATCGGGAATCCCTCTTACAACCACAACAAAATATCTTTCCAAGTCTGCTAAGACCAGGCATCTTCGCTCACTAGTCTAGATTCAAACTTCAAGGGAATATCGAACACGATAGCCTCGTGAATACACGAGTCCCTCGGCTTTGGAGCTTGCAAGTCCCAAATCAAAGATCCCAACGGATACCAAAAAACTAAGGACTGGGAGACGCTCCACTCATACTTAACTGAAGTATCGATGACGTCGCCAGAAGACCTGTCTATCGTCGCGCTCTACAAATCATCAAAGGGCTCCAAGACAGGGCGACAGTCAGGGCAGCAGTCCTTCGTAGCTGTCGGAAAGCGGGGAACCTCGCAGCAAAGACTTTCGGACCACGACGACATACAGGGGTCGATGAAGTGGTAGGCCTTCCTCCAGAATTTTCACACAAAGCTCCTCACGATCTTCAGGCTTGGACCGGTACCGCTGAAGTCGCCCCACGTTGGAAGCGCCAACTGAAGAACCGAGATTTAAAACCAACTGCGCCAGGGGCACGCCCAAAGTCTTCGGGTCCACCTGTCTTAGAATACAGAGACACGGGATACTTCTTGGTGGCTTCAAAGATCAAATCTATTAGCTGCAGCCAGTAACAGAGGTCCTAGAAGTACAACACGGTGCATGTTCTCAGGAGACTGCTCAACTTTACAAAGCAGGTCGTCCCTTTTTATTCAAAAATTGTGCTTCAGGCAAACATTCCTTATTTACAGTTGACCACCCACATGTTTCCACGACAAAAAGCATTGCATGATGACAAGCCCATTTTTCAGTTTGTCCAGCCCAAAATTAAACATCAAACAAACCCATAATAAACATTCTTCTTTTTAACAAGCCGGACAAAAACCCATAATAAAAGACCTCAACCCAAATCGTAAATAGGCCATAAAAGAAGGAACAGAAACAGATGAGAAGCAAGATAGAAAGGTGTGTGCATGTACCATAAACTCAGCAATGTCCTGCTCTTTGATCTCTATCTTGACCAGCTAAAGGGCAAGTACTGGTTTGGCAAGGTCAGCTTCAGGCAACAGGGTCAGTTCACTCAGGTCAAAAAGGAGTCAGCACAAACTTAAGCTAAAGTGTACGTGTCCCAGAGACTTGTTCAGCCACAGTCATAGGCCTATGTGAGGGCAACCACAAAATGGCTGCCATGCACAAAATGAAACCCAAGGGTTTCAGAACGAAATCGTCAAATACACAGTGAATCCATCAATGTAACATGACGGAAACACTCATGCTTGCTGAGCTCACTGTTTACGGTTCGCTGTTACCAAAATCGTAACAGAACCACGACCATTACGACCCAGGGTCAGAATTCACGGAACCTCAGCAGGACTTGCTAATGTTACAACATGGCCAGTCTCAATTACGTTCTATAATTCTGCTAGGGTGGACGTTATAAAATCTCCATTCAGGCTACGTGCCATGGCGTCTAATCAACACCACATCATTATTTTCTGTGTTTAACCTTACAGATAAACAAATCTCTTTAGCACAAAAAGGAGCAGACTATACGGTGCTGAGCATTGAAAAACTGGAAAGATTACCATTGACAGTTTCTGAGAAGCCTGTCATTGAATGGATAATACATGGCACCATCACGATACCAGTGAAAATTTTCCAATTTTAGTATTGTCTACAGTATATACCAGCGGGCGTGTATGAAAGGTTGGGTAAAGAATATATTAAGTCGACCTTGACTTTACCATACACACACAAATGTTGGAATGAGGGAAAGGAGGTATTCCTTAGTGGTAAAAATTGTAAGAACTCACTAAGTGGTACACTTTTGTGCCAAGGTATTAATTTACACGGAGCCTGCGAAGGTTCTGCAAATAACCTCTCTTGCCACCTGCACGGTACACCCTCCGCAGTGATAGAACCAATTTTCAGGCAGCTATCCAATGGCAGTTACGTTATGCTCAACGACCACAGCTGTTGTGGCATGTTGCCAGGAAAAGCGTATCCAGTCCGTGTCTCGTCCATGGTCACTTGTTGTATGATGTATTCTATCCAACGCACAAGACAGACAGGGGGACGGCATTATGGCCATCAATGAATATCTCTTCTATACGAATTGATACTTTAAGCAGAATGAAAGTCATTCTTTTACAAAAAACTGTGCCACTGACCTTGTCTAGAGAAACGTATGATCTGCAAGTTGCAAGGACTTCTGCAGAGATACATGCATTATTATCAACAAACTGCCCAGTACATTTCGCAGAAATGTTAAGTCAAATCTTAAATATGTCTGATACCAGTGGCATCGCACATGTATTTAAGATGATTTTTTCGGGACTGTTAACACCATTTACAGCAATCCTCTGCATTTTTCCAAATTTCGTGCACTCTGTGTTCGGCGGCCTGCCTCTCATCTTGGGACTCGTAGCAGGAACTCTGTTTTTATTCCTTCTGCTCCGATATGGCAAGTCCGGTCACCAGCGACACCCAGACTACCATGGAACAATGCCTCCTTGCCATGAGGTATTGTGAGAGAATTTCACAGATTCTGGGCTTGGCTCGTTGAAGAGATCTGAACACAACTTGGTTTCTATCGTTCAGACCAATCTGGCAAGATTACATCTTACCTGTTCTGTGATGCCTGCTTTGCGAAGAGGAATGCGTGTTGGACATTTGTCTTACACTACCATCAGTCCTGCCATCGGATGTTGACGCTTCGCTAGGTCCGGTAACGACTCATGCATCTTTTTGCCCCCAACGGCTGCCCATTCTGATGACGGCATTCATGGAGGTCTCACCGGCAAGTCTAACTGAGGGTGAGATACGAGATACTACAGGCACACAGGTACCACCTACTGCGGACATTACTAATGCATCAAACGCTGATGGTGATGATCCTCATCTATGCACATTCGACCGGGTAACTGAAGTGGATCCACTTTCACCTACTACGGTAGATGGTTTCTTTGCCAGCCTAGATGATCTGATGTTTTCTCCTGACTCCGAGAATTACTTTTGCTTCATGCACACTGCATTCCCTGAACTCTGAAATTCGGCCTTCATTTTTCAAAACAAGCCATCTACCAATTTGAACTTTTTTTCAAAATAGAACTTTTGGCACAGAGTAATCTGCTTAAAGTAGAAGTATTCTTAGAGAACAAGATTTTTTATTTTTTTATACCTCCAAAATAACAATATTTGGCCTGATCACCAGAACAAAAACGGTTTAGATATCATGCATAGGGATGGTCTCGGAAATAAAAAACGTTTCATTTATGTAATTTTGTATTTTACAAATGATAGAATGTATGCTATGCTTCATGTCTATAGAGAACTGTTTGTTCTATACTTGTTACATTTAAACAAGCCTTTTTCAAATGCAATGTGTATGTTGTATTTGGGTTGGGATTGTAAACACTAGCTTTAGATAAGTTCAGTGCTCCTACGTTTAGTTTTATTGAACTTAAAATCGTGGAGTGGGTGTTGTAAATGTATCCAGGACTCTAGTGTAATTTTTCCCGATTCATGACCTTATATAGGTATAGATTGTTCGATCCTTATATAGGCATAGAAATCATTACCATATTTAGACTGAGCCTATGCAGCCCAAATACGGCATGGCTACTTCCACTAAGTTCCAAGAATCAACAACGATTTCTTAGAGAAACCCGCCTTCAGCAGCTAGGCACTTCCCATTGCCTGAATACTAATTTATCTAGGAAATCATGGAGTTTTCGAAGAACTGATTCTTTGATGACGTTATTAAGTCCAATCATACGTCAAACTCAGCACCTTCAAAGTATAAATATGCCTACACTTGCCCAGACAAACACACAGTGGTTTGGAGCAGATCGACTAACTACTTGCCTAACGTCCTGCAGCCGCAAGTGCCGAAGGAAGCCGACCCTACAGCTGACGCACTGAGAGACGCTGTCATTTCGCCTGCCGAGAAATCCAGCTCCAGTGTTGCCAGGCTATCCTTGCGGGTTGCTGGGAAATCGAGTCCTGAGAGAGAGATACAAGACCTCGATTCGAAACCAAGGTACGGAGCTGATTAGACCCGTAGAGAATTCTTGGACATATTCTTGGCAGAGAAATACTTAACTTAAGCTACTCCTCACTTACTTCTTCCCTTGTACTAGACTTAGGTTAGGTACACCGGGGCAGGCGTATTTTAGAAGCACCAGTTGAGTACTTTTAGTCCATTATTTTATCACAGTATGTATTTTATATGTTTTAGGCAAATTATGGATTAGAAACCATATCATGCTTTTAAAGTACTACTTTATAATACTTTTTGTATTATATGCCCCTGTACTTTATAACCAGTATTACGATTGTAGCAGTACACTTCTTATGCTTGAGAAAGAAGACTGTTCAATAAATACCTTTTATTGAAAACGCCCGTCTCTCTATTTTCTCAGCACCTCTGGTGAAACGAAGCATGCAGGATTGACTGAGTAAAATAGCTATCTCTTGTTTCCGCGACTCTAGAGATTGATTTCTTATTCTTGGGCAACAAAGTTGTCATGTTTATACGGTTGTCAGAAACGAATCCCTTCTTGTGAATTCGAGAAAGTTTCTAAGGACCTCTGAGCTAGCTGGCACTTACAATTAAGTCTAATATATACGATAGAGACCTAGTCGACCTCAGTCCTACGTCTAAACTATAGTATATGTTATTCCAATGCGCAGAGCCTATTGGGAATATAGGAACTACACTACAATACCTACCTGCAGTGTTGGAAAGAGGGGGGAAAAGGTTAAGGTCTTCAACACTCTGGAGAGGACATACCTATCTGAAGTGTTGGAAAGAGTGGATAAAAGGTCAGGGTCTACAACACTCTGGAGAGGACATACCTATCTGAAGTGTTGGAAAGAGTGGCTAAAAGGTCAAGCTCTTCAAAACTCTGGAGAGGACATACCTACCTGAAGTGTTGGAAAGAGTGTGGAAAAGGTCAATGTCTTCTACACTCTGGAGAGGATATACCTATCTGAAGGGTTGGAAAGACTGGGGAAAAGGTCAGGGTCTTCTACACTCAGGAGAGGACATACTTACCTGACTGTTGGAAAGGGTGGCTAAAAGGTCAAAGTCTTCAAAACTCTGGAGAGGATATACCTATCTGAAGTCTTAGAAAGAGTGGCTAAAAGGTCAAGGTATTCAACACTCTGGAGAGGACATACCTATCTGAAGTTTTGGAAAGAGTGGCTAAAAGGTCAAGGTCTTCAGCACTCTGGAAAGGACATACCTACCTGAAGTGTTGGAAAGAGTGGCTAAAAGGTCAAGGTCTTCAACAATCTGGAGAGGACATACCTACCTGAAGTGTTGGAAAGAATGGGGAAAAGGTTAAGGTTTTCAACACTATGGAGAGTACATAACTATCTGAAGTTTTGGAAAGAGTGGCTAAAGGGTCAGGGTCTTCGACGCTCTGGAGAGGACATACCTATCTGAATTGTTAGAAAGAGTGGCTAAAAGATCAAGGTCTTCAACACTCTGGAGAGGACATACCTACCTGAAGTGTTAGAAAGAATGGCTTTTAGGTCAGGGTCTTCAACAATCTGGAGAGGACATACCTATCTGAAGTGTTGGAAAGACTGGGGAAAAGGTCAAGGTCTTCTACACTCTGGAGAGGACATACCTACCTAACGTGTTGGAAAGGATGGCTAAAAGGTCAAGGTCTTTAAAACTCTGGAGAGGATATACCTTTCTGAAGTGTTGGAAAGAGTGGCTAAAAGGTCTCGGTATTTAAAACTTTGGAGAGGACATATCTACCTGAAGAATTGGAAAGAGTGTGGAAAATGTCAAGGTCTTCATCACTTTGGAGAGGACATACCTATCTGACGTGTTGGAAAGGGTGGCTAAAAGGTCAAGGTTTCAAATCTCTGGAGAGGATATTTCTATCTGAACTCTTAGAAAGAGTTTGGAAAAGGTCAAGGTCTTCTACACTCTGGAGAGAACATACTTTCCTGATGTGTTGGAAAGGGTGGCTAAAAGGTCTCGGTATTTAAAACTTTGGAGAGGACATATCTACCTGAAGAGTTGGAAAGAGTGTGGAAAATGTCAAGGTCTTCATCACTCTGGAGAGGACATACCTATCTGACGTGTTGGAAAGGGTGGCTAAAAGGTCAAGGTTTCAAATCTCTGGAGAGGATATTTCTATATGAATTCTTAGAAAGAGTGTGGAAAAGGTCAAGGTCTTCAACACTCTGGAGAGGACATATCTACCTGAAGTGTGGAAAGAGTACGAAAAAGGTCAAGGTCTTCAACACTCTGGAGAGGACATATCTACCTGATGTGTTGGAAAGAGTGGCTAAAGGTCAAGGTCTTCAACACTCTGGAGAGGACACACCTACCTGAAGTGTTGGAAAGAACGGCTAAAAGGTCAAGGTCTTCAACACTCTGGAGAGGACATACCTATCTGACGTGTTGGAAAGAGTGGCTCAAAGTTCAGGGTATTCAACACTCTGGAGAGGACATACCTATCTGAAGTGTTGGAAAGAGTGGCTAAAAGGTCAAGGTCTTCAACAATCTGGAGAGGACATACCTACCTGAAGTGTTGGAAAGGATGGGGAAAAGGTGAAGGTCTTCTACACTCAGGAGAGGACATACCTACCTGAAGTGTTGGAAAGAATGGGGAAAAGGTTAAGGTTTTCAACACTATGGAGAGTACATACCTATCTGAAGTTTTGGAAAGAGTGGCTAAAGGGTCAGGGTCTTCGACGCTCTGGAGAGGACATACCTATCTGAATTGTTAGAAAGAGTGGCTAAAAGATCAAGGTCTTCAACACTCTGGAGAGGACATACCTACCTGAACTGTTAGAAAGAATGGCTTTTAGGTCAAGGTCTTCAACAATCTGGAGAGGACATACCTATCTGAAGTGTTGGAAAGACTGGGGAAAAGGTCAAGGTCTTCTACACTCTGGAGAGGACATACCTATCTGACGTGTTGGAAAGGATGGCTAAAAGGTCAAGGTCTTTAAAACTCTGGAGAGGATATACCTTTCTGAAGTCTTAGAAAGAGTGGCTAAAAGATCATGGTCTTCAATGCTCTGGAGAGGACATACCTTTCTGAAGTGTTGGAAAGGGTGGCTAAAAGGTCTCGGTATTTAAAACTTTGGAGAGGACATATCTACCTGAAGAGTTGGAAAGAGTGTGGAAAATGTCAAGGTCTTCATCACTCTGGAGAGGACATACCTATCTGACGTGTTGGAAAGGGTGGCTAAAAGGTCAAGGTTTCAAATCTCTGGAGAGGATATTTCTATCTGAATTCTTAGAAAGAGTGTGGAAAAGGTCAAGGTCTACAACACTCTGGAGAGGACATATCTACCTGAAGTGTGGAAAGAGTACGAAAAAGGTCAAGGTCTTCAACACTCTGGAGAGGACATACCTCTCTGAAGTGTTGGAAAGACTGGGGAAAAGGTCAAGGTCTTCAACACTCTGGAGAGGACATACCTATCTGAAGTGTTTTGAAAGAGCGGCTAAAATGTTAAAGTCTTCAACACTCTAAAGAGGACATACCTATCTGAAGTCTTGGAAAGAGTGGCTAAAAGGTCAAGGTCTTCAACACTCTGGAGAGGACATACCTACCTGAAGTGTTTGAAAGAGAGGCTAAAAGGTCAAGGTCTTCAACACTCTGGAGAGGACATACCTATCTGACGTGTTGGAAAGAGTGGCTCAAAGTTCAGGGTATTCAACACTCTGGAGAGGACATACCTATCTGAAGTGTTGGAAAGAGTGGCTAAAAGGTCAAGGTCTTCAACAATCTGGAGAGGACATACCTACCAGAAGTGTTGGAAAGAATGGGGAAAAGTTCAAGGTCTTCTACACTCTGCAGAGGACATACCTACATGAAGTGTTTAGAAAGAGTTGGTCAAAGGTCATGGTCTTCAACACTCTGGAGGGGACACACCTATTTGAAGTGTTGGAAAGAGTGACTAAAAGGTCAAGGTCTTCAACACTCTGGAGAGGACATACCTATCTTACGTGTTGGAACGACTGGGGAAAAGGTCAAGGTCTTCAATACTCTGGAGAGTACATACCTATCTGAAGAGTTGGAACGACTGGGGAAAAGGTCAAGGTCTTCTACACTCTGGAGAGGACATACCTACCTGACGTGTTGGAAAGAGCGGCTAAAAGATCGAGGTCTTCAACACTCTGGAGAGGACATACCTATCTGAAGTCTTGGAAAGAGTGGCTAAAAGGTCAAGGTCTTCAACACTGTGGAGAGGACATACCTATCTGAAGAGTTGGAAAGAGAGGGGAAAAGGTCAAGTTCTTCAACACTCTGGAGAGGACATACCTATCTGATGTGTTGGAAAGAGTGGGAAAAACATCTAGGTCTTCAATACTCTGGAGAAGACATACCTACCTGAAGACTTGGAAAGAATGGGGAAAAGCTCAAGGTCTTCAACACTCTGGAGAGGACATACCTATCTGAATTGTTGGAAAGAGTGGCTAAAAGGTCAAGGTCTTCAACACTCTGGAGAGGACATACCTACCTGAAGTGTTGGAAAGAGTGGCTAATAGGTCAAGATCTTCAACAATTTGGAGAGGACATATCTACCTGACGTGTTGGAAAGAGTGCGGAAAAGGTCAAGGTCTTCAACACTCTGGAGAGGACATACCTATCTGAAGTGTTGGAAAGACTGGGGAAAAGGTCAAGGTCTTCAACACTCTGGAGAGGACATACCTACCTGACGTGTTGGAAAGAGTTGGGAAAGGTCAAGGTCTTCAACACTCTGGAGAGGACATGCCTACCTGACGTGTTGGAAAGGGTGGCTAAAAGGGCAAGGTCTTCAAAACTCTGAAGAGGACATACCTATCTGAAGTCTTGGAAAGAGTGGCTAAAAGGTCATGGTCTTCAACACTAAGGAGAGGACACACCTATCTAAAGTGTTGGAAAGACGGGGGAAAAGGTCAAGGTCTTCTACACTCTGGAGAGGACATACCTACCTGAAGTGTTGGAAAGAGTGGGGAAAAGGTCAAGGTCTTCAACACTCTGGAGAGGACATGCCTACCTGACGTGTTGGAAAGGGTGGCTAAAAGGTCAAGGTCTTCAAAACTCTGAAGAGGACATACCTATCTGAAGCCTTAGAAAGAGTGGCTAAAAAGTCAAGGTCTTCAACACTCTGGAGAGGACATACCTATCTGAAGTGTTGGAAAGAGTGGCTAAAAGGTCAAGTTCTTCTACACTCTGGAGAGGACATACCTATCTTAAGTCTTAGAAAGAATGGCTAAAAGGTCAAGGTCTTCAACACTCTTTTGAGAACATACCTATCTGATGTGTTGGAAAGTGTGGCAAAAAGTTCAAGGTCTTCAAAACTCTGGAGAGGATATACCTATCTGAAGTGTTGGAAAGAGTGCTAAAAGTTCAAGGTCTTAGCACTCTGGAGAGGACAAACCTTTCTGAAGTGTTGGAAAGAGTGGCTAATAGGTCAAGGTCTTCAACAATCTAGAGAGGACATATCTATCTGAAGTGTTGGAAAGACTGGGGAAAAGGTCAAGGTCTTCTACACTCTGGAGAGGACATACCTATCTGAAGTGTTGGAAAGAGTGGCTAATAGGTCAAGGTCTTCAACAATCTAGAGAGGACATATCTATCTGAAGTGTTGGAAAGACTGGGGAAAAGGTCAAGGTCTTCTACACTCTGGAGAGGACATACCTGTCTGAAGTGTTGGAAATACTGGGGAAAAGGTCAAGGTCTTAAATACTCTGGAGAGGACATACCTATCTGAAGACTTGGAAGGAGTGGGGAAAAGCTCAAGGTCTTTCATCACTCTGGAGAGGACATACCTACCTGAAGTGTTGGAAAGGGTGGCTAAAAGGTCAAGTTCTTCAAAACTCTGTAGAGGATATACATATCTGAAGTCTTAGAAAGAGTGGCTAAAGGATCACGGTCTTCAACACTCTGGAGAGGACATACCTACCTGAAGTGTTGGAAAGAGTGGCTAATAGGTCAAGGTCTTCAACAATCTAGAGAGGACATATCTATCTGAAGTGTTGGAAAGACTGGGGAAAAGGTCAAGGTCTTCTACACTCTGGAGAGGACATACCTATCTGAAGTGTTGGAAATACTGGGGAAAAGGTCAAGGTCTTAAATACTCTGGAGAGGACATACCTATCTGAAGACTTGGAAAGAGTGGGGAAAAGCTCAAGGTCTTTCATCACTCTGGAGAGGACATACCTACCTGAAGTGTTGGAAAGGGTGGCTAAAAGGTCAAGTTCTTCAAAACTCTGTAGAGGATATACATATCTGAAGTCTTAGAAAGAGTGGCTAATAGGTGAAGGTCTTCAAAACTCTGGAGAGGACATACCTTTCTGAAGTGTTGGAAAGAGTGGCTAAAAGGTCATGGTTTGCAACACTCTGGAGAGAACATACCTATCTGAAGTGTTGGAAAGACTGTGGAAAAGGTCAAGGTCTTCTACATACTGGAGAGGACATACCTATCTGAAGTGTTGGAAAGACTGGGGAAAAGGTCAAGGTCTTCAATACTCTGGAGAGGACATACCTATCTGAAGACTTGGAAAGAGTGGGGAAAAGCTCAAGATCTTTCATCACTCTGGAGAGGACATACCTACCTGAAGTGTTGGAAAGGGTGGCTAAAAGGTCACGGTATTCAACACTTTGGAGAGGACATACTGTTGTAAATGAATCTAGGACTCTAGTATAATTTTTGCCCAGACAAACACACGGTGGTTTGGAGCAGATAGACTAACTACTTGCCTGACGCCCTGCAGCCGCAAGTGCCGAAGGAAGCCGACCCTCCAGCTGACGCACTGAGAGATGCTGTCTTTTCTCCTGCCAAGAAATCCAGCTCCAGTGTTTCCAGGCTACCCTTGCGGGTTGCTGGGAAATCAAGTCCTGAGAGATACAAGACCTCCTTCATTCTAAACCAAGGTACGGAGCTGATTAGACCCTTAGAGAATTCTTGGACAGATTCTTGGCAGAGAAATACTGAACTTAAGCTAATCCTCACTTACTTCTTCCCTTGTACTAGACTTAGGTTAGGTACACCGGGGTAGGCGTTTTTTAGAAGCACCAGTTGAGTACTTTTAGTCAATTATTTTATCACTGTATGTATTTTATATGTTTTAGGCAACTTACGGCTTAGAAACCATATCATGCTTTTACAGTACTACTTTATAATACCTTTTGTATTATATGCCCTGTACTTTATAACCAGTCTTACGATTGTAGCAGTACACTTCTTATGCTTGAGAAAGAAGACTGTTCAATAAATACCTTTTATTGAAAATGCCCGTCTCTCTATTTTCTCAGCACCTCTGGTGAAATGAAGCATGCACGATTGACTGAGTAAAATAGCTATCTATTGTTTCCGCGACTCTAGAGATTGATTTCTTATTCTTGGGAAACAAAGTTGTCATGTTTATACCTTTGTCAGAAACGAATCCCTTCTTGTGAATTCGAGAAAGTTTCTAGTGACATCTGAGCTAGCTGTCTCTCACAATTAAGTCTAATATATACGATAGAGACCTAGTCGATCTCACTCCCACGTCTAAACTATAGTATATGTTATTCCAATGTGCAGAGGCTATTGAGAATGTAGGAACTACACTACATGGCGCCCAACCTTTGGTAAGGCGATAATGTAACGCTAGATACTAGGGTAACTAAGTCGTGCTTTTCACACAGACCCCTTTCTCCCGTAAAAACTCCAATAGACGTCTGGAGATGGTGAAAGCCTAATATCTGCCAAAACTGAGTAGAACAGAAAATCCTATCTATTAGTTTTTGGTTTGTTCAACGTTGAAGGATACATTGTTCCAAAATATTGTGCACCTAATCTTTGTTTCCTTGAAACTTGTTCTGCAAACTCTTCAGTCAACAAAATAATGAATAGTGACAAAGAATTAGCTGCAGCTGCAGCTCAAGCAGTTTTAGATTACAGAAATCTCCTAGAGAATGACCCAGATGCTATAATCATCCTGGTAAATGTAAGGAAAACTATAACTTACAAACTGATAAATAATGGAGTATCATCGAGAGGTGGTAAAGTATTCTTTGTTATAGAGGCACATAAGTACCGGCGGACAGAGGTATTCTATTCATGGATTCACTTTCTTCCAGCAGATGGAGGAACACACGAGTTTCACTACTACAAAGTAGAAGAACCTCCAACAGAATACGTTCCTTACGAGGACGTTGAAATTCCATTAACTCACCAAGAGCATCAGCTCTGGTTTAAAGGTGCCCTACAACATCAAAATCACATTACCAGGCTCGGTCCACTAGGTAGACCAGGAGCTACATGGCCGGTACTAGCAAGCTATACACCACATCATGACATAGAAAACATGACAGGTCGAGAACTGTTAGTGCAGCTGAAACAGTTAATTAAAATACATAGACAAATGGTTCAATATGTCATGCGGACCTTAATAGTCCAACCTGCTGTAAGGATTCCACAGCACACCCCTCACCAGGGGAACACAAACAAAATCGCACCACAGACTATACAATCAGTCATTGGTAAAATGCCTGCCAAAAGGGAGAACTTCCGTTTTGGTTTGCACCAAAAATTACTCAAATTTAGGCAGTATTCACTGATAGTACACCTCATGAGAAACACATAATTCTGACTATCTGTTTACTGATGGGTATTGCACCACATGTGGAGGACTGTGACACTTGGGGTACAGTCTTTGCTTCAATATACACAAAAACACATGGTGTTCCGTCTATGGCGGTAATATCAGATGTTCTGAGACAGATTCAAAATGAATACGGTCCAGAATTGGCCTTGAATCTAGGTATGAAATTACTGAAAGATTTCAAACAGGTCTCGGCTATACTATTAGCCAACATCAAAGATGAAGCAGCATCTATGGCAATCCGCCAAAAGCTAAAAGAAACAGACATAACAGACCAACCATATGAGCTTGCAAGAATTATTGAAAAATCATATGAGGAACTAGGTAGAGATAGTTTGGGTGGGAAACCATTAAAACCCCAACTAAATGAAAATCCTTAAAATGTTTTTATTAAAAATGATCTCACTACTCCTAAAACGAAGTGGGAAAACACTAAGCAAACACTTCCTAATGAGAAGCATTTGTAGTCCAGAGGAAGATCTCCCCAACGGGGAGATAGGTCTCCCCAACGGGAGCCCTCTGAAAAAAGGTATAACCTTAGAAATAGGGATACTTTAAGAAAACCTGATAGATATCAAGATACTGATACAAGTTCCTCTCGTACCTTTCAGACTTCCGCGCAGAAATCCGAGAGGAGAGGACGATCATAACAAAAACAGGAACTCATGAAGTCCAAAGAAGAACAGCACGTTCCAAAAAATAAGAAAACTCAATTCACCAAACAGAATGTAGCAAGTGTAAAGATCAGACATGCCGAGGATCTCGAGGGCACAACTCAAGAACGGGGAGTGGGCCCAGACAATGCTAGACAGCGCAACAGAAGTGACCATAGCTCGCAAGATCCTGATGGATCATCTGGAGACAGTGGACTTGAATGAATGCATTCAGTTTGAAACTGCCGACACCAGGGTTAGTGTACCCCACAAGTTATATGAAGTAACACTCCGAATGGAGGGGAACATAACTAAGAAAATAAAAGCACTCTTTTGGGAGAAGCTTTCTAAAGGTTATGACATTCTTCTAGCTGTACGAGACTGGCCACCTGAATTTGTCAGGGTGGGCCCATATGGCGAAGAGATAATTATGCCAGACTTCTCAAATCATATTCCTATTCATAAAACATACACCTATGCCAGAAAATGGGCTGTGGCCCAGGCTCGAGAATTATATAAAAATCATGTGGGATGGGATGAGGACTCTTCTCACCATAAAATCCAGTTAAAAAATCAACCTACTGCACAAAGGCAGTATCAAGTTAAGCAAGAAGCTAAAAAACAAATCAGGGAGATTTTAAATCAACTTGAATACCAAGGGGTGATTGAAACATGCACCTCATCAATGAACAACCCTTTGTTTCCTGTCTCCAAACCAGACAATTCATATCGTCTAGTTTTGGATTACAGACATCTAAACTCCTGTTGCAAAACATTTGCAGTACAAAATGCACATAGTGCAGCACTAATGAATAACATTGTGCGGAAAAAATATAAAACCACATTAGATATTTCAAATGGGTTTTTCTGTCAAAATATTGCACCTGAAAGCAGGCATTTGACCGGTTTCTCAATAATGGGGACAGACGACAATTTCGCCGTCTCCCCCAAGGATTCAAGAATAGTCCAGGGTTATTTTCAGCCAGAGTAACAGAGTTACTACAAATGTATGATTATGAGGCATTATCTTATGCCGATGACATCTATCTTACAGACAATGATTTGGACGTGCACATGAAAAGAGTGAACACCATAATACTCGGGTTTGCATCTGAAGGGTACAAATTAAATTTTAAGAAATCACGAATTTCCCACCTCAACGTCCTATTCTTAGGCTACGAATTATCAAGTGAAGGCAAAAGCCTGGCAGCCAACTTCCTAGAGAAATGTGCACCGCCGCAACCTCCAAAAACGCTGAAGAACTTACAATCAATTCTAGGTTTCCTGAATTTTGGAAGAAGTTATGTTCTAAACTATGCAGAAAGGGTTAAACCTCTCTACGAACTAATCAAACCTGATTTCAAAACAACAAATTGCACTCAAACACACACAGAAAGTTTGCGTTCAGTGCAAACAGACATGTTATCAAAAACACAATTAGAAACACGCGATAATAAGCGCAATCTTGTGATCCGAATAATCCCAGGGAGATGCTGATTCACATACCTGACCTTTAATGAAGGGGAAAAGGTACCAATAGCATACAAATCACACTTGTACACACAAGCGGAAATAAAATTCACCTCTACAGAAAATATTCTGACAGCGGCTCAAACTGCAGTAGCAAAAGGGAGAGCCCTCGCACAAAGTAAACACATAATGATCGTTACGCCTGTAGCAGCCTTAGAGGCAGTGACAAAAGCAAGCATTTCCGATGCTAAGGCTTTACATCCGAGATGGATACTATGGGTTAATTCTCTTGCTGCAGCAGACGTTGAATACGTTTTTGGCCCCTGCTTAAAGACACAAGAATTCCTACAATACGAATACGAATTCTGCTGACCAAGATTCTGCCTCTAGAACATTACGGATGTTTAATCTATACAGACGGATCAGCGCAGCCCGCAGTTGGGGGTAAACAAGCCTATAGTGCTGCCTGCGCGATTGTTAAACGCTGGCGCGAAGGTAAATTTAGACCTATGGTCACTAAAACTCAATCACTCGGAGACTGTACAGCTCAGCGAGCTGAACTACAGGCTTTCAAGATGGCGCTTGAAAATACTGATCGCGAATTTCCCACACTAATAGTGTGCGATTCGTACTACTGCGTTGAATCTTACAATGAGCACTTGCAGAACTGGGTTCGAAACGATTTCAAAAATGCAAAAGGTGGCACAATTAAGCATAAAATGCTTTGGGATCAAGTAGTTCTATTACCGAAAGAACTACAAAAGACTCACGTCATTCATACACTGAGTCATCAGCGTGATGGCGTTCACGTTGCAGGGAATTCATTGGCTGATGAAGCCGCGAAGGCAGCTGTGCAAACGGCTTCCGTAGCTACAATCGCTCGCTCGAAAGAAGTAATAGACGGTGAAACGTTACTAGCAGTAAAAGCCTCAATGGAAGGCAGCTATGCAGCGTTACCTCTAAACTATCCACTCGGTAATACATACATAATTGATGCAAACTCCGTTCCTTTTGCTCGAATCCCTGGAGTGGGGGACAGAGTAATTCGAAACAGGACTCAGAGAGCTGCTTTGGTACACAAAGCACATATGGTAGAGGGTCTGAGACATCGAGGGATCTTAGAATCTTTAATAGAACTAGAAGAGGTGTACTGGTGGGCCAGGGATGAGTGTCCAGGTTTACGAATTTGGAATCACCTGTGATACCTGTTACGGATATCATAGTTTTGAACACCACCAGATACCTGACTACAGTGTAGCCAGCCCAGTTCAGACACCATTGTTAGACAGCATTAGACTATCTACACGCAAACGTCATAATGGACGATTGCGCTCCCAAAACTACTAGGACAGGATTTATTTGGATGTGGCCCCAGCGCTCGGCTGACGCCAGAACTGTTATAAAGGATTTGTGAGTCTTTATTGGCACATACGCAATCGGCACGCTACACTCTGACCAGGGTCCTGCGTTTAGCTCTTGAGCTTACAAGGAGGCCATGGCTAGCTTGGGCGTTGCATTGCGGTATTCTAGTCCCTTCCATCCTGAGGGAATGTGGTAGTGGAAAGAAAAAACTGTGACATAAAGCAATCCTAACAGCTAAGGTTCGGGTGATGGGTGGGTCAAACATCTAATAAGTGTCCAACGTAGTCTTAATAATCTGCCAAGAAATTCTCTGGGTGGAATCACTCGTTATGAATTACTGTTTGCTACTAGAATGATAATCGAAGACCTCGATTGTCAAACTTCAGTGGTGGAACAAAAACCTTTTGATGTCAAAGATCGTTTGGCTGTTTTACAGGACCTAAATGAAACAAGAAGAAGTCTGAGTAACACGATACAGAAGCCAACAACCACTGAAGAAAAATCACTTGTCCGAGCAAGACCTGTCTGGATTCCAAAGATTGGGGATCTAGTCAGGGAAAAGATCGCGGTAAAAAAGGAATTTGGGCATTCTTACAGAAAAGCAGTACCTATCTTAGCTATCCAAGGAACAAGATCAGTAGTACTACCGCCCCTTGCTGGTAAAAGGGAGAATAGAGTTGTGTCCATCGACCTGATCAAACCACATATGTGGCCGATAATAAGTAGTATGCCCAGTGGACTCCCAAGAAGTAGCAAAGATTCTTAACAAACCTGATGCAATTCCAACAATTGACAGAACTGCCTCTGGCTACTTCATCAACTTTGATACCTTCCCTGACGATCCCAGTGAACCTGAAGCAACGCCAGCAAATAAAACTTTCAAAGAAAAAATAACAGAACTCTTTCATCAACTTGAGAAAACATATCTGGTTTCACCATGGTCTGAGTTTTGGATTGTGTTAGGTGTACTTTTTCTCCTGCTTTGGCTCATGCTTGTGTTAAGTTTGGGAAGGATGATAGATGGAAAATACAGTACAATGGACACAGCAAGTAAGAAAATCAACTTTGTCCTAAAACCTCACAAATCATCTCATCGTGAAAAAAGAGACCTGTCATCAGTGAACATCATAGCCGTTCCTATACATAGTAGTATAGCATGGGACAGAACTGATTATGACATCTGTGGCCCGGTGGAGCTACTGAATATTCTACACCAGTTCGAGGTCTCTTTGAGTGACTTTGTCTCACCCAGCTAATTTTCTGATGATTGGGATTTTGAAACTATTAATAACATGATGACAGATTTAGAAATGTCAGCTAAATACAGAACATTAATACTTAGACGGTTCATCAGATTATTAACAAATGTATTGCTTTAATCATTATGGTCGCCATTATTTGCATAAATCTGCAAGCCCTAGGAATGTTTTTACTTACAATCAATGGGAACATTGTCCAACACTGCCAAAAGGCAGCTCGAAAACATTTTATGAAAAGTTTCCGTACTTCACAGAGTTTAACGTTACAAATCCAGAAACGTTTCATTTAAAAAATATAAATAAGACAGGAATGAAAACAATGTTGACCAATACTAAACAAATTTATTCTGCAAACTTGTATGCTCAGCTGTCTACATTAGGTTTTGACTTTTGGAAAGACAACATTGAGCCAACAACTGACTGGGGCACAAAAGACTGGCAGGTGCAAGGTTTAGAAGCCCTATTCAGAGCCTGCATTATACCAGAACAAATAATATTTTTAAATGACACTGTTCAACAAACTTCTTGTCTTGGCCTGGCTACGATAAAAGATTTAAACAAACCGTCTATACCTAAGCCCACATCTGACAGTGATGATACTACAAAAGAGGAGGTAGACGTACCCTATATTTTAAAACAAAACAGAACTAATCCTGATTGGAAAAAAAGGTTAATCTGGTCCACAGACACGAATACCTGTCAAGATAGATTCCTGAACAAAACACAAGGGTTCACAGTGAATAGGCCAGATCCAAGATATTCCCAGAGACAACATCCAGGGATAGTAACTACTTACAGTGTAGGAAAGCTCTGCCTTGAGTGGCTACAGAAATCTACACTTCCAGAAATCAAACAACACTTATCTTTACTTAAAGAAGGCAATGATTTGCAAGATTTCTTAATGGGGCCTCGCAAACCACGTTAAAAACGTTTTATATACGCCGGTATATACGCTGCGTACAACGAAGCTTGGAAAATAACGCAAATAGAAACTGCAGAAAGAATACGAGAAATTGATCGTATTAATTTAGAGAAAGCACTCTCTGTAGTGGACAATAGGTTAACGACTCTGTCCTCCAGAATATATTCTTTGGACAGCATTATATCCTCTGCAATTGAATTAAAAGAGCAGGACTTGCTAATGTTACAACATGGCCAATCTCAATTATGTTCTATAATGCTGCTAGGGTGGATGTTATAAAATCTCCATTCAGGCTACGTGCCATGGCGTCTAATCAACACCACATCATTATTTTCTGTGTTTAACCTTACAGATAAACAAATCTCTTTAGCACAAAAAGGAGCAGACTATACAGTGCTGAGCATTGAAAAACTGGAAAGATTACCATTGACAGTTTCTGAGAAGCCTGTCATTGAATAGATAATACATGGCACCATCACGATACCAGTGACAATTTTCCAATTTCAGTATTGTCTACAGTATATACCAGCGGGCTTGTATGAAAGGTTGGGTAAAGAATACATTAAGTCGACCTTGACTTTACCATACACACACAAATGTTGGAATGAGGGAAAGGAGGTATTCCTTAGTGGTAAAAATTGTAAGAACTCACTACGTGGTACACTTTTGTGCCAAGGTATTAATTTACATGGAGCCTGCAAAGGTTCTGCAAATAACCTCTCTTGCCACCTCCACGGTACACCCTCCGCAGTGATAGAACCAATTTTCAGGCAGCTATCCAATGGCAGTTACGTTATGCTCAACGACCACAGCTGTTGTGGCATGTTGCCAGGAAAAGCGTATCTAGTCAATGTCTCGTCCATGGTCACTTGTTGTATGCAGGTATTGTATCCAACGCACAAGACAGACAGGGGGACGGCATTATGGCCTTCATTGAAGATCTCTTCTATACAAATTGATACTTTAAGCAGAATGAAAGTCATTCTTTTACAAAAAACTGTGGCACTGACCTCGTCTAGAGAAACGTATGATCTGCAAGTTGCAAGGACTTCTGCAGAGAGACGTGCATTATTATCAACAAACTGCCCAGTACATTTCGCAGAAATGTTAAGTCAAATCTTAAATATGTCTGATACCAGTGGCATCGCACATGTATTTAAGACGATTTTTTCGGGACTGTTAACACCATTTACAGCAATCCTCTGCATTTTTCCAAATTTCGTGCACTCTGTGTTCGGCGGCCTACCTCTCATCTTGGGACTCGTAGCAGGAACTCTGTTTTTATTCCTTCTGCTCCGATATGGCAAGTCCGGTCACCAGCGACACCAGACTACCATGGAACAATGCCTCCTTGCCATGAGGTATTGTGAGAGAATTTCACAGATTCTTGTCTTGGCTCGTTTAAGAGATCTGAACACAACTTGGTTTCTATCGTTCAGACCAATCTGGCAAGATTGCATCTTACCTGTTCTGTGATGCCTGCTTTGCGAAGAGGAATGCGTGTTGGACATTTGTCTTACACTACCATCAGTCCTGCCATCGGATGTTGACGCTTTGCTAGGTCCAGTAACGACTCATGCATCGTTTTGCCCCCAACGGCTGCCCATTCTGATGACGGCATTCATTGAGGTCTCACCGGCAAGTCTAACTGAGGGTGAGATACGAGACACTACAGGCACACAGGTACCACCTACTGCGGACATTACTAATGCATCAAACGCTGATGGTGATGATCCTCATCTATGCACATTCGACCGGGTAACTGAAGTGGATCCACTTTCACCTACTACGGTAGACGGTTTCTTTGCCAGCCTAGATAATCTGATGTTTTCTCCTGACTCCGAGAATAACTTTTGATTCATGCACACGGCGTTCCCTGAACTCTGAAATTCGGCCTTCATTTTTCAAAACAAGCCATCTACCAATTTGAACTTTTTTCCAAAATAGAACTTTTGGCACATAGTAATCTGCTTAAAGTAGAACTATTCTTAGAGAACAAGATTTTTTATTTTTTATACCTCCAAAATAACAATATTTGGCCTGATCATCAGAATAAAAACGGTTTAGATATCATGCATATGGATGGTCTCGGAAATAAAAAACGTTTCATTTATGTAATTTTGTATTTTACAAATGATAGAATGTATGCTATGCTTCATGTCTATAGAGAACTGTTTGTTCTATACTTGTTACATTTAAACAAGCCTTTTTCAAATGCAATTTTTATGTTGTATTTGGGTTGGGATTATAAACACTAGCTTTAGATATGTTCAGTGCTTCTACGTTTAGTTTTATTGAACTTAAAATCATGGAGTGGGTGTTGTAAATGTATCTAGGACTCTAGTGTAATTTTTCCCGATTCATGACCTTAAATAGGTATAGATTGTTTGATCCTTATATAGGCATAGAAATCATTACCATATTTAGACTGAGCCTATGCAGCCCAAATACGGCATGGCTACTTCCACTAAGTTCCAAGAATCAACAACGATTTCTTAGAGAAACCTGACTTCAGAAGCTAGGGACTTCCCTTGCCTGAATACTAATTTATCTAGGAAATCATGGAGTTTTCGAAGAACTGATTCTTTGATGAAGTTATTAAGTCCAATCATACGTCAAACTCGGCACCTTCAAAGTATAAATATGCCTACACTTGCCCAGACAAACACACAGTGGTTTGGAGCAGATCGACTAACTAAAAGTCGCGCTGATTACGAGCGCGCACAGAGAACTCCACACTCCTGAGGCGGAAAGCCTGGAGAATTGCTGCCACTGTTTTAATACTTGCAATTGTGTAACATTGTATTTTTATAATCACCTTTCCCCCCTCGCACTCGATCTGGTGACAGGGCACCTCCTGAGATTACCGTGCAGCGGATTTTAGAGCTGACGCGGGGCTCTCTTCCTTTTGCCGCCATCTCCCTGGGACCGCACTAGCCACGCCCACGACTGCTAGGCCACACCCCCATCTCTCTTATAACCATGTGCCTCGCAAGGACGTACAGCGGGCGTGCCGTTTGCGTGCCGAAGGCGCGCCTAAGGCAAGCCCGTCTGCGCCCGTCCGCGCCTGGCCGGGCCCAGGGACTAGGCAGAATGGAGAAATTAACAGGTACACCTCCCTTGAACTCCACTCTCTGCAACACTCCGGCCCCCACTATCTTGACCCTGCCATACGCACCTGCTTAAAGGCTAACAACATCTATCCTCTCCACCTAATGCAGGAAAACTCTAATGCCACACCTCAAAGCTCTAATTCCACCAGTTCTACTCTAATCCCAAATGTCTTGACCCTACGCTGTCTATACATTAACACCAGATCTCTGGTTAAACATCCACTAGACATCTTTTTATTGCTTAAATCAGACAGATCAGATATGTTATTCATCTCTGAAACCTGGCTCACAGCGGACTCCCTACCGGACATTCTTACAGCTTTACCGTCTGACTATTATATCCTGTTAGCAAACAGAGAATCAGGAAAACATGGGGGTGGCGTTGCTGCCATCATTCATAAAGATCACACGTTTACCACTCTACCCTCCTTGGACCTCCAAGACACGGAAAACCTAGTAATTAAATTTGTCTCAGACAAGGGAACTATGGTGCCGGTATTGATTTATCGCCCACCCAAATCGATGCCTACATTCCCAGTCTCTTTGACTGAACAAATGGCCAGTCTAGCCGTCAATTATGAAAAAGTCATATTGATTGGGATTTAAATTATTGGTATAATGACCCGGAAGCAGGACCCCAGGCCACAGAACTCTTTGAGCTTCTCTCCCACATAAACTTTTCTCAATCAGTCCTGACTTCCACCCATGAAAAGGGACACATTCTGGACCAGATTTGGTCACGCAATGTCCCACTATCCACCCCGACAACAATACCTTGCATATGGTCTGATCATTACCTACTGCGATTCTCCATCTTCTCTCACGGCCACTCCAAGGCTCCCATCTCCATGGGGGGGCTAGTAAGGAAATGGGGCTCACTAAATAATCAAGATTTCCTGTCTACTCTGGCCAATTCTCTCCCAACACCTTCCCCAGACATTAATCTTATGGACAAAGATCTCACTGAATGGCTCCTGGCGGCCTGCAACGAGCACGTTCCGTTAACCAAGTTCTCACGTGCTCGTCGCATGGAAGCCCATAGGTGGTTCACCGCAGACCTAAAAAATCAAAAACTAAAACTGCGCCAATTGGAAAGAAAATGGAGACACGGATACTCTGACGGAGATAGATCCTCATACATATCTGCCCGCGGTAAGTATAAGAACTCCATCTTATCAGCTAAGGTAGCTTTCTTCTCTGAAAAAATCTCCAACGCCCAAAACAAATCCAGAGAAATTTTTAGGGTCGTAAATGACCTATGTAATGATGTCAGAACCTCCCCCTCTCAACCTCCCACTCAAATCATGTGTAATCAGCTCAATGACTTCTTTAAGGATAAGTTTGCCATTATAAGAGACAGTCTCCAGCCCTGTTCGGCCATTACAGACAGAATGGACATCTGCAGAAACCTCTACGAACTTGAGGCTATCCCTCTCATAGACCAATCGAGGTTAGTTGAGCTGTTGAACCGCGTAAAGTCTGGGTCCCCCAACGATCCTTGTCCGCCGCATATATTAAAGGAAGTCTACTTAACACTACCCCGAGGAATACGTTCCCATTTGAACGAATCCCTATTACAGGGAATAGTCCCCAACTCGTTCAATAACGCCACGCTGGTCCCATTAATTAAAAAACCTGGTGCCGACCCTTCTAACTTAGCGAATTACCGGCCCATATCCCTCCTCCCTTTCGGTGCAAAGATTCTAGAAGCCCATGTGGCCAGCTGTATCTCTAATTTTATAGAGACATCTGACTACCTGGAGCCCAACCAAGCCGGCTTTCGCCAGGCGCACTCTACCGAGACGGTGATCCTAGCGGTCCTTGACACTTTGAGAGCTAATGCCGATAAGGGCATACATCAGGCCTTGGTGCTCCTGGACTTGTCGGCAGCGTTCGACACGGTGGATCATACCATCTGGTTGCACCGTGTCGAACAGGCCGGCCTATGAGGCGCGGCCCTCGGATGGGTTAAGTCCTTTCTGAACGACCGATCCCAGGCAGTCAAGCTCGAGAACTTCACAGCGCCCAAACTTGCCACTACCTGCGGCGTTCCGCAGGGCTCATCATTATCCCCCTCCTGTTTAATCTATACCTTAAACCGCTGTTGCACTCTTAAAAAACAGGAAGGTCACAATCTATAATTATGCGGATGACCTGCAGCTCATATTCCCATTAAACTCCACAGACTCTATTGAGGAATTTCAGGCCACTATGCTGCATATTCAAGGGTGGATGGAGATGAACCATTTAAAACTCAATCCTGGAAAGACTGAGCTGGTACTCCCAGGCAAAAGTGCAACCAGCTGGGGCCCTCATTTTTGGCCGCCTTCAATGGGTTCTTCTCCGTCTCCCTCCTCTTCGGTAAAAAGTCTCGGGATCACTATTAATTCCGATCTATCACTGAAAAGTCAGGTGGGAACAGTGATATCTTCATGCTTTTTTCAGCTATGGAAGATTAAGAAAATTGCTCATTTTCTCACGCACTCTGCCCTCATTCAGGTGGTAATTGCCTTAGTCCTTTCCCGTTTAGATTTCTCCAACTCTATTTATTTAGGCCTTCCCCTGGCTCTTTCTAAACGCCTGCAGATTGTGCAAAATCAGGCGGCCAGACTCATGTTTAAATGTAACGGCAGGAGTTCGGCGAAACCATTGTTAGCCACTTTTCACTGGCTGCCTATAGCCCAACGGGTAACCTTCAAAGTAGGCTGTCTGGCCTTCAAGGCTCTTCATGGTAAAAGCCCTAAGTTTATTAATCATCTCATAAACAAACATGAACCGACTCGCAATCTCCGTTCTGCCCATCTGTCCTTCCTTACCTTGACCCTCTTCAAAAAGAAACGCATTGGCGGCTGCCGATTTGCTTACCTGGCCCCAAAGATCTGGAACCTGTTCCCCTTGTCCCTCCGGAGTTGCACCGATCTAATGGAATTCAGGGGAGCACTGAAAACCTGGTTGTTCAAGCAAGCGCACGATTAAATCACTGTTTACCATCTTTTGCTTCTCTAGCTCCATGAAACCTCCGGGTGCTCGTGCGCTCTACAAAAATCGAATAACATAACATAACATAACTACTTGCCTGACGCCCTGCAGCCGCAAGTGCCGAAGGAAGCCGACCCTCCAGCTGACGTACTGAGAGACGCTGTCTTTTCTCCTGCCGAGAAATCCAGCTCCAGTGTTGCCAGGCTATCCTTGCGGGTTGCTGGGAAATCGAGTCCTTAGAGAGAGATACAAGACCTCCATTCTAAACCAAGGTACGGAGCTGATTAGACCCTTAGAGAATTCTTGGACATATTCTTGGCAGAGAAATACTAAACTTTAGCTACTCCTCACTTACTTCTTCCCTTGTACTAGACTTAGGTTAGGTACACCGGGGTAGGCGTATTTTAGAAGCACCAGTCGAGTACTTTTAGTCAATTATTTTATCACTGTATGTATTTTATATGTTTTAGGCAACTTATGGATTAGAAACCATATCATGCTTTTAAAGTACTACTTTATAATACTTTTTGTATTATATGCGCTGTACTTTATAACCAGTATTACGATTGTAGCAGTACACTTCTTATGCTTGAGAAAGAAGTCTGTTCAATAAATACCTTTTATTGAAAAACGCCCGTCTATTTTCTCAGCACCTCTGGTGAAACGAAGCATGCAGGATTGACTGAGTAAAATAGCTATCTCTTGTTTCCGCGACTCTAGAGATTGATTTCTTATTCTTGGGCACCAAAGTTGTCATGTTTATACGGTTGTCAGAAACGAATCACTTCTTGTGAATTCGAGAAAGTTTCTAGTGACCTCTGAGCTAGCAGGCACTTTCAATTAAGTCTAATATATACGATAGAGACCTAGTCGACCTCAGTCCTACGTCTAAACTATAGTATATGTTATTCCAATGCGCAGAGCCTATTGGGAATATAGGAACTACACTACAATACCTATCTGAAGTCTTAGAAATAGTGTGGAAAAGGTCAAGGTCTTCTACACTCTCGAGACGATATACCTATCTGAAGGGTTGGAAAGACTGGGGAAAAGTTCATGGTCTTCTACACTCATGAGAGGACATACTTACCTGACTGTTGGAAAGGGTGGCTAAAAGGTCAAGGTCTTCAAAACTCTGGAGAGGATATACCTATCTGAAGTCTTAGAAAGAGTGGCTAAAAGGTCAAGATCTTCAACACTCTGGAGAGGACATACCTATCTGATGTTTTGGAAAGAGTGGCTAAAAGGTCAAGGTCTTCAGCACTCTGGAGAGGACATACCTACATGAAGTGTTGGAAAGAATGGGGAAAAGGTTAAGGTCTTCAACACTATGGAGAGTACATACCTATCTGAAGTTTTGGAAAGAGTGGCTAAAGGGTCAGGGTCTATAACACTCTGGAGAGGACATACCTATTTGAATTGCTAGAAAGAGTGGCTAAAAGGTCAAGGTCTTAAACACTCTGGAGAGGACATACCTACCTGAAGTGTTAGAAAGAGTGGCTAAAAGGTCAAGGTCTTCAACACTCTGGAGAGGACATACCTATCCGTAGTGGTAAAAAGACTGGGGAAAAGGTCAAGGTCTAATACACTCTGGAGAGGACATACCTACCTGACATGTTGGAAAGGGTGGCTAAAATGTCATCGTCTTCAAAACCCTGGAGAGGATATACCATTCTGAAGTCTTAGAAAGAGTGGCTAAAAGGTCAAGGTCTTCAACACTCTGGAGAGGACATACCTAGCAGAAGTGTTGGAAAGAGTGGCTAAAAGGTCAAGGTCTTCAACACTCTGGAGAGGACATAGCTACCTGAAGTGTTAGAAAGAGTGGCTAAAAGGTCAAGGTCTTCAACAATGTGGAGAGGACATATCTACCTGAAGTGTTGGAAAGGGTGGCTAAAAAGTCAAGGTTTTCAAAACTCAGGAGAGGATATACCTATCCGAAGTGGTAAAAAGACTGGGGAAAAGGTCAAGGTCTAATACTCTCTGGAGAGGACATACCTCTGACATATTGGAAAGGGTGGCTAAAATGTCATCGTCTTCAAAACTCTGGAGAGGATATACCATTCTGAAGTCTTAGAAAGAGTGGCTAAGAGGTCAAGGTCTTCAACACTCTGGAGAGGACATATCTTTATGAAGTGTTGGAACGAGTGGCTAAAGGATCAAGGTTTTCAACACTCTGGAGAGGGCATACCTATCTGAAGTCTTAGAAAGAGTGGCTAAAAGGTCAAGGTCTTGAACACTCTGGAGAGAACATACTTATCTGAAGTCTTAGAAAGAGTGTGGAAAAGGTCAAGGACTCCTACACTCTTTTGAGGACATACCTACCTGACGTGTTGGAAAGGGTGGCTAAAAGGTCAAGGTCTTCAAAACACTGGAGAGGACATACCTATCTAAAGTCTTAGAAAGAGTGGCTAAAAGTTCAAGGTCTTAACACTCTGGAGAGGACATACCTATCTGAAGTGCTGGAAAGAGTGGGTAAAAGGTCAAGGTCTTCAAAACTCTGGAGAGGGCATACCTACCTGAAGTGTTGGAAAGAGTGACTAAAGAATCAAGGTTTTCAACACTCTGGACATGACATACCTACCTGAAGTGTTGGAAAGAGTGGCTAAAAGGTCAAGGTCTTCAAAACTCTGGAGAGGGCATACCTACCTGAAGTGTTGGAAAGAGTGGCTAAAAGGTCAAGGTCTTCAACACTCTGGATCAATCAATCAATCAGTATATTTGTAAAGCGCACTACTTACCCGTGAGGGTCTCAAGGCGCTGGGGGGGGGGGGAAGCTGCTACAGCTCGAATAGCGAGGTCTTGAGAAGTCTTCTAAAGGTTAGCAGGCCTGGGTCTGCCGCATGAGGGTGGGGAGGGTTTTGCAGGTCTTGGCGGCGAGCTGGGAGAACGATCTGCCACCGGAGGTCACTCTCCAAATGCAGGGGACAGTGGAAAGGGCGAGGTCGGCAGAGCGGAGCTGGCGGTTGGGGGTGTAGAAGCTTAGTCGTCTGTTGAGGTATGCTGGTTCGGTGTTGTGGAGTGCGCTGTGTGCGTGGGTGAGGAGATTGAAGGAGATCCTTTTGCTGACGGGGAGCCAGTGCAAGTCTCTCAGGTGGGGTGTGATGTGGCTGCGCGAGGGATGTCAAGGATCAGGCGAGCAGAGGCGTTTTGAATGTGCTGGAGTTATTTCAGAAGTTTGGCCGAGGCTCCGGCGTAGAGGGCGTATCTGTAGTCCAACCTGGTGCTGACGAGGACATGGGTGACCGTTCTTCTTGTTTCTGGTGGGATCCACCTGTAGATCCAGCGGAGCTTGTGGAGGGTGTTGTAGCAGGAGGATGAGATGGCGTTGACCTGCTTTGTCATGGAGTGAGTAGAGTTGAGGATAAAACCTAGGTTCCGTCCGTGGTCGGTGGGTGTTGGGGCTGTTCCCAGTGTGGTCGGCCTCCAGTAGTCATACCAGGTCGAGAGGGTGGAGCCGAGGATGAGGACTTCCGTCTTGTCCGGGTTCAGCTTCAGTCAGAGGTTTTTCATCCACTCAGCGAGTGGATAAAGAGGACATACCTACCTGGAGTATTAAGAAAGAGTTGGTGAAAGGTCATCGTCTTCAACACTCTGGAGAGGACACACCTATCTTAAGTGTTGGAAAGAGTGGCTAAAAGGTCAAGGTCTTCAACACTCTGGAGAGGACATACCTACCTGAAATCTTGGTAAGAGTGACTAAAAGGTCACGGTCTTCAACACTCTAGAGAGGACATACCTATCTGAAGTCTTGGAAAGAGCGGCTAAAAGGTCAAGGTCTTCAACACTATGGAGAGGACATGCCTACCTGACGTGTTGGAAAGGGTGGCTAAAAGGTCAAGATCTTCAAAACTCTGAAGAGGACATACCTATCTGAAGCCTTAGGAAGAGTGGCTAAAATGTCAAAGTCTTCAACACTCTGGAGAAGACATACCTACCTGACGTGTTGGAAAGAGTGGCTAAAAGGTCAAGGTCTTCAACACTCTGGAGAGGACATACCTATCTGAAGTCTTAGAAAGAGTGTGGAAAAGGTCAAGGTCTCCTACACTCTTTTGAGGACATACCTACCTGGCGTGTTGGAAAGTGTGGCTAAAAGGTCAAGGTCTTAAAAACTCTGGAGATGACATACCTATCTGAAGTCTTAGAAAGAGTGCTAAAAGTTCAAGGTCTTAGCACTCTGGAGAGGACATACCTAGCTGAAGTGTTGGAAAGAGTGGCTAAAAGGTCAAGGTCTTCAACACTCTGGAGAGGACATACCTATCTGAAGTCTTAGAAAGAGTGTGGAAAAGGTCAAGGTCTCCTACACTCTTTTGAGGACATACCTACCTGACGTGGTGGAAAGTGTGGCTAAAAGGTCAAGGTCTTAAAACCTCTGGAGATGACATACCTATCTGAAGTCTTAGAAAGAGTGCTAAAAGTTCAAGGTCTTCAACACTCTGGAGATGACATATCTATCTGAAGTCTTAGAAAGAGTGCTAAAAGTTCAAGGTCTTAGCACTCTGGAGAGGACATATTTATCTGAAGTGTTGGAAAGGGTTGCTAAAAGGTCAAGGTCTTCAAAACTCTGTAGAGGATTTACATATCTGAAGTCTTAGAAAGAGTGGCTAAAAGTTCAAGGTCTTAGCACTCTGGAGAGGACATACCTTTCTGAAGTGTTGGAAAGAGTGGCTAAAAGGTCAAGGTCTTCAACACTCTGGAGAGGACATACCTATCTGAAGTGTTGGAAAGACTGTGGAAAAGGTCAAGGTCTTCTACATACTGGAGAGGACATACCTATCTGAAGTGTTGGAAAGACTGGAGGAAAGGTCAAGGTCTTCAATACTCTGGAGAGGACATACCTATCTGAAGACTTGGAAAGAGTGGGGAAAAGATCAAGGTCTTTCATCACTCTGGAGAGGACATACCTACCTGGTGGAGTAGTGTGGCTCACTGGTTAGAGGCGGCAGGCCTGAGAGCAGAAGTCAGCCCGGGACCAGGGTTCAATTCCCGACGCGGCAGGGTCGTGGACCTTGGTCAGCGGACTCGATAATTCTCGCTTCGGTGCTTACTCTAATCAGGGGTTCCACTCGGCAACTCTGGGCATTAGCTTGCCTAATCTCCACAACGGCCCCACCAATTCCGGGGATGCCTGGCTCCACCTTGGGGACTCCCAGCAAGGGACCATCCCACAGGGAAAGCCAGGACGGGTTCCCCAGAGTTATACAGCGCCGGGACGCCCCGTTGCTGGGGCAGCTGTGCGCTTTACAAGTATACCACATTTACATTTACATTTACATTTACCTGAAGTGTTGGAAAGGGTGGCTAAAAGGTCACGGTATTCAACACTTTGGAGAGGACATACTGTTGTAAATGAATCTAGGACTCTAGTATAATTTTTGCCCAGACAAACACACAGTGGTTTGGAGCAGATCGACTAACTACTTGCCTGACGCCCTTCAGCCGCAAGTGCCAAAGGAAGCCGACCCTCCAGCTGACGCACTGAGAGACGCTGTCTTTTCTCCTGCCAAGAAATCCAGCTCCAGTGTTTCGAGGCTACCCTTGCGGGTTGCTGGGAAATCAAGTCCTGAGAGATACAAGACCTCCTTCATTCTAAACCAAGGTACGGAGCTGACTAGACCCTTAGAGAATTCTTGGACAGATTCTTGGCAGAGAAATACTAAACTTAAGCTAATCCTCACTTACTTCTTCCCTTGTACTAGACATAGGTTAGGTACACCGCTGTAGGCGTATTTTAGAAGCACCAGTTGAGTACTTTTAGTCAATTATTCTATCACTGTATGTATTTTATATGTTTTAGGCAACTTATGGCTTAGAAACCACATCATGCTATTACAGTACTACTTTATAATACTTTTTGTATAATATGCCTGTACTTTATAACCAGTCTTACGATTGTAGCAGTACACTTCTTATGCTTGAGAAAGAAGACTGTTCAATAAATACCTTTTATTGAAAATGCCCGTCTCTCTATTTTCTCAGCACCTCTGGTGAAACGAAGCATGCACGATTGACTGAGTAAAATAGCTATCTATTGTTTCCGCGACTCTAGAGATTGATTTCTTATTCTTGGGATCAAAGTTGTCATGTTTATACAGTTGTCAGAAACTAATCCCTTCTTGTGAATTCGAGAAAGTTTCTAGTGACATATGAGCCAGCTGTCTCTCACAATTAAGTCTAATATATATACGATAGAGACCTAGTCGATCTCCCTCCTACGTCTAAACTATAGTATATGTTATTCCAATGCGCAGAGCCTATTGAGAATATAGGAACTACACTACATGGCGCCCAACCTTTAGTAAGGCGATAATGTAACGCTAGATACTAGGGTAACTCAGTCGTGCTTTTCACACAGACCCCTTTCTCCCGTAAAAACTCCAATAGACGTCTGGAGTGGGTGAAAGGCTTATATCCGCCAAAACTGAGTAGGACGGAAAATCCTATCTATTATTTTTTTGTTTGTTCAACGTTGAAGGATACATTGTTCCAAAATATTGTGCACCTAATCTTTGTTTCCTTGAAACTTGTTCTGCGCGATCCAAGGAAGCAAGATGGCGGATTGTAGCCGCCACTGAGAGGTCACTCCCGTCCGAGCTCCGCACTTCGAGAGACACTGGCGGTTGTCATTGATGAGAGATACGACTAGAGTGCTATGAGGCATAAAGAAAGAACCTGAGATACTAGGGCGTACCAGGGCTCCCGGGATCAATGGTTGACGACTTCATCGTTCTAATTGCTACAACCCCGGGTGATGTGAAGTGACGTCGGGTTGGGCTGAGCCGAGCCGAGCGGTGCTGCTGCCGCGCTGCTGGCCGAGTTTCCGACCGAGTGTGCTGTATTCTGCTCCGCTCCGCTGTTCTCCGCTCCACAGCTACAGACGGAGGCTGCGCAGGTACTTTGCATCTCTTTCCTGCATCTCTTTCCTGCGCCTCTCTGTACACACACAGAGGGGGCGAAACGTACAAGCGCAGTAGCGGATTCAGCGGATTCCGCGGAGGAGCTTGTACTCGGCTTGTATTCGGCCACGGACTCAGCTTCAGCAAGGCTGCTCGTCAGGGTTTTTTTTTTGTGTATACCTCCCGTTTACTGGGAGCTGCTTTCTGGACTGCTGCAGTTAAAACGAATACACGCAACAGGCAACAGGCAACCAAGCAGCTGAGCTGAGTAGCTGGGTGGAGTAGCTGTGGTGAGTTGCCGAAACTTACTAAACTTACTATTAACAAGGACTCGCTGTAGAGGAGAGAGGTGGAGGAGAGGTGATGGGAGAGAGGAGAGAGGAGAGAGGTTTAAAGGCACTGTATACTTGTACACTTGTTTGCGGAATAACGAAAGAGCAGCACCAATGACGCGGAAAAACCCAGTGCGACAGAACCGAGCTGGGAGAGGTGCTCCCTCAGGAGAAAGTGCGGAAGAAGGGTCCGCTCTGGCGTTCAAAATGCTTAAACCAATTTCACCTGCAGTAGTTGCGAGGACCCCCCGGCGTGCTGTAAATGCTCCTGAAGTTCCCGGGGAGGCTAATGCTGGTAAGCCGCAACCTACTCCTCCGCACCCTCTTTTTCTCTCTGAACCTTCTAAGGATGGTATTCTCTCACCAGCTCCAAATGATAAGGATAAAAGCAAAAATAAAAACGTAATTGCCGGGATTGTTTTGACGAAAACTATGGGCTTAGAAGCCAATAGGTGCCGTGTCTCTGCTACAGAAATAGAAACTGGGGTCGATAAACTTATGGAGGTGGCTGACCCTAGTAAGAGCCCGGATTTGGAGACTGAGGGGTCCCCGAAGCATATGGAAACACCGGAGGGTACAGTGGAGGGTACAGTGGAGCTAAAGGGGGTAAAGGGGGTAAATGAAATGTTGGTGATACAGGAGGATATACCTGAGGAGGAGCCTGAAATATCCCTTATATATGCTGCCCCTCTAACTCCAACCCCATCTCCAGCTTTATCTCCACAATCTTATTCACCCATCCACCCTATTCAATCTGACAAAGACACTAACGCAGGGTCAATTAAAGAACTTACTCCGGCAAGGGTAGAGATGGGGACTACGGTAGCAGTAGCAGCAACTGCTTCTGCTTCTGCTTCAGTTCTTGCTCCTATGGAAACAACACCTGAAAATACTGGCATCTCCATGCCAGCACCAGCACTAGCACTTACACTAGCACCGCCCTCGTCATTAGATCAGAGCCTAGGTGAGCAGAGAACAGATGGAAAAAGTGCTACGGTGCTAGAAAAGGCGCTAGAAAAGATGTTGGATGATGATAATGACTCTAACGATGATTTAGAGTATGAGGAGCTCCCCGATGACGAAGGAGGGTTCGAAAAGCGAGACCATGCTATACTCGATGTCAAAGACAAAAAATCCTCTGGCTTTAAGAAGGGCAGGAGGATAAAATCTAAAGCAAAGAAAGGGGACAGAAAACTGAAACCTATAATGGTAGCTTCTACATTAGTACCAATAAATACAGCAGGGAAATTCATCGGAGACCAAACACCTTTGCTTAAGTGGATGCAACCTCGCAAGGCCATTAAGAATACTGTTCTGGGCGCTTCAGGAATTATTCCCACTACTCCCATAGAAGGGTGTACTTTAAAAAATCTACAAAATTCTCCCGTAAAAAATGGGGTTTTGATCAATCAAGAGCAAGATAAAAATTTAAATCCAGAGTCAGTGGTGGTAATTCCAAGGACAACCCCTGATAATATTATGCCATTTTTTGGTGATACTCAAACAAATCGTATGGATAAATCACCGGTTATTACTGCTTCAGGCGGCAAGGCCCTTCCTTTGCAACTGGCAACATCCTCTCATTCTCCTAATGCATCTTCTGATACTTCTTCCTTGGATTTAATTTTAAAAACTTTATTGATACATCGTCAAGAGTCTCAACAACATTTTCTCCAATTAAGAGAAGACAATAGTAAGATGCAACTTAGTTTACAGGAAGTTAATAATAAACTGAACGGGGTAACGAAAGAGATCGATGGATTACAACAGCGGGTTGTTGAAGTGGAGGAAACTTTAGCTACTACTACGGCTCAAACAGGCCGACATGATGAAGTAATCGGGTCCCTATTAAACAAGGTAGAAGAATTGGAAAACAGGCTGAGGCGACCGAATGTAAGACTTTTTGGAATACCCGAGGGATCAGAGGGATCAGATGCCAGGCCCTACTTGGTCAAATTATTTGAACGGGCATTCCCTGACCTGTCTGACTGGGATTGGGATTGCCAATTACAACGGGTGCACAGATTACCTATAATTTCTAGAAACAAGGAAAGCAAATACCCACGCCCAATCATGATTTACTTCGGCAATTATTTGCTAAGACAAGCAGTCTCAAATAAAGGCTAGACCTAATACTCCTGTGACATTGGACAATATAACTTTCTTTCTTAAATCTGATCTTAGTAAGATAACTATGGACAAAAGGTGGGAGTTGCGGAAACTGATTGATCCTTTCAAATCTAAGGGTGCCACAGTCTTCCTCCAAGAACCTGCCCGTCTCAAAGTCATGAAATCTGGTCATACTTATTTTTTCAATGATGTAAAGGAGGCTGAGCAATTACTTACTAAAATGAATGTAAATGTTTAATATCAGATCGCTGAAGGAGGAGAAGGAAAGAGAGAGAGGGGGTAAAGATCAGAAATAGCCAAAAAATGAAATGGAAGGAAAACTAAGATTGTAAAGCTCACTGGAAATTCACTGGGGCACTTTCTTTTTGTTTATGATTCATGATTTCTCTCGTATGAATTTAATACGGAGATCTGCGGGTCTCGGGGAGCCCGCTCTGATTGGCTGCCCTTTGAACGACAGCAGAAGATAGGGGTAAGCTTCCGGGGAGACACGGGGAGGGGGTGCTTTAAGGGCTGGGGGTTAGGGTTAAAGGCTGACAGTGGGGAGGGGATAGGACAACGAGGGAAAGGGGGGGGAAACAGAAAACGACAAGACAAGTTTAAGGGTAATTGACTTAGTATCTTATAGACTAAGAATGAGCTTGAATGTAAGGAAAGGTGCAGTTTATTTTGATCTTATAATTAGCCAGTATGTTGCGTTTTAGATGTTTAGCTTGGAACGTGTCAGGCTTGAATAATAAAAACAAAAGAAATTTGGTATATGAAGAACTGAAAATATATGACCCACATATGGTTTTATTAACTGAAACGCATATTTGTTTTAAGGACAAGAAGCTATTGACTCAATTGGGATAGGAGCTGGTGACATGTACTACTTTAAATGCTTCTATTCGAGGTGTGGCTATTTTGAAAAAGCGACAATTAAGTGCAGAAGTAATTAAATCTGCGGCGGACAAGGGGGGCCGTTGGGTAATTACCCAAATGCAGTTCGAAAATCGCAAATTTGTTTTTTGTGCTATTTATGGGCCGAATATTGATGACCCACATATTTTTGATTGGTTAAATTTGGAACTACTTGCATGGGAGGGGGAACTTATTGTGATGGGAGATTTTAATTGTGTGTTAGACTATGATCAAGATGTTACAAAGAGAGGTATATTTCGACGTATGCGTAAAACTAGGGCGGCAATCTTAGAATTAGCAAGGATACACAATGTCAAAGATGTGTGGAGAAATCTATTTCCCGATATACCTGGATACACATACTACTCCCCACCCCATAAACGGTGCTCACAAATAGATCTGGCTTGGGCGTCGGATGAAATTATCAATACAGGACATATGGAGATTCTCCCAAGGATCTCATCCGATCACAGCCCTATACTTTTCATATTTAATATCGCTCAAAGGGCACCCGATTGTAGACCCTTCACGTTCCCTAGATATTTGTTAACTGACTTAGTATTCGTAGCTAAGCTTAAGAAACATATAAAAGAATATATTGAAATTAATATCAATACTGCTAACCTTCTATCAGTTTGGGACGCTTGTAAAGCTTTTATCAGGGGAGTTGCGCAGCAATATGTACTCAGACAAAACTCTATCCGTAAGGCAGAGACTAAGGCTATTTTAGCCAATATTTTATTATTAGAAAATCAGTTAGTTGAAAAACTTAGAGCTGATGAGACGAATGCGCAAAGTATAGCTCAATTAGAAATTAAACTTGTAAGTCAGCGCTCAATTCTTAAAAGCTCTCTTAGGGAGAAAAACTCTCAGAAAATTATCAAATACAAATTATCTCAATATGAATGTGGTGATAGAGTTGGGAAGCTTTTGGCATATAAAGTCACAGATGATCGTGCAATAACCCTAGTTAAAGCAATTAAGGGTCCCCATAATATCTTATATACTCAATCGGCTCAAATTCTGGGACAATTTGTCTCATACTATGAAAATGTATATACCCCCGAGAGCAGATGCACTGAAGACCAGAAACAATCTTATATTAACAAGAATTTGCCTGCAGGAACATACTTGGAACAAACATTAATTGACCAATTGGAAGAGGAGGTTACATTATCTGAGCTTCGTCTTGCTGTTACCTCTCTTCCATCTAATAAAGCGGCTGGCAAAGATACACTTCCCATAGAGCTATATAAAACTTGCGCAGATGAAATTCTACCACTGCTCTGCTTGGTAATTAATTCAATTGCTGCTACTGGGAAGGCCCCAGATTCATGGAAGACAGCTAAAATTATGTTCTTTCTAAAAATAAATAAACCTCCGGTGGAGTGTGGGTCTTACAGACCTATCTCCCTGATAAATACTGACGCAAAAGTTTATTCTAAACTTTTAGCAATGCGATTAGCTCCCCTTATGCCCCATTTGGTAAATGATCAACAACATGGCTTTGTTGTTGGGAGAGACACCACTACACATGTCAATATGGCTATTACTGCCTTTGACGTTGCTACAACTGATCGCACCCCACTCGGTATGATACTTTTAGACGCGGAGAAGGCGTTTGACCGAGTGGGGTGGGATTATTTGTGGGGCGTCTTAAGGCAATTTGGTTTTAGAGGGCGTTTTGTGAGAAGCATACAGGCGTTGTATAAGGACCCTAATGGCAAAATCAGCTATGCTGGGGCTCTCTCATCAGCTTTTCCAATCCTACGAGGGACGCGGCAGGGATGTCCGCTATCACCCCTGCTCTTCGCTCTCTCCATGGAGCCATTTATTAACGCTCTGGAAGCTCAAACTAAGATTTCCTCGATCTTCCATGAAGGTAAACCTCTTAAAATTACTGCATATGCAGATGACTTAGCTATTTACACCACCAACGTCGTGGATGCACTATTAGGGATCACGACAGAAGCTAAAAACTTTGGAACTATCTCTGGCTATAAATTAAATATAAACAAAACACAAGTCATTATGAACTATAAGGTCAATTTACCAGTGCAAGGACTTTGTCAATCTGCAGTATAACTAGGGGTAAAGATATCATCTAATATCGCTGATATAAACTCATTAAATTATGATCCTTTATTAAAAGAAGTGACTAATCTTCTGAAAAAATGGCACAAGATTCCATTAAATCTCATAGGTCGTATGAATTTGATCAAAATGAACATACTGCCGAAGTTTTTATATCTTTTCCGCTCTATACCTTGTCGCGTTAATAACTTATTCTTTAAAAAATTAGACGGCATTTTAAGTAGTTTCATTTGGGGCTATAAGAAGGCTCGTAGGTCTATGATAATATTAAAACTCCCACCTGAGAAGGGAGGTTTAAACTTCCCGGATTTCAAAGCTTATTTTATTGCTTCTTTTTTAGGCCGGCTTCGTAATTTATTTGTCGCTAATAACCAATATTTTTTTCACCAATTTATGCTAGGTGGTTATTCAAAACAATTCCTGGCCAATGTACAAGACCCAAATTACTTCAAACGGGTAAAATTTAAGACCGCGAGAGATGCGGTATTTATATGGAAACGGATGTTGACTAAGTGCAATACTTCGTTTTTTCATTAAGAGCTGCCAATATGGGATAATCCTGGGCTTCCAGATATTTTTAGAGATAAAACTGGCCGAGAATGGGCCAATTATGGTATTGAGACACTAGGTGATCTCTATGGTACGGATGGGTTTCTACAATTTCCAACATTACAGCTTTTGTATAAATTGCCCGAAAAAAATGAGATACAAATACATTCAAGTTAAGGACTATTTAATACGCAAAATGAATCTGGTAGAAATTACCAGCTCAGACATATGGACATGTTTCTATTCTGTGCATAGAAAATCACTAATTAGCTTGGGATACAAGTGTCTCAGCCAAAATAGCTCTGACGAAGCACCTAGATTGGCACTAAAATGGACTACCAGCTTAGGATCTAACGTGACAACCCAGAATATCTCCGCTGCCTTAGTCAATATCAGTAAAGCCGTCCAGTCTTCCAGTTTGAAACTCCAATCTTATAGGACGATTAGTCAACTGTACTACACTCCATTAAAAATTTCAAAATGGGCGCAAAATAATTCCAACAATGATCGTACTAAATGTCCTAAATGTGGTCTGGTGGCAGCAGACCTTATACATATGATTTATTTGTGCCCATTATTAGCAAAATTTTGGTTGGACATAGAAAATATTTTAACCCATAATCAACTGATCAATTTTTCGTTAAATGCCGCTGCGGTACTTTTGGCAATATACCCGGTTAGTCCTATTTATAAAGATTTGCTAAATATTACATTGGCTTGTGCAAGACTGGTGGTAGCAAGGGCATGGATTTCTCAGAATCCTCCTCATACAACTGAATGGTGGTCATTGGTTTATGAAATTCATACTATGGAAGAAGCTATTGCCAGGAATAGAGGAACCAAAGCCAAAATTAAGTTTATTAAAATGTGGGGTAATTTTTTTGCTATGTCGGCAATGATTTGAACAATATATGTTTTTTTATTTTTTTATTCTTTGTTTATGATATTATTAAATATTAGCGATTTGTCCTGAGTAGGAACTACTCCTTTTACTTTTTTGTGTTTTTATTTTTCTAATATGTATTTGCATCAAATTGAATTCGATTTATTTTTTAAGATTATGTATTTGATATGTTGATTTCCTTGACTTGCTTGTCAATAAAAAAGAAAAAAAAAAAAAAGAAACTTGTTCTGCAAACTCTTCAGTCAACAAAATAATGAATAGTGACGAAAAATTAGCTGCAGCTGCAGCTCAAGCAGGTTTAGATTACAGAAATCTCCTAGAGAATGACCCAGATGCTATACTCATCCCGGTAAATGTAAGGAAAACTATAACTTACAAACTGATAAATAATGGAGGGGAACACAAACAAAATCACACCACAGACTATACAATCAGTCATTGGTAAAATGCCTGCCAAAAGGGAACAAATTCCGTTTTGGTTAGTACCAAAAATTACTCAAATTGAGGCAGTATTCACTGATAGTACACCTCATGAGAAACACATAATTCTGACAATCTGTTTACTGATGGGGATTGCACCACATGTGGAGGACTGTGACACTTGGGGTACAGTCTTTGCTTCAATATACACAAAAACACATGGTGTTCCGTCTATGGCGGTAATATCAGATGTTCTGAGACAGATTCAAAATGAATACGGTCCAGAATCGGCCTTGAATCTAGGTATGAAATTACTGAAAGATTTCAAACAAGTCTCGGCTATACTATAAGCCAACATCAAAGGTAAAGCAGCATCTATGGCAATCCGCCAAAAGCTAAAAGAAACAGATATAACAGACCAACCATATGAGCTTGCAAGAATTATTGAAAAATCATATGAGGAACTAGGTAGAGATAGTTTGGGTGGGAAACCATTAAAACCCCAACTAACTGAAAATCCTTAAAATGTTTTTTATTAAAAATGATCTCACTACTCCTAAAAAGTGGGAAAACACTAAGCAAACACTTCCTAATGAGAAGCATTTGCAGTCCAGAGGAAGATCTCCCCAACGGGAGCCCTCTGAAAAAAGGTATAACCTTAGAAATAGGGATACTTTAAGAAAACCTGATGAATATCAAGATACTGATACAAGTTCTTCTCGTACCTTTCAGACTTCCGCGCAGAAATCCGAGAGGAGAGGACGATCAGAACAAAAACAGGAATGCGTGAAGTCCAAAGAAGAACAGCACGTTCCAAAAAATAAGAAAACTCAATTCACCAAACAGAAGGTAGCAAGTGAAAAGATCAGACATGCCGAGGATCTTGAGGGCACAACTCAAGAACGGGGACTGGGCCCAGACAATGCTAGACAGCGAAACAGAAGTGACCATAGCTCGCAAGATCCTGATGGATCATCTGGAGACAATGGACTTGAATGAATGCATTCAGTTTGAAACTGCCGACACCAGGGTTAATGTACCCCACAAGTTATATGAAGTAACACTCCGGATGGAGGGGGAAATAACTAGGAAAATAAAAGCACTCTTTTGGGAGATGCTTTATAAAGGTTATGACATTCTTCTAGCTGAACAAGACTGGCCACCTGAATTTGTCAGGGAGTGCCCATATGGCGAAGAGATAATTATGCCAGACTTCTCAAATCACATTCCTATTCATAAAAAAAACACCTATGCCAGAAAATGGGCTGTGGCCCAGGCTCCAGCATTATATACAAATCATGTGGGATGGGATGAGGACTCTTCTCACCATAAAATCCTGTTAAAAAATCAACCTACTGCACAAAGGCAGTATCCAGGTAAGCAAGAAGCTAAAAAACAAATCAGGGAGATTTTAAATCAACTTGAATACCAAGGGGTGATTGAAACATGCACCTCATCAATGAACAACCCTTTGTTTCCTGTCTCCAAACCAGACAATTCATATCATCTAGTTTTGGATTACAGACATCTAAACTCCTGTTGCAAAACATTTGCAGTACAAAATGCACATAGTGCAGCACTAATGAATAACATTGTGCGGAAAAAATATACAACCACATTAGATATTTCAAATGGCTTTTCTGTCAATATATTGCACCTGAAAGCAGGCATTTGACCGCTTTCTCAATAATGGGGACACACAACAATTTTGCCGTCTCCCCCAAGGATTCAAGAATAGTCCAGGGTTATTTTCAGCCACAGTAACAGAGTTATTACAAATGTATGATGACAAGGCATTATCTTATGTCGATGACATCTATCTTACAGACGATGATTTGGACATGCACTTGAAACACTCTGGAGAGGACATACCTATCTGACGTGTTGGAAAGAGCGGGGAAAAGGTCAAGGTCTTCATTACTCTGGAGAGTACATATCTACCTGAAAACGTGGAAAGAGTGGCTAAAAGGTCAAGGTCTTCAACACTCTGGAGAGGACATACCTATCTGAAGAGTTAGAACGACTGGGGAAAAGGTCAAGGTCTTCAACACTCTGGAGAGGACATACCCACCTGAAGTGTTGGAAAGAGTGGCTAAAAGGTAAAGGTCTTCAACACTTTGGATAGGACATACCTACCTGAAGAGTTAGAACGACTGGGGAAAAGGTCAAGGTCTACAATACTCTGGAGAGGACATACCTATCTGAAGTGTTGGAAAGAGTGGTAAACAGGTTAAGGTCTTCAACACTTTGGAGAGGACATACCTACCTGAAGTGTTGGTAAGAGTGGGGAAAAGGTTAAGGTCTTTAACACTCTGGAGAGGACATACCTATCTGAAGTGTTGGAAAGAGGGGGGAAAAGGTTAAGGTCTTCAACACTTTGGAGAGGACATACCTACCTGAAGAGTTGGAAAGAGTGGGGAAAAGTTTAAGGTCTTCAACACTCTGGAGAGGACAAACCTATCTGAAGTGTTGAAAAGAGAGGCTAAAAGATCAAGGTCTTCACTACTCTGGAGAAGATATACCTATCTGAAGTCTTAGAAAATGTGGCTAAAAGGTCAAGGCCTTCAACACTCTGGAGAGGACATACCTTTCTGAAGTGTTGGAAAGAGTGGCTAAAAGTTCAAGGTCTTCAAAGCTCTGGGAAGGACATATCTACCTGATGTGTTGGAAAGAGTGTGGAAAAGGTGAAGGTCTTCAACACTCTGGAGAGGATATATCTATCTGACTGTTGGAAAGGGTGGCTAAAAGGTCAAGGTCTTCAAAACTCTGGAGAGGATATACCTATCTGAAGTCTTAGAAAGAGTGTGGAAAAGGTCACGGTCTTCTACACTCCGGAGAGGACATACCTACCTGACGTGTTCGAAAGGGTGGCTAAAAGGCCATGGTCTTCAAAACTCTGGAGAGGATATACCTATCAGAAGTCTTAGAAAGAGTGGCTAAAAGGTCAAGGACTTCAACACTCTGGAGAGGACATACCTATCTGAAGTGTTGGAAAGACTGTGGAAAAGGTCAAGGTGTTCTACACACTGGAGAGGACATACCTATCTGAAGTGTTGGAAAGACTGGGGAAAAGGTGAAGGAATTCTACACTCTGCAGAGGACATGCCTTACTGAAATCTTAGAAAGAGTGGCTAAAAGGTCAAGGTTTTCATCCCTCTGGAGAGGACATACGTATCTAAAATTTTGGAAAGCATGGCTAAAAGTTCAAGGTCTTCAAAGCTCTGGGAAGGACATATCTACCTGATGTGTTGGAAAGAGTGTGGAAAAGGTGAAGGTCTTCAACACTCTGGAGAGGATATATCTATCTGATTGTTGGAAAGGGTGGCTAAAAGGTCAAGGTCTTTGTTAGACCCGTCTGCTTCCCCTCACCACTATGATTTCTTTTGTTCCCCTGTACCTCCCAAAATTTGTCGCTTTTTATTTGTCTACCAGGACTTTTTATGTGTTGTTTCATGGGGTTAGATGTTCCTTGACGCCCAGTTGCTCACAAGGTTTGTGGCACCTATTTACAAGGCGCCTGGCCCAAACCTGTGGCATTACAAACTGGGGTTGTCAACCTGTATAAATGAACCTAAAATGGTGGACACCCTTTTTCCTCATGTGAAGTGACTCCCATTGGAGCCTTCATGAACCCTGGCCTTTTGAGGTTTTGGCGCCCTTTGTTTGGTGCGCATTTCTGACAGGAATTCCTTTATTTTCCTCAGGTACACAAAATGGCTGCTCTAGAACCCCAGTACGGTGGCTGTGAGTGTCCTAAATACCCCTCAAGAGTGCCATGTCATTGTCACAGCCAGAGAAGGTTCTAGAACCTTCTGGCTCGTGCCAGTACCCCAGGGCACTGGCTATATAAGGCCCAGTCCCTGGCGGCCATTTTAGATTGAGAAGATTGGATGGAGATTAGTTCAGACTAGAGAAGAGATTCCAGACTTGACACCAGATTGACACCTGCCCTGTTGACCCCTGAGGTGGCTGGTAGCGCAGGCAGTAGAGCAGCAAAGGGTTGCTGGCGTTGTGTCTGACTGGCGTTCCAGTCAGCTACGTGAGAAGTGATCTAGCGCCTACAGCGCCTGTCCAGCGAGTACCTCATTGCCCCCAAAGACTGTGGCCAGATTCGTGTGCCTCCCCGCCCCCCCGGTGGTGAACTGTGATCGATGTTTCGAGTCGCGAGGCGAGAGCAAGTTCGCCGCGACCGCGATCGTCAGCTGTGCCCCCTTCGCGACAAGTGCCTCTAGAGGGGAGCTCGGACGTCTCCGAGCCCCACCAGCGTAGAGCGCTTCCTGCGCAGATTGAAGGTGAGGTGGTGCGCCGGGGCGGGGAAAGGCCGGCCTTCGTTGGGCGGGACTAGCGTCTCTGCCACTACCCAGTGACCCAGGAGCTGTAGCTGTGGGCGGGAACCACCCTGTATGCGGAAGTCGGAGGGAGGTCCGTGGAGCCCCTGAGAGCCCCGTCGCTAACGAGAGGAGTGCTGTGCCCGACTGAATCATATCTTGATTGCAGCCGATGTGAGGTGGGCCCGTTTCCTCATAGTGAATGCAGCGTTGTGAAGGAACTGTGAACCGGCATTTACTTCATTGTGCGCGAAGGTTGTGTGACCTCTCCGGCAACCCGTTAGTCAGTCTAAAGACTTTGAACTGGTGCCGCCTGTGCTCAAGTGGTGCTAAAGCCCGTAGGCGCGCATAGACTTCACCGGCAAAGCAGAGATCCTATCCCGGTGACCGCCGAGTGCAAATGATGTATTTACTGTGTTTCCTTGCCTTTTAGATATACGCGCATACGCCCTGAGTGATTATTAAAGAGTCCCAAACCTTATTTTGTGCTCAGAGAAGCCGTATACCCGGTCATTGAAAACAGCATAAACTGTAAGAGTTATCTTTCCCATTTGAAACGTATCGCAGATGTAATGATTCTAAAGTATTTAATTGGTGGCAGCGATACCAGAAGAAACATGTGGTTGTTTATTTAAATGAACCAATATTTATTCTGATATTTATCCTGATATTTATTCTGATATTTATTGTGATACTCATCCCTGAAGTTATTCTATTTATTAATACTATTTATTACCAGAACTGTATGACCAAAAGAAATGTATATGTGCTTTCCCAGTCAACCCTATTTACAACAAAGAACTTTTATATAAAGGAATCGTATTTTTCTACAGCAGTGGTGTGGTGTCCTTCTTTTTGGTGTGGATGTACAAGGAGTTATTATTGGGTCAGAGCCGGCTTAACACTACAGCCTTCACTTGCCTTGTCACTTGAGCCAAGCTACCCCCTTTGTGCTGGGCTTGCCCATCGCAGGTCCAACATAAAATTGGTGCTCAGCGGGTGGGATTGCGAGCCGTGCTTGTTTTGAACCCCATAATAATTCAGTGTGCACCACAGGTACACACCCGGAGTTTTCTCCTAGCGGCCCTCAAATTCAACGTTTTGCTTTTTCCAAATTCTTTCCTGGAGGTGGGTGGAAGTGACCCTCAAAGTTCTTATCCTGGTCACCTACTTCGGGGTGGTGGTCCACACTTTTCACTGACAAGATGGAATTCGAAATGTCAGAGCTGGAGACCTATACTGTGGCACAGCTCAAGGATTTCTGTCAGGAGAGGGGAGTGTTTGTCAGGCGAGGGGCCAAAAGAGAGGAGCTCCGTACTAGTCTGCGAGCATGGGTGGAAGCACACACGGAGGGAACGGTGGAGGAGGAGGAATCGGACAGAGGTACTGTCATTGATAGGACTGCGGAATGTCCCCCGGGGGTGGGTGAGATGTCAATCAGCCCCAAGGCAACCTCACGGGAGGGCAGCAGTGTGTCATCGAGAGGGTTGTCAGAAACCAAGTTAGCTGACAGGAGAGAGGAAAGACTGTTAAGGTGGGAAATAGCAAAAATGGAGTTGGAAGAAAGGAGGGAGGGGAGGAGGTTGGAACATGAGTCCAAGCTGGAGATGGAAAGGAAAAGGATGGAACACGAGTTCAAGCTACGAGAACTCGAATTCCAGGCCCCTAACATCACTCCGAAGGGTGTCGAGTCAAAGGAATTTGCCAGGGAGCCCAGGCCCCATTTACCCAAGGACGTAGTCGCCAGTTATACCGCTGGAGACGACATAGCCAAGTGGCTGGCAGCCTATGAGGTCTCCTTAAGAGCCCATGGGATCCATGAGAAGCATTGGGGTGGTGGATTATACCGGTACATGCCTCCGACAGGTAGGGATGCCCTATTGGCCCTAGACCGGGAGGAACAGGTTAATTACCCCGCCATGAAGGTGGCGCTCATCAGGAAGTTTGGGTTGACCCCCGAGAAATACCGGCAAAGGTTTAGGGGCACCCACAAGCTGAGCTCACAGAATTGGGTTGACTTCCTGGATTTTGCCAAGAAAGCCCTGGATGGGTGGGTCCAAGGTAATGAGGTGGAGGACTATCGAGGGTTGTACGACCTAATACTCAAGGAACATCTACTCGAGAAATGTCTTCCCGAGCTGAGGCAACACCTGGTAGACAGCAAACTTACTTGCCCCCGTAAGCTTGCTGAGGAGGCGGACATTTGGGCAAGTACCCGAGTGTCCACGAAGGGGACGGGAGGAGATTCTCAGAAATCCGGACAGGGCGCTCCCCAGAAGAAAGAGGGGAGAGATAACAAGAAGCAGGAGTTCTCCAAAGGCCCCCAAAATACCTTTAAGGGGAAAAGTTTCTTCTCCACTTCTAAGGCTAACCCGCAGAAGAACCCTAATCCTGGCCAGAGTCAGCAGCCAAGGGTTATCCATTGCTATGAGTGCGGTGGTATTGGACATTATAAGGGAGACGTGAAATGCCCAAAGAGACCACCCCCTCCCACTGGAGGCAAGGCCCCGGGAGTCGCTAGTGTAGCGCTCGGGGAGGAGATGCCCTTAGTTAAGGGGGGGGAGTGGGCGGGCGTCACCTTAGTGTCCCTGGGTGATCGGGAGGTGGTTCCAAAGATCCAGGTGCCCTCAAATACTACCAAGTATGGGCAATGGGTCACCATCAATGGCCATAGAGGGGAAGCTCTGAGAGATACAGGAGCCAGTATGACTATGGTAAGGAATCATCTGGTGTCCTCAGAGCAGGTGATTCCAGGCGTACTTCATCCAGCCGCGATGGCTGACGGCAGAATGGGCCACTATCCTGTGGCCGAGGTTCCCTTTGAGTGGGGAGGGGTTGCAGGTTCACTTCGAGTTGCCGTAAGCCCCGCCGTGCCAGTCGATTGTCTGCTGGGCAATGATATGCAGCACAATGCTTGGAAGGAGGTGGAATACCGCACTCATACTGAGATGCTGGGTACACCTGATTGGGCCTGTGTGAGTACCAGGTCTGCGGCTGCTCGGGAGGAGAAGTCGCGTGGGTTGGAGCCTGGAACAATGGCCCACCCAGCTGCTCATGAGGGAACATTTCGAGGACAGGAGGAGCCTGCATCGATGTCCATGCCCCGTGAGACGGATAGGCCACCTGTGGAGGTGGACCCGGAGTCCGCGCAGGAGGACATGGTTCCGTTGGAGGACTTGCCTATCCCCGCTGAGTGGCGAGTGGAAGGAGGACCATCCAGGGAGGAACTGAGCTAGGGACAAAGGGAATGTCCCACCCTCGAGGGTCTGAGGCAACAGGCTGAAGCCCAGGCAGCAGGTAACGAGTCTGGGAACTATCGTGTTTACTGGGAGGATGGTCTCCTCTACAGTGAACCCAGGGCGCCAGTGCACGGATTGTCACGGGCCCTGGTAGTCCCACAGTGTTACCGAGCCTTCCTATTAGAGGTGGCTCATGAGATTCCCTTGGCAGGACACTTGGGTCAGGACAAGACCTTTGCCCGGCTTGTCCCCCACTTTTATTGGCCTCGAATGAGGGTGGCGTCCTACACATACTGTCGGTCGTGCGTGTCATGCCAAGCCAGTGGGAAAACAGGGACGAAGCTGAAGGCTCCCCTGGAACCACTTCCCGTCGTTGGCACCCCCTTTGAAAGGGTGGGCATCGACATTGCTGGGCCCCTAGATCCACCTACATCATCCGGTCACAGGTTTATCCTGGTCCTGGTGGATCACGCCACAAGGTATCCAGAGGAAATTCCTCTGAGAACCATTACTTCACCAGTAGTGGCAAAGGCCCTGATGGGGATCTTTACCCGAGTGGGATTCCCCAAGGAAGTTGTGTCTGACAGGGGGACCAACTTCCTGTCAGCATATATGCGGGCCATGTGGAAGGAGTGTGGAGTGACTTACAGGTTCACCACTCCTTATCACCCACAGACCAATGGTCTTGTGGAAAGGTTCAACCGAACCTTGAAGGGTATGATCAGAAGTCTACCCGAAAGCCTGCGGAGGAAATGGGACGTCCTCCTACCCTGTTTTCTCTTTTCCCACAGGGAAGTGCCGCAAAAGGGAGTGGGCTTCAGCCCCTTCGAGCTTTTGTACGGGCACCCTGTACGTGGACCTCTCAGCCTGGTGAGGGACTCCTGGCAAAAGTCTCCCCGGAAAGTTCCCCAGGATGTGGTGAGCTACATGCTGGCCTTCCGAAGCCAAATGGCTAAGTTGTGGAAGCAAGCTTCTGACAACTTGGAAGCCAGTCAGGCAGTCATGAAAGCGTGGTATGACCACAACGCTCACCCAGGGGAGTTGGAGCCTGGCCAGAAGGTGTGGGTGATGGAGCCTGGAGAGCTGAGTGCCCTCCAGGACCGTTGGACAGGCCCCTATGAGGTATTGGAGAAGAAGGGCAAGTCTACCTATCTGGTGGACGTAAAGACCCCTCGGCATCCGCATCGGGTGTTACATGCCAATCGCCTCAAGCCCCACTACGAGAGGCCCGAAGTCATGTTGGTTATGGTGACTGACGGATCGGAGGAAGAGGACACGGAGCCTCTCCCCAACCTTTTTGCGTCTCAAGAAAAGGATGGGTCAGTGGAGGGAGTGAAACTCTCGCCAACCCTGACTCCTGAGCAGCAGGAGGAATGTCGCCAGATCTTGGGGTCATTCGCTCCTCTGTTCTCCCTTGTCCCGGGTAAGACCCACCTGTGTACCCATGACGTGGACACAGGGGACAGCCCACCTGTGAAGTCAAAGTCTTACCGGCTGTCTGACAAGGTGAAGGCCAGTATCCAAAGCGAAGTAGCTAAGATGCTGGAGCTAGGAGTCATCGAACCTTCAAGTAGCTCTTGGTCTAGCCCGGTGGTGTTAGTTCCTAAAGCTGCCCCACCTGGCACCACACCAGAATTGAGATTCTGTGTGGACTACCGAGGACTTAATTCGGTAACCAAAATGGATGCTCATCCGATCCCTCGGGCGGATGAATTGATTGACCGGTTGGGAGCTGCCCAATATCTCAGTACCATTGACCTCACGGCAGGGTACTGGCAGATTCCCATGTCTAATGGAGCCAAGGAAAGGTCAGCCTTCTCCACACCTGATGGACACTACCAGTTTTGCGTCATGCCCTTTGGGCTCAAGAACGCTCCTGCCACTTTTCAGCGGCTGGTGAACACGATCCTCACCGGGATGGAGTCATTCTCTGCTGCTTACTTGGATGACATAGCTGTCTTCAGTAGCAGCTGGGAGGATCACTTGCAGCACTTGCAAGCCGTTCTCCAGGCCCTGGAACGGGCTGGCTTGACGATCAAGGACAGCAAATGTCAGATTGGACAGGGGTCGGTAGTGTACTTAGGACACTTGGTGGGCCGGGGAACGGTGCAGCCCCTTCAGGCGAAGATTGAGGCAATCATGGCCTGGAAACCCCCCAAGACCCAGACTGAGGTCCGAGCCTTCCTGGGCCTCACAGGTTACTACAGACGATTCGTGAAGGGGTATGGCACTATCGTGGCACCCCTTACAGAACTCACGGCCAAAAAGCAACCCAGGAGAGTCATTTGGACGGAGGCTTGCCAGCGAGCCTTCGACACTCTGAAACAAGCATTGTGTAAAGCTCCAGTCCTGAAGGCTCCAGATTTTTCAAAAGAGTTCATTGTCCAGACAGATGCATCCGACATTGGCATTGGGGCGGTGCTATCGCAACTCAATGAAGAGGGTCTGGATCAACCCGTGGTCTTTCTGTCACGGAGACTGCTTCCCCGGGAACAGAGGTGGAGTACCATCGAGCGGGAAGCCTTTGCGGTGGTCTGGGCACTGAAGAAGCTGTGACCATATTTGTTTGGTTCACACTTCCTTGTTCAGACAGACCACCGACCCCTTCGTTGGCTCATGCAAATGAAGGGGGAAAATCCCAAACTGTTGAGGTGGTCTATCTCCCTACAGGGAATGGACTTTCGGGTGGAACACCGGCCCGGAGTTGACCCCGCCAATGCAGAAGGTCTCTCCAGGTATTTCCGCCTTAGTGTTGAGGACTCCCAAGGGGTTGGGTAGCTCTCCCCACTTTCAGCTGGGGGGGACGCGTGTTAGACCCGTCTGCTTCTGAGAGTCCCCTCACCACTATGATTTCTTTTGTTCCCCTGTACCTCCCAAAATTTTTCGCTTTTTATTTGTCTACCAGGACTTTTTATGTGTTGTTTCATGGGGTTAGATGTTCCTTGACGCCCAGTTGCTCACAAGGTTTGTGGCACCTATTTACAAGGCGCCTGGCCCAAACCTGTGGCATTGCAAACTGGGGTTGTCAACCTGTATAAATGAACCTAAAATGGTAGACACCCTTTTTCCTCATGTGAAGTGACTCCCATTGGAGCCTTCATGAACCCTGGCCTTTTGAGGTGTTGGCGCCCTTTGTTTGGCGCGCATTTCTGACAGGAATTCCTTTATTTTCCTCAGGTACACAAAATGGCTGCTCTAGAACCCCAGTACGGTGGCTGTGAGTGTCCTAAATACCCCTCAAGAGTGCCATGTCATTGTCACAGCCAGAGAAGGTTCTAGAACCTTCTGGCTCGTGCCAGTACCCCAGGGCACTGGCTATATAAGGCCCAGTCCCTGGCGGCCATTTTAGATTGAGAAGATTGGATGGAGATTAGTTCAGACTAGAGAAGAGATTCCAGACTTGACACCAGATTGACACCTGCCCTGTTGACCCCTGAGGTGGCTGGTAGCGCAGGCAGTAGAGCAGCAAAGGGTTGCTGGCGTTGTGTCTGACTGGCGTTCCAGTCAGCTACGTGAGAAGTGATCTAGCGCCTACAGCGCCTGTCCAGCGAGTACCTCATTGCCCCCAAAGACTGTGGCCAGATTCGTGTGCCTCCCCGCCCCCCCGGTGGTGAACTGTGATCGATGTATCGAGTCGCGAGGCGAGAGCAAGTTCGCCACGACCGCGATCGTCAGCTGTGCCCCCTTCGCGACAGGTGCCTCTAGAGGGGAGCTCAGACGTCTCCGAGCCCCACCAGCGTAGAGCGCTTCCTGCGCAGATTGAAGGTGAGGTGGTGCGCCGGGGCGGGGAAAGGCCGGCCTTCGTTGGGCGGGACTAGCGTCTCTGCCACTCCCCAGTGACCCGGGAGCTGGAGCTGTGGGCGGGAACCACCCTGTATGCGGAAGTCGGAGGGAGGTCCGTGGAGCCCCTGAGAGCCCCGTCGCTAACGAGAGGAGTGCTGTGCCCGACTGAATCGTATCTTGATTGCAGCCGATGTGAGGTGGGCCCGTTTCCTCATAGTGAATGCAGCGTTGTGAAGGAACTGTGAACCGGCATTTACTTGACTGTGCGCGAAGGTTGTGTGACCTCTCCGGCAACCCGTTCGTCAGTCTAAAGACTTTGAACTGGTGCCGCCTGTGCTCAAGTGGTGCTAAAGCCCGTAGGCGCGCATAGACTTCACCGGCAAAGCAGAGATCCTATCCCGGTGACCGCCGAGTGCAAATGATGTATTTACTGTGTTTCCTTGCCTTTTAGATATACGCGCATACACCCTGAGTGATTATTAAAGAGTCCCAAACCTTATTTTGTGCTCAGAGTAGCCGTATACCCGGTCAATGAAAGCAGCATAAACTGTAAGAGTTATCTTTCCCATTTGAAACGTATTGCAGATGTAATGATTCTAAAGTATTTAATTGGTGGCAGCAATACCAGAAGAAACATGTGGTTGTTTATTTAAATGAACCAATATTTATTCTGATATTTATCCTGATATTTATTCTGATATTTATTGTGATACTCATCCCTGAAGTTATTCTATTTATTAATACTATTTATTACCAGAACTGTATGACCAAAAGAAATGTATATGTGCTTTCCCAGTCAACCCTATTTACAACAAAGAACTTTTATATAAAGGAATCGTATTTTTCTACAGCAGTGGTGTGGTGTCCTTCTTTTTGGTGTGGATGTACAAGGAGTTATTATTGGGTCAGAGCCGGCTTAACACTACAGCCTTCACTTGCCTTGTCACTTGTGCCAAGCTACCCCATTTGTGCTGGGCTTGCCCATCGCAGGTCCAACAGTCTTCAAAACTCTGGAGAGGATATACCTATCTGAAGTCTTAGAAAGAGTGTGGAAAAGGTCAAGGTCTTCTACACTCCGGAGAGGACATACCTACCTGACGTTTTGGAAAGCCTGGGGAAAAGGTGAAGGTATTCTACACTCTGCAGAGGACATGCCTTACTGAAATCTTAGAAAGAGTGGCTAAAAGGTCAAGTTTTTCATCCCTCTGGAGAGGACATACATATCTAAAGTCTTGAAAAGCGTGGCTAAAAGGTCATGGTCTTCAACACTCTGGAGAGGACATACGTACCTGAAGTGTTGGAAAGAGTGGCTAAAAGGTCAAGGTCTTTAACAAGCTGGAGAGGATATACCTATCCGAAGTGTTGTAAAGACTGGGGAAACGGTCAAGCTCTTCTACACTCTGGAGAGGACACACCTACCTGGAAAGGGTGGCTAAAAGGTCAAGGTTTTCATCCCTCTGGAGAGGACATACATATCTAAAGTCTTGGAAAGCGTGGCTAAAAGGTCAAGGTCTTCAACAGTCTGGAGAGGACATACCTATCTGAAGTCTTAGAAAGAGTGGCTAAAAGGTCAAGGTTTTCAACAATCTGGGGAGGACATATCTACCTGAAGTGTTGGAAATAGTGTGGAAAAGGTCAAGGTCTTCAACACTCTAGAGAGGACATACCTACATGACGTGTTGGAAATGGTGGCTAAAAGGTCAAGGTCTTCAAAACTCTGGAGATGATATACCTTTCTGAAGTGTTGGAAAGACTGGGGAAAAGGTGAAGGTATTCTACACTCTGCAGAGGACATGCCTTACTGAAATCTTAGAAAGAGTGGCTAAAAGGTCAAGTTTTTCATCCCTCTGGAGAGGACATACATATCTAAAGTCTTGAAAAGCGTGGCTAAAAGGTCAAGGTCTTCAACAGTCTGGAGAGGACATACGTACCTGAAGTGTTGGAAAGAGTGGCTAAAAGGTCAAGGTCTTTAACAAGCTGGAGAGGACATACCTATCCGAAGTGTTGTAAAGACTGGGGAAACGGTCAAGCTCTTCTACACTCTGGAGAGGACACACCTACCTGGAAAGGGTGGCTAAAAGGTCAAGGTTTTCATCCCTCTGGAGAGGACATACATATCTAAAGTCTTGGAAAGCGTGGCTAAAAGGTCAAGGTCTTCAACAGTCTGGAGAGGACATACCTATCTGAAGTCTTAGAAAGAGTGGCTAAAAGGTCAAGGTTTTCAACAATCTGGGGAGGACATATCTACCTGAAGTGTTGGAAATAGTGTGGAAAAGGTCAAGGTCTTCAACACTCTAGAGAGGACATACATACATGACGTGTTGGAAATGGTGGCTAAAAGGTCAAGGTCTTCAAAACTCTGGAGAGGATATACCTTTCTGAAGTGTTGGAAATAGTGGCTAAAAGGTCAAGGTCTTCAAAACTCTGGAGAGGACATACTTATCTGAAGTGTTGGAAAGACTGGGGAAAAGCTCAAGGTCTTCAATACTCTGGAGAGGACATACCTACCTGAAGTGTTGGAAAGAGAGGCTAAAAGGTCAAGGTCTTCAACACTTTGGAGAGGACATACCTACCTGAAGTGTTGGAAAGACTGGGGAAAAGGTGAAGGTATTCTACACTCTGCAGAGGACATGCCTTACTGAAATCTTAGAAAGAGTGGCTAAAAGGTCAAGTTTTTCATCCCTCTGGAGAGGACATACATATCTAAAGTCTTGAAAAGCGTGGCTAAAAGGTCAAGGTCTTCAACAGTCTGGAGAGGACATACCTACCTGAAGTGTTGGAAAGACTGGGGAAAAGGTGAAGGTATTCTACACTCTGCAGAGGACATGCCTTACTGAAATCTTAGAAAGAGTGGCTAAAAGGTTAAGTTTTTCATCCCTCTGGAGAGGACATATATATCTAAAGTCTTGAAAAGTGTGGCTAAAAGGTCAAGGTCTTCAACAGTCTGGAGAGGACATACCTACCTGAAGTGTTGGAAAGAGTGGGGAAAAGATCAAGGTCTTCAACACTCTGGAGAGGACATACGTACCTGAAGTGTTGGAAAGAGTGGCTAAAAGGTCAAGGTCTTTAACAAGCTGGAGAGGACATACCTATCCGAAGTGTTGTAAAGACTGGGGAAACGGTCAAGCTCTTCTACACTCTGAAGAGGACACACCTACCTGGAAAGGGTGGCTAAAAGGTCAAGGTTTTCATCCCTCTGGAGAGGACATACATATCTAAAGTCTTGGAAAGCATGGCTAAAAGGTCAAGGTCTTCAACAGTCTGGAGAGGACATACCTATCTGAAGTCTTAGAAAGAGTGGCTAAAAGGTCAAGGTTTTCAACAATCTGGTGAGGACATATCTACCTGAAGTGTTGGAAATAGTGTGGAAAAGGTCAAGGTCTTCAACACTCTAGAGAGGACATAGCAATCTGAAGTGTTGGAAAGACTGGGGAAAAGGTCAAGGTCTTCTACACTCTGGAGAGGACATACATACATGACGTGTTGGAAATGGTGGCTAAAAGGTCAAGGTCTTCAAAACTCTGGAGAGGATATACCTTTCTGAAGTGTTGGAAAGAGTGGCTAAAAGGTCAAGTTCTTCAAAACTCTGGAGAGGACATATCTACCTGAAGTGTTGGAAAGAGAGTGGAAAAGGTCAAGGTCTTCAACACTCTGAAGAGGACATACTTATCTGAAGTGTTGGAAAGACTGGGGAAAAGATCAAGGTCTTCAATACTCTGGAGAGGACATACCTATCTGAAGACTTGGAAAGAGTGGGGAAAAGCTCAAGGTCTTCAGCACTCTGGAGAGGACATACGTACCTGAAGTGTTGGAAAGAGAGGCTAAAAGGTCAAGGTTTTCAACAATCTGGGGAGGACATATCTACCTGAAGTGTTGGAAATAGTGTGGAAAAGGTCAAGGTCTTCAACACTCTAGAGAGGACATAGCAATCTGAAGTGTTGGAAAGACTGGGGAAAAGGTCAAGGTCTTCTACACTCTGGAGAGGACATACATACATGACGTGTTGGAAATGGTGGCTAAAAGGTCAAGGTCTTCAAAACTCTGGAGAGGATATACCTTTCTGAAGTGTTGGAAAGAGTGGCTAAAAGGTCAAGGTCTTCAAAACTCTGGAGAGGACATATCTACCTGAAGTGTTGGAAAGAGATTGGAAAAGGTCAAGGTCTTCAACACTCTGAAGAGGACATACTTATCTGAAGTGTTGGAAAGACTGGGGAAAAGATCAAGGTCTTCAATACTCTGGAGAGGACATACCTATCTGAAGACTTGGAAAGAGTGGGGAAAAGCTCAAGGTCTTCAGCACTCTGGAGAGGACATACCTACCTGAAGTGTTGGAAAGAGAGGCTAAAAGGTCAAGGTCTTCAACACTCTGAAGAGGACATACTTATCTGAAGTGTTGGAAAGACTGGGGAAAAGGTCAAGGTCTTCAACACTTTGGAGAGGACATACTGTTGTAAATGAATCTAGGACTCTAGTGTAATTTTTTCCGATTCATGCCCTTATATACTTATAGAATGTTCGATCCTGATATAGGCATGGAAATCATTACCATATTTAGACTGAGCCTATGCAGCCCAAATACGGCATGGCTACTTCCACTAAGTTCCAAGAATCAACAACGATTTCTTAGAGAAACCCGCCTTCGGCAGCTAGGGATTTCTGCTTGCCTGAATACTAATTTATCTAGGAAATCATTGAGTTTTCGAAGAACTGAGTCTTTGATGACATTATTAAGTCCAATCATACGTCAAACTCGCCACCTTCAAAGTATAAATCTGCCTACATTAGCCCAGACAAACACACGGTGGTTTGGAGCAGATCGACTAACTACTTGCCTGACGCCCTGCAGCCGCAAGTGCTGAAGGAAGCCGACCCTCCAGCTGACGCACTGAGAGACGCTGTCTTTTCTCCTGCCGAAAAATCCAACTCCTGTGTTTCCAAGCTACCCTTGCGGGTTGCTGGGAAATCGAGTCCTGAGAGAAAGATACAAGACCTCCTTTATTCTAAACCAAGGTACGGAGCTGATTAGACCCTTAGAGAAATCTTGGACAGATTCTTGGAAATACTAAACTTAAGTTACTCCTAACTTCTTCCCTTGTACTAGACTTAGGTTAGGTACACCGGGGTAGGCGTATTTTAGAAGCACCAGTTGAGTACTTTTAGTCAATTATTTTATCACTTTATGTATTTTATATGTTTTAGGCAACTTATGGCTTAGAAACCATATAATGCTTTTACAGTACTACTTTATAATACTTTTTGTATTATATGCCCTGTACTTTATAACCAGTATTACGATTGTAGCAGTACACTTCTTATGCTTGAGAAAGAAGACTGTTCAATAAATACCTTTTATTGAAAACGCCCGTCTCTCTATTTTCTCAGCACCTCTGGTGAAAGGAAACATGCACGATTGACTGAGTAAAATAGCTATCTATTGTTTCCGCGACTCTAGAGATTGATTTCTTATTCCTGGGAAACAAAGTTGTCATGTTTATACGGTTGTCAGAAACGAATCCCTTCTTGTGAATTCGAGAAAGTTTCTAGTGACCTCTGAGCTTGCTGGCACTCACAATTAAGTCTAATATATACGATAGAGACCTAGTCGACCTCAGTCCTACGTCTAAACTATAGTATATGTTATTCCAATGCGCAGAGCCTATTGGGAATATAGGAATTACACTACATGGCGCCCAACATTTGGTAAGGCGATAATTTAACGCTAGATACTAGAGTAACTCAGTCGTGCTTTTCACACAGACCCCTTTCTCCCGTAAAAACTCCAATAGACGTCTGGAGTGGGTGAAAGGCTAATATCCGCCAAAACTGAGCAGGACGGAAAATCCTATGTATTCGTTTTTGGTTTGTTCAACCTTGAAGGATACAGTATTCCAAAATATTGTTCACCTAATCTTTGTTTCCTTGAAACTTGTTCTGCAAACTCTTCAGTCAACAAAATAATGAATAGTGACAAAGAATTAGCTGCAGCTGCTGCTCAAGCAGTTTTAGATGACAGAAATCTCGTGGAGAATGATCCAGATGCTATAATCATCCCGGTAAATGTAAGGAAAACTATAACTTACAAACTGATAAATAATGGAGTGCCATCGAGAGGTGGTAAAGTAATCTTTGTTATAGAGGCACATAAGTACCGGCAGACAGAGGTATTCTATTCATGGATTCACTTTCCTCCAGCAGATGGAGGAACACACGAGTTTCACTACTACAAAGTAGAAGAACCTCTAACAGAATACGTTCCTTACCAGGACGTTGAAATTAACTTACCAAGAGCATCAGCTCTGGTTTAAAGGCGCCCTACAACATCAAAATCACTTTACCAGGCTCGGTCCACTAGGTAGACCAGGAGCTACATGGCCGGTACTAGCAAGCTATACACCACATCCTGACATAGAAAACATGACAGGTCGAGAACTGTTAGTGCAGCTGAAACAGTTAATTAAAATACATAGACAATTGGTTCAATATGTCATGCGGACCTTAACAGTCCAACCTACTGTAAGGATTCCACAGCACACCCCTCACCAGGGGAACACAAACAAAATCACACCACAGACTATACAATCAGTCATTGGTAAAATGCCTGCCAAAAGGGAACAAATTCCCTTTGGTTAGCACAAAAAATGACTCAAATTGAGGCAGTATTCCCTGATAGCACACCTCATGAGAAATACAGAATTCTGACAATCTGTTTACCGATGGGATTGCACCACATGTGGAGGACTGTGACACTTGGGTTACAGTCTTTGCTTCAATATACACAAAAACACATGGTGTTCCGTCTATGGCGGTAATACCAGACAGTCTGAGACAGATTCAAAATGAATACGGTCCAGAACTGGCCTTGAATCTAGTTATGAAATTACTGAAATATTTCAAACAGGTCTCGGCTATACTATTAGCCAGCATCAAAGGTGAAGCAGCATCCGTGGCAATCCGCCAGAAATTAAAAGAAACCGATATAACAGACCAACCATATGAGCTTGCAAGAATTATTGAAAAATCCTATGTGGAACTAGGTAGAGATGGTTTGGGTGGGAAACCATTAAAACCCCAACTAACTGAAAATCCTGAAAATGTTTTTATTAAAAATAATCTCACTACTCCTAAAAATAAGTGGGAAAATACTAAGCAAACACTTCCTAAGGAGAAGCATTCGCAGTCCAGAGGAGGTCTTCCCAACGGGAGCCCTCTGAAAAAAGGTATAACCTTAGAAAAACTTTAAGAAAACCTGATAGATATCAAGATACTGATACACGTTCCTCTCGTACCTTTCAGACTTCCTCGCAGAAATCCGAGAGGAGAGGCCGATCATAACAAAAAGAGGAACGTGTGAAGTCCAAAGAAAAACAGCACGTTCCAAAAAATAAGAAAACTCAATTCACCAAAAAGAAGGTAGCAAGCGTAAAGATCAGACAATGCCGAGGATCTTGAGGACACAACTCAAGAACGGGAAGTGGGCCCAGACAATGCTAGAAAGCGCAGCAGAAGTGACCATAGCTCGCAAGATTCTGATGGATCATCTGGAGACAGTGGACTTGAATGAATGCATTCAGGTTGAAACTGCCGACACCAGGGTTAGTGTACACCACAAGTTATATGAAGTAACACTGCGGATGGAGGGGGACATAACTAGGAAAATAAAAGCACTCTTTTGGGAGATGCTTTCTAAAGGTTATGACATTTTTCTAGCTGAACAAGACTGGCCACCTGAATTTGTCAGGGAGTGCCCATATGGCGAAGAGATAATTATGCCAGACTTCTCAAATCATGTTCCTATTCATAGAAAATACACCTATGCCAGAAAATGGGCTGTGGCCCAGGCTCCTGCATTATATAAAAATCATGTGGGATGGGATGAGAACTCTCCTCACCATAAAATCCAGTTAAAAAATCAACCTACTGCACAAAGGCAGTATCCAGTTAAGCAAGAAGCTAAAAAACAAGTCAGGGAGATATTAAATCAACTTGAATACCAAGGGGTGATTGAAACATGCACCTCATCAATGAACAACCCTTTGTTTCCTGTCTCCAAACCAGACAATTCATATCGTCTAGTTTTGGATTACAGACATCTAAACTCCTGTTGCAAAACATTTGCAGTGCAAAATGCACATAGTGCAGCACTAATGAATAACATTGTGCGGAAAAAATATAAAACCACATTAGATATTTCAAATGGGTTTTTCTGTCAAAATATTGCACCTGAAAGCAGGCATGTGACCGCTTTCTCAATAATGGGGACAGAGCGACAATTTTGCCGTTCCCCCAAGGATTCAAGAATAGTCCAGGGTTATTTTCAGCCAGAGTAACAGAGTTATTACAAATGTATGATGGTGAGGCATCATCTTATGTCGATGACATCTATCTTACAGACGATGATTTAGACATGCACTTGAAAAGAGTGAAAACCATAATACTCGGGTTTGCATCTGAAGGGTACAACTTCAATTTTAAGAAATCACTAATTGCCCACCTCAACGTCCTATTCGTAGGCTACAAATTATCAAGTGAAGGCAAAAGCCTGGCAGCCAACTTCCTAGAGAAATGTGCGCTGCTCCAACCTCTAAAAACGCTGAAGAACTTACAATCAATTCTAGGTTTCCTGAATTTTGGAAGAACGTATGTCCTAAACTACGCAGAAAGGGTTAAACCTCTCTACGAACTAATCAAACCTGATTTCAAAACAACAAATTGGACTCAAACACACACAGAAAGTTTGCGTTCAGTGCAAACAGACATGTTAGCAAAAACACAATTAGAAACACGCGATAATACGCCCAATCTTATGATCCGAATCATCCCAGGGAGATGCGGATTCACATCCCTGACCTTTAATGAAGGTGAAAAGGTACCAATAGCATACAAATCACACTTGTACACACAAGCGGAAATAAAATTCACTTCTACAGAAAGAATTCTGACAGAGGCTCAAACTGCAGTAGCAAAAGAGAAAGCCCTCGCACAGGGTAAACGCATAATGATCATTACACCTGTACCTGCCTTAGAGGCAGTGACAAAAGCAAGCATTCCCAATGCTAAGACTTTACATCCGAGATGGATACAATGGGTTAATTCTCTTGCTGCAGCAGATGTTGAATACGTTTTTGACCCCTGCTTAAAGACACAAGAATTCCTACAATACGAATACGAATTCTGCCGACCGAGATTCTGCCTCTAGAACATTACGGATGTATAATCTATACATACGGATCAGCGCAGCCCGCAGTTGGGGGTAAACAAGCCTATAGTGCTGCGTGCGCAATTGTTAAAGGTCGGTGGCGCGAAGGTAAATTTAGACCCATGGCCACTAAAACTCAATCACTCGGAGACTGTCCAGCTCAGCGAGCTGAACTACAGGCTTTCAAGATGGCGCTTGAAAATACCGATCGCGAATTCCCCACACTAATAGTGTGCGATTCGTACTTCTGCATTGAATCTTACAACGATCACTTGCAGAACTGAGTTCGAAACGGTTTCAAAAATGCAAAAGGTGGCACAATTAAGAATAAAATGCTTTGGGAACAAGCAGTTCTATTACAGAAAGAACTACAAAAGACTCACGTGATTCATACACTGAGTCATCAGCGTGATGGCGTTCATGTTGCAGGGAATTCATTGGCTGATGAAGCCGCGAAGGCAGCTGTGCAAACGGCTTCCGTAGCTACAATCACTCACTCGAAAGTAGTAATAGACGGTGAAACATTACTAGCAGTAAAAGCCTCAATCGAAGACAGCTATGCAGCGTTACCTCTAAACTATCCACTCGGTAATACCTACATAATTGATGCAAACTCCGTTCCTTTTGCTCGAATCCCTCGAGTGGGGGACAGAGTAATTCCAAACAGGAATCAGAGAGCTGCTTTGGTACACAAAGCACATATGGGAGAGGGTATGAGACATCGAAGGATCTTAGAATCTTTAATAGAACTAGAAGAGATGTACTGGTGACCAGGGGTGAGTGTCCAGGTTTACGAATTTGGAATCACCTGTGATACCTGTTACGGCTATCATAGTTTTGAACACCACCAGATACCTGACTGCAGTGTAGCCAGCCCAGTTCAGACACCAGTGTTAGACAGCATTAGACTATCTACACGCAAACATCATAATGGACGAATGCAGTCCCAAAACTACTAGGACAAGATTTATTTGGATGTGGCCCCAGCGCTCGGCTGAGGCCAGAACTGTTATGAAGGATTTGCAAGTCTTTATCGGCACATACGCAATTGGCATGCTACACTCTGACCAGGGTCCTGCGTTTAGCTTTTGAACTTACAAGGAGGCCATGGCTAGCTTGGGCATTGCATTGCGGTATTCTAGTCCCTTACATACTGAGCGTAATGCGGTAGTGGAAAGAAAAAAACGTGACATGAAGAAATCCATAACAGCTAAGGTATTAGGTTCGGGTGATGGGTGGGTCACACGTAGTCTTAATAATCTGCCAAGAAATTCTCTGGGTGGAATCACTCCATATGAATTACTGTTTAGTACTAGAATGATAATCAAAGACCTTGATTGTCAAACTTCAGTGGTGGAACAAAAAGCTTTTAATGTCAAAGATCGTTTGGCTGTTTTACAGGACTTAAATGAAACAAGAAGAAGTCTGAGTAACACGATACAGAAGCCAACAACCACTGAAGAAAAACCACCTGTCCCAGCCAGACCTGTCTGGATTCCAAAGATTGGGGATCTAGTCAGGGAAAAGATCGCGGTAAAGAAGGAATTTGGGCTTTCTTACAGAAAAGCAGTACCTATCTTAGCTATCCAAGGATCAAGATCAGTAGTACTACCACCCCTTGCTGGTAAAAGGGAGAACAGAGTTGTGCCCATCGACCTGATCAAACCACATCATGTGGCCGATAATAAGTAGTAGGCCCAGTGGACTCCCAAGAAGTAGCAGAAGACCAAATCTTGCAGCAATCCAAGAGGTTCAAACTGAAAGATTTATCACCTTTGGTAAACCTGCAGTAAGAAAAGAAGGACTATGCAACAAAGCCATGGAACTTGTGCCTCTTGAGACCCAAATAACATTTTGTCAGGAAACTCCTGTCTACAATGATGTAGCCTCTGACTATACCAATATGAGAAAGGAAGAAGAAGCCTCAAAGATTCTTAACAATCCTGATGCAATTCCAACAATTGACAGAACTGCCTCTGGCTACTTCATCAACTTTGATACCTTCTCTGAGGATCCCAGTGAACCTGAAGCAACGCCAGCAAATAAAACTTTCAAAGAAAAAATAACAGAACTCTTTCATCAACTTGAGAAAACATATCTGGTTTCACCATGGACTGAGTTTTGGATTGTGTTAGATGTACTTTTACTCCTGCTTTGGCTCATACTTGTGTTAAGTTTGGGAAGGATGATAGATGGAAAATACAGTACAATAGACACAGCAAGTAAGAAAATCAACTTGGTCCTAAAACCTCACAAATCATCGCATCGTGAAAAAAGAGACCTGTCATCAGTGAACATCACTGCCGTTCCTATACCTGGTGGTATAGCATGGGACAGAACTGATTATGACAACTATGGCCCGGTGGAGCTACTGAAAATTCCACACCAGTTCAAGGTTTCTTTGAGTGACTTTGTCTCACCCAGCTCATTTTCTGATGATTGGGATTTTGAAACTATTAATAACATGATGACAGATTTAGAAATGCCAGCTAAATTTACAGAACATGAATACTTAGAAGGTTCGTCAGATTATGAACAAGTGTATTGTTTTAATTATTATGGTACCATTATTTGCATAAATCTGCAAGCCCTAGGAATGTTAGGAATGTTTTACTTACAATCAATGGGAACATTGTCCAACGCCGCCAATAAGCAGCTCGAAAACATTTTATGAAAGTTTCCGTACTTCACAGGGTTTAACGTTACAAATCCAGAAACGTTTTATTTCAAAAATATAAATAAGACAGGAATGAAAACAATGTTGACCAATACTAAACAAATGTATTCTGCAAACTTTTATGCTCCTCAGCTGTCTACATTAGGTTTTGACTTTTGGAAAGACAACATTGAGACAAAAACTGTCTGGGGCACAAAAGACTGGCAGGTGCAAGGTGTAGAAGCCCTGTTCAGAGCCTGCATTATACCAGAACAAATAATGTTTTTAAATGACACTGTTCAACAAACTTCTTGTCTTGGCCTGGCTAAGATAAAATATTTAAACAAACTGTCTATACCTAAGCCCTCATCTGACAGTGATGATACTACAGAAGAGGAGGTAGACGTACCCTATATTTTAAAACAAAACAGAACTAATCCTGATTGGAAAAAATGGTTAATCTGGCCCACAGACACGAATAACTGTCAAGATAGATTCCTGAACAAAACACAAGGGTTCCCCCGTGAATATCCAGATCCAAGATATTCCCAGAGACAATATCCAGGGATAGTAACTACTTACAGTGTAGGAAAGCTATGCCTTGAGTGGCTACAGAAATCTAGACTTCCAGAAATCAAACAACACTTATCTTTACTTAAAAAAGGCAATGATTTGCGAGATTTCTTAATGGGGCCTCGCAAACCACATCAAAAATGTTTCATATACGCCGGTATATACGCTGCGTACAACGAAGCTTGGAAAATAACGCAAATAGAAACTGCAGAAAGAATACGAGAAATTGATCGTATTAATTTAGAGAAAGCACTCTCTGTAGTGGACAATGGGTTAATGACTCTGTCTTCCAGAATATATTCTTTGGACAGCATTATATCCTCTGCGAATTGACATAATAGAGCAGGACTTGCTAATGTTACAACATGGCCAGTCTCAATTATGTTCTTTAATGCTGCTAGGCTGGACGTTACAAAATCTCCGTTCAGGCTACATGCCATGGCGTCTAATCAACACCACGTCATTATTTTCTGTGTTTAACCTTACAGATAAACAAATCTCTTTGGCACAAAAAGGAGCAGACTATACGGCGCTGAGCATTGAAAAACTGGAAAGAATACCATTGACAGTGTCTGAGAAGCCTGTCATTGAATGGATAATACATGGCACCATCACGATACCAGTGACAATTTTCCAATTTCAGTATTGTCTACAGTATATACCAGCGGGCCTGTATGAAAGGTTGGGTAAAGAATACATTAAGTCGATCTGGACTTTACCATACACACACACAAATGTTGGAATGAGGGAAAGGAGGTATTCCTTAGTGGTAAAAATTGTAAGAACACACTAAGTGGTACACTTTTGTGCCAAGGTATTAATTTACACGGAGCCTGCGAAGGTTCTGCAAATACCCTCTCTTGCCACCTGCACGGTACACCCGACGCAGTGATAGAACCAATTTTCAGGCAGCTATCCAATGGCAGTTACGTTATGCTCAACGACCACAGCTGTTGGGGCATGTTGCCAGGAAAATCGTATCTAGTCAGTGTCTCGTCCATGGTCACTTATTGTATGCAAGTATTGTATCCAACGCACAAGACAGAAAGGGGGACGGCATTATGGCCTTCAATGAATATCTCTTCTATGAGAATTGATACTTTAAGCAGAATGAAAGTCATTCTTTTACAAAAAACTACGGCGCTGACCTCGTCTAGAGAAACGTATGATCTGCAAGTTGCAAGGACTTCTGCAGAGATACATGCATTATTATCAACAAACTGCCCAGTACATTTCGCAGAAATGTTAAGTCAAATCTTAAATATGTCTGATACCAGTGGCATCGCACATGTATTTAAGACGATTTCTTCGGGACTGTTAACACCATTTACAGCAGTCCTCTGCATTTTTCCAAATTTCGTGCACTCTGTGTTCGGCGGCCTGCCTCTCATCTTGGGACTCGTAGCAGGAATTCTGTTTTTATTCCTTCTGCTCCGATATGGCAAGTCCATCACCAGCGACACCCAGACTACCATGAAACAATGCATCCTTGCCATGAGGTATCGTGAGAGAATTTCACAGATTCTTGGCTTGGCTCGTTTAAGAGATCTGAACACAACTTGGGGCCAGATGTAGGTAAAACTTATTTACCGATTCTTAATTACCGAATTTTACCGATTCGGTAATTAAGAATCGGTAAATAAGAAGTGGGGATATGTAGGAACATCCAGATGTTCCAGTTACCGAATCGTTAAGAATCGGTATTTACCGATTCGGTAAATACCGATTTTGACAAGGGTGCAGGGGGTGTCACTTTGACACCCTCTAGCACCCCCACAAAAGGTTCGGGGGCCATATGGCAGCCAGACCTGCCCTAAGGGCAGGTCTGCCTGTCATATGGCACAGGTGTGCATGCACACATGTGCATGCACACCTGAATCGGTATTTTAACATCAAATACAATTTGATGGTAAAATACCGATTTTGTAGGCCTTGTGGGACTCAGAAGAGTCCCACCTACATATCAATTTTACCGATTCTGTAAATATACCGGTCGGTAAATTTACCGACCGGTATATTTACCGAATCGGTAAAATTACCGATTTTCCCTGTTTACCAGCCCCTACATATCAAATGCCAAATACCGGTCGGTAACGGCCGAATTTGGCCGTTACCGACCGGTAAAACCCTACCTACATCTGGCCCTTGGTTTCTATCGTTCAGACCAATCTGGCAAGATTGCATCTTACCTGTTCTGCGATGCCTGCTTTGCGGAGAGGAATGCATGTTGGACATTTGTCTTACACTACCATCAGTCCTACTATCGGATGTTGACGCTTTGCTAGGTCCGGTAATGACTCATTCATCATGTTGCCACCAACGGCTGCCCATTCTGATGACGGCATTCATTGAGGTCTCACCGGCAAGTCTAACTGAGGGTGAGATACGAGACGCGACAGGCACACAGGTATCACCTACTGCGTACATTGCTAATGCATCAAACGCTGATGGCGATACTCCTCATCTATGCACATTCAACCTGCTAACTGAAGTGGTTCCACTTTCACCTACTACGGTAGACCGTTTCTTTGCCAGCCTAGATGATCTGATGTTTTCCCTTGACTCCGAGAATAACTTTTGATTCATGCACACGGCGTTCCCTGAACTCTGAAATTCGGCCTTCATTTTTCAAAATAAGCCATCTACCAATTTGAACTTTTTTCCAAAATAGAACTTTTGGCACAGAGTAATATGTTTAAATTAGAACTTTTCTTAGAGAACAAGATTTTTATTTTATTTATACCTCCAAAATAACAATATTTGGCCTGATCATCAGAACAAAAACGGTTTAGATATCATGCATCGGGATTGTCTCGGAAATAAAAAACGTTTCATGAATGTAATTTTGTATTTTACAAATGATAGAATGTATGCTATGCTTCATGTCTATAGAGAACTGTTTGTTCTATACTTGTTACATTTAAACAAGCCTTTTTCAAATGCAATTTGTATGTTGTATTTTGGTTGGGATTGTAAACACTAGCTTTAGATATGTTCAGTGCTTCTACGTTTAGTTTTATTGAACTTAAAATCGTGGAGTGGGTGTTATAAATGAATCTAGGACTCTAGTGTAATTTTTCCCGATTCATGCCCTTATATAGGTATAGATTATTCGATCCTTATATAGGCATAGAAATCATTACCATATTTAGACTGAGCCTATGCAGCCCAAATACGGCATGGCTACTTCCACTAAGTTCCAAGAATCAACAACGATTTCTTAGAGAAACCCGCCTTCAGCAGCTAGGGACTTCCCCTTGCCTGAATACTAATTTATCTAGGAAATCATGGAGTTTTCGAAGAACTGAGTCTTTGATGACCCTATTAAGTCCAATCATACGTCAAACTTGGCACCTTCAAAGTATTATTATGCCTACATTTGCCCAGACAAACACTCAGTTGTTTGGAGCAGATCGACTAACTACTGCCTGACGCCCTGCAGCCGCAAGTGCAGAAGGAAACCGACCCTCCAGCTGACGCCTCCGAGAGACGCTGTCTTTTCTCCTGCCGAGAAATCCAGCTCCAGTGTTTCCAGGCTACCCTTGCGGGTTGCTGGGAAATCGAGTCCTGAGAGAGAGATACAAGACCTCCTTCATTATAAACCAAGGTACGGAGCTGCTTAGACCCTTAGAGAATTCTTGGACAGATTCTTGGCAGAGAAATACTAAACTTAAGCTACTCCTCACTTACTTCTTCCCTTGTACTAGACTTAGGTTAGGTACACCGGGGTAGGCGTATTTTAGAAGCACCAGTTGAGTACTTTTAGTCAATTATTTTATCACTGTATGTATTTTATATGTTTTAGGCAACTTATGGCTTGGAAACCATATCATGCTTTTACAGTACTACTTCATAATACTTTTTGTATTATAAGCCCTGTACTTTATAACCAGTATTACGATTGTAGCAGTACACTTCTTATGCTTGAGAAAGAAGACTGTTCAATAAATACCTTTTATTGAAAACGCCCGTCTCTCTATTTTCTCAGCACCTCTGGTGAAACAAAGCATGCACGATTGAGTGAGTAAAATAGCTATCTATTGTTTCCGCGACTCTAGAGATTGATTTCTTATTCTTGGGAAGCAAAGTTGTCATGTTTATACGATTGTAAGAAACTAATCTCTTCTCGTGAATTCGAGAAAGTTTTTAGTGACCTCTGAAGTAGCTGGCACTCACAATTAAGTCTAATATATACAATAGAGACCTAGTCGACCTCAGTCCTACGTCAAAACTATAGTATATGTTATTCCAAAGCGCAGAGCCTATTGGGAATATAGGAACTACACTACAAAACCTACCTGAAGTGTTGGAAAGAGTGGGGAAAAGGTTATGGTTTTCAACACTCTGGAGAGGACATACCTATCTGAAGTGTTGGAAAGAGTGGATAAAAGGTCAGGGTCTTCTACACTCTGGAGAGGACATACCTACCTGAAGAGTTGGAAAGAGTGGGGAGAAGGTCAAGGTCTCCTACACTCTGGAGAGGACATACCTACCTGACGTGTTGGAAAGAGTGGCTAAAAGGTCAGGGTCTTCTACACTCTGGAGAGGAGATACCTACCTGACAAGTGGGAAAGAGTGGCTAAAAGGTTAATGTCTTCAACATTCTGGAAAGGAAATACCTACCTGAAGTGTTGGAAAGAGTGGCTAAAAGGTCAAGGTCTTCAACAATCTGGAGAGGACATACCTATCTGAAGTGTTGGAAAGTGTGACTAAAAGATCAAGGTCTTCAACACGCTGGAGAGGACATACCTATCTGAAGTGTTGGAAAGAGTGGCTAAAAGGTCAGGGTCTTCAACACTCTTGAGAGGACATACCTATCTGATGTGTTGGAAAGAGTGGATAAAGGTCAAGGTCTTCAAAACTCTGGAGAGGACATACCTATCTGAAGTGTTGGAAAGACTGTGGAAAAGGTCAAGGTCTTCTACACTCTGGAGAGGACATACCTATCTGAAGTGTTGGAAAGACTGTGGAAAAGGTCAAGGTCTTCGACACTCTGGAGAGGACATACTTATCTGAAGTGTTGGAAAGACTGGGGAGAAGGTCAAGGTCTTCTACACTCTGGAGAGGACATACCTACCTGACGTGTTGGAAAGAGTGGCTAAAAGGTCAGGGTCTTCTACACTCTGGAGAGGAGATACCTACCTGACAAGTGGGAAAGAGTGGCTAAAAGGTTAATGTCTTCAACATTCTGGAAAGGAAATACCTACCTGAAGTGTTGGAAAGAGTGGCTAAAAGGTCAAGGTCTTCAACAATCTGGAGAGGACATACCTATCTGAAGTGTTGGAAAGTGTGACTAAAAGATCAAGGTCTTCAACACGCTGGAGAGGACATACCTACCTGACGTGTTGGAAAGAGTGGGGAAAAGGTCAAGGTCTACAACACCCTGGAGAGGACATACCTAACTGAAATCTTGGAAAGAGTGGCTAAAAGGTCAAGAATGTCATCTCTCTGGAGAGGACATACGTATCTGAAGTCTTGGAAAGCGTGGCTAAAAGGTCAATGTCTTCAACAGTCTGGAGAGGACATACCTATCTGAAGTGTTGGAAAGACTGGGGAAAAGGTCAAGGTCTTCTACACTCTGGAGAGGACATACCCCCCTGACGAGTTGGAAAGCGTGGCTAAAAGGTCAAGGTCTTCAAAACTCTGAAGAGAATATATCTATCTGAAGTCTTAGAAAGAGTGGCTAAAAGGTCAAGGTCTTGAACACTCTGGAGAGGACATACCTATCAGAAGTGTTGGAAAGACGGGGGAAAGGTCAAGGTCTTCTACACTCTAGAGAGGACATACATACCTGACATGTTGGAAAGGGTGGCTAAAAGGTCAAGGTCTTCAAAACTCTGGAGAGGATATATCTACCTAAAGTGTTGGAAATAGAGTTGAAAAGGTCAAGGTCTTTAACACTCTGGAGAGGACATATCTACCTAAAGTGTTGGAAATAGAGTTGAAATGGTCAAGGTCTTTAACACTCTGGAGAGGACATACCTATCTGAAGTGTTGGAAAGACTGGGGAAAAGGTCAAGGTCTTCTACACTCTGGAGAGACATACCCACCTGACGTGTTGGAAAGGGTTGCTAAAAGGTCAAGGTCTTCAAATCTCTGGAGAGGATATATCTATCTGAAGTCTTAGAAAGAGTGGCTAAAATGTCAAGGTCTTCAACACTCTGGAAAGGACATTCCTACCTGAAGTGTTGGAAAGAGTGGCTAAAAGGTCAAGGTCTTCAACACTTTCGAGAGGACATACCTACCTGAAGTATTGGAAATAGTGGGGAAAAGGTTAAGGTCTTCAACACTCTGGAGAGGACATGCCTATCAGAAGTGCTGAAAAGACTGAGGAAAAGGTCAAGGTCTTCTACACTCCTGATAGGACATACATACCTGACGTGTTGGAAAGGGTGGCTAAAAGGTCAAGGTCTTCAAAACTCTGGAGAGGATATACCTATCTGAAGTCTTAGATAGAGTGGCTAAAAGGTCAAGGTCTTCCACACTCTGGAGAGGACATACCTTTCTGAAGTGTTGGAAAGAGTGGCTAAAAGGTCAAGGTCTTCAAAACTCTGGAGAGGACATATCTACCTGAAGTGTTGGAAAGAGAATGGAAAAGGTCAAGGTCTTCAACACTCTGAAGAGGACATACCTATCTGAAGTGTTGGAAAGACTGGGGAAAAGGTCAAGGTCTTCTACACTCTGGAGAGGACATACCTACCTGACAGTTTGGATAGGGTGGCCAAAATGTCAAGGTCTTCAACACTCTGGAAAAGACATACCTACCTGAAGTCTTGGAAAGTGTGGCTAAAAGGTCAAGGTCTTCTACACTCTGGAGAGGACATACCTACCTGACATGTTGAAAAGGGTGGCTAAAAGGTCAAGGTTTTAAAAGCTCTGATGAGGATATACCTATCTGAAGTCTTAGAAAGAGTGTGGAAAAGGTCACGGTCTTCTACACTCGGGAGAGGACATGCCTACCTGATGTGTTGGAAAGGGTGGCTAAAAGGTCAAGGTCTTCAAATCTCTGGAGAGGATATACCTATCTGAAGTCTTAGAAAGAGTGGATAAAAGGTCAAGGTCTTCAACACTTTGGAGAGGACATACCTACCTGAAGTGTTGGAAAGAGTGGGGAAAAGGTTAAGGTCTTCAACACTATGGAGAGTACATACCTATCTGAAGTTCTGGAAAGAGTTGCTAAAGGTTTAGGGTGTTCAACACTCTGGAGAGGACATACCTATCTGAATTGTTAGAAAGAGTAGCTAAAAGATCAAGGTCTTCAACACTCTGGAGAGGACATACCTTTCTGAAGTGTTTGAAAGAGTAGCTAAAAGGTCAAGGTCTTCAACACTCTGGAGAGGACATACCTATCTGAAGTGTTGGAAAGACTGTGGAAAAGGTCAAGGTCTTCTACACTCTGGAGAGGACATACCTATCTGAAGTGTTGGAAAGACTGTGGAAAAGGTCAAGGTCTTCGACACTCTGGAGAGGACATACTTATCTGAAGTGTTGGAAAGACTGGGGAGAAGGTCAAGGTCTTCTACACTCTGGAGAGGACATACCTACCTGACGTGTTGGAAAGAGTGGCTAAAAGGTCAGGGTCTTCTACACTCTGGAGAGGAGATACCTACCTGACAAGTGGGAAAGAGTGGCTAAAAGGTTAATGTCTTCAACATTCTGGAAAGGAAATACCTACCTGAAGTGTTGGAAAGAGTGGCTAAAAGGTCAAGGTCTTCAACAATCTGGAGAGGACATACCTATCTGAAGTGTTGGAAAGTGTGACTAAAAGATCAAGGTCTTCAACACGCTGGAGAGGACATACCTACCTGACGTGTTGGAAAGAGTGGGGAAAAGGTCAAGGTCTACAACACCCTGGAGAGGACATACCTAACTGAAATCTTGGAAAGAGTGGCTAAAAGGTCAAGAATGTCATCTGACTCATCTCTCTGGAGAGGACATACGTATCTGAAGTCTTGGAAAGCGTGGCTAAAAGGTCAATGTCTTCAACAGTCTGGAGAGGACATACCTATCTGAAGTGTTGGAAAGACTGGGGAAAAGGTCAAGGTCTTCTACACTCTGGAGAGGACATACCCCCCTGACGAGTTGGAAAGCGTGGCTAAAAGGTCAAGGTCTTCAAAACTCTGAAGAGAATATATCTATCTGAAGTTTTAGAAAGAGTGGCTAAAAGGTCAAGTTCTTGAACACTCTGTAGAGGACATACCTATCAGAAGTGTTGGAAAGACGGGGGAAAGGTCAAGGTCTTCTACACTCTAGAGAGGACATACATACCTGACATGTTGGAAAGGGTGGCTAAAAGGTCAAGGTCTTCAAAACTCTGGAGAGGATATATCTACCTAAAGTGTTGGAAATAGAGTTGAAAAGGTCAAGGTCTTTAACACTCTGGAGAGGACATATCTACCTAAAGTGTTGGAAATAGAGTTGAAATGGTCAAGGTCTTTAACACTCTGGAGAGGACATACCTATCTGAAGTGTTGGAAAGACTGGGGAAAAGGTCAAGGTCTTCTACACTCTGGAGAGACATACCCACCTGACGTGTTGGAAAGGGTTGCTAAAAGGTCAAGGTCTTCAAATCTCTGGAGAGGATATATCTATCTGAAGTCTTAGAAAGAGTGGCTAAAATGTCAAGGTCTTCAACACTCTGGAAAGGACATTCCTACCTGAAATGTTGGAAAGAGTGGCTAAAAGGTCAAGGTCTTCAACACTTTCGAGAGGACATACCTACCTGAAGTATTGGAAATAGTGGGGAAAAGGTTAAGGTCTTCAACACTCTGGAGAGGACATGCCTATCAGAAGTGCTGAAAAGACTGAGGAAAAGGTCAAGGTCTTCTACACTCCTGATAGGACATACATACCTGACGTGTTGGAAAGGGTGGCTAAAAGGTCAAGGTCTTCAAAACTCTGGAGAGGATATACCTATCTGAAGTCTTAGATAGAGTGGCTAAAAGGTCAAGGTCTTCCACACTCTGGAGAGGACATACCTTTCTGAAGTGTTGGAAAGAGTGGCTAAAAGGTCAAGGTCTTCAAAACTCTGGAGAGGACATATCTACCTGAAGTGTTGGAAAGAGAATGGAAAAGGTCAAGGTCTTCAACACTCTGAAGAGGACATACCTATCTGAAGTGTTGGAAAGACTGGGGAAAAGGTCAAGGTCTTCTACACTCTGGAGAGGACATACCTACCTGACAGTTTGGATAGGGTGGCCAAAATGTCAAGGTCTTCAACACTCTGGAAAAGACATACCTACCTGAAGTCTTGGAAAGAGTGGCTAAAAGGTCAAGGTCTTCTACACTCTGGAGAGGACATACCTACCTGACATGTTGAAAAGGGTGGCTAAAAGGTCAAGGTTTTAAAAGCTCTGATGAGGATATACCTATCTGAAGTCTTAGAAAGAGTGTGGAAAAGGTCACGGTCTTCTACACTCGGGAGAGAACATGCCTACCTGATGTGTTGGAAAGGGTGGCTAAAAGGTCAAGGTCTTCAAATCTCTGGAGAGGATATACCTATCTGAAGTCTTAGAAAGAGTGGATAAAAGGTCAAGGTCTTCAACACTTTGGAGAGGACATACCTACCTGAAGTGTTGGAAAGAGTGGGGAAAAGGTTAAGGTCTTCAACACTATGGAGAGTACATACCTATCTGAAGTTTTGGAAAGAGTTGCTAAAGGTTTAGGGTGTTCAACACTCTGGAGAGGACATACCTATCTGAATTGTTAGAAAGAGTAGCTAAAAGATCAAGGTCTTCAACACTCTGGAGAGGACATACCTTTCTGAAGTGTTTGAAAGAGTAGCTAAAAGGTCAAGGTCTTCAACACTCTGGAGAGGACATACCTATCTGAAGTGTTGGAAAGACTGTGGAAAAGGTCAAGGTCTTCTACACTCTGGAGAGGACATACCTATCTGAAGTGTTGGAAAGACTGTGGAAAAGGTCAAGGTCTTCGACACTCTGGAGAGGACATACTTATCTGAAGTGTTGGAAAGACTGGGGAGAAGGTCAAGGTCTTCTACACTCTGGAGAGGACATACCTACCTGACGTGTTGGAAAGAGTGGCTAAAAGGTCAGGGTCTTCTACACTCTGGAGAGGAGATACCTACCTGACAAGTGGGAAAGAGTGGCTAAAAGGTTAATGTCTTCAACATTCTGGAAAGGAAATACCTACCTGAAGTGTTGGAAAGAGTGGCTAAAAGGTCAAGGTCTTCAACAATCTGGAGAGGACATACCTACCTGAAGTGTTGGAAAGTGTGACTAAAAGATCAAGGTCTTCAACACGCTGGAGAGGACATACCTACCTGACGTGTTGGAAAGAGTGGGGAAAAGGTCAAGGTCTACAACACCCTGGAGAGGACATACCTAACTGAAATCTTGGAAAGAGTGGCTAAAAGGTCAAGAATGTCATCTCTCTGGAGAGGACATACGTATCTGAAGTCTTGGAAAGCGTGGCTAAAAGGTCAATGTCTTCAACAGTCTGGAGAGGACATACCTATCTGAAGTGTTGGAAAGACTGGGGAAAAGGTCAAGGTCTTCTACACTCTGGAGAGGACATACCCCCCTGACGAGTTGGAAAGCGTGGCTAAAAGGTCAAGGTCTTCAAAACTCTGAAGAGAATATATCTATCTGAAGTCTTAGAAAGAGTGGCTAAAAGGTCAAGTTCTTGAACACTCTGGAGAGGACATACCTATCAGAAGTGTTGGAAAGACGGGGGAAAGGTCAAGGTCTTCTACACTCTAGAGAGGACATACATACCTGACATGTTGGAAAGGGTGGCTAAAAGGTCAAGGCCTTCAAAACTCTGGAGAGGATATATCTACCTAAAGTGTTGGAAATAGAGTTGAAAAGGTCAAGGTCTTTAACACTCTGGAGAGGACATATCTACCTAAAGTGTTGGAAATAGAGTTGAAATGGTCAAGGTCTTTAACACTCTGGAGAGGACATACCTATCTGAAGTGTTGGAAAGACTGGGGAAAAGGTCAAGGTCTTCTACACTCTGGAGAGACATACCCACCTGACGTGTTGGAAAGGGTTGCTAAAAGGTCAAGGTCTTCAAATCTCTGGAGAGGATATATCTATCTGAAGTCTTAGAAAGAGTGGCTAAAATGTCAAGGTCTTCAACACTCTGGAAAGGACATTCCTACCTGAAGTGTTGGAAAGAGTGGCTAAAAGGTCAAGGTCTTCAACACTTTGGAGAGGACATACCTACCTGAAGTATTGGAAATAGTGGGGAAAAGGTTAAGGTCTTCAACACTCTGGAGAGGACATGCCTATCAGAAGTACTGAAAAGACTGAGGAAAAGGTCAAGGTCTTCTACACTCCTGATAGGACATACATACCTGACGTGTTGGAAAGGGTGGCTAAAAGGTCAAGGTCTTCAAAACTCTGGAGAGGATATACCTATCTGAAGTCTTAGATAGAGTGGCTAAAAGGTCAAGGTCTTCCACACTCTGGAGAGGACATACCTTTCTGAAGTGTTGGAAAGAGTGGCTAAAAGGTCAAGGTCTTCAAAACTCTGGAGAGGACATATCTACCTGAAGTGTTGGAAAGAGAATGGAAAAGGTCAAGGTCTTCAACACTCTGAAGAGGACATACCTATCTGAAGTGTTGGAAAGACTGGGGAAAAGGTCAAGGTCTTCTACAGTCTGGAGAGGACATACCTACCTGACAGTTTGGATAGGGTGGCCAAAATGTCAAGGTCTTCAACACTCTGGAAAAGACATACCTACCTGAAGTCTTGGAAAGAGTGGCTAAAAGGTCAAGGTCTTCTACACTCTGGAGAGGACATACCTACCTGACATGTTGAAAAGGGTGGCTAAAAGGTCAAGGTTTTTAAAGCTCTGATGAGGATATACCTATCTGAAGTCTTAGAAAGAGTGTGGAAAAGGTCACGGTCTTCTACACTCGGGAGAGGACATGCCTACCTGATGTGTTGGAAAGGGTGGCTAAAAGGTCAAGGTCTTCAAATCTCTGGAGAGGATATACCTATCTGAAGTCTTAGAAAGAGTGGATAAAAGGTCAAGGTCTTCAACACTTTGGAGAGGACATACCTACCTGAAGTGTTGGAAAGAGTGGGGAAAAGGTTAAGGTCTTCAACACTATGGAGAGTACATACCTATCTGAAGTTTTGGAAAGAGTTGCTAAAGGTTTAGGGTGTTTAACACTCTGGAGAGGACATACCTATCTGAATTGTTAGAAAGAGTAGCTAAAAGATCAAGGTCTTCAACACTCTGGAGAGGACATACCTTTCTGAAGTGTTTGAAAGAGTAGCTAAAAGGTCAAGGTCTTCAACACTCTGGAGAGGACATACCTATCTGAAGTGTTGGAAAAAGTGGCTAAAAGGTCAAGGTCTTCTACACTCTGGAGAGGACATACCTACCTGACTGTTGGAAAGGGTTGCTAAAAGGACAAGGTCTTCAAAACTCTGGGGAGGATATACCTATCTGAAGTCTTAGAAAGAGTGGCTAAAAGGTCACGGTCTTCAACACTCTGGAGAGGACATACCTATCTGAAGTGTTGGAAAGACTGGGGAAAAGGTCAAGGTCTTAGCACTCTGGAGAGGACATACCTATCTGAAGTTTTGGAAAGAGTGGCTAAAAGGTCAAGTTATTCAACACTCTTGAAAGGACATACTGACTTGAAGTGATGGAAAGAGTGGGAAAAAGGTTGAGGTCTTCAACACTTTGTAGAGGACATACCTATCTGAAGTTTTGGAAAGAGTGGCTAAAGGGTTGGGGTCTTCAACACTCTGGAGAGGACATACCTATCTGAAGTGTTGGTAAGAGTGGCCAAAAGGTCAAGGTCTTAGCACTCTGGAGAGGACATACCTACCTGAAATCTTGGAAAGAGTGGCTAAAAGGTCAAGGTCTTCAACACTCTGGAGAGGACATATCTATGTGAAGTCTTAGAAAGAGTGGCTAAAAGGTCAAGGTCTTCAACACTCTGGAGAGGACATACCTTTCTGAAGTGTTGGAAAGAGTGGCTAAAAGGTGAAGGTCTTCAAAACATTGGAGAGGACATATCTACCTGAAGAGTTGGAAAGAGTGTGAAAAGGTCAAGGTCTTCAACACTCTGGAGAGGACATAGCTATCGGTAGTGTTGGAAAGAGTGGCTAAAAGGTGAAGGTCTTCAAAACTTTGGAGAGGACATATCTACCTGAAGAGTTGGAAAGAGTGGGAAAAGGTCAAGGTCTTCTACACTCTGGAGAGGACATACCTACCTGACATGTTGAAAAGGGTGGCTAAAAGGTCAAGGTTTTTAAAGCTCTGGTGAGGATATACCTATCTGAAGTCTTAGAAAGAGTGTGGAAAAGGTCAAGGTCTTCTACACTCTTGAGAGGACATGCCTACCTGATGTGTTGGAAAGGGTGGCTAAAAGGTCAAGGTCTTCAAATCTCTGGAGATGACATACCTATCTGAAGTCTTAGAAAGAGTGGCTAAAAGGTCATGGTCTTCAAAACTCTGGAGAGGTCATACCTACCTGAAGTGTTGGAAAGAGTGGCTTAAGGGTCAAGGTCTTCAACAATCTGGAGCGGACATACCTACCTGAAGTGATGGAAAGAGTGGGGAAAAGCTCAAGGTCTTCAACACTCTGGAGAGGACATACCTACCTGAAGTCTTGGAAAGAGGAGTTAAAAGGTCAAAGTCTTCAAACACTCTAGAGAGGACATACCTATCTAAAGTCTTGGAAAGAGTGGCTAAATGGTCAAGGTCTTCTACACTCTGGAGAGGACATACCTATCTGAAGTGTTGGAAAGACTGCAGAAAAGGTCAAGGTCTTCTACACTCTGCAGAGGACATACCTACCTGAAGTGTTGGAAAGAGTGGCTTAAAGGTCAAGGTCTTCTACACTTTGGAGAGGACACACCTACCTGACCTGTTGGAAAGAGTGGCTAAAAGGTCAAGGTCTGCAACACTCTGGAGATGACATAACTACCTGAAGTGTTAGAAATAGTTTCCTTAAGGTCAAGGTCTTCAACAATCAGGAGTGGACATACCTATCTGAAGTGTAGGAAAGAGTGGAGTGGCTAAAAGGTCAAGGTCTTCAATACTCTGGAGAGGACATACCTACCTGAAACCTTGGTAAGAGTGGCTAAAAGGTCAAGGTCTTCAACACTCTAGAGAGGACATACCTACCTGAAACCTTGGTAAGAGTGGCTAAAAGGTCAAGGTCTTCAACACTCTAGAGAGGACATACCTATCTCAAGAGTTGGAACGACTGGGGAAAAGGTCAAGGTCTTCAAGACTCTGGAGAGGACATACCTACCTGAAATCTTGTAAAGAGTGGCTAAAAGGTCAAGGTTTTCAAATCTCTGGAGAAGACATACGTCTCGGTAGTCTTGGAAAGCGTGGCTAAAAGGTCAAGCTCTTCAACACTCTGGAGAGGACATACCTACCTGTAGTGTTGGGAAGAGTGGCTAAAAGGTCAAGGTCTTCAACACTCTGGAGAGGACATACCTATCTGAAGTGTTGGAAAGACTGGGGAAAAGGTCAAGGTCTTCTACACTCTGGAGAGGACATGCCTACCTGACGTGTTGGAAAGGATGGCTAAAAGGGCAAGGTCTTTAAAACTCTGGAGAGGATATACCTATCTAAAGTCTTAGAAAGAGTGGCTAAAAGGTCACGGTCTTCAACACTCTGGAGAGGACATACCTTTCTGAAGTGTTGGAAAGAGTGGCTAAAAGGTCAAGGTCTTCAAAACTTTGGAGAGGACATATCTACCTGAAGAGTTGGAAAGAGTTTGGAAAAGGTCAAGGTCTTCAACACTCTGGAGAGGACATAGCTATCGGTAGTGTTGGAAAGACTGGGGAAAAGGTCATGGTCTTCTACACTCTGGAGAGGACATACCTACCTGACTGTTGGAAAGGGTTGCTAAAAGGACAAGGTTTTTAAAACTCTGGAGAGGATATACCTATCTGAAGTCTTAGAAAGAGTGTGGAAAAGGTCAAGGTCTTCTACACTCTGGAGAGGACATACCTACCTGATGTGTTGGAAAGGGTGGCTAAAAGGTCAAGGTCTTCAACACTCTGGAGAAGACATACGTCTCGGTAGTCTTGAAAAGCGTGGCTAAAAGGTCAAGCTCTTCAACACTCTGGAGAGGACATACCTACCTGTAGTGTTGGAAAGAGTGGCTAAAAGGTCGAGGTCTTCAAAACTTTGGAGAGGACATATCTACCTGAAGAGTTAGAAAGAGTGTGGAAAAGGTCAAGGTCTTCAACACTCTGGAGAGGACATATCTACCTGAAGTATTGGAAAGAGTGCGGGAAAGGTCAAGGTCTTCAACACTTTGGAGAGGACATACCTATCTGAAGTGTTGGAAAGACTGGGGAAAAGGTCAAGGTCTTCTACACTCTGGAGAGGACATACCTACCTGATGTGTTGGAAAGAGTGGCTAAAAGGTCAAGGTCTTCGCACTCTGGAGAGGACATACCTATCTGAAGTCTAAGAAAGATTGGGTAAAAGGTCAAGGTCTTCAACACTCTGGAAAGGACATACCTACCTGAAGAGTTGGAAAGAGTGGCTAAAAGGTCAAGGTCTTTAACTATCTGGAGAGGACATATCTACCTAAAGTATTGGAAAGAGTGTGGAATGGTCAAGTTCTTCAACACTCTGGAGAGGACATACCTATCTGAAGTGTTGGAAAGACTGGGGAAAAGGTCAAGGTCTTCTACACTCTGGAGAGGACATACCTACCTGACGTGTTGGAAAGGAAGGCTAAAAGGTCAAGGTCTTTAAAACTCTGGAGAGGATATACCTATCCGAAGTCTTAGAAAGAGTGGCTAAAAGGTCAAGGTCTTCAACACTCTGGAGAGGACATACCTTTCTGGAGTGTTGGAAAGAGTGGCTAAAAGGTCAAGGTCTTCAAAACTTTGGAGAGGACATATCTACCTGAAGAGTTAGAAAGAGTGTGGAAAAGGTCAAGGTCTTCAACACTCTGGAGAGGACATATCTACCTGAAGTATTGGAAAGAGTGCGGGAAAGGTCAAGGTCTTCAACACTTTGGAGAGGACATACCTATCTGAAGTGTTGGAAAGACTGGGGAAAAGGTCAAGGTCTTCTACACTCTGGAGAGGACATACCTACCTGATGTGTTGGAAAGAGTGGCTAAAAGGTCAAGGTCTTCGCACTCTGGAGAGGACATACCTATCTGAAGTCTAAGAAAGAGTGGGTAAAAGGTCAAGGTCTTCAACACACTGGAAAGGACATACCTACCTGAAGAGTTGGGAAGAGTGGCTAAAAGGTCAAGGTCTTCAACACTCTGGAGAGGACATAGCTACCTGACATGTTGGAAAGGGTGGCTAAAAGGTCAAGGTTTTTTCAACTCTGGAGAGGACATACCTATCTGAAGTCTAAGAAAGAGTGGGTAAAAGGTCAAGGTCTTCAACACACTGGAAAGGACATACCTACCTGAAGAGTTGGGAAGAGTGGCTAAAAGGTCAAGGTCTTCAACACTCTGGAGAGGACATAGCTACCTGACATGTTGGAAAGGGTGGCTAAAAGGTCAAGGTTTTTTCAACTCTGGAGAGGATATACCTATCTGAAGTCTTAGAAAGAGTGGCTAAAAGGTCAAGGTCTTCAACACTCTGGAGAGGACATATCTATCTGAAGTGTTGGAAAGAGTGCGGGAAAGGTCAAGGTCTTCAACACTTTGGAAAAGGTCAAGGTCTTCTACACTCTGGAGAGGACATACCTACCTGATGTGTTGGAAAGAGTGGGTAAAAGGTCAAGGTCTTCAACACTCTGGAAAGGACATACCTACCTGAAGAGTTGGAAAGAGTGGCTAAAAGGTCAAGGTCTTCGCACTCTGGAGAGGACATACCTATCTGTAGTTTTGGAAAGAGTGGGTAAAAGGTCAAGGTCTTCAACACTCTGGAAAGGACATACCTACCTGAAGAGTTGGAAAGAGTGGCTAAAAGGTCAAGGTCTTCAACACTCTGGAGAGGACATACCTATCTGAAGTGTTGGAAAGACTGCGGAAAAGGTCAAGGTCTTCTACACTCTGGAGAGGACATACATTAGTCGTCTGTTGAGGAATGCTGGTCCGGTGTTGTGGAGTGCCTTGTGTGCGTGGGTGAGGAGATTGAAGGAGACCCATTTGTTGACTTGGAGCCAGTGAAAGTCTCTCAGGTGGGGTGTGATGTGGCTGCGTCGAGGGATGTCAAGGATCAGGCGAGCAGAGGCGTTTTGAATGCGCTGGAGTCGTTTCAGGAGTTTGGCCGAGGCTCCTGCTTAGAGAGCGTTTCTGTAGTAAAACCTGCTTCTGACGAGGACATGGGTGACCGTTCTTCTAGTTTCTGGTGGGATCCACCTGTAGATCCTGCGGAGCATGTGGAGGGTGTTGAATCAGGAGGACGAGATGGCGTTGACCTGATTTGTCATGGAGTGAGTAGAGTTGAGGATGAAACCTAGGTTGCGTGCGTGGTCGGTGGGTGTTGGGGCTGTTCCCAGTTTGGTCGGCCTCTAGTAGTCATCCCAGGTCGAGAGGGTGGAGCCGAGGATGAGGACTTCCGTCTTGTCCGAGTTTAGCTTCAGTCAGCGGTTTTTCATCGACTCAGCGAGTGGATGAAGAGGACATACCTACCTGAAGTGTTTAGAAAGGGTTGGTAAAAGGTCATGGTCTTCAACACTCTGGAGAGGCCATACCTACCTGAAGTGTTGGAAAGAGTGGGGAAAAGGTCAAGGTCTTCAATACTCTGGAGAATACATACCTATCTGAAGTGTCGGAAAGAGTGGGTAAAAAGTCACGGTCTACAACACTCTGGAGAGGACATACCTACCTGAAGTGTTGGCAAGAGTGGCTAAAAGTTCAAGGTCTTCAACACTCTGGAGAGGACATACCTACCTGAAGTGTTGGAAAGACTGTGGAAAAGGTCAAGGTCTTCTATACTCTGGAGAGTACATATTTATTTGAAGTTTTGGAAAGACTGGAGAAAAGGTCACGGTCTTCAGCACTCTGGAGAGGACATACCTATCTGACGTGTTGGAAAGAGTGGGGAAAAGATCAAGGTCTTCAACACTGTAGAGAGGACATACCTATCTGAAGTCTTGCAAAGAGTGGCTAAAAGGTCAAGGTCTTCAACACTCTGCAGAGGACATTTCTATCTGAAGAGTTGGAACAACTGGGGAAAAGGTCAAGGCCTCTGGAGAGGACATACCTACCTGATGTGTTGGAAAGAGTGGCTAAAAGGTCAAGGCCTTCTACACTCTGGCGAGGACACATCTATCTGAAGCCTTAGAAAGAGTGGCTAAAAGTTCAAGGTCTTCAACACTCTGGAGAGGACATACCTACCTGAAGTGTTGGAAAGACTGTGGAAAAGGTCAAGGTCTTCTATACTCTGGAGAGTACATATTTATTTGAAGTTTTGGAAAGACTGGAGAAAAGGTCACGGTCTTCAGCACTCTGGAGAGGACATACCTATCTGACGTGTTGGAAAGAGTGGGGAAAAGATCAAGGTCTTCAACACTGTAGAGAGGACATACCTATCTGAAGTCTTGCAAAGAGTGGCTAAAAGGTCAAGGTCTTCAACACTCTGCAGAGGACATTTCTATCTGAAGAGTTGGAACAACTGGGGAAAAGGTCAAGGCCTCTGGAGAGGACATACCTACCTGATGTGTTGGAAAGAGTGGCTAAAAGGTCAAGGCCTTCTACACTCTGGAGAGGACATACCTATCTGAAGTGTTGGAAAGAGTGGGGAAAAGGTCAAGGTCTTCAACCTCTGGAGAGGACATACCTTTCTGACATGTTGAAAAGAGTGGCGAAAAGGTCAAGGTCTTCTACACTCTGGAGAGGACATACCTACCTGACATGTTGAAAAGGGTGGCTAAAAGGTCAAGGTTTTAAAAGCTCTGATGAGGATATACCTATCTGAAGTCTTAGAAAGAGTGTGGAAAAGGTCACGGTCTTCTACACTCGGGAGAGGACATGCCTACCTGATGTGTTGGAAAGGGTGGCTAAAAGGTCAAGGTCTCCAAATCTCTGGAGAGGATATACCTATCTGAAGTCTTAGAAAGAGTGGATAAAAGGTCAAGGTCTTCAACACTTTGGAGAGGACATACCTACCTGAAGTGTTGGAAAGAGTGGGGAAAAGGTCAAGGTCTTCAACACTCCGGAGAGGACATACCTATCTGAAGTGCTTGAAAAAGTGGGTAAAAAGTCACGGTCTTCAACACTCTGGAGAGTACATACCGACCTGAAGTGTTGGAAAGAGTGGCTGAAAGGTCAAGGTCTTCAACACTCTGGAGAGTACATACCGACCTGAAGTGTTGGCAAGAGTGGCTAAAAGGTCATGGTCTTCAACACTTCAGAGAATACAGCTGCAGCACTTAGACCACTGACTGCCTGGGAAAAGCATTATGCTAAATATGATGGTCGTACTGTGCTCATTTTCAATATATATGAGATATGGGAGATCCAACAGAGTGGTGTTATATGAAGCACTGGCACAAGTCCTTAGGAATGCAACTCTCCTCGTCTCAATGGCTAAAACTATGTGCGGCTACCCATTGTTATGCAACAGTTTGCAGAATAGAGAATTACTCTATACCATAATGATGGGATGGAATGCCACACCAGGAAGTGTTTTGTATTCACTTTGAATGATGGTCCACAATGTTTCATCTTATTCTATGAAAACAAAGAGAAAAAAGAAAGCTGGAGGCAGAAATACCAATGCTACTGTGTGATGGAGGGGAGGTGCAGACAGCCTTTCCAAACTCACGAGGGGAGTCTATGACAGTGGAATTGCGCTACTGGAGAGCTTGAAATACTACTCTGCATTTCAATGAGCCGTTCCTAAAAGTAGATACAGTGATTCTGGGATATAGGGGCTACCCAACAGCTTTGCATGGACCGAAGACAATGGCAGAACTAAAGGTACATACTGAGTCCATGATTTGAACACGGAGGGAGGCCACTAGATAATTTTATGGGAGAAGGAATTAGTGAATCAAACCCTGGTATGGAACAGTGTGGCATAGACTGAAGTGTAGAAAACGCAGAGATCTGAGGGATGGGACTAGACATGAATCCGAAATTGGGATCTGGTGCCAAGATGGGAGGCTGATGAACCAAAGCTGTCCTTTGGGTGGACTGCCAGATGGCTGAGACTGAGGTATTTTTCTATTTCCAGACCCACCATGCTATGTCGACTCACATAGTGGTGGGAGCATAGGTTGCAAAGGCGCCCCCGCTGAAAGACCACCCTGCTGTCAGAAACCCTTACCAAGAAATCATCTCACTTGCTTATAGCTGCTGAACAATTACTGAAATGCCGCAGAGAAGCTAAAGAGGGGGGTGGGAGTAGGTACTTAGCACCCTTGAGAAATAGTTATCTGGGCTAGATTTTGCCTGGTCCAGTTGCTCTTTCTACATACATTCTACTAATCAAAATCTCGGCTGTGTAAGATGGGGGAAAAAGGGTCAGATCTCTGTGCCAGAGGATGCAGCTGATTGAGAACCTTTCTTCATGCACAATGGGGCTGCATAATGCTAACTGGCTACTGAAGGCTGCATGGGCGTGCCAGAGCGATGTCACTACATCTCAGGCAAAACTGTCTCCCGGGCTAGAGGTACTCAACATTTGGAGAGATTGAACACACCCCACACGCACAGAACTCTCACCACCATGGGGCTGACAACAGCAAAAAGGGATGTGGGCAAGAAATAAGGATCTGACATGCCTCAAAATGTGACCACTGGGTAAAAAGACTTGAATTGGTGCATGTTGGTGGAAAATCAGGTATATGAGTGGAGTGGAGGGGCTGCACCGGAGTGGAGGGGCTGCACCTATAAGTGGGAAAACATTTAGCAGCAATGAAGAATGCACCAGGGAGAATAGTGGCCTGGCCCTTGTCTAAAGCAAAAAAGGAACCCACTGATAGGATAGTGGAGAATGGAAACAATAATTTGGAGCTGCCAGAGCAATAAGGTTTGGTGTGCTAATCTTGCTGGGTGCTTGAGGTACGCCTGCCCTCAAGAAGCTTGAGGACATGCACAAGCGAGGCCTATCCATGTGCAGGGGATGAGGAGAGGCCTATCCATGTGCAGGGGGTGAGGAGAGGCCTATCCATGTGCAGGGGATGAGGAGAGGCCTATCCATGTGCAGGGGGGATGAGGAGAGGGCTCTTCCACAGACTTAGGTAGTGCAATTTGCTGGACTGATAGAGCGGGTGAAGAGCTGGGGTGTTTTGATGGACATTTGTTGGACTATTTTTGTAGTTTTCTTGTGTCTTATAAAATGGATGCCTTGCAGTACCTGACAGATTGGAATGGATTTAGCTACAGGAGGTCCCTGTCACTCTTCTTTCTGTTGCTTTGGCTCTCACTCCCCATTATGGGATCTTGCTGGTTGTGTTCATCATAAAAGTTAATATTTATTCCATCTCAACCAGTAGATCTTGATGGAGGAGGGTGAGGATTGGGGTGATCAAATGTCACGCTCCTCTGAAGATGTTGGATTACAGATTTCAACGTGATCAGTCTATGAATGTGATTGTTTCTTTAAATATATGACTTAAATGTGTTTTCAATTTATCATTGTGCAGCTAGTCTCCTTGACATTCTGTCTGTTGCTTGTTGCCATTGTATTTGCAGATTTGTTTGCCTAAGGTAATAGATTCTTTGTTAAGGTGGGCGGTGAATCTACCACTACAAGGTCTGGCTTTTTCACAGGGTTTGATTGTTTTTTTTTTGTCTCATGCTGTAGGCAATATTTGACAGTGAGTCATCGCATAACTTGTGAACATTGGTCTGCAGAGGGTTATGTTAGGTGAACCGTATCTTGGTATCTCTATCCTTATTGTTTCTGTTGCAAATTGTGTCACACAAATGTCTCTCAAATCTTGCCTTTGCACAAGATGGCCGTGGTCTCAGCAGAGTCTTCAACTTCCATAGTTTGCTCTGATTTTGTCAATTTTGAATCGCGCAATGCTGCAGTTTTACCAATTTAGAGTCAATTCTTGGAGTGGAATTTAGCTGGCTGTGTGGGAGATCAGTTTAAATGTGGCAAACACTGATTGGAATATTGATGGAACATTCCCAATGTGTTCAGTATTGGGGGGGCAGGGATATGCCCATTGCTCTGGTTGGTCTTATCTTGCGGCCAAATTATTAAGGAGTCTACATTTTGCAGAATGGTCTGCCCTTAATTCAGTGGTTAGTTGCCTTTCAAACAATTAGATGTCCTCTGAAAGAACTCTAGAGAACTATAATGACAGGAGAAAGGTAAATACTGTAAGTTAACTTTAGTTAGTCACATTAACAAGAGTAAATTAAACATTTAACAAGAGTAAATACAACAGCTGCCCTGATTAACTGTATGAGTTTCTCATGGTGTGGACTGACAGGGTCAGTTTTTTTTCTAAAACAAACACAATAATTCAGGCTCTAAGCCAAAGAAGAACCCTGGTCCAGTTATAGGTCCTGCAATGTGCTGGCCTTTGACTGACCAACAGTAGCTGCTTCCATCCGAGAAATCATAGGCCCGGAGGTGGCCACTTTCCCCAGGAAGGCAAATGCAGTCTCATTCTTTGTGTAGGGCAGGAGCCAGTGTAGGACAGGAATGGCCATGTCAGTTTCGCATCAGTCTCTCACATACGATCTTACATTCTTTTCAAGTTAACCTTGTGTATTACAACCTTTAAACAGAAGAGCTGGTTGAGTAACCACTGAGGGCTAGATGTACAAAGCTTTTGTGAGGTCGCAAACTTCCCCAATCACAGAATACGTTTGCGACCTCCAAATAAAAAAATTTAATGTACTAAGGCCCTATTTGGAATTCAGTATTCTATTACTGAATCACAAATTCGGTTTGCTACTCTGTATTACTAAGGGTTGTGTTTAGTGCGTCCCTTTCCTAATTCCGAATCTCAGTGGTATGGTGAATGTTGTTCAACTGAAATGAGGTTGCAAAACATTCACATTTTTCTGTGTACTTCAAGTAGGTGGTAACCCATTTGCAAATGGGACGGGTTCCCCTTGAGATCCATTCCCCTGTGAGAATATTTGCAAAAATATTTTTTAAGAGCAGGCAGCTGTCCCACGCACCACTGCCTACTCTTAAAAAATTAAAAGTAAGCTTTTTTTCTTTCTTTTTGTAACGTATCCCATTTTCATACCTGTAATGGACACGTATAACTGCAACAACTACATGAAAAGTTCCCAGTCTCACTAAAATAAAATCTCATAACTCACATATAGTGCAATCTGCCAACGGACAAATGTGTCACACATTGCATCGTCTCTCTGATATCGTTCAACAAATACAGAGGATTCTCACAAGTAAGATTTTACTTTCCAACCTCGAATAGCATTACAACTCGCTGTACATTTACTCATAAGTTAACTTTATAACTATTTGATAAAGCTCTAACAAGTAGTGTAACATTAAAATCATCTTATACTAGGGCTAATTAAAATCTCCTATAACATCATATCGTTACTTATGTAAACATAACAGTCCATTAAACTTCTATCTTATCTTATGCTGGGACAAAATCCTGATCAATAAAATCAACAAAAACTCAACAGATCAAATTAGTAAATTGAATCAGAAGAAACCAGCAACCTGCAATCTTGCGTTATGGAAAGCAGCGGGATACTGGTATCTTGAATCACGTCCACACATGTTGTTACTGCTTATGCAGAAGAGGCCACTGTCACTGTGAGAAATGCATCACTCACACTAGGACATCACCAAACATCTCTCAAGCTTCAGACTAGCAGTGCATGTGCGCTAATCTCATGACAACGAGGGAAGACTGGTGCAAGAAAGTTCACCTATTTCTAATCAATAATTAGACTTTCTCTTCATATCTGTTGTCAATTTATAAATCACTGCGTACTACTCAAATTAATTTAGGACAAACCTTTGATACATATGTCTGAACCCGTTAAGAGTTGAGGAACCTGCCACCCACCAAATTTTTTATAGCCGTCAGTACTTTCTGCAGCATGATGGAGTGAGTAAAAATTTCTGCTTGCCTCCCTCCGCCCATGGTGGCGTTATGTCATCCCTAAATTCGTCTTGGTGGTCCTGGGGTAGTGTTATCATGTGGGTATATAATGTTTGGTTAAAACACTGGAATGCCTGAACTATCAAAGCTCTCCCCATAATGGGTTCTCCGTTGGCTGTACACAGGGATCTAACCTTCATTATTGGATGCACCCCTTTCAGTATCAGCAAGTGGACATTCCCTCTCCACATACTTCCCAGCTCAGGTATGTTATCCAAGGGCGACCATTTCTCTAAATTCTGCAAACTGGAAATCAATTGGGCAAGTGCGGAGGTACTGGGAGAGATATTGTATCATTGTTAAGCTACATTTAACGGTGTAGAGACAGAATATCGAACACAAAATGTCGAGGTGCACAAATATCGAGTTGGAAATATCGTGGAAATATCAACAGCAAAAATATTGAGGTTAAGAACATCGAATCCAGGTAAGTAATATCGATTTTAAAAATATCGATATCTTTAATATAGTTTGCAAAAATATAGTTGTTAAAAAAATTGTTTATTATTGTTATGTATTTTAGTATACATTTTATATGCATGTGATGTATGTTTTTGTGTATAAGAATTGTTTGTATTTTTAATGTGTGTTACATTTTTAGTAGTTATAAAAAAAAATTACATTTTAGTTCTGTAGCGGGTTGTGGGTTTGTAGGGCAATAGGGTGGGAAGGAATTCAATTATATTATTATTTTCTTTAGTTTTGTAGTGGGTTGTGGGTTTATAGGGGGATAGGGTGGGAAGTAATTTAATTATATAACATTTATGAATTTTTTAAATATGAAATGTGAGCTTTCAGTTCCGTAGCGGCTTGTGGGTTTATAGGGGAATAGAGTGGGAAGTCATTTAATTATTTTAAATTTATTGATTAATCTTTATTTATTAGTATTTGTTTTATTGTTAGTTTATAGTGTTACATGTGTAAATTAATTCATTACTAATTAATTAATATTTGATTGTTAATTAATTTTAATAAATGAATTACTAATTATTATGGTAATTATATAATTAATTTTAGGTGTGTGTTGTGTTGTTTCTAGGTATAAATGGTGGGAAGTAATTTAATTGAAATGTATGAATTAATAATTGGTTGTTAATTAAATTTAATTAATTAATTGTAAATTAATTATGGTAAGTGTCTAATTGTAGGTGTGTGTTGTGGTGTGTGTAGGTGTAAATGTTGGGAAGTAATTTGTGTTTAATTAATATATAGTTTTTGACGGTGCACAATGAATATATCTATGTACCTGTCCATGCTACACCATCTGATATGTATACTCATGCTGTTTCCAACTGAAGTGTTGGTTTTTTGGTTAATAAAAAGATCTTTAATATATAGTTGTTAATTAATGTTAATTAATAGATAAATATTGTGGGTAATTTTAAAATATTTTTTGTTACATTTATTTTTAACAGGGGTAAAGGGTTGGTATTAAATACATATAGTTGTTAATAGTAATTGATTGTATTTTTATTTTATTTTTTTTAAGCTTGAAAAAAGACAACTACATAGTGACAAGTAAAAAACATATAAACCATGGCTTCACATTATACATACACAAAACTTTCAGATAAGCGAAGAGGGAAACATAGAAAAAACAATATTTAAACTTGACAATAAATCAGACATCAAGAACCTTTCCACTGAACTCCAAGCCACTCCTCCAGCGGGGCCCAGATTTCCTGGCCCTGTTCCCGCCTCCTTCTGCCCCACCGCTTAAAAACTGCTGACTCTAAATTGTAAAGAGCCAGAGCCCTTGCTCTCCAATTTACAAAGGTGAGAGCATCGGGACTAATCCACTCTGATGTTATGCAAAGTCGCACTAAAGACATAGAAATAAAAAGAAGGGCGGATGCATATCTTGATCTCCCCAATACACAATTACTCTCACAACCTAAAATAACAAGCTCTGAGGAGAGAACAGCCGGAATGTTAAGTCTAGAATTGATAAACAATTCTACCTCCTGAATGAATGTGGTAAGACTAGGGCAGTCAAAAAACATGTGTACATCGTTGGCGGCTACCAAACCACACCTCAGACAACAATGACCCCCTCTCCCTCCCCATTTGGACATTTTGGCTGGTGTATAATAGAGATCAAATAATGCCATGTAGCATTGAGAGCGTGGACTTCCTGATATTAGAACACTATTTGACAGTTCCAGAGAATGAGAAATGTCAAGCCCTGCCTTGCCCAACTTTAACTCCCACTTAGCATTTTGAGAAAGAAGGTCATCAGGGAAGCCTGAAAGTAAATGCTGATACAATGTACCAATTATTGATCGCCTCAAGATCAACTCCATAAATAAATTCTTACTAAATAAACTAGATTCTTGATCCTTCAGTTTATCCACAAAACTTCGAATTTGTAAATATTAAAAAAAATGTGTGGGTGTTCAAAGAAAACGTATCCTTTAGAAATAAAAAAGTGGCCATGGACCCTTCGCACACTAAATCACCCAAAGACGTTATTCCCTTCCATTCCACCTGAATATAGTGTGATCTTGACAAATGTGGGGTAAACGTCTAGCTGCAACAAAAGGTGTGTAGAAATTAAGGTTAGGAATAGACCATTTGTGCCGGACCTTACGCCAAACTTTAAAAATTGCTATAACAACCTTAAAATTTGTTTTCTTATAATAACTAGGCTCCAGAACCCTTAACAAAATCCCCTTGGCATCTTCCCCAAGCCCTATTTCAAAAATGGAGGGACTGCAAAAAGACGGCAGCAGTGCTCTATCCCCAAATAATGGTGTGGCAAAGTGCTGAAGAAAAGCTGACCACCAGTACAGCACCAAATTCGGCACAGACCACCCTCCCCGACACGCGATAGATGCATCCACTTGGCAGCTCTCCAGGGTTGGTGATACCCCCAAAGAAATCTATTACAGCATTTCTCAGCGTGAGCAAGGCTGGCTTGGGAGAATTCCAGCGGAGTGGTTCTGAATAGGTACCGAAACTTTGGCAGTACCAGCATTTTCAGAACATTCCCCCTGCCATATAAAGACAGATGCAAATTGTCCAGTCTTGCCAAAGTAAAATTGACCGAATCGATAATAGGTAATATATTCAAGTCAGGGAACTTTTAAAGTATAGCTGTCATTTTAGCCCCGAGTTATAATGCACTTTGAACAACTGGAGATTCAGAGGGGCCCATAGCTGCTGATTGGATAACCTGCGTTTTGGTAACATTAAGTTTAGATCCATAATTTTAAGATAAGTTTTAAAAGTTTTCATTATTTGATAGTTTAATTTAGTTTGTGTTGTGATAATTATAGTGTTTAAGTGTGTGTAGTAGATTAATATTTATATTTTTTTATTAGTAAGAATGTTTTAATTGTTTATTAATTATGTAAAATATGCAAATAAATGTAATTAACCTCTTTCGTGCTCATGACGGAACTACGCCATCATGAGACACAGGCAGTGTGTGCTCATGACGGCGTGGTTCTGTCATGCTGCGGATGCTCTGCCCACGCAGCACTGATTCCCCACCTGTGCTGTCGAATAGATGAGCGGGCGTGCTCATGACGGAAACACCCCGTCATGAGCACATGCCACCCGTGTCTCATGACGCCGCAGTTCCGCCACGAGCACGGAAGCGCCGCGCTCACCTCCCACCCCCTCCGCGCAGAGGCGGAATTCGTGCCACGGCGCAGGGGTGGAGAAATGTTAGGTGTTATTATTGGTGTGGTGTTATTGCTTAGGAAGTTACATAAGTACATTTATTTTGTCATTAATTGTTTTTTTTTGTAAATACTTTGTATTTTAAAATGAATATATATTGGTACATTTATTTATTATTTTATTATATATAGTATTTGTAAGTTTTTGCTATATGCAATTACTATTTTTAAATGTGTTCTTTTTAATATCTTTTAATCATTTAATTTACATTTTTAGAATATTGATTATTAATTGTTATTATATTATTGATGTTTTAATATATATATATATATATATATATATATATATATATATATATATATATATATATATATATATATATATATATATATATATATATATATATATATATATATATATATATATATATATATATCTTGCTCCTCGTCCTTTTGTCCTTAAACAAAGACACAGCACTCACGGGGGGGGGAAGTCATAGATTTTATTTCAGACTTCCAAACGCACCAGACGCGTTTCGGCTTGCGCCTTCCTCTGTGGTACAGGGGTATAGCGGCCATAGCCATTTTTTTATACATACACATGTGATCAGTTTCAAAATAAACATAAACATTAAAAAAGGACAATTCACCTTTAGTTACACATATTGTGTGGGCGCCATCTTGTAATGGTGTGAATACATTAATCACGTAGCCACAGCCTATGTCGCTGTCACTTATTACTCGTTATACCGCCCTGGATGGGCTTGCGCCTTTTATCAATCACGCCCTGTATGGGCTAGTGTATACCATTGTCCTCAATTTCTCAAAAACGTGCATTCCCAAATCATAAATCCCAATTGTACTTACAAAATATCAATTACTTAAATTTATACTTTCATCAAATTTCATTTTACATTATTTGTTCAGCAAAGCAATGTTATATCAGCAATTCTATTCTCATTTCATCTCGGACTACATCCCAACCTCTTTAATTTACAGAATATTTATCCCAGGCTAAAGAGCCCTTTAACCTAGGTGTGTTGCTAGTTCCTCATGACTATTCAGCCCATTCGGCGCCTTGGTACAGAGATCTATTATATACCTGGATTCCAACCTGCGTAATTTCGTTAGTCTATCGCCTCCTCTTACGCTCATGGGAACTTGGTCTAATGCAAAGTAAGAAATCAATTCATTGTTACTACCATGGAATTTCTGATAGTGTCGTGCTACTGGATAATTCGCATCTCCCTTATTGATGGCCCTTAGATGCTCTAAAATGCGAATTTTAGTTTGGTGGATGGTGCTGCCTATGTATCTGAGCCCGCATGGGCAGGTTAAACAGTAAACTGTATATGGTGTCGTGCAGGTTAGGAACTTCCTTATTTTCATTTCTTTTTCCCCTACTCTATATGTTAGTGTCTTCTTACTGTTCCTACACGCTTTACACCTCCCACATGGGAAAAAGCCTGGGGGATGATCTCCAAAAGGTTTTACAACTGGTTTCACAGAATGGCTCCTTGTCAGTGTATCCTTCAAAGCTCTCGCCCTCCTGTATGTTATCATAGGGCGTGATGGTAAATCTCCTCCTATCACTGGATCCGTTCTAAGAAGATTCCTGTTTTTTCTCATAATCCCCCTAAGTCTGTCTGCCCCTTTTGAATAAGTTGTTATCATTCTGAGTGTATTGGCACCCTTCTCCTTGCCTGCGTTTTTCTCCTTCAGTAGATCTTTTCTGTCTATTTTCTGTACTTTATTTAAGGCCTCATCTAGGTTTTGCTTACTATAGCCTCTAGCCTTAAATCTGGCTACGCTGGCATGTGCGCTGTCTAGGAAATCTTCCTCTTTGGTGCAGTTTCTTTTAATCCTTAGTAATTCCCCGTAGGGAATACTATGGATTAATCTAGGGGGATGACTGCTCGTGGAGTGTAAAACTGAGTTCCCCGCCGTGCTTTTCCGATACAGTCTGGTGGCAATTTTCCCATCCCTCACCATTACTTCCAAATCCAGATAGTTTACTTTAGTGCAGCTGATTTCTGCTGAAAATTTTAGATTGAATTCATTTGCATTTAACCTTTCTACATAGTTGGCTGCTGTGTCCGTTGATCCCCTCCAAATGAGGAAGAGATCATCAATATACCTATACCAGGCTACGATGTTCTGTGTCCACTCCCCATTTCTCTGAGCCCAGGCTACATGCTCCTCCCACCATCCCACAAAAAGATTTGCAAAACTTGGGGAGTAACATGTGCCCATAGCTACTCCAGTTAATTGCTGGTAATGCTGGTCTTCATATAGGAAAATGTTATTTTTCAGACTGAATGATAATAGTTCTAACAGCATTTTATTATGTTCTGTGAACTTAGCTGATCTAGTTACCAAGAAACTTTCAATGGCTACTAGGCCATCTGTGTGGTCTATATTCGTGTACAAACTAGCTATGTCCATAACTATCATACAATCACCCTCTTTCCACACTACATTTTCTGCGTGAACGAAGTGCAGTAGGAGCTAACATATATATATATATATATATATATATATATACATCTTACAAACCGACCCTATTATAGGGAGTGATGTTCCAACCAAACCACTCATAACCTTTAGAAGGTCGAAGTCAATTAAAGACATGGTAGTGCAAAGCCATCTATTGCCGTTACCAGCTAAATCCACAGGAACTCTCAAAGAAATGCAGGGATTCTTTCCTTGCGGAAAATGTAAAGCCTGTGAGAGTAGCAGAAGAACATTAACCTATAAGGTTCCAGGACTCAGTCAACCTAGACGTATAAACAAGTTCATCACATGTACAACCCCCTTTGTGGTGTACTGTCTAGTTTGCCCATGCGGTCTCCAGTATATTGGGAGTACTATGAACAACGTGAAACTCCGGATACTGGAACACCAAAGGGCAATTATGAATAAAGATCCAAACTATCCCGTTGCACGACATTTTGCTGAGAAACACGGAGGCAACAGGGAATTGCTCCGTTTTTTCGGGATTGATCATGTGCCTCAGAATCCCAGAGGTGGAGACAGATTACTCTGTCTCCGCAGACTTGAATCCAGATTCATAATAGATCTGCAAACCAAACAGCCTCAGGGACTGAATATAGGAGAAGAAATGACAGTACACCTCGGAAGATAAACTATGACAGCCAGCGTAGCTTCCTACAACTATGATGTAACTGTGATGAATTATAATCTTGATATGCACGCATAATTGAGTTGAGGCTTCTTTCCCCTTTCTCAAATGCTTTCTCCTCCCTCCTTTGCGTTTCTCCCTCCCTCCCTTTCTTTGCTCTCCTATTTCTCATGAAATCTATATTCTCCCCTACCGTTCTATTCTCAGAAGATATATAGAGACATTTTTCTTCTTTTTGCGAATCAGCCCTTAGGACTTTAAGTTGTATTTAGGAATATAGTATGTTAATTAAGCCAATTTAATTGATTGACCTGAGGTATTGGTCAAAATATTGGGGCTTTGCAATTCTGAGACCATTTCTTGTAAATATTGTAAATATTATGCCTTGCTATTTTCGCTGGGCAATTTTCAATTGACAACAAGTAGAATGCTATGGGAGCTATGGCGATCCACGGCTGTATTATGTTTTGTCTGTATGTTTTCCTCACAGCGTGATGCCATTTAATAGAATTGTGACCTTCAATCACGGGGTAGACATGCCAGATCAATGCCGATACACGGCAATATCATATGTTTTCTGGCAGTGACATAAGCAATATGGGCACATAGGTAAAAAAGCGAGTACTAGAGAATTATAGCTAAAGACTCTGTATATATGAATACAATCGTGACAGACTTATTGTATATTATTTGTACATATGTTGCTAGTAAATCTTGCTTTTTACCCTGTGTAAATATGGATGCCACAACTACCCTTTCTCTGCGTTTAAATTTGCATTTACACATTTTCGCCAAGTCCGCTTTCTGTCTCTGTGGTACACGGTACATATAAGCATCACAGACCTTAGGTCGGTGACACTGAAGAAGGACTAGAAGTTCGAAACGCGTCTGTCATCTGTGCTGTGTGCTGAATAAAGATATTTTGCCCAACCTGGAGTGCTTTAACTCTCTTTCTGGAACGAGAGGGGGACTTATATATATATATATATTTTTTTTTAATATATATTTTTTAAGTGTTTCAGTGTGAATAGTAATTTTTTTTACTACAGTATCCAGCACTTTCCCTACTGTTGTACTCATTGGAGAGGGAATAGTAATTTTTTCCGCTCCGCTATCCAACACTTTCCCTACTGTTGCATTCTTTGGAGTGGGAATAGTAATGTTTACTCCTCCGCTACGCAGCACTTTCCCTATTGTTGCACTCACTGGAGTAGGAATAATAATATTAACCCCTCAGCTATCAAGCACTTTCCCTACTGTTGCACACACTGGTGTGGGAATAGTAATTTCTTCCCCCTTCGCTATCCAGCACTTTCCCTACTGTTGCACTCTCTGGAGTGGGACAAGTAAATTTTACCACTCTGCTATCAAACACTTTCCCTACTGTTGGACTCACTGGAGTTGGAATAGTCATTTATACCCCTCTGCTATCCAACACTTTCCCTACTGTTGCATTCTTTGGAGTGGGAATAGTAATGTTTACTCCTCCGCTATGCAGCACTTTCCCTATTGTTGCACTCACTGGAGTAGGAATAATAATATTAACCCCTCCGCTATCAAGCACTTTCCCTACTGTTGCACACACTGGAGTAGGAATAGTAATTTTTTCCCCCTTCCCTATCCAGCACTTGCCCTACTGTTGCACTCTCTGGAGTGGGACTAGTAAATTTTACCCCTCTGCTATCAAACACTTTCCCTAATGTTGCACACACTGGAGAGGGAATAGTAATATTTACTTCTATGCTATCAAACACTTTTCCTACTGTTGCACTCACTGGAGTTGGAATAGTCATTTATACCCCTCCGTTATCCAACACTTTCCCTACTGTTGCATTCTTTGGAGTGTGAATAGTAATTTTTACCCCTCCGCTGTCCAGCACTTTCCCTACTGTTGCACACACTGGAGTGGAAATAGTCATTTATACCCCTACGCTATCCAACAATTTCACTACTGTTGCCCACACTGGAGTGGGAATAGTAATTTTTACCCCTATGCTATCCAACACTTTCCCTAATGTTGCACACACTGGAGAGGGAATAGTAATATTTACCCCTATGTTATCCAACACTTTCCCTACTGTTGCACTCACTGGAGTTCAAATTGTCATTTATACCCCGACGCTATCCAACACTTTCCCTACTGTTGCATTCTTTGGAGTGGAAACAGTAATTTTTACCCCTCCGCTGTCCAGCACTTTTCCTACTGCTGCACACATTGGAGTGGGAATAGTAACATTTACCCCTCCGCTATCCAACACTTTCCCTACTGTTGCACTCATTGGAGTGGGAATAGTATTTTTTTCCACTCAGCTATCCAACACTTTCCCTATCCTTGCACATACTGGAGTGGGAACAGTAATTTTCACCCCTCCGCTATCCAGCACTTTCCCTACTGTTGCACACACTGGAGTGGGAATAGTAATTTTTTCCCCTTCGCTATCCAGCGCTTTCCCTACTGTTGCACTCACTGGAGTGGGAATAGTAATTTTTTCCCCTTCGCTATCCAGCGCTTTCCCTACTGTTGCACTTTCTGGAGTTGGATTAGTCATTTATACCCCTCCGTTATCCAATACTTTCCCTACTGTTGCACTCTTTCGAATGTGAAAAGTCATTTTTACCCCTCTGCTGTCCAGCACTTTCCCTACTGTTGCACTCACTAGAGAGGGAATAGTATTTTTTAACCCTACACTATCCAACACTTTCCCTACTGTGGCACACACTGGAGAGGGAATAGTATTTTTTACCCCTATGCTATCCAACACTTTCCCTACTGTTGCACACACTGGAGAGGGAATAGTATTTTTTACCCCTATGCTATCCAACACTTTCCCTACTGTTGCACTCACTAAAGTTGGAATAGTCATTTATACCCCTCCACTGTCCAGCACTTTCCCTACTGTTGCACACACTGGAGTTGGAATAGTAATTTTTACCTCTCTGCTATCCAACACGCTATCTACTGTTGCATTCACTGAAGTTGAACATTTAATTTTAAAGACTTTTAAATAGTTTCATGTTTTAATTCATAATATAATTTTTTTTTTATTAAACTTTATGTTATTGGAAAATATATATATATGTGTGTACATATATATATATATATGAATGTATATTTATTTATACATTTTTATTAATGCAATTATAAAAGAAATTAAAATAAATAGTTCATGAATTGTTTTAAAGTGAATATATATTTTTTATATACATATTTTTGATTTTTTTTATTACATTTATTTGTTACATTTATTAAAATGTATATTAAATATAATGTATTTTTTACGTTAATTATTTGAATATATTAAATATTATTTTTTATATATATAATAAAATCGATATTTTGTACAAGTATATATTTTTTCAATATTTTTCTACTTACAATTATAAATATAGGATGTTGTTTTTTTTTTACATCAATATTAAAAACTCGATATTTGTGTATGGGGATATTTTGGGGGTTGATATTCAGTCAGTGAACCCTATTTTACTCCCTCATAAGACTCCGAAGCCAGGTCCACATGGATTTAAGGACTTTGTATGCTCTGAGATTGCAGTCCATCATATGTAAACTTTAAGTGCTTCAGAGATTATTTGATGAGAGGAAACTGACCCTACATTCTGTTCAAAATACTCATCTATGGCCCGTCCCCTTTGCTCTGAATACTGCATCCCTTAATGCTGATGATGGAAACACCCAGGGTTCATGTCTTTATAGTAAGTGGGGTAACATAATTGCAAGTACAACGGATGAGTGGTCAGAGAATTTGCAGGGTTAGTACTCAAGGGAGTGGACCCAGGGGACCTCCTTGGGGGATTGAAGCAAGAAATCAGTCCTCAAATATGTGTTGTGGGCAGCGGAGCACTGTGAGTACGCCTTGGCTTCCCCCCGCAGCTTACACCATACATCCACTAAACCATCATGCTCAAGGATTTATTGCAAGGCGTACGCTGCACTGGGGACGCTAGTCATGTCTCTGGGTCTGCTATCGAGTTCTGAATTAAGAACTAGGTTAAAGTTTTAACCCCCAAATAACACTCTTGTCACCATGTCTACGATAATGCTGCATAAAGTCCTTGAAAAACTTTAGAAGTCAAAGTTAGGTGTGTAGGAGTTTTTGACTGTGATGGCAAAGTCACAAAGTAAGCCAGCTGGATAAATGAATCTGCCCAGGGAGTCTCAATGAATATAATTAAATGAGAAAGGCAATGTTTGATGGATTAAGATTACAACTCTAGCCATGTATGAGCTATAGGAAGCAAAGTCATTAGTGGTTCCCCAGTGATGCCAAAGTTAGCCCTGTCCCAAGGTATCAGGGGCATTGCTTGAAGAAAAGCCACTTCTGCCCCGTGTCTTTCTCAATATTCGAAAATCAACCTGCATTTTTAGGGTTACCAATTTCTTGTACATTACATTTCATACACCAAATCATATTTGCCACCCTTGAAAAGGAAAAACATAGCACACATTAAACAACCTGATGCAAATATCCATCAACAGTGGTGTAATGAAGGTCAAGTAGTTCCAGACCGCTCGGCCTCAGTGAATGCCGCAAACCAAAATTGCAAATGAAACCAAACTCCTTCCCTCCCACCTCCTGTACTGATAACCCAACCATCAGTGACAACTGAAAAACTCAGCAACTCAGTTCAGAACAGCAAACTTGCGCTTAGCACAGGAGACTAGAACGTCAGTGCCAGCTACCGACACACAGCTCAGTGCAGCACAACTGTGATTTGAGATTAAATACTTGGGGCATATTTACAAGCCCCTTGCGCCACTGGAGAATCACTTTATTTAAGCAGGCCAATATCTACAAGCCCCGTAAAGCCGCTCTGTGCGGCTTTTCTTGACTTTGTAGATAAGGTGAAAGACCGCGCAGCACAAGTCGCTGCGTTGCCTCATGTTCCAGAAGGAGGGAGCCATTCCCATGCAACACTCATGGATGTTGACACTGCCCCAGATTTACAACATTGCGTGAATCTGCGGCAGTGCCAAAAAAATATATGCCTACCCAGAGTGGACAGAGCGAGAAGAAATGTTTACATTTCTCCTAGTTTGTTCCTCTTTCCATGTGTGCTGCATTCTGCAACACACATGGGAAGAGGATAATAGCACTTGTGATTGTTTTTTATTCAGGAAGGTGTCCCTTGCTGCACAAATATAATCATGCCAACAACACAGACACCTTGCACCATGGTGCAACGGCGCCTGCGTTGGCGCACGTCTACAATTTATGATTTGGCACTGGCTGAACGAATAGGAATTCACTGTCGTTGTAAATGTAGTGCATTCCTGTCCTTTCAAATTGGCATAGGGCAGTACAACAATTCTTTGTGAATATGGCTGTTGAATTTTGCAACAAATGACTAAGGCAGGGTGGAACATCAGGCTGTCGTAACTGTTATTGTGCGGACCACCTGCAGGTGTATAGCTGAGACACGCTGCCCTCTGTCACTGTCAGCACATCACAGCTAAGTGTCCACTCCAAGGGGCGTCATTTGTGAAGGAATAGTTAAGGTTAGGCATGACTGGGGGCCGTTCCTGGTAGGAATGCAATCGCCGATCGGACACCAGCAAAAAAACAGCCAAAACAAATAACTTCACACCTGCAGTGGATTCTGGTGAAAGCAATCAATCTCAGCAAAGGTGGTCAAACCCGAGAGACAGCACCCCACACATGCAATGCACATATGTAACTGCAATAACTATGAAAAGACCTCAGTCTCATAAAATGACATCCCATATCCACATACAGTGGAATCTGCCAACATAGGAATGCGCCAGATATTGCATCATCTCTCTAAAATCAGACAACAAATACAGTGGACTTTCACAAGTAAGAAATTACTTTCCAGCAGCGATTAGCATTAAAACACGCAGCACGTTTTCACAAACGTAAACTTTCTAGCTGTTTAAAAAAGTTCAGGCAAGTAGTGTAACATTAGAAAGTCATTTTATATCAGCCCTGATTTAAATCTTCTAAAACATGCAATTTCCAGTCAGGTAAACATAACAGCCCACTGAACTTCTATCTCAGCTTGTGCTGGGACATAATCCTGATCAATAGCATTGATGTAAAACCTACCAGTCTGAAGAAGGCAGCGGCCTGCGACTTCGCTCGATGAAAAGCAGTGAACACTGGTGACTAGAATCACATGAACAGGTCTTACTGCTTATGCTGAACGGGTCACAATGCGGAACGCACCTTTCACACTATGACATCATCAAGCGTCACAGAGCTTCAGGTTAGCAGTGCAGGGTCCCCAAAGCCATGGCAACGAGGGAACACTGGTACAGGACACTTCACCTAATTCTAATTAATTATTAGACAGATTTTCTTTTCATATTTGATGTCAATTTATAAATCACTGCCCACTACTCAATTCAATTTAGAATGTACCTTAAATAAATGCATCTAGCACTTGTTAATATCACATTAAAAATGATTCAGTAAAAGGAAGATCAGTGGATAAAAACAAAGAGCTTCTAAGGGCCTCATTTACAAACTTTTGATGCAAGGCAGCGCTGCAGGCCTTTCTGCTGCACTGACGTGCGCCAAAAGAAAATGGCAGGAAGGTGCCGTATCTACAAGATACAATGCATTCCTGTCCTTCTCCCTTGCGGCGGTGCACAAACAGCAGCCGTGCGCCAACACTGACACCCTTGCGTCATGTTGCCAGGGCGCCTGCATTGAGGGTATGATTGTTTTTATGCATGATGGGACGCCTTCCGGCAAAAAAACAATAATTCATGGCATTTTCCTCTTTGTATGCGGGCTGCAGAATGCATCAAGCACAGAAAGCGGAAAAAACTAAGAGGAGTAAAAGTATTTCTCCTTCTTGCGCCACTCCCAGGCCTCCCATGGCGAGGCGCAGGATTATGACGCATTCCCAGGTTTGTGATTCCTCGTAAATATGGAAATGCTTCAGATTCCATGGGTGTTGCGGGGGGGGCACCCACAGAAACACACATGGAACTCACCTGTAACGCAGTGTCCTGCATGAAATGGGCACATATGTACAAGGCAATGAAAAGCACCGTACGGCGGCGTTGCGTAGTCTTGTAAATATGCTGTGGCACTTTGTGCCACCGGAGCGTCAAAAAAGTGATGCTCCAGCGGTGCAAAACTGCCACGACTTGGCAAAGTCCATGGCCTGCTTAGGATTAGTAAAGATTTTGACCCGGTCGTCCGTGCCAATCCGAAGGCGAGCCGGGTAGAGCATGGCGTATTGAATGTTTGCATTTTTCAGGAACTTTTTCACATGTTGAAATTCCCTCCGTGTCGCCTGAACAGTGGCAGTTATGTCGGGGTAGAAGGATAATGTATTGCCTTAGGAGGCGAAAGTACCCTTTGTGAGAAGTTAGCCTGGCATATGATGTCCACTAGTTCTAGTGGGCACCTTGCACCAGTCTAAACGACCCTTATTGATGGTGGTTGTAAAGTCAACCTTATAGACCAGCTATCCTAGTGGTAGCGTGGACCAGCAGTCAATAGGCTAAGACTTCAGAGAGCATGTGAAGCAAGTTGTTTTACCATATACAATCCCTTGAATACCAAATGAAAGGACACCACACAAGGTATATATCAAATATATATGTATTTATTCTAAACACAACCTCTCTGCACTCTTTATGAGGTCAGAGGTAAAAGCACGATACAAGTTACTTAATTAGCATAGGATAAGTTGCACAATATACAATAATGTCCTAGGGGCCTCGCAAACCACATACTAAAATAGTGGTATAAGAACCACAACAGAAATAGTAAGTAGGCCTAGGGCCTAGGGAAACGCTGGGGCTACACTAAACAACCAAAGGTTAGGAAGTAGGAGGCCCACTGGAGACGCGTGCAGTGTATAAACACAGTTGTGAGTTACCATTGACTTATAATGGGAAACGTAAAAGTTACAAAGTTACTGTTTAAGGGAACTTCCAGATGGACTTTGACAAAACCCCTTTAGACTAGGACACTTCGATAGTTATGACCCACGGGAGCACTGGAGTACTTGTGTTACCTCACCCAGGGAAGCCGGGTGCATAGGTGCCTTTTGGTGTCGCGTTCCGTCGATGTTTTCTATGGAGAGCTGCAAAGAAGTGCTGCAGGCGGCCAGAGGAAAAGTGTCCTGGTGGATCCAAGGGTGGATCGAAGATCCGAAGAACCTGAAAGCAGAGGGGACAGAGTCTGGGTCACTAGCCAGTGACCAGGAAGGTACCAGGAAGGAACCAGGCAATGTCGCGATGATCTCAGGTGAAGAGGTGAAGCTTGTCTCTGCAGCCATGAGGACCAGGAGGTGTCGATGACAACCAGAAGCTGAATTCAAACTGTACCACAAAAGATCTAGTTGACTACAGTGTCGGTATCCGGATTGTACCCAACAAGCCTTGGCAAATGCAATCCACGCATGCGGTAAAGATTGGCTTCGGTGCAGACCAGCAAGGTCTGTGGAGCTTCTCCTTTGCAGGGAGGCTGGAACAAGCCTGGAGCAACCAGGAAAGCAGTTTAGTTTCAAAAGAAAGTATTCAGAGGGCTACCTAGACAACAGGCTAGCAACCGGGAAGATGCGTCAAGCTGAAATGCAAGGCCCCACGCAGCACTCGTGGAGTGTGGAGGGCTGAGCTTTTGTGCAAATGATTCTCGGGTACGGGGCTTCTCCTACTCCAATGCACAACTTCAAGTTATCTCAGGCGTCAATGCAGTTAGCAAAACGCAGGATGTCCAGGGTGTCCGGTCCCACGTCTCTCGGGTCTGCCACGGGTCTAAGCTTTGCTGTGGATATGGGTCGGAGTCAGAGAAGTCTGGAAGTCTAGTTCCTGTGTCGCTTAGTCTTCGGGTTTCAGCGGGAGTGTTGACAAAGCAGACCAGCAAGTTACTGGTGGTGCCTGTTTGCACGGGGTGGTCACTCCTTGACCACAAGGGAGATGTCTTCCGTCTTCTAGTCAGAATAGAATGTCAAAGGTCCAAGAGTTCTGTATCAAAGTTTCGTTCCAGGATAATCTAAAGTCCTGGGGACACAGCTCCTGTACCTATACTGAGTTAAGGGGCTGGATTATCTGCTAGGTCCCTCCTATGGGTGGACCTGGGAAGCGGGTGGTTACACCCCTTTCCCTTTGTCCAGTTTTGTGCCAGAACTGCGCTGGAGTGCCTCAGCAACTGGTTTGAACCAGGCTATGCATGGAGCACGTTGTGTGCCCCAGGCAGTGTCTGAAAAAGCATTTCTGAATGCAGCCCACCCTGCCCCAATACACTACAGGCTGTCAGGAAACCTATTGTCCAGGCCTCCCCTGCCGGAGTTTCGTCCAGCAGCAGGAGGTCAGACTCGTGTCTGTGGCAGCAGCATCCATTTTGTGATGCTGAGGCTCTGTTTTACTTTAACCGGGGTTAGCAGTAACTACATGTCTTCTCCCTCTAGAAGGGTGGAATGCTACCCCCGGCGCCAGGACTGGCGGGGGAGGGGTAGTATTCCAAAGTGTTTGACACCGTACACAACATGTTTTGATAAATCCAAACCAAAGTTAGCATTAACCGCGAGGATTATAATGCACTTAAGAGTATATGGCATGACTATATCATAGAACAGCTATAAGGAGATGGTTCGGAAAGCTGCAGAGGGGCTCAGCTCATGCTAGGGCACCCTCTCACACAAAACCAAACACTCTACCTCCAGGATTGATAAGGCCTGCCATAGGAGTGACTTATAGGTGCATATGTGTCTATATATATCGGTAGATATAGGTATACTATATCAAAGTAAGGGGTGATTACACCACCTTACCCAGGCTGTGTGAACAGACCTGTGGTGTCAGTTTGGAGGGCCAGCCATGTTGCAGGGTTTCTGTACTCACACAGAACTGTGCACAGAGGAGTGGAACCTCGGCAAATTAGGGTGTCCCAAAACTTACCTTAGCAACCAACTCACCCCTTACCGAGCTAGCTACAGTGTCTCATTGGACATATCAAACTCCCAATGTTTAGACAAACCAGAACATGAACTTACAGTACCTCAGGGTACGTGGGACTCATGAACACTCTTTCGTTATATTATCATTACAAACCAGAACATGGAGTAAAGAAGACACATGTGCATTTGAAATGTTTATTTACTAATGCCGTCTTCTCAGGCGCAGTATCTTAGATAATACAAGTATACTTATTATCAGTAGCAAAATTATCAGCATAGTTACTAAGACATAAAAAGCGAATGGTGACAGCATGTTAACATGCTGTAATGAATAAGAGTTAACAACACTTATATCTCACCCTCCCTAACACATATATTATATTATTTGCTAAGAAGGTCTCTTTGGGTTGTTTTAGGGCGGGCCCATACCTTAGTGTCCTAGCATGAAGGAATCACATCAGCATACACCAGCTCTCTCTGCATGTGCACCGCATCAAGTGTGTTAACAATTCTCGTGCAAAGCAATATCAATCCCGCCTCAATCCCAAGTTGGCAAAGGCTGCACTTGTGTTATGACTATGAAGGCGTGGAGATCAGACCTCATAACAATTCCATATCGTGTTGCTCCTGAAACTTCAGCACTCTCCGTGCAGACATGGTTTATTAAACAAAACTGATATCAGAGCAATAACATATTATTCTCACATACACCACGGCAAACCACTAGGTTGAAAGCTAAGTCAACAATTAAGGGTCGTGTGCAGAAGTTGCAAGAAAGGAAAAATGGCGTTTAAATCTCAAATGTACCTATGCTAACTTAACACGATATAAGGATATATAGGAGCTATACAACACCCCCCCATGATCCGAGAACGGACTAAATAAGATAACAGAAGTGCCATCACATGAGAGCAGAATCCAATCATAAACGAGCATGAATAAAAATTCAATTATAAAAACTAATGCTAAAAAATAGCCCACAAGTACAATGTGGCTCAAGCCAATAGGCAAGCAAAAATAAAAGTCTTGACCAAAAGTCAATAAAATCAAGGAAATGCTATCAATCAGCATGTCAATTTGAGGCAGTGTCTATGATAAGACCGTATATGAAAAGTAAGCTGCAACAGCCTCCAGGAGGAAGTCACTGTCCTCATCCGAAACAGTTCAGCCATCCAATTTAAAAGATGAAAGGAACATACGTGATCTTCCAGCACCGGATCCTCTATAACCATCAGAGGACAGCTCGGTGGGTTTTCAAGAAAACTTCGTTCCAAGAAATTTTGCGCTGCCGACAACACATCCCAGGGACCCATTAGTCCATGTGCCACCGCCAAGGCCATAATCCTTCCGTCAGAACAAACCAACTCGTGAGCAATGATAGGACTCATCAGTTGATCAAAATCGACGTCAGAAGATATTGGTCCGCAGAGACACAAATCAATGGCCCAAAGGAAATCACAGGTCAGGCAGCGAAATACAGGCTGGACACAGGTGAAATAGGAGAACCGAAAAGATAATCCAAACGCCGTGCTTAGAGTCGCCAACGGCAGTGTGCCATAATAATCAAGCATGCGGTTGCGAAACCGCGTCAGTAGCAGCTGAGCGTGGTCTTGCACAGGAAGGGCATCCATATTTAAAAAGGCAGAAAACCACCAATGCGCCAGCCGCTAATGCAAGTAAAAACGGGAACCCTCCAAATAAGGATGAAAAAATAGAATGGAAGAAGGCAGGGATGACTCCAAAAATCTTCTCAAAGGAAGTCACGAGACCACCGCTAACAACTTTAAAAAAATGTGCTAGGCCCGTTGTGGAGGATGCGTTAAAGATAGAACGGACCATGGCTCCGAAATGCAAAGGCAAATCAGTATTTAAAAGAGCCTGAACCTCCGTACGGGTGTTAGCAATGTGAAGCACGAAAGTTTCACGGGCCGAGCTCAAGGCCACCTCTTTCTGGGACAATAGAGCTCTTATTCTAGCCATGCCGCTGAATTCTGCTCCCAAGGTCGGTATCTGTGGCCAAATGGAAGACTCCCTATGTTCACGTGTGGGAGGATAAAGAACATTTCTGCAGCAAATAACTCGCTCACTTACTGTTACTATGAAAGCTATACCTTTAATTAAACCACAACAGTTTTCATTATTGAGCATTAAATAACTACCATTCTCTAACAATTTAAACGTGGGGATGATAGCAGGAACTGGCGTGCCCTGTAAAACGCAAGCCATATTCGGTCGGTCCTTGTTACATGAACCGTGTAACTGTATGTGTCTGCACATTAAAGAATGATCTGGCGTCTCAGTACACTCATCCCCTGTTAGATAAACTTCTTGTTCATCCTTGAAACATCTGTATGTGTATGGGAGTGACCAGACTTCATGAAGAAAACCGCTACCTAAGGGTTCAAAACGACCTATTGGCACATATTTCATACAATTTGAAAACTTATATAAAGCAAAAGGCAGTGTTATTAAACCGTGGATAAGCCACGTAGCAGCAGTGGCTTCTGCCACAGAAAAAGGTAAAGATTCCAACCTTTCAATATGTAGCATAGAAAAGGAAGCATCACGCATTGAAAGCAAGCGTTGTTTGTCTGTCAAATTAAACGGTGCAAATAAAGAGGAAACGTTCATGTATCCCCAGGGAACTTTACCCATTTTCAGAGTCTGAAGTGTCCATGCAAACTGCATGATTGAACGTAATTGATTTTGACCATGGTATAATACAGACACTTCATCATGCACAATATCAACAACAGACGACACAATATTATCTAATGTGTAAATTCTAGAGGAAAGCACGTTAATGCTATTGTCAACAACTGCAAGCACTTTCTCAAGATTCGCCTGATCAATAGCCCTAAGGCGTGAAGCAGCCTCAATCTGTGACAGTTTCCAAATTTCATTGTAAACCCCATATAACCACCTTTTCGACCTGCCACTAGCTGGGCCTTTAATGAAATCATTCAAATCCACGTCTGCATTCAGTTTGGAAAGGTGATACTTAACCGCAGGTAAAGTTGAATGTTTCAGCCAAGCTTGACACAACTTGCCCACAGAGTAAGAGGTGACAGTATGACTCAAATCAAACCGGGGATCAGATCTAACAGTCCTAAAACCGTCAGTTATATTTAAAAATCTTTTTTGGCAAGAATCAGCACTACGGTGCCAAAGCAGCCAACCCTTAGGATTCATACTGGAAATGTTAAAGGAGGAATTAAGAAGCAGAGCCTGTATATCTTTAATGGACAATTGAGTAAAATTACTCCAATCCTCATATTCCTCCAACTCCGGGAAAGACGGGGTGTTTAACCTTTTAGATGTAGCCAATCCAAAGCATGTGGTCTGGGAAATGGTTTCATTTAAAAACAACATATGATTCGGGATGAGACATGCACGGTGCAAAGCCTCAGTGCCTCGTACCTGCCAGGCCCTTGAACCCCAAACCGATTTAAGGTCTATAGTTTCCTTCCATAACTCATAGCCCCCAGTAACCAATTGATCTAGGAAGGCCTTTGAATACAACAATTTTGTATCGGTAAGTCTAACCTTGGACAGTGGCTGTTTGTGAAATTTAAAATAAAAGGACTCGGGATTGGTCTGGTTAAAGTCAGTGAAATAAGTATACTTTTTAAGAAACGTTTCTGAACTCCCTTGTGTAGGTGCCGGGCAATGTTCCCACTGAGTAAAATTAACAGCATCCCTTCGGGAAGATGTCTTGTGTAAGAAGTGATTGCCATAATGTTGGTAACAGAACAATTCACCATAATTAGCAGATTCCAAATATAAATCCTCAGCATCAAAAGCAGCATAGTATTTTAAATCAGAAAACAAACTTTCCACAGCATTAACATCCCAATCATCAGAACGAATGTTTTGTTTCACCACATCCCCCATATTAACTCTCAGTACATTAGGAACATTAACGACTTCCGTTGGGCCATGAATCTGAAAACGAACTGCATCCCACGCGATTCCATCCAGAACAGGCCATGCTGTGATGTTAACCAAAGTCAAGTCTCTTTTTAATCTGTGTGTAGAATGTGAAGAGGAAAGTGGGGCCAAAGTTCCATTTAAATGAGTAATGCAAGTTCTCTCCTCGACATAGTGTCCATTCATAATACGAAAAAAATAAAACACAAAACCAATTGACATAAAAAGGTAAACCGAAAAAAGGACCAGCCAAATGTATATCCAAGGAGGTATCAAAAAATGTTTTTTAAACAGGCTAGCAAATACTGCAATTTGAGAGGGTTTTTTCGAGGCAAGGGAAGCAGAGTCAAATGAAAATCTGGATTCCGTGGCTAAACGAGCTTGCAGGTCAGGCATGGACAAATCAGTGGGGTATGTATAGTCCAATTCTTCAACGTTAGTTCCGGGTAAATTATTTAATAATGGACTGGAAACAGCAGGTAATTCGATGGCCACCTCAGGTTCATTATTAGAAGCAGTGGGCATAATTGAATTTCTCACAATGGAAGGACAGGAAACAGCTGGTGTCATGCTAAGAAGAATCGGCCACTCTGTGTATCTTGACATTGTCAATAGAAATAAACCTGTTTTCCTTACGACCTGGAAGTGGTGGTAAAATGACTGTTCTCGTGCCCTTCACTCCAAGCACCGGGACCGGAGCTCGATAGGAGGGACCAAACTCTTTCTTGTTGTCGATCTTCTCTCGAACCAGTTCTCCAACTTGGGGTAGCCAGCCAACTACCGGGATCTGCAACGCATCATCCGATGTGGAGGGCAAATGTTCCTTTGCAAGACTGTCTCTGGTCTTTTGTAGATTCTGTAAAACATTGCAATGTTCATCTGCGTCAAAGGAAGTGGCGCGAACCACAGAGTCTAGACCGTCAAGGTCAGGGACGTACATCTTGATGCCAAAGAGCATTTCGTATGGGGTCCGCCCACCCAGAGACCTTCTAGGGAGATTATTAAGAGCACGCTGCACGCCATAGAGGTGAGCCAGCCAGTTTCTGCCAGTGCCTATAACTCGGGCTGTCAAAGATTGCTTTAAATCACGGTTCATTCGTTCAACTACACTATTACCCTCAGGTCTGTAGGGTGACGAAAACTTGACTTGGACCCCCATCGAAGTCATGGCATCCTTATACGCCTTAGAGGCGAAAGCCGGACCCTGATCCGAATGGAAGGTACCACAGGCAAAAATCCCTATAAAGATACGCAAATCTCTAATGACAGTCCGTGAATCAGCGCTGCGATGTGGCCATACCCACACAAAGCGTGTGCATGAGTCAACTGCTACTAAGATGTACTTATACGCAGTATCAGATGAAAAAGGACCGCAGTGATCTAAATAAACACAGCCTAGTGGTTTATTAGAAATGTACAACTGAGTCTGTGGCGGACGCGTAGCAGTTGAAGGTTTAATCTGCTGGCATATGTCACAAAGAAGGACATAATCACGCGTCTGTTTGTACAGTCCCCGCCACCAGAAACGTAGTTGTAATTGAGTTACAGTGGCCGAGACGCCCGCATGCGCAGACGCCACACCTTCATGAGCCGCTGTAATCAAGTCTGCTCTGCGATCCGAGTTGGGAATCAGCCGTTCCCCAACCTCAGGAATTGTCACAAAAGGAACCTTTTCGGGACTTAAGTGGTATTTATACTTCGAAGGGAATCCCGCAGGATGTTTACTTCCCTTCTCAGAGGCAGCAATCGCTGCCAAGATGTCGCTATCAATCTTGGTTTTAGACCTAGTAACTGCTGCAACTAAGTATGTAGATACTGCTGATTTCGCTGCTTCATCAGCAAGCGAGTTGCCAACAGCGTGAACTCCTACGCGCTGATGACCGAGAGTATGAATCACATAAACGAGTGGCAACATAGCCTTAAGCTCTGCCACTCGAACCCAGATCATTTTATGTTTTATTGTGCTACCCTTGGAATCATGAAAATCATTTTGAATCCAAAAGAACAAGTTTTCATTGTAAGACTGGACACAGTAGTAAGAATCACTTACAATTAGAGTAGTAACACTTGGATCTGCGTACTCCAAAGCTAGTAAGAGAGCACGAAGCTCTGCCAATTGTGCGGTGCAATCGCCCAGGGGCAACGTGTGCACTTCCCTGGAAACGAACTCATCATTCAACATAGCACCGACCACAATGGCGCATGCGGAAACGTAGGCATGTTTAGAGCCATGCGCAACCTGCGCCGACCCATCAGTGTAAATGATGCAATGGAAGTCCTCCAAAGGTCGCATAGCCAGAGGGGCAGGATGAACGAATTCATACTGCAAGTACTCCTGCGACCGTAAGGAAGCGTCAAAAATAAACATGACATCCGTGGATGACAATGACGCAGCCCACTGAATCCACCGAGGGTGCAAAGCCTTCGAATTTGGTACACTGGCTTTCGTGACCGCCTCCAAGTGAGGACAGGGTGTTACCACTAGCATGCGTTTCCCCTGAGACAGTGCTCGTTCTTTTAGAATTGCCATCTGTACAGCAGTTAAAACCTTTTCCACTGTGGGAAACCGCATCTCAGCCGAAGTGTACAAGTGTGACTTGTAAGCAATAGGTACTGTGTCACCTTCATTAAAAGTGAGGTATGTGAAACCCACCGTCCCAGGAATTATTCTTATTACCAGGTTGGTGTGGTTATCACGAGTCAGTAAATATTTAGAAGCGAGCAGATCAGCCTGCAAGGATTGCAAAATGGCTGAATGCTCAGGCAGCCAGCATGATTTTGAGAAAGTTGGTTGTATCAAAGCATACAAAGGCTTGATACGCTGGGCATAATCCGGAATGTAAGTTCTGCCGAAATTCAAAAAGCCCAGTAAAGATTGTAATTTTTTCAGTGTTGTTGGAGCGCGCAATTGTGCGCACTTCTCTAAGAAGTGAGGAGCCAAACCTCTACCTTCATTGTTGAGCTCATAGCCCAAAAACAACACTGTGTGTTCTGCAATGTGCGATTTTGCAAAATTAAATTTGTAACCCATGTCTGCAAAGGTACAAATTATGGAATTCACTCGACACAGATGCATCCAAATTTCGTCGTCTGTGAGATAAATATCATCCACATAAGAACATGCATCCGGATCGATTCCCTCCAATAGTGTGACTATTCTGGAGGTGAAGACCCCAGGACTATTTTTGTAGCCCATTGGGAGTCGCCGGAAGCATTTTTGCACACCAGCGGACGTAAAACTTGTCCATTGGGAGCTAAAGCCATCCAGTCTGTGGGCATAAAAACCATTGGAAATGTCAAGCGTTGTCTTGAAACGCTTACGCACTAGACTATCCACTAGGGCAGAGCCGTGAGTATTCTGTACTGCACAGTTACGGCAATGCGAGTTCAAATGCCGGTAATCCAATACCAAACGATATGATCCGTCAGGTTTGGTCACAGTAAAAAGGGGATTATTCATTGGTGACACACACGTTTCAATAACTCCCTGATATTCCAATTGTTCAAGGATTTCTGCGACGGCCGCTTTAGCTTCACGCCGTATGGGATATTGAGGCTGAGGCTGCGGCTCAGACCGCAAAGGAATTTCGTGGCATGGGGACAAATTGTCCCAACCACATTGGTTGCGGTAGAGAGCCGGTGCAAGAGCCCGAGCCCACTCTTCTGCAAAATGCTGCGCATGCTCAGTCGAGACAGTGTGCGCGAAACTGGGAAGGATTACCTCCTCCCCTCGCGGTGCTGCGAGCACAAAAGGTGGGGGCCAGTCAGTCTCGGAAAGCAAAATGTCGTACGTAGACGAAAGGTTCTCCCAAAATACCCCTCTAACAGTACGCTGTATGTCACCTTCAATTAACAGGACAATTTCAAAAAGTCTTTCAGGGGGAGCCAATCTCGTATCGGCTGTTTCTATAACAACAAAAACTTCAGTCGCTGTCACCCTCAGTAGTGGACGGAGCGCCTCTCTGACTATGGTAATCTCCGCCGCGCTGTCCAGCAAGGTCAGAGCCCACGTCAGATTCCGAAGCCGCGTTCTCACTATCTGTGGCATATCTATGCGCTGTTAAGGCCGCGACTTTCTTCTTCGCAAACTGCGGACGCTTAGGCGTAGAATCCTCCTGCTTCACTGCGCCGTCTGTCTGGCGGGACTGACCACGTCCTTGCTGGCCACCACGTCCACGTCCACCCCCTCCTCCACCACCGGTCTTCTGGGCCGATGTTTCCTGAAAGGAACGAGGAGAGCGTTGATCAGAACCCTGAAAACGATCAGGTGATTTAATCATCGCGCGATCGCGCAAATCATAAACTCTGTCTGCCGGCGCAGGAGCTTGTATTGCAGGAACAGAATCCTGAGTTTGCCTAGTCTGCTTCCCCTGTGTCTGTTTCTTAGGCCAATTCTGTTTTTTGGACTTGGGCTGGACATCTGTCACTGCAGATTGTCCCTGAGGTTGTTTTTTATCCTTCACTGGAAAATATTTCAGACCTCTACTTGTGCGGCCAATCGTCTTATAAGCGGCCACCACAATCTTCGCTAACTGGCGGGGTTTGTCGGCATCGGGCAGAGCAGCCAAAGCATTCGACACCTGAAAGTTAACTGCATCTCCCTTAACATTGGAGAGAATGAGATCACTTACAATCTCAAAAGAACCACACAGGCGCATACCCAATTCAACCGCTGCCTCTGGACCGTGATCATTCTGAACATGTCTAATGATTTCAGGCAGAGCATTCATAGACGGGGTGCCGAAGCACCTCGTATAAACTGCCGCAAAAGTTTTTCCCCAGCTTTCACAGTCAGCAAGTTCAGGAGTAATATCCTTCGGTAGAGTAATCGTTAACATTCTATGTTTATCAGCAGGAGTAGAATTCGGAAAAACCGCCTCCAGTTGATCAAACTTCTCTGCTAGCCAGAATGGGAAGTCATCGTTGTCAACAGGACGCGCACCAAAAACCGAATTAACCATCACTGGATTGAGACGCATTCCGCCTCGTTCCATGGGAGCGGCCGCACCCCCCTGGGGACCACCAGGAAGATGTCGACCGATGTATTGCACTAATGCACGAATCACGGAAATGGAAACTACATGTACAAGCCCCGTGATTCGGGTGCGGGGTAAAGCCACCCAACGCAGGCCAATTAGTACCTGGAATTGAGAGTGGACCTAACCTCGCAGCGGACAAAGAGTGGGGGAGGGCGCCATCAAACCAAACTCGATGCTGCCAATGATCAATAGGTATTTCCAATGCCCTGTACGGCGTATATTCAGCCGGGACATCCGAGGCGGTGTAGGAGTGGAACAAACCAGAATTAGCGTCCACAGCCGGAAACGTAACCCAAGAGTAAAACAACTCGTAAGGAAACGCCGGATCTGCACATACCACGAAAATCACAGCCATCCCATCTACTGGGACTTGGTACGTCTGAAGATGATTGCGTACCGCTACGCGACTATGCTGCGCAATAGCCACCACCGCCATGTCAACACTGGAAACAAGAACACACAAAGAATACTTTGTAGCACAACTGGGTAGTAATTCAAAGAAACCGTTTGAGAAAGAATCAAGCTTGAATAAAGACCTATTTCAAAAAATAGGTAGGTTTCACCGACACCCCGTTTTCCGGAAACGGATGTGAAGGGGTTAAGGCATGAACGATAAACTACTCGAGTGTCATGATATAAGACCACCGAAACCGTTGGGCGCCATGTTGCATGTTGCCATGTTGCAGGGTTTCTGTACTCACACAGAACTGTGCACAGAGGAGTGGAACCTCGGCAAATTAGGGTGTCCCAAAACTTACCTTAGCAACCAACTCACCCCTTACCGAGCTAGCTACAGTGTCTCATTGGACATATCAAACTCCCAATGTTTAGACAAACCAGAACATGAACTTACAGTACCTCAGGGTACGTGGGACTCATGAACACTCTTTCGTTATATTATCATTACAAACCAGAACATGGAGTAAAGAAGACACATGTGCATTTGAAATGTTTATTTAATGCTTATTTACTAATGCCGTCTTCTCAGGCGCAGTATCTTAGATAATACAAGTATACTTATTATCAGTAGCAAAATTATCAGCATAGTTACTAAGACATAAAAAGCGAATGGTGACAGCATGTTAACATGCTGTAATGAATAAGAGTTAACAACACTTATATCTCACCCTCCCTAACACATATATTATATTATTTGCTAAGAAGGTCTCTTTGGGTTGTTTTAGGGCGGGCCCATACCTTAGTGTCCTAGCATGAAGGAATCACATCAGCATACACCAGCTCTCTCTGCATGTGCACCGCATCAAGTGTGTTAACAATTCTCGTGCAAAGCAATATCAATCCCGCCTCAATCCCAAGTTGGCAAAGGCTGCACTTGTGTTATGACTATGAAGGCGTGGAGATCAGACCTCATAACAATTCCATATCGTGTTGCTCCTGAAACTTCAGCACTCTCCGTGCAGACATGGTTTATTAAACAAAACTGATATCAGAGCAATAACATATTATTCTCACATACACCACGGCAAACCACTAGGTTGAAAGCTAAGTCAACAATTAAGGGTCGTGTGCAGAAGTTGCAAGAAAGGAAAAATGGCGTTTAAATCTCAAATGTACCTATGCTAACTTAACACGATATAAGGATATATAGGAGCTATACAACAGCCAGGGGTGGCATAATACATGCTGCAGCCCCTGGTAGGCATTGGATGCACCTATGCCCTGGGTACCTATGGTACACTATACAGGGGCTCACAAGATTGATCCAGTAACCAATCTGGTAAGTACCTAAAGTACATGGAGTCCATTTTTTAGGGAGAGCAGATAGCCTGGGGCCCTGAATAGCAGGATAGCAGGCCAACTTAGTCGAAAATCAGCAAAACACTAGGCAAAAAGTTGGGGTAACAATATAGTCAGATATCCACCTTCCTACACCCGTCTGGCGGGATATGTGGAGCACCGCATCCCGGTTCCTGAAAACTCAATCAGCAAGTGATGATCAGCCTTGGCGGGGCACCCGGCGGCGGGCGAGCCGTCAAAGAGCGATGGGCCATCTTCACAATCAGCAGGACAGAAAGATTTTCAGCGCCACAGATTTCAGGGAACATGTTATACACATATGTTTCCAATCTGCCTACATTTGTGCACTCTGGCAAACTATTATGCACACATAGTTGCGCTGTGAGTGCGCTTCAAGGTCCCCATTTTTAGCCTGGATGACCACCAGAATCTTTTTAATGTCAGGGGTCTTGGCGGTAACCTGCTGTAGACCAAACCTCAGCATTGGAAATGCGCTGTTCCGCCTCGCCAGTCCTAGCCACCTGTTTGTCCAATTGAGCAGAGATGTGGTCCATGCGACCATTGAGGGCCTCAATTTTAGCATCTATGGACTGCAGGCTAGCCTGGATGGCAGACAGATTTTTTTCCATAGCGGTTGGTGGTTCAGAGGTGGTGTCAAGCTCTGAGTCTGAAGCAGCAGTGTGTGGCGTTTCCCTAACTTGCAAAATTCAAAAGTAGGGCGCGGCAGATTCTTGTCTGCTTTACCCATGATAGCAGGGCTGTGATGGCACCAGCGCTCGAGCAATGCAGTAATGTTCCACGACAACACCCGCACCAGAGCAGGCTGCAGGGCGTGTTCCGCGGGCACCTTACAAACCAAGAATCGGCGAACCAGGGCGAGTTACTATGCACCACTAGATATGTATGCTTGTGCGATTCCCCTATACCCCGTCAGCAGGGGGTAAAGTGGTATCCCCTACCCACAAGCGGCGGGTCCCAGCACCCATAGCGGATGGCCAGGCCCGGAGCGGGTGTAGAGATGAGTGTTACAGACAGATGTGACTGGGTTGCTCCAGCAACCCCCAGCCGCCGGGTACTGTGAGGCGACAAAGGCCAAGTACGTCGCTGTATATTAGAAGGCAGAGGGCGAGTACATCAACTGATGAGCATGCAATGCGGTCCAGGTACCGCAGGACGATGTCACAGGGTCCCCTGTTGAAGATTGCAGGGATTTGTTAGCATGAGCTGAAAGCCATTTTTGTACTTGGCAGCCATTTTAGGTAGCCATGTGCTCGCCATGTGCTGTTTCCCTCTTCAGAACCTTGCACATGCTCAGAGAGGCCTAGGTAGTAGAATGCACCTACTCCTCTTATAGAACTGTCAGGCTATTTTTGCTGATATAAGGAGAAGTAACTCTCCTCCAACTTTGTTGAGCAAGCAAATCTTGTATACCCATATTAGTCATTTTGCATGCTTACATGTGCCAGGACCTCCCCTTGGTTTTATGCTGACTAATGTAACCTAAACCTATATAAGGTTCCTGTTTGATGTAGTCTCCCTCATCTGAGGTTAATATATATGTATTTTATATGACAGCTTCTGTGCCAATCTCTTCTTTGTTGATTTAAAAGAACCAGGTTTATCAGTGAGACCCCTGAGAAGGTTTCTATGTTCTACACCCCAACATGTCACGCAACGTGTGCTCAGCAGGCGACACTAAAGGGGGGGAGCAGCATGGCCAGCTATCAGGTGGAGTGTGGGAGTCAGCGGCCGAGGGAGTCGATTCACCAGGCCATGCAGCAAAGCGGGGGGCAGGGTCACGCACACCCGTACAGTCTGGGTACTCACTGCGGATAAGCCTGGGCCCACTCAGCCTCTGGCGTGCACTGCCACCCTCCCGCAGTCAGCAACGCTAGTCCATCAAAGTTCACTCGAACTGGGGACACACGGCATAAATGGCCTCACCGGTTAGGCGGGAGCAGCGATCGCAGCGTGCTCACGTCGGCGCCGGGCCTCACCTTGGCCTCAGCCCCTGCTCCTCAGCTGTGTCTCTCTGGAGTCGCCACCCACGGAGCACACCGTTCAGAGTCCAAGTCGTGCACCCAGGGCAATCACCAAGCGGGGCAGGGAGGAAACATCCGCAATCGACTCGAGCCACAGGCAGGCACAGCGAGCCAGGCCCAGCTAATGCGCACACCGCCATGCGCCATCCCGCCGGGCGCCGGTCTCTCACAGCGAGTCACTCCAGGCAGCCACGGAGAGGCGGGCCCCCGTCGACGTCAGCATCTCCAGCCACCGAGAGCCAGTGCAGTCACCCTCGAGAGCCAAGGAGCAGCTTGGGAAGCGCCCGGAGCCCTAGCCGCAGCCGCCGACCCTCACGCGGCCGCCATGTTGCTCCGGGGTCGGTGAGTAACGTTTGTTTCTCTCGACCAGCGGGGGCACCAGACACAGCCAGGCAACACAATATCACTGTGCAGCGGTTGTAGATGAACCGCCCTAAAAAATTTGGCTTGGATGCAGCCCAGGGAGCAGGATATTGTAAGGATAGTGGTGGCGGCCGGCAGAGCTGCACTACGGTTCGGCCATTTTGCCCTGCGCCCTCTAGCGCCCCCATACATTCACACTTTCACCAGTTAATCCCCTCCATCTTTCATCCAGTCATTCATTCACCCTTTCAACCTACCTTTCACCTTTCTTCCATCTTTCACTTCCGGTTTCCTTCCTTCCTATCACCCATTCTTTCTCATTCAGCTTTTTTTCCCGTTGGATCTACAATCTTTTTTCTCTTGTCTTTACTTTTTCTTTCATATCTTACTCTGTCAAACTCACTCCTTGTTTTCTAATTATTCCTCTCTTCTACTATTTAACTTTTTCCATCCCTGTGGATGACAGTGACAGCTCATAACCCTCTTATGGCATGTGGCAGCAGTGCTATTTATCCCCATTTTGTCTGCAAATCCTGCAGACCTAAGAGGCCCAAAACAAATAATTCATGTTTATGTGAAACCCAGTTCACTAGCTTATGAGGCCCAGTGGGAGGCCCTGCTTACGCTGCTAAAGTAGGGGCCCCCTACGCCCCTAACTTACCTCTTTATGAACTAATAATACCTATTGCAAACAATCATCTAGTTTCCAGAGCAAAAACAATCAAAACATCACACAACCTATTGTAAACAATACAACAATTCATTAACCGCAAATCGAATAACCTACAAACACAATGCCACTTGCCAGAAGAAAACTGAACATTAAGGCGTAGGACTGAAACTATAATCACAGGGTTCCAAGGTTCCCTGATCGTACCTTCCCAGCACAACCTCCCACACTCTACCCAAATTACCAGACAACACACAAGTTACAACATCATGATCCACCACAAAAAACCTGCAAAGTGTCACAAAGAGTGTCTTCTACACTATGGAAAAACTACATCACGTTTCCCTTACCTTGCATACCAACATAAACTGCAAGTCATCCTCACATTTGTAATCTCCAAGATTGACTATGCCAACAGCCTATGCCTTCCTGCACCCACATTCATCATATGCAAAAATACAACTCTTTCAAAATGCTGCCGCAAGGCTTCTTCTCAGGAGAATGCATGTCGTCAGTCCTGCAATCGCTCCAATGGCTGCCTCTAGCTAGAAGGGCAGCTTCAAGGCACTCTGTACTGTCCACAGAGTCTCCCAAGGAAAGGAACGGCTAAACCTAGAGCAAAGAGAGAAAACAGAACACTGTGCCTCAGGCTTGCACCACTGACCATAGGATATCTGTAGGAGGCTCTGCTTTCTCAGTGCAAGTGGCCGAACTCTGGAACTCACTCAGAGCTAGCATTAAGAGTGTCCAGGAGCAAACACACTTCCAAAGACAGCTGAAATCTTGGCTAATTCCTAGATAAATTCACCACCAACATCCCGACAACAGAGCCCAGAAACACTCACCCTCTCAAGTGCAATCCTCAGCTTATACCCATGAATTGAAAACAACTCAACCAGCAAACTGCTTTCATTATACAGAATAAAAAAAGAGCTTCCTATAGTTCACCGCAGCATTATAACCTATCCGCCACTGAAATCACTTTCATATTTCACTATACTACTTCAACACTTATCATCGCCGAAAAAGCCCTTTGACGCCTCGTCAGGGGTAGTAAGCTCTATATAAATGCAATTAAAATACAATACAATACAATTATATAGTTATGTTCTCCCATATGTAACAGTTAATAATAATACTGAAATCATACTATGCAGTGGTCAGCAATGAATTGTAACTCATACCTCTTAAACTCAATTAACAACTATGTTAATTTTATTAATTTATTTTCTATAGCAGGTTGTGGGTTTATAGGGGAATAGAGTGGGAAGTAAATTAATTGTAATTATTTACATCTTAAAAATAATTTTTGTGTATTGATAATTTACTGTTAATTATTAATTGGTATTAATTTTTATTATAAATTAGTTTTTGTTATAGAAAATGAATTAGTTGTTAATTAATTATGAATAGGTAAATAATTGTAATAACTAATATTTATTTGTATTTATAATTGATTAATTATTACATAATATTAAATTGGCAGTTACTTTTAATTAATGTTTTATTGGTATTGATATTTAATTTATTTTTATTAATATATTAAATCATTACTTTCCCTACTGTTGCACTCACTGGAGTGGGAATAGTATTTTTTACCCCTACGCTATCCAACGCTTTCCCTACTGTTGCATTCACTGGAGTGGGAATAGTAATTTTTACCCCTAGGCTATCCAACGCTTTCCCTACTGTTGCACTCTCTGGAGTGGGAATAGTAATTTTTACCCCTACTCTATCCAACGCTTAACCTACTGTTGCACTCTCTGCAGTGGGAATAGTAATTTTCACCCTCTCACTATCCAACGCTTTCCCTTCTGTTGCACTAACTGGAGTGGGAATAGTAATTTTCACCCCTACGCTATTCAACACTTTCCCTACTGTCACATTCACTGTAGTGGGAATAGTCATTTTTACCCCAACGCAATCCAACGCTTACCCTACTGTTGCACTCTATGGAGTGGGAATAGTAATGTTTACCCTCCCGCTATCCAGCGCTTTTCCTACTGTTGCATTTTTTAAGTATGTTTAAGTTAATTATATTTATTATTTCATTCATTTCAAATTACTTTTAAGACATTTAAAAAAAATCGCATTTTGATTAACTATATTTTTTTGGGCGATATTTTTGATTCGATTTTTTTGTACTTATCTGTTTGTAGAATGAACTTCGATATTTTTGCATTCTATATTTTGTCATTGATATTTTGTGAATTCTATATTTTTGTTTTCGATATTATGTCAGTGACACTGTTGTTTGGCTGGTACATATCAGCCAGATGTTAATAAGATACTACCATTCATTCAGTGCATACCAGCCACCCACCAGCCAGATGTTAGCTAGATGCTACAGTTCGTCCAGTACATACCAGCCAACCACCCGCCAGATGTCAGCAAGATGCCACTATTCCTGCAGTTTATACCAGCCACCAACCAGCCAGATGTTAGCTGGACGCCACCATTCCTGCAGTAGAAACCAGCCACCCACCAGCCAGATGTTAGCTAGACACCACCATTTGTCCAGTACATACCAGCCACCCCCCAGCCAGATGTTAGCTAGATGCCACCATTCATTCAGTACATACCAGCCACCCACCAGCCACATGTTAGCTGGACGCCACCATTCCTGCAGTAGATACCAGCCACCCACCAGCCAGATTTTAGCAAGACACCACCATTCCTCCAGAACATACCAGCCACCCACCAGCCAGTTGTTAGCTGTATGCCACCATTCCTCCAGTACATACCAGCCACCCACCAGCCAGATGTTAGCTGGATGCCGCCATTCCTCCAGTACATACCAGCCACCCAGCAGTCAGATGTTAGCTAGACACCACCAATTCTCCAGTACATACTCACCACCCACCAGCCAGATGTTAGCTAGACGCCCCCATTCCTGCAGTAGATACTAGCCACTCACCACCCAGATGTTAGCTAGATGCCACCATTCCTGCAGTAGATACCATGCACCCGCCAGCCAGATGTTAGCTAGACGCCACCATTTGTCCAGAATATACCAGCCACCCACCAGCCAGATGTTAGCTGGACACCACCATTACTCCAGTACATACCAGTCACCCACCAGCCAGATATTAGATAAACATCACCATTCCTCCAGTACATACCAGCCACTCACCAGCCAGATGTTAGCTGGATGCAACCATTGCTCCAGTACATACCAGCCACCCACCAGCCAGATGTTAGATAAACGCCGCCATTCCTCAAGTACATACCAGCCACCCACCTGCCAGATGTTAGCCGGACACCACCATTTATTTATTTTATTTATTTATTTGAAGGTTTTATAGAGCGCGAACTTGACCCGTGAGGGTATCAGAGCGCTTTACATAGTCAAACGGTAGTATAGAGCGTAGTATATCTTAGGACCTGTACATCATAGAGCTTACAGAAATTGAGGGGTCATAAGGTAGGCAGGGGATTCCAGCAATACTATGCATTTGGGGAAGGAGAGACTGTACATCGGAGCATTTTACAGATAACAAGAGACATACAATAGGCAGGAAGTCACACGAGTACTGTACAAAGTCGCAGGATGAGGCAATAGTCTCTTAGGTAGCTGAGGAGCAGGTTTAGCCAAGGAATTTACCCATGAGGAAGGATTTGGCCTCTTTTTTGAAGCGTGCAAGGGAGGGGATTGTTCTGATGTCAGGAGGGAGGGAGTTCCATATTCTTGGTGCTGATCCGGCGAAGGCTCGATTGTAAGTTTTTGTTTTCTTAAAGCGAGCAGGCCGGAGGAGGAGGGTGTTGGCCGATCGTGAGTTTCTGCTTCCTCCAGATAACACAAGCTTCTGCGCCAGATGCGCTGGGGAGTTAGAGTGTAAGGCCTTGTGCGTGATGCATGCCAGTTTGAGGTGGATCCTAGCCTCGATGGGAAGCCAGTTCAAAGCTTTCAGGTGAGGAGTGATGTGATAGAATTTTCTAGAGCCTGTAAGTAGTCTGGCGGCTGCATTGAGGCATGCTTTTAAGGGAGCCAGCGAGATCTTAGGTAAGCCAGAAAGGGAGGAGCAACCATATTCCAGTCGAGAAATGACTAATGATTGGACAACGTTGATCATTGCGGGACTCCCACCGTGACTATGGAGGGGGCAGACAGTTCGCATCTCGTGGTTGACCGTGTCGAAGGCGGAGGATAGATCGAGGAGGATCAGGAGACAGGTTTTATCTTGGTCAAGGGCTAGAAGAGCATCATCGACAATGTGGAGCATGGTGGTTTCAGTACTGTTACCCAGTCTGAATCCGGATTGGCAGTTGTCAAGTAGATGGAAGTTGTTGATGTGGAGACTTAGCTGTGTCTGGACACACTTTTCCAGCACTTTGGCCAAGAGAGGAATGTTGGAAATTGGTCTAAAGTTGTCTGGGGAGGCTGGGTCCAATGACGGCTTTTTCAGAATGGGGAGGACTTGGCCAGCTTTCAGTGAGGCCGGTATTGATCCCTGCCGGAGAGAGGCGTTGATAATCGCAGTCCAGCTGGGAATAATAGATTTGGCAATGGTCGTGAGACAGTTCGAGGGGAGCGGGTCATTGAAATGGTTGTTAGGGTTCAGGGTTGAGAGGATTTTAGCGACAGCGTGTTCATCATAGGGTGTGAATTCGGACCAGTGTGCTTGATTCTTCGGTGCGGACCATGGCGGCAAGGGGAGAGACATTGGGAGGTCAAGGTTCGGAGGGGGGAGTGAGGCCGCTTGAGTTCGATATCTAGGGCTTTAATTTTAATTTTGTTTGCGAAGAATGAGGAGAAGTCCTCGGAGGAGATGATAGACTTGGGGGTTTCTTTAGTTGTTTTGGACAGTTTGTTCGATTGAAGTTTGACCATTTCAAAGAGCTTGCGAGGTCTGTTCTGGGCATTTCCTAGTACCGCTCTGAAAAATTCCTTTTTTGAGTTGATGATATTCTTGTTGTAGGAATTTCTGGCCTGGCGAAGAAGTTTGAGGTGATCTGCCGAGGGGCGCTGTCTCCAGATTCTTTCATATTGCCGGAGGGATCTCCTCTCATCATTGAGGGAGCCAATGAACCATGTTTCTATCTTTGACTTGAGTTCTTTTTAGTTTAAGAGGGGCTAGGTCATCCAAGATGTTCGACATTGTAACTGAGTAGTGATCATTTAGGTCGCTGACCGAGGTGATGTGGTGGGGGGGGGGTCGGATTGGCAGCGAATCTCAAGTTCATTGAGGTCAAGGTTTTTAGTGTCCCTGGCCCAGCGTTTAGGGAGTACCGGTTGTGGTGTTCATGTCCTGCGTGTGCCAGGTAGCAGGAAGGTGATGGCATGGTGGTCTGACCAGTCGCAAAGGTCGATCGATATGAGTTTGACGGTTGTCTCCTTGGAGATGATCCAGTCTAGAGTGGCCCCTTTCGAGTGGGTTGGGAGTGGGCAAGCTTGTGTCAGGGCTGGATCGGACATGAGGTCTTTGATGGCGTTGACATGAGGGTTGTTGGGGTCATTCCAGTTCAGGTTGAAGTCGCCGAGGAAAATGTCTTTGGTATTGGGGGAATACTTGGTTGTGATGACTTCCATGAGGTAGTCGGTGAAGGATTCGTTAGTGCCCGGGGGGTGGTAAAAAATGTGAAGGTTACATAGATGGGTGGTGTTACTATGGACTGAGAGGGCTAGGTATTCGCAGGAACCAGTGGAATCTGTTAGAAGCTCTATGACAAGGAGGTTGGAGCGATAGTTGCAGGCGATTCTGCCACCTTTTTTGTTATGTGGTCTGTCTAGTCTGGCAATGTTAAAGTTGGGGGGATTAGGAGATCGAGGCATGGGGAAGATGCGTCATTAAGCCATGATTCTGTTAGAATGGCTACGTCGGTGTTGTTCAGAATGAGAGCAGCGACATCGGCTGCATGCTTTACTGCGGAACAGCTGTTAATTAAAAACCCAGACAGATCAGGGAGGGGGGTGGCAGCAGAGGTTGGGATGGACAGGGGTACGGGTGTAAGGTTGCTTGTGATCGCCCTTCTATTACGGAGGGGGGCTGATCTGAGTGGGTCAATAGCGACCGTGCAGATGGGGTGTGAGGCACTCGCGTCTGGTAGACAAGGAGAGGTAGGGCCTGCGTTATGGTCATTGAGAAGATCCTGGATTTCCTTTTCAGTGAGGCCTTGTGAGTTAGTTGTGAAGAGGGAAAAGTTGTAGGAGAGGGCGAGGTCAAGGGTTTCCTCATCAGATAGGCAACTAGTGTGCTTGCGGGGGCGGAGATGTCTCAAGGCTGTTGGTAGAGGGCATTTGGGAAGCTCTGGGATAGGAAGGGAGGACAGCTGCGGCAAGAGGTTTGAGAGAGTTTGGCGAGGTGGAGGAGGTTTGTAAGATCGAGGCTGGAGGAGTGGAAGCTTTGAATTATTTTGGAGGCTCTGGAGTGCAGAGAGTGGATAGCTGCGGAGGGGGGGTTGGAGGGTGAGGGTGTGCGATGGGTCGTGGGGGGGCTTGGATGTTAGCGGGGCTGGCATGGTCTGCAGCAGCAGGAGTTGCTGGGGAGGGGGGTTGGGGGGCAAAGGTGGGCTGTGTTAGGAGCCGTGGGTGGGGTGATATGACCTGCTGCAGGAAGAGTCACTGAGAAGTTAGCGGGGCTGGCATGACCTGCAATGGTGGGAGTCGTTGGGGAGGGGGGATGGGGGGGCAGAAAGGGGGGTGGAGGGGTGAGGGGGGGCTGTGGTGGGAGCCATGGAAAGGGGGGCTATGGTGAAAGCGGGGTTGGCAGGACCTACTACAGGAAGAATCACTGAGGAGGGGGCAGTTGTAGGGCAAGGGAGGACTGAGTTGGGGGTCATAGAGCGGGTGATTTGAGTGTTAGCGGGGCTGGCTTGATTTGCCACAGGACAAGATGGAGATGACGTCATGGTCTTAGCGTCTGAGCGGGAAACAAGGCGGGAGGAGACCAGGGATTCAGCGTTTATTTTGCTCGGATGGTTGTGGGAGGCTTGGTGTGTAGGAGGTGTGCTGTGATGGAAGCCGTGGATTCCGATTGGGGATCAGGGACGAGTGGAATCACGGGTCTCAGGTCCGACGTGTTAAGGAGGTTGGTAGGATTAGTGAGGGGGTTGCGGTGTTCCATGTTGGGCGGGGGTGCTGGAGTAAGGTTAGGCTGTGGATTCTTTGGCGTCCTGGTGACATGGTTATGGAGAGTGGTAAAAAGATCTGAGAATTTTTCAAGATTTTTCGTAGAGGCTTGGATCAGTACAATGCCACTCTTGTAGAGGGTGATTGTGAGGGCAGCTTGAAGAGTTGGTGATGGGACTATTGTGAGCTTGGTGCCATGTGGAGTAATCCTAGAGTAGCGTACATTAAGGAGTAGTGAAAAGGTATTGCGCCAAGAGGTGGTTCTTTGGAGTAGAAGACGAGGTCATTAGTGATGAAGCCAATCTCCGCACAGAAGAGATGGTCCGAGATCAGGGTTTCGGGGTGGTTTTTCAGGGTGAGGTGTTTGTAGACTTTTGAGGCGCCTTTTGAGAGGTTTGGGGGCTAGACCAAGGTGTGGGCGATTGTCCCAGAGGTGGTTGGATTCCTCCAGAACACACCAGCCACCCACCAGCCAGATGTTAGATAAACACGGCCATTCCTCCAGTGCATACCAGCCACCCACCTGCCAGATGTTAGTCGGACGCCACCATTCCTCCAGTACATACCAGCCACCCACCCGCCAAGATATTAGCTGGACACCACCATTCCTGCATTACATACCATCCACCCACCTGCCAGATGTTAGCTGGACGCCACCATTCCTCCAGTACATTCCAGCCATCCACCTGCCAGATGTAAGCCGGACTCCACCATTCTTGCAGTACATGCCATCCACCCACCCGCCCGATGTCAGCTGGACGCCACCATTCCTGCATAACATTCCAGCCACCCACCTGTCAGATGTTAGATAAACGCCGCCATTCCTCCAGTACATACCAGCCACTCACCAGCCAGATCTTAGCTGGATGCAACCATTGCTCCAGTACATAACAGCCACTCCCATCCAGATGTTAGATAAACACCGCCATTCCTCCAGTACATACCAGCCACCCACCAGCCAGATGTTAGATAAACGCCGCCATTCCTCCAGTACATACCAGCCACCCACCAGCCAGATATTAGATAAACGCCGCCATTCCTCCAGTACATACCAGCAACCCACCAGCCAGATGTTAGATAAACGCCGCCATTCCTCCAGTACATACCAGCCACCCACCTGCCAGATGTTAGCTGGACGCCACCATTCCGGCAGTACATACCAGCCACCCACCAACCTGATGTTAGCTGGACGCCACCATTCCTGCAGTACATACCAGCCACCCACCTGCCAGATGTTAGCTGGACGCCACCATTCCTCCAGTACATACCAGCCATCCACCAGCCAGATGTTAGCTGGGCGCCGCCATTCCTGCAGTACATACCAGCCACCCACCTGCCAGATGTTAGCCGGCCGCCACCATTCCTCCAGTACATACCAGCCACCCACCTGCCAGATGTTAGCCGGACGCTACCATTCCTCCAGTACATACCAGCCATCCACCAGCCAGATGTTAGCTGGGCGCCGCCATTCCTGCAGTACGTACCAGCCATCCACCAGCCAGATGTTAGCTGGGCGCCGCCATTCCTGCAGTACATACCAGCCACCCACCTGCCAGATGTTAGCCGGACGCCACCATTCCTCCAGTACATACCAGCCACCCACCTGCCAGATGTTAGCCGGATGCTACCATTCCTCCAGTACATACCAGCCATCCACCAGCCAGATGTTAGCTGGGCGCCGCCATTCCTGCAGTACATACCAGCCACCCACCTGCCAGATGTTAGCCGGACGCCACCATTCCTGCAGTACATACCAGCCACCCACCAGCCAGATGTTAGCCGGACACTACCATTCCTCCAGTACATACCAGCCATCCACCAGCCAGATGTTAGCTGGGCGCCGCCATTCCTGCAGTACATACCAGCCACCCACCTGCCAGATGTTAGCCGGACGCCACCATTCCTGCAGTACATACCAGCCACCCACCTGCCAGATGTTAGCCGGACACTACCATTCCTCCAGTACATACCAGCCATCCACCAGCCAGATGTTACCTGGGCGCCGCCATTCCTGCAGTACATACCAGCCACCCACCTGCCAGATGTTAGCCGGACGCCACCATTCCTGCAGTACATACCAGCCACCCACCTGCCAGATGTTAGCCGGACGCTACCATTCCTCCAGTACATACCAGCCATCCACCAGCCGGATGTTAGCTGGGCGCCGCCATTCCTGCAGTACATACCAGCCACCCACCTGCCAGATGTTAGCCGGACGCCACCATTCCTGCAGTACATACCAGCCACCCACCCGCCAGATGTTAGCCGCACGCTACCATTCCTCCAGTACATACCAGCCACCCATCCACCAGATGTTAGATGGACTCCACCATTCCTGCAGTACACACCAGCCACTCACCCGTCAGATGTTAGCTGGATGCCACCATTCCTGCAGTTCATGCCAGCCACCCACCTGCCAGATGATAGGTGGACGCCACCATTCCGGCAGTACATACCAGCCACCCACCCGCCAGATGTTAGCCGGACGCCACCATTCCTGCAGTTCATGCCAGCCACCCACCTGCCAGATGTTAGCTGGACGCCACCATTCCGGCAGTACATACCAGCCATCCACCCGCCAGATGTTAGGTGGACTCCACCATTCCGGAAGTACATACCAGCCACCCACCCGCCAGATGTTAGGTGGACTCCACCATTCCTCCAGTACATACCAGCCACCCATCCACCAGATGTTAGATGGACTCCACCATTCCTGCAGTACACACCAGCCACTCACCCGCCAGATGTTAGCTGAACGCCACCATTCCTGCAGTTCATGCCAGCCACCCACCTGCCAGATGTTAGCTGGACGCCACCATTCCGGCAGTACATACCAGCCACCCACCCGCCAGATGTTAGGTGGACTCCACCATTCCTCCAGTACATACCAGCCACCCACCCACCAGATGTTAGATGGACTCCACCATTCCTGCAGTACATACCAGCCACCCATCCACCAGATTTTAGCTGGACGCCACCATTCCTCCAGTACATACCAGCCACCCACCCGCCAGATGTTAGCTGGACGCCACCATTCCTCCAGTACATACCAGCCACCCACCCGCCTGATGTTAGCTGGACGCCACCATTCCTCCAGTACATACCAGCCACCCACCCGCCAGATGTTAGCTGGACGCCACCATTCCTCCAGTACATACCAGCCACCCACCAACCAGATGTTAGCTGGACGCCACCATTCCTCCAGTACATACCAGCCACCCACCCGCCAGATGTTAGCTGGACGCCACCATTCCTCCAGTACATACCAGCCACCCACCCGCCAGATGTTAGCTGGACGCCACCATTCCTCCAGTACATACCAGCCACCCACCCGCCAGATGTTAGCTGGACGCCACCATTCCTCCAGTACATACCAGCCACCCACCCGCCAGATGTTAGCTGGACGCCACCATTCCTCCAGTACATACCAGCCACCCACCTGCCAGATGTTAGCTGGACGCCACCATTCCTGCAGTACATACCAGCCACCCACCCGCCAGATGTTAGCTGGACGCCACCATTCCTCCAGTACATACCAGCCACCCACCCGCCAGATGTTAGCTGGACGCCACCATTCCTCCAGTACATACCAGCCACCCACCCGCCAGATGTTAGCTGGACGCCACCATTCCTCCAGTACATACCAGCCACCCACCTGCCAGATGTTAGCTGGACGCCACCATTCCTGCAGTACATACCAGCCACCCACCCGCCAGATGTTAGCTGGACGCCACCATTCCTCCAGTACATACCAGCCACCCACCCGCCAGATGTTAGCTGGACGCCACCATTCCTCCAGTACATACCAGCCACCCACCCGCCAGATGTTAGCTGGACGCCACCATTCCTCCAGTACATACCAGCCACCCACCTGCCAGATGTTAGCTGGACGCCACCATTCCTGCAGTACATACCAGACACCCACCCGCCTGATGTTAGCTGGATGCCACCATTCCTCCAGTACATACCAGCCACCCATCCGCCAGATGTTAGATGGACTCCACCATTCCTGCAGTACACACCAGCCACTCACCCGCCTGATGTTAGCTGGATGCCACCATTCCTCCAGTACATACCAGCCACCCATCCGCCAGATGTTAGATGGACTCCACCATTCCTGCAGTACACACCAGCCACTCACCCGCCTGATGTTAGCTGGATGCCACCATTCCTCCAGTACATACCAGCCACCCATCCGCCAGATGTCAAGCAGATACTGACACCCCCCCCAGTGAGCTGTGTGCAGCAGCATCAACTAGTCGCCAGGTGCCACTCACCAGCCACTCGCACCCCTTATATTATACATACATCTGCTTCATCCAGACACGGGGAGACACATCTGGACAGAATTCTTCTCTAACGCCTCACATTAACCACAGCAGATTCATCAAAGCAAAACTGCAGAGAAGCAAAGAGAGCGTCTGATCTCACATCTCGGCTTCCTCTGCTTTGAAATGAACCGACATCTGTGGAGCTCCGGCTCTAATTAACGGCGAAGACTCGTCTTGATGTGTTTGCTTCGGTAATTCAGCGCCTTCTCACATCCTGCTGTGCGCTGGTCCCTCCCCCTGGCGCGCATCTGAAGGTACACCTGTACTACAGGCCCTCCCACAGGCGCGCATCTGAAGGTATACCTGAGCTACAAGCTCTCCTACAGGCATCCGCGCGCATCTGAAGGTATACCTGTGCTACAGGCTCTGCTACAGGCATCCGTGCGCATCTGAAGGTATACCTGTGCTACAGGCTCTCCTACAGGCATCCGCGCGCATCTGAAGGTATACCTGTGTTACAGGCTCTCCTACAGGCATCCGCGCGCATCTGAAGGTATACCTGAGCTACAAGCTCTCCTACAGGCATCCGCGCGCATCTGAAGGTATACCTGAGCTACAAGCTCTCCTACAGGCATCCGCGCGCATCTGAAGGTGCACCTGTGCTACAGGGTCTCCTACAGCCATTCGCGCGCCTCTGAAGGTATACCTGAGCTACAAGCTCTCCTACAGGCATCCGCGCGCATCTGAAGGTATACCCATGCTACAAGCTCTCCTACAGGCATCCGTGCGCATCTGAAGGTATACCTGTGCTACAGGCCCTCCTACAGGCATCCGTGCGCATCTGAAGGTATACCTGTGCTACAGGCTCTGCTACAGGCATCCGTGCGCATCTGAAGGTATACCTGAGCTACAGGCTCTCCTACAGGCATCCGCGCGCATCTGAAGGTATACCTGTGCTAAGGCTCTCCTACTGGCATCCGCGCGCATCTGAAGGTATACCTGTGCTACAGGCTCTGCTACAGGCATCCAAGCGCATCTGAAGGTATACCTGTGCTACAGGCTCTCCTACAGGCATCCGCGCAAGTCTGAAGGTACACCTGTGCTACAGGCTCTCCTACAGGCATCCAAGCGCATCTGAAGGTATACCTGTGCTACAGGCTCTCCTACAGGCATCCGCGCGCATCTGAAGGTATACCTGAGCTACAAGCTCTCCTACAGGCATCCGCGCGCATCTGAAGGTATACCTGTGCTACAGGCTCTGCTACAGGCATCCGTGCGCATCTGAAGGTATACCTGTGCTACAGGCTCTCCTACAGGCATCCGCGCGCATCTGAAGGTATACCTGTGTTACAGGCTCTCCTACAGGCATCCGCGCGCATCTGAAGGTATACCTGAGCTACAAGCTCTCCTACAGGCATCCGCGCGCATCTGAAGGTATACCTGAGCTACAAGCTCTCCTACAGGCATCCGCGCGCATCTGAAGGTGCACCTGTGCTACAGGGTCTCCTACAGCCATTCGCGCGCCTCTGAAGGTATACCTGAGCTACAAGCTCTCCTACAGGCATCCGCGCGCATCTGAAGGTATACCCATGCTACAAGCTCTCCTACAGGCATCCGTGCGCATCTGAAGGTATACCTGTGCTACAGGCCCTCCTACAGGCATCCGTGCGCATCTGAAGGTATACCTGTGCTACAGGCTCTGCTACAGGCATCCGTGCGCATCTGAAGGTATACCTGAGCTACAGGCTCTCCTACAGGCATCCGCGCGCATCTGAAGGTATACCTGTGCTAAGGCTCTCCTACTGGCATCCGCGCGCATCTGAAGGTATACCTGTGCTACAGGCTCTGCTACAGGCATCCAAGCGCATCTGAAGGTATACCTGTGCTACAGGCTCTCCTACAGGCATCCGCGCAAGTCTGAAGGTACACCTGTGCTACAGGCTCTCCTACAGGCATCCGTGCGCATCTGAAGGTATACCTGTGCTACAGGGTCTCCTACAGGCATCCGCGCGCATCTGAAGGTATACCTGAGCTACAGGCTCTCCTACAGGCATACGCGCGCATCTGAAGGTATACCCATGCTACAGGCTCTCCTACAGGCATCTGCAAGCATCTGAAGGTATACCTGTGCTACAGGCTCTCCTACAGGCATCCGCGCGCATCTGAAGGTATACCTGTGCTACAGGGTCTCCTACAGGCATCCGCGCGCATCTGAAGGTATACCTGTGCTACAGGCCCTCCCACAGGCGCGCATCTGAAGGTGTACCTGAGCTACAAGCTCTCCTACAGGCATCCGTGCGCATCTGAAGGTATACCTGTGCTACAGGCTCTCCTACAGGCATCCGTGCGCATCTGAAGGTATACCTGTGCTACAGGCTCTCCTACAGGCATCCGCGCGCATCTGAAGGTATACCTGTGCTACAGGCTCTGCTACAGGCATCCAAGCGCATCTGAAGGTGCACCTGTGCTACAGGCTCTCCTACAGGCATCCGCGCAAGTCTGAAGGTACACCTGTGCTACAGGCTCTCCTACAGGCATCCGTGCGCATCTGAAGGTATACCTGTGCTACAGGGTCTCCTACAGGCATCCGCGCGCATCTGAAGGTATACCTGAGCTACAGGCTCTCCTACAGGCATCCGCGCGCATCTGAAGGTATACCCATGCTACAGGCTCTCCTACAGGCATCTGCAAGCATCTGAAGGTATACCTGTGCTACAGGGTCTCCTACAGCCATTCGCGCGCCTCTGAAGGTATACCTGTGCTACAGGCTCTCCTACAGGCATCCGCGCAAGTCTGAAGGTATACCCATGCTACAAGCTCTCCTACAGGCATCCGTGCGCATCTGAAGGTATACCTGTGCTACAGGCTCTCCTACAGGCATCCGTGCGCATCTGAAGGTATACCTGTGCTACAGGGTCTGCTACAGGCATCCGTGCGCATCTGAAGGTATACCTGTGCTACAGGGTCTCCTACAGGCATCCGTGCGCATCTGAAGGTACACCTATGCTACAGGCTCTCCTACAGGCATCCGCGCGCATCTGAAGGTATACCTGTGCTACAGGCTCTCCTACAGGCATCCGCGCGCATCTGAAGGTATACCTGTGCTACAGGCTCTCCTACAGGCATCCGCGCGCATCTGAAGGTATACCTGTGCTACAGGGTCTCCTACAGGCATCCGCGCGCATCTGAAGGTATACCCATGCTACAGGCTCTCCTACAAGCATCCGTGCGCATCTGAAGGTATACCTTTGCTACAGGCTCTCCTACAGGCATCCGCGCGCATCTGAAGGTACACCTGTGCTACAGGCTCTGCTACAGGCATACACATGCATCTGAAGGTATACCTGTGCTACAGGCTCTGCTACAGGCATCTGTGCGCATCTGAAGGTATACCTGTGCTACAGGCTCCCCTACAGGCATCCACACGCATCTGAAGGTATACCTGTGCTACAGGCTCTGCTACAGCATCCACACGCATCTGTAGGTATACCTGTGCTACAGGGTCTGCTACAGGCATCCGTGCCTCTGAAGGTATACCTGTGCTACAGGCTCTCCTACAGGCATCCGCGTGCATCTGAAGGTATACCCATGCTACAGGCTCTCCTACAAGCATCCGTGCGCATCTGAAGGTATACCTGTGCTACAGGCTCTCCTACAGGCATCCGTGCGCATCTGAAGGTATACCTGTGCTACAGGCTCTCCTACAGGCATCCGCGCGCATCTGAAGGTATACCCATGCTACAGGCTCTCCTACAAGCATCCGTGCGCATCTGAAAGTATACCTGTGCTACAGGCTCTGCTGCAGGCATCCAAGCGCATCTGAAGGTGCACCTGTGCTACAGGGTCTCCTACAGCCATTCGCGCGCCTCTGAAGGTATACCTGTGCTACAGGCTCTCCTACAAGCATCCGTGCGCATCTGAAGGGATACCTGTGCTACAGGCTCTGCTACAGGCATCCAAGCGCATCTGAAGGTGCACCTGTGCTACAGGGTCTCCTACAGCCATTCGCGCGCCTCTGAAGGTATACCTGAGCTACAAGCACTCCTACAGGCATCCGTGCGCATCTGAAGGTATACCTGTGCTACAGGCTCTGCTACAGGCGCGCATCTGAAGGTATACCTGTGCTACAGGCTCTCCTACAGGCATCCGCGTGCATCTGAAGGTATAACTGTGCTACAGGCTCTCCTACAGGCATCCGCCCGCATCTGAAGGTCTAACTGTGCTACAGGCCCTCCTACAGGCATCCGCCTGCATCCGAAGGTATACCTGTGCCACAGGCCCTCCCACAGGCGCGCATCTGAAGGTATACCTGTGCTACAGGGTCTCCTACAGGCATCCGTGCGCATCTGAAGGTATACCTGTGCCACAGGCCCTCCCACAGGCGCGCATCTGAAGGTATACCTGAGCTACAGGCTCTCCTACAGGCATCTGCGCGCATCTGAAGGTATACCTGAGCTACAGGCATCCGTGCGCATCTGAAGGTATACCTGTGCTACAGGGTCTCCTACAGCCATTCGCGCGCCTCTGAAGGTATACCTGTGCTACAGGCTCTCCTACAGGCATCCGCGCAAGTCTGAAGGTATACCTGTGCTACAGGCTCTGCTACAGGCATCTGTGCACATCTGAAGGTATACCTGTGCCTCAGGCCCTCCCACAGCCGCGCATCTGAAGGTATACCTGTGCTACAGGCTCTCCTACAGGCATCCACCCGCATCTGAAGGTATACCTGTGCTACAGGCTCTCCTACAGGCATCCGCGCGCATCTGAAGGTATACCTGTGCTACAGGCTCTGCTACAGGCATCCGTGCCTCTGAAGGTATACCTGTGCTACAGGCTCTCCTACAGGCATCCGCGCGCATCTGAAGGTATACCCATGCTACAGGCTCTCCTACAAGCATCCGTGCGCATCTGAAGGTATACCTGTGCTACAGGCTCTCCTACAGGCATCCGTGCGCATCTGAAGGTATACCTGTGCTACAGGCTCTCCTACAGGCATCCGCGCGCATCTGAAGGTATACCCATGCTACAGGCTCTCCTACAAGCATCCGTGCGCATCTGAAAGTATACCTGTGCTACAGGCTCTGCTGCAGGCATCCAAGCGCATCTGAAGGTGCACCTGTGCTACAGGGTCTCCTACAGCCATTCGCGCGCCTCTGAAGGTATACCTGTGCTACAGGCTCTCCTACAAGCATCCGTGCGCATCTGAAGGGATACCTGTGCTACAGGCTCTGCTACAGGCATCCAAGCGCATCTGAAGGTGCACCTGTGCTACAGGGTCTCCTACAGCCATTCGCGCGCCTCTGAAGGTATACCTGAGCTACAAGCTCTCCTACAGGCATCCGTGCGCATCTGAAGGTATACCTGTGCTACAGGCTCTGCTACAGGCGCGCATCTGAAGGTATACCTGTGCTACAGGCTCTCCTACAGGCATCCGCGTGCATCTGAAGGTATAACTGTGCTACAGGCTCTCCTACAGGCATCCGCCCGCATCTGAAGGTCTAACTGTGCTACAGGCCCTCCTACAGGCATCCGCCTGCATCCGAAGGTATACCTGTGCCACAGGCCCTCCCACAGGCGCGCATCTGAAGGTATACCTGTGCTACAGGGTCTCCTACAGGCATCCGTGCGCATCTGAAGGTATACCTGTGCCACAGGCCCTCCCACAGGCGCGCATCTGAAGGTATACCTGAGCTACAGGCTCTCCTACAGGCATCTGCGCGCATCTGAAGGTATACCTGAGCTACAGGCATCCGTGCGCATCTGAAGGTATACCTGTGCTACAGGGTCTCCTACAGCCATTCGCGCGCCTCTGAAGGTATACCTGTGCTACAGGCTCTCCTACAGGCATCCGCGCAAGTCTGAAGGTATACCTGTGCTACAGGCTCTGCTACAGGCATCTGTGCACATCTGAAGGTATACCTGTGCCTCAGGCCCTCCCACAGCCGCGCATCTGAAGGTATACCTGTGCTACAGGCTCTCCTACAGGCATCCACCCGCATCTGAAGGTATACCTGTGCTACAGGCTCTCCTACAGGCATCCGCGCGCATCTGAAGGTATACATGTGCTACAGGCTCTGCTACAGGCATCCGTGCGCATCTGAAGGTATACCTGTGCTACAGGCTCTCATACAGGCAGCCGCCCGCATATGAAGGTATACCTGTGCTACAGGCTCTCCTACAGAAATCCTTGCGCATCTGAAGGTATACCTGTGCTACAGGCTCTCCTACAGGCATACGTGCGCATCTGAAGGTATACCTGTGCTACAGGCTCTCCTACAGGCATCCGTGTGCATCTGAAGGTATACCTGTGCTACAGGCTCTCCTACAGGCATCCGTGCGCATCTGAAGGTATACCTGTGCTACAGGCTCTCCTACAGGCATCCGTGCGCATCTGAAGGTATACCTGTGCTACAGGCTCTCCTACAGGCATCCGCGCGCATCTGAAGGTGTATCTGTGCTACAGGCTCTCCTACAGGCATCCGTGTGCATCTGAAGGTATACTTGTGCTACAGGCTCTCCTACAGGCATCCGTGCGCATCTGAAGGTATACCTGTGCTACAGGCTCTCCTACAGGCATCCGTGCGCATCTGAAGGTATACCTGTGCTACAGGCTCTCCTACAGGCATACGTGCGCATCTGAAGGTATAACTGTGTTACAAGCTCTCTTGCAGGCATCCGCGCGCATCTGAAGGTATACCTGTGCTACAGGCTCTCCTACAGGCATCCGTGCGCATCTGAAGGTATACCTGTGCTACAGGCTCTCCTACAGGCATCCGCGCGCATCTGAAGGTGTACCTGTGCTACAGGCTCTCCTACAGGCATCCGTGCGCATCTGAAGGTATACCTGTGCTACAGACTCTCCTACAGGCATCCGTGCGCATCTGAAGGTATACCTGTGCTACAGGCTCTCCTACAGGCATCCGCGCAAGTCTGAAGGTATACCTGTGCTACAGGCTCTCCTACAGGCATCCGCGCGCATCTGAAGGTATACCTGTGCTACAGGGTCTCCTACAGGCATCCGCGCACATCTGAAGGTATACCTGTGCTACAGGCTCTGCTACAGGCATCCAAGCGCATCTGAAGGTATACCTGTGCTAAAGGCTCTCCTACAGGCATCCGCGCGCATCTGAAGGTATACCTGTGCTACAGGGTCTCCTACAGCCATTCGCGCGCCTCTGAAGGTATACCTGTGCTACAGGCTCTCCTACAGGCATCCGCGCAAGTCTGAAGGTATACCTGAGCTACAGGGTCTCCTACAGGCATCCGTGCGCATCTGAAGGTATACCTGTGCTACAGGGTCTCCTACAGGCATCCGTGCGCATCTGAAGGTATACCTGTGCTACAGGCCCTCCTACAGGCATCCGCCTGCATCCGAAGGTATACCTGTGCCACAGGCCCTCCCACAGGCGCGCATCTGAAGGTATACCTGTGCTACAGGGTCTCCTACAGGCATCCGTGCGCATCTGAAGGTATACCTGTGCCACAGGCCCTCCTACAGGCATCCACATGCATCTGAAGGTATACCTGTGCTACAGGCCCTCCTACAGGCATCCGTGCGCATCTGAAGGTATACCTGTGCTACAGGGTCTCCTACAGGCATCCATGCGCATCTGAAGGTACACCTGTGCTAGAGGCTCTCCTACAGGCATCCGCCCACATCGGAAGGTATAACTCTGCTACAGGCCCTCCCACAGGCGCGCATCTGAAGGTATACCTGTGCTACAGGGTCTCCTACAGGCATCCGTCTGCATCCGAAGGTATACCTGTGCCACAGGCCCTCCCACAGGCGCGCATCTGAAGGTATACCTGTGCTACAGGGTCTCCTACAGGCATCCGTGTGCATCTGAAGGTATACCCGTGCTACAGGCTCTCCTACAGGCATCCGCGCGCCTCTGAAGGTATACCTGTGCTACAGGCTCTCCTACAGGCATCCGCGTGCATCTGAAGCTATACCTGTGCTACAGGCATCCGTGCGCATCTGAAGGTATACCTGTGCTACAAGCTCTCCTACAGGCATCCGTGCGCATCTGAAGGTGTACCTGTGCTACAGGGTCTCCTACAGGCATCCGTGCACATCTGAAGGTATACCTGTGCTACAGGGTCTCCTACAGGCATCCGTGCGCATCCGAAGGTATACCTGTGCCACAGGCCCTCCCACAGGCGCGCATCTGAAGGTATATCTGTGCTACAGGCTCTCCTACAGGCATCCGCGTGCATCTGAAGGTATACCTGTGCTACAGGGTCTCCTACAGGCATCTGCCAGCATCCAAAGGTATACCTGTGCCGCAGGCCCTCCCACAGGCGCGCATCAGAAGGTATACCCATGCTACAGGGTCTCCTAGAGGCATCCGCGCGCATATGAAGGTATACCTGTGCTACAGGCCCTCCCACAGGTGCGCATCTGAAGGTATACCTGCTACAGGCTCTGCTACAGGCATCTGTGTGCATCTGAAGGTATACCTATGCTACAGGCTCTCATACAGGCAGCCGCCGCATATGAAGGTATACCTGTGCTACAGCCTCTCCTACAGGCATCCGCGCGCATCTGAAGGTACACCTGTGCTACAGGCTCTGCTACAGGCATACACATGCATCTGAAGGTATACCTGTGCTACAGGCTCTGCTACAGGCATCCGTGCGCATCTGAAGGTATACCTGTGCTACAGGCTCCCCTACAGGCATCCACACGCATCTGAAGGTATACCTGTGCTACAGGCTCTGCTACAGCATCCACACGCATCTGTAGGTATACCTGTGCTACAGGCTCTCATACAGGCAGCCGCCCGCATATGAAGGTATACCTGTGCTACAGGCTCTCCTACAGGCATCCGCGCTCATCTGAAGGTATACCTGTGCTACAGGCTCTCCTACAGGCATCCGCACGAATCTGAAGGTATACCTGTGCTACAAGCTCTCCTACAGGCATCCGCGCGCATCTGAAGGTATACCTGTGCTACAAGCTCTCCTACAGGCATCCGCGCACATCTGAAGGTATACCTGTGCTACAGGCTCTGCTACAGGCATCCGTGCGCATCTGAAGGTATACCTGTGCTACAGGCTCTCATACAGGCAGCCACCCGCATATGAAGGTATACCTGTGCTACAGGCTCTCCTACAGGCATCCGCGCTCATCTGAAGGTATACCTGAGCTAGAGGCCCTCCTACAGGCATCCACACGCATCTGAAGGTATACCTGTGTTACAGGCTCTCCTACAGGCATCCGCGCGCATCTGAAGGTATACCTGAGCTACAAGCTCTCCTACAGGCATCCGCGCGCATCTGAAGGTATACCTGAGCTACAAGCTCTCCTACAGGCATCCGCGCGCATCTGAAGGTGCACCTGTGCTACAGGGTCTCCTACAGCCATTCGCGCGCCTCTGAAGGTATACCTGAGCTACAAGCTCTCCTACAGGCATCCGCGCGCATCTGAAGGTATACCCATGCTACAAGCTCTCCTACAGGCATCCGTGCGCATCTGAAGGTATACCTGTGCTACAGGCCCTCCTACAGGCATCCGTGCGCATCTGAAGGTATACCTGTGCTACAGGCTCTGCTACAGGCATCCGTGCGCATCTGAAGGTATACCTGAGCTACAGGCTCTCCTACAGGCATCCGCGCGCATCTGAAGGTATACCTGTGCTAAGGCTCTCCTACTGGCATCCGCGCGCATCTGAAGGTATACCTGTGCTACAGGCTCTGCTACAGGCATCCAAGCGCATCTGAAGGTATACCTGTGCTACAGGCTCTCCTACAGGCATCCGCGCAAGTCTGAAGGTACACCTGTGCTACAGGCTCTCCTACAGGCATCCAAGCGCATCTGAAGGTATACCTGTGCTACAGGCTCTCCTACAGGCATCCGCGCGCATCTGAAGGTATACCTGAGCTACAAGCTCTCCTACAGGCATCCGCGCGCATCTGAAGGTATACCTGTGCTACAGGCTCTGCTACAGGCATCCGTGCGCATCTGAAGGTATACCTGTGCTACAGGCTCTCCTACAGGCATCCGCGCGCATCTGAAGGTATACCTGTGTTACAGGCTCTCCTACAGGCATCCGCGCGCATCTGAAGGTATACCTGAGCTACAAGCTCTCCTACAGGCATCCGCGCGCATCTGAAGGTATACCTGAGCTACAAGCTCTCCTACAGGCATCCGCGCGCATCTGAAGGTGCACCTGTGCTACAGGGTCTCCTACAGCCATTCGCGCGCCTCTGAAGGTATACCTGAGCTACAAGCTCTCCTACAGGCATCCGCGCGCATCTGAAGGTATACCCATGCTACAAGCTCTCCTACAGGCATCCGTGCGCATCTGAAGGTATACCTGTGCTACAGGCCCTCCTACAGGCATCCGTGCGCATCTGAAGGTATACCTGTGCTACAGGCTCTGCTACAGGCATCCGTGCGCATCTGAAGGTATACCTGAGCTACAGGCTCTCCTACAGGCATCCGCGCGCATCTGAAGGTATACCTGTGCTAAGGCTCTCCTACTGGCATCCGCGCGCATCTGAAGGTATACCTGTGCTACAGGCTCTGCTACAGGCATCCAAGCGCATCTGAAGGTATACCTGTGCTACAGGCTCTCCTACAGGCATCCGCGCAAGTCTGAAGGTACACCTGTGCTACAGGCTCTCCTACAGGCATCCGTGCGCATCTGAAGGTATACCTGTGCTACAGGGTCTCCTACAGGCATCCGCGCGCATCTGAAGGTATACCTGAGCTACAGGCTCTCCTACAGGCATACGCGCGCATCTGAAGGTATACCCATGCTACAGGCTCTCCTACAGGCATCTGCAAGCATCTGAAGGTATACCTGTGCTACAGGCTCTCCTACAGGCATCCGCGCGCATCTGAAGGTATACCTGTGCTACAGGGTCTCCTACAGGCATCCGCGCGCATCTGAAGGTATACCTGTGCTACAGGCCCTCCCACAGGCGCGCATCTGAAGGTGTACCTGAGCTACAAGCTCTCCTACAGGCATCCGTGCGCATCTGAAGGTATACCTGTGCTACAGGCTCTCCTACAGGCATCCGTGCGCATCTGAAGGTATACCTGTGCTACAGGCTCTCCTACAGGCATCCGCGCGCATCTGAAGGTATACCTGTGCTACAGGCTCTGCTACAGGCATCCAAGCGCATCTGAAGGTGCACCTGTGCTACAGGCTCTCCTACAGGCATCCGCGCAAGTCTGAAGGTACACCTGTGCTACAGGCTCTCCTACAGGCATCCGTGCGCATCTGAAGGTATACCTGTGCTACAGGGTCTCCTACAGGCATCCGCGCGCATCTGAAGGTATACCTGAGCTACAGGCTCTCCTACAGGCATCCGCGCGCATCTGAAGGTATACCCATGCTACAGGCTCTCCTACAGGCATCTGCAAGCATCTGAAGGTATACCTGTGCTACAGGGTCTCCTACAGCCATTCGCGCGCCTCTGAAGGTATACCTGTGCTACAGGCTCTCCTACAGGCATCCGCGCAAGTCTGAAGGTATACCCATGCTACAAGCTCTCCTACAGGCATCGGTGCGCATCTGAAGGTATACCTGTGCTACAGGCTCTCCTACAGGCATCCGTGCGCATCTGAAGGTATACCTGTGCTACAGGGTCTGCTACAGGCATCCGTGCGCATCTGAAGGTATACCTGTGCTACAGGGTCTCCTACAGGCATCCGTGCGCATCTGAAGGTACACCTATGCTACAGGCTCTCCTACAGGCATCCGCGCGCATCTGAAGGTATACCTGTGCTACAGGCTCTCCTACAGGCATCCGCGCGCATCTGAAGGTATACCTGTGCTACAGGCTCTCCTACAGGCATCCGCGCGCATCTGAAGGTATACCTGTGCTACAGGGTCTCCTACAGGCATCCGCGCGCATCTGAAGGTATACCCATGCTACAGGCTCTCCTACAAGCATCCGTGCGCATCTGAAGGTATACCTTTGCTACAGGCTCTCCTACAGGCATCCGCGCGCATCTGAAGGTACACCTGTGCTACAGGCTCTGCTACAGGCATACACATGCATCTGAAGGTATACCTGTGCTACAGGCTCTGCTACAGGCATCTGTGCGCATCTGAAGGTATACCTGTGCTACAGGCTCCCCTACAGGCATCCACACGCATCTGAAGGTATACCTGTGCTACAGGCTCTGCTACAGCATCCACACGCATCTGTAGGTATACCTGTGCTACAGGGTCTGCTACAGGCATCCGTGCCTCTGAAGGTATACCTGTGCTACAGGCTCTCCTACAGGCATCCGCGCGCATCTGAAGGTATACCCATGCTACAGGCTCTCCTACAAGCATCCGTGCGCATCTGAAGGTATACCTGTGCTACAGGCTCTCCTACAGGCATCCGTGCGCATCTGAAGGTATACCTGTGCTACAGGCTCTCCTACAGGCATCCGCGCGCATCTGAAGGTATACCCATGCTACAGGCTCTCCTACAAGCATCCGTGCGCATCTGAAAGTATACCTGTGCTACAGGCTCTGCTGCAGGCATCCAAGCGCATCTGAAGGTGCACCTGTGCTACAGGGTCTCCTACAGCCATTCGCGCGCCTCTGAAGGTATACCTGTGCTACAGGCTCTCCTACAAGCATCCGTGCGCATCTGAAGGGATACCTGTGCTACAGGCTCTGCTACAGGCATCCAAGCGCATCTGAAGGTGCACCTGTGCTACAGGGTCTCCTACAGCCATTCGCGCGCCTCTGAAGGTATACCTGAGCTACAAGCACTCCTACAGGCATCCGTGCGCATCTGAAGGTATACCTGTGCTACAGGCTCTGCTACAGGCGCGCATCTGAAGGTATACCTGTGCTACAGGCTCTCCTACAGGCATCCGCGTGCATCTGAAGGTATAACTGTGCTACAGGCTCTCCTACAGGCATCCGCCCGCATCTGAAGGTCTAACTGTGCTACAGGCCCTCCTACAGGCATCCGCCTGCATCCGAAGGTATACCTGTGCCACAGGCCCTCCCACAGGCGCGCATCTGAAGGTATACCTGTGCTACAGGGTCTCCTACAGGCATCCGTGCGCATCTGAAGGTATACCTGTGCCACAGGCCCTCCCACAGGCGCGCATCTGAAGGTATACCTGAGCTACAGGCTCTCCTACAGGCATCTGCGCGCATCTGAAGGTATACCTGAGCTACAGACATCCGTGCGCATCTGAAGGTATACCTGTGCTACAGGGTCTCCTACAGCCATTCGCGCGCCTCTGAAGGTATACCTGTGCTACAGGCTCTCCTACAGGCATCCGCGCAAGTCTGAAGGTATACCTGTGCTACAGGCTCTGCTACAGGCATCTGTGCACATCTGAAGGTATACCTGTGCCTCAGGCCCTCCCACAGCCGCGCATCTGAAGGTATACCTGTGCTACAGGCTCTCCTACAGGCATCCACCCGCATCTGAAGGTATACCTGTGCTACAGGCTCTCCTACAGGCATCCGCGCGCATCTGAAGGTATACCTGTGCTACAGGCTCTGCTACAGGCATCCGTGCCTCTGAAGGTATACCTGTGCTACAGGCTCTCCTACAGGCATCCGCGCGCATCTGAAGGTATACCCATGCTACAGGCTCTCCTACAAGCATCCGTGCGCATCTGAAGGTATACCTGTGCTACAGGCTCTCCTACAGGCATCCGTGCGCATCTGAAGGTATACCTGTGCTACAGGCTCTCCTACAGGCATCCGCGCGCATCTGAAGGTATACCCATGCTACAGGCTCTCCTACAAGCATCCGTGCGCATCTGAAAGTATACCTGTGCTACAGGCTCTGCTGCAGGCATCCAAGCGCATCTGAAGGTGCACCTGTGCTACAGGGTCTCCTACAGCCATTCGCGCGCCTCTGAAGGTATACCTGTGCTACAGGCTCTCCTACAAGCATCCGTGCGCATCTGAAGGGATACCTGTGCTACAGGCTCTGCTACAGGCATCCAAGCGCATCTGAAGGTGCACCTGTGCTACAGGGTCTCCTACAGCCATTCGCGCGCCTCTGAAGGTATACCTGAGCTACAAGCTCTCCTACAGGCATCCGTGCGCATCTGAAGGTATACCTGTGCTACAGGCTCTGCTACAGGCGCGCATCTGAAGGTATACCTGTGCTACAGGCTCTCCTACAGGCATCCGCGTGCATCTGAAGGTATAACTGTGCTACAGGCTCTCCTACAGGCATCCGCCCGCATCTGAAGGTCTAACTGTGCTACAGGCCCTCCTACAGGCATCCGCCTGCATCCGAAGGTATACCTGTGCCACAGGCCCTCCCACAGGCGCGCATCTGAAGGTATACCTGTGCTACAGGGTCTCCTACAGGCATCCGTGCGCATCTGAAGGTATACCTGTGCCACAGGCCCTCCCACAGGCGCGCATCTGAAGGTATACCTGAGCTACAGGCTCTCCTACAGGCATCTGCGCGCATCTGAAGGTATACCTGAGCTACAGGCATCCGTGCGCATCTGAAGGTATACCTGTGCTACAGGGTCTCCTACAGCCATTCGCGTGCCTCTGAAGGTATACCTGTGCTACAGGCTCTCCTACAGGCATCCGCGCAAGTCTGAAGGTATACCTGTGCTACAGGCTCTGCTACAGGCATCTGTGCACATCTGAAGGTATACCTGTGCCTCAGGCCCTCCCACAGCCGCGCATCTGAAGGTATACCTGTGCTACAGGCTCTCCTACAGGCATCCACCCGCATCTGAAGGTATACCTGTGCTACAGGCTCTCCTACAGGCATCCGCGCGCATCTGAAGGTATACATGTGCTACAGGCTCTGCTACAGGCATCCGTGCGCATCTGAAGGTATACCTGTGCTACAGGCTCTCATACAGGCAGCCGCCCGCATATGAAGGTATACCTGTGCTACAGGCTCTCCTACAGAAATCCTTGCGCATCTGAAGGTATACCTGTGCTACAGGCTCTCCTACAGGCATACGTGCGCATCTGAAGGTATACCTGTGCTACAGGCTCTCCTACAGGCATCCGTGTGCATCTGAAGGTATACCTGTGCTACAGGCTCTCCTACAGGCATCCGTGCGCATCTGAAGGTATACCTGTGCTACAGGCTCTCCTACAGGCATCCGTGCGCATCTGAAGGTATACCTGTGCTACAGGCTCTCCTACAGGCATCCGCGCGCATCTGAAGGTGTACCTGTGCTACAGGCTCTCCTACAGGCATCCGTGTGCATCTGAAGGTATACTTGTGCTACAGGCTCTCCTACAGGCATCCGTGCGCATCTGAAGGTATACCTGTGCTACAGGCTCTCCTACAGGCATCCGTGCGCATCTGAAGGTATACCTGTGCTACAGGCTCTCCTACAGGCATACGTGCGCATCTGAAGGTATAACTGTGTTACAAGCTCTCTTGCAGGCATCCGCGCGCATCTGAAGGTATACCTGTGCTACAGGCTCTCCTACAGGCATCCGTGCGCATCTGAAGGTATACCTGTGCTACAGGCTCTCCTACAGGCATCCGCGCGCATCTGAAGGTGTACCTGTGCTACAGGCTCTCCTACAGGCATCCGTGCGCATCTGAAGGTATACCTGTGCTACAGACTCTCCTACAGGCATCCGTGCGCATCTGAAGGTATACCTGTGCTACAGGCTCTCCTACAGGCATCCGCGCAAGTCTGAAGGTATACCTGTGCTACAGGCTCTCCTACAGGCATCCGCGCGCATCTGAAGGTATACCTGTGCTACAGGGTCTCCTACAGGCATCCGCGCACATCTGAAGGTATACCTGTGCTACAGGCTCTGCTACAGGCATCCAAGCGCATCTGAAGGTATACCTGTGCTAAAGGCTCTCCTACAGGCATCCGCGCGCATCTGAAGGTATACCTGTGCTACAGGGTCTCCTACAGCCATTCGCGCGCCTCTGAAGGTATACCTGTGCTACAGGCTCTCCTACAGGCATCCGCGCAAGTCTGAAGGTATACCTGAGCTACAGGGTCTCCTACAGGCATCCGTGCGCATCTGAAGGTATACCTGTGCTACAGGGTCTCCTACAGGCATCCGTGCGCATCTGAAGGTATACCTGTGCTACAGGCCCTCCTACAGGCATCCGCCTGCATCCGAAGGTATACCTGTGCCACAGGCCCTCCCACAGGCGCGCATCTGAAGGTATACCTGTGCTACAGGGTCTCCTACAGGCATCCGTGCGCATCTGAAGGTATACCTGTGCCACAGGCCCTCCTACAGGCATCCACATGCATCTGAAGGTATACCTGTGCTACAGGCCCTCCTACAGGCATCCGTGCGCATCTGAAGGTATACCTGTGCTACAGGGTCTCCTACAGGCATCCATGCGCATCTGAAGGTACACCTGTGCTAGAGGCTCTCCTACAGGCATCCGCCCACATCGGAAGGTATAACTCTGCTACAGGCCCTCCCACAGGCGCGCATCTGAAGGTATACCTGTGCTACAGGGTCTCCTACAGGCATCCGTCTGCATCCGAAGGTATACCTGTGCCACAGGCCCTCCCACAGGCGCGCATCTGAAGGTATACCTGTGCTACAGGGTCTCCTACAGGCATCCGTGTGCATCTGAAGGTATACCCGTGCTACAGGCTCTCCTACAGGCATCCGCGCGCCTCTGAAGGTATACCTGTGCTACAGGCTCTCCTACAGGCATCCGCGTGCATCTGAAGCTATACCTGTGCTACAGGCATCCGTGCGCATCTGAAGGTATACCTGTGCTACAAGCTCTCCTACAGGCATCCGTGCGCATCTGAAGGTGTACCTGTGCTACAGGGTCTCCTACAGGCATCCGTGCACATCTGAAGGTATACCTGTGCTACAGGGTCTCCTACAGGCATCCGTGCGCATCCGAAGGTATACCTGTGCCACAGGCCCTCCCACAGGCGCGCATCTGAAGGTATATCTGTGCTACAGGCTCTCCTACAGGCATCCGCGTGCATCTGAAGGTATACCTGTGCTACAGGGTCTCCTACAGGCATCTGCCAGCATCCAAAGGTATACCTGTGCCGCAGGCCCTCCCACAGGCGCGCATCAGAAGGTATACCCATGCTACAGGGTCTCCTAGAGGCATCCGCGCGCATATGAAGGTATACCTGTGCTACAGGCCCTCCCACAGGTGCGCATCTGAAGGTATACCTGCTACAGGCTCTGCTACAGGCATCTGTGTGCATCTGAAGGTATACCTATGCTACAGGCTCTCATACAGGCAGCCGCCGCATATGAAGGTATACCTGTGCTACAGCCTCTCCTACAGGCATCCGCGCGCATCTGAAGGTACACCTGTGCTACAGGCTCTGCTACAGGCATACACATGCATCTGAAGGTATACCTGTGCTACAGGCTCTGCTACAGGCATCCGTGCGCATCTGAAGGTATACCTGTGCTACAGGCTCCCCTACAGGCATCCACACGCATCTGAAGGTATACCTGTGCTACAGGCTCTGCTACAGCATCCACACGCATCTGTAGGTATACCTGTGCTACAGGCTCTCATACAGGCAGCCGCCCGCATATGAAGGTATACCTGTGCTACAGGCTCTCCTACAGGCATCCGCGCTCATCTGAAGGTATACCTGTGCTACAGGCTCTCCTACAGGCATCCGCACGAATCTGAAGGTATACCTGTGCTACAAGCTCTCCTACAGGCATCCGCGCGCATCTGAAGGTATACCTGTGCTACAAGCTCTCCTACAGGCATCCGCGCACATCTGAAGGTATACCTGTGCTACAGGCTCTGCTACAGGCATCCGTGCGCATCTGAAGGTATACCTGTGCTACAGGCTCTCATACAGGCAGCCACCCGCATATGAAGGTATACCTGTGCTACAGGCTCTCCTACAGGCATCCGCGCTCATCTGAAGGTATACCTGAGCTAGAGGCCCTCCTACAGGCATCCACACGCATCTGAAGGTATACCTGTGCTACAAGCTCTCCTACAGGCATCCACGTGCATCTGAAGGTATACCTGTGCTACAAGCTCTCCTACAGGCATCCGCGCGCATCTGAAGGTATACCTGTGTTACAAGCTCTCTTGCAGGCATCCGCGTGCATCTGAAGGTATACCTGTGCTACAGGCTCTCCTACAGGCATCCGCGCGCATCTGAAGGTATACCTGAGCTACAGGCTCTCCTACAGGCATCCGTGCGCATCTGAAGGTATACCTGAGCTACAGGCTCTCCTACAAGCATCCGCTCGCATCTGAAGGTATACCTGTGCTACAGGCTCTCCTACAGGCATCCGCGCGCATCTGAAGGTATACCTGAGCTACAGGCTCTCCTACAGGCATACGTGCGCATCTGAAGGTATACCTGTGCTACAGGGTCTCCTACAGGCATCCGCGCGCATCTGAAGGTATACCTGAGCTACAGGCTCTCCTACAGGCATACGTGCGCATCTGAAGGTATACCTGTGCTACAGGGTCTCCTACAGGCATCCGCGCACATCTGAAGGTATACCTGAGCTACAGGCTCTTCTACAAGCATCCGCGCGTATCTGAAGGTATACCTTTGCTACAGGCTCTCCTACAGGCATCCGTGTGCATCTGAAGGTATACCTGAGCTACAGGCTCTCCTACAAGCATCCACGCGCATCTGAAGGTATACCTGAGCTACAGGCTCTCCTACAGGCATCCGCGCACATCTGAAGGTATACCTGAGCTACAGGCTGTCCTACAGGCATCCGCGCGCATCTGAAGGTATACCTGAGCTACAGGCTCTCCTACAGGCATCCGCGCGCATCTGAAGGTATACCTGTGCTACAGGCTCTCCTACAGGCATCCGCGCGCATCTGAAGGTATACCTGAGCTACAGGCTCTCCTACAGGCATCCGCGCACATCTGAAGGTATACCTGAGCTACAGGCTCTCCTACAGGCATCCACGTGCATCTGAAGGTATACCTGTGCTACAGGCTGTCCTACAGGCATCCGCGCGCATCTGAAGGTATACCTGAGCTACAGGCATCCGTGCACATCTGAAGGTATACCTGTGCTACAGGCCCTCCCACAGGCGCGCATCTGAAGGTATACCTGAGCTACAGGCTCTCCTACAGGCATCCGTGCGCATCTGAAGGTATACCTGTGCTACAGGCTCTCCTACAGGCATCCGCAAGCACCTGAAGGTATACCTGTGCTACAGGCTCTTCTACAGGCATCCACACGCATCTGAAGGTATACCTGTGCTACAGGCCCTCCTACAGGCATCCGCGCGCATCTGAAGGTATACCTGTGCTACAGGCCCTCCTACAGGCATCCACACGCATCTGAAGGTATACCTGTGCTACAGGCCCTCCTACAGGCATCCGCGTGCATCTGAAGGTATACCTGTGCTACAGGCCCTCCTACAGGCATCCACACGCATCTGAAGGTATACCTGTGCTACAGGCCCTCCTACAGGCATCCGCGCGCATCTGAAGGTATACCTGTGCTACAGGCCCTCCTACAGGCATCCGCGCGCATCTGAAGGTATACCTGTGCTACAGGCCCTCCTACAGGCATCCGCGCGCATCTGAAGGTATACCTGTGCTACAGGGTCTCCTACAGGCATCCACACGCATCTGAAGGTATACCTGTGCTACAGGCCCTCCCACAGGCGCGCATCTGAAGGTATACCTGAGCTACAGGCTCTCGTACAGGCATCCGTGCGCATCTGAAGGTATACCTGTGCTACAGGCTCTCCTACAGGCATCCGCAAGCACCTGAAGGTATACCTGTGCTACAGGCTCTTCTACAGGCATCCACACGCATCTGAAGGTATACCTGAGCCACAGGCCCTCCTACAGGCATCCGCGCGCATCTGAAGGTATACCTGTGCTACAGGTTCTCCTACAGGCATCCACGTGCATCTGAAAGCATACTTGTGCTACAGGCTCTCCTACAGGCATCTGCACGCATCTGAAAGTATACCTGTGCTACAGGCTCTCCTACAGGCATCCGCGCGCATCTGAAGGTATACCTGTGCTACAGGCTCTCCTACAAGCATCCGCGCGCATCTGAAGGTATACCTGTGCTACAGGCTCTCCTACAGGCATCCACGCGCATCTGAAGGTATACCTGTGCTACAGGCTCTCCTACAGGCATCTGCACGCATCTGAAGGTACACCTGAGCTACAGGCTCTCCTACAGGCATCCGTGCGCATCTGAAGGTATACCTGTGCTACAGGCTCTCCCACAGGCATCCGCAAGCACCTGAAGGTATACCTGTGCTACAGGCTCTTCTACAGGCATCCACATGCATCTGAAGGTATACCTGTGCTACAGGCCCTCCCACAGGCGCGCATCTGAAGGTATACCTGAGCCACAGGCCCTCCTACAGGCATCCGCGCGCATCTGAAGGTATACCTGTGCTACAGGTTCTCCTACAGGCATCCACGCGCATCTGAAAGCATACTTGTGTTACAGGCTCTCCTACAGGCATCTGCACGCATCTGAAGGTATACCTGTGCTACAGGCTCTCCTACAGGTATCAGCGCGCATCTGAAGGTATACCTGTGCTACAGGCTCTCCTACAGGCATCTGCACGCATCTGAAGGTACACCTGAGCTACAGGCTCTCCTACAGGCATCCATGGAAACAGCCATCTCAGCCGCATGCCATACCACATGGGCCCATGTAAACAAACCACTGAGCTCACACCCTCCCACAGGCACCAATGTACACTTACACCTGTGCTGCAAGCCTCCCTACAGGCAACCATGTAAACAAACAACTAAGCTCACACCCTGCTACAGGCAACCATGTAAATAAACAACTGAGCCCACACCCTCCCACAGGGCAAATATGTAAACAAACAGCTCAGATTCAAGCTCCTCCCACAGGCACCAATGTAAACATACACCTGTTTATTTATTTATTTAAACAGTTTTATACAGCGCTGGCTAGACCCAAGGGTATCAGAGCGCTTTACAGGAGGAGGGCTAGAGTGAACAATACAATAATAAGTTCCAACAAAAAGGAATGCAAAATATGAGAGCAAAAAGTCAAGAACAATAAATATAAAACGAAAGATATAGGCAGTAACATTTAGCACCAAGCTAGGAATTGGATGACTGTGTGAGCGTGGTAGGCCAGAGTAGGGGGGTGAAGGTATAGGGGTACGGTGGGGCTAGGGAGGGAGAAAGGAGAGCGGATAACATGAGGGGGAATGAGGTAAGTAAAAGTGAACAGGAGGAAGGAGGATAGCGGTAAATGTGGGGAGATATTGGGGGGTTGGCAGGTCATGTAAAAGGCAGAGAGTAACATGGTAACCTGAGGGACAGATTGTGAAGCACCTGGGAGGTAACGGGATTAAGGACCCCAATATTTGAGGAGAAGGTGTCGCTTGAGATCTTTTTTGAAGCTGAAGTATGAGGGGTTGCAGCGTAGATCTTTGGGGAGAGAGTTCCAAATGGTGGGTGCATTACAGGAGAAAGAGCGTGCTTGGGTAGATTTCTTGTTAACCAAGGGAGGTACCAGAATGAGGGCATTGGAGCTTCTCAATTCTCTGGAGCAGCCCGCCTTGTGAAGTTTTTAGGAGAGATACAGTGGGGTTTGAGGATGCAAGGTTTTATGCGCAATGCAGGCATTCTTGTAGATGGATCCGCCATTCAAGGGCAGCCATTCGAGATCTTTGAGGATCGGGGAGATGTGTTCCCACCTCTTAGAATCGGAGATAAACTTTGCCGCAAGGTTAAGGACTGACTTGATTGGGGCTAGGTGGACTGCGTTGCCATAGTCTAATCTGGAGAGCACTAATGATTGAACAACAGATTTAAAGTCATCAACAGGGATGAAGGGTTTGATTTTTTTGAGGTGTAGCAGTGAAAAGAGAGCGCCTTTGGCCGCGTTTTTTATGTGAGGGGAAAGGCTGATGTTTTGGTCAATGCTAATTCCAAGAGATTTGACTGAGATAGAGGTGGAAAGGGAACAGTTGAGAGCCTTAAGGTCAGAGAGTCAGTGTTGAATGGGGAGCCGGTTATTTTTAGGGGCAAAGAGAATGACTTCAGTTTTTTTAGGGTTGAGTTTCAAGTGATTGTGATGGAACCATTCTTGAATCTTTGTCAGGGTATCGTTGAGGTGCAGAATGTCTGAATGGGATATAATTTTAAAGTAAAGTTGGGTATCATCAGCATAGAGGTGGTAATTGATACCTGCTTTCTTAGGAATGAGGGTGAGGGGCTCCATGTTTCAAGTTTCAAGTTTAACATTTGTATAGCGCACTACTCACCCAGAGGGTCTCAAGGCGCTTGAGGGAGGGGGGGTGCTTTACTTATCGAATATCCAAGTTTTTAGTTGTTTTCTAAAGGAGAGGTGGTTCTGTGTGTGGTTCTGTGAAGGTGGGTAGGGAGAGAATTCCAGGTTTTGGCCGCTAGGTAGGAGAAGGATCTTCCCCCCATGGTGGATCTATGGATGCGTGGGATTGCGGCGATGGCTTGATTGGATGATCGTAGTTGGCGGGTGGGTGTGTAGAAGGACAGTCGTGTGTTGAGGCATTCGGGTCCTAGGTCGTAGAGGGCTTTGTGTTCGTGAGGTGAGGAGGCGGAACGTTATCCTCTTGTTGACGGGGAGCCAGTGAAGGTCTCTCAGGTGCCCTGAGATGTGAGCTTGGCGGGTGATGTCTAGTATGAGTCTGGCTGAGGCGTTTTGGATGCGTTGGAGTTTTTTCTGTAGTTTGGCTGTGGTTCCGGCGTATAGGGTGTTTCCGTAGTCCAGTCGGCTTGTGACCAGTGCGTGGGTGACAGTCTTTATTGTTTCGGTGGGGATCCAACGGAAGATTTTTTTGAGCATGCATAAGATGTTGAAGCATGATGATGAGATGGCGTTGACTTGTCTGGTTATCGAGAGGGAGGAGTCCAGGATGAAGCCCAGGTTACGTGCCTGGTCCGTAGGTGTGGGTGCGTTTCCCAGGGCCGGTGGCCACCATGAGTCATCCCAGGCGGAGGGGGATGAACCTAAGATGAGGACTTCCGTTTTGTCCGAGTTCAGTTTTAAACGGCTGTTCTTCATCTACTCGGCTACTTCTTTCATCCCTTCATGTAGGTTGGTTTTGGCGGTGTTTGGGTCTTTGGTAAGGGAGAGGATCAGTTGGGTGTCGTCTGCATAGGAGATGATGTTGAGGTTGTGTTGGCGTGCGATGGATGTGAGGGGACTCATGTATACGTTGAAAAGGGAGGGACTGAGTGATGATCCTTGTGGTACGCCGCAAATGACTTTGGTGGCCTCTGATCTAAAAGGGGGAAGGCGGACTCTCTGGGTTCTTCGGGCGAGGAACAAGATGATCCAGTCCAATGCTTTTCCTTGTATTCCGACGTTGCTGAGGCGTTGTATAAGGGTGCTATAGGTGGCATTTAAGGATGCCTTCCCGGATGCTGTTACCTCGCTGGCGATGGGGTGTGCCAATTTCTCTATCCTGGGGGACCTCAACTTGCATTTTGAGAATCAGAATATTCCCACGGTGCGTTGTATCCTAGCCGATCTGGAGGCTCTTCAACTCCATCAATTAGTGCGGCACCCTACACATACAGGTGGCCATACGTTAGACCCGTTCTTCACGAACCTGACAGAGGCCACAGTCACGGCCGTTACTACGCTCGGCTGGACGGACTATTCTCTAGTGGCCATTGATGTCTCCGTACCGGGAATTTCGCCATCTGCCTCAGTAAGGATGGTTTCCGCACGGCATTGGAGCAAATTGAGACTCGAGGACCTTCATAGAGCCCTCGCTGCAGTGCGATTGGGACCGCTGGAGGATGTAGATGCAGGTTATGACCGGTTCTGCTCGTGGGTCACCACAGCCCTTGACTCCCTGATTCCTATGTCGACCAGGAAAATTAGTTCTCGGGAGTCTAGCCCTTGGTACGATAGTGCATTACGTGCACTCAAGGGCAGCTGTAGGCGAGCAGAGAGGGAATGGCGGAAGGTGTACGACAGTGGTAAGAAGGCCATCTACCTCGCTGCCGTTAAAACTTACCATCGTGCTATATGCCGGGCCCGGGCAGCCTTCTATGCTGCGGAATTCGGCAATAGCCCTAATCCAGCTAAAATCATCTTTAAGGTGGTAAAGGACCTGGTAGTGAAGCGGGCCTCGGCTATTACTACGAGTTCTACGGCACATTGTGAGGCTCTTGCCCTGTTTTTCCTCGAAAAAGTTCAGAACATCTACCTAACATTCCCTGATACTAGGTCTCCGGCAGGCCCCCATGCAACATACCTGGTGATTCCCTGCTGTGTGTGCTGCCCCCGTTAACAACTAAGTATTTTGACATCTTGGCCCAGCAGGTGAAATCTGGGTCGCCCGCCGATCCACTTAAGCCAGCCCTTTTCAGAGACCAGTTGTTCATGGGTCGTACTTCGGTACTCTCCCTGATGAACATCTCACTGGCCTCGGGCATGGTCCCTGCAAGCTGGAAGCGGGCTGTGGTTTCTCCCATTTTAAAGAAACCCTCCCTGGACCCGGAAAAGCCGGAAAGCTATCGGCCTATTTCTCTGCTCCCCTGGCCGACCAAAGTGGTAGAGGCCCATGTGAATAAGGCTCTCTCTGACCACCTCTCTCGACTGAACATCTTAGATCCCACCCAGAACGGGTTCCGTGCCGGACATAGCACGGAGACCGCCCTTCTCACCATGGCTGAACATCTTCGCACAGTGATGGATGTAGGACAGACGGCGGCGCTGGTATTATTAGATCTAAGCGCCGCCTTTGATACTGTCTCTCATCCAATCCTGTTGCATCGCCTGGAGGAGATAGGAGTGAGTGGGTCTGCCCTCCAGTGGTTTCGGTCTTTCCTCGAGGATCGTTTCTTCAGCGTTGCGGTGCCACCGTTCCAGTCCAAGTTCCATCCTCTGAAACAGGGAGTACCGCAGGGATCCTCGCTGAGTCCCACGTTGTTCAATCTATACGTGAGACCGCTGGCTGAGGTTGTCAGGCAACGGGGTATGACCATGGTGTCATATGCCGATGACACTCAGCTTGCGGTTACGATCAGCGGGGATGTAGATCAGGACGCTCCCAGGTTTCAGAGTGGACTCAGGGCGGTGGCAAGCTGGATGGAGACCAACTGCCTCCAGCTCAACGCGAAGAAAACCGAGGTTATGATCGTCGGCAGACGGGCGGACCTCTGGGGGGATAGGTGGTGGCCTCCGGAGCTTGGGCCGGCCCCTCTTCCGGTGACGGAATTGAAAAACTTGGGAGTGTGGATGGATCCCACTCTTAGCTTTGAGGGGCACACAAAGAAGACGGCTGCCTGCTGTTTTGGAATCCTCCGGACCCTGCGCCCAGTCCTGAAGTTTTTTGACACCCGCACCCGGGGGTGCGGGGGTCAAAAAACTCTGTCTAGCCTTTAAGATTTTAAATGGCACGGCTCCTCAAACTCTCATGGGCCTCCTGACCTGGTACGTCCCCACTCGGCACTTGAGATCTCTGGGTCAAGCTCTTACTACCACTCCCAGATACAAATTGTGCCGTGTTGGTGGCCGGTCTTTCCGGGTCAAGGCTGCCGAACTGTGGAACTCCCTTCCGGTGGGGATCCGGTTGTTGGAGGACCTCTTGTCCTTTCGCAGGGCCATTAAAACCTTTCTATTTTAACTTGATTCCTCTTTTCTAGCTGTTGTGTTTCTTGTGGTTGTTGCGTGGTACCTTGCCGTGCGCCGGGACGCCCCTTAGCTGGGGCAGCTGTGCGCAGTACAAATCCACGTAACATAACATAACATAACTATGACAGACTGTGTCGAAGGCTGCGGAGAGGTCAAGTAGGATGAGGGCAGCTGTTTCTCCGTTGTCCAGTAGAGTTCGAATGTCGTCTGTTGCTGCGATGAGGGCGGTCTCGGTGCTGTGTTTGGCTCCATGAAGATGTTAAATAGAGAAGGAGAGAGAATAGACCCCTGGGGAACACGCAGGCAGACAGGCAAAGGTTTAGAGAGGCAACTGTTGATTTTGATTATGTGGGATCTGTGCTGGAAGAAGGAAGTGAACCATTCATTCATTCATTCAAAAATCTTTATTCGATTATAATGAAAACAATCATAAAAGCACATAGCAAAATATTTAACATAGGCAGTGCATAAAAGGTTTACTCTAATGTATCACAATTGTTAAAATAAGGTAGAGAGGAGAACATGTTAAGAGCTTTTTGAATAAGCATATTCGACTCAGTTAATATAGTTAATATAGCAACAGACAACAATACATTTTTAAAAAACATGTTTTTCCTAGCAGCCATTGATTTCAAGATATAAGTAGCTGTAAAAAAGCATATATCAGGCTCTTCTAACGAAAGTAGCAAACTCATTGCAGATTTTATGCTTGATACAGAATTTTTCAGAAATAGCGGTTTAAGATAAGCAATGCGATAATGCAGATATAAGTCACAAATGAGCAAGAAATGTATAGAGCTCTGTTTTGTGACCCCATCACAGGGGCATGGTGCGGAGGGGTATTTTTTCATACAGGGGAATGCCACCAGATAATGTACGATACCCAATCTTAATCTAGTAAGGACAAACCGGTGAGATGTTCTTGTGACCACAGTTAAATATTTTTGAAAGCCGGCACTGACCACATTGGAGTAATAAAACTGGGTAATTGGAGATTGACTATTGATGTCTCTACGTACTTGGGCTTTTTTCCCCAAATAGATTCATTTGATCTCTTTCTTGGGGATTTCAGAGGCCCTCTCCGGATTATCCTGGATATTCACATTAAATATGTCCCTGAAAGTTGTCACCACATAATTAAGCCAGGGGATCAATAAACATTTATCCAGGCGAATGCAGTCATTGATGATACTTCTGGTAAAACCAGTTTCTTCCTTCGTCCATATTGATCTCCATACCATCAGGGGTCTTAACCCAATTAAATCTGACAGATATTCATTCCCCACTTCATGGTGTAGTACCTCAGTGGAGGCCGACATAGGTAGGCAAAGGAGTTTAAAAAAAAACTATTTTCCTCAATTTGCAAATACCCGTGGCGACAATGACCCCAAACACCAGATCCATAGAGTGCAATTGAGACGCATCTATGACGGTATATATACAACATATCGTATATGCGACGATCCCCAAGCTTAGTAGCAAATTTGACTACTCCAAATTCACTTTTAGCCATCTTTGCCCTAACATTGCTTATCTCTTGTGACCACATGCCGTTGCTACTGAAAATTATGCCTAGATAAGAAAATGTATCTACTATTTGTATTTTTTGGTCCTCAATAAAGAACGATCTCATTTTCCTCATTTTTTGACCACAAGACATAATGAAAGTTTTGGTGTTATTGATCCTTAGTTTTCTTCCCTTGATAAATTCTTAAAATCTATTCATTAATCTCTGCAAACTGAGGGGGGTTCTTGATAGAAGAACCGCATCGTCTGCGTAAAGCAGCACAGGGATATCTTGACCATCGGCTTGCGGTGCGTCAGAGTTTACCAGTTTAAGCTCTGCATCAACAGCATTAATAAAAAGGGAAAAAAGGAGAGGCGCAAGAAAACAACTTCGCCTTATACCTAGATTGACCTTGATATTATTGGTACATTCTCCAGCTTGACCATAACGTATACGGGCATAGAATTCGGTATAGAGTCTGGCCAAGAAGTAGATAATATCCGCAGGGGCACCTAGATCTAGTAAGGTTGGCCATAATAGGGCATGATCGACTAAGTCAAACGCGCTGCTTAGATCTGCAAAGCAGAGAAAAAGCGAACCCTGCTTTGCGCACGTGTATTTCCCTATCATGAGGTCAAGGTTAATGCACTGTTCGATGGTGCCAAGGCCCTTTCGGAACCCAAATTGTGACTGTGCGAGAATCCCATTGTCTTCTGCCCACTCTTCTAACCTAAGCAACAACACCCTACTCATGGTCTTCAACGACGAGTCTAAAAGAGAAATAGGTCGATAGTTTTTTGCCTCAGACCTACTTCCCTTTTTAAATATACGGATGATTATAGACTCGCCCCAGGTTGGTGGTGTGCTTTCCATTACAGCCGCATTAAAAACTTTAGTCAGGAGGGGGCCCCAGAGTAGAGTATCGGCTTTATAAAGGTTAATCGGTACCCCATCTGGCCCTGGGGCTTTTCCTCCTTTGCTATGCCTAATAGCGTTTTCTACCTCTACGACTGTAATATTAAGGGGGACAGTAGGCCAGCAAACGTCGGCCCGCATAGACAGACTAATTATGTCCACAGGGTCGAAAATGCTAGTAAAATGGGATACCCAGCTTTCCTTACTAACTTGGGCAGTCATTACTGGGGCATCCTCTCTCCTAAGAAAGGGACAGTTCACTGTATCCCAGAATAGCTTGCTATTGGATAAATCTGCAGCCATGGTCAATTTATCCCAGGCATCCTCTTGAAGCTCGCGCTTCCTGCGCTTCAACTGTTCTTTGTATGCTCCCCTGAATATAATAATGGTTAGCTTATCTCTGGGGATGTTTGATAGAGCTTTCTTTAGCTTCCGCAGAGATTCGGTACAAGCATGGTCAAACCACCCTATCTTCTCCCTCTTTTTACTGACCATGGTGACCATTGATCTTAATAAAACACGTTAAGATGCACAGGGGGTCAGCATTCTCATCTAAACAGTTATGCAACTCGGGCAAACAGGCCGTCACTATCTTAATCATGAGCTTTTCCGAATGGTCCCCTTTCCATTTGATCCAGTGGTCGTTAGGTCTGCAAGGGACAATATCATCAACAACATTTTGGGTGGTCGGGTCCTTGTAACCCCAAATAAATACAGCCATCATAATACAGTTATGATCGCTAACAGATAAGTCCAATATTACCGGGGTATCACAATGAAGGCAAATGTCCACAGAGATCAACAGGTGATCGATAACTGTGGCGGCATTTCTTCCGGTAAAAGTTGGAACAAAATTCCCCTCCCTGTCTTTAGCACTCTGCATTGCTACCAAATTAAATTTAATCATAGCTGAATTCAACAATTCTCCGTAAGTACTGTGGTGAAAGTGAGTACAATCCTCACCTCTGTCCTCATTAAACCCACAGGCCTTAGTTAATGAGAGTGGACACATGGAAATGTTAAAATCTCCTCCCTAAATAAAAACAAAGTTAACGCCATTATCCAAGCATATCTTATCCAGTGCATTCTCTAATTCATTTACTACAGTTGATCGGGTAGAATCAAACAAATTATTGTAGTAATTAATTAGCAAAACATTACGACCATTCTTGTGTTGTAGCCATAATACTTGGGAATGACAACCGATCATTAAATATGTTTTAACATGAACAGGGAGTTTCACAGAGAGTAATATAAGAAGGCCACCTCTAGCTCTTCCCATAGTAGATCCCTGAGCTGGTAAGTTAAAACAGACGAACCCCTCATAATTAATGTGCTCTGTGCACCAAGTCTCTTGTAGGCACAGTATATCATCACTATTAACGAAGTCCCTCCACCCAAGAGAATCTTTCTTCCTATTCCACCCCGCGATGTTCCAGCTGGCTAGATTATACCCTTTGCCCTTAGTTCCTGTTCCGAGGGCTTTATTGGATAACAAAGGGGACCATTCAAGAACAGGACCGTTGAGGCAAAACCGAACTTTGAGGGTATTGAGTAGGGCAGAGTTGTTCACAGTATCGAAGGCAGCAGAAAGGTTAAGAAGGATGAGAAGGGAAGCCTCACCCTTGTTGAGGGAGTGATGGATGTCATCAACAATGTTGAGCATTGCAGTTTCAGTGCTACAACCGTTTCGGAAGCCTGCCTGTAATACATCCAGAAGGCAAAATGAGTCAATGTGTTTGTCTAGTTGGAGCAGGAAGCATTTTTCGAGGGCTTTTGAAAGAAGAGGTAGATTAAAGATGGGGCGTAGATTGTTAAGGTCATTGGGGTCAGCTGTATCATTTTTGAGGATGGGTGAGATTTGGCCAGACTGGAGGGAAACAGGGACACAACCCGTAGCCAGAGAGAGTGATGATATGCTTTAAGTCTTGAACAATATTGGCGGGGAGTGGGTCCAAGGTATGAGAGGAGGGTTTGAGTTTAGTGATGATGTTGAGTACTTCTCGCTCGGTAACTGGGCTAAAATGAAGCCAGCATGCATTCTTTTTAGGCTGTGTACTAGGGGGGAAAAGATCCTGTGGGGTGACCGTGAGCGGGAGATGAGCAGGATCTGGAGGGGGCGAAGGATATAGAGGGGGGGGGAGGAGAGAAAGGGGGCAAGGGTAAGAGGACAAGGAGGGGAGAGACACATTGCGGGGGGGGAAGTTAAAGCAAAGGATGCGTCAATCTTGGCAATTTTTTCAGAAAAGAAATAAGCAATTGCTTCACAATTTTCTGTGGTAGCGGTCAACTTCGGGGTGGCAGAAGCAGATTGTTTTTTGATAATGTTGAATAATTCCCTGGGCCTATTCTTGGCTCGATCGAGTTGAGCGCGGAAGAAGGAGGCCTTTTCACTAAGGATGTGTTTTTTGTAATTACTCCTAGCGGATCTGAGGAGGGCGAGGTTAGAGAGAGAGGGATGTTGTCTCCAAGAGCGCTCGGACATTCTAAGTGCATGTCTCTCCTTGCTGAGTTCAGCATTGAACCAGGATTTGGAAGGGATTTTTTTTGAAGTTTTAATTTGGCTGGTGCAATTTGATCAAGGATGTCGATGATTGTTTTGTTGTAGTGTTCAGTAATATCGTTAGCATTTTGTGAGGGAGGAGGAAGTTGAAGTTTAGCTTTAAGTTTATACTCTAGTTCGCCTGGGGGAATAAGGTGAAGGTTTCTGGTTAATTTCTTAAGGTTAAGGTTTTTGGGGGTAGGGGGAGGAGTAAAGCTGTTGTTCGTGAAGAGGATTAGGTGATGGTCCGACCAATCAATGGGGACAATGTGCGAGAGAGAGGCTAAATCTTTGCCCCACAAGCAACCATGTAAACAAACAGCTCAGCTTCAGGTCCTCCCACAGGCACAAAGGTAAACAAACAACTCAGCCCACACCCTTCCACAGGGAACCATGAAAACAAATAGCTCAGGTACAGACCTTCACACAGGCACCTATGTAAACAAACAACTGAGCCACAGCCATCCAGGCAAACATGTGAATGAGCTGCAGTCCTCCCACAGGTGTCCATGTAAACAAGAATGAACTACAGCCATCCCATAGGAGGCCCATATAAACACATGACTAGGCTGCCGGCCTCTCACAGTGGCCGAGATAAACACAGGACTGACTTTCAGCCCTTCAACTGGTGTCCATGTAAACACATGAATGTATTGGTTTCCATCCACAGGGGTCCATGTAAACACATGACTGAGCTGCAGGCCTCCCACAGTTGTCAGTGTAAACACATGAATGCATTGCAGTCCTCCCACAGGGGTCTGTAAACACATGACTGAGCTGCAGGCATCTCACTAGGGCCGTGTAAGCACATGACTTAGCTGCAGACCTGCAACTGAGGGGTGAAGCTTCACACTACAATTTATTTCAGGAGCACCCTCTTGCGGATGGATGGTTGGTTCCTGACTGGCAGTGTAGAAGGAATAGATATTTCACAACAACAATTCATGCAGGAATGTACAGACCAATGAACTCATGACTCTTAAGAATCACAGACTCCGGTTCTACGTTTAGTCTATTTATTACAAAGCCACAAAATTGTTGGACATACAGAAACCTCAAGACGAGGTTGTAAAGAAACATTGGAACTAATACAAAGGTAAACCTACGAGCAAAGTTAACTCAATGCAACATACACGGAAACCTGTGAGAGGCCTGCAGCTTTGTCATGTGTTTACATGGACACCTGTGGGAGGGCTTTAGATCAGTCCTGTGTTTACACGGGCCACTGTGGACTCAAGAACCAGAACGCAGGCAATAAGAGCCCCCACATCTAGGTCAGACTTTATCTGGGGCTCATAAGTATAAACCATTAGTCTATCCCTACCATAGCTCTAAAATGGAATCCCTACTTAACATCTTCCCAGGCAAGTTCAGGGAAAAGGTGTTAGCACGTGAAGACTTCCTAAGAAGTACACTCACATTGAATGGGTCAAGTGGCATTGGCTACAGACCTCGTTATAAGATGCTCTTTCTTCTCCTCATCTTTCCCCTCTTCTCCTCTCTCAACCCCCGGGGCACTGTCCTTAATTCCAACATCAGAATCACAAAACACGCCCATTCGCACCTCTGAGTCCTGACTGAATCATTCAGCTGGGCAGTGTCTCATGGGTGCATTCCCACTCCAGCTCAACACTCCCAGCTCCTGGCACGATGACCTTGATTCCCGGGGCTTCTCCATTGAGAAAGAACACGGTTTCTCGTTATCAGCTTCTCATACGCTCATTGTATTTCCTGCTCCCTAAGCCTAACTCGACGAATTCACCACCTGCAACAGAACGTGAGAAAGAACAAAATCCAACATACGCATTAAATTCAAACTAACACATTCAACCCCCTTAGAGAGCGTCCAGGGTAAAAGCATTTCCAGACCTACAGAAACCAGCCAACCTAAGAAAATGGCACACAAGCCTTATAACATTACATATAAATGAACACGTTACCAAACATTTCTAAATCATTACATTACATGAGCACGTCAAATATGTCAATATGTGTTTGTGGCGTATACAACATTCTACACATTACTGCTTTCAAGCAAGCACTAATTGTTCTGCAACATTAATTTGTGCACGTTATGAAAATGTGACTTTAACACATAATTTCCATGTTATTACAATACATTTCTAACACCCGTGTGTGGTGCAGTGGCCAGGGCGACTGCCTCCACATCCTGGGGCTCATGGTTCGATCACCGGTGCCGCCGGCATATCAGCCCAGCACCATGTGACTCTAGGCAATAGCTCGCTTAATCTTCCCGACGGCCCCCAGCGCCGGGACACCTTTCAGGAGGTAGCTGTGCGCTTTGCAAATACTGGACATTTACATTTACATGTTAATAACAACAAAAGAATAAATACACGTGCAAACTACTCATGATTACGATGCACCCCTACAAATGAAAAGAGCACCGTAGCACTCTTTTATAAACATATGACTGACTTTCAACCCTCCCACAGGGGCACATGTAAACACGACTGAGCTGCAGGCCTCTCACCGGTGTCCATGTAAACATGACTGAGCTGCAGGCCTCTCACAGGTGTCCATGTAAACACATGACTGAGCTGCAGGCCTCTCACAGGTGTCCATGTAAACACATGACTGCGCTGCAGGCCTCTCACAGGTTTCCATGTAAACACATGACTGCGCTGCAGGCCTCTCACAGGTGTCCATGTAAACACGACTGAGCTGCAGGCCTCTCACCGGTGTCCATGTAAACACGACTGAGCTGCAGGCCTCTCACCGGTGTCCATGTAAACACATGACTGAGCTGCAGGCCTCTCACAGGTTTCCATGTAAACACATGACTGCGCTGCAGGCCTCTCACAGGTGTCCATGTAAACACATGACTGCGCTGCAGGCCTCTCACAGGTGTCCATGTAAACACATGACTGAGCTGCAGGCCTCTCACAGGTGTCCATGTAAACACATGACTGCGCTGCAGGCCTCTCACAGGTGTCCATGTAAACACATGACTGCGCTGAAGGCCTCTCACAGGTGTCCATGTAAACACATGACTGAGCTGCAGGCCTCTCACAGGTGTCCATGTAAACACATGACTGCGCTGCAGGCCTCTCACAGGTGTCCATGTAAACACATGACTGCGCTGCAGGCCTCTCACAGGTGTCCATGTAAACACATGACTGAGATGCAGGCCTCTCACAGGTGTCCATGTAAACACATGACTGAGCTGCAGGCCTCTCACAGGTGTCCATGTAAACACATGACTGCGCTGCAGGCCTCCCACAGGTGTCCATGTAAACACATGACTGAGATGCAGGCCTCTCACAGGTGTCCATGTAAACACATGACTGAGCTGCAGGCCTCTCACAGGTGTCCATGTAAACACATGACTGTGATGCAGGCCTCTCACAGGTGTCCATGTAAACACATGACTGCGCTGCAGGCCTCTCACAGGTGTCCATGTAAACACATGACTGAGATGCAGGCCTCTCACAGGTGTCCATGTAAACACATGACTGAGCTGCAGGCCTCTCACAGGTGTCCATGTAAACACATGACTGCGCTGCAGGCCTCTCACAGGTGTCCATGTAAACACATGACTGAGATGCAGGCCTCTCACAGGTGTCCATGTAAACACATGACTGAGCTGCAGGCCTCTCACAGGTGTCCATGTAAACACATGACTGCGCTGCAGGCCTCTCACAGGTGTCCATGTAAACACATGACTGCGCTGCAGGCCTCTCACAGGTGTCCATGTAAACACATGACTGAGATGCATGCCTCTCACAGGTGTCCATGTAAACACATGACTGAGCTGCAGGCCTCCCACAGGTGTCCATGTAAACACATGACTGAGATGCAGGCCTCTCACAGGTGTCCATGTAAACACATGACTGCGCTGCAGGCCTCTCACAGGTGTCCATGAAACACATGACTGAGATGCAGGCCTCTCACAGGTGTCCATGTAAACACATGACTGAGCTGCAGGCCTCCCACAGGTGTCCATGTAAACACATATCTGAGCTGCAGGCCTGTCACAGGTGTCCATGTAAACACGACTGAGCAGCAGGCCTCTCACAGGTTTCCGTGTAAACACATGATTGAGCTGCAGGCCTGCCACAGAGGCCAGTGTAAACACAGGATTGATCTAAAGCCCTCCCACAGGTGTCCATGTAAACACGACTGAGCTGCAGGCCTCTCACAGGTTTCTGTGTAAACACAAGACTGAGCTGCAGGCCTGAAACAGAGGCCAGAGGAAACACATGACTGAGCTCCAGTCCTGCCACAGAGGTCAGTGTAAACACATGACTGAGCTCCAGTCCTGTCACAGAGGCCAGTGTAAACATATGACTGAGCTTCATTCCTGCCAAAGAGGCCAGTGTAAACACAGGATTGATCTAAAGCCCTCCCACAGGTGTCTATGTAAACACGTGACTGCACTGCAGGCCTCTCACAGGTGTCCATGTAAACACATGACTGCGCTGCAGGCCTCTCACAGGTGTCCATGTAAACACATGATTGAGCTTCAGTCCTGCCACAGAGGCCAGTGTAAACACAAGACTAATCTAAAGCCCTCCCACAGGTGTCCATGTAAACACTTGACTGAGCTGCAGGCCTGCCACAGAGGCCAGAGTAAACACAGGACTAATCTAAAGCCCTTCCGCAGGTGTCCATGTAAACACATGACTGAGCTGCAGGCCTCTCATAGGTTTCCATGTAAACACATGACTGCGCTGCAGGCCTGCCATAGAGGCCAGTGTGAACACATGATTGAGCTTCATTCCTACCAAAGAAGCCAGTGTAAACACATTACTGCTCTGCAGGCCTGCCACCGAGGCCAGTGTAAACACAGGACTGATCTAAATCCCTCCAACAGGTTTCCATGTAAACACGTGACTGCACTGCAGGCCTCTCACAGGTGTCCATGTAAACACATGACTGAGATGCAGGCCTCTCACAGGTGTCCATGTAAACACATGACTGAGCTGCAGGCCTCTCACAGGTGTCCATGTAAACACATGACTGAGATGCAGGCCTCTCACAGGTGTCCATGTAAACACATGACTGAGCTGCAGGCCTCTCACAGGTGTCCATGTAAACACATGACTGCGCTGCAGGCCTCTCACAGGTGTCCATGTAAACACATGACTGCGCTGCAGGCCTCTCACAGGTGTCCATGTAAACACATGACTGAGATGCAGGCCTCTCACAGGTGTCCATGTAAACACATGACTGAGCTGCAGGCCTCTCACAGGTGTCCATGTAAACACATGACTGCGCTGCAGGCCTCTCACAGGTGTCCATGTAAACACATGACTGAGATGCAGGCCTCTCACAGGTGTCCATGTAAACACATGACTGAGCTGCAGGCCTCTCACAGGTGTCCATGTAAACACATGACTGCACTGCAGGCCTCTCACAGGTGTCCATGTAAACACATGACTGCGCTGCAGGCCTCTCACAGGTGTCCATGTAAACACATGACTGAGATGCAGGCCTCTCACAGGTGTCCATGTAAACACATGACTGAGCTGCAGGCCTCCCACAGGTGTCCATGTAAACACATGACTGAGATGCAGGCCTCTCACAGGTGTCCATGTAAACACATGACTGCGCTGCAGGCCTCTCACAGGTGTCCATGAAACACATGACTGAGATGCAGGCCTCTCACAGGTGTCCATGTAAACACATGACTGAGCTGCAGGCCTCCCACAGGTGTCCATGTAAACACATATCTGAGCTGCAGGCCTGTCACAGGTGTCCATGTAAACACGACTGAGCAGCAGGCCTCTCACAGGTTTCCGTGTAAACACATGATTGAGCTGCAGGCCTGCCACAGAGGCCAGTGTAAACACAGGATTGATCTAAAGCCCTCCCACAGGTGTCCATGTAAACACGACTGAGCTGCAGGCCTCTCACAGGTTTCTGTGTAAACACAAGACTGAGCTGCAGGCCTGAAACAGAGGCCAGAGGAAACACATGACTGAGCTCCAGTCCTGCCACAGAGGTCAGTGTAAACACATGACTGAGCTCCAGTCCTGTCACAGAGGCCAGTGTAAACATATGACTGAGCTTCATTCCTGCCAAAGAGGCCAGTGTAAACACAGGATTGATCTAAAGCCCTCCCACAGGTGTCTATGTAAACACGTGACTGCACTGCAGGCCTCTCACAGGTGTCCATGTAAACACATGACTGCGCTGCAGGCCTCTCACAGGTGTCCATGTAAACACATGATTGAGCTTCAGTCCTGCCACAGAGGCCAGTGTAAACACAAGACTAATCTAAAGCCCTCCCACAGGTGTCCATGTAAACACTTGACTGAGCTGCAGGCCTGCCACAGAGGCCAGAGTAAACACAGGACTAATCTAAAGCCCTTCCGCAGGTGTCCATGTAAACACATGACTGAGCTGCAGGCCTCTCATAGGTTTCCATGTAAACACATGACTGCGCTGCAGGCCTGCCATAGAGGCCAGTGTGAACACATGATTGAGCTTCATTCCTACCAAAGAAGCCAGTGTAAACACATTACTGCTCTGCAGGCCTGCCACCGAGGCCAGTGTAAACACAGGACTGATCTAAATCCCTCCAACAGGTTTCCATGTAAACACGTGACTGCACTGCAGGCCTCTCACAGGTGTCCATGTAAACACATGACTGCACTGCAGGCCTCTCACAGGTGTCCATGTAAACACATGACTGCACTGCAGGCCTCTCACAGGAGTCCATGTTAACACATGACTGAGCTGCAGGCCTGCCACAGGTGTCCATGTAATCACGTGACTGCGCTGCAGGCCTCTCACAGGAGTCCATCTAAACACATGACAGAGCGGCAGGCCTCTCAGAGGTGTCCATGTAGACACATGACTGCACTGAAGGCCTGCCACTGAGCCAGTGTAAACACATGCCTGAGCTTCAGTCCTACCAAGGGGACGTGGATAAACACATGACTGAGCTGCAGACCTTTTTGTGAAAGAACAGGGGCCCCTGCCTCAAAGGATAAACCCTGGGAAGGAAACTAAACTTTTTTGGCGCCAAGAATAATTAATCGGAGATTGAAATAACATTTGACTGTCCACCCATGCGAAGATTTAGGTGGCCAAAGGTATGTAAGGGTTCAATACAATCATTATTGAACGATTAGGGTATGTTATAAAGTCGTCTAGCCATGGTCGTCACATACAACTAATTGAGGAAGGCAAATCGCCGAAACGCGTTGAAGGGGAATTAATTCTGTATTAAATGAAATGATTTATGTTGATCATGTTTTGATTTGTAATGCACAAATTTGTACAATACACATGTAAATAATTATTTAGCCAGTTATCAAATGTCAACAATACGTGAGAAAGATTTATAACCATAATAAAATAAAATAAAAATATTTTCACATAAAATTCAATCAGGTATTGACTTTATTATTTAGCGTTCACTAGTGTGATGTAAATATATGAGCTGCAGACCTGCCACAGAGGCAAGGACTGAGCTCCAGTCCTGCCACAGAGGCCAGTGTAAACACATGACTGAGCTCCAGTCCTGCCACAGAGGCAAGGACTGAGCTCCAGTTCTGCCACAGAGGCCAGTGTAAACACATGACTGAGCTCCAGTCCTGCCACAGAGGCAAGGACTGAGCTCCAGTCCTGCCACAGAGGCCAGTGTAAACACATGACTGAGCTCCAGTCCTGCCACAGAGGCAAGGACTGAGCTCCAGTCCTGCCACAGAGGCCAGTGTAAACACATGACTGAACTCCAGTCCTGCCACATAAGCCAGAGTAAACACATGATTGAGCTTCAGTCCTACGAAGGGGACGTGGGTAAACACATGACTGAGCTGCAGACCTGCCACAGGTGTCCATGTAAACCAATGACTGAGCTGCAGGTCTGTGAGAAGTTAGCCTGGCATATGATGTCCACTATTCTAGTGGGCACCTTGCACCAGTCTAATCGACCCTTATTGATGGTGGTGGTAAAGTCAACCTTATAGACAAGCTATCCTAGTGGTAGCATGGACCAGCAGTCATGGGCTAAGATTTCAGAGAGCATGTGAAGCAAGCTGTTTTACCAATTATAATCCCTAGAATACCAAATGAAAGGACACCACACAAGGTATATATCAAATATATATGTATTTATTTCTAACACAACCCCTCTGCACTCTTTATGAGGTCAGAGATCGAAGTACATCCCAAGTTACTCAATTAGCATACGATAAGTTGCACAAATACAGTTATGCCCTAGCGGCCTCACAAACCATATACTAAGAAAGTGGTATAAGAACCATGTCTGAAACAGTGAGTAGGCCTGGGGCCTGGGGAATCGCTGGGGCTACACTAAACGACCAAAGGTTATGAAGTAGGAGGCCCACAGGAGACGCGTGCAGTGTCTAAAAACAGTCGCGAGTTACCATTGACTTATAATGGGAAACTAAGAAGTTACAAAGTTACTGGTTAAGGGCACTTCCAAATGGACTACGACAAAACCCCTTTAGACTAGGACACTTCGAGAGTCAAGACCGACGGGAGCACCAGAGTACTCATGTTACCTCACCCAGGGAAGCCGGGTGCATAGGTGCCTTTTGGTGTCAGGTTTCTTAGTAGTTTTCTATGGAGATCTGCAAAGAAGTGCTGCAGGCGACCAGAGGAAAAGTTTACGGGTGGATCCAAGGGTGGATCGAAGATCTGTAGAACCTGGAAGCAGAGGGGACAGCGTCTGGGACACTAGCCAGTGACCAGGAAGGTACCAGGAAGGAACCAGGCGATGTCGCGATGATCTCAGGTGAAGAGGTGAAGCTTGTCTCTGCAGCCACGAGGACCAGGAGGTGTCGACGACATCCAGGAGCTGGATTCGAGCTATCCCACGAAGGGTCTAGTTGACTGCAGTGTCGGTATCCAGACTGGACCCAACAAACCTTGGCACACTCTCGTTTTAATAGGAGCCTTCGGGCCCATCCCTTGCTATCAACGCTGCCCTGTGACATTCTGGTAATTATATTTCCAATTTCTTTCGGATTCCCGTAAATATGTGATTTTCCATTTAGTTTACATCCATTATCTTTAATCTTAGGTGCCCTAAGATCCCCCACAACACAACCTAGTCCTGAAGAAGACCCCACAGTAAGGTGCAACGTGGCCTACACAAACCTAGGGGTCGAAATGTCGACTGTCTCTTACCACCCCTACCCATCTACAACAGATTATTATTATTGTGTTTTACTATATGGGATAGGACTACATGAATGTTAATGAATTTATGGGGCAACAATAAATAAGCCCGTGTGATGTCAACTATTTGAAATTTTGTGTGACCACAGTAAAACCACAATATCTGACTTTACACTACCTTGATCCTCACGTATCACTCCCCTCTTCCTTTACCCCTCTTCGGGCACTAATGTTTATATATGCTGATTATGTCTATACATAGGATGTATGCGATTGAGGATGTGGATAAATAACACCACTCAACAAGATGTGATACTAGTTATATATACATAAGTTTCTGGTATTGTCGCATATACTAAGTAGTACGTAGTCTGGGACCCTTATCTGTGTAACACTATATACCCAGGTCCCAGTACCATTGGGTGAACCCTAAATCTGTAATGTTTGCACATGGTGGTCACTCCTTGGCCACAAGGGAGATGTCTTCCGTATTCTAGTCAGAATAGAATGTCGAAGGTCCAAGAGTTCTGTATCAAAGTTTCGTTCAAGGATAATCTAAAGTGCTGGGGACACAGCTCCTATACTCATACTAAGCTAAGGGGCTGGATTACCTGCTAGGTCCCTCTTATGGGTGGACCTGGGAAGGGGGTGGTTACACCCCTTTCCCTTTGTCCAGTTTCGCGCCAGAGCGGGGCTGGAGTGCCCCAGCAACTAGTTTGAACCGGGCTATGCATGGAGCACCTTGTGTGCCCCAGGCAGTGTCTCAAAAAGCATCTGCTGATGCAGCCCTCCCTGTCCCAATACACATCAGCCTTTCTGGGGAGGTGCTGGCACCTCCCTGGACAGGAAACCTATTGTCCAGGCCTCCCCTGCCGGAGTTTCGTCCAGCAGCAGGAGGTCAGACTTGTGTCTGTGGCAGCAGCATCCATTTTGTGATGCTGGGGCTCTGTTTAACTTTAACCGGGTAAAGCAGTAACTACATGTCTTCTCACTCTAGAAGGGTGGAATGCTACCCCCGCCACCAGAACTGGTAGGGGGATAGTATTCCTAATTGTTTGACACCTTACACGACATGTTTTGATAAAGCCAAACCAAAGTTAGCATTAACCGCGAGGATTATAATGCACTTAAGAGTATATGGTATGGCTATATCATAGAACAGCTATAAGGAGATGGTTCCGAAAGCTGCAGAGGGGCTCAGCTCATGCTAGGGCACCCTCTCACATAAAACCAAGCACTCTGCCTCCAGGATTGTCGAGGCCTACCATAGGGGTGACTTATAGGTTACTATGTGTCCATATATATTGGTAGATATAGGTATATCATATCTAAGTAAGGGGTGATTACACCACCTTACCCAGGTTACAATTGCTGACCTATGGTGTCAGTTTGGAGGGCCAGCCAGGGGTGGCATAATACATGCTGCAGCCCCTGGTTGGCCTCGGATGCACCTATGCCCTGGGTACCTAAGGTACAATATACAAGGGGGCTCACAAAGGTGACCCAAAACCCAATCTGGTATGTACCTAAAGTACATGGTATCAATTTAGAGAGAGAACAGCTGGGCTGTGGGTCTGATTAGCAGGCCCACAGCCACACTAAAGTCGAAAAACCAGAAAATCACAGCAAAAAGTAGGGGTGACCATAGGAAGCAGACCCTACTCTCCTACAAGGCCTCCCACAGTTGTCCATGTAAACACATGGCTGAGCTCCAGGCCTCTCGCAGGTTTCCATGTAAACACATGACTGAGCTGCAGGACTCTCACAGGTGTCCATGTAAACACATGAATGACTGTCAGCCCTCCCACATATGTCCATGTAAACACATGAACAACTGTCAGCCCTCTCATACGTGTCCATGTAAACACTTGTCTGAGCTTCAGTCCTACCACGGGGACGTGTGTAAACACATGAATGAGCTGCAGGCCTGCCACAGAGGCCAGTGTTAATACACGACTGAGCTGCATCCCTCCCGCAAGTGTCCATGTAAACACATGACTGACCTGCAGCTCTCCCACAGGGGCCCGTTCTAAACACATTAATAACTTTCAGCACTCCCGCAGGTGTCCATGTAAACACGTGACTGAGCTGCAGGCTTGTCACAGAGGCCAGAGTAAACACATGACTGAGCGCCATGCCTGCCACAGAGGCCAGTGTAAAAACATGACTGAGATGCAGGCCTGCCACAGAGGCCAGTGTAAACACAGGACGGATCTAAAGCCCTCCCACAGATGTCCATGTAAACACATGACTGAGATGCAGGTCTCTTACAGGTTTCCATGTAAACACATGAATGACTGTCAGCCCTCCCACAGGTGTCCATGTAAATACATGAACGACTGTCAGCCCTCCCACAGGTGTCCATGTAAACACATGACTAAGCTGCAGGCCTGCCACAGAGGCCAGTGTAAACACATGACTAAGCTTCTGTTCTGCCACATAGGCCAGTGTAAACACATGACTGAGCTGCAGGTCTGCCTCAGAGGCCAGTGTAAACATATGACTGAGCTGTAGGCCTGCCACTGAGGCCAGAGAAAACACATGCCTGAGCTTTAGTCCTACCACGGGGACGTGTGTAAACACATGACTGAGATTCAGGCCTGCCACGTAGGCCAGTGTAAACACGACTGAGCTGCATCCCTCCCGCAAGTGTTCATGTTAACACATGAATGAGCTGCAGGCCACTCGCAGGGGTCAATGTAAACACATTACTGACCTGCAGCTCTCTCACAGGGGCCCATGAATGACTTTCAGCCCTCCCACAGGCGTCCATGCAAACACATGAATAAGCTGCAGGCCTCTCACACACATGACTGACCTGCAGCCCTCTCACAGGTGTCCATGAATGACTTTCAGCCCTCCCACAGGCGTCCATGCAAACACATGAATAAGCTGCAGGCCTGCCACAGAGGCCAGCGTAAACACATGACTGAGCTGCAGGCCTGCCAAAGAGGCCAGCGTAAACACATGACTGAGCTGCAGGCCTGCCACAGAGGTCAGTGTAAACATATGACTGCACTGCAGGCCTGTCACAGAAGCCAGAGTAAACACATGATTGAGCTGCAGGCCTGCCACTGAGCCAGTGTAAACACATGCCTGAGCTTCAGTCCTATCAAGGGGACGTGGATAAACACATGACTGAGCTGCAGGCCTGTCGCAGGTGTCCATGTAAACACATGACTGAGCTGCAGGCCTCTCATAGGTTTCCATGTAAACACATGCATGCACTGCAGGCCTGCCACAGAGGCCAATGTAAACACAGGACTGATCTAATGCCCTCCCACAGGTGTTCATGTAAACACATGACTGAGCTGCAGGCCTGCCACAGAGGCCAGTGTAAACACAGGATTGATCTAACGCCCTCCCACAGGTGTCCATGTGAACACATAGAAGAACATGAGAAGTTCCCCTATGGCTTTATAAATTTACATTCATGTGGTCCATGTGAACACATGACTTAGCTGTAGGCCTCTCACAGGTTTCCATGTAAACACATTACTGAGCTGCAGGCCTCTCACAGGTTTCCATGTAAACACATGACTGCGCTGCAATCAATCAATCAATCAAGGAACTTGTAAAGCGTGCTACATACCTGTGAGGGTCTCAAAGCGCTGAGGGGAGAGGGGGGAGGGGTGCCGCTACTGCTCGAAGAGCCAGGTCTTGAGGAGTCTTCTGAAGGCGAGTAGGTCTTGGGTCTGGCGTAGGTGGGTTGGGAGGGTATTCCAGGTTTTGGCTGCGAGGTAAGAGAAGGATCTGCCGCCGGCGGTCGAGCGTTGGATGCGGGGGACATCTGCGAGGGCGAGGCTGGCGGAGCGGAACTGGCGGGTGGGAGTGTAGAAGCTGAGTCTGCTGTTCAGGTCGGCTGGTCCGGCGTTGTGGAGTGCTTTGTGTGCATGGGTGAGGAGTTTTAAGGTGATCCTCTTGTTGACGGGGAGCCAGTGTAGGTCTCTCAGGAAGGGGGTGATGTGGCTGCGGCGGGGTTGTTGATGATCAGTCGGGCAGAGGCGTTTTGGATGCGTTGTAGTCGTCGTAGGTGTTTGGCTGGGATACCTGAGTAGAGTGCGTTGCCGTAGTCCAGTCTGCTGCTGACGAGGGCCTGTGTCACTGTTCTTCTTGTTTCGGTCGGGATCCATTTGTAGATCCGGCGGAGCAAGCGTAGGGTGTTGTAGCAGGAGGAGGAGACGTCGTTGACTTGTTTGGACATGGAGAGGCAGGAGTCGAGGATGAATCCTAGGTTGCGTGCGTGGTTGGTTGGTGTCGGTGCAGTCCCTAGGGCGGTAGGCCACCAGGAGTCATCCCAGGCTGAGGGGGTGGGTCCAAGGATGGGGACCTCCGTTTTGTCCGAGTTCAGTTTCAGATGGCTGCTCCTCATCCGGTCGGCGATGGCCTTCATGCCCTCGTGGATGTTGGTTTTGGCGGTGTGGGGGTCCTTGGTGAGGGAGAGAATGAGCTGGGTGTCGTCGGCGTAGGAGATGATGTTGAGGTTGTGGTGGCGGGCCACTTGTGCGAGGGGGGCCATGTAGATGTTGAACAGTGTCGGGCTGAGGGATGAGCCCTGGGGGACGCCGCAGATGAATGATGTCGGTGGCTTCTGACCGGAAAGGCGGGAGGCGGACGCTCTGGGTTCTGCCGGAGAGGAAGGACGTGGTCCAGTCAAGGGCCTTCTCTCAGATTCCGGCTTCTTGGAGGCATGTCTTTAGGGTGCGGTGGCAGACCATGTCGAAAGTGGCTGACAGGTCCAGGAGGATGAGGGCTGATGTTTCGCCGCTGTCCAGTTGGCGTCTGATGTCGTCTGTGGCGGCGATGAGGGCTGTCTCGGTGCTGTGGTTACGTCTGAATCCGGATTGGGACGGGTCCAGGATGTTGTTGTCTTCGAGGTGGCGGGTCAGTTGAATGTTGACGATTTTCTCAATGACCTTTGCCGGGAACGGGAGTAGGGAGATGGGTCGGATGTTCTTGAGGTCCTTGGGGTCCACCTTGGGTTTTTTGAGTAGGGCGTTGATTTCGGCGTGCTTCCAGCTTTCCGGAAATGTCGCTTTCTCAAAGGAGATGTTAATGATCTTCCGTAGTTGGGGTGCGATGGCCGCGTCTGCTTTGTTGAATACGTGGTGTGGGCATGGGTCTGACGGGGATCCTGAGTGGATGGAGTTCGTGATCTTGCGTGTCTCGTCGTTGTTGGTCCAGGAGGCCAGGTGGTTGGCGCTGTTGGTGAACGCGGGGGGGTGGCGTCGTGCATCGTTGGTGCGGTCGTGGAGATGAAGCTGTCGTGGATGTCAGCGATCTTGCGGTGAAAGAATATGGCCAGTGAGTCGCACAGTTCCTGTGAGGGCGGGATGTCGTTGGCGCTGGCGTCGGGATTAGAGAGTTCTTTCACGATGTGGAAGAGCTCTTTGCTGTCGTGTGCGTTGTTGTCCAGACGGTCTTTGAAGGAGGATCTCTTGGCTAGTCTGATGAGGTGGTGATGTCTGCGGGTGGCGCCCTTGTGGGCTGCGTGGTTTTCTGGCGTTCGGTTGTGGAGCCATTTCTTCTTCAGCTTACGGCAGGCGCGTTTGGAGGTCAGGAGCTCGTCGGTGAACCAAGTGGCTCTCCTGCTGGCGTGGCTGTTGGATGGTCTCTTGAGTGGGGCGAGAGTGTTGGCACAGTCGTCGATCCATTGTCTGAGGTTGCGGGCTGCGGCGTCAGGGCAGGTGGGGTCGATGGGTGGGTTCTGGGCAAGGGCGGTGGTCAGCTGGTCTTCGGTGACTTTGTTCCAGCAGCGGCGCGGTGGCTGTTGGGTGCGATGGTGCATGGTTGATTTTTTGAAGGTGAAATGGATGCAGCGGTGGTCGGTCAAGTGGGGTTCGGAGGTGTGGTCGAAGGCGACGTGGGTGCTTGTGGAGAAGACGGCATCCAGCGTGTGGCCTGCGGCGTGGGTGGGTGCGGTGACAAGTTGTCTGAGGCCGAGGTTGGCGAGGTTTTCGATCAGCGTGGCGGAGGTGGCGTCGTTGTTGTTCTCGAGGTGGAAATTCAGGTCCCCGAGGAGGATGTAGTCCGTGGAGGCGAGCGCGTGGGTGCTGGCGAGGTCGGCGATGGAGTCGCTGAACTGAGCCCGGAGTCCGGGGGGTCTGTAGACAAGTGTTCCTCTGAGGGTGGTGTTGGGGTTGGTGTGGATCCGGAAGTGCAGGTGTTCGGTGGTGTTGAGGTGTCTTCTGAGTGGGTGGTGACCTTGAGTGTGGACTTGTAGACGATGGCTATTCCTCCTCCAATTCCATTGGCGCAGTCCCTGCCGGTGATCTTGTAGCCGTCCGGGATGGCTATGGCGATGTCGGGTGCCGAGGAGTCGTTCCACCAGGTCTCGGTGAGGAAGGACACGTCTGGGGTGAAGGTGTCGAGCAGGTCCCAGAGCTCGATGGCGTGTTTGCGTGCGGAGCGGGTGTTGAGCAGAATGCAGCGGAGGTGGTTCGGTCTAGTTCTAGGAGGTTTGGTGGATCTGTCGCAGGTGAAGCTGCAGGTGCGGCAGGAGAAGGGTCCGTGAGTCCGTTTCGGGGCGGCCTGGAAGCAGGTGTTGTGTCGGCTGGCGATGAGTGCGTGGAGGGAGTCGGCGTCGTATCTGGTCCAGGGGTTCTGGTGCTGGGCGCGGTCCAGGCGTGGACGGGCGCAGACGGGCTTGCCTAAGGCACGCCGTTGGCGCGGCCGCGCAGCGCCCTCCATTAAGAAGGGGCGAGGGAGGGAGGAGCAGCTGGGAGGGGGAGCGGGTGTCCAATCAGGCTCGGGGGTGGGGCCGCAGGGGAGGCAGTGGCGGGAGCGGGAAGAGCAAAAAAACGGCAGGAAAGTAGGAAACAAACCGAGGCAGCAGGGGCGATGCTGACGCGGTGGGGGAGCGACCTGGCCTGTGAACAGGGTCGAGGGTCGATCCCTTAATGTGCATCAGCCTCCTTTAAGAAGGGGGCGAGGGAGGGAGGAGCAGCTGGGAGGGGGAGCGGGTGTCCAATCAGGTGTGGGGGCGAGGCCGCAGGGGGGCAGCGGCGGGAGCGGGAAGCGTGAAAAAATAGCGGGAAAGCAGGAAACAAACCGAGGCAGCAGGGGCGATGCTGACGCGGTAGGGGAGCGACCTGGCCTGTGGACACGGTCGAGGGTCGCTCCCTTAGTGCGCAGCAGCCTCCTTTAAGAAGGGGGCGAGGGAGGGAGGAGCAGCTGGGAGGGGGAGCGGGTGTCCAATCAGGCGTGGGGGTGAGGCCGCAGGGGAAGCAGCGGCGGGAGCGGGAAGCGTGAAAAAATGGCGGGAAAGCAGGAAACAAACCGAGGCAGCAGGGGAGATGCTGACGCGGTGGGGGAGCGACCTGGCATGTGAACACGTTCGAGGGTCGCTCCCTTAGTGCGCAGCGGCCTCCATTAAGAAGGGGGCGAGGGAGGGAGGAGCTGCTGGGAGGGGGAGCGGGTGTCCAATCAGGCGCGGGGGGCAGGGCCGCAGGGGAGGCAGCGTCGGGAGCGGGAAGCGCGAAAAAACAGCGGGAAAGCAGGAAACAAACGGAGACAGCAGGGGCGATGCTGACGCCGTGGGGGAGCGACCTGGCCTGTAACTGTGCAGGCCTGCTACAGAGGCCAGTGTAAACACAGGGCTGATCTAAAGCCTTCCCACAGGTGTACATATAAACACAGGACTGATCTAAAGCCCTCCCACAGGTGTCCATGTAAACACATGACTGAGCTGCCGGCGTCTCACAGGGGTCCATCTACACACATGACTGAGCTGCCAGCGTCTCACAGGTGACCATGTAAACATATGACTGAGCTGCCGGCGTCTCATAGGCGTCCATGTAAACACATGACTGAGCTGCCCGCGTCTCACAGGTGACCATGTAAACACATGACTGAGCGGCAGCACTCTCAGAGAGGCCAGAGTAAACACATGACTGAGCTGCAGGCCTGCCTCAGAGGCCAGTGTAAACACATGACTGATCTGAAGCCCTCCCACAGGTGTCCATGTAAATACATGACTGAGCTGCAGGCCTCTCACAGGTGTCCATGTAAACACCTGACTGAGCTCCATGCCTCTCACAGGTTTCCATGTAAACAAATGACTGAGCTGCAGGTCTGCCACAGAGGCCAGAGTAAACACATGACTGAGCGGCAGGTCTGCCACAGAGGCCAGAGTAAACACATGACTGAGCTGCAGACCTGCCACAGAGGCCAGTGTAAACACATGACTAAGCTGCAGGCCTGCCACAGAGGCCAGTGTAAACACATGACTGAGCTGTAGGCCTCTCACAGGTTTCCATGTAAACATGTGACTGCGCTGCAGGCCTGCCACAGAGGCTAGTGTAACACGTGACTGAGCTGCAGGCCTGCCACTGAGGCCAGTGTAAACACATGACTGAGCTTCAGGCCTTCCACAGAAGCCACTGTAAACACATGACTGAGCTGTAGGCCTCTCACAGGTTTTCATGTAAACACGTGACTGCGCTGCAGGCCTGCCACAGAGGCCAGTGTAACACATGACTGAGCTGCAGGCCTGCCACAGAGGCCAGTGTAAACACATGACTGAGCTTGCAGGCCTGCCATAGAGGCCAGTGTAAACACATGCCTGAACTTCAGTCCTACCACGGGGACGTGTGTAAACACATGACTGAGCTGCAGGCCTGCCACAGAGGCCAGTGTAAACACATGACTGAGCGGCAGGCCTGCCACAGAGGCCAGTGTAAACACTTGACTGAGCTGTAGGCCTCTCACAGGTTTCCATGTAAACACATGACTGCGCTACAGGCCTGCCACAGAGGATAGTGTAACACATGACTGAGCTGCAGGCCTGCCACTGAGGCCAGTGTAAACACATGACTAAGCTGCAGGCCTGCCACAGAGGCCAGTGTAAACACATAACTGAGCTGCAGGAGTACCACAGGTTTCCATGTAAACACATGACTGCGCTACAGGCCTGCCACAGAGGATAGTGTAACACATGACTGAGCTGCAGGCCTGCCACTGAGGCCAGTGTAACACATGACTGAGCTGCAGGCCTGCAACAGAGGCCAGTGTAAACATATGACTGAGCTTGCAGGCCTGCCATGAAGGCCGGTGTAAACATATGAAGGAGCGTCAGTCCTGCCACATATGCCTGTGTAAACACATGACTGAGCTGCAGGCCTGCCACTGAGGCCAGTGTAAACACATGACTGAGCTGAAGGCCTCTCACAGGTTTCCATGTAAACACATGATTGAGCAGAAGGGCTCTCACAGGTGTCCATGTAAACATATGAATGACTGTCAGCCTTCCCACAGGTGTCCCACAGGTGTCCATGTAAACACATTACTGAGCTGCAGGCCTGCCACAGAGGCCAGTGTAAACACATGACCGAGCTGCAGGCCTGCCACAGAGGCCAGTGCAAACACATTACTGAGCTGCAGGCCTGCCACAGAGGCCAGTGCAAACACATGACTGAGCTGCAGGCCTCTCACAGGTTTCCATGAAAACACATGACTGAGCTGCAGGCCTGCCACAGAGGCCAGTGTAAACACATGACTGAGCTTGCAGGCCTGCCATAGAGGCCGGTGTAAACATATGACTGAGCGTCAGTCCTGCCACAGAGGCCAGTGTTAACACATGACTGAGCTGCAGGTCTGACACATATGACAGTGTAAACACATGACTAAGCTGCAGGCCTACCACTGAGGCCAGTGTAAACACATGTCTGAGCTGCAGGCCTCTCACAGGTTTCCATGTAAACACATGACTGAGCTGCAGGCCTGCCACAGAGGCCAGTGTAAACACATGACTGAGCTTGCAGGCCTGCCATAGAGGCCGGTGTAAACACATAACTGAGCTGCTTGAGTACCACAGGTTTCCATGTAAACACATGACTGAGCTGCAGGCCTGCCACAGAGGCCAGTGTAAACATATGACTGAGCGTCAGTCCTGCCACAGAGGCCAGTGTTAACACATGCCTGAACTTCAGTCCTACCACGGGGACGTGTGTAAACACATGACGGAGCTGCAGGCCAGTGTAAACACATGACTGAGCTATATCCATGAAATGAAATTAAATGAAATGAAATGAATGAAATGAAAATGGGTTTTGTAAAGCGCAATAGTTGCCCTGAGGCGTCCAAGCGCTAAAAAGAGACAAAAGGTGCTAAACCCAAGAGACGCAAGAAAAGCATAGGGGAAAGGCTTTATTTATTTAACAGAAAAGTTTTCAGCTGTTTACGAAAAGAAAAGAGATTAGAGTTGGACCTCAAGTGAAGGGGAAGGGTATTCCACATCTTAGCTGCATTAAATGAGAAAGAGCGACCTCCGGCTCTAGATCTCCTGATCTTGGGGACTGTGACCAGAAACGCATTTGATGAGTGCAACTGTTTGCTTGGATGATAGGGGTGATTAAAGAGTGGTTGATCGCTGGTCCTGTTTCCCAGAAGGCCTGGTGAGCGATACATAGACCTTTGAAATTGATTCTCTCCCTAAAGGGGAGCCAATGCAGGCTTCTCAGCCCGGGTTTGGCTGAACTCCTGCGGGGGAGCTGAAGAAGTGTGCGCACGGCACAGTTTTGAATTAGTTGGAGTTTCCGCAGGGTATATTCAGGAGCTCCTAAATACAGAGCATTACCAAAGTCAAGGCGAGATTGAATCAAGCCTTGGATCACAGTTTGTTTAGCTTCAAAGGGTAACAAAGGAAGAATCTTCCTGAGGAGTCTGATCAGACCAAAGCAGGTGGCAGATAGCCCGGTTGCCTGGCTGTCAAATGTCATGGACTTGTCCAGCCAGACACCAAGACTCTTTATGGTGTCCTTAGGGGCTGGTGGCGGGCCAAGACATATGGGCCATATAGAGACGATTGTAGATGGAGCAGAGTGGCCTAAAAGCATAAGCTGTGTTTTGTCTCCGTTCAACTTAAGACATGACGTTGTCATCCAGTTTTTCACTTCCTCTAGACATCCTGCTAGATCAATTTTTCCTGATGAGCTATTTCCCTGCGCAAGAGAAACCACCAGCTGAGTATCGTCCGCATAGGTAATGATCTTATTACCATATGGACGGACGATCTCAGCCAGCCGTCTCATATAGACATTAAATAACGTCTGGCTCAGAGATGAGCCTTGTGGGACCCCACATGCCAGGGGTTTACTGGAGGAGATGGAGTGTTCTTCAAAAACTTGAAAAGTTCTATCACTCAGAAAGGATTTTAGCCAAATTAACGCTCTGCCAGATATTCCTACATTACCGAGACGCTGCAATAGGATACTGTGATTTACCATATCAAATGCAGCACTTAGATCGAGGAGGATAACTGCCACCAATCCCCCTCGGTCTTAGATATCTCTGGTTTGTTCCATCACTGCGAGCAGGGCATCCATCCTGCAAGTGTTCATGTTAACACATGAATGAGTTGCAGGCCACTCGCAGGGGTCAATGTAAACACATTACTGACCTGCACCTCTCTCACAGGGGCCCATGAATGACTTTCAGCCCTCCCACAGGCGTCCATGCAAACACATGAATGAGCTGCAGGCCTCTCACAGGTTTCCATGTAAACACATGACTGAGCTGCAGGACTCTCACAGGTGTCCATGTAAACACATGAATGACTGTCAGCCCTTCATATGACTGAGCATCAGTCCTACCACGGGGACATGTGTAAACACATGACTAAGCTGCAGGCCTGCCACAGAGGCCAGTGTAAGCACATGACTGAGCGGCAGGCCTGTCACAGAGGCCAGTGTAAACACATGACTGAACTGCAGGACTCTCACAGGTTTCCATGTAAACACATGACTGAGCGTCAGGCCTGCTACAGAGGCCAGAGTAAACACATGACTGAGCTGCAGGCCTCTCACAAGGGTCTGTGTAAACACATGACTGAACTGCATGCCTCCCACAGAGGCCAGATTAAACACATGACTGAGCTGCAGGCCTCTCACAAGGGTCCATGTAAACACATGACTGATTTGCAGCCCTCTCACAGGTGTCCATATAAACACAGGACTGAGCTGCAGGCCTCTCACAGGTGTCCATGTAAACACATGCGTGAGCTGCAGGCCTCTCACAAGGGTCCATGTAAACACATGACTGATTTGCAGCCCTCTCACAGGTGTCCATATAAACACAGGACTGAGCTGCAGGCCTCTCACAGGTGTCTATGTAAACACAGGACTGAGCGGCAGCACTCTCAGAGAGGCCAGAGTAAACACATGACTGAACTGCATGCCTCCCACAGAGGCCAGATTAAACACACGACTGAGCTGCAGGCCTGTCACAGGTGTCCATGTAAACACATGCATGCACTGCAGGCCTGCCACAGAGGCCAATGTAAACTCAGGACTAATCTAAAGCCCTCCCACAGGTGTCCATGTAAACACAGGACTGAGCTGCAGGCCTCTCACAGGTGTCCATATAGGACATATGAGGACAGACCAACTCAAGCCTCAGCCTACACTGAGGAGTTAAGGATCTTACTTTTAGTAGCAAACAAGAGTTTGCACGAATATCACCTCAAGGGTTAATATCTTATGGATGAGATGAGCTATCTTATGGATGAGATGAGTTATCCACCAGTTAAGTAAGAGAGGATTTTTTTTTATCAGCTGGCGCGTCATTCGAGGGGCCAACAGTTCTACCACCATATTTATTTGAAAGCCTCTTAAAGTACAAAAGGCATTTCCCTAGCTCTGTGCTTGAGATTGGTTTAATGTAAATTTAATCTATTATCAATAATTAGGACCACATAAGTATAACGAGCGTCGTGGTCTGAGATTGTAGCACCAGATGTTTTACTGTCAAAGAACATGACCTTATTTTTTGAAACATTTATTGCTAGATGGTTTATCAATCATCAATCAAACAGCATTTGCAGAGCACAACACTGCCACCTCTAGGGGTATCTGGGTGCTGTGTCTCGATCGAAGAGCCAGGTCTCGAGTCTCTTTCTGAAGTCTGCCAGCGAGGGGGCTGTATGGAGCTGGGGAGGGTCGTCCAGGTCTCGGAGGCGATGTAGGAGAAGGAGCGGCCACCGCTGCGGCTGTGATGGATGCGGAGTGTATGTGCGAGGGCGAGTGAAGAGGAGCGCAGTTGTCTGGCGGGTTGGTGGAAGTTCTGTCGATGGTTGAGCTAGGCAGGTCATGGAGGGCTTTGGAGGGGTGCGTGAGGCACTTGAACTGGCATCATTTCTGGATGGGGAGCCAGTGGACGTCTCTCAGGTGGGGGGCGATGTGGGTTCATTTCGGGAAGTCCAGGATGAGTCTGACTGCAGCATTCTGTATATTCTAGAGTCTTTTGAGGAGCTGGGTGTGTTGTATGTCGATTTAAATTCCGTATGAATTTTCCCGATTCATGCCCTTATATAAATACAATTCACATTGCCCTTATATGGGCATAGAAAACCAGTCCTTATTTAGGCATAGCCCATGCTGCCCAAATACAGGCATGGATACTTCCATCCGTTCATCTACTGTGTAGGAGAGTAGGGTTTGCTTCCTATGGTCATCCCCACTTTTTGCTGTGATTTTCTGGTTTTGCGACTTTAGACTAGCTGTGGGCCTGCTAATCAGACCCACAGCCCAGCTGTTCTCTCTCTAAATTGATACCATGTACTTTAGGTACATACCTAATTGGGAATTGGGTCACCTCTGTGAGCCCCTGTATAGTGTACCATAGGTACCCAGGGCATAGGTGTATCCAAGGCCTACCAGGGGCTGCAGCATGTATTATGCCACCCCTGGCTGACCATCCAAACTGACACCACAGGCTGATCACTCAGCTTGGGTAAGGTGGTGTAATCACCCCTTACTTAGATTTGGTATATCTATATCTACCTTCTATATAGACACATATACACCTATAAATCACTCATATGGCAGGCCTCGACAATCCTGGAGGCAGAGTGCTTGGTTTTATGTGAGAGGGTGCCCTAGCATGAGCTGAGCCCCTCTGCAGCTTTCGGAACCATGTCCTTATAGCTGTTCTATGATATAGCCATACCATATACTCTTAAGTGCATTATAATCCTTGCCGTTAATGCTAACTTTGGTTTGGCTTTATCGAAACATGTCGTGTAAGGTGTCAAACAGTTTGGAATACTACACCCCCCCCTACCAGTTCTGGTGGCGGGGGTAGCATTCCACACTTCTAGAGGGAGAAGACATGTAGTTACTGCTTTACCCGGTTAAAGTTAAACAGAGCCCCAGCATCACAAAATGGATGCTGCTGCCACAGACACAAGTCTGACCTCCTGGTTCTGGATGAAACTCCGGCAGGGGAGGCCTGGACAATATGTTTCCTGTCCAGGGAGGTGCTGGCACCTCCCCAGGCAGCCAGTAGTGTATTGGGGCAGGGAGGGCTGCAGCAACAGATGCTGTTTGAGACACTGCCTGGAGCACACAAGGTGCTCCATGCATAGCCCGGTTCAAACCAGTTGCTGGGGCACTCCAGCCCCACTCTGGCGTGAAACTGGACAAAAGGAAAGGGGTGTAACCACCCCCTTCCCAGGTCCACCCATAGGAGGGACCTAGCAGGGAATCCATCCCCTTTTCTTAGTATAAGTATAGGAGCTGTGTCCCTAGGACTTTAGATTATCCTGCAACGAAACTTTGATACAGAACTCTTGGACCTTCGACATTCCATTCTGACTAGAAGATGGAAGACATTTCCCTTGTGGTCAAGGAGTGACCACCCTGTGCAAACAGGCACCATCAGTAACTTGCCGGTGTGCTTTGTCGACGCTCCCAACAGAAACCGAAGACTCAGCGACACAGGAACTGGACTTCCAGACTTCTCTGACTCTGACCCACATCCACAGCAAAGCTGAGACCCGTGGCGGACACGAGAGAAGTGGGACTGGACACCCTGGACATCTTGCATTTTGCTAACTGCATCGACTCCTGAGGTAACTCGAAGTTGGTCATTGGAGTAGAAGAAGCCCCAGACCTGAGCACCATTTGCACCAAAGCTCAGCCCTCCACACTCCACGAGTGCGGCGTGGGGCCTGCTCTTGCATTTCAGCTTGATGCATCTTCCCGGGTGCTAGCCCATTGGCTAATGAGCCTCCTGAAGACAATCCTTTGAAACCAAACTACTTTCCTGGTTTCTGCAGGCTTGTTTCAGCTTCCCTGCAAAGGAAAAGCTCCTCAGACCTTGCTGGTCTGCACCGAAGCCAATCTTTACTTCCTGCATGTGTTGCGTTTGCCAAGGCTTGTTGGGTCCAATCTGGATGCCGACACCGCAGTCAACTAGATCCTTTGTGGGACAGCTTGAATCCAGCTCCTGGTTGTCGTCGACACCTCCTGGTCCTTGTGGCTGCAGAGACAAGCTTCACATCTTCACCTGAGATCATCGCGACATTGCCTGGTTCCTTCCTGGTACCTTTCTGGTCACTGGCTAGTGACCCAGACTCTGTCTCCTCTGCTTTCAGGTTCTTCACATCTTTGATCCACCCTTGAATCCACCCGGACACTCTTCCTCTGGCCGCCTGCAGCACTTCTTTGCAGATCTCCATTGAAAGCATCGACGAAAACCGACACGAAAAGACACCTATGCACCCGGCTTCCCTGGGTGAGGTAACACGAGTACTCCGGTGCTCCTGTGGTTCTTGACGCTTGAAGTGTCCTAGTCTAAAGGGGCTTTGTCGTAGTCCATCCGGAAGTGCCTTTAAATAGTAACTTTGTAACTTTTACGTTCTCCATTATAAGTCAATGGTATCTCGCGACTGTGTTTAGACACTGCACGCGTCTCCCGTGGGCCTCCTACTTCCTAACCTTTGGTTGTTTAGTGTAGCCCCAGCGATTCCCTAGGCCCTAGGCCTACTCACTGTTTATGTTGTGGTTATTATACTACTTTCTTAGTATATGGTTTGTGAGGCACCCTGGGGCAAAACTGTATTTGTGCAACCTTTTGTATGCTAATTGAGTAACTTGTGATGTACTTTGACCTCTGACCTCATAAAGAGTGCAGAGGGGTTATGTTAGAAATAAATACATATATATTTGATATATACCTTGTGTGGTGTCCTTTCATTTGGTATTCAAGGGATTATAATTGGTAAAACAGCTGGCTTCACATGCTCTCTGAAGTTTAGCCTAAGACTGCTGGTCCATTCTACCACTAGGATAGCTTGTCTGTAGGGTTGACTTTACAACCACCATCAATAAGGGTTGTATAGACTGGTGCAAGGTGCCCACTAGAATAGTGGACATCATATGCCAGGCTAACTTCTCACATACGTCACAACGATTTCTTGGAAAACCATTGGGACTTTCCTCCTGCTTGAATATTGATTTCTCCAAGAACTCATTATTATGCATGAACAACTATTCCTTAGGCGTTCATTCATGACGTTCATATGCCCGACTTTTACGTCAATACTGGCATTCCTAAACACCTTCAGGGTATAAATATACCTTCACTTGCTATGGCAAAACATGGTGTGGTTTGGTACAGTTCGACTACCTACTTGCACGACGCAGCTCGCTACAGCAAGTGCCGAAGGAAGCCAACTCCCCAGCTGACGTACTGACCAGAAGCTGTCTTCCTCCTGCCGAGAATCCAGCTCCAGTGTCTCTGATTCCCTTTGCGGGGTGTTGGCAAATCGAGTCCCGTGAAAGAGAAACCAACCTCTCTCATTCTAATGTATGGAGCTGAGAACTATAGCTAAAGACAGCACCTAATTCTTCCCTCGTATTAGACCTAGGTTAGGTACATTGGGGTAGGTGTATTTTTGAAGCACCAGTTGAGTATTTTAGCCTGTGTTATTTATGTATGTATTTTTATATATGTCATAGCAACAGACATATCACAGTATTATTTTATATTACTGTTTACGCTGTACGCATTATACTTTGCATTCTGTCTAACAATTGTAGCAGTTCACCTCTCTTGCATGAGAAAGAACGCTATTCAATAAAACCCTTTTATTGAAACGCCCGTCTCTCTATTTCTGTGGAACTCTGTAGAAATGAAGCATGCATGATTGACTGAGTGAAATAGTTATCTATTGTTTCCACAACTCTGAAGATACTGTTCCGACTCTAAAGGGAAACAACGTTGTCATGTTTATGCGGTAGTCAGAAACTAATCCCTTCTTGTTTATTCGAGAAAGTTTCTAGTGACCTCTGAGTTAGCTGGCACACATCCAATGAAGTTTAATGTACTCGATGGAGACATACTGACCTCAGTCCTATGTCAAATTTATAGTGTATATTATTCTAATGCGCAGAGCCTATTGGGACTATAGGAACTACACTACAGGTGGAGATGCCGGTGTAGAGGCTGTTGTTGTAGTCAAGGCAGCTGGTTACAAGGGCCTGAGTGATGGTCTTTCTGGTGTTGGTTGGGATCCATCTGTAGATTCTGCAGAGAATGCGAGGTTTGTAGAAGCAGAATGAAGCAACTGCGTTAAATTGTCGTTTCATGTTTAGTTGGCTGTTGAGGATGATGCTGAGGTAGTGTGCATGGTCGGTCGATGTGGGTACATGTCCGAGTTCTAGAGGCCACCAGCTGTGGTCCCATGCAGATGTGTTTTTCCCGAAGATCAGTACTTCAGTTTAGTCGGAATTGAGTTGGAGGCAGTTGTCTCTCATCCATTCGGCTATGTTTTCCATGGCATTTCAGAAGTTTGTTTTGGTGTTGGAGTGGTTCTCGGTGAGTTAGAGGAGTAGTTGAGTGCTATCTGTGTAGGAGATTATGTTGAGTACTTCAGATTTAATGGCATCTGCGAGGGGTGAGTGATGTAGATGTTGAACAGGGTGGGGCTGATGGACGATCTTTGTGGTATGCTGCATATAAGGACTTTTGGGTGCGGAGGGGAAGTGAGGCAGTCAGATGCTCTGTGTGCGTTCTGTGAGGAAGGAGGTGATCCACTTGAGGGTGTCTTGGTGTATGCCTGTGTTGTGGAGTCTGTTGATGAGGGTATTGTGGGAGATGATAGCGAATGTCGCAGTGTAATTGAGAGGAATCAGGGCCGCGTTTTCTCTTTTCTCGAGGAGTGTTCTGATGTCATCTGTGGCGGCAACCAGCGTAGTCTCAGTGCTGTGGTTGGATACGGAATCCTGATTGAGAAGTGTCCAGTAGGTGTTTTTGTTCCAGGAATTCAGTGACCTGCTGGTTGATGGCTTTCTCAAGAACTTTGGCCGGGCAGGGGAGCAGGGGGATCTGACGGTAATTTCTGAGATCGTTGAGGCAACGGAGGCTTTCTTTAGGAGGGGTTTGACATCTGCGTGTTAAAGTATTGCATTGCTGAAGCCTGTTTAATTGGTGCTTAATCCTAAACTGAGTGATATATGTGAGAAGTTGGCTTGGTATATGATGTTCACTATTCTAGTGAGAACCTTGCACCAGTCCAAACAACCCTTATGGTGATGGTTGTAAGTCAACCTTATAGACCAGCTATCCTATGGTAGCGTGGACAGAACAGTCTTAGGCTAAAACTTCAGAGAGCATGTGAAGCCAGCTGTTTTACCATATGTAACCCCTTGAATACCAAATGAAAGGACACCACACAGGTTGTTATATATAAAAGATATATGTATTTATTACTAACACAACCCCTCTGAACTCTTTATGAGGTCAGAGGCCAAAGCATATAACAAGTTACTCAATTATCATACAATAAGTTGCACAAAATACAGTCGTGCCCTAGGGGCGTTGCAAACCATATATTAAAATAGTGGTATAAAAACCATGTCACGAACAGGGAGTAGGCCTAGGGCCTAGGGAATCGCTGGGGCTACGCTGTACTACCAAAGGTTAGGAAACAGGAGGCCCACGGGATGCGTGTGCAGTGTCTAAACACACACGCGAGTTACCATGGGGATACAATGGGAACGTAAGAGTTAGAAACTAGTTGATTTAGGACACTTCCGGATGGACTAGGAGAAAGCTACTGAAAACTAGGACACTAGGATAGTCAATACCCACAGGAACACCGGAGTACTCGTGTTACCTCACCCACAGGAGCCGGGTGCATAGGTGTCAAGTTGTATCGGGTTTCGTCGCTGAATCCTATGGAGACCTGTAAAAAGATGCTGCAGGCGACCAGGAGAGAAGTGTCCGGTTGGATCCAAGGGCGGATCGAGGATGAAGAGGACCTGAAAGCAGAGGGGACAGAGTCTGGGTCACTCGCCAGTGACCAGGAAGGAACCAGGAAGGAACCAGGTGATGTCGTGAAGCTTGTCTCTGCAGCCACGTGGACCAGAAGGCGCCGACGACAACCAGGAGCTGGATACGGACTGTCCCATAAAGGATCTCGCTGTCGGCCATGTCGGCTTCCAGATTGAAGTCAACAGGCCTTGGCAAATGCAACCCACGCAGGAATCAAAGATGGGCTTCTGTTCAGACCAGCAAGGTCTGGGGGGCTTCTCCTTTTCAGAGAAGCAGGAGCAAGCCTGGAGCAACCAGGCAGGTGATGCAAATTTAAAGGTTCGTCACCACAGAGGCCACTAGCCAACGGGCAAGTGACCGGACAGACGCATCGAGCCCAAAAGTACCAGCAGGCCCCACGCGGCACTCGGTGAGTGTGGAGGGCTGTGCGTCGGTGCAAAAGGTGTTTGGGGCTGGGGCTTCTCAATCCCCAATGCACAACTTCGAGGGTGCCCCAGAAGCTACACAAGTAGCAATAAGCAGGTTTTTCAAGATGTCTGGTCCCACATCTCTCGTCGCCTCCACGGGTCTCAGCTTCGCTGTGGCTGTGGATCGGGGTCAAAGAAGTCTGGAAGTCCAGTTTTTGTTGGGATTTGTGCTCGGGCTCTGGTGGGAGTGTCGACAAACCAAACCGCAGATCACTTGATGGTGCCTGTTTGCACAGGGTGGTCACTCCTTGACCACAAGGGAAATTCTTCAGTCTTCTAGTTGCAGTAGAATGTCGAAGGTCCAAAGTTTCGTTTCAAGTTTCAGTTCTGGATACATCTAAAGTCTCTAGACTCAGCTCCTACCTTAATACTTATCAAAGGGGCTGGATTACCTGCTAGGTCCCTCCTATGGGTGGGACCAGGGGAGGGGGTGGTTACACCCCTTTCCCTTTGTCCAGTTTTGCGCCAGAGCTGGGGCTGGAGTGCCCCAGCAACTTGTTTAAACCGGGCTATGCATGGAGCACCTTGTGTGCCCCGGGCAGGGTCTCATTTCATTCAGCGCTCCCTGCCCCAATACACTAAGGCATGTCTGGGGTGGTGCTAGCACCTCCCAAGGCAGGAAATCTATTGTCCAAGCCTCCCTTGCTGGAAGGACTCCCAGCATCAGGAGGTTAGACTTGGGTCTGTGACAGCAGCATCCATTTTGTGATGCTGAGGCTCTGGTTAACTTTAACCGGGATTAACAGGAACAACATGTCTTCTCCCTCTGGAAGGGTGGAATGCTATTCCCGTTGCCAGAACTGGCGAGGGGGTAGTATTACAAAGCGTATGACACCTTACACAACATGTTTTGATAAAGCTAAACAAAAGTTAGCATTTAACCGCGAGGATTATAATGCACTTAAGAGTATATGGTATGGCTAAATCCTAGAACAGCTATAAGGACATGGTTACGAAAGCTGCAGACAGGCTCAGCTCATGCTAGAGCCTCATCTCACATAAAACCAAGCACTCTGCCTTCAGGATTGTTAAGGCCTGCCATAGGAGTGACTTATAGGTGCCTATGTGTCTATATATAAGGTTAGATATAGGAATACTATATCTAAGCAAGGAGTGATTACACGACCTTGCCCCAGCTGAGTGATCAGCCAGTTTTGTCAATTTGGATGGCCAGCCAGGGGTGGCATAATACATGATGCAGCCCCTGGTAGGCCCTGGATGCACCTATGCCCTGGGTACCAATGGTACACTATACAGGGGCTCACAAGGTGACCCACCATCCAATTAGGTATGTACCTAAAGTACAGGGAGTCCATTTTACAGTGAGAGCAGATAGCCTGGGGCCCTGATTAGCAGGATCCCAGGCCAACTAAGTCGAAAACCAGCTAATCACTAGGCAAAAAGTTGGGGGCAACCATAGTCAGATATCCATCCTCCTACAATACATTTGCTAAATCATCAGCATCAACTAATTTATTTACTCTTTTACCTCCCAATTTTGAGGATTCACCATCTCTATAATCCAGAAACTCTGGCAGATCTGCTATAGAAAGTGAGAACAGACGAGGAGCCAAATACCGCCCAGTTTCCAACAAGCGGCTATGGTAATCTTTGGAGAGAATTCCCTACCACTAGATAACTGTGTTTGCACCCAAGTGTTCATATGAACTTCATTCAACAAGTGCAAGTGAGTTGTCAGTCTCCCTGAATTCTAGTTTGAGCCCTTGACGAATCCTGTCAGAAATGGGGCCTCTAATTGGCAGAGGTAGGTAACTTTGTCCAAGAAGAGAGCCATGCTTCTAGTCATGGTAATGGGGAATACACACTTTAGATAACTTCTACTCACTCCCTTGGTAGCTTGGCATGCGCAGAAAGGCTTATCCCAAAGGAAATGTGTAAAGTAGTTGTACTCAAAAAATGCACAGTAATACAGTGATAACACCACGAATGAACAGCACACGAGTTTCGAAAAATAAATATTCTTTATCTTAACTCAACAAGATGAAAACAACAAAAATCCAACATACATGTAATAAGAATATGACTTTTGAAAGGTTTCAAGCAACGGGGTCCATAGGAAACTATGGATGCGTAATTTTACACAAAGTTCCTGTAGATGCGTCAAAATTCACAAGGCCAAACAGCCGCAGAGAAGGGAAGTGTAGAAAAACAAAGGGATGCGTCAATTCCTGGGTCCTTGGGGAGGAGATGCGACAATTCTGCTGCATTATGAAGAAGTGATGCTACGAATCCGGACTGTAGGGGGCAGTGATGGGTCAATTTCAAGACCGTTTTGGTCTGCTGGTGATGCAACACAAAAACTTGCAGTACGGTGCGATGCGTGACAATCCAGGATGCGTTGCCAATCAACGCAGCAGCAGCAACAGATGCTGCATTGGTTTCTTAAGCTACGATACCACAATGCTTCGGTTCTTGCAGTTGCAGGCACTGCGTCATCACTGTAGCGGCATGGCGGCATGGCGGCGGTGCTTGAAGATTATTCCCACATGGCAGATCTGCCTCGGAAGAACATCCGCAAGAGGTGGAATGCGTTGATTTTCTTAATTTCTTCAGTTCTTTACAGCTCCCAATAGCAGTAACAACCTCCAGAGGCACAAAACTGGAACAGGCACCTCCTGGCAGGTCAGATTCTTCAGCAGTAGAGTTCAGGAGAGCTGGGCGTGAAGTCTTTGTGTCCCTGTGACTTCAGAACAGGAGGCCAGTACACACAAGCCCTTGGAGTTTCTTCTTCCAGCAGGATCTCAACAAAGTTCCAGTCTTGGTCCTTTCCTTGGCAGATGAAGCAACTGCAGGCCAACGCCACACAGCACACAGCAAAGGGGTAATACTCCTCCTCACAGCTCTCCTCCATGGCAAAGGTTCCCTTGAATCCAGAAGTGATCTAAAGTTTTGGGTTTAAGGTCCACTACTTATACCCCATTTTGTCTTTGTTCTTCTTTGAGCAAGGGTTCTGTCCTCACTGTCGAAGTTTGACCACAGGGGGTGGAGACAGCATTGTGCAAGGGAGACAGGCCCTATTCAGGTGCAAGGAAAACTCCTCCCACTACTCTAAACGCTGCCAAGTTCTATTAAGCTCAGCTCTGAGTCATCCAGGAAGGGCCAGATACACCTCAACCCCCCCCCCCCCAGTGGATGTCTACAGTGACTGCACATCCTCAGCCCCTGACACTCCAAAACCAGATTGTCAATCCACAAAGAGGCAGAGGCACACAGAATCTTTAAACACAAAAAATGCCTACCTTCTACAAGTAGCATTTTCCAACACACATTTAAAAAATCATCTTTACAAAATGATGCGTTATTAAGTTATGAGTTCAGTGAGCTTAAACGTTATTCCTCTATCTTGTCCCAATGGGAAGTTATACATGTAGGATGTTACAAAGTATCTCCCATGTTATTGAATGAGACAGATAGCCTTTCAATAATGAAAGACTAAATTGGCAGTATTTCACTATCAGAACATGTCACACACACCAGTACATGTCCTTCTTTTTACATATACTACACGCTGCCCATGTAGGTACCTCAGGCAGAGGGGTGCCTTACATGTAAGAAAAGCGAAGGTTAGGGCCTGGGAAGTGGGTGCACTTGCGAGGTCGACATGGCAATTAACAAACTGCGCATAGACCCCGCAGTGGCAGGTCTGAGATACCTTTTCAGGGCTACTCATGTGGGTGGCACAATCAGTGCTGCCGGCTCACTAGCAGCAGTTGATTTACAAGCCCAGGCAAACTCAGTGCACTTTACTTGGGGTGTTCCAGTAAATAAAATGTGCTAATCAGGGAGAATGAATTCCAATAGCAATTTACAGAGGGAGCACTTGCACTTTGACAGTGATCAGCTGTGGCAAAGTGCCCAAGGTTTCTAAGCCTGCAAAAAGAAAATCCAGCACAGCAACAAAAAATTCAGGAGGTAGAGGCAAAATTTCAAGGGAAACCACGCAAAAGATGCCAAGTCTAACAACTCCAATCTTCTTTATCAAAAGCCAAAGATTATTACACAAAGTAGACGAAAATTGGCTCCCGGTTGGTTAATGGGTGCAGTTGACAAGAATATTTACAGCCATTATTTTATCAACGGTGGAGCAACCAGCACGAAAACCAGCCCGAGTGAACCTCAGTAGACCCCTTTCATGTATCCATAAAGATTGTTTGCCCAATAAAAATTTGGGAAAAGGTTTGCCATCAATAGTACAATAATGTGATTAATCAATAGTTTTTGTGGGTCGGAAAGGTTATCAAGCTGTTGCAAAATAGATCCTTTCCATGGAGTAGGTTTGACCCCAGAATTGGTTATTTTAGTAAAAAAAATCAAATGCTACTCTGTGGTGTAGGGTTAACCAAGGGCACAGCAATTGGAACGCCATTCGGGCCAAGAGCTCATGACAATTTACATTTTGTATTTCATGGCACTTATATAGTGCACAGCTATGTCCAAGGAGGTATCCCAGTGCTTGTGGAAAGCACAAGAAATTAAAGGGGGACATAAAAATTATGTAGCCATAGGAGAGGTATCAAACAAAGACGTTTTGAGATTGAGTCTGAAAAGTGAGTACCAAGGGCTGGAGTGCATTCTAAGTGGCAATGTGTTCCACAGTTTGGAAGCCAGATATGTGAAGGAGCAACCACCTCGTCCGGCTTTAAGAATGCGGGGAACACACAGTAGCTTGAGATTATTAGACCTCAGAGCTCTGCACCGGGAGTAAGATCGAAATCTCCTCCCGAGATATAAAGAGCCTTGTGAGTGCAGGCTCTGAAAAATAGAGCAGTGCCTTAAACTGCATTCTCTTACTAACAGGAAGCCAGAGAAGATTCAGCAAGAGAGAAATATAGATACATTTGGAGGAATATTCAAATGAGGCGTGCAGCAGAATTCTGGATACCTTGAAGCTGTTGGATAAGGAAGGTCGGTAGTAAAGTCTATTGGCATAGTCCAGTTTTGTCGTAACAAGAGTGTGGACAACTGTTTGTCGGGACTCCACCGGAATAAGGTGGAGCACCCTTCTGAGGGATCTGAGGGTGGCCAAACAAGATGCAGAGAGGGACCTAATTTGAGACTCAAAGGTGAGATTCAAGTCAAATTTTACACCAAGGTTTCTGGCCATCTGAGTTGGGGCTGGGGCAGCACTCAACTCAGATGGCCACCAAAGATTGGCATCGGGGAACGACTAGGTGCCAAAAAAAAAGATCTCCGTTTTTTTCTAAGTTCAGCTTAATACAACTTCCCTCAATCCAAGCCACCACCCCTTCAGACACTGCTTGAAGAAACTCAGAATTGAGGGCGTGTTTTCATGGAAAGGTAAGAAGAGCTGGGTGTCATCCTGTACCCCCCAGGACTCCGCCAGTTTAGCCAGAGGCCCTTAAGTAGATATTAAAAGGAGGGGGGTAAGTGCAGAGCTCTGGGGCACACCGCAGACCAGAGGTTTGGAAGAGGAGGTGAAAGGAGGAAGGAAGACTGCCTGGGAGCGATCCTACAGAAAGGATTTCAACCTATGCAGATCCTGGCATCTGATCCCAATTCTTTTGATTCTGTCTGGTAGGATGACATGAGAGACAGTCTCAAATGCCGATGACAAATCCAGCAACATAAGTAGCACAGGACAGCTCTTTTACCTTGATAAATTGAGGTACCTCTAGTAAGGTGGACAGTAGCCTGAGCGAAAACCAGATTGGGAGTCGTGCAAACGAGAATTAGATTCTAAAAAATGTGCCAGCTGTTTGTTGACCCTTTCTCTAAAGCTTTAGCTACCGTAGGGAGAAGAGAAATAGGCATAAAGTTACTAAGAACTTTCGGATCTGCCGATGGCTTCTTTAGCAGAGGAAGCATCAGCATATGTAGAACTTCGCCCAGGTTCAGTGATTTATTCATCAGCATATTAAGAATTGGATTAGCCACATCAGTAGCGAGCTTTAGGAAGGCTGGAGGAAGGGGTCTTGTGGTGATCCAGATTTACACCTTTCTAATTCAGATGCTGAATCAGCCAGGTAAATGGGGTCAAACCTCAAAAAGCAGAGGACCTGGAGATGTGAACACCGGAGTGACCCCATCAGAAGAAGTAGGAGCAGAGAAAAGGTTGAAGAGGCTTTGAAATATCTCATGAAAGAAATTACAAAGAAACAACTTCAATGCATTCAAAACGCCTCTGCTCGCCTGATCCTTGACATCCTTCGCCGCAGCCACATCACACCCCACCTCAGAGACTTGCACTGGCTCCCCGTCAACAAATGGATCTCCTTCAAGCTCCTCACCCACGCACACAAGGCACTCCACAACACCGGACCAGCATACCTCAACAGATGACTCAGCTTCTACACTCCCAATCGCCAGCTCTGCTCCACCGACCTCGCCCTCGCCACCGATCCCCGCATCCAAAGAGCGACCTCCGGCGGAAGATCATTCTCCCACCTCGCCGTCAGGACCTGGAACACCCTCCCCATCCTCCTACGGCAGACCCAGGACCTACTGACCTTCAGAAGACTCTTCAAGTCCTGGCTGTTTGAGCAGTAGCAGCATTCCCATCCCCCCTCCTAGCGCCTTGAGACCCTCGCGGGTAAGTGGTGTGCTTTACAAATGCTCTGATTGATTGTTTGCCAGGGATCCATTGAGGGAGTGAGAACATTTTCTGTCTCCATAGAGGACAGAAAACTTTTTACAGTATTAAAAAGTTCACACAACTTATTAGCTGCCTTGCAAATAGAAGCCACAATTAAAGATTTTGGCACTTTCCGATTAGGGGAATGATAGCATTTCAACACAGATAGGTAAATTACTTTTTCCTCATGATCATACAACCTACTCCAGCGTCGTTCAAGTCTTAGAATATGCGATTTTTCAGCTTTAAGAGCCTCTGAAAACCAACGTTCGGAAGGAGATAATTTGCAGGAAGAATTTGTTCCTATGGGGGTGATCGTATCTAAAGCAGTCATCAACCAGTTCTTAAAGCTGGAGACATCTGATTCCAATACTCCAATGCTGATATGAGAAGTAGCAGCAGGGCCATGCATAAAAGATGCTTCCGTTATATCGGCCCAAGGTCTAGAAGTTATCATGATTGGTCCTTGGATCCGACGAGGTGGCTAGGGAAAAAATTAAAAAGGGACCATATAATGGTCAGACCAAAATAAGGGTCAGTGCTGTTTTGACCTAAAGTGTCAATAGATGAAAAAATAAAATCAAGTGTGTGACCAGCCAGACGAGTGGGTTCCCTGACCAATTGTTGTAAATTTAAACCTTCCAAAGATGACACACATTGTTGTGCTAATCATTGGGATAATCAATATGGAGCTTAAAATCCATAAGAACCACAAAGTTCGTGTGTAGAGGGGATAGTTGGGCCAAAATCTCAAGATGAGGAAACAGTTGAAGCATCAAGCGGACGATAAATGAAGACTCCTGACCCACGCACACAAGGCCCCAGGTACCTCAACAACCGCCTGACCTTCTACACTCCCATCCGCCAGCTTCGATCGACTAGCCACGCCCTCGCCGCCGTTCCACGCATCCGAAGAGCCACCATGGGAGGAAGATCCTTCTCCTACCTGGCAGCCAAGACTTGGAACTCCCTCCCCATCCACTTCCGTCAGACCCAAGACCACCTCACCTTCAGGAAGCAACTCAAGACCTGGCTGTTCGAGCAGTAGCGGACCCCCCTCCCCCAAGCGCCTTGAGACCCTCCGGGTGAGTAGCGCGCTATACAAATATATTGATTGATTGATTGATTGAAAGGGTGAAGGTGGGAGATAAAGTAACGGTGAAAGACAAATCTTAAGTGAAATTACCAGTTACCAGTTTACAGATTTAACATGAGTAGCAAGAGTGGTGTATAATAGCAAACCCTCCACCAGTATCCCTTCACAATCAAGATGTTTGAGAGAAACATTATGAGGCAAGGATAGGGCTATATCAATCGCCGACCATTCCTTAAGCCAAGTTTCTGTCAAAAACAACAGATCCCAGGCAATTTCAGTGAGTATGTTGTAGATGTTCTAGGTATGTCTGCGTAAGGAGCGGCAGTTGATAAGACAGGCAGAGAAAATAGGGAGGGGGGTAGATGAGGTTATAGCATCTGGCACCAAACAAGTCAGTAAAGCAGAGTTAGATATACTATCTAAGGAGAAAGAACACCCAGGACAGCAAAAACCCTCATGGCAGCCTGCCAGGATCAATAATATGCTTGCAACAAACCTTGTTCCATTTTAGAAGATCGGCCTTAGGAAAAGTTCTGATTGGAGCATTGTGGCTTGGCTTATTAGCAGCATGGCTGGTGCTGGCCGCGATCCGGACTCGGACGGGCGCAGATGGGCTGGCCTTAGGCGTGCCGCCTGCACGTGTTTGATGAGATTCCAGTGCATAGAGTCCTTTTTATCAGCATCAAATCCCAAACAATGGAGTGCACTCCAAACAAAATGGCGCCTCACAGTGGGATTGCGGAAGGCCAAAACAAAAGTGAAAATTGGAACGGTTTGTCCCATGCACTTGTTAAATAAAGAAAAGCCCGAACACTCATTTCCCCCTGCTTTTTACAGCGCCCCTCCCAACAGTTCAATTTTAGGTTACAAATGTGCAAAGCAGTTTTTTAAATAATACCAGAAAGATGAGCATATTGATGCATCCTATGAAGACAAATATGTATAGAAGTAGCAGGGTCATTTGCATATAGCAAACCATTGTCAGAATAAGCAAAGCCCTTTAAAACAAAATCCTTTAGAACAATTCCAGTATATTGCTTATTGATCCAGAAAAAACATGAGAAGGTAAACTGCAATAAGAAATTAAAAGTGAAACAAAAGATATCCTTGTCTAGTAACTCTATATAAATTAAATGGAGTGAAAAGGGTACCATTGCCTTAAATTGTAGTTGATGGGGTGTTGTATAATGCTTTAATCATAGTCAGATAGGTGGGACCAAAATGGATAACTTTCAGTGTTTTAAACAGGAATTACTAATTCACTTTATCGAATGCTTTTTTTGCATCTAAAGTCAACAAATCAGCCAGACATTTGAGCGTATTAGCAGAAGGACTGATGTGACACAAAAGACGGGTGTTATCATGTGCAGCCAATCTACCCTTCATAAATCCTGTCTGATCTGGCAGTATAATGGAATTAGGTTTGGGTATTAGTCTATTAACTAAGATTTTAGCATAGATTTTACAATCCTAGTTATCGAGGGAAATTGGTCAAATAATTGGAAACTAAAGTAGGGTCTTTATCTGGTTTTGGAATAACAATAATTGTGGCTACTTTAAAAGAACCACTCACCATATAAGGGATTTGAAAGACAATAAATGATAACAATTGAATGGGGGAGAGTTGGGATGATTGAAAACATTTATGGAACTCATCTGGGATGTCGTCAGGTCCGGGAGTCCGGGAGACTTATTGGAGTTTAGTGAATTCATTGCCATGTTGATCTCATAAATATCAACTGGGTTTTCTAATGCTTGTCTATCATCTGTAGAAATTTGAGGTACATTGCAAACCTTTAGGAATGTATTGATAATATCAACTTGGAGCTCTGCAGATTTGTGAAAAAGAGAAGAAGAAAAAGACAGACATTCTCTTGTTATCTCTTCTGTAGTGAGATGTAAGATACCATCAGGCTTTTCAATAGCCTATATTTGAGTCCTGCCTTTTTGATCAATAAGTAGTGGGCTAATATTCTACCAGATTTATTTGAGTGAAAATGGTAGTTTGATTTTATTTTTCTTTAGATATGAGCAATCCTACCTGTTATATTTATAGCATACTTTTTGAAGTTGGGATTTGTATCAATCTCGTGAAGATATAAAATGAATTTCAAGAACACTTAACTGCTTCTCTAGAACAGATAGTTGAGCATTAAAATGTTTAGTTTCATGAGCTATAAGGGGTATATTGAAGCGTTGTTAGTATGCTTTGAATGCATCCCAGTAGGTATTTTTAGCAGCTTCGTTAGACTTATTATCTAGAGGGTATTCATTAATGACAGTAGAAATTTTAGTTGAATTAGTTTGATTTAAGACTATGTCAGAGTTTATTCTCCATCTATTCTTAGTAGGGCAAGAATTTTGGGTCAAAGAAAAAGCAATAAGAGCACAATCAAAAATTGTAATAGGTTCTCTGGTAGGCTTAGTAATCATGTGACATAAGCGGTGAGAGGACAGCAGGTAGTCAATCATAGGGAAAGTGGAATGTGCATTAGCAAATAAAGTAAGTTCCTTATCTGCAGGATGTACTAGTCTCCAAAAATCGATCAGTTTAGAAGTAGAAAAAACAGGATTTCAATAAGTGAAAAGATTTAATGGGTCTAAATTTGAATATAGAGGAGTGATCTAACAACGGATCACAAATAAGATCAAAGTCTCCCTCCACAATAACGAGAACATTATCTAATTTGCCGATTTCCATAGTAATCTTTTTCCAAAAAGAAGAGTCATCTAATGTGGGAGCATAAATATTAATACGGTTAGGAATGTGTTTATCCATTTTAATTTGGGCATAAGCAGATCTGCCTTCGTAATCATGATGATGAGTTAATATTTGCGTGTGAGAGTTGTGTGAAAATAGAATAGCCACTCCATGTTTGTGTCCCACAGCTGGAGATGAGACAATGGTACTTATCTATCCCTCAGGCATAGGATGTAAAATGTTATCATTGCTATGAGTGTCCTGTAAAAATTAAAGCAAATACCAGCATTACATTTTGTGAAGTATTCTAAAATGGTACACCTCTTGACTGGATGCAGGAAACCTTGAACACTGAGAGAGAGACAATATTCAGTTTTTGCTGATGAGCCATAGAAATAAGGAGAGAGATAAGAAAAGTAGGAAACAGAGATAAGAAAGTAGCCCATAGGAAACAAGACAAGCATTCTGAATAGGACAGATTGAGGTGATAGACCCAGACCTCATAATAGAGTTGACAATACAAAGCAATAAACACGCTGCATGTATTTGTTGTTTGAAGCAATATGACATAGCAGACTGAGGGGCACTAAGTTTAACCAGCAGTACCTGAAGGTTGTGCTTCTATGACAATAGGATCACAGTGGTCTAAAAACTGGATCAGGTCTGAAGGGGAAGAAAAAGATTTAGCGATATCATTTTTAAAAATACACATTATAGATGGGTCAAAAAGGCAAGATTTGTATCCTGCCTTTTTCAGTCTTGGTCGTAGATGTGAAACATGTTGATGACGTTTCATTGTTTTGCAATACCTTATTGCCTCAAATAAGACAACTTGGAATGTATTGTGCCACCTTTCTTATAAGAGGAGGATAATGATGTCATAAAACTTTACATATGATTTAACTGGACTTAGTTTGATGAGGCTTTTGATGCACAGGGATACAGTGAGCTTTATCGATTTCAAATCTTTCCGGAATGCAAGGTTAGGCAGCTTAGGTAAGGTAGACAGCGTCAATTTAAACCCCGCCAGAAAGTCCAGGCAGTTTTGACAATCCGTTGCTATAGTCAGAAATGTAATTAGTGACCCCACATTGGTGTAGAGACTTGTCATCCAGCAGGTAAGGCACAATGATTGGAGCTCAGCAGCCATCTTGCATCACACGTATTGCCGTCTCTGTGAGAAGTTGGCCTGGTATATGATGTTCACTATTCTAGTGAGCACCTTGCACCAGTCCAAACAACGCTTATGGTGATGGTTGTAAAGTCAACCTTATAGACCAGCTATCCTAGTGGTAGCGTGGACAAAGCAGTCATAGGCTAAACTCAAGAGGGCATGTGAAGCCAGCTGTTTTAACATATGCAAACCTTTTAATACCAAATGAAAGGACACCACACAGGTTATATATCTAAATATATATGTATTTATTACTAAATTAATCCTCTGAACTCTTTATGAGGTCAGAGGCACAAGCACATAACAAGAGACTTAATTATCATACAATAAGTTGCACAAAATACAGTAATGCCCTATGGGCACTTCAAACCATATATTAAAATAGTGGTATAAGAACCACGTCACGAACAAAGGATAGGCCTAGGGCCTGGAGAATCGCTGGGGCTACGCTGTACTACCAAAGGATAGGGAGCAGGAGGCCCACGGGCTGCGTGTGCAGTGTCTTTACACACACGCGAGTTACCATAGAGTTAGAATGGGAACGAAAGAATTGGAAACTAGTTCTTTTAGGTCACTTCCGGATGGACAAGGAGAAAGCTACTTGACAGTTAGACACTAGGATAGTTAATACCCACAGGAGCACCGAAGTACTTGCGTGACCTCACCCACAGGAAGCGGGTGCATAGGTGTCAAAGTGTGCCGGGTTTCGTCGCTGAATCCCATGGAGCCTTGAAGAAAGATGCTGCAGGCGACCAGGAGAGAAGTGTCCGGTTGGATCCAAGGGCGGATTGAGGATGAAGAGTACCTGAAAGCAGAGGGGACAGAGTATGGGTCACTAGCCAGTGACCAGGAAGGTGAACCCACGCAGGAATCGAAGATGCCTTCTCGATCAGACCAGCAAGGTCTGATGGGCTTCTCCTTTTCAGGGAAGCAGGGGCCAGTCTGGAGCAACCAAACCAGCGGTGTAGATTCAAAGGATCGTCGTCACAGAGGCCACTAGCCAACGGGCAAGTGACCGGACAGACGCGTCGAGCAGAAAAATGCAGAAGGGCCCCACCAAGAACTCGTGGAGTATGGAGGTCTGATCTTCGGTGCAGATGGTGCTCGGGGCTGGGGTTTCTTAATCTCCAATGCACAACTTCGAGGGTGCCTCAGAAGTTGCACGGAAAGCAATTCGCTGGCTTTCCAAGATGGCCAGTCCCACGTCTCGCGTCACCTCCACGGGTCTCAGCTTTGCTGTGGCTGTGGATCGTGCTGAAGGAAGTCTGGAAGTCCGCGTCTTGTCAGGTTCTGTGCTCGGGCTCCGGTGGGAGCGTCGACAAAGCAAACCGTTGATCGCTTGATGGTGCCTGCTTACACAGGGTGGTCACTCCTTGACCACAAGGGAGATTCTTCAGTCTTCTATCTTCAGGTAGAACGTCGAAGGTCCAGAGTTTCATTTCAAGTTTCAGTCAGGATAAAATCTAAAGTCTTGGGACTCAGCTCCTACCTATATACCAAATGTAGGGACTGGAGTACCTGCTAGGTCCCTCCTATGGGTGGGACCAGGGAAGGGGGTGGTTACACCCCTTTCCCTTTGTCCAGTTTCACGCCAGAGCTGGGGCTGGAGTGCCCCAGCACGGTTTGATCCAGACTATGCATGGGACACCTTGTGTGCCCCAGGCAGTGTCTCATTTCATTCAGCCCTCCCTGCCCCAATACACTATGGCCTGTCTGGGGTGGTGCTAGCACCTCCCAAGACAGGAAACCTATTGTCCAAGCCTCCCTCGCTGGAAGGACTCCCAGCATCAGGAGGTCAGACTTGTGTCTGTGGCAGCAGCATCCATTTTGTGATGCTGAGGCTCTGGTTAACTTTAACTGGGATTAGTAGGAACATCATGTCTTCTCCCACTAGAAGGGTGAAATGTTACCCCCTCGCCAGAACTGGCGAGGGGGTAGTATTCCAAAGCGTATGACAGCTTACACAACATGTTTTGATAAAGCCAAACCAGAGTAAGCATTTAACCGCGAGGTTCATAATGCACTTAAGAGTATATGGTATGGCTATATCCTAGAACAGCTATAAGGACATGGTTACGAAAGCTGCAGACAGGCTCAGCTCATGCTAGAGCCTCATCTCACATAAAACCGAGCACTCTGCCTCCAGGATTGTTAAGGCCTGCCATAGGAGTGACTTATAGGTGTATATGTGTCTAGATATAAGGGTAGCTATAGGAATACTATATCTAAGCAAGGGGTGATTACACGACCTTGCCCCAGCTGAGTGATCAGCCAGTTGTGCCAGTTTGGATGGCCAGCCAGGGGTGGCAAAAGATATGCTGCAGCCCCTGGTAGGCCTTTGATGCACCTATGCCCTGGGTACCTATAGTACACTATACAGGGGCTCATAAGGTGACCCAATATCCAATTAGGTATGTACCTAAAGTACATGGAGTCCATTTTACAGTGAGAGCAGATAGCCTGGGGCCCTGATTAGCAGGATCCCAGGCCAACTAAGTCGAAAACCAGCTAAACACTAGGCACAAAATCTGGGGTAACCATAGTCAGGTATCCACCTTCCTACAGTCTCCAAGGCACTTAGCAACTTTTTTACAAACTTTCTTCCTGAGGAAATCGGCCAGATGATCCACTGAGGGGGCACCACTGATGGGCGTGACTTCACCGTAGCCCCTGCTACGCTTGCGACTGGATGCCAAAATTTGTGGATGCAGTGGCTGCTTCGACTCCATCCCAAAATTACTCCAACTCAGCAGTTGAAAAGCACCTGAGCGATGCCGAAGACCTTCAGGGTGGACAAAACTTTCCTAACCAAAATTCCATCTCAGGTCTGGAGTCCATGGACACCAAGACCCCTTCTCAACACACAAGTCTACTCCCAGCTTACACTGAAGGCTCTTTAGTCAGGAAGGGAACTTTTCCACTGGGATAAACCTGTTCCTTATATCCGACCCACGCCCGATCGCCGTCAGCCTCAGCATGTGCCTAGTATGGACCCAGTGCACCCACTTGACTGCAGTTGGTTCTGGCTCTGTAAAATGATTTTTAAAGATTGTTATTTGTAAGAGAAGGTATTGTCGCTGAAAATTGATCTTTAAAGAATGTTATTTACTATGCAATTGCTTTATGGTTATTTCACAACCCGAATACAGTTTATTGAACTAAACTGACTGCAGTTGGAGCTTAACACTTTTGGTACAATGTTCATTTAAAACTTTAAGCTTAAGAAATTAATATCTACAGTTCCCTTTATTGAATTTTTATTGTTTTGTCTTCATTTTGTTCATAAAATTATTCTATACTTTTATAAATTGGTGGTAGATATTTATTATGTTCTGCTTAACTGGTTTGCTTCTTCTAAATGCTTTACATATTTTCTTAAGTTGAGCCTACCTGCTCTGTGCCATAGCGACCAAGGGCTAAGCTCAGGTTTAAATGACTGAAGCCTTTACTGGACTATCAGGAATAGATTCATCAGTGCTTAGTATGTGAAAGAACGTTCCGGTGCCAGAAGCGCTGCTCAGAAGCTCGCGCCTTGTGCCGGAGCATCGAATCCCACGGCTGCCTGGTCCTAAACCGCCTGAGCCCTCTCTAATCCACAACCAGGCACTCCTGCCCCTTTATCTCACTCTCGCAGGCTTCTTCTTCCCCATTGGTGCCAGGATTGCTATTTTTCCTTCTTTCCGATTTGCTTTTTTTTACCCTCTCTTGATCTCTGTAAATTATGTATAAAAATAAGTGCTGCTCCCCATCATACGTGCTGGTGGCCCCACAGTGGCTCAAATTACTTGTGGTGGACACCTTCCAGACCAACTAATAATCCACAGTCTCACAAGAGCGGTCTAGAAGACAGACTTCACAACTGAGACGAAAGCGCCCAGAGGTTTCAGGCCGCTAGACCTGCCAGAGAACTTTGATTGTATATCATTTATTTAGCACCCCACTCTATCATATATGGAATTTATAGCATGCACAGTTTTGTTACAGATGTTGTAATAGGATCGCAGCATCACATCCCCTTATGACTTTACCCAACATCATCTGTTCACATTTTCTAGTGTCTCCAACTGTTTCAGATCACGTTTTATGTCAAATTGAGGACAAACCAGACCAGCTGCCATAATTGAAGTTTATTTTCTGGACCCCCACAGGACATGAGACCTCCATCTGCAGTAATCTGTCACCTGGGGCGCATCCTTGTTTTTTTTTTTTAAGGTTTCATATAGCGTTGGCTAGACCCAGAGGTATCAGATCGCTTTACATGAGTATCAGACCATAATTGCATGTTACATCGTTACACAGTTTACACAGTGATTAGAGCCTGGCAACATAGTGACAAGTAAGGTCGAGACAAACAAAAAGGACATATACGTAAGGGAAAAAGCAGGCAAGGGGAGATATTCAGGGGAGGGTGGGTTGGATTACGGGAAGTAGACAGGTAATGACCTCTGAGGCGGAAAGCCGGAGGACTGTATTTTGTTTTGTGATCTTTTAAAATTACGTTCTTTCACCTGCACTGCTTTTAAAAATCGATCTTACCTGAACTCAGTAGCGCCTGCCTAATGCGCCGAGCAGCCCTCCTGACTTCCCCTGATACAGCGGAACCTAGCGCTGACACAGGGAAAACACCCAAACCGCCATCGCGGCTCGAAGGCGTAGCCACGCCCATTACGAGGCCACGCCCACCCCCCTCGCCACAAAATGTGTCGGCCATACCAGCGCAGCAGACGAGCGCAGCGGGAGCGCCGTTTGCGCGCCGAAGGCGCGCCTAAGGCAAGCCCGTCTGCGCCCGTCCGCGCACGGCCGGGCCCAGGGCCAGAACCCCTGCCGGACCAAGCTTCCCCTAAGGTAAGCTATTCGCACCGGGACCTCCTCAGTCTCAGACCCATTATTGACACCGCCTGCAACTATGTTCATGATCTTGAAGGACCATTTACCAGCTGCACACGCTGCCGCCCAGCTCAGCTCAAACTTCCCAGCCGACCCACCATGCCCTCAGCTCTTAAATTGGCCACCTTGAACTGTCGCTCACTCCCTAGGCATGCACTGCTAATTAATCATCTAATAGAAGACCACGAGCTCGACATTCTGTTCCTCTCGGAAACATGGCTTACTGATCATTCGGATTCAGACGTTGTTCTAGCTATTCCCCCGGGCTTCCTTATTCAGTCCCAACCTCGTCCATCTGGTAGAGGAGGAGGCTTGGCCATCATCCACCGGGACTATCTCTCCTGTAGAACCAACGACGCGCATATCCTGGATTCCGAAAGCCTTCATTTCACCATCCAGTTAGCACCGACTAACTCACTGTCAGGCCTCCTAGTTTATCGCCCCCCTGGCCATTCGGGCCCTTTTTCCAGCGCTCTCCTGGATGGTATAGCTTCTCAGGCCCACTCCACTACCAACTTCTCGATACTAGGGGACCTTAACATTCATTTCGACGACCCCCTAGACACAGGGGCAGCCGACTTGATTGCTGAACTGGCGGCCTACGGTCTCCACCTCTCAAATTCCGGAGCCACACACACTAAAGGTCATTTGCTTGACCCGGTGTTCACCAACATCCCTACCCTTCAAGCCAAAGAGTCCCTCCCCCTCCCATGGACGGACCACTTCATGGTCCCTCTCCGCCTACCAGGAGCCTTCCAGAAACTCCACAAACCCACCACCTATACCAGGGACAGGGCATGGTCCAGACTCTCCACAGAGGATTGGACCAGAACCCTGAACTCTGCTACCCCTACCTCCTCGGAAGACCCGGTCACCGCAGACAGTAAATTCAGGGAGTGGATCGCCACGTCATTGGACTCCATCCTCCCTATAAAAACCCGTGAGGATAAAAACGGGAAACTAGGATCTGCCCCATGGTACACCCCGGAACTCCGGACTCTCCACAAAAACTGCAAAAAAGCAGAGCGGCTATGGAGGAAAGACTGGCAGCACGCCAGCAAGGAAGCCTATCAGAGGTCGGTGAGAATCTATAAATCAACCCTGAAGCTCACTAAAGCCTCTCACTATGATACGAGAATAAAAAACTCCACCAACTCGGCAAGGGAATCCTTTCTCATTGCCAAAGAGCTATTGAAAATACCAGCTTCACCCTCCTCCAATACACCCCCGGCAGACAGAAGTAACGAACTGGCTACGTACTTTAACGCTAAAATTGCCCGCATTCTAGTTTCCCTCCCCCCTCCCTGCCTGCCAAACCACATGGACAATGAGGCATCCACCAACCGCACAGGAAGCAGCTTGCTTCCTCAGCTGACTGCTTTTAGGGCAGTAACACGGAACGAGGTTGACACAACCATGGCCAAAATGAAAAGCGGTTCCCCTTTGGATCCCGCCCCCATCAGATTCCTTAAAACAGTAGCCCCTGTCATCGTGCCCACGATCACGGAGCTCATAAACATCTCGCTCTCTCAAGGCTCGGTCCCCCCCAGCTGGAAGAGTGCAGTAGTTAAGGCACTCCTAAAAAAAACCCAGCTGGACCCGGCCGACATGGCGAACTACCGGCCAATTTCACTCCTCCCTTGCATCAGCAATATGGCCGAGAAACTGGTCAATGGGCAACTGTCACAGTTTCTAGAAGCAAATAACCTCTTACGGCAGTCCCAAACTGGGTTTCGCCCGGGCCATGGCACAGACACCGCCCTTCTCGCCGTCATCGAGGAGGCAAGGTGCATTCTGGATTCAGGAGGGTCAGTGGCAGTGATCCTCCTGGATCTCAGCGCAGCCTTCGACACAGTTAACCATCGTGTCTTACTCCATCGGCTGGCTGCGGCAGGGATCGAAGGTTCGGCGCTCACGTGGATAGAATCCTTCCTCTCAGGGCGCTCGTTCCAGGTATGGGACGGCAACTTCCACTCTGCCACCCTCCCCTTCACGAGCGGGGTACCCCAGGGGTCATCACTAAGCCCCACTCTATTTAATGCTTACATGGCCCCTCTCGAAGACGTGGTCACCCCCTTCGGGATCAAAATAGTGAGCTACGCGGACGACACGCAACTGGTCGTCTCACTCTCCCAACTGGACAACTATCCGGACAATTTAACGAACTGCCTCAAGGAAATTCACAACTGGATGTGCGAGTCATCGCTTAAACTAAACGGGTCAAAGACTGAAGTCATGCTTCTGGGCAAGCAATGGACCACCATCCCCCCATCGGTCTGGCCAGACGTGTTCGGGGAAATTCCCACCCCGAAACAAGAAATTAAGACCTTAGGAGTCTGGCTAGAACCCGAGCTGTTGATGAAAACCCAAGCATCCAAAACAGCAGGTACCTGCTTTGGTCTCATGCGCTCCATCCGCAGGATCCTCCCACTACTTCCGCCCCTATCCAGGAAACTCCTGGTCCAAGGTCTGATCCTTGCGCGGCTGGACTACAGCAACATGGTATATCTTGGAGCTCCAGAAGCTACCATGGCTAAACTCCAGCGCACGCAGAACGCAGCCGCCCGGTTACTTATGAACCTCCCTTCCAGAGTATCAGCCAAACCAGCAATTAAGGCCCTCCACTGGCTTCCAATACGTCAAAGGGTCGAATTCAAGGCCCTGTGCACTGCACACAAACTGCTTAATGGTCTTGGCCCTGCTATTCTGAGAGACCTGGTTACCCCTTACAAGGCCCCCAGGTCCCTTCGCTCGGATAATGAGCGCCTGGCCAACGTCCCCAGATACAGGAAGACACGTACCGGCGGCCGACGCTTTTCTGTTAAAGCATCCTCCGGGTGGAATTCACTTCCCCGCCCCCTGCGGCTGGAACCCAGTCATCTGATTTTCAGGAAAAAACTGAAAACGCTGCTATTCCCAAAATAAAGTCCCCTCTTTTTTCCCCTCTGGTCTCCACAAATGTTATAGCGCGGGGATGCCTCCGGGTCACCAGGCGCTCTACAAATCGCTAAATAAATAAACTAAATAAATGAAGGCGGGAAAGAGGAGGGGAGGGTGAGAGACACAGCACGGAAAGAGGAGGGGGAGGGTGAAGGGGAAACAAACCGGTAGACGAGTCAGAGCTCGTCCAAAGTCCAGTAAGCTGTAATCCCAGGGGAAGTGGTATCATTTCCCCATTTCTGTTGCGAGAGGCTCCCTATACGCAGTCGACTCTCCCAGAGGGGTGTCTGAGACTCTGAGGCCTACATACTGGATCCTTCCCCAAAAAGAGGAGAGGGAGTGCTTTGGCAAGGGGTGCCATACCATACCTCAGCTGTGAATGGTTCCCTTGGCGCAGTGGACTCTCACAGCGGGTATGCTGAGACACCAGAGTATAAATATTGGATCTTTCCCCAACAAGGGGAGAAGGAGTGCTTAGTCAAAGGGCACAAAAGAATAGGGGGCTAGGCAGTGTAGCGGGCAAGGGGAACGATTCAAGTGAGAGGGGATAGGAGCAAAGAAAGTAAGACAAAGAAAGAAAGAGTGCTAAATAGGAACAGATAGATAGATAGGAGATAATGAAAAAGCAGATTTACAGAAATACGATGGGGGGGGCGAGACAGGGAGAAAAACTGTGCCCAAAGTCCGGCTGGGTAGGTGACGGTCAGGGGATGAACCAAGGCCGATCTCCTCAATAGCTGAACAGAGCAGCTCCACTGGGCATCGGACATAGTGCTCGGACTCCGCTGTCAGGATGGAGATCAGGAGTACTCAGAGATGATCAGATTTCTTTTGGGGAGAAACCATGGTCCAAATGAATTCCAGACGCCATCTTGAGGTCAGGCGCAGTCCTGGTAGGATTATGTAAGGAAGATTTCAGCTGGGGCAAAAGTCACAACTGGAGGCCATGTTAGGGTCAGGCGCCCATCAGCCTCAGCTGCGACCCTGTTGTATTGTGAACTAGTAACACTTACTTAGGACTCTTGGAAGGCAAGACACTTGATAGGCATCACACGTCAGGCTTATTACTGAGAGCATCTCCACAGTGGAGCCACCATCTCAGGTATCAGTGAACAGGTCAGTCCAGGCAGATCTGATTCGTGCACGTCCAAAGGAGATTGTTTAAGAGTTTAAATGTCGCTGGCATACAATGTGGATTCTGCACACAACCGCGTGCATCCGCTTTATATTAGGGTTCTGGTCATGAAATGAAATGAAAAAGGCACTTGTAAAGCACATGGCTACCATAAGGCCTCCCATGCACCTGACTGTAATGGAAGCCGCCATTTTAGGTCCTGGCATCGGGGTCAGGCAAATCAGGATCGGTAGACTAGCGTGAACAGAGCACAATGAAAGAGGTATAACTTTGTAATAAGTTATAGCCTGACCAAGGGTTACTCCTTCCCCCGGGATTTGCTCCCCTCATTCCACTGCACTGTTGTTGTCCTCAGACTCATGCGCTTCTCTGAGCCACGAGAAGCTGCTCAGTGAGTGACAATGCTCTACATTGTTACACTCATCCCAAGGGTACCACTGATCATTTATTCATATTGGCTGCTCATTATTTCTCTGGTCTCTAGATTTGAAAACCATGTCCCTTCCGCTGCCTCCTTCGGCAGGGGAGTCTCTTCATCACACACTGGGTCCTCTTTTACCTGCCACTGGGACAGATCCAGTGCCCAAACCAGCTCTCCATTGGTAATTATTTTGCTTTTTGTATAATTTTGTTTTCTTGCTGTTGTTCCAAAGTTTAAAGTTGCAGTTCATGGAGCGCTGGTGTCTGTTGCTTGTCTGTGGTTGTCCCCATTATCACATCCATGTGAGGTCACCTCTCTCCAGTGTGACACGGCGGAGCAGAGAGACCGCCCGCTAGCAGCAATACTTGGTTAACTGTTAATTATACCCACAAACATTTGCTGCTCTTTTGAAGAGTGTTTGTAGCCGCGCAGGACTGAAGGGAGCTGCTTCGCTTGGCGGCCCGAGGGCTCATTAAACGTTTGAGCCCCTGGATGGGTCGCCACTGTAGGTTCCGCTGAGCACCCCTGGGCTCTGCTGACGGGCGGCAGCTCGGACTCGGCTCTCAGGGGGCCTCCGACCTGATGAGCGCACAGAGATGGAATCTGGGGAATGTTGCCTAGTGCCAATATCGGCCCACTCACCAGCCCTCTTGCAGCAACATACATGAAGCATAAATAATCAGACAAGACAACTTTTTTGTTGGAGAAAAGTCGCTGCAGGTTTATTAGTGTTAGAAATGGGATCCCTGGCTGGCCAGGGCTTGCGCCAAAGTCAGTCAGAGACCACCACTCCTAAGTCAGGGCAAGGGAGTTACACGCCAAGATAACCCCTGCTCACCCTCTAGGTAACGTGGCGTGAGCAGCAAGGCTAAACTTGGAGGCGATGTGAGTTAAGTATTTGCGCACGCACCCCAGCAACAACACCCAAAGGCCCACCACAAAGGAAACTCCACACAAGGTTTATATAAAAATAGCCTTTGTATTACACCAAAACACATTAGATAAAAACACACACTTTACAATGTGCCAACAGGCACGGGCAGAATTTACAGGGGATATGTACAAGACAGGGCCACCTGGACCACTGTCAGGAATCAGCACTTTCAGAAGTAACACTTTTAGAAATAGCACTTAGAATGTAAAATCACTGTAGCACAAATTAGAACATAAAGTACACAACCAGTAATCACTGGTAACCAGGACCTCACTAGCACCACCTGCACTAGGAGAAAAACAACCACCTATGTATCACAATACCTGTAGGGGTGTAAGCACATAGCACATGATGCATAACATACATTCAGTGGTGTAAGAACATGGCACATGACGCATTAAAACACATTCAGAGGTGCAGGGAAGAAAAACACAATAGCGCAAAACTCACATAAGTCACCACCTGTCACTGTCCCTAGGCCAAATGGCCTTGTTGGGGCTAGGACGCCCTGTGTTCCAGTGTCAGGGTCCTAAACGTGGCAGTTGCCCACAAAGTGCTGGGCAACTGGGGAGCAATGCTGGTGGGGACAACGTTGGAGCCTCTCAGGCTCTGAACAATTACACTGTCCCCCTGAGCCTCTCAGGGCTCTAAACAAATGTGGCACCAAAGTTGGAGTCCCCCCTCTGGGGACTCGAAATCAATAAATGCCCCCTTGAGCCTCTCGGGGCTCCTGAACAACTGTGGCGCTTTTGAGCCTCTCTGGGCTCGTGAAACAGAAATGCCCCTGAGCCTCTCAGGGCTCTAAACAAATGTGGCACCAACGTTGGAGTCCCCCCTCTGGGGACTCGAAATCAATAAATGCCACCTTGAGCTCCTGAACAACTGTGGGCTCGTGAAACAGAAATGCCCGTGAGCCTTTCGGGCTCTCAGAGTAACTTGCCTCCACGACGTCAGAGTCCCTCTTGGGGGACTCGAGATGCCATTATGCCTCCAAGAGCCTCGGGGGCTCTAGTACACTGATGCCGCCTTCTTTGCTGGAGCCCCCCCTCCTGGGGACTCCAAAAACGACAATGGCCCCCGGAACCCTCAGGGACTTCACAACAACTGCCCGGGCGATGGAGGGAAGGGGCGGGCACCGACATCGTGCCCCGACGCCCTCCTCTTCCCTAATGGACACAGAGCCCCACTTAGCGGACTGGTCTCTCCTGAGGCGGCGGGGACGCTGGCGGTCTCCTTCCTCGGCCGGAGCTTGGCTCTCCTCCTTGCCGGGCCGCGGGCGGGGCTCTCTCACCCTCGAGAGCCTCGCCGAGGACAAGACACTGGGTTCCTTCTCGCTCTCCCCGGGGCTCTCCCTTCACATGGGAGCCCCGGCAGTCAGCTTCCGGCTTCCTCCTCTGGTGCAGGAGCGCTGGGCGGGCTCCCTCCGCCGGCCGGACTTCCGGGCTGCTACAGGCCTGGCCACGTCCTGCTGCAGCTTGCCTGACTTCCTGCCTCAGGTGTCCGCCAATGACAGCGCGGCCCCGAGCAGGGAGGCGGGCACTTCCGGGTCGCACTTGGCAGCGGCCCGGCAACGTTTCTAAACACCCCGGGCTGCGGCGGTGAATCTCGAGAGGCAATGCCGGGTGGGCACCGGCTGGTCAAACACAGCGCAAGGTCCCTGGCAGGGTGGGCACCTGCCAGGGGACTTTAAAAATCGGCAATAAGCGGGGTGAGCTCCAGCGCCGCAAAATGGGCAAAAAGGGGGTCCCCACGCCGTGGAATCCCTCGAGGGCGGCACTTAAGCAGCCAAATGCCGGGTGGGCACCGGCAGAGAAGATACAGCGCTCCCAGCGCTATAATAGCAAATAAAGCGCTTCCAGCGCTTGAGGGGAACAAACAGTCCAGGCAAAGTTCTTCAGATGGGCAGGGGGGCAAGGCTGGGCCCAGAGCCAGCTCACTGGGTCTCCAGGCAGGGAGACAGTCCAAGTGGCGGTCCTCTGGCCCAGCAGCAGCAGCAGCAGCCCCCTCAGGATCCTGGAAGAGAACAACTTCTGTGGGGACACAGCCCCATTTTTATACAGTAAATCCTTTGTCTGTAGGTGCAGGGTGGGGGCAGAACCAGTCGCAGCTGGTCTGTGAGCACTGCTGATGGGCTCAACCACCCTCTCTATTCACTGGAAGGGCTAGGGTCGTTAGACGCACCACAGGGGGGCGGAGCCAGCATTGTCTGGGGAAAACCCAGCCTCATTCAGGACACAGGTACACTCCTCCCCAGCCATCAGCATGCTAATCTCCCACTCACTACCGGGCAGACCCATCCAGACTTCCTGGAGCCTGGCATGCCAGCCAACTCCAGCCAATCACACTCCAGCACCCTCACAGCCATGCCTAGAAGTGGCACTTCCCCACTAGACACATACATGCCGCATACACCATTTTGCAGCATTCAGTCTTACGAGTTCACCCATACCAAACTCGAGCCTGCACTCCCCACACATCAGGAACTACCAGGGACACATACATTCCCCATGCATTCCTATGGGAGGGCAGTCCAACCTCACTCCACGCACTCAGAGTATGCACGCACTTTCCACTGGGACACAGTGAAAGTGCACAGACCAAAAATCACCATCACCCATTCACCATTTAAAGCAAAAAGTCTAGGGGTGAACCTGCCATAAGGGCCAAGTCCAACAATTAGCATACACATATGCCAACATGGTGGGTTATCTAACAGGCGATCCAAAGGCAAGCCGCCCCCTGGCGGCCTACCACCTGAAAGGGCAACTTGCATTGTGGCCTTAGCCAATCGTTGCTTAGCGGTTGTGGTGAGGGATAGCCACTCCCACTTCCGGTGAACCATTGGTCCACCCTCTTGCTCATGCCCCCCCTACGAGGGGCTTTCAAGCGACCCCCAGTTGTACAGGTTTCCAACCGTCCGCAGGATAGCAGGGCGCCGTAGAACCCCAGGGTCCACCGCACAGACTTCCTGGGGATATTAGGCCTCAGCACCCTTTGTGCTCATGAAGAGGGTACCCCTGAGTACCTTTCCGCCTCTGGATCGCCCTGTAACTCCGCCTGCAACACAAATAAAAAGATTTAGAAGATAGTTCCCCCCCACCCTGAAAGCGCTGGGTACGCGGTAGGGAGGGAAACGGCGATAGGGTGAGGGGACAAAGAGGCCTCCAGGTGGGCGGGGGAGGAATTTATCCCTCTTGCCCGCCCCCAACACGGCCGTAAGTGACGATGGAACCCAAAAGGGGTCGCGGAACACTGGGCTGCCCGTGTGCCATCTTGTGGCACTAAGGGGGCCGCCCTCTTATGAGGGTCCCCTGCGGGGACGTGTCGGTCGGGCCGCATTGTCAGGGCACATTGCTCGAACTCTTCTAAGATGATTCCACTTTCTTCCAAAAGACTGATATTTTGAGTTTCCCCTATTTATGAGGGTGTATTTTCACCCTCTGGTCTTCCGTCCCCTGGTCTGTCCCCTCTTCCACCCCTTCTCTCTTCTGTCCACTCATCTTGCATCTTTAGCCCGGTGAGTTCTTGCTTCACCCCCTCTCCTTCCACTTCCTACCATGGGTCTGTTCAGGATGCACTCCTGATAGACACAGAAGACAGATTCCACGACTCAGTCTTTTATCAGTTTCAGGGACCGAAGCTGGATCGCATTTTACCGGACCATCTTACTGTACCGAAATCACGTTGATTCAGAAACAACTGAAGGCTTCCCCCTGGCGGGGGTGCTGACGAGCTTGTCTACAGCGCTAAGAGGCCTTCTCACCGGTGAATGTTTGCGCTATATGTAAGTAGCCTTCTAGGATAGCTTAGAATGTTCTTGTTCAGGGCTTTTCATAGTTATCATGTGTGGAATCCCGGATGCTTGCGGAACCGTATCGACATCTTTATAATTCCTCACAGCGCCCTGAGGCCCGGCTTCTCTGTGGGATTATTCCAGTCAATAATTTATTTTTCCTAATTATGTAATAGTTGTCTTCCGTGTTGTCGCTGCTTCTCTCATTCTTCACCATCATATTAACCCTTACCCAGCTCACGCCGAGGCCCAATTGCCTCCGAGAGGTCCCTGGGATACCCCAGTGAGGGGCACTCAGCCTGTGAGCTCTCTGGATGAAAGGCTGAGCCTGTGTTCACCTGAGCCGGATGACGTCAGCTCTGTGAGAGCTGGAGACCCCCTGGGCTGCTCTCATGGGGGTCGCCATGCAGCTGCCTCTGAGGGGTTCCTGGGATACCCCAGTGAGGGGCACTCAGCCTGATGTAGAGAGCCATCCGGGCTCTCACATACAATGTATCCTTGCACGCACGCACGCACACGCAACCTTGGGGCGGGCTCGCCCCTCGGTATAAATAAACAAGCGGAAGACCGCTCGGGGTCTTTCCGGCTAAGTGCATGCAAGTGTTGGTGTGATTATTCAGTGCGTATACATACACGTGGTAGGCCCAGCCTCACCACTCTACATTGGCGACGAAGCCGGTGTACCTGTATCCACGTGTGTCTGCCTCGCGCGGCGGAGCCTGCCGCTGTGCTGCTCTGGCCCCCGTGCGCCTGAGACCCGCCCACGCGTCTCCCGTGAGGGTGCGCCTTCGGCTGGCGGGACTCGGGACCGGCGGAAGCCGACGTGCGGCTGGGTGAAGGTCCTGCGGGTGAGTGCTCGTCTGCCCCGCTTGCGCAGCCCCTGCCTGCCGCACTCCGCCTGCCACCGCGGAGGAGGCGCGCCTGCCGACTGCAGGCCCGGCGAGCGCCACGTGACGACCCGCCCTGGGCCCGCCCTCGCTCTTCGGAGCTGCCGCGCATGAGGCGCCCTTGCAGAGGCGCGCGCTAGGCACGACGCCAGGCCCCTCCTGCTGTGCTCCTGCCCTCGTGGGGCGAAGGGACGTTCTCACGGACTGCAAGTAAATTAATGAGAACATTTGAAGGAAACTAAACAATCAAAAGAAAAAAAAGGCAACAAGCATTGGCACATGCAACAAGGCATCTCAATTCACATTGGCTCCCACAAGGCCGTGCATCATAGTCCTTGCCGCCACGGCTGGTCCCTGGGTTCCTATCCATCGCCACTGCTGACTCTTCCCGCGTCACGCCCTAAGGCGCCTCGAAACGCTGCGTGGCCTGCGCCCCTGCCCTGCGCCTCACGCCGCCGCCATCCCGGAAAGCACCAGCAAGGCCAGAGTGACGCCTCGCCATGAACCACGGCGCTCCAGGAGCGGTCCAAGACGGGGCTGGCCAGCCCCCCCAGCCGGCTCTTCAGCAGCAGCCAGCTGCGCCCGCCGCTCAACCACAGGCTCAAGCACAGGCCGGAGCGGGCGCCCCTGCAGGTCCTCACGCACCCGCGCCCCATGCGCATCAGCACGCCGGCGTAGCACCCATACCGCCGTTCAGCGAATCAGCAGACCCGGCAACGGCGGCCGTCCGCTGGAGAGCATGGGTCGGACGCCTCAATCTGTACTTCAGGGGCACAAGAGAAACCGACGGTACGGTGAAGAGGTCGCTCCTCATTCTCTATGGGGGTCAGGAGATCTATGACTTATTTGAATCGCTCCCGAACACTGGAGCCGAGGACAACTATGACGCCGCAGTCGCGGCCCTCAACGCGCACTTTGACCCTCAGTTGAACAATGATTTTGAAAAATTCAAATTCAAGCGCGCATGGCAGCTGGACTCCGAGTCAGTCGACATGTACTACACTCGACTCCGACGGCTCGCGAGCACGTGTCCCTTCACCAACCCTCGCGACGAAATCAGGGACCAGATCATCGTCGGCTGCAAATCTAAGTTACTGAGAAAGCTGATCCTCCGACAGCCGGGGATCACCCTAGACGAGATCCTCATCCTGGCAAGGTCGCACGAGTTGTCGGATGCGCGGGCGGAAGAGATGGAGGTCGCACTGCGCACCCCGGTGATCGCCCCGTCTGGGGCAAGGGCCCCGGCCATCAAAGAAGAGCGGGTGGGGGCGATCCAGAGAAGATTCCCGCCAGCAAGGCCGCGAGGTGGCCCGCCAAGGGACAGCCAGTGCGGGTACTGTGGTGTGGACCATCCTTCCACGGCCACGTGTGGTGCCAAAGGCAAGACGTGCCTCAAGTGTGGGCGCATGAATCACTTCGCTGCTGTCTGCCGGGGAGGGAAGTTCCGGGCAGCAGGCCCGCGCGCCAGAACTGTGACCCAACGGGTCCGACAACTGTCTCTCGACCAGGAGAGACCCCCTCCCGACACGGAGGCTCAAGACCGCCGGCCCAGATATGAGGACGACGAAGACGATGAGGTGTATGTCATCTCCTACGTGAGCCGGGCATCCACGAAAAGACGACCGCCTCCAATGTGTTCCGTCTCAGTGGACGGGACGAGTGTCAACGCGCTGATAGACACAGGGGCGTCCGTGAACGTCATGGACTCGGACCAGTATGAGCGCATGTCCCCAAAGCCGACGCTGGCACCGTCCGCGGCACGCATCTACACCTATGGCGGGACGGAGCCCATGCCTCTTCGTGGAGTGATTCAAACTACAGTGGTCAACGGAGAATATTCGACTGTGACCAGATTCCACATCACCGAGGGCAAGAAAGGCACCCTCCTGAGCTGCCACACAGCAGAGGATCTGGGACTGGTGTTTTTCGCCAACCAAGTACACCAGGCTCACGCTGACTTCATGTTAAAGGACTTCCCAGAACTGTTCAAAGGCCTTGGCAAGCTCAAGGGTAAAAAGTTTAAGCTACACATTGATGCGACGGTGAAACCTGTCGCTCTCAGACACCGGCGAGTACCGTTTAACCTCAGGCCCCAAGTTGAGGAAGAGCTTCGCAAGCTTGAGGAGTTGGGAGTGATCGAGAAAGTGTCGGGCCCGACACCCTGGGTCTCGCCCCTGGTGGTTGCCCCCAAACCGAAGCAGCCGGGAGCCATACGGCTGTGCGTGGACATGAGGCTCCCCAACACCGCTGTCAAGCGCGAACGGCACATCACCCCCACTATGGACGATATTATAGCTGACCTCAACGGGGCGAAATGGTTTTCCAAACTAGACCTCAACTCCGGATATCACCAGCTGGAGCTAGAGCCGGCTAGCAGGTACATCACCACGTTTTCGACGCACGTGGGGCTGCGTCGCTACACTCGGCTCAGTTTTGGGGTCTCATCGGCCGCCGAGGTCTTCCAGAACGCCATTCGCGAGGTGCTCTCCGGACTAAAAGGGGTGATCAACCTGAGTGATGACATCCTAGTTTACTCAACGACCCTAGAGGAGCATCACGCCAACTTGAGGGCGACCCTGCAGAGACTCGCCGATAGCGGCCTCACCCTCCACCGCGCCAAATGTGCCTTCTATCAGGAGTCAGTGGACTTCTTTGGATATATCTTTACGAGGGAAGGCCTTAAAGTTGACCCTAAGAAGGCCGAAGCCATTAAAGCAGCCAGCACGCCTAGAAGTCAAACAGAAGTCCGCAGTTTTCTGGGCATGGCCACATACTGTGGCCGGTTCATCCCGAACCTAGCCGACTTAGCGGAGCCCCTCCGTGCCCTCACCCGTGCTGATCAGAAATGGGACTGGACTGCTGCTGCACACAAGGCGTTCCAGGCCGTCAAGGCCAGTCTGCTTGACAACACCATCATGGCCTACTTCCAGCCACGGAGACGGACCGAATTGATAGTCGATGCCAGCCCAGTGGGATTGGGAGCCGTGCTGCTGCAGGAGTACGGGCCGGAAGAGTGGAAGCCTGTCGCCTATGCCAGCAAGGCCCTGTCCGACACGGAGACCAGGTATGCCCAAATTGAAAGAGAGGCGCTGGCCATCAAATGGGCATGCCAGCATTTTCACCTCTATCTCTGTGGGCAGGACTTCACGGTGGTCACAGACCATAAACCCCTGTTGCCCCTCTTTGCGGGAACGTCCCGGCTTGCTCCCCCACGCATCGAGCGGTGGGCTGTCCAGCTGCAGGGTTACCGGTTCAAGGTGGTGTTCAGGCCAGGAGCACACAACCCTGCCGACTACTTGTCGCGTCATCCGGATGTCACCCCCCCACCGGCCCTCGCTGCTGAAGGAGATGAAGTGGAGGAGATAGTGCACATGGTCACCCAAGCGGCGTGCCCCGAGAACATGTCGCTCCAGGAAATTAGCGACGCCACTGCGACGGACGAGACCCTGGTGAAAGTTAGAGAGGCACTCGAAGGAAATCGTTGGGCCCATTTCCTTGATGGCGCTTCGTGCCTCCGGCCGGAGGTGCGTCATGCCAGGCAGCAGCTGTGGCAGATACGGAGTGAACTTAGCGTCGGAGATGAGGGGGTGGTGCTGCGCGGGCACCTCATCGTCATGCCCGAAAGCCTCCAGCAACGAGCCCTGAGCCTGGCTCACGTGGGACACCAAGGGATTGCAAAGACCAAGGCCCGCTTGAGGAGCAAGGTATGGTTTCCCGCGATGGACAGCCAGGTGGAAGCCATGATACAGGCCTGCCACGCATGCACGATCACGGGCGGAGACCCTGCCCCAGCGCCCGTGCTCACGGAAGAGGCGCCCCAGGCCCCGTGGGCTCAACTCAGCATTGACTTTGGCAGCTTTCCGGACGGGCGGCACATGCTGGTGCTGGTAGATTCTTTTTCCAAATTCCCAGTTGTGGAAGTCATCGCATCCACTGCGTTCCCGCAGGTAAAGAAAGTCCTAAACCGAGTGTTTGCTACGATGGGGCTCCCTGAAGAAATCAAGTCCGATAATGGGCCCCCCTTTCAAGGGAGAGAGTTTCAGGCTTACTTGGAGGCTCTCCGGATCAAACATCGGAAAATCACACCCCTGTGGCCTCAAGCCAACGGGGAAGTCGAGAGGCTGATGCGGACATTAAACAGAGCGCTGCGGATTGCGGTGGATAACGGTGAAGACCCGGAGGCCGCCCTGGACGACTTCCTTGGAGCCTATCGGCAGACACCTCACTCAACGACAAAGTGTGCTCCCTCTCATGTTCTGTTCAAGCGAGCTCCAAGGGATGGCATTCCTACTGCCAACACGTGGGTGCCGGGAGAAAGGGACGCTGAGGCCATACAGGCCCGGCGACAGGCCACCAACATCAAAGCGAGTGCACATCGGCATGCCAAAGAACCAGCCCTCCGGCAGGGGGACACTGTCGTTGTCAAGGATCGCCATCCTGGGTGGAAGTTTCGGACTCCCTTTGAGCCAGAAGTGTGGACAGTGGAGCGAGTGCACGGGACTATGATTACAGCTAGGAGGAATGGCCAAACCGTGACGAGGAATGCCTCATGTTTCAAGAAGATACTGGACAATGTCAATGTGCGTCAACGGACCGAGGGAATGGAACATGGAGACCAAGAAAGCATGGACTTTGATAACTGTTCTGGTCCAACACCTACTCTGCCGCGAATGGCCACCCCACCAAGGCCAGTGTCACCAGGCCCTGCGGTCGGGCGGAGTCAGCCAAGGGTCGAAGATGCGAGCGAGGGTCCGAGGACAACCCCGGCCGGGGTTGTCGAACTACCTCGGACCCAGGATCGTCGCTACAACCTGCGGCCCAATCCAAGACCGAGTCAACGGTTGTTGGACTTTGCTTGTTCGTCTCCATGAGCAAGAGACTATGAATGTGCCTGCAGAAAGAGACTAAAATAAAGGAGGGATGTAGAGAGCCATCCGGGCTCTCACATACAATGTATCCTTGCACGCACGCACGCACACGCAACCTTGGGGCGGGCTCGCCCCTCGGTATAAATAAACAAGCGGAAGACCGCTCGGGGTCTTTCCGGCTAAGTGCATGCAAGTGTTGGTGTGATTATTCAGTGCGTATACATACACGTGGTAGGCCCAGCCTCACCACTCTACACCTGTGAGCTCTCTGGATGAAAGGCTGAGCCTGTGTTCACCTGAGCCGGATGACGTCAGCTCTGTGAGACCCCCTGGGCTGCTCTCATGGGGGTCGCCATGCAGTTGCCTCTGAGAGGTCCCTGGGATACCCCAGTGAGGGGCACTCAGGCTGTGAGCTCTGGATACAAGGCGGGGCCTGTGTTCACCTGAGTCGGACGACGTCATCTCTGTGAGAGCTGGAGACCCCCTGGGCTGCCCTCATGCTCTCACAGGGGTGGTTCGCAGACGTCTGTGGTATCCACCATCCCTTCGCGTCATGCCGTCATCATATGTGGTCAGGTCACAAGCAGATAGCGCCTTGCGTCGCTTCCCAGGACACCTGTGCCCGCGAGGGTAAGAGGATGAATGGATGACTGAAAGAGCTGCTGTGACCTTCCTAGCATGGACCACACACGTGTCCTCGAACCCATGGCCTTTGAGGTGTACGATGCTTGCAAGGCCTTCTGTGCCTTTATTAGTGCATTGAATGTGTGTATGGGTTTTATAATGTAGAGCGCTCACATGACCTTGCAAGCACTAGAATGTTCACATGTTCTCTAGTGGTTGAAACACTGACCCCATTAAGGTACCAAGCAGTCACATGGACTCTGTGTCATAGAAAAGGTGCAGTCTTTTGTACCTACAACATGTACATGACCTTTGCGGGATATGACACTCATAGGGCCTATAGAACAGAATGCCTATGTGTCCTTTATGGCACTGAACACTCACGTTGTTTTTACCATATCAAATGCTGACATATCCTTTTGGGAGGACCTGGCTTGGCAGTTCGGGCTGGACTGTTCCCATTGGGCGCAGGGTCAAGACTGATTTGAATATGGCTGGAATGGCATGGGGAGCAAAAAAAGATGTATTTAGGCCCAGACCTCTGTACTGGGGTGAATGTACGGCATTGTTTTGCATTCTGTCCATATATTGTTGTTTTTGCATTTGTCACCCCGAGTGGGACGGGTATGCTCAGACGTGGGTCCCGTGCTCTCTATGCCACTGGAGTCAAGCTAGCCTGTTTGATGAGGGGTGAAACCCCCAAACTGTCCCAGGATGCTTGTTTCCAGTCCAGGGAGGACCTGACTTGGCAGTTCGGGCTGGACTGTTCCCATGGGGCACAGGGTCAAGAGTAAGACTGATTTGCATAAGGCTGGGTCTGAAATGTAACGGTATACGGAGAAAAAAAATATATTGATATAGGCCCAGATCTCTGTACTGGGGTGAATGTATGGCATTGTGCAGCATTCTGTCCATCAATTGTTCTTTTTGGACATTTTATTTATGGCACAGACCACTTACATGGTTTTTACAGTATCTAATGCTAATATGTCTTTTATGGCAGAAAACACTCGCATGGTCTTTATAGTATCAAATTGTGATGTCCTTTGTGGCACAGAATGCTCACGGTGTCTTTACAATATCACATGCTGACATGTCCTTTATAGTATAGATCACTTATATGGTGTTTATAGCACAGATGGCTACAAAGGCCTTTATAGCATGGAACACTTGCATGCCCTGCATAGCATATACCATGAACACGCCCTTTATGCTACAGATTGCTCTGATGGCCTTTATGGTGGTATAAATTGCTGATGAGCCTTTATAGGAGAGAGCGCTCTCACAATAACAAGCCGTCGCCTGGCTTTTTCAGGCTGAATTTCATGGCTTGTCTAAAGCTCCCAGACTTATTAAAACAATATTTTGTAAAGTCTGTCCTGGATAATTCCCCCAATTCATCTTTAACCGGTATTAATGATACTTTGGCCCTGGTTTTCTTATTTTCAGCACTATCCTAGACACGAGTTTCTTCTGTATTTTAGGGTTTCCTGCAGACTGTATTCTCCTGTGGGCAAGAGGGCCAGGACATTGAGGTGGAAGCAGCGAACCTTGGACTCCCCGCAAGATTCTTCGCGGACAGGTGCGACACACCTGAGCCGAGAGGGTGGGCTGCCTCACTCGCAGTCCTGCTTTTATTTCTGCATTACTGTCACTGTCCCTGCAGCACTTAGGAGGAGTTTGAAACTGTCCTGTTCCCCCAGCCTCAGTTATGTGCCTTCATGTAACTCAAAGGAACATGCACACTGTCCTTGTGGGAACACTTTGTGCTGGCGACTCCCTGGGACCCCTTGAGCATCAAGCTGAAACACGTCAGCACAGAACACACGTGTATATCTTTCAGAAACAAATTCCTTTTTCACCCGTCAACAGCAAGGTTTGATGTGAGATTACATGTCATTTGAGATGTCACCAGTGATGTCATCAGTGATGTCACTGACCATGTCATGAGTGATACAATATGTGACATCATCAGCAGTGCGGGCGCGCAAGTTATAGTTAGCTCAACTAACTATAACAGGCAAATTTCTCTGGGTTTTTATGAGTCAAATGTTCAACTAACTATAACGTCCCTGAAACCTATGTTTTTTTAGTGAATTTCAAAGGTTTTTTTAAATGTCAATTTCATATTTTAATATTTATAAAACCTATATTTTTTCAATTCTTATTTTTATTTTTTGGAACTCTATTATACTTCTTTTTTTTAACTTTAAAAATTATGTAGTGTTTTATATCTTCCCCCAAAAATATCTATATATCATTTTTTTTATTTTTTAGAAAACTGCACTCCCATACCGGTAGTGTACTAAGCTCCATCAGCACTCAAATCCTATCCACCATATTGATAAACTCGAAAATGAAGAGCATTTCGTATTCTCCGGGTTCGTGGCACCGTATCCCGCATAACCTCATATACGCATGAGCTCGCCCCAGCTTCTACTTTGGTATCCGACGGGTACCCAGTACCAACCAACGAGTTACGTCATGTACGTATTAGGTCGCACCCGCGGCGCATTGCGTATGCGATGAGTGCACGCCTCCAGGCCCTATATTACGTCGCGACGGGTATGCCATTCCCTCATTGTTTTTTTATGTATCAAAACTGTATCTAAATAACTTTAAACTGTGTAAGAGAGCAAGAGATAATCTAAAATATTTTAAACATTAATATATTTTTAACTGTAATAAACTTATATTATGATAAATATATTTTCTCAAAATCGCGTCAAGTGCGGCCTTCTTGCGCGCTCGATGCACGATTGCCATGTGACCTTAAAAATAAGCATTTGATTGGTTCATAACATTTCCCATGGTAACAGTTGGAGGACCCCACCCATTTTAGTCATTCTCTCTACAGTGTTTGATGAGAGACACCTCTTCTGCTTAGAGAGCTTTTTAGAAAAGTTTTGTGCTGTGTACACATATCTTATACTGCACACAACATGTAACGATCATATTGATCAATATTCATGCTCTGTACATTAGCCTTCCACATGTGACGGCAATGCATCTCAAACTTTTCATCAAAAAACAAATGTGTGTTACACGATCCCCCTGGTGTGTGTGTGTGTGCACATTATTGTGCTGCCTTTCGGCCTGGGTATTGGTGGCAGTAAGGAATATCGTCAGCCACAGGCAAAGTGCACATCCTAGATCACATGTGACAAACAGTAAACAGTAATGTGTAGATTTGTGTTGCTGTACGCTCTGTTGTCAGCTTTAACAGTGTATTAGTGAGTCATATGTGAGACTTTCAAATTCACATTTGACATGCATTGCTTGACTGTAATGAAAGTTATCAATATGAATGACGTAGCCTCACTGCTGATCCTCCCTCGATCCGAACACATTCACGTGTGCGCTTCGCGATAGCAACACTTTCAATAATACCGCACACCATTGACATGCGTGTCTGCGCATATCCACAACCTTGACAACAACATGTGATGTTTGCCATTCAATGTTTTCGAACAGCATCTCATTAGAGATAGTTGCCGCCCTCCCGGTGCATGCTACATTTATGTAAATTGCGCATTCTGTGACGTCAAAACTGCAAAAGAAACACACATAAGTACACTTCATGGTCAGGCAGGAACTGAACAACGCCCAGATCCCGGGAACAATTATTCACACCCCTACGCTGGCCTGGCGTACGCAAGCCCAGCCCACTTTGCGTACCTATAAATAGGATAATGACGATGCCACATGTCCCAGTTCTTCCACACTGCCTCAGGTGATATGGCCGCATCCACCTCGCATTTGACAATGCACAATAAAAAAAGGGATCCATGAGGTGTACACCATCCTGCAATCAACTCTGCAACTGAATTGTGAACCCTACTGCCCGTCGTGTTTGGAAACACAACAATGACAGCAGGTGAACAGTGAGGCCTGGGTGCACAGGGGCTGCAATTAAAGGAGGTGCTGCTGGACGGGTGGGGTGCATCAGCCTGGGTGTGCAGGTGCGAACCAGCGATGTTGCCATGCGTAATGATGTGATCTCTGACCTCATTCAGTCACATCTCAGTCTCATTTTAAAGACTTGCTGCACCGTACTGTAGGCCTGAGCCAGCGGGCTGCGCTGCCCTACAGACACGTGGCGTTGGATTTTAGGGCACTGTAGTGGGTGGAATACTAAGTGTACATGCACACAGGCTTCCGTCACTGCATTACACGTGCACATTAAGCTTCTAGCATGCGCTCTGTTCCTTTGTATGTGAACGTTGCATAACATATTATTATTTAACCTTGTGTATTCTTGTGCACTCCAACTCCTCTTTGAACCACGATAACCATTAACAGTTGGTAGATCGTACTTCAAGAACGAAGGATGCTCTCAACTGGTGTTTTCTATTAAGCTTGAAATAAACCTTCATTTACCTCCAGACGTTTCCACCATTAAATTATTACTCCCTTTTTCAGACACTGAATTGGTTGCGCCAAAATGGGCGGAGTGGGTGCTCACCCCGTGTTGATGCCCTGGGCATTCTAACGCCTTCCATTGTGGTTTCAAGACACCATCCCCGACCGGAGACCTGCTGTGCCACCCTGAGAGATGCATCCCGGACTTGGAGCTTGCACCGGCATGTCTTTGGACACACCGATGGTGTCAGGTGAGCAGTGAAGCCTCGGTGCGCAGGACCTACAATTGAGCACAGTGCGGGGGAAGGGGCTGGGTGCAGCAGCCTGGGTGCACAGGTACAGGCAAGCGATGTTCCCGTAGCTAATAATGTAATGTCTGGCAGTGCTGCGGGAGGGGTTAGGTGCATCAGCCTGGGTGTGCAGGTGCAAACAAGCGATGTTGCCGTCCGTAATGATGTGATTTCTGACCTCGTTCAGTCACGTCTGTCTCATTTTAAGGACCTCCTAGACCATACTGTAGGCCTTAGCCAGTGGGCACGCTGTCCTACAGACAGGTGTTGAGTGCGGTGCTGCGGGAATGGTGGTGTGCATCAGCCTGGGTGCGCAGGTGCGAACAAGCAATGTTGCCATGCGTAATGAGGTGATCTCTGACCTCATTCAGTCACATCTCTGTCTCATTTTAAGGACCTGCTGGACCGTACTGTAGGCCTGAGCCAGCGGGCAGCGCTGCCCTACGGACAGGTGGCGTTTGCTTTTAGATCACTGTAGTGAGCTCATTATTAAGTGTACATGCACACAGGCTTCCGTCACTGCATTACACGTGCACATTAAGCTTCTAGCATGCGCTCTGTTCCTTTGTATGTGAACGTTGCATAACATATTATTATTTACCCTTGTATATTCTTGTGCACTCCAACTCTGTGAACCACGATTACCATTAACAGTTGGTAGATCGTACTTCAAGAACGAAGGATGCACTCAACTGGTGTTTTCAATTAAGCTTGAAATAAACCTTCATTTACCTCCAGACGTTTCCACCATTAAACTATTTCTCCCTTTTCAGACACTGAATTGGTTGCGCCAAAATGTGTGGAGCGGGTGCTCACCCCGTGTTGATGCCCTGGGCATTCTGACGGCTTCCATCGTGGTATCAAGACACCGTCCCCGACCAGAGACCTGCTCTCCCAACCTACAGAGATACCCCGGACTCGGAGCTGGCGCGTCGTTGGACACACCGGTGGTGGCAGGTGAGCAGTGAAGCCTCGGTGCGCAGGAGCTACAATTGAGCACAGTGCGAGGGAAGGGGCTGGGTGCACAGGTGCAGGCAAGCGATGTTCCCGTAGCTAATAATGTAATCTCTGGCCTCATACATATCTGTTTCATTTTAAGGATTTGCTGGACCGCACTCTTTCTCGCGGACCCGAGCGTCCTAGACAAACGGGTGACATGAGGTAAACAGTGAGGGCTGGGTGCGGTAGGCCGACGCTATGTCTCCTCCTCCCTCTGTTCTTTTGACTCTCCCTTCCCTTCTCCCTTCCACCCACTCCCTCTCTGTCCCATTCGTACTATCTTCCTTTCATTCTGACTACCTTTCTTTTTCTCTTGGACATGGCACACATACTTATGTTTCATTTTTGTCTTGCAGGTTTTGTACGTTGCTTCTGGAGGAGTCCCACCCACGTATTTCATGTTATACTGTTGTTTGCTCTAATAAACTTGCGTTTCCCTTTATTTGTGTTGTTTCAATAAAGCTTATTATTTTTACCAATCAATAAGTGAGAGTATATGTCTTCTTTTTCTGACAACACTTGTCTATAGTGTAATGTGAAAATTGTCTGTTTATAGGAGGTTATAAGGGGAAACATTTGTAATTTTGCGGTGCACCTACAAAACCAACAGACTGTTACATAAATGAAGCCTGCGAAATTCTACAACTGCAAGGGTTCTATGCGTGTATCACTTTACAACACCACGAGTACTGCCCGTGTGATTACAGAACCAATAAGGCACTGCAAAATCCTTTTTAGTACCAACAAAGGCACACAAATGTCGATTTTTGCAACTGTGTCTCAATGGAGTGCATAGCACTGCCCTGAGTTGCTTTGCATGAGAGAGGCGTTCCATGGGTGGTGCACAGGCGTTTCCTTTCAGCCACCCATGGATTTTGATGCAAACCATGTTTATAAAGAGATGAAGACGTGGGTTTGCGACAAAATGGTGCACCTGCCTGAGACTGCCATATGAAGGCGAAATATTCTGCAGCACACATACTAAGAGGAAAGGCCTCCAAATATAACGTTTGTGTAGGAAGGTACCATTTCCTGTCCAAAAGCTATACTACCCATAACACAGACACCATTGCACTGTGGCACAAGAGACCCTGCATTGTTCCTAGGCGCCCAAAGTGCACCAGCGCATGAGGGAGCAGAGCTGCACCATTTCTTGAAAGATATGGTACTGTTCTTCTTTCTCCAGGTGATGCAACGCAGCACAACAACTGTTCTTGCTATGCTGCGTTGCAACAAATACGTCCCTTAGTGACCAGTGTACTAAAGAAGTAGCAAATTTGCCCCCATACTCGGCACTCCTTTAAATGATGCACATTTACTATTTTCCAATTGGCAAACATTGGTAGTACCAGGCTCGGAAAGCTGTACGAGTCTCAGATTTCCAGACATCCTACTCACAATCAAAGACCCAAAAGGCGATGGGATGACTGCTTGCAAATATCGAACCACTGGCAATCCCTCAGAGCAGCACTCCAGACGGGAAACATCCTTTACAATGCAACTTTTACAACGCACTACCATTACGACGCAACTTTTACAACGCAAGTCTTTACAACGAATTGCGCTGGGGGGCGCTCTAGGATAGGGAATAGTTTAATTACTATCCAACACCTTCCCTACTATCCACAGGGACTGGAGTTGGAATAGTAAATTAAACTATTCACTATCCAGCGCCCCCCAACGCAAGTCTTTGTAACGACTTGCGTTGTAAAACCTGCGTCGTAATGACATGCATTGTAAAAGCATGCGTTGTAGTGACATACATCACTCCAGACCATTGTTCTCCACCCACTGAGTCACTCCCAACAGAGGGCCAGATTTGGTATTTAGCAGATGGAGTCGAGGCAGGCAAGGTGGTGGAGCACTTTGCTGCCTTGACTCTGCCCGCCAAATTTAGAGAGGTCGACCCGCCTGACGGACATCTCCATACATTGCCAGGAGCCAGTCAACAAAGTTTGTGTCGAAGTTTGGTAAAGTTTAACGGACAGCTCCGTCAAACATGACGGGTGGCTGTCAAACTTTTACATATTGTTTTATGTTTCAAAAATGAACTCTCAGAGTGGGAGTTTGTTTTTAAAAACTGAGTAAAAGGGGGCGTGGCCAAGATGGCGTCGGAGTAGGACGCTTTTCCGTGCCTCTCCAGCGCCGATCCGACACAGCTACTTATAGCCTGGTGTCGCCGGCACAGATCGGCACCCGGACTGTGGGCAGAGGTCCGTGAGGAGTGGCGGAGGGGTCCGGTGCAGCCGGCGGAGCGCAGCGCCGCACGTGAAGGCGGCAGAAGCGAGGAAGGGGTGAGGCCTTGGGATCACCGGCCTCGAGTGATCGGGAGGCCGGCCGGAAGTTCGGGCTACAGCGCCGGAGGAGGGAGCCCGCCCACCGCCCACCCGAGGGTCCCCCCAGACGCCGGCGGCTCGAGGCGCACCACACAATCGGCGGAGGGGGCGCTATCTGCCAGAGGCCGCCGGTGGTGCTTCCCGGACATGAGGTGAGGGGGGGCCTGTCTCTGTAGGAGCGTGGAGGCCCACGTGTACTGGCCCGGAGAGACGATGGAGTCTCAGGGCGTATTCCGGACACCACATGCTTCTGTACCACGCGGCGGGGCCCGACCGCGCTGACCTGGTGGGGGATAGTGGACCCAGTGACCAGGGAGAGTGCCGTGGAGAGAGGCAGGGGGAGCGCGTCTGAAGGTCAGGAGGCGGTCTGGAAGTGGAGAGTGGCGGAACGCCATTTTGCCTGGCTCCCCCGGTCGCATGGGTGCTTAGCGCTGACGCCTGGATAGCTGGAGATTGTGCTTCCCCGCTGCTCAGTTCTCATAGGGGCTTGCCATCGGCGACGGGGGACTCCTTGTTCCCTGGTGTCTGTGCGTTCCCGCCGATTGGAATCTCGGCGTCCAGGGATTTTCCAGGAGCCTCCGGCCTGAGGTAGCGTGGAGGACATCGAGTAGGGCTGCCCTACGGAGTCGGTCAACGCATCTTGAGCCCGGGACCCTGTACCGATTGGCCTTGGAAGTGACTGGGGGGCCGTCCGCCCCGACGAGGGCTACCAGGAATTATGGCTAACCAGGTTCGCAAGGGGCGCGTAGTGAAGGACGGAGCGGCCAAATCTTCCCAGCAGCCGGCGTCCCCCGGTCCCAGTGGGTCGCCAAGAGTGTCCGATGATGAGGCCCCGGCTACCAAGGCATTTATGACCGAACTTTTTGCTTCCATCAAGGAGGATATCTCCGAATTGCGGGCGCAGCTGGCGTCTGACCTCCGGGAGGTGAGGAGAGATGTGGATGGGATTGGCGAGAGAGTGGCGACTCTAGAGGATCATGATTTGACCACGGCCAATGATATGTACTTGCTTCAGCAGGATGTCATCCGTCTCACGGAGCAGAATTTGGACTTGCAGGCGCACACGGAGGACCTAGAGAATCGTTCCCGCCGGAACAACATACGTATTAAAGCGGTGCCCTGGGACGGTGAGGCGGGAGACCTGCGAGGCTATGTACAGGAACTGTTTCTGAAGATCTTGGACGACGAGGATGTAAAGGATATCCAGATGGATAGAGTCCACCGCGTTGGTTTACCCAGGAGAGGGGGGGGACCGCCGCCGGACATCCTTGTCTGTGTCCATGACTTTCAGGTGAAGGAGCGAATCCTTCGTAAAGCCAGGGCCATTATTTCGCTGCAGTTCAGGGACCATCATCCTCAGCTTTTTCAGGACTTGGCGGCTTCTACGCTCCAAAAAAGGAGGGATTTTCGGCCGGTGACTTCCTTTCTGCGGGAGCGCAGCATCGCATATTCTTGGGGTCATCCCTTCAGGATCATCTTCAGATGGCAGAATCGGTTGGTGCAGACGCGCTCCCTCCAGGAGGCAAAGGATCTCTTAGGCTTGGATGATGTTGCTCCATCCCAGGGGTCGAATGCATCCCCGTCTCGGCGGCGACGTCGATCCTCCTCTTGGCACAGAGTGGGGTCCTCACCAGTTCGGGGGCGCCCGGACCGCAATTCCAGCCTGCAGGAAAGGGGGAACGCAGTGGCTTCAGTAGTTTCAGCGACGCTGCCGGTGTCGCAGGCCAGTTCTGGAGCGGCGTGATGGAGAATCGAGTGGTGACGGATCGGCGCTGGAGGGGGCATGGACCCCCTGGTCTGGGTGAATGGATGTACTTTTGGAGAAGACTCCCCAGACCATGACCCTGGGAGGAACCAAAATGGTCTCCCTGCCCTGTCCCCAGAGTGGTCGGATCTCCGCGAACTTTGGACAGCTGAGACTGATGAGTATCATGTTCACTGTTTATGTTCCGTTTACAGTATTGATGTTCCTTTTTCTTTCAGGGGGGGGTGGACTGTTGGGGGGTGGGGGTGGGTACTGCTGGTGGCGACTGGAGCGCGTTGTGGCACTTCTGGTGGGTCTGGAGGGGAGTGATGGTGGCGTGTACGGAACTGGCTGCAGTGGTGGAAGGATTACGGGAGGCAGATGGTCGGGCCGATGAGGCTTGGGAGGGGGCTTTGGGCCGTTGGTCACTGTTTCCTCTGCATGACGGGTGGATGACTGTGCGGGTGGGGGCCCCGGTGCTGTCTATGGAGTGTTCTGGTTTCTGGGATCGCCATGCCTGTTAGCATAGGGACATGGAACGTTAAGGGCCTGAACTCGCCACAAAAGAGGCAGAAGGTGTGGAAGTACATAGCTGACCACCAGTTGGATGTGGTAGGGCTCCAGGAGACACACCTGGCGCGTAAGGACGAGATGCGCCTTCGCCATAAAGCATTTCCCATTATCTATAGGTCCTCGGCGTCCTCAAAGCACAGGGGGGTGGCTCTCTTATTTCGCTCTACACTGCATTTCCAACCTCATGATGTGTGTGGTGATAAGGATGGACGCTGGCTGATGGTGAAGGGGCTGGTCCGTGGGAGGCTTTGTACTTTTGTGGTGGTATATGTCCCCAATGCTGGTCAAAATCAATTTTTACAAGGTGTGTTGCAACGGGTGGGTGATTTTGCGGAAGGGAACCTGTTCCTCTTGGGGGACTTTAACCTGGTGTGGGATGCGAGTGTGGATAGCTCTGGCTCCCATAGGGCTCATACAGGGGTGTTTTCTCCCTCCTCGCAGCGGTTGGTGGGTGACCTAGGACTGGTGGACAGCTGGCGTTTTTTTCATTCTACCTCCCGAGATTACACTTTTTTCTCGCATGTCCATCATTCTTATTCCCGATTGGACCACATTTTTATTAGCCAGGCACTTAGGGGTGAGGTCCTTGACTCCGTCATTCTTCCACTCTCGGTCTCTGACCACAGTCTGTTGGTGCTTACCGTCCGATGGTCGTCTTCTGGTGATGTGCAGCGGAAGTGGTACTTCCCGGCTTCGGTGGTGCGGGATGATGTCTCTAGTAAGGCGCTCCGTAAGGCCATCAGGGAATTTTTCGAGTTGAACCCAGTGTCGGACACCTCGGTCTCCAACACTTGGGATGCGTTGAAGGCGTCCGTCAGGGGCACCTGCTTGGGCCTCAATGCGACTCTTAATAAAGCACGGCGCAAGGACAGGGAGGCTCTGGAGACCGAACTGGCGAAACTTGAGCAGGCTCACAAGCTAAACCCCTCTAGAGTCACTCTCCGGCCGTTGACCGCTATTCGTGGGAAATTGAGAGCCCACTACAACAACAGAGCTGAGCTGACGCTATTGAGGATGGGCAGGCAGTCTTATTCCTGCGGTAATAAGGTGGGAAGGCATCTGGCTCGGCAACTGCGGGATAGGCGGGAGCGTGAGTATATCGGGGGGATTCGGGACGCTGCGGGAGGGTTGCATCACCGGGATGAGGACAAGGCTGCGGTTTTTGGCCGCTTTTATGCGGATCTTTACGCTGGAGTTGAGTTGGATGCGAGAGCCCAGGAGCAGTATCTGCAGCGCTTGGCCCTTCCACAGGTGTCCAGAGAGTGGAATGACGTCTTGGCGGCTCCAATTACCAGGGAGGAGGTCCTTGGGGCTATTAAGAATTTGAAACTGCACAAGGCCCCTGGGCCAGACGGATATACTGCCGTCTTCTACAAGACGTTCGCCTCTGAACTTTGTGATTTCTTGGTGACCCTTTTTAACAGCATGGCTGAATCCGGCTCTTCGGAGGGTTCCCTGGCCGAGGCGGTTATAACGGTTCTGCCGAAACCAGGGAAAGACCACACTCAGTGTGCCTCGTTTCGCCCCATAGCGCTCCTTAACTTGGATGCGAAATTATACTCGGCGATCTTGGCGCATAGACTGCAGGATCTGCTACCTGCGATCATACACCCAGACCAGTCCGGGTTTATCAAGGGGCGTCAGACACACGACAATACGCGTAGAGTAGTGCATCTCATTGAAAAGGTGGACAGGTTTCGCATTCCGGCGGTCCTGGTGGGGTTGGATGCCGAAAAGGCGTTCGACCGGGTGGACTGGCGCTTCCTGTTTCATACGATGATGGCTTTTGGCTTTTCGGAAAAGTTCATTACCATGGTGAAAGCCAACTTCTGCAGCCCTAGATCTCGAGTGGGAGTTAATGGTCACCTGTCAGCTTTTTTCCCGCATACCAGAGGCACTAGGCAGGGATGTCCCCTGTCCCCGCTTCTGTTTGCGTTGAGCATAGAGCCCTTGGCGGTGGCGGTGAGGGAACATGCGGGCATTCAGGGCATTCCGTTCACGGGAGAGCAACACAAAATCACGCTCTTCGCGGACGACGTCCTTCTATCCGTGGCGGACCCAGAACGTTCGCTGCCTTGTGTTAGGGAGGCCCTGCTGAACTATGAGGCGGTGGCCGGCTTCAAGGTTAACTACAGCAAGTCGTACGTCCTGAATCTTACTCTATCGCCGGTTGACGTGGAACGAGTGCGCACTCTGACACCCTTAGCCTGGGCTGCTGCTTCGATCGTCTACTTGGGGGTCCACTTGACTCCTACTGTGGGCAAATTATTCGCGGCCAATTTCCCCTCTTTATTGGCAAAGACTCGAGCCGAGTTGGACAGGTGGAAGCCTAAATTTTTGTCTTGGTTGGGCAGGATCCATGCTGTGAAGATGGTTCTTCTTCCTAAATATTTGTATTTATTTCAGGCTTTACCCATCTCTTTGGATTGCGACTATCTTCGGCGCCTTAGGACGCAGATATTGCGATTTGTGTGGCAGGGTGGCCGATCGCGCTTGTCCTTTGCACTACTACGTAGACCGAGGTCTGAGGGTGGTGTGGGTCTTCCTGATGTCCAGCTTTATTATAAAGCGGCGCAGTTGAGGATATTGGTGGAGTGGTCGCAGCAACAGTCGGAGAAGCATTGGCTGCACATGGACCGGAGTGTGGCGGGGAGGTCAGTGTGGGATTTGGCTTGGAAACCCAAGAAGGACCGCCCTTTGAACACGTATTTAAGTACTCCTACGAGTACTGTCCTGAAGGTATGGGACACACTCGCTGGGGACGAACGCTGGACTTCGTTCCCCTCACCCTTCACACCCTTGCATTACAATCCGGCCTTCCCGCCGGCGCAGCGGGAAGGGAACTTCGATGCCTGGAGGGAGGGAGGATGTAGGGCTTTGACCCACCTGTTCCATGGTCCGGTTCCCCTCACTTTTGCTAATTGCGTGAGGGACTATGGGGTTCCCCAGAATGACCAATACCGTCATGCACAACTGCTCCATTGGGCCACGTCTCCGGGGGTACTGGAGGCGGCCACGAGACCGCATTCTCCATTCGAGGCTTTCCTGCTGCGGACGTCGACAATGAAGGGGGTCATCTCCTTTCTGTACCAGCTTTTGCTTAAATCGGCGATCTCGCCTAGGCCTCGATATATGGGCCAATGGGAAGAGATGCTAGGGCGGGATATCTCAGACACTGAATGGTCGGCTTTGTGGAGGGATGTCGCGAAGTTTAATCACTCGCTTCACCTCAGGGAAGCCCACCTCAAGACTCTTATGCAGTGGTATTTATGCCCGAACAGGCTACATCGCTTCTACCCGGCCACTTCCGATAAATGTTGGAGGGGCTGTGGGTTTCTTGGGGACTTTCGCCACATCTGGTGGGACTGCCCAGTGATTCGGCCTTATTGGGAAGAAATCCTTTCGCATATTAGGGATATTCTGCAGTATCCTATAGAGGATTCGATGGCCTCCGTCCTGTTAGGCCTCCGAGAACCCGGTCTGGAGCTCCAAACCAGGGCGGACAAGAAGATTTTGTGGCCTGGGTGCTGCCAAGATTACGTTGGCAGCTGCCTGGAAACAAAAAGAGGCACCGGCCATTTCACTGTGGCACGCCCGGCTGTGGAAACTCCTGAGTTTGGAAAGAATGGCGGACATATTCCTTGGTAATTTTAAGAACTTCCAATTCCAATGGGGCCCATTGGTGAATTTCCTGTCTAAGGGCCTGCCGTCAGCTGTCTGCCCAGCATCCTTGAGGTCACTCCATTTGTTTCAGGTCTAACTTGGTTGTTCGGAAGTGTTTGGATTGATTGAGTCGCCACCATGGGGGGAGGGGAGGGAGGGGGGGAGTTCTGTTTATCGGGTTATGGTTCACCAAGGTACCTAGCGAGGATCTATGGCCGGTTGTTTGGTTCAGCCGTAATATGGACATGGCAGCCATGGGCACTAGCCAATGCCGGACATTTGCCTATGTTATTATGGATTCGGCATTTTTGCATTTCTGCTACCGGACTGGTTCTCCTCGAGGGGAATTTTATTGCACCTTGGTGAATTTCTTGTGTGTGCTGTTTTTTTTCTCTGAAACTGAAAATAAAAATTTTACAAAAAAAAAAAAAAAACTGAGTAAAAGCACCTTATGAATCCCCACACCAGTTTTATCCTATGTTTCTTTTTTTCTTTTCCAAGCCATATCTGGTGGTGACGGAGAGTAAAATGAAATTAAAAAGCCACCTGACTATCAACTCTAAATAGGGCAGACAGTTAGATGGCGGCTTACTTCCGATGTGGTACAAAAGGGGGTGGTGATGGACGGAGCATCTGAACCAATCAAACACTCACACCCAGTCAACTGATCTGGGTTTGATCCATCACCGTTCTTTAGCCCACTCTGCCACCCCAGTTCAGACATGGCTATATGCAAATCAGTCTGACCCTGTGCCTCATGGGAACAGTCCAGCCCGAACTGCCAAGCCATGCCTTCCCTGGACCGGAAACAAGCATCCTGGGACCGGTTTCAGATTCATAATCCTCATCAGCCAGGCTATCTTGAATCCAGTGGCCAAGTGAGCAAGGGACTTACGTCTGAGCATACCCTGCCAACTTATGGCGAACAAAGTGGTACAAAAGGGGGTGGTGATGGACAGAGCATCTGAACCAATCAAACACTCACACCCAGTCAACAGATCTGGGTTTAATCCATCACCGTTCTTTAGTTCACTCTGCCATACCAGTTCAGACATGGCCATATGCAAATCAGTCTGACCCTGTGCCTCATGGGAACAGTCCAGCCCGAACTGCCAAGCCATGTCTTCCCTGGACCGGAAACAAGCTTCCGAGGACCGGTTTCTGGCATTACTTCCGATGGCACCTACTCTGTCGGGCCATCGAAGTAAGTTTTACATTGACAGAGTAAATATTACTCCCTTGGTGTCATACTCAAAATAGGGCAGGATGGCCTTGAGTTTGGCAGACAAGGTTCCAGGACCTGGCCATCACACTCTTAATCAGCCACAGCGACCCACACAGCACTGACCCTGCTCCTCAGGGGAACCGTCCACCCGGAACCACGGTCACCCCACATATTCACCCTGTGGGCCTCACCCCCCGAATCTCACTGACCAAGCTAAGCCCCTAAATATATGCTCACCACAGGCGAGCCATCCAAGTAGGAGAACTAGGTCATTGCCTAAGGCACCAATCTAAGGGTGACACCCTATTCGAGGAAAAAAATTCAATAAAAAATGATAATTATAAAAATCATGATTGGCTTAGGACCCCAGAAGGTGTCAGCCAGTGTCAGGTGCCCCTGATGCTGACAATGACGTTCTGCCTTTCTTTCTCTTACCTTCTTTCTGGGGTGCGCCATCTTTGTTTTGCTTCCATTTTTGCTTTCCTAATCTTTCTCCTCTTCTGCTAGCTTTTCCTGCCACTCTTTCTTTTCCTTCTACTCTCTACCATTCTCTGTCTCGACCACGTGACTGTCTCTCTTTTCTCTGACAGTCTCCCTACCCCGCCTCCTGGGTGTGTCTGTTTCTCTCTTCCCTCCGACTACCTTTCCCCTCCTGATGTCTGCGATCCTGCTCGTCTCTCTCCCTCCCTCCTGAGTCTCCCCTGTCCTTCCGTGCCTCACTCTTCTTCTTCCCTCCCATGCTTGCTTCACTTCTCTTTCCAACCAGCCTCTCGTCTCTCTCCCTCTCTCCTGAGTCACCTCTGTCCCTCCGTGCCTCGCTCGAGGGGCGGCCTTAGGCATGTGCGAGCTGTGCACCTGCACAGGGCGGCCAAACCCCAGGGGCCACCACGCCATTATATATCCTTAATATAATAATCCTCTGAGGATGGATACATATTTGCGTGGTGGCCACTGGCAGGGATTTGGAGGTCTCCGGCTCTGTTCCACTTCCAAACACCCTGACCACCCCCCCTCTTCACTGGTCTCCGTGCTCCACCCTGCCCGGACCTCCTTTTCCGGGGCCCCCTACCTACGCTCCCTGCCCAGGGCTGCCATGAGCCTAGTGCCGCCCCTGCTCGCTCCTCTACCCTTCCATGCGTTTCTTCTCTTTCCAACCGCCTCTTGCATCTCTCCGTCTCTACTGAGTCTTCTCTGTCTTTCCGTACCTCGCTCCTCTTCCCTTCCATGCTTCACTTCTCCTTCCAACCAGACTCTCATCTCTCTCTTGAGTCTTCTCTGTCTTTCATGCCTCGCTCCTCTTCCCTTCCATGCTTCACTTCTCTTTCCAACCAGCCTCTTGTCTTTCTCCCTCTCTCCTATGTCTCCTCTGTACTTCCGTGCCTCGCTACTTCTCCCTTCCCTGCTTCACTTCTCTTTCCAACCAGCCTCTCATGTCTCTTCCTCTCTCCTGTGTCTCCTCTGTCCTTCCGTGCCTCGCTCCTCTTCCCTTCAATGCTTCCCTTTTCTTTCCAACCAGCCTCTCGTCTCTCTCCCGCTCTCCAGATTCTCCTCTGTCCTTCCGTGCCTCGCTCGTCTTCCCTTCCATGCATTTCTTTTCTTTCCGACCAGCCTCTCATCTCTCTACCTCTCTCCTGAGTCTCCTCTGTCCTTCTGTGCCTCCCTCCTCTTCCCTTCCATGCTTCACTACTCTCTATCCAACCAGCCGCTCGTCTCTATCCCTCGCTCCTGAGTCTCATCTGTCCTTGCGTCCCTCGCTCCTCTTCCCTTCCAAGCTTCACTACTCTCTATCCAACCTGCCTCTCATCTCTCTTCCTCTCTCCTGAGCCTCCTCTGTCCTTCTGTGCCCGCTCCTCTTTCCTTCCATGCTTCACTTCTCTATCCAACCTGCCTCTCATCTCTCTTCCTCTCTCCTGAGCCTCCTCTGTCCTTCCGTGCGTCGCTCCTCTTCCCTTCCATGCTTCACTTCTCTATCCAACCAGCCTCTCATCTCTGTCCCTCTCTGCTGAGTCTCCTCTGTCCTTGCGTGCCTCGCTCCTCTTCCCTTCCATGCTTCACTACTTTCTATCCAACCAGCCGCTTGTCTCTTTCCCTCTCTCCTGTGTCTCCTCTGTCCTTCTGTGCCTCGCTCCTCTTCCCTTCCATGCTTCACTTCTCTATCCAACCAGCCTCTGGTCTCTATCCCTCTCTCCTGAGTCTCATCTGTCCTTCCGTCCCTCGCTCCTCTTCCCTTCCATGCTTCACTTCTCTTTCCAACCAGCCTCTCGTCTCTCTACCTCTCTCCTGTGTCTCCTCTGTCCTTCCGTGCCTCGCTCCTCTTCCCTTCCATGCTTCACAACTCTTTCCAACCAGCCTCTCATCTCTCTCCCTCTCTCCTGTGTCTCCTCTGTCCTTCTGTGCCTCGCTTCTCTTCCCTTCAATGCTTCTCTTCTCTTTCCAACCAGCCTCTTGTCTCTCTCCCTCTCCTGAGTCTTCTCTGTCCTTCCGTACCTCGCTCCTCTTCCCTTCCATGCTTCACTTCTCTTTCCAACCTGCCTCTCATCTCTCTCCCTCTCTCCTGTGTCTCCTCTGTCCTTCTGTGCCTCGCTTCTCTTCCCTTCAATGCTTCTCTTCTCTTTCCAACCAGCCTCTTGTCTCTCTCCCTCTCTCCTGAGTCTTCTCTGTCCTTCCGTACCTCGCTCCTCTTCCCTTCCATGCTTCACTTCTCTTTCCAACCTGCCTCTCGTCTCTTTCCCTCTCTCCTGAGTCTCCTCTGTCCTCGCTCCTCTTCCCTTCCATGCTTCCCTTCTCTTTCCAACTAGCCTCTGTCTCTCTCCCACTCTCCAGAGTCTCCTCTGTCCTTCCGTTCCTCGCTCATCTTCCCTTCCATGCTTCCCTTCTCTATCCAAACAGCCTCTCGTCTCTCTCCCTCTCTCCTGAGTCTCCTCTGTCCTTCCGTGCCTCGCTCGTCTTCTCTTCCATGCTTCCCTTCTCTTTCCTATCAAAGAAACAATGGTTCCAGTGGAACAATACGTGTATATTTGATGAAAACACAACAATGTATAATAATGGTGTGAAGGCTACCGAGGATGTCAGAAGGAAAAACAAAACTCATGACCAAAATTGAGTACCATCATTTGTTATTTTTGCGGGAGAAAATATTCAATTATTTACATGTAATGATTCACATATCATATAACAGTGTGAAAACATTTAGAGAAAATGTCCCAAGTGTAAAGTGTGAACAGAGGAGTGATCTGAACACATATTAAAGTGACAGCAGTGACAATTATGTACACGGTTTCAACAGGGGTGTATTTACAAGGAAATGGGAAATGACCATATCAACAGTATTCAATAATATATACAATGGCTATTTAATTCATAGACATTGATTAAAAGGTTCGTTCCCAAGAAGCGTTGACGGCGTTTCGACCCTTTACTGGATAGAGGGTCTCGTCAGGACAGGGGCGGTGTGGGACATCTGTACAATTACAATGAAGGACTCAGTGGTGGAATAGGTGCCAACCATGCGTGAGAAAGGACGAAAAGGATCCTCACAATGAACCCAGCCGGGTACACTGTAAGTAGCCGAAAGATGGGAAGGTTTTCGATCTTTTTTACACGGAACTTGATAGTGCAATCGTAGCGCTGGGGTGCTGCAATGAGCACGAATAGGTCTGCCTTAGTCCGACTGCTGAGTAGACTACTCAGCAGTCGGACTAAGGCAGACCGCACGCACCCTCAGGCATTTTCCTGTCCAGCGCCCTGTTCGTGCTCATTGCAGCACCCCAGCGCTACGATTGCACTATCAAGTTCCGTGTAAAAAAGATCGAAAACCTTCCCATCTTTCGGCTACTTACAGTGTACCCGGCTGGGTTCATTGTGAGTATCCTTTTCGTCCTTTCTCACGCATGGTTGGCACCTATTCCACCACTGAGTCCTTCATTGTAATTGTACAGATGTCCCACACCGCCCCTGTCCTGACGAGACCCTCTATCCAGTAAAGGGTCGAAACGCCGTCTATGCTTCTTGGGAACGAACCTTTTAATCAATGTCTATGAATTAAATAGCCATTGTATATATTATTGAATACTGTTGATATGGTCATTTCCCATTTCCTTGTAAATACACCCCTGTTGAAACCGTGTACATAATTGTCACTGCTGTCACTTTGATATGTGTTCAGATCACTCCTCGGTTCACACTTTACACTTGGGACACTTTCTCTAAATGTTTTCACACTGTTATATGATATGTGAATCATTACATGTAAATAATTGAATACTTTCTCTCGCAAAAATAACAAATGATGGTACTCAATTTTGGTCATGAGTTTTGTTTTTCCTTCTGACATCCTCGATAGCCTTCACACCATTATTATACATTGTTGTGTTTTCATCGAATATACACGTATTGTTCCACTGGAACCATTGTTTCTTTGATAGGAAATACGCACCCTGGTTCCTAAGTGGGTAGGGTTCCCTTGTTTTCTTGTCCCTTCTCTTTCCAACCAGCCTCTTGTCTCTCTCCCTCTCTCCTATCACCAAGCAGCCACCAACCTCACACAATGGATCACCCTCAGCGCTGACGAATTAGCACCCTTGAAAAACCATCAAATCAAGCAAAGCAGCAGAAAAGCCCCCTGGTTTAATGACGACCTTAAGAAATCCAAGAAGATCTGTCGCACCCTCGAAAAAGCCTGGCGAAAAAACCCAACCACTGACAACCTGGCCACCTTCAAGGACGCCACCCGCAAACACCACCAACTGATCCGATCCACCAAGAAATCAACTTTCAAGGAACGACTCGACAACAACGCCCACAACAGCAAAGAATTATTCAACATCGTCAAAGAGTTCACCAACACCTCAGCCGGGAGCAACGACATCACTCCCTCCCAATACCTCTGCGACTCCCTAGCCTCATTCTTCCACAACAAAATCGCCGACATACATAACAGCTTTGGAGACCAGTCCACCCCACCCACCTCCGAACTTAAACCCCCCTCTAACAACCTTTGCGCCTGGAACACAATCACCACTGAAGAACCATCCGCTTGATGAACACCATTCACTCAGGATCGCCAACCGACCCATGTCCCCACCACATTTTCAACAAAGCAGACTCCATTATAGCACCCCATCTCCGAGATGTCATCAACTGCTCCCTCAACTCCGCTACCTTCCCGGAAAGCTGGAAACATGCCGAACTCAGCGCCCTCTTGAAGAAACCTACAGCAGACCCCACTGAACTTAAGAACTACCGACCCATTTCGCTCCTCCCATTCCCTGCCAAAGTCATTTAGAAAGCAGTCAACAATCAACTCGCCGCCTTCCTCGAATCCAACAAATCCCTCAACCCTTCACAGTCCGGCTTCCGAGCCAAACACAGCACCGAGACCGCCCTCATCGCAGCAACAGACGACATTCGAACTCTACTGGACAACGGAGAAACAGCTGCCCTCATCCTACTTGACCTCTCCGCAGCCTTCGACACAGTTTGCCATAGCACCCTTATACAACGCCTCAACAACGTCGGAATACAAGGAAAAGCATTGGACTGGATCATCTCATTCCTCGCCGGAAGAACCCAGAGAGTCCGCCTCCCCCCTTTCAGATCAGAGTCCACTGAAGTCATCTGCGGCGTACCACAAGGATCATCACTCAGTCCCACCCTCTTCAACATATACATGAGTCCCCTAGCATCCATCGCGCGCCAACACAACCTCAACATTATCTCCTACGCAGACGACACCCAACTAATCCTCTCCCTCACCAAAGACCCAAACACCGCCAAAATCAACCTACACGAAGGGATGAAAGAAGTAGCCGAGTAGATGAAGAACAGCCGCTTAAAACTGAACTCGGACAAAACGGAAATCCTCATCTTAGGATCATCCCCCTCTGCCTGGGACGACTCATGGTGACCACCGGCCCTGGGAACCGCACCCATACCAACGGACCACGCACATAACCTGGGCTTCATTCTGGACTCCTCCCTCACGATGACCAGACAAGTCAACGCCGTCTCTTCATCATGCTTCAACATCCTACGCATGCTCAAAAAAATCTTCCGTTGGATCCCCACCGAAACAAGAAAGTCGGTCACCCACGCACTGGTCACAAGCCGACTGGACTACGGAAACACCCTGTACGCCGGAACCACAGCCAAACTACAGAAAAAACTCCAACTCATCCAAAACGCATCGGCCAGACTCATCCTAGACCTCCCCCGCCAAAATCACATTTCAGGCCACCTGAAAGACCTCCACTGGCTCCCCGTCAACAAGAGAATAACGTTCCGCCTCCTCACCCATGCTCACAAAGCCCTCTACGACCTAGGACCCGAATACCTCAATACGTCCTTTTACACCCCCACCCGCCAACTTCGATCGTCCAATCAAGCCCTCGCCGCAGTTCCACGCATCCAAAGATCCACCATGGGGGGAAAATCCTTCTCCTACTTAGCGGCCAAGACCTGGAATTCTCTCCCCACCCACCTCTGCCTTACACCGAACCACCTCTCCTTCAGAAAACAACTAAAAACTTGGATATTTGATAAGTAAAGCTCCCCCCCCTCCCTCAAGTGCCTTGAGACCCTCTGGGTGAGTAGCGCGCTATACAAATTTAAAGTTGACTAACTTGACTTGACTCCTGAGTCTCCTCTGTCCTTCCGTGCCGCGCTCGTCTTCCCTTCCATGCTTCCCTTCTCTTTCCAACCAGCCTCTCGTCTCTCTTCCTCTCTCCTGAGTCTCCTCTGTCCTTCCGTGCCTCGCTCCTCTTCCCTTCCATGCTTCACTTCTCTTTCCAACCAGCCGCTCATCTCTCTCCCTCTCTCCTGAGTCTCCTCTGTCCTTCCGTGCCGCGCTCGTCTTCCCTTCCATGCTTCCCTTCTCTTTCCAACCAGCCTCTCGTCTCTCTTCCTCTCTCCTGAGTCTCCTCTGTCCTTCCGTGCCTCGCCCCTCTTCCCTTCCATGCTTCCCTTCTCTTTCCAACAAGTCTCTCGCCCACGGCTGGACTGGGTACCCAAAGCAGCCCTGGAAATTTTGTCATACCACCCCCTCAACCCCTTGGTGCAAATGTGAAGCACAGGGGGGCGCTCTTGCAGTCCTGCTGCAAAACCTGCCCCCAGAATAAAAACCGTCCCCACTCCTTCAATACTCTCCTCTGCCCATTCGACCTCCCGGGGAATGGCCGGTGCCTGCTTCGGCCAGTCCGGCCAGGCTCTCGTCTCCCTCTTCTGAGTCCGACCCCCCCTGCCACCCCTGGCCCTCTCTCCCTGCTTCTCTCTAACCTTTGACGGACACCTGCAGGGTGACCCTCTCTCACGTCTGCCTTTTAAATTAAAAAAGGAAATATTCTCCGAGCGCCAACAAGGAGTAATGTGTTAAACAAAGCACTCTTTCTAGAAATCAATGCCTCATGGAAGAGGCGGGGTCACGAAGGGTCACGAAGGGTCACGGAGTCAGAGATGAGAGGGTGCGTCATACAAGGCCCCCTGGGGGCCATTCACAAGGATGCTTCTGGCTGTAGGGAAACGTAATTGTATCTATAAATTGTAAACATGTTTATATGGCGCTAACGACCCCTGATGAGCAGTAGTTAGTAGGTCAGTACATGTTTTCCTTCTGCATTAGTTGCGTTAGGTTTGTGCTCTTGATGTCTTCTGTGTTTAGCAGGGTTTGGAGCAGGAATAGAAACATAGGAATGGGTTTGAAAATCATACCTTGAGGCCCAGCCCACAGCCCCTGGGCAGGGAGGCCTGCCTGTTATACTGGGTTTCCCAAATGGGGCTGTGTTGGATTTGGGGAGGGGAATCACTGTTGGTTTGTCCTAGGAGTGGATCCAGACTGAAACAAGCGTTGGCAAAGCCAGTGGAACTTTAATTTATACTGTACAGCATCAGCAAAAATACTCTTGCTGAACAGCATGAACCAAAGGGCAAAAAACACAGTGACACGGCTACATGACTTTACTGGCCGCGATATGCAGGGTGACACATAATATAATATAATACCGGTATTTGTAAAGCGCAAACAATTACCCATAAGGGTGTCACGGCACTGGGGACCATAGGAAAGATTAAGGGGCATATATAGGTAGCCGTTTGCAATTCGCAAACGCCGAAATTCGGCGAATTTCGGCTTTTGCGAATCGCAAATGGCGTTTTTATATGTAGGTGCCACTCAGCAAAATAAGGAATCTCAAAAATTGTGATTCCTTAAATGCTATGTAGGGGTGCTTTGAAAATTGTGATTTTTGCATAAGGAATCGCAAAATACCACCTACTTCAAGTAGATGGTATTTTGCGATTTCCTTCAAAAATGCATTTAAAAAAAAATTCTAAGTGCCACGTGTCGCACAGACATGCCCTTAGGGCATGTATGTGCGCCACATGTACTTACAGGCAAATTCCAGGGGTGCACCCTGGCACCCTTGGAATTGCGATTCTCAAATTGCGATTTTCACACAGAAAATCGTAATTTGAGAATGTATCCCCATTCATTCCTATGGGCCTTTTAGCCCATAGGAATGAATGGGACACTCATTCCTTAATTGCGATTCGCAATTTGCTAATCGCAAATAAGGAATTTTAAAGGTTCGCAAAAAAATTGCGAATTTATACCTGCATTCCATTTTGCTATTCTCAAATAGCGATTCCTTAAAAATCGCTATTTGGCAATCGCAAAATGGAAATTACCTACATATCCCCCTAAATGAGCTATTGCCTAGACTCACATGGTGTTGGGCTAACCTGCCGTGAGCGCCAGGATCGAACTGTGAATCCCAGTGAATCCCAGTGTTGCGAAGTCAGACGCCCTGGCCGCTGCGCCACACTCCTTCCACAAGAATGCATTGTGCCATTTGTGAAATGAAATGAAATGAAATGAAATTGGGTTCTGTAAAGCGCGTTACTACCCGGAGGCCTCGTAGCGCTGTGGGGCGGTAGGTTTTTTAGGAGATTGCTATCTGGCTTTAATGGAAAAGATATGTTTTCAAGTTTTTCCTAAATTTTTGTAAGTCGGGCCCGCTGCGCAGTGTGGGAGGCAGGGAGCTCCAGACTGAGGCCGCATTCTGTGAAAAGGAGCGTCCACCCCATCTGGCCCGTTTGGTTTTCTTGGTTGTGGTTTGTCTCATTTTGTTACTGATCCTGTTGACGCGCAAATCTGTCACTCGTCTGTTTACTCATCTGTTTACTCAATGCACGCCAACGGATCGGACTGGGAGCGGTGGAGTCCCAATAGGGACTTTGGTGCTCCCTGATTGGACGTGCCTCTAATTTGATAGATCCTTTGAATTAGAATAAAGGTAGCATTTTCCATAAGAAAGACAGACATGGACTCATTTCTGAAAGTTTACTTGAAGGATATGAGACAAAATTCAAAAGCTGGAATGTCCAACAGGTTAGCATAGAGGCACATAAATCATGGGAACAAAAAACTCAGTTTAATAGAAAATTAAGCATAGATTTGCCTTCTAAAAGTTTGGAAAATGTGGGCCATATGACAGCGAAAATCAAGTCATTCATAGGACTTTAGACAAAGGATGTTATACATTCACCACGCAAGAACAGGGTTCCCAGGGTTTGCACCAATGGGGAACGAGCAAGAAGAAACATTTTACTACAGAATCCATTCAGAGAGTCCCTCAGAGGACTATTGCCTTAGATTCAGATGTTCTCCGCGTCTATTCAGGTAACGTGAGTTGATCCAACGTCTGTAACACAGTCAAGAGCCAGGTTGTCCTTGGTCAGGTACATCACATTCAGTGTGACTGGGAAAGCTGTTGCTCGATTGTGAATTTACCTTAAAAAACATAAAAGATAAGAGGCGTTTAGCAAAACAGGAACTATTGGTTTAATCAAACTCTTCAGCCCAGAGAACAGTTACACAGTCGGGGTCGGAGGACTGTCTCAAAACACAATCGATCTGAGCGCCATTATATACATTTCTTAGAGCATCATAAAGCAATTCAGGGATCCTTTTTAGAAAGAGGACCTTCTCCCACCTGATAAAAAATGCAAGTGGGTCTTGACCTTGTGTGGACACAAGGAGGGCCAGTGGATAACATGTCCAGATGTCTTGCATGGAGAGCATGTGATCACTGCGTGTGCTGTGTCCTGATGGCTGAGTGTTCCTAACTTCATGTGCTATCTAACTTTATGGTGTTTTTGGAATGAGAGCCCCTCTGGCCATGTGTGCTTTATTGGGCCCAATCACCCCGAACCATTGTAGTGTTGCTTCCGATCTGCATTTTCCTGTTTGTGCGTTAGTTCTGCTGGTTACGTGCCACCCGACCTGTGATCTGTCAATCAATTCTCTCAGGCCTAGGTCGTGGGTCCTGCCTGACCACGTATTTCTGACTCAGGGTTGATGTAGAGGTCATATCAGGAGATTTTGACAACAGTTTTTCAATTTCGTTTATGTACATGCATCTATCCTGATGTAAGAGCTTAGATAGATATGGCGTAAGTTGAAGCACTAGTAATTTGGCGAGGATTTTGGTTTCAATATTCATGAGAGAAATAGGCCGGTATGAGGTACACTGATCTGCCGGTTTCCCAGGCTTTAAATTGGCCATTATGGTGGCCGTGCGCTGGTCTGGTGGGAGTTCTCCTATTTCTAGACTTTCAGCAAACATATTTAACAGGTGTGGTGCAAGTGAGTCAGACATCTTTTTGTAAAATTCAACCGGTATGCCATTGGGCCCCACCGCCTTGCCAAATTGTAGTGCCTTAATAGCTACTGTCACCTCGTCCGTCGTGAGGTCACCTTCTAATAACGGCGCTTCTTCTGGAGCTAATTTGGGCATTTTTAGGTCTTTTATGTAACAACACAAGATAGTAAGGGGTCAAAACAAAAATTCTAACTGAATTAGATCTCTACAACACCTGAACGGAACAAAAAGACAGACAGGAAAAACAGGAAAGAAATACAGGAGTGTCAATTAAATCACACCTAGGGTCTCCTGTCACAAGGGGAGAATTCCCATCAGTCACCACTCGGATCCGCCCTTCATCATCTGGGATCCTGCACCCTCTGAGTCACAGATGTATAGACCCACAGTGGATTGGCAGATGTCTAGATGCCTAATCCTACATGTGGCGGACCAACAAGAGGGAGAACATAGGTATTTTGGTGGTGACTTGAAGCAGTGCTATAAGTGCAAAAAAAGTGAAGTGCACGGTGAATAGTGAAAAACTGGTCATAAAATTAGGTAAAGAAGCAAAGAGGAAATTTATTAGAGTTCGCTTCTTCCCTAAATATTAAAAGAAAGGAGTGCGTGGTGGTTTAAACAAATATCCACCGTTGGTAAATAGGGTCGACATGTTTCTGCAGACTTATCAGATCAAACAGTATCCAGCTGCTTCCTCAGGACCAAATTACGCTACTGCTTGTGCAGAGAATAAGTGGGAAATCAAAAAAGTAAATGGATATCACCTGTAAAGTAGCGATACCATCTTTCTCCTGGCTGATAGTATTCATATGCCAAAAGCAGGTCCATTCATAACACGTATATGTAGAGAAAGAAAACAGAAGAAAAATCAACAATTCTAAGTGCAGATCACAATGTAAGTGCACAAAACCAGACAACCTTTTATCGTAATCAGTGCTTGTCAGATGTGGTCGCCTAAATGTGCGTCTAACACATCCCTATTTACAACACCAAATTTGTAATTGCTCACTTACCGAACTGGCAGGAGAGAAAGACCCACCTCACCTGGCTACAGCGCAGGTAAAGCGAGGCACCGCTCTAAAGTAGCGAAAAAACACAAGTAAAATGAAAGGGAACCATTAGGACACCACAGTCATCACGCTATTCAAGCAGAAGACCTCACACACAAATCATGTATATTAAAACCAAGTGTGTATCGTGCTTTTAATCTGACCATAATAAATCTTAATCAGGCCAGTGAGAGCCCCACTCATGAACAATTGTCGATGGTATAAAACTGGTTTACAGGGGAGCCCAAAACCGGTTCTAAATTGCACAAATGAAAGGACCTGCACGTTATGCAGATTACACTGGTGTTGGAAACACCCAGTAAATGAAACGTACACTGCGCATAAAAGTAACATGGCATGAAACTCGAAACTGCCTTCACCGCCTCTTCTCAGAGAAGCGGAGAGCAAGGAGCCGCAAGCGTGCAAAGACTATTAGTAATCGCGCCTGTCTTAAGGGAGTCTCTCGAAGGAATGAGCAAAGACTGCCCTTCGAGTTACAACAGAGACCCGTCATGGATTGTGACCTCGGGGCTTAACGAATAAGCAACCCAGACACTGCCCTCATATTGAAAAACAGACGTGGACTCGCGCCTGTCTGAAGGGAGTCTCCCGAAGGAAGGAGCAAAGACTGCCCTTCGAGTTACAGTGGAGACCCGTCATGGATTATGACCTCGGGGCTTAGCGAGTAAACATCCCAGACACTGCCCTCATATTGAAAAACAGACGTGGTCTCAGCCTACCTGACCGTCGGTACCCCGAGCGTCCCTCTGGGCTGACGTGGGAGGTACCGACGCGGTGTTCAGTTTGTTGTTTTAATCCGGCAGGAATGGGACAACGCCGCATGTCGATGACGTCGGTCATGACGTCAGTCTGTATGCGCACAGCTAGGCATTGTGGGGATTGAAGTCTTATTCACTATTACACTTTTAAAAGACTGACCGAATGTATTTGTATAATAACGGTCGCCCTGCTGGCATACAGAACGATAAAAAGTTGACAATCATACTGCGTTAAGTAAAAAAATGAACAAAGAAGTGTCCAAAGGACATGTATATCAATTCACAGAATGTAAACGGAATTATGCATACAGCGCTCAGTTGGAAGAAATATGATTAAGATAAGAACCCCAGCAGTTAGCTAAGCGGGTGTCTTAAAATAATAATGATGGTAGCGCTAGTGGTGTACATTAAAAAGGTGTGTTGGTGAACATAAACCACTATTTGGGGAAATTGACCAAAGGGTGTCCAATACACAAAAAGCATCAATCCACCAGGTGGCAAAGGAATGTTGCGTATGGCGATCAGTTGAAAGGGATATATTTCAAATATGTACCAAACTACCGGAGATCTTACAAAGTGGCAGTAGAGGAACAAGGGGGAAGATTGGTCAGAGCTATTACTATGCAATGTGCCCAGATAAGGGCCTAACTGAGATAGCCTAGAGGTCACAGAATCACGTCCCTTTCATCATAATGACATCCATGGGATCGGTTCGTTGAGACCTATTTTATCTGATCGAAGTTTGTACACCCATTTTTGCTCTTTGCCAAATAGGAACCCACTGATGTCTGTGATGTGTGATGGAATCATAGGTTGTTCAATAATTGTCCACTTGAGTTCAGAAGGAGAATGGCCAACCTCTATGTAGTGAGCTGTAAGTCTGGTAGCCTGTTTGGAGCACCGGATGGAGCTCCTGTGCTCAGAAATCCTCAGTTTCACTTTGCGTGTAGTCATCCCTACATACTGCATATTGCAGGGACATGTGATTAAATAGATGACATTATGACTGTTACAATTAGTGAAACGGCGCTGCTCCCAGGGGCGCCCTGTACCAATGTCAATCTGTGTAGATTTGGTTGTAAATGGACAGGCCACACAGTTGCCACAGGGATGGTGTCCCGTGACAGCTGGCATGTCCCAGAGGGTTCCTATGGTGCGGGGATTCATGGTCTTAGGTCTCGTATGGACCAACTGATCCTTTACATTCCGTCCTCGTTTAAAAGCAAAGAGGGGAGGGGGTAGAGTGACAGTGTCTCCCCCTGTGTTCAGAATGGCCCAGTGCTTTTTCACTATTTTCTGAATTAAGTTTGACTTTGGGATACTAGTATTGTTGGGTCATAAAACTATCCCTCAGACCCTCCCCTATCTGGTTTGTGTTATGGTCTTTTATGTAAGACATTGCTTCCTCCTCTGAAATCGTCGAGTCTGATGAGTATATTTTCTGGTAGTGTTTTGCCTATTATATTTGGTTCTGTTGTGGGTTGCCCTCCCTCCACTGTAAGCTGTGCTATCCATCTGTCCCTTTTCTCCCGTTTGTCCAGCCACACTAGCAGTTTTCCTGCCTTATCCCCAACGTCATATATTTTATGTCGTGTGCTTGTCAGTTGTTGTCTGGCCAGTTCCGTCAGATATTCCTTGCGGCGGCACTGCGCAAGCTGTAGACCATGGGTTGCATCAGGGGTTGGGTCACTGGTATGTTGGGCTTCTGCAATTGTCACTGCAGATTCTAGTGCCTGTAATTCCAACTGCCCTTCTCGCTGATGAAGTATGATGGAGGCTATTGCCTGCCCTCTGAGGACTGTCTTGTATGCCTCCCATAGAGTGACAGAAGAGGTTACTGACCTAATATTATTTTGAAAGTAATGTTTCGTCACCTTCTGCAATTCCCTCCTAATCTTGCGATGGTGGAGATACCCAGGGCGTATTGGATAGATCCGACGCCTTCTCTGCTGGTGATGTGTGTAACTGAGCATCATTGGAGAGTGGTCAGAGATACCCCTTGGTTTGATTTCTACACTACTGATATTACAGAGGCTACTTAGCGATCCTAAGAAATAATCAATTCTGGTGAGACTATTATGAACACTGGAGTGATATTGATGAAGCAAAGCTTCGCATATTTTGCGACTTGCCGTATTCACGAACCTCGTTTATGTGTAACAAGGTAATAATTTGTACGTCTTACTAACGGTTACTTTATGTTTAAACGAGGTTTCCCGAAGCTTGCATATGTGTTTTACTAAAACGACTTATCTGAGTCAAATAAAAATGGCCGCTGCTTTGAAATAAGTGTCTGCGCATGCGTCAGTCACACTCACGTGTCCTGATGTGTTCGCGGGTTTGGAGGGAAATAGTTGCGCATGCGTAATACATAGCTTTGCCAATAACGTGGTACTGCTCGTGCCACTGCTCTTGTACTTGGTTATATGTAGCTAACATTTAGACTGCATAAGTATATTTCTTAGTGATAAGTTGAAAGTACAAATCCTGTGATGTGTTTTCATAATGTTATTTCTATGTATTAATTTGTTCTCGCTTGCTTTTCATGTACCGCGGGAAATGGGGGTCTGACTGAGCCGAAAGCCATCTTGGAGGGTACTTGTGCGCAGACTCGACGAAAGTCATATTGGCATTGAATTGCTGCCAAAGAAGGTTGATACCAGAAGCAAGCCTGGGAAAGCAGCACCTTCGCCCCGCAGCATCACGATATTGTTCTATTATGTTGCAAAAATGTATTCTTTGCCTGTATTCTGCGCAGTTTCTCATGGGAACCCCAATCTTGCTAGGCGGTACCCAGAGATGTAAATTAGGCATCCAAATAGTGTGTTATGATTGGTGTGTTACCCAAATCCTACCTTAGGACCAATCCAAATTGAGGGATTCTGACACTTTGCAACATTGGGGGGTGGTACACCGTCCCCAAACTGTATATCTACCCTGGGTTCACCTAGGGAATCGTCCGACTTGTCTGGTTTAGCTGACCTGTCACTGACCCATCGTACTCAATAGGTGACTGAAGATACAGAGCGCTGCGGAGCACTCTGTCCGAAATTGACCATAGACTAAGGTTCTACTGAACCTTAAAGTGCTGGCGAAGCACTTTGCTGGGAGTTCGCTGACCCAATCGGGGTCTTGATCAATAGCTGCAGTGAGGGTGGAGCGCAGGCGTTGCTTCCAAACTGCGGGTGCGGTCCTGCCCTGAACGGTCCTGTCCTGAGGGTTTGCTGTCCTGTCCTGAGGGTCCTATCCTGATTCCTAATCCGAGGGTATCCTGTCCTGTCCAGGGTGTCCATTCTGCACCTGCTGTCCTTTGAGGGGTATCCTTCCTTGAGGGTTTCCTGTCCTTAACTAACCCTTGGCCAGGGTTTGGTTTCCACACCAGTCTAGGTAAATATAGCTCTAAATTCTTTAAACTTGCACCTTTCTATTTTCTGTCTTTTGCTTTAATAAAGACACACCTTTGCATTTTGTTGATTTTTCCATGCTTTTGCCGCAACTATTGAAAACGTAAAGTCATTTGCATATTTTCTTAATATGTTCCCATGTTACCCTACCTTTTAGAAATCATATTTTGCATTGCAGTTTGTCATTTTCTGATATGGTCTAGAACGGCCTTACTTAAACTGTCTAAAGAACTTTTGCCCTAAATGCATAGCGTTTCCTGTTACATCTCATATTAGCATTTAAATGATTACCCTGACTTTATTTCTCTATAGTTATGTACTTTTCATTATCTTGGTTATTGATTGCCTTATTCTTGTAAATCTTATGTTAGAAGAAAACGAACTTTAGATAAACATTTTAAAACTTCCAGTTGTCCGTGGTCATTTACAACAGTATTTGAATGTCATTTTGAGTTTGTATTTTGCTGCCTTTCCTTTACAGCTAGCTCCCTGATCCGTTATGGTCATAGGTACCCGCGTCGGTGGATGGTAAGTCGGGTACTCTGAGTAATAACAGTAGGGAATTCACACAAATTGGTAGCAGCCCGTGAAGTCGCCCGGTCAATGTATGTAGTGAATTGAAAGTATATAGGCCCGAAGCCGGAAACGGCGAAATTATTGGCTGGGTGACCTCGCGCGCTCTATCAGTTTTTCTGGCTAGCAGAGGATGGTTAGGGACTAGTTGAAGGTTAGGCAGGATTAGTTAGGCTAGCTAAGTCGGTAGCTGCTAGTACATTAATGCTGCTATAAGAGCGGCTGTTCCGAGAGACCTGATCATTCTCTTGTGGATACGCTGCTTTGGAATTCATGAATTGTTTTTTCATTATTATTCTTGTTCTTATATTATTATATGTACTAATCCATGCATTTGTAAACCGTCTCGTTTTATGTTGTCCGAACTCCCCGGGGAATTGAAAGGGCAAGTGGTGAATAGAATCCATTGTCCTGAGGTCGCAGGCTCGAGGAAAGTTAGGTGCAGGTTAGGATAACCGGGAAGCACTAACTAGGGTTTTTCTGAACACATGTGTGAATAAATGTCAGTAACGAGGTTCATTGGCAAAATTCCCATAGTGGCCTAACCTAGTAAGGGTCACATCGGAAGAGTAGCAGGTTCCTCGGAGCTTGGGTGAAAGCAGAGGGGTCCACTGGGAAACCTTAGACTCGGATATATCCCGGAGAAGTGGATGAGTTTAGGGGAATAACAGGTTCTCCAATGCTAGAGTGAAGGGTAGGCGGAAGAGATCTACCCGCAGCGCGTGAAAAGTAAATGGAAGTAGTTTACTTGCAGTAAAACAATACTTTCCTGTCTAGACACTTGAGCACTGTGGCGAATGTGTATTCGTTGTTAAATAACCAAGCACTGAGCACTTTAGAAAGAAAGAAAGTTTCCGTTACCTTGTGAAGGGAGGGAGTCAGCCGCGAAGCGTCTCTGACGTCACTCCGTGCCGCGCTGGGATTGGTAGAAGCAGCGGGCGGGTAGCGGGGCTGGAATTGTAAAGGAGGGGTGAAGCGCCGGAGCGTGAGGACTGTCTCACGAAGGGGCCGCGCACCCATTGGCCGAAAATATTTGAACGCGTGCACCCCATTGGTCGCACAGAATTACAAGGCGCGTTCTGATTGGAGGTAACTTTGTAAACAAAGTTAAGCGTAGAAATCGTATGTGGCACTCGTATTGTCCAGAGACTAGACCCGATCCAAGAAACCAGGGGTTTGAAAGGGATCAGTGGAAAGCTAATAGATACAATATCATGTACGGAACAAGGAGAAAGATGTCCCTTGTAAATAGGGTAAAGAATTATTTCAAAACAGACAAACCGATTAAATCTAGAGAGGGCGTTATTGTCCCGCCACCGAATACTCCCGCCTCTTACATGATGTTTGATTGAGGGTACAATACCTGTGTGTGGTTGGAAAATTGGGTAAAGTACACAAAAGATGACGGAATATTGGCGTTTCCGTTAGATGGTACTTTCAATGGCAGGATTTTATTTAATTTGAGAACCCGAATGAATGAATTGCATCCCAGACCGAGACTAACGCAGTATGAGGCATTAGAGGAATGGGAAATTGAGGCTTTTGAAAGAGAGAAACCACGGATGGACAAAGGTCTGACCAAGTGGTACCCAAGGCTGAAACAAGAGACCAGGGATAAAAAGATGAAACAGTGGAGACAGAGCATGATTGTTGAGGGTCTGTTTCCCATGATGCCAGCAGGTAACCCTTCTGCGGGGGAGAAAAAGACAGAAAAGAGTAAGCATTGGGGAGCTCTTGGGGAGTCAGACGATGAGTTGTTAGATGACATCTTTACAAGAAGTCCGCCCCCTTATAATGAGGGAGCCCGACCTTCCAGTGCAGGGGAGAATCCCCAGCATCCATCTATTAAGGAGGAGGACAGATCCCTATGTAGGGGGGGAGGTGGTCAGGTACTGCCCTATTTTGAGAATCCCGGACCCGCGGAGGTACGCGATATATATCCTAGAATGCCCGTGAGCCCGGAGGAAAAATACTCCCGTGAAAGGACGTTTTTCCCCAGACCTCTTTATGAGAACGAAGGAAAACCATCAAGTTCAGGAATGCCCTTTTTACAGCCTCCATATGAGGAAGAGCGTAGGTCATTTGGCACAGGAACTTTGTTCCCTAAACCAAATTATGGTGGAGGACCAAGTGAAACGCATCCTACTGCCCCGAGTTTTACGCCTCACCTGACCCCACAGATAATACCTGACCGAACCTTAGGAAGAGTACTAGATGAAAGGGAGCAAGAGGCCATAGCTAGACAGAGGACAGAAATAATTCAGAAGATCTCCCAGTTAAATGCCAGTCCTGAAGCTTTGACTATTCCGGTAACAATCGGACCAGTAGTTCCGTTGTACGGGAATAATCAAGGAAGTCTAAACCCTCCAGTTATGAACCCAATCATGGCCCCGCCGAGGCAAGAGCCCCTACTGATAGACGATCAGTCCAGTGAGTGCGAGTCCGAAGTTGTGTTCTTGGACCTGCCGAACAAACAGAACGGAAAGGGAGTGCCGAAGCGGCCTAATCCTTTTAATGCGAAAGAAATTAAATTAGAATCGACGTCAGGTACTAGGAGTGTCTCTCTGGTAACCCCGGAAGAAATTGAAAACTGGAGTCGCGAGTTAGAAAAGCAGACTCCGCAAACGAAACCTTTGGACCTCTACAAACTGAGAGTAGAAATAGAGGAATTAATGGCAGGAAATGTGGATTAGACAGATTGAATACCTACTCTGAAGAAGAGTTGCTGTTTATGTGTAAAAGCCTTACCAGAAGTACCAGAGTGCTCCACGAAAAGCTGACAGACACCGCAGCTAGTATGGGGGTAGATATTTCAAGATCCAAGCCCTTGCAAAAACCATACCGAGCTGAATTCTCAGACAAAGATATAGAGAACTTGAATGTGTCAGGGAAAAAGTTGCAGATTAAAGAGTTGCTCGCAATTTTGCAAAAATGGGGAGACGTAGAAAGGTGGAAAACAAGGTGGGCTCGAAAGAAAGATGAGGCTCGATCCAGACAAGCGACCCCTGAGTTCCCTTTGAGAGAAGTAGACAAGCCCGAACAGTTATGCCCCATGCGGGATGTACCAGGTGGGAGGTATGTGCACGTTCCGTGGTCCAGACAGGATATTGTGTCCTTTACTAACGATTTCCCGAAACTGCGCGAGAAGCCAGTTGACTGGTACCGGCAGGTGGAAAGGTTCGTAAAGGTGCAAAAATGCCTGTGGAAAGACCTGGATGGGTTTTTCGACATTGTGGTCCCGGTCGATCTATGGACCGAGTGTAAAATTGCCATAGCATGGCCCAGTGAGGAGTACCCGAGGGACTCTAACACAGGGGAACCGTCTATTGAAGTGATGAAAAAATATGATCAAGTAATTCAGCATTTGAAAAATAAGGTGCCAGCAAAGGAAACAGATTGGACCAGGATAGATAGAACAACGCAGGAAAGAGGCGAGACAGTGCACTCCTATTATGAAAGGCTGTTGCAGGTGTTTAAAACATACAGTGGTATAGACAACATCGAGATGAAGGATATGACGCATTTTATTTACAGGTTTGTAAATGGTTTAAGGCCCGAAATTTGTCAGTGGATAAAAGATAACAAAATTTGTTGGCAGTCCAAAAAGATAGACGAGGTCCTGCGGTACGCAAAGTACTGCGAGGACGAAATGGCAGAAAAGAAAAAAGCCCTTAAGGAGAAGGTTATGTGGGCTCAAGTGAAGCTCGCAGAACAGCAGGAAAAACAGTTGAGTAACATGGTCAAAAACACTCAGAACCAAGGTCCTGGGGGTGGGGGAGGAGGTAAGCCCCGGCCCAAAATGAGCAGGGAGGAGGCTATGAAGAAATTTCCCTGTCACCAGTGCGGAGAAATTGGACACTGGCGAAACGAGTGTCCTTATTTGCCTGACGATAACCCCAAAACACCTGATTTAACTCCACAGACGCAGAAAGAAAGACCAAGAAAGACTCAACCACAGGTAAAGACGGTTCAGGTGCCCCGAGCTCCAAAGCAAGTACATAGGGGGAAAGCGACAGAGGGTGATGAGATAGAAGTCTGGGAAAGCAATGAGAACAGAAATGCAGCAACTTCGCAGTATTTGTTAAATGATACCTTTCTTTGTGATGACCAGTACTGACGGGGCCTGAGAGGGGAGGACGAGGAGTGCGTCCATGCCGGTAGACCAGTCCGGACCATACATTGAAGGAAAGGTTGACGGAAATGATGTCACTTTTCTGTTGGACACTGGCGCTACCCGTTCTACTGTGAGAACAGTGGACGTTCCAAACCTACCCCTCTCGGGAGAAGCCATCCAAGTAGTGGGTGTATCTAATCAATTGATTAGTACTCCTGTTACCAAGCCCATGGAGATCTCAATTGGAAACTTTAAGGCAATGCATAGATTTGTCGTTTGTGACACCAGTCCAGTGAAATTACTGGGACGTGATTTGCTGTGCAAAATGAACTGTACCATCTTTTGCACACCAAAGGGGGTTGAAATTCAGACCCCAGATGAAGACGGCATTTATAAATTAATGTTAATCAGACCTGACTCAGAAATTAAACGAATGACCATGCAGGATTTGCCCAAAGAACTCCAAGAAGCAGTGAAGCCAGAGGTATGGGACTTTACTGGGAAAGATGTGGGGTTAGTGAAAAATGTGGACCCTATACAGATAGCAATCAAGGACAATGCAGTATACCCCAATACTAAGCCCTACAGAATGAATGCAGAAGTGAGAGCTGGTGTTACTCTGGAAATACAGAAATTGCTAGAAGGAAACATCATACAGGAAGTAATGAGTAGCCCATGTAACTCACCGATTATGGGCATCAAGAAGCCTAGTGGCAAGTACAGAGTAGTGCAGGACCTACGAAAAGTCAACAAGATAGTGGTCCCCTGCTGCCCTATTGTCCCGAACCCAGCGGTGATTCTGTATCAGATTCCCTGGGATGCTGAGTGGTTCACTGTGATAGACCTATGTCATGCATTCTTTTCCATTCCCTTGCATCCAGATAGCAAATTTATTTTCTCATTTGCCTTCAATGGTCACGTGTATGTCTGGAACAGGGTCCCTCAAGGGTACACAGAGAGCCCCTCTATCTTTAATCAGATCTTGAAAAAATGTTTGGAAACTTTGGTCTTACCTGGGAACTCTGTCTTAGTGCAATACATTGACGACCTCTTGGTGGCGTCTAAAAGTCATAGGGATTGCGTGATTGACACCATTGCCCTACTGAATCACCTGAGTGAGAAGGGACATAAAGTGGCCCCTGACAAATTACAGTTCTGTGCAAAATCAGTGAAATATCTGGGGCACCAGATAGAGAAAGGTGTCAGGAAAGTAACATCAGAAAGAGTGAAAATAATTCAAAAGATGCAGTTACCCCGTACTCAGAAAGAGATCAGAATGTTCCTGGGAGTGATAGGATACTGCAGGCAGTGGATTCTGGGATTTGCAGTCCTGGCTAGGCCTTTGATAAAAATGACCAAGAGAGGAACACCAGATATTGTAGAATGGGATGATGAAAGCTTAACAGCCTTCACCAAACTGCGAGATTGTCTGTGTACAGCCCCTGCATTGGGAATGCCAGACTATTCCAAGGAATTTGCCCTATTCTGTGACACTCGCGATAATTGCGCGTTGTCAGTCCTGACACAAGATCATGGCACCACGAGAAGGCCTGTGGCATATTTTTCTGCCACCCTGGATCCAGTGGCTGCTGGATTACCAGGTTGTCTGAAAGCAGTAGCTATTGTCATGGGACATCCTGTAACTGTGTATGTTCCACATGGAGTGGTAATTCTACTGACCAGAACAAAAACTCAGTATCTCACCCCTAGTCGGCTGACTAAATACGAGAGGATTCTTGTGGGTGCTGCAAATGTAAACATTGTTAGGTGCAGTATTTTGAACCCTGCCACTTTACTCCCCGACCCAATGGATATGGAAGGTGGGGTGGATGATGAGCATGATTGCATTGACTTAACAGAATTCAACACCAAGCCACGCCCAGACATTAAAGAAACACCATTGCCTGTGCATGACAAGGAATTATTTGTGGATGGTTCATGTCTAAGGCATGAACAAGGAGGCCTGAGTGCTGCCTATGCGGTAGTCTCCTTAGACAAAATTGAAGAAGCAGGTTATCTATATAACATAAAGTCTGCACAAGTAGCCGAATTGATCGCTATGATAAAGGCTTGCCAAATTGGGAAAAACATACGCATAACAGTGTATACTGACAGTCAGTACTGTTATGGAGTTGTGCATGACTTTGGCCAATTGTGGCTACAGAGGGAGTTCCTGACTTCATCGTGTACCCCTATTCGAAATGGAAAAGTTGTTCAAGACCTTCTAGAGGCAATCCAGTTACCAAAGGAACTGGCAGTGGTAAAATGTGTTGCTCATAAGAAGGGCATTGACACTGTATCACTGGGAAATGATTTTGCTGATCGAGTGGCCCAATGGTGCGCCAGAGATCGGTATATCATAAATCCAAAACGAGGGGGGCCAGGAACCAGCTGCCAACTTCAAGTGTTTGAAGAAGTGCCTACATGGGATGAAGTGAAAGAGTGGCAGCAGGCGGCACCTTGGCAAGAGAGAGAGAAGTGGAAGGAAGATGGGTGTCGACCAAGGCGTGTGGATGGTGTCATTTTGGGCCCAACTGGTATGCCTGTGTTACCTAGACACTTACTTAGCACAATGGCGAGATTGATACATGAAGGATCACACATTGGTAGGGACGCCATGATTCTAGTGTTCCAACAGACTTGGTACAGTAAAAAGTTCAGGAAAGTAGCAGAGTCCCTCTGCCAGAGGTGCCTGTCATGTCAAAAGATGAACCCAGGCAAGAAAACTGTGGTGGAACTGGGAAAAATTGGGAGGTCCGGGGGTCCCTTTTTTTATTTATTTATTTCTTTCGATTTATATAGCGCTATATAACCCCGGTGTCTCTAAGCGCTTGTCCAGTAAAACACCACAGGAACCAAAAGAAACACTGCAGGAAATTTATATCCCTCCCCAGGCCTCCCTTTGTGAGGATACAGGTTGATTTCATCACCATGCCCCGTTGTGAAGGGAAGCGATATGTCCTTGTCATGGTCTGTTTATTTTCGAAGTGGGTGGAAGCTATCCCTACTCCCCAAAATGACGCAAAAACAGTAGCTAAGTGTTTACTGAAAGAACTGATACCTAGGTTCGGGGTTCCAGTCACTCTTGAATCAGATCACGGCTCACATTTTCAGAATGAGGTGATCGCCGAACTCTGTAAGGCCTTTGGAATATCACAAAAGCTTCACTGTGCATACTGTCCAGAGGCTTCTGGAATAGTGAAACAAATAAATGGAACTATCAAAAACAGACTAGCAAAACTGTGTGATGCATCTGGCATGACCTGGGTGAAGGCCCTGCCCCTGGTCCTGATGGGACTCAGAAGTGTTCCTGACCGCAAGACAGGCCTAAGTCCCCATGAAATCATTATGGGAAGAGTGATGAGACAAGCATGGGTGCCAGGAAGCAAACTGTTGAGTATTACTGATGATTTGGTGCTTGAATACTGCAAGAGATTGGGTGACCAAGTGCGTTCTATCTCTCGCCAGATCGGAGAAGACGCCATCCTCAATCCAACGACTCCTCTCCACAAACTGGTCCCGGGGGACTGGGTCAAGATAAAGAAGCATACTCGGAAGAGCTGCCTGGAGCCAAGGTGGGGAGAAAAACGTCAGGTGATCCTGGTAACTACCACAGCAGTAAAGTGTGCAGGGGTTCCACGTTGGATACACGCCAGCCACACCCAGAAGGTATTACCAGACAAAGAGCCTGAAGAAGAAGGGCGTCCAGCAGAGGACTCTGCAGGAGCCAGACCAGAAGTAGCTGACGACGTACAGCCCAGTACCAGTCGAGCTGCAGAATCAGCAGACGTTGGCCCAAGAATAGTTGATAACGAACTACCAGGAGCCCAGCCTGCTGAAGGGGTCCAAGAAGCTGAGCCAGAAGTAGCTGAAGACGAGCTGCCGAGCATATGGCCAGAGGAGTGGATTCTATTGATTGATCTCACTGAAGACCCCATTCGAACAAGTGAGAGACTTTGGGAAGGTAGAGAGTGGACTAGAGAGGAAAAGAAAGGCACAGGCGAAGAACCTCAGAATCTTGAGATTCACATCAAAACTGAGGAAGGAGAAGGTCAGACAGGGACAGAACAAGTGAATGATACCGAACAAGTGAAGGGGACAGAGCAAGTGATCGATACTCCTCCACTGACTCCTGATATCGAGAAGGGACAGACTAGACATAGTGTAATAGTTCGAGCGGAAGAAAATCAAGAGATCGGAGTGCTTGAACAGGACCAGATAGGATTAGAAGAACGTGTTCAGGAAGCAGAAACAGAGACATTTGAAGAGCAAACTCAAGACTCTCCCGAACCAGGCCAGATTAGTAACCAGGCAGAAGAAATAGATGCAAGTCCTGGAACTAGTGAGGTAGGAAGGGACGAAGTAGCAGAATTGCCACAAACTAATGAAAACAAGAGGACAAGAGAAGAAAACGAAGTCCAAGTGCCAACTAAAAGACTTAAGAAAAGAAAGCACATTGAGCCTGGATTTGTCAAGAAATTGAGGCTAAGGATAAAAACGGTAGAAGAAAAACGTGCAGAAGAAAGGAGAAGTGCTCGCATAGCTAAGCAACAAGAGGGTATCTCCAACCGAAGGAGTGATCGAATAAAGAGACAAAACAAAAAGTACAAGTCACCTGAATGGACACTTGTGTTGGAGGATTTTGAAGATCTTGATATCACTGACGAAAGCGACGGAGAGCCCGTCCCTGAGTACTCTGCCGAAGAAGAAGACGAGCCACCGTGAATTTGCACAAAGTAAGATACTCGTGTAAAGTCACAAAGAGGGGTCGAGAAACTTCTTCTGAAGCCAAAATGTCTGATTCTAGCGTGAGTGGTAGACCTAGTCGCAGCTGTTGTAAAACTTGCTGCAAGGTATGTGTATGTAGTATAGTTGTCCTGATATTAGTTTGGATAGGACTAACAATTTTTATTCCCTTTGCTGTGAGCAAAAATACTAATATTGTCCCTACTGAAATTGTAAATACTGACAGTGAGGAGCTGACAACACAGAGTGTAGCAAGACATGAGAGAGCACTGAGACAAACAAAACAAGACTTAGAAGCATCAGATGAAGGAGGACTACATTATCACGGAGTTAAGAACAAGACACATTTAAATGTTTTCGCAAACTTGTTAATACACTATGTAGAGACTATGGAAATTGAAGATTGCTATGTCTGCATGAAGCTACCTACCTCTGTAGCTGAAGGCGTGACATACCATCACCTGCCCTTGACATATGGAATCTCCTGTAGCATTCTAGCTAGTTTATTTTACAAAAGAGGACTGTTACAATACTATTACTCTAACAATGACGTGATCTTTTCTGAACTTCCTATACGTGGGAACTTGAATCCTGTACATACCAAAAGTGACGCTACTCGCTATATGGGCGAATACTTTCTGACTATAGGTAACATCGACATAGGTGACGCACACAGAGATAACTTGACTTGTTCTTTGCGTGAGCAGGAAAAGATGTTCCTGAACATGGCAGAGAAAAGGAGAATTAAAATACAAAAGAAGGCAGATGACGAGAAACAGAAAAGGCCAAAATGGGCAGAGAACATGGAAGGCACCTCAACTGGTGGGGCGGGTCCTGCTCTGTTGCTGGATTTTGAAAAGAAAGGCAAGCTATGTCTTCACCGCGAGAAGACTAGCTATTATAATAACATTTTCATTGGTTCCAGTGAATGCGAACATAATTACAAGGTAATTGGAGGTTGGGGTTTTAAAAATGGGTCAGAGCCTGTGTTTCCTGGAATTTATTATATTTGTGGGGACAAGGCTTATTTCAAATTGCCGGATCACTGGTATGGAAGCTGCTATTTTGGCATTGTCTTCCCGAAAATATACCATGTGAATGGAGTTGCTGGAAGCAGTGAAAATACTAATGGCTTAGTGCGTAGTAAAAGAGAAAGTGTAGGTGAAATAATGGGTAGTATTTTCAGTGCACTGATACCTGGAGTGGGAGTGGTTCTGAACACTCACAGAATTTGTAAATTGTCCACCATAGTGGATGTGTTGTCTACTGACACAGCTCATGGATTTCTGCTGGTCAACACCGAAATGGTTGCGATCAGATCAATGGTTTTGCAGAACAGACTTGCTCTTGACACCTTATTAGCGAAAGAGGGCGGAGTCTGCCGGATGTTGAAGGCGCAACATTGTTGCACTTATATTCCGGATAAAAGTGTGCAGCTTAAAAGATATGTGAAAAACATTACTAATTTGGAAAAGGAACTTAAACCACTCGAGGGTGATAGTGCCTGGAAGAGGCTGGTAGATGGTCTCTCAAATGTAGGTCATTGGCTTGCTAGCGTAGGTAAAAGCTTATTGTTCAAGGTACTGATGCCAATTGGAATTATAGGTCTCATCCTATTCTTCATATTTGTCTGTTGCAAATGTCGTAAGCACACCAGAAAGCATCAAGTGAATGCAAGAGGAGTGAAACGAAGTGTGGATGAGCTCGAGTTGGAGGAGATAAATAATCAGATCTACAAAAGGGTGAAGAATTCTCACCCTACAAAAGATGAGAAAGAGAAATTGAATCGCTTGCTGGAAGAGATAGAGTTGTATAGAGTGTAAGAAAGTTGGCATCTGGTTCCATTTATTTTTGTGATGATAGTAAATATCATCAAAGAGGGGATTGATGAAGCAAAGCTTCGCATATTTTGGGACTTGCCGTATTCATGAACCTCGTTTATGTGTAACAAGGTAATAATTTGTACGTCTTACTAACGGTTACTTTATGTTTAAACGAGGTTTCCCGAAGCTTGCATATGTGTTTTACTAAAACGACTTATCTGAGTCAAATAAAAATGGCCGCTGCTTTGAAATAAGTGTCTGCGCATGCGTCAGTCACACTCACGTGTCCTGATGTGTTCGCGGGTTTGGAGGGAAATAGTTGCGCATGCGTAATACATAGCTTTGCCAATAACGTGGTACTGCTCGTGCCACTGCTCTTGTACTTGGTTATATGTAGCTAACATTTAGACTGCATAAGTATATTTCTTAGTGATAAGTTGAAAGTACAAACCCTGTGATGTGTTTTCATAATGTTATTTCTATGTATTAATTTGTTCTCGCTTGCTTTTCATGTACCGCGGGGAATGGGGGTCTGACTGAGCCGAAAGCCATCTTGGAGGGTACTTGTGCGCAGACTCGACGAAAGTCATATTGGCATTGAATTGCTGCCAAAGAAGGTTGATACCAGAAGCAAGCCTGGGAAAGCAGCACCTTCGCCCCGCAGCATCACGATATTGTTCTATTATGTTGCAAAAATGTATTCTTTGCCTGTATTCTGCGCAGTTTCTCATGGGAACCCCAATCTTGCTAGGCGGTACCCAGAGATGTAAATTAGGCATCCAAATAGTGTGTTATGATTGGTGTGTTACCCAAATCCTACCTTAGGACCAATCCAAATTGAGGGATTCTGACACTTTGCAACATTGGGGGGTGGTACACCGTCCCCAAACTGTATATCTACCCTGGGTTCACCTAGGGAATCGTCCGACTTGTCTGGTTTAGCTGACCTGTCACTGACCCATCGTACTCAGTGGGAGACTGAAGATACAGAGCGCTGCGGAGCACTCTGTCCGAAATTGACCATAGACTAAGGTTCTACTGAACCTTAAAGTGCTGGCGAAGCACTTTGCTGGGAGTTCGCTGACCCAATCGGGGTCTTGATCAATAGCTGCAGTGAGGGTGGAGCGCAGGCGTTGCTTCCAAACTGCGGGTGCGGTCCTGCCCTGAACGGTCCTGTCCTGAGGGTTTGCTGTCCTGTCCTGAGGGTCCTATCCTGATTCCTAATCCGAGGGTATCCTGTCCTGTCCAGGGTGTCCATTCTGCACCTGCTGTCCTTCGAGGGGTATCCTTCCTTGAGGGTTTCCTGTCCTTAACTAACCCTTGGCCAGGGTTTGGTTTCCACACCAGTCTAGGTAAATATAGCTCTAAATTCTTTAAACTTGCACCTTTCTATTTTCTGTCTTTTGCTTTAATAAAGACACACCTTTGCATATGTTGATTTTTCCATGCTTTTGCCGCAACTATTGAAAACGTAAAGTCATTTGCATATTTTCTTAATATGTTCCCATGTTACCCTACCTTTTAGAAATCATATTTTGCATTGCAGTTTGTCATTTTCTGATATGGTCTAGAACGGCCTTACTTAAACTGTCTAAAGAACTTTTGCCCTAAATGCATAGCGTTTCCTGTTACATCTCATATTAGCATTTAAATGATTACCCTGACTTTATTTCTCTATAGTTATGTACTTTTCATTATCTTGGTTATTGATTGCCTTATTCTTGTAAATCTTATGTTAGAAGAAAACGAACTTTAGATAAACATTTTAAAACTTCCAGCTGTCCGTGGTCATTTACAACAGTATTTGAATGTCATTTTGAGTTTGTATTTTGCTGCCTTTCCTTTACAGCTAGCTCCCTGATCCGTTATGGTCATAGGTACCCGCGTCGGTGGATGGTAAGTCGGGTACTCTGAGTAATAACAGTAGGGAATTCACACAAATTGGTAGCAGCCCGTGAAGTCGCCCGGTCAATGTATGTAGTGAATTGAAAGTATATGGGCCCGAAGCCGGAAACTGCGAAATTATTGGCTGGGTGACCTCGCGCGCTCTATCAATATGTAAATTGATGCTCCATGGGGTGGTATGTCCTCCAAATGTCTACCAGTCCTATTGCTTCCATGAAGCTCCCCAAACGGGATGTCCCTGATATATTTGCTCGCAAAGGAAATCTATCCATTGAGCCATCAGCTACTGAATTAAAGTCCCCCCCCAATGATCAGTTCCCCCACCGGGAGCCCCAGCAGGAAGGCGCCAAGATCTGGGAAGGCCACTGTATGTAATGCAGGGGGTATATAAACAGAAACAATATTTAGGGGTCTCCCTTCCCACTGCGCTTGTATTGCAGCGAATCTACCTGCCCCATCAGATTTAACGTCCTTGATGATTACAGGGAACTGCTTTTTAATCAATATAGCAACCCCTCTAGAGCCAGAGGTAAATTCGGAGTGGGCCACTATTCTATAACTCCATCTGTCCATGGCCTTACTAGATGTGCCTGTGAGGTGTGTCTCTTGGAGTAGTACTACCGCTGAGCCCCCTCTCTTTATGCATTGTAGAACCAAGCCCCGTTTGATCTTATCCCCCAGTGCGCACATTCCACATGAGTATGGATAAGGGTGGGGTTATGGCAGTGGAGCCTCCCTGCGAGCTAACTGAGGAGTCGTCTCCCATCGGCATACTGCAAAGAACTATAACTGGCAATGACCTGCCCCATACTGGGACCAATGTGAGTCTCTGTGAGGAACGACACTGTACAACCATATGCATATCGGTCTATAACATAATCAGTGAACAAAAAACATGAACATTTACCCCCCCACCCAATCCCCCTCCCTGCCTCCCTGCCTTGCAGACTTAGAACTGCCCACCACCCCAACTCAGCAGAGCGCTTAGAACCCCAACCCTGAAACTTCGTTTGCATGTATGTACAGGGGTGGGAAAGTCCAAGGAGGACCGACCACCCCCCCAGTCTTTACGTCTCGAGCCATCAATAAATCCATTGTCATCAACAGTAGGAGGTGGGCCCTAACATATAATTAGGTGTGTTTACTTTATATAGAAAGAACAGAAGAAAGGAAAGAAAAAAAAAAGATGGGGAGACATTTCCCTTGTGCGTGAGGAGTTCACTCTCCGGAGTCCTTATTTATGTGTGCATTCTCTTCCTCTCCTTGTTCGACTTCCTCAGAATCACCTTCTTTGCCCATTTGTCCTCGCCTCCTTCCTGGCTGTCCTGACCTCTCCACCGGTCGCCATCCTTCAAGCCAGTCGTGTGCTTCTTCTGGCGTGTTGAAAAAACATGTTTTTTTGTCTGCTGCCACTCTGAGTTTTGCAGGAAAGGGCATAGAGTACGGCAGTTCACGGGATCTCAGCGTCTTTTTAACCTCAAGGAAACTTCTACGGCGTGCCGCAACCGCCGCCGTGTAATCTGGGAAGAAGGAGATCTCAGAGTTCTGTATTCGTAGAGGCGGCGCCACTCGTGCCGTCTGGAGAACAGCGTCTCTGTTCCGAAAATTAAATATGCGTGCTAGCACCGGTCGTGGGGGAGCTCCAGGTCTAGGGCGCCCTCCTGGTACCCTGTGGGCCCGTTCCACAGAGAAGAAGGTTGATAGTCCTTTAGGTTGTAACCTGTTTTTTATTAGATCTTCGAAGTAGAGGTCCATAGCGGGTCCCCCCTCGGACTCCGGAAGGCTAGTTTTTCGGACATTATTGCGGCGGTCGCGCCCTTCTTGTTCATCCAGCTTTGCCGCCATTCGCTTGTTGTCATCCTCCAGTTGCGTCACTCTCTTAATCAGGAGCTTAGTGGCCTTAGTGAGAGATGTTGTTACTTGTTCTACTTCAGTTACTCTTGTCGACATTTTCTGTAGATCTGCTCGTAGGAATGTGACATCTGTTGATATCGTACCAACCGTGGTTTGCACCTGGTGTAGGGCCGCCATTACATCTTCTAGCGTCACTTTGGAGCCACCATCCTCCTCTGCGCCTTTAGCCCAAGCCCCTTTTCGATCCGGCAATGGGGGAAAGTCCTTAGAATATGCAAACTGGTCGAGTTTGCCTTGTTGGGTTGCGCATGATCCTTTGCCGCTAATTATTTATGAAACAGCCTCTAAAGTTCTCTATTGCACTTCCAACGGATTGTTGCAGTTGTATTTAGGCTGTCGAGCTTGTAGGCCGTCACCGAGGGCTTCCGCGCCTATTCGGCAATGTTCGTGCCTAAACCCCCTCCTGTAGCGCCAGTCCAAAATCTTGCAGGGGGTAAGGGAAGAGAGAGGTGCCGTAGAATGCGGGTGGCGCTGGTCCTATATTTAATCCACTTTTCTGTTATGCGTGTTTTATTGTCCACCAAACCTTATGTGCCTCACACCTGTGCTGGTATACGGCTTAATGTACTTTAATCTTGCTTCCCAGTCTCTCTCGCCGGGAGTCACCCGATATGAGGGCATCGTATGCGCTGCCGTCGATCAAAGCACCCGGCAATGTATGAGTATTGCCCCTCTATTATTGCCTGCTGGGCCTGTCCGCCACCAACACCACCGGGGGAGGGTGAAGGGGGGGTAGATCCCACGCGCCACTCTTTACTTCAGGCGGCCGCCACCTGCACCGGGCTCCCACGGCGCGCGCTCCCACCTCCTGAGTGTAGTGCCGCTCTGCCCCTCTACACGGCCTATCGTACCGCAAACGCGTCGCTTAATGCACCTCCGTTTCGCTCCTCTGGCCTTCTTGCCTCTTGCCTGGAACCACCATAGAGTGGGGGTGACGCCTGTGCCGCTTTTGATTTAATCTTCCGGTAATATAGGAAAAGTGCCCCTCCCCCTCATGGACCGGAGCTCCGCTCGCCGTCGATTTCTTAAGGCCCCTAGACGTGGTCGCTTTATGGCCTGGCCCGTTACAACAGTCTCACGGTTTGCCTTGCTGGCCTTGTTAGCCCCCAGTGGCGCCGCTCCCGAACCCAGTGCAGCGCCGAGCCTTACTCCTGGTGTCCGTCCTCGCTATTATTGCCTGCCGGGCCCGTACACCGCCCTCAGCACCAGAGGGGGGTGTGGGGGGGTCGCTCCCATGCCCTCAGCACCAAAGGGGTTGTGGGGGGGTCCCTCCCATGTCGTCACTTTGCACCTCAGGCGGCTGACGTCAGTACCATAATTGGGCCCCCACGATGTGCGCTCTCACCTCCTGCACGTAGTGTCACTCCGCCGGCCGCACCGCATGCACGCCGGGGCACCACTAAAATTTAGCCCGCTGCTTGAAGTGTGCACACAGGCCGCACTTGTCCATCTGCCGTTAGTCACCGATCCGGTCTCGGAGTGGCCTCAGACCGGGATCATTCAGCTCCGCTCCACCTCTACAGCATAAGTACAAGCTCTAAGACAGGGTATTATACGGATAAATGCTCGGATGTTCTGGGGGAGTCGGCCTCACCCTCGGAGCTCCACTATGTTGCGGCCATCTTGGTTGGCTGCAAGCCACGCCCCCCGACAGTCCCATTATTAGGGGATTGTCGTGCTTCGGTTTTAACTAATACTATTTCCCTAGGTACTTACATCCTACTCAATTTGAGGATTGTGTTCACAGCAGGAAACTCCTTTTGGAGGGAACCACACAAAACCAATATGAAGATGAGAACAGGCAGCAATGATGTACACAAATCATTCAACCACCGGGGGTGCCAGGAAAACCACTTTTCATACCATTCCTGTTCAGGGCACCTCCCTTCATACACATGTCTGTTTCTAAATGGTGCAGTTATCCATGTCATTGCATTGGATAAACGTGCAACAGGCTGCACTTATCTTGGAACACCCCCCCCCTCCATTCCGATCATCAAGTCGAACACATAGCGATGTTGCATCACCATGAGGTGGATGGCTCTTAGTTCTTCCTTGATCGCATCAGGTAGAGCTCAGTACTGTTTGTTATTTTCAATATTTCCCATCTGGTTATTTGCAAACAGCGGGCGTTTGCTTTGGTCTGCACGATGAACAAGGGTATGAACCCTCCAGCATTTACTTGGGTGTCAGAAACAGTCTGAATTCTTCCAGAATGCCCTTGATCTGAGCCCAGACAAAATAATCAGCAGTCTTTTCTCTTGAGCCTGATGCAACAGAGTTGTCTTCTTTTGTAGCGGATGCTGGTACAACTCTGACAAATCTTCTCCAGTGATGACCAGGGTTGCGGTGTGTATGGTGACGAGGGAGCATAGGCCCCCGCATCTGGGGACGAGGTGGGAGTAGGCAAATTCATCGCACTGCCATTCGGTATCCATCAGCATGGAGGTGCCCCATTGCATGTCTGGTATGTGTAGTATTGTGCCACCGTACTCATTTGTGTTGAGTGGGATCGTTCCGTTACTTCTGAAATAAAAGGAATACAGTGTACATTTCCATACGGGGTCGTCCCTTCTCTTCACTTCACGTGTACCTATCTATCTCAGTATCCCATATTTCCTGACAGGGGTTATCTAGGCTGGTTTTAAGCCCTCCCATATGAGACTCATTCCCTTCATATCATTGAGATAGATGGTCCTGCACTGAACCGCATGTCGGAGTCTATTTGTTATTAAAAAAGACTTCCTCAGACACGCAACGGGCCATCCTGGGACCACAGATGGAAGCAGGAGGGGACGTGTTTGTGCACTGGTGTGGTGGTTTGCTACCGCCAAGAACCTCTTTCATGGAAAGTCTCGGAGCCAAACAGTATCCTCCCCTATGGTGCCCCACCTGCTCATCCTATCTAGCTTTGTTTGAATACCGCTAGGCTGAGTGAAAAGCTGCAGTTCTGTGGGATTGGTCTCTTATCAATTTACGTTTACTACTACTCTATCGTGTTCTACTCTGTTGGGTTGTATCTTGGCCCTAATCCTAAATAGGTACGGTTGGAGAAAGCATTTTGTTTTTTCGGAGAGCTCACTCTTGGGACAAGTAAATCCGTTCTGTTTCCTTCTGCATGCGGTATCAATGAACAGATGTAACGACCTGGCTGATGCCTGGGCATCCATGGCTGTCATGTGCTGATATCATGTGTTGTGCAAGAGTGCCCTGTGTAGTGCGTGTGGGATGCTAGTGTAGGGTTCAGTGTGATTATAACTATCATGGGGAAGGTCCCTACCCAAGTGCTGTATAAGTGTTGGAATGGACTGCATTTGACTAGGCAGATCTTTGGCAATGTATGTATGTGGCCACCCCCACAATAAACAGAGGAAATAGAATTGTACAGAAATATATAACTTAATGAAAATTGTAGGTCTTGAGGCTGGATCCAGGTAACAAGTCTGTTGTCCTCCAGTGATCGGGGGTTTCTTTACTTTTCAAAGAGTTTACAAAGTCTGTGATAAAAGAGTTGGTGGTCTTTGGCTCGTACACTTGGGTCAAGTTGGAGATGTGGAAGTAGTTGCTGAAGAGATGGTGGGCCGCTGTAAAGGAGGTGCACTTTGGTGGTGCGATTGCAGACATGTTGTATAAGAGCTGTTGTTTGTTGGTTATGTTCAGAAAACACTTGCATCCTTACGTCTATCATTCTCAGTGATTCCTGTGTCTTTCTTTTTAGGTGTGTGCTTTTACATTCATACATGCTATTTTAGTGGGGCATTGGAAGGTGGCCCCAATTGGGGTATCTACTTTTTGCAAACAATGGGCGTTTTTTCATGCGTCACCTTAATTCTTGCTTACGGGTCAGCAGTTCTTCCCCCTCACCATGACAGAGAAGGATATATTTTCTTAAGGTGTGGCTTTCGTGAGCATGTGGATGGTCTTGGTTATTTAACTAACGTTTTATGGGTGTTGCTAGACTTCCAATGTACTACCTTTACTAGTGAGTGTGTTTGTGGTACCTTTTGGTCTCCAAGTTCATGGAGCGATGTGTAAAAAGGGGAAGTACCATAATTATGTGCTCCTTGGAGATTGCAACGTGCTCCAGGGTCACGTGTATACCACTCCAGTTCCAGCATGCGTCATGCAGTGAGACACTCCCTAACGGCGCCAGGTGTCTTGACTACGCCCTTTTTCTGGAAGGTTCTTTTTGGGATAGCTTTAGGCTTATTTTTTACTGGCCTTTTGGGTGTTTCTCTAAGTATTCATGTGACTTGCTTGTTTCTATTGTCCCAGAGTGGATCAGAGAGCTGTACCGTGGCCCCGATGTCCGAAATTAGGCTATTTACACTAACCCTGGGCTTAGTACTATGCTACGCTAACGGAGCATACGTAGTTTGTACTAAATTGCACTCCGCAAATAGCGTAGCAGTTAAATCAACAACATCCTCGGATGCTTTGATAAAGCAATTTTACATGCTAAAAAGCATATAACCAATTCACAAAAGTGAAATTTTTCAATGAAAATATTAGACAATGAGAGAGGAGATGATTTCGGGGTCCCCCCTAACCTAGGGGGTGGACAAAGTAGATTCCTTGAACACATAGAGCATAAACAAAAAGCACATCTTGTTGAACTTCGGTGGTGGCCCCATCCTCTTAGGGCCACCCCAAGCACAGTTATTGGCAAAAAAACAATCCCAACCAAAGGCCCTGGGCCGTGAATATTATAGTATCCAATATCAAAATATTTCTACAAAGAGCTGCAGTTCAACTAGTCGTTACTAGATGTCCCTCACAAGTCAAATAGAAAAGCATTGAAATTATTCTTACATCAAGCTGCAGTTCCACTAGATTCCAGATGTCCCTCATGAGTCAAATGCAAAACCATTGAAACCCTTTCATCAAGTATTTGCATTTGACTCATGAGGGACATCTAGTAACCTCCTTGGCCTTTGCTGTTTCAACTTGGTTGAAACCCTCTGGGGTTCTGGGGTGGAGCGCTCTGCAAGACTGGTACTATTTGCATGCTTGCAGCCAGCGCTGCCCGTGGGTGGTATTTTTCATTTTGTGTTGGACCCACTTGACGGTGTCTCTCTTAGCTTTCTCCTGCTTCTAACCCTTTCCAGTGGGCTGCTGTGTAGGGGGTACATGTGGCTGCCTGCCCATCTCATGGTCCCTCCCCATGGGGCTGGGAGAGACCCTTCCTTGGGGTGATGTTCTATTTGCACTAACTGTCAAATTCCCTATGGTGGTAAAGTGCTTGGGTAACATATTCAGTAGCAGGAAGGGGACTTCAGACATGGGGAATGCACCACAAAGTGCCAGGAAACCTTTATTAACAACGAAAGTGTACATTTGTGAGCGCCTCACTTTCTTGGAAGGATGATGCCGTCGTACTTCTGCTGGAACCAGCGCATGGTTTCCTCTTTGCCAATTCGGTGCTTTGCGCCAATGACTCCAGTCCTACGTTTTTTGTCTGCAATGCTGAAGCCGGGTCTGCCTAGAAATCCAGGCCATACATACCGATGCTAGGATCATACTTAATTCCCAGATCAATGTGTTCCTGGATTCCAAAACCAAAGTTGCCGGTGGCTGAGAAATTGTTTTACCTCAACTCGTATTCTCTCTACTTCAGGAAAATAAAGCGCACAAAGTTGGACTTCTTCAGACGCCAGTTGGACCAAGCAAAAAACAGGCCAATAAAACTGTTCGAACTAATCAAGACCCAAACAAAGACACAACCCTTACAATCAAATAGCACAACAAGCGACACCCCACACTGTGAAGACTTCTCTGCTTACTTTAAGCTAAAGACTGACAACATAAGAAATGACCTCATCATGGATGTAAGCCGATTCCCCAACGCCACCAGAATGTCTTACACTCAACCTAAAAACAAGGCATCTTGGCTGTACTTCGATACCTACTCGGAAGAAACAATACACAAACTGCTCTGCACCCTGAAGCCCTCTAATCACCTCACAGACCCTCTACCTGCAAATGCTGTAAAAGACTTCATCCCCTTGCTCCTCCCTCTCTGGACCAAAATCATCAACTGCTCCCTGCAACAAGGCCTCATTCCAGACTCCCTCAAGGTGGGGCAAGTCACGCCTATACTCAAGAAACCTACAGCTGATCCATCTGACCTAAACAATTACCGGCCCATCACCAATATCCCCACCCTGGCCAAACTGCTGGAGAAATGTGTCCAACTCCAACTAACAAGACACATTGACCAATTTGACCTCCTCAACTCTCATCAATCAGGCTTCCGAGCGAAACATAGCACGGAAACAGCTATGACACACATAATTGATGACGCCCTCCAAATTCTTGATCGCAATGAGTCCTGCCTCCTCATCCTTCTTGACCTCTCGTCAGCATTTGACACGGTCAAACATGAGAACTTGCTGGAGCTGCTAAGCGCTAGAATGGGTCTATCGGGAACTGTTCTCAAATGGTTTTCGTCCTTCCTTCACAACCGGTCTCAGAAGTTCAAGATCGACAATGTGTTATCTTCACCTGTGCCTGCAGATCTAGGTGTTCCACAAGGATCCTCCCTCTCCCCCACATTGTTCAACCTCGTCATGGAACCGCTCGCCACCTTGCTCCAAGCTTCCAATGTCCAATTCCATATGTACGCCGACGACACACAACTGTACCTAAAGCTTCAATCTCCGGAAGATATCAAACATCTGAATTCCACGCTTATCAACACTCAATCTTGGCTAGCCGATAATCACCTCAAACTAAATGCTCTGAAAACTGAGTTCCTTCTCATCTCACCCCCGGCGAAAATTTCCACCACCCAAACATGGCTCAACAACCTAACAGCATTCAATGTCCAACCCACCATCGTGGACTCAGCGGAATCCCTAGGCATCACACTGGACGCCAAGCTCAACATGCAGCAGCACGTCAGCAAAGCCACAAAAGCAGCTAATTTCCAAATCAACACACTGAGGAAAATTAAACCCTTCCTCCCTGCTGAAGACTTCCGAACTGCTGTACAAGCGTTAGTCATCCCTCGAATAGACTACGGAATTGTGGCCCTCAGCGGACTCCCGCTATCCACAACAGCACCCTTAAGAGCCTCCCTGAACGCTGCCGCAAGACTCATTACCGGCTCAAGAAAACATTCGCATATCTCCCCAGACTTAAAGTCCCTAAAATGGCTGCCTTTTGAAGCCAGAATACAACTAAAAATTGCAGTCATGACACACGCGGCCGTGCACCACAATGCACCCAACTACCTCGCTCAAAAGTTGTCTATATCAGGAGGTTCGATATCCAATAGAAGCTCAAAAAATCTACTCCTGAAACCCCGTAGATTCCGGAAAGAGAAAACTTACAAGCGCTCCTTCTCAGGAATGGCACCCAGGATCTGGAATACGCTCCCTCCTGAAACCAGGCGTATCTCCTCCACTGCACTCTTCAAGAAAGAGGTGAAAACCATCCTTCTGGCCAAGATCTCCTGAACTTTATAGGTGCTGAATCAGAGACTCTGCATTGCCTTGTGTCAATGCTCACCTTGTCCTTTGGCACTATACCTCTACTTGATGGAGACACTACTACGCTACTTTCTTACTACCGACCAATATATGATACACGCTGGGTCACTGATTCACCCTCCCGATGCCCCCACTCAGTGCTCTCTCTATACTAAAACACTGGTATAAGCCTTCCACACACCCAAGGTGTACCTGAACACCTCTGTATTGGGACTAATGACTTGTGCCGTCTTATATTACTTGTTTACTGTACTGTATATTGATATGTTTTATGTATGTTATTATTTTCCTTTCATGTTAGTGACTATTATACTGCTCCCACTATCTCTGTTCATTCCTACTGCCCCTGTCCTGTCTTTGTGTGAAGCGCTCTGATATCTGTAAGGATCTTGTTCGCGCTATATAAAACTTTGAATAAAATAAATAAATAAGGCCTTTCTCCAAAATTTCCTCAGCCTTGGTCCCGTGGACTGTGCAGTGCACTGCAATCTTTTCATTTCTACGGATGCCGAAGGATCACACTGTGTAACGGACTTTGGAGAATACTGGTGCCTGGACGGTGAGTTGTTCAAGCACCTTGGTTGCACGAGTCAGTCTGTCACCGCTTTCACCTACACTGATGTTGAGGCAGAGTTTGCGAATATACAGTTCCCTCATGGGGTTCTCCTTTTCACCTTTATCCACCATGATGGGAGACTGGAAGGCAACCTCATTTATACCACTCTAGGGGCTGAGCCAGGTGATCTCAGAGGTACTTGTACTCTGTCTGTTACCGTCATTGTCCCCGGGCACCTTGGCCCTGCTTCCCACCCAGTCTCAGGGGCCCTGGTAGGCATGTGCACGTTGTGTTCCCAACTCTCTTCATCCTTGCATACTCTACTAGCTGTAAAACACAAACAATTGAAGAAGGGTCTGAGGGAAATTTAAAGACCTGCCCAGTTCGTATCCCCCTAACTGTAATCCTAACAACAAAAGAACCGGGGGTCTATAACGGAGCTTCAAGTACTCCGAGCTGCTGCAAAACTCCTACATAAGTGAGTTAGGCGCTAATAGAGCTACATAAGTCTCTATATCAGAATGTGTGCCAGGACAAACCTGTCGAAGGACCTACTGAGATTGTTGGTAAGACCCGTACAGAGATGTGTTGGATTCCCATCAAATAGGTATGTAGATCAAGTGTTCTCATTTGGTCATCCAAAAATGGGGTGGTATGTCTCTTGATCAATGAGACCCATCCATCGCCCTTACTCAATTGGGTCGCACCATCAATCGCTAAGGTACCCATGAACAAATGATAAAGATGGGAGTAAGAGACACCGTTTGGTACAGAGGAACACGATTTTGGACTATTTATGTATATCCTTTACAGATTGTCGTTACGTTCACTTTATGTATGCAGTAGCTAATGCTTAGAACTCTGGCCCTGAAGAAAGCCATGGGATCTTGTCCCTACCGGCTGAAACATGTTGGCCTTGTAAATGCAGTTATATGTTTAGACTGCTTCCTCTGCATTGTTCTTGTTTGTTTGAGGGAAAGGACAAATTACATTAGAGTTTTTCGCCTATTGATCCTTTTACCCCTTGTTTTTAACTCACGCATCTTTTGATTCTTGCACTGCACTCGATCCCATCTTTATCATTTGTTCATGGGTACCTTAGCGATTGATGGTGCGACCCAATTGAGTAAGGGCGATGGATGGGTCTCATTGATCAAGAGACATACCACCCCATTTTTGGATGACCAAATGAGAACACTTGATCTACATACCTATTTGATGGGAATCCAACACATCTCTGTACGGGTCTTACCAACAATCTCAGTAGGTCCTTCGACAGGTTTGTCCTGGCACACATTCTGATATAGAGACTTATGTAGCTCTATTAGCGCCTAACTCACTTATGTAGGAGTTTTGCAGCAGCTCGGAGTACTTGAAGCTCCGTTATAGACCCCCGGTTCTTTTGTTGTTAGGATTACAGTTAGGGGGATACGAACTGGGCAGGTCTTTAAATTTCCCTCAGACCCTTCTTCAATTGTTTGTGTTTTACTGTTTAGAGCAGCTGCCAGCTGCGGGTCTTTCTCTTAGACTACACTTTATGGAGGTAGTTCTTTCGCTAGGGACACTGTGTGCTTTAGTCTGCACCACTGAATCTTCTGGGGAGGTATTAGGTTCAGTTTCCTTTGAGTCTAGGGTCACCCACCTTCACTTTGGTCCTTTAGGGCTCTCTACAGATGTACCCTTGGCACACTGTTTGCCTATATGTGAGTTTGAACTAACAAGCAACATCATTATTCTGATATGGCAGGCACAGCACGATATTGTACTGTTTTGACAGCCCTCTACCACTTCAGTTTTTGAAGTGAGGGGCGGATGATTCAGCCCCCCTCTTCCTCCTCCCCCCTTCCCACCATTGGCTACCTTTCTTTGGGTTCATTTGGGGATCATTATCAGAGACCACTTTGTTGGATCTTTATAAAAAGGTTGACTATTTCGCGCTTGCAAACACTTGCGCTATGGTTAAATAAAGCACCTTTATTTTTTAACTAGTTCAAACTACAAAGATGGCCGTAATGATGTCATCTTGTAGTTCTTGGGTGAACTACAACACAGTGGATTGTGACATCACTCTGTAGTTCAATCGAATCCCGCGAGAGTACGTGATACTCCGCCCCTATCTCCTTTATAAGCTTCCTGTGGGCAGCCATTTTTTGCCTTCCACCAAGCTCAGGTCCTGCGATGAGACAACGCGGGACAGGTTAGTGGCTCATTAGGATTTATTCTTGGCCTTTTTTCTTTTGGGGTGGCATAGACTGGTTCACCTATGTTTCTGGGATATGAGACCAGGCTTGGTCTGTCAAACTTTTGCTAGCCTAGATCTAAACCTGCTACAGTTTAGCTCCATCCTATTTAGGACACTCATATTTAGAAGAAAGCTTTTTACATTAAGTGATGGATCTTGGGAACCTGGGACTTTTATGGGCTCTGTGACTTATTCCACCCTTAGGATTTTTTGTGGCTCTGTGAAGCTTGACTGTTATAGGGGCTATATTATGTATTGGAGGGAGAGATAGAGTAGTACTGTCCACCCTTCCGTTCATTACCCCTTCCTTGCCTTCACAGAGCGGGGCCTCCTTCTTCCTGAGCTGGGTTCCAGGAGAGGTGAGGTACACTCCCTGTACTACTCTACTAGCTATCAAGGTCCTTGTTGTTTTGGTTGCTTTAGCTAAGAGGTGGTGTGTGCAACATGCCCACTGACAAGCTAACCTGCATATTTCAAAGAAGTTCCCCATATATTCCAGGACTGCCTCAGCGAAGGGGGTCTAACTGGCTGGGGCTGTCCTTGACTGTGTACAGGCAGGCGTGGTTCGCTGGTCTGGGTTCTAGGGAGGAAGCTCCGGGGAGAAGCAGGCTATAGTTCCATTGGCTGCAAACTGAATGGACATGTTTAGCTTGGTCATTTGGTCTTGCCTTGCCCTAATGTATTAGTGTGGGATAAGGGAACATATAAGAACTGTTCCCTCACCCTATTCCTCCCTGTCTCCAGCTTAAGGGGTTCTGTGATGGGGATTTCCACCACCATACCCGAGACTCCTTTTATAGTTGCGGTATGTTTTGATAAGGGGATTGTGCCTTCTCATAGGCATGACCTCATCGCCGCCATGTCCACCAGAAAATTGTATGTTGTCTTATTCACATGCACCGTGAACACAGGATCTTCCTCCAAGTGGCCTGGGGTGGACAGTAGGATGTGTGTGTTTGTGGGTGTTTTGGTCAGTTTCTTGAATGAGTTCCCTGTTTTCCACTTGGTCTTCAGGGCAGACCCTATAGCCTCTTTCTCACTGTCGGATCCCAGGGGACTGGGGCCCTCTTCTGCACTCTCGCTAGTCGTATCACTGTCCATACCCACTATGAACCTCCCTGTCACCCAACTGTGCTCACACGAACCGGTGTGAGCGCATTTTTTTCCGCGTTGCTGGGGTCGATGTCTGAACGTGATCGACGGGGTGGGTCGAACTTTGGGGTACTCTAGCACTGGAGGGTGGCTGATGTTGGGATTGCCGAGCCTGCTGGCCTGTTAGCCTCCCATGTCTGGATCTAGTAGTTCATTGTTCGGTAGGGGGCCCTCTGGCTCCCTCTACTGGTGGGTTGGTATAAACTAATGCAGGAATGGAAGGCATCTGGGGGAGCACCTCCATTGCCACATACAGTGGAGGCGGCGCGGACGCCTTACTTGCTGGTTCTGGGATAGGATTGTCGGTCTGGGCCACCTCAAAGATGGCCCACAGTTCTAACAGTGCCTCCCTTCTGGCCTTATTTAGCTCTAGGTATTTGGTCCCAATCTGTCTTTGATTATCTTAGTGTCAAAGTTGTCCCCCTCCGGCCAGGGGAACACATGTGTCTTTGTTGTGTGCGTGTCATTCGTGGCAATACTTGCTACATTTTTTAATGTGTAAGGAACCTAGTTTGCAGGGGGCCGATTCACAGAACTAACTTAAGACAAAATCCTAAACTTACTACTTTTGGTATTCACAGATGGCATTTAGTAGTGGTAAAGTTAGGATTTTGTCTTAAGTTTGACTTAAGACAAACTTAAGACAGACTTAAGACAGACTTAAGACAAAATTCCTAACTTAAGTCTGTCTTAAGTTTGTCTTAAGTCAAACGTTATACAGAATCCTAACTTTTATACTACTAAATGCTTCTGTGAACACCAAAAGTAGTAAGTTTAGGATTTTGTCTTAAGTTAGTTCTATGAATCGTGTCCCATGTGTTTTAGCGGCGACTCCATGATAAGTTTGGAACTACTTATGGGACTGTTACACTTTAGCTTCTCGGGACTAAGTCATTTTAAGTTCCATTCTGGTTGTGGAGAAATAAATACACCGGGATTACTGGTTACAACTACTTCTATGAGCTCAACACTATATACAGATGCATCAGAATAAATGTTTCCCAAACATAAATAATAATGCATATGAAGAATCACAAACTGAAAGAAAGTGCAATGGATAGAGCAAACATGTGAATTTAGCATCAAAATAGCAGTCTCTATTTAGATATGGAATATCCTATGCGAGAATTGCCAACGCCTCCTTCATAAGCACATTGAGTCATTAACAAAACATAACACTCAAGACAAAAAATGCAGTTGAAGCAATTTTACCAGCACAAGAACATGAAGAATGCATCAATTAATAACCACAATGAAGATAAAGAGAAAAATTGAACAGAAAAAAATTGATGACTTGATCAAAAAACACCTTAGCCCACTCCGAGCTCATGCTACCCATTGACATGGGGAGGCTCTGCGCGGTACACAGGACTAACAGCCTTATTCATCAACGGGCCGTTTTGCGAGCCCCTAATAGCGATTCATAGCGAATCGCTTTTAAGGACTCGCAAAACGGTATTCATGTAGGAATTGCTAAATAAATAGCGATTCCTACACATTCCTTATTTGCGAGTAGCAAATTGCTAATCGCAAATAAGGAATAACTCCCCATTCATTCCTATGGGCCAAAAGGCCCATAGGAATGAATGGGGAGTATTCCTTATTTGCGATTAGCAATTTGCTACTCGCAAATAAGATAGCGATTTAAAGGGTGCCAGGGGTGTCCAAAGGACACCCTGTAGCACCCCTTAAATGCAAATTGAAACTGGTGTTGCGCACACACATGTCCACAGGACATGTGTGTGTGCAACATGCAACTTAGAAAAATGCTTTTAAAAGCATTTTTCTAAGTTTTTGCTATTTACCGAGAGGTCTGACCTCTCGGTAAATAGTGGCCCGAAATTGCGAATTATCAATTTAAAAATGGTTGATGAATTGCATTTAAGGAATCTCAAATAGAGATTCCTTAAATGTAATTCCTCGCAATTTAGCGAATTAGCAATTACCGATTTTTGCATTTGGGATGATGAATCCCAAATGCAAAAATTGCGCTCGCAATGGGCCAGATTCTCAGAATCTGGCCCTTGGCGAGCGCAATTCGGCTTGATGAATCAGGCTGTAAGTGAGCCTGACGGTCTGTCAATATTGGCTCCGGGGAAAGAATAACAACAATTTATGCAGAAAAGAACAACAACTCGACAACTACAGGCCCTTCTTGGCCAAGCACAAGCCACACCTAATCTCCAAGAACTAAATGTTCCCTAACATCCGAATTGCACCCTATATGACACCAAGGGATCATGTGTAACATCTGTGTCATGCCCAGCGGTCCAAGCAAACAACACCTCTCACTTCCTTCAGATACCAAGAGTGTTAGGAAACCGATAGCACTGAGAAAACCCATATAGACTGCAAAATAAGATTGAGGTGCTGGCCCTATATCACACCCAGGGCCTATTCTTACCATCTGTGACACACCCAGTGGTTCAAGCTGTGAGGCCTCGCCCCTGTATCACACCCAGGGGACAAGCGTATCACTTGTGTCACGCCCAGCGGTACAAGCAGTGAGGCCTCGCCCCTGTATCACACCGAGGGGACAAGCGTATCACTTGTGTCACGCCCAGTGGTTCAAGCAGTGAGGCCTCGCCCCTGTATCACACCGAGGGGACAAGCGTATCACTTGTGTCACGCCCAGTGGTTCAAGCTGTGAGGCCTCGCCCCTGTATCACACCCAGGGGACAAGCGTATCATCTGTGTCACACCCAGCGGTACAAGCAACTAACAACCTTCACCCTTCCCAGCGTGCTGACTATCGAAGAAAGGTGACCTCCTTGGAATCGGCTCAGAGGCTGCCTTGCGACTTGTCACATTTAAAATGGAATAAAGCATGAAACTAGCTTATATTAGCATAGGCTTAAATAATTTCCAATGCATTAAATGCTACATAAAAAAAAGATTCTACAATCCCAGATTGATTTGTGGATTATTACATTTTTAAAAAGGATGGAAATGAAGTAGAGTGATAGTGCTTTTATTTATAAAACTAATATAAATTAAAAAAAAACAATGTAACCTTTGGGGAATAAGCAGGGCCACTGGAATAAAGCAACTGTGCGGCCGCAAAGTTTTCCCATAATTATATATGGCCACATTTGCCACCTAATCCATCATCTGCTCCATGATCTGCAGATTTTAACAAACAAATTGGTTTTGAACTCAAATGGTTCAAATGTTACTAAAAATGAGGCAACACGCTACCACAGTGCGCTTAATGGGGGTAACTTTTAGAATACTATTGTTTTAAAAATGAACTTTAATAAAGAACTCCTGGAAACTTGCTCTGGATTTGTTGCATTTGATGGTTTTAAAAACAATTCTGCTTGCACTGAACTTGATGAGCCCGATTCACAGAACTAATTTAAGACAAAATCCTAATCTTCCATTTTGGTATTCACAGAAGGCACTTATTCATTTCGGTATTCACAGAAGGCACTTACTCATTTTGGTATTCACAGACGGCACTTACTCATTTTGGTATTCACAGAAGGCACTTACTCATTTTGGTATTCACAGACGGCACTTACTCATTTCAGTATTCACAGACGGCACTTACTCATTTTGGTATTCACAGAAGGCACTTACTCATTTCCTTATTCACAGAAGGCACTTACTCATTTTGGTATTCACAGAAGGCACTTACTCATTTCGGTATTCACAGAAGTTAGGACTCCTAACTTTAGGACTCCTAAATGCCCTCTGTGAATACCGAAAATCTTAAAGTTAGGATTTTTCTCAGTTTAGGAGTCCTAACTTTACTACTCCTAAACTGTGAATACCGAAATGAGTAAGTGCCTTCTGTGAATACCAACATGGAAGTAAGTTTAGGATTTTGTCTTAAGTTAGTTCTGTGAGTTGGGCCCGATGTGTTTATCTCGCTTTGGTTTTGCACTTTGTGCATACCTGTTGTGAGCACGGATTCTGATCATATCAGTGGTGGTGGTAGGGAAACTAGCACACTGCAAGATGCCATTCTGGTCAGCACTCTATCTGCTTGAATCACCATTCATTATTTAGTGAAGCCGGGACGCGTATCCGCCTCTGGTGTGCCCAAGGCATGCCCGTTTGTGCCCGAACAGGGCCAGGGGCGCTGTACCCTTCTCCAACTCACCCAATTAAGATCAAATATTCATCTCGGCAAGTTGTAGCTCTCATGAGGGTTAGGAGGGATGAATGTCTCCACTCAATTGACTTGGCTAAGAGTAATTTGCAATGTAAGAGTTGCTCTACCCTCCCCCTTCTGTCCTTAGCTCCAAAAACCACAGTACCACCAAGCGCAGCTGGAAAATGTACCTGATTACCTGTAGATCTCAACCACACCTTAAGCTGGAAATGTTTAAGTTTCTGGAGGAGGTAAATCCAGATGTGGTTTTCCTGACCGAAACTTGGCTCCACCAGGAATCAGGACTGGCCCCTCAGCTATTATATATCCAGTATTTATGTAGGTTTTATGGATATCCCCGCCGACGTTATCTTGTTGCCCTACTAAGAAAACTTGGTTTTAATCAAATCAGACCAGCTCTTATTTACCTACAGCTTCTGCATCAGGACAGTGTTCTCCAAATAATATCGTTTTTAAAATTAACCGTTAGAATGAGAACCTGTTTGGATCAATGACCCTATATACTTTTTCTGTCTAACTGCCAAACTCATTGGACTTCTTTTTAAATTACGCTTTTTGCACCTCATTAAGCACTGTCTGCACTTTATAACTATCCTGTATGTATACTGATATTGGGACAAAGGAAATTTGTATTGCATAATGACTTTATATATGGCAATAATGTGTGTAATGCTTTTTAACTGTTGTATATATGTACACTTTTATGGTTTGAAATATAACCGAAATAAAGTCTCTTTTGATTTTATATCCAGTAGAGACAGGGAGGACATGAAGGGTGGGGGGGCTGCAATAATACTCAAGGGGGCGGTTACATGCCACGATGAACCCCTACTGCCTCCCGACTGCGAATGCATGACGTTCGCAACACCCACCTTTTCTAGAGTCCTCATTTATTGGCCCCCTGGCCTTACCAGCCAATATGTCCAGACCTTTCCAGATGTAATTGCTAGACTGGGAGTCAAGAAACCCAATTCCACATGTTAGGTGATTTCAACTTACACCTTGAGGAGCCCGCAGGCGCCCAAGCATTTGAACTCTTGCTAGATCTCACCACTATCCAACTGATCCAATGAGTAAAAGGTCCCACTCATGAAAAGGGTCACCTGCTGGATCTAATCTTTACTAATGACCTGCGTCTAAATGTGTTGGATCCATTACCCGGTATATGGGCCAATCACTTCTTGATCCTGATAGCCTTGACCACCCCGTGTTTACCTTCATCATCCAAACCTTTCACTTGGAGAGACCGCAGCTGGTCAAAGCTAAACTGCGAAGAATGGAACCTTGCACTCAGTATGAGCAAACAGAACCTTGGCCACGACCCACATGCAGCAGATGTTAAGAACACACAGTGGATCAATCACCCACTGGTCCAAACCATTCCCATGAAGACCGAAACCCTAAAACCAAATACAGATCCACCCACCACTAACAAACACTAAAGAAAAAGTGTAAAATAGCTAAAAGGGAATGGAGGAAGGATTATGGTAAATCAAGCAAAGTTAAATATTGTGAAACAGTGAAGAGATACAGCTTTGAAAATAAAACTGCCTGTCCAGGCCTCGTATTACAAAGCACGAATAAACAGTGCAACAAACTCCCCGCAAGAGATGTTCAGAATTACAAAGTCACTATTGGATCCACTTCAAACAGACCCTCCCCTGAGCCTTCAAACCATCGACCTGACCTTATTCTTATTCTTATTCTTCCTCAAAACATTACAGACACCTTACCATCCTTCCAAGAGTTTGGGGCTTGGGTCTCCCTCAGACTCTTGGAAGGTTGGGTAGATGTCTGTAATGTTTTGTGGAAGCAATGAGAAGGAAAGTAGCTCAAATGACCTCTCAGAGTTTTCAAACATTACTGAGAACTTCACTGCCCTTTGCAGCAAAGTCAAATCAGGCCCCCCCCCCCGGACCCTGCCCCTCCATGGAGCCTTTCCAACGCATTTGCCCAACTTTACTAGATATGCTCCATCTGTCCTTAGAAAAGGGAATAGCACCCTCCACATGGAAACAAGCCAGGGTTTAAACAAAAGAAATTAGAGCTGCTCCCGGAACTGAGCAAAGTGTTGGAAAAACATGCCAATCTGCAGCTCTTGGAATTAATAGAAGTCAACAATGTCCTACACTTGATTCAGACAGGTTCAGCCCAAATATAGTACTCCTTGCCCTAAGCCTCCAATACTGTAAATCACAGAATCCATATCACATGGATCCAAAATGCAGGAGTGTCAGGAATGGCCATGGATTGGCCCAGTTCATTCCTGAAGGGCAGGTCCTACCAGGTAAGTCCTGCTCTTCTGATATCCTGCCGTTGAACTGTGGAGTCCAGCAGGGATCATCCTTGAGTTCTGTGTTGTTCAATCTCTACATGCGTCCACTGGCGGACATTGTAGTGCCGTTGGGGATCTCCATAGTTTCCTAAGCGGATAATGGGCAACCAGTGTTTTCACTCACTCAAGATCATGACCCCGCATCCCGGTCTCTTGGACCATGTCTCTAGATGGTAGCAAGCTAGAAGGATAGGTCCTGCCTGAAACTAAATGGAAATAAGGCTGAACTTATGATCTTGCCAAACAACCTAAATCCCCTTCAGTCCCTGAGTTGTCCTGACCACCTGGGCCCACCTACTCCCAAGACAGTCCAATCCAATCCAATCAGAAATTTGTATAGCGCACTACTCACCCAGAGGGTCTCAAGGCGCTTAGGGGAGAGGAGTTCGCTACTGATCGAACAACCAGGTCTTGAGTTGCTTCCTGAAGGATAGGTGGTTCTGGGTACAGTTATAAAAAGATTGGAGGTATGGCTGCGCAAAACATTATCCATGGAAATCCAGGCTTCCAAACTCTTCTTAGCCAGCTGTCATGAGATCCTCAGAATGTTACACAAAATACTCCACCTGCTATCCAGGAGGCTAGTAATCCAGGCACTGATCCTAGATCGCCTGGACTAAGTACATTCTCTCTACCTGGGAGCGCCAGAAGCAGGCATCTGCAAACTTTAAGTTGTGCAGAATGAGGCAGCACAGACCCTACAAAACATTCCCAGACACTACTCCATCTGGCAGGTGCTGGCAGATCGCCATTGACTCCCGGTCGCCCAAAGAATCAAATTCAAAGCCCTTTGCATGGCATACAGAGCCCTTCAAACCCATGGCCCTCCCATCTCACAACAGCTGATTACACCCTACATCCCTAAGAGAGCTCTCAGATCCTCCAACGCACGACAGGCACTGGTCCCTCACATTAGAAGGGCAGGAAGTGGAGGATGATCCTTCGGCTACAATGTGGCCAAACTTTGGAATTCACTACCTTATGAACACAAACCCGCCACATCTGTGGCCAAGCACGCGCATATGGACAGTTTTCTCTCTCCCTTTGTTTAGTGAGAATGGTGAAACAATCAGCAACAAAAAGAAACCAAACTTCAAAGTAAAACAACAAATATATTAAAGCAATTCAAGCAACTCAAGAATAAATCAGGACAGTCAGGAAGTGACAAAGTGGGAGCAGAAACACTAGTTACCTGCTGCCAGGTGATGTAGGCATGGTGCAGTGCGCGCTGCACAAGGCACAGTTCACTGGTCCCCCTAGGTCACCTGCTGCTCCAACAAAGAGAAGGTGCTGTGACACAGCCTGGCCGACACCTCTGTGTAGCCTGGGTGTCTTTGTTCACATTTCATCGGTTTGATTAGAGCTGCATCTCTCTGGGCTCGTAGAGTGGGGTGGCAGAGAGTGGAGTAGAGTGTCGTAGAATAGAGTGGAGTAATGTGGCATGGAGTGACAGAGAACGAGTTGTGTAGAGTGTTGTCAGTGGCAACGCCACTGCTTTCAGAAGTGAAAATAAAGTAAAATTAAAATTAAATTATAATAAGTTGTTGTTATTATCATTTTATGTGTTCCTGCTATGACATCTTTGCAGGGCTGGGCTGCGGGAGGAGTAGTGGGCACACTGTAAGTGCGCAATGACTGAATGGCCGGCGCTCTTGGGCCGGCCAAACAGTCGTGTATACATTGCATGTTCTCCATCCAGGCTGCTTTACAGCCTGGATGGAGAACATGACCAGGATCCCATTCCGTGGCTGAGCACCAAACCACGTAGTCAAGTGGCATAGACTGGATTGGTACAGGGTAAGGTGGAGTAGTGCAGGGTAGAGTGCAGTGACATAGAGTAGTGATGTAGAGTGGATTGGCTTAGAGTGCAGTCGCATAGTGTGCAGTGTTGCTGAATAGAATGGCATAGAGTAGAGTGGCGGAGAGGGGAGTAGTGCAGAGTAAAGTGGAGTGGCTAGACTGGAGTGGTGTTGAGTGCAGTGGCAAAGATTGTAATGGTAGAGTGCACTGGCATAGAGTAGAGTGATGTAGAGTAAAGACACGTAAACTGAAGTGGCGTACTGTGCAGTGTCATAGAGTGCAGTGGAGCACAGTAGATTAGAGTGCCATAGAGTATAGTGGCATAAAGCGCAGTAGTGTAGAGTGCATTAGCATAGAGTGCAGTGGAGTGGCGTAGAGTGGTGCAGAGTAGAAGGCAGTGGCATAGAGTGCGGTGGCGCAGAGTAGAGTGGTGTAGAGTTCAGTGATGGAGAGCACAGTGTTGCAAAGTAGAGAGTAAGAAAGTGCAGTGGTGCAGGGTAGAATAGGGTAGAGTGCATTGGTGTACAGTGCAGTGGCATAGAGTGGTGCAGAGTAGTGCAGTGTTTCAGAGTAGACTGTCGTACAGTGCAGTGGTGTACAGTAAAGTGCATTGGCGTGGAGTTCAGTGGCATAGAGTGGTGCTTAGAGAGCAGAGGCGTACAGTAGTGCAGAGTAGAATAGGATAGTGTAAAGTGCAGTGCCGGAAAGTACAATGGTATGGAGTGCGGTTGCATATAGTGTAGTAGTGTAAAGTATTGCAGAAAAAAGTATAGATGCGTAGAGTGCAGTGGTACAGGGTAAATTGGCGTGGAGTGCAGTGGCATAGAGAGTGTTGGTTTTGATTAAATTGGTGAAGAGTGCATTGGCATAGAGTGCAGGGTCGTAGAGTAGAGTGCAGTGGCTTAGAGTAGAGTGCAGTGGCACACAGTGGAGTGCAGTGGCACACAGTGGAGTGGCGTTGAGAGTAGTGGCATAGAGAAGATTGATTCAAAGTACAGTGGAGTGGGGTAATGTCTAGTATGAATGGTATGGGAGCGTATACTGCACTACAGACAACACATCTTCAATTGAAATAACCATTACATTTGTGGAGATATACAGTTTTACTGATAAAAGTGTACAGCACACACATGATAATGTGTGCAACTATTTTGATCGTATTAAAATGGTTGTTTCCACCACACTTCAGAATTACCAAAAAATGTGCTTCACTCGTGCTTTTCTAATTCTGATATATTCTAAAATGTCTGCACAGTTCATTTACATACATTTAAATGTTGTTGTGCTAGAAAAAAATAACATCATACAGCCTTCCTCCAGCACCCTCCCAGTAGCCAGTATGATTGGAACATAAATCCTCTCACTTTGAAGTCAGAGAAAGAAAATTAGAGACTGAGCTTCCTGGAAGACCAAGCCTGACATTTGACCCCTGTCTTTTAATGCACAGCAAGTGTGACAAGATAAAACAAGATTTACAGGCCTGTTTACAGAAATGCAGCACTGGTGGAAGAAATCAGTAAATAGGGTTTGGGTAAGGGGAAGGATGATCTCAAGCTGGACAACCTGAATCAAATAGAGCCTGTAATTGGAAATCAAGCAAATGTGAGTTACAAACCACAAAGTCCATGGTACGAAACAAGCGGAATATATTCCCAGGGAAGCTTTCTGAATGTCCCCAAGATGTCATAAGCAAACTAGACAGCTGAGCTGTCTGGTAGACTTCGACCAAAAAAGTAGCTCCTGAACATGAAGCAGTGGAAGGACACAAGTAAAGAGGTATTGCTCCAGATGAGTGGCAGACACAAGATAGACAAAGAAAGCCATCCAATAAGATGCAAGCAAATGAGAGTGACAATAAATCCAACCAATAGTAAGTAGTGGGCGGGCTGCAAGCCACTCTTTGTTCTCGGTAAGCCCACAATATGTCTTTTGCAACCAGACAGTTTGTGGCATGAGGTAGGCTCTACGTAAAATCATCCTAAGAAGGTCCACCTTGAACATAGCTGTGTTCTGATGCGCTGCAGTTGGTGGCACCATGGGAGGTGGGCCACCAGCAGCTTTGTTGTTCCTACACTGAGGTTAGCGTAAGCTCCGCTGTTGAAAACCCACTTCTACAAATGGGACTGAATGGGCCACCTGTCGATTTTCTGTGATGTCCCTTTCCCTCAAACTCTAAAGGATCCTGCGGCATGAAAGTATGAAAGATCGGACCCATGGAGGGAAAAGTCAAAAGGGGTGAACTTAGACTATGTTAAGTTAGTAACAAGAGAACTGGGTGCTTTTTTTCCATTTGACACCATAATGCTCTCCCTGCACAACCACCTATCGCTAGGACAAAAGGGCTAAGTGGTTCACTGTCCAATCTTCAATCAGCAGCAAAGAAAATGGAGTCGCATCTAAGCTGCAAGGTATTTACACAATCACAGCTTCATGTAGTGGTGCAGGGTAGAGTGGAGTAGTGCAGGGTAGAGTGCAGTGTTGTAGAGTGCAGTGGCGTAGAGTGCAGTGTTGCAGAGTGCAGTGGCGTAGAGTGCAGTGGCGTAGACCACAATGGCGTTGAGTAGAGTGGCCCAGAGACCAGTGGTGCCCAGTAGCACAGAGTGGTGTAGCTGCACAATCACAGCCTCCTAGCTTTACTCACACGGATTCAAAGGGTTCACTAATGTTTGGGGTTACTCAGTGAGAGAAATAAACTGCAGTCAGTTCCAGAGTTAGCTTCAAGCCGGAGGACCAAACAGGAGAAATATACTAACGAGAAGACGTCAACACTCATTATTTAAAGCAGGCCTCTAGCGAGTAGCTGTGAAATACTTGTAGCTCCCAGTTGTAGAGCCGAGCCTGGAGCGTCATTCAGAGGGTATGAGTGGTGCTGCTCGGACCTGGATCATTGGTGTGGCAGTCAGCCAAACCAATGGTAGACAGACAGACAGACACAGACACACAGACACACACACAGTGTAACTCAATGCTGGGACTTGCCAGGAGCCATGAAAGGAGAAGGCCAGTAGTAACAAGAGGGGCTTGAGTTCAGGACTGCAGCAGTTTGGGTGGAAGAGGGTAAACTGGGGGTGGAAGCAACCATGTGACTGACTTGTAGGGCAATGATGGATATGTGTGTGCATGTATGTGTATGTATGCCTAAGAAGAATGTGCCTAGTGTGCGGTTCATCCTGGGAAGGTAGCACAACCACCACCAGCATTTCAAGCACAAAGGTGTCCATTCCTGGCATAATGGTGGCCACCTCTTGTTTAATGCTGGTTATGACATATTGGTGATCCAGCTTGACATATTTTGGGCATTCTTTGTCTAACTCGCCCTCCCAGCATAGTAGTGGCCATGCATGAATTGTTTCATCCGTGTTTATCCCAAACCTTTAGGGATTCCATTGAATCATTACGCAGATGATACCCAGTTATACCTTAAAGTATCCACAACTTCTGTCTCCTCAATCTTTCTCTCCTGTCAAATTAACACATGAGAGTGGTTTAAAAATAGTCGTCTGAAGCTGAATGAATGGACAAGAACGTCTTCTCCTCTCAGCAGACTCTCGCTTGGATATGAATGGAAATTGGATGAATGAGATCCAGACGGCTGGCTTCCAGCTTCACAGTGTTGACCCAGTCAAAGCCTCAGGATTCATTTCAGACATCAAGGTTCACCCTGTAAACCCACATTAAAAACATGGCTGCATGGCCTTTTTACAACTCAAAGTACTTATTGATCACAGTTGTATTACTGAATGTCAAAAACACCAATATCGAGATACAAGAATATCGAGGACAGAATACCATGGGGAGCCCCTCTGGATCCCCGCCATGGGGTGTAGGGGTCAGGGTATCCTACTATGCCTCTTATATATATTGTTTTCAGCATGCTCAGGACAGGGGACTAAGGCCCTGATGTAGGTAATAGCAAATTACCGAATGGTAAATACCGAATTTTACCGATTCGGTATTTACTATTCGGTAATTGCTATGTAGGTAAAAAATGCGGTAAAAATACCGAATCGGTAAGATTCGGTAATTACCGATTCGGTAATTACCGATTCGGTTTTTGCTATGGAATCCTATGGGCCTTGAAGCCCATAGGATTCCATAGCAAATACCGAATCGGTAATTACCGAATCGGTAAATTTACCGATTTTACAAGGGGGACAGGGTGTCACTTTGACACCCTGTTGCACCCCTGTTTCAGGCTTGTGTGCCATGTGGCACACAGACATGCCCTAAGGGCATGTCTGTGTGTCACATGGCACAGGTGTACATGCACAGATGTGCATGTACACAGGAATTCGTTATTTACCATGTAATAGTATTACATGGTAAATACCGAATCCTGAATGGCCTGTTGCACTGTTAACAGTGCTACCTACATAGCAAATTACAGATTCGGTATTTTTACCGATCGGTAATTTTACCGAATCGGTAAAATTTACAGAATCGGTAAATATACCGATTCTCAAAGTCAAAGTCAAAGTCAAAAAGGCTTTATTTCGACATATAACAATATCTTAAAAAGCATACATACAATAAGAAAAAATACTTTTCAGTACATTTAAAATAAACCGTAACTTTCTGCTATCAGAAAATGGATCTATAGGTTTTAAAATAAGCATTTAGTTTAAAACAGACCATGGTAAAAAGTGTAATTAAACAATTTGCCTAAGTCTTTTTGACCGGATTCGCCATGCCCACCCAAGGTACTTCGAGGTGGCACATGCGTAAAAAGTACGGGTGTCCGAATAGAGAATCCTTAAAGCCACGTTGCAATGCCTAGTGCCCAGAGTACGACACATAGGCTTAAGCCATTTTGACCGTGGAACTATGTATGCAGGACACTCAAATAAAAAATGGGGGACAGATTCTCTGCGCTGTGGGCAGAAGGGACACCACGGAGCAGTCTGGTATGGGATTTTCCAGTGACAAGTAAATTCCATTACCGGGAGAAGACCAGTTCTGAATTTAAAGTACAAGGACCTTTCCCACGGGGCTGAAATGGTGTCCAGATACAGTTCTCTATAGGGGGTATCTTTGGACTCCATAAAGTTTCTAGTCGACTTGCATATCGAGGTGGAGGAATTCCTTCTGTTTGTTACCCAATTCCAATAAAGTTGTTTAATTAAGGATTTGGGAGGGGCTGACTGTTGATGCCATGCTTCTTCCAGCCCCAAATTGGTAAGTAAGGCTTTAATATCCGTTAGCCACTTTATTTTCGCCCACCCTGTCGATCTTAGTATCTCCCGTAGACCGTCCGCATAACTTGAGAGTTCAGGAACTCTCCAGATGCGAGCCCACAGAAGCAAAGGGCGTAACTTCGCTAGGTCTTCTATGGCCCGACAGCCCATGTCCAATTGCAGAGGCAAGATGGGGACAGACGGGCCAAGGGACATCAGGCTTCTCAAGAAGGAATTCTCAGCTCGAGTAAGGTCTTTCAAGTTCGACATTCCCCATAATTCCGCCCCATACAAAGCAGCACTTACTCCTCTGGCCGCGTAGATGTCCAATACTGCAGCTATGGGTTTAGTTGAGGCTGCTCTCTGCTCTTTTAGCAGGATCCCGGTTATTCTTTTTAGGTTTAACAACATTTTGAGCAGATGCTGGTCCCATTTCATAGAATCCACCAACCTGATGCCCAGATAATCGAAGGTTTTAGTCCTGTCCAATGCCACAGAGCCCAATGTTGGCGGAGGGCCCAGTTTTTGCGGAGGGTTCAAAATAAGGTACTTTGTTTTGTCTGTATTTATACAGAGACCTCTTTGTTTACAAAAATCGTCAAAGCCTGAGAGAAGCTGTTGTAGGCCCATTGGCGATTTTGACAGGAGCAAAGTATCGTCCGCAAAAAGCAGGGTGGGAATGGAACGACCTGCCAGACGAGGGGCATCTGCTGGAATCCTTAACAAGTGGTCCACCACCCCATTAACATAGAGCGAAAAGAGTGTTGGGGCGAGGACACACCCTTGCCGCACTCCTCTGTTCACATCTATTCTTCGGGTTTTTTGGCCATTGGGACCCCAGCGAATTTGGGCGTAGTTGTTTTCATGAAACTTCATGACCAGGTGGAGCAGGTAAGGTGGCAGGCCAAGATCATTAAGAACCTTCCATAGATTATTTCTGGGGACCAAATCGAAGGCCGTCCGGAGGTCGATGAAGGCCAAATATAATGTACCCTTTCCAATTGTGACGACCTTCCAGTGGATCATAAGGAGCCTTAGCGATTGTTCAATTGTTCCAGTGCCAGCACGGAACCCTGCCTGAAAATCCGAGAGGATCCTGTTCTCATCTGCCCATTGTTGTATTCTTGTTAAAAGAACCTTGCCTGCGACTTTTTGTGAGCAGTCGATCAGGCTGATTGGCCTGTAGTTCCCTGGGTCATCTCTCGAACCTTTTTTGTGAAGGGGAACCACCTCAGCGGCCATCCAAGAGGCAGGCAGAGGTGCGCTTTCCAAAGCAGCATTCAAAACCGAGGAGATCAATGTGCTCCAATCATCTATATCCGCTCGGAGCAAGTCACCCGGAAGACCATCGGGGCCAGCCGCCTTGCGTGGAACCAGAGATTTTATTGCACTTTCCGCTTCTATCTTAGTGAACAGACTTTCCTCGAATCTTTCCATCACTCTGAGGGGCTGAGGTAAAACGAAATCCAACGCTTCAACTGCGGTTGCCGTATACAATTTCGAAAAATGTGTAAACCATAAGTCCTCGGTTATATTACAGGTGATAACTGTATCAAGGGGTCTGTTCTTCTTGTGAACTAAGTCCCAGAAAGCTTTTGCGTTTTTTCCGCCACTGGCAGTTCGGAGATCCTGCCAGAACTTGTCTTCCCAGTCTCTCCTTGCTGTTTTAAGCTCCGATTTATAGCCCTTCCGTTCAGTGGATATTAGGATAGCATTTCCACTTTTCACCGCCAATATCAGGGCTCTCTTCTTGGCACGACACTCCTTCGTGTACCATCCTGACTTGCCTTTTTGGTTATTACGATTAGGGTTCCCATTTTTTACTTTGGCCTTGAAAAGGTCCCCAATTGAGAGTGCGACCTCACAGAACAATGCTGTAATCTGATTAGGGCAAATAGGCTGACTTTTTAAAATGGCACTGGCTGTGGAAGTAACAGTTCTGATACATGCCATTTTCTCCTCATCTATTGCCACTTTGTCCCATTTCAAGCGTCTTAAGCAGTTTGTTGGGACCACTCCTCCCAGTGGCCCTGTTGCAACAGCATCAAGGTTTCCACTTCCAGGGAAGTTCTCTTTCCACCAGATTGATAGGGTCAAAGAAAGGGCGTTATGATCACTGTCCAGGGAGGGTAGAACTACCATATCCTTCATATGAGCCCACAAAGAAAAATTTAGAAGGATATAATCGATCCGGGAAGAATGGCCGACCCTGTTATATGTATGAGCCCCCACTAGGTCTGATGGTGTCCTCCCATTGGCTGCCCTTAGGCCATGCTCTAAAGTGAGGGAATTTAGTTGGATGATTCTGGGAGTCCAGCTATTTATGATGGGCAAGTCAAGTGACGGGACACCTCTCCTAGAATCTTCATCATTTAGATCCAAGGATTCATCGGGTAACAAAGGCTCAAATGTGCAATTGAAGTCCCCCATGACCAAAATTAGGGAATCGCTACAGCACTCACCCAGGGCTGCCTCCAGGTCCAAGAGTGTTGGTGACAAAGCTCTCCCGGAGGCCCCTCGTGTATAAATATTAATAATCTCCAGTTTTTCTGCTCTCCTCGGGCAAGTTACAGTGAGGTGCATCAAATCTGGAGTTTTTTGGGGGTGATGGTGTACCCTCCATCCCAAAGTAATGTCTATCCAAACCAAGAGACCTCCGAAGGGGCGACCTCTTCCCGAAGCTGGAATTTCCGCCGGGACAAAAAAGGTGGCATTTCCTACTCGGTGCCTTGGTTCTACGCACCATGTCTCTTGAAATGCGCAAACTGAGTGGGGTTCAATGAGCGCCACCCAGTCTGGGACATCTAGCTTACTGCTTAAGCCTGCCACATTCCAACTAATGATTTTCAAAGGGGCATGATGCTGGGGCTCATTATAACCACTATTCCCACCCTGAGGACCCGAAATTTGAGGTCCAGCCACTAGTTCAAGATTATCTGTCCCATCACCTGAAGGAATGGGTAAGATTGGGATAGGCGAGGGATGGGGCACAACAATATTGGTCAGCGGAACCTCCCCTACCAGAGAAGTTGTGTTAGCCCTTTGGGGGGAGACATTTATTACCTCTAAGGTGTTAAGTCACCAGCCCCAACCCTGTGGAGTGGTTGGTTGGGAAGGGGTCCATACACTTGCTCTAGGATCCAAGGTTGGGTAATGAGGGAACCATACACCTCTACCCCCATCTTGAAAAAAATTATTGTTATTATTATTGAGCCCCATTAAGGGGGGGGGGTGATAAAAGTACCCCAAATCCCTAGTTTGTATGTCGCAAAAGTTGTGCTGCGACTGTTGGCTACAAATCATGCCAGCAGCTCTGGGATCATTAAAATTAATCAACACACAATCCCCGGTAATAGCCTTGCGTCTGTTACCGATCCAACCCACCCGTCGGACAAAGGCTACTCTGCCATCAATGTGCCCTGGGAGGGGTCTATTAGCTTTTAGCCAAGAGAGCGTCTTGTGTTTGAGTTCAGAATAGGACTCACGAGAGCCCTCTTCAAGCTCGGGTACCCCTGTTAAGATAACCACATAGGGTTTACAGCCAGGCGGAAGACTAGCATTTGGCATACGCCGTTTTATCCTGTCTTTGGCTAGGAATTTTGTTGTGGTTTTTACTGAGGGTTTGGGCGCTACATGCGAAGCAGAAGTAGGAGGGGATGTGATTATGATTGCCGCGCCCTTGCTTACGGTCACTGTATCTCCAGTTGCCTTAGTTTTGGAAGTGGTAGGCTTGGGATTTACAGCAAATTTGACCTTGGGTGCCTTTGGTACATGGGTGCTAGATTTATTCATTGGGCGTGCCAAACTAGACTCAGGGGTTGGGGTCGATGGGAGGGGTATGGTTCCAGTGATAGGTTTGGGAGCCTTAGCCAAGGCAGGCGTTTTTAAACTAGGTGAGGGATCAGGGAGGGCTGTCGGAATAAACGGAACTGTTGGGGCAGGACCACTCCTTAGCCCACCATTTTCTTCAGCCTGGGTTTTAGCGTGAAATTTAACTAACGATTTCACAGCATAAAAGTTGTCCAGCATTGACTGCTCAAGCGAGGCTAGTTTGCGTGTGAGGCCATCGATCTTATCTACAAGTGGCATCACCACAGACTTAATAATGCTCTCGACTTGGGGGAAAATGCTAGCATCTATAGGGGCCAATTGCCCAGGAGTGCCCTCGACAGCAGCGTCTCCAATATGGGACGCTTGGGGTTTTGAGTGAGGAACCTGATTCGGGGTAATACCCCCTTTTGGTATGATGTTCCTACTAACCTTACTGTGAGGTTTTAGAGAGCCTCCCCTACGGGGACTAATGGGACGCTTTCTCTTCTTTTGAGGGACGGAGCCTAGGATTAGATTCCCTACAGGTACAGTTTCAGGGACTACCACTCTAGGAGTGTTAATATCAGAGTGGCCTGCAGTGGATGGGGAATTCACAGCTATATTTACAAGCACAAGGGGGCTCGAATCATTAGGGGTATTGGGAGTACGATCTGGAATCTGCCTCTCTGGTGATGGAATACTGAAAAGAGAGGAAGTGGAGTGTGTCGGGTCGAGCACAATACTTGGAGCTGTGGTGGTTACCCTTTCAAGGCTAGCCCTAATCCGACTCACTCTCTCGTCAATGGTGGGGGAATCAGCTATTACTAAAGGAGTTGGTGGGATATAACCAGGGCTATCAGCTAGGGCAATGGCGCCCAAAGAAGAGCGCTTATTAGACGTGCTAAAGGAGTCCCGGGACAACCTTCGCTCAGCCAAGATTATCTCCTTCTCAACTATGGAGACAGCACGGGTTATGAACTGGTCCATAGTGCCTAAAACAACGTCTCCAGCAGATTTCTTTGTCTTGCAAGACCGGGTTCCTGAAGCCATAGTCCTGGTGGCTGGATGTCCGCTTTAAGGGGCCAAGGGATGTGGCCCAGCCCGGCCTCCTCCGGCCCCGGACGGCCACAGACGGTCCCGCCCTTGTCCCGGGCTTCTCCCGGCGCGCTCCCGCTCGCTCCCGCGTAGCGGTGGAGCAAGCGTTGTATATAGATGGTGTGATTGGTGAAGGGGTGGGGCTTGCAGGGAGAGCGGCCCAGGTGATTGCAGGCGGGCTATCAGGGACTCCTGGGATATGGAGTCCCTGACCACGCTGCTCGCAGCCCTGCAAGGCTTACCGGCACCCTTGACGTCTGCACGCACTCCCGAAGCTCCTCTGCTCCCAGACACGAAGCGGGACCCGCAGAGCGGGTCCGGCGAGAAGTAGCCTGGGTCCACAAGAAGGAAGCTGTTCCACCAGCAAACAGGCAGCAGGTACGCACAAAGAGAGTCCCAAAGAGGTAGTGGGAGCGGTGACTTTTAGCTCCGTAGGTGAAGGGGCGGGGCTTGCAGGGAGAGCGGCCCAGGTGATTGCAGGCGGGCTATCAGGGACTCCTGGGATATGGAGTCCCTGACCACGCTGCTCGCAGCCCTGCAAGGCTTACCGGCACCCTTGACGTCTGCACGCACTCCCGAAGCTCCTCTGCTCCCAGACACGAAGCGGGACCCGCGGAGCGGGTCCGGCGAGAAGTAGCCTGGGTCCACAAGAAGGAAGCTGTTCCACCAGCAAACAGGCAGCAGGTACGCACAAAGAGAGTCCGTAATTTTACCGATTCGGTAAAATTACCGTTTTGGTAAAATTACCGAATCTGTAGGTTTTTCAAACCCCTACATACCAATGTCCAAATATCGGTCGGAAACGGCCGAAAATCGGTATTTTCGGCCGTTTCCGACCGGTATTTGGACACCTACATCTGGCCCTATGTCCCCGAGTCCTGTATATGGCTGCCAGCTCATTTTCCTCATGTTGCTGGCAGCAAATCAGAGCACTCGCTCCCACAGGACTCTGACTCCCATGTGGGTGAGATAGCCCAAGAGAAATGAAGCTCCCTGGGCCAATCAGAACATTGCATTTTTAAATTGGCACTCTAACAAGAGTCTCTGGAGCCTCTCGCTGTGTCAGTCTGCTGATACCTGGGGATCAGTTTGCTCCCAATCGCCTCAATTCTGCTTGCTGTTGAAACACAGAATCTTGAGATGATTCAGTGGGGGAAGGAAAGGATGGGAACAACAGGAAAGGAGACCTAGAAGCAAATAACACCATTAAAGATAGTTTATCTCAGAGTTACATGTATTTATCATTTCTCCCTATGCAAAAACTGTAAAATAATATAACTATCATTGGTGACGTCTGTAGAACATATATGTATGTAGATAGATATATCTAGAACATGAAAGTTTGTTTCAAATTAGATTAATGAATTGTGATTTTACTGTGGAAACAACAAAAGAAACACAAGATCAAGAATTAGAACAATAAAAATGTCTTCCTCTTTTTGTTCCATAGTAAAAATATTCAGTGAACAATTCACATTGAGTGTTACCCACCATAAGAAAGCTCTTGCCCAGCTTTACAGAAGAGGAAAACAAAACCTCTGTCTATTGGCACCCCCTGTTAATAGACAGTAACAAAACAAGCAAATTAATTCTCCTGCAGCAGAAGGCTCTTGATATTCCTCTTAGAAGAGCTCAAAACAATACGGAGGTCCTCATCCTTGGCTCCACCCCCTCGGCCTGGGACGACTCCTGGTGGCTGACGGCACTAGGAGCACCCCCTACACCCACCAACCACGCACGAAACCTAGGGGTCATCCTCGACTCCACACTCTCCATGACAAAGCAGCTCAACGCCGTCTCCTCCTCCTGCTTCAACACCCTCCGCATACTTCACAGGATCTTCAAGTGGATCCCCACCGAAACTAGAAGGACGGTCACCCAGGCCCTTGTAAGCAGCAGACTGGACTACGGCAACACACTCTACGCAAGAGCCCCGGCCACACTCCTGAAACAACTCCAACGCATCCAGAACGCCTCCGCACGCCTGATCCTCGACATCCCCCGACACAGCCACATCACACCCCACCTGAGAGACCTGCACTGGCTCCCCATCAACAAGAGGATAACCTTCAAGCTCCTCACCCACGCACATAAGGCTCTCCACGACACCGGAACAGTGTACCTCAACAGACGACTCAGCCTCTACACCCCACCTGCCTGCTCCGCTCGGCAGACCTCGCCACCGTCCCCCACATCCGAAGAGTGACCGCCGGCGGCAGATCATTCTCCCACCTCGCCGCCAAGACGTGGAACACCCTCCCCATCCGCCTACGGAAGACCGAAGACCTTCTAACCTTCAGAAGACTCCTCAAGACCTGGCTCTTCGAACAGTAGCAGCACCCTCCCCCGCCCCTAGCGCCTTGAGACCCTCACGGCTATGTAGTGTGCTTTACAAAAGCTATTGATTGATAGTGATCGTATTTCTACAGTTGTAAAACGCTATTTTATTCCTCATGGCTTTATCTGTAAACCCCAGGAAAAGTATCTTTCTGCCTTAAAACTTGTTCATACTGTTCTAAACAAAATACAGCCTTAGAAATGGCACTTTATTTCCAATTCAAAACTGTCCTGAATTCTGTTTATTCACACAGTATCAGCCCCAAAGAATTGTTTCCATAAACGAAAGAAATGAAATGCAACTTAAGTTTCTTTAAGAAGTCTTTCCATAACTGACAGAAATTAAATACAACTTGAGTTTCTTTCACTTTAACTCCAATATTTCCGAAGGTGAATTCATTTCAGCTGAAAACACTGCTGTATCTCCGAGGCTTTCAGGGAAATACAAAATAGAAAGAAATTGTAGGAGAGCTAGGAACTCTCTCACCAAAGATTACCTTCACCTATGAGCGAGGCAAAAAAAGTCCCAAAGAAGGTGCGATGGCACCCTTACCCCACCACAGATAATGTATGAGTATCCACTGTCAGGATCCATGCTGAAGAAACTAATAACATAGGATTATTTGCCACTTAAATAATCAATACTCCTGACTCCTGTTTATATGTTATTTGTGATGATAGGGGGAGCTTTTGTTTGATCAAAGTTAGATTGCCCATGTTTACCAGAGTTCCTTCTTAACCCCTTCCACGCTCATGACGAGCTCAGCTCGTCATGAGTTACGCCTGTCGTACGCTCATGACGAGCTGAGCTCGTCATGAACCGCGGCTTTTCGCAAAAGTCAGCGCACAGCGGGAAAACCCGCAGCGCGCATGGGGTTAAAGACCCATGGCAGCGTTCAATGTTCAGAACTCATTGGACGTGACACGCAGACACAACCGCCCAGAGCTACTATTCATTTTGACTGTTAATTTCTCAAAAACTACTGAACGGATTTATACCAAATCACAAAAAGCACAATCTACATACCAAGATCTAGCTTCCTGCCAAATTTTGTGTAATTCCATTCAGCAGTTTTTGCTGTAGCCTTGTCTCAAGAAGTTTATGGAAAATGCATGTGGATTTTGTGTTTTGAGACTCCCCTTTTTTCTTCGCTTGGCGGATGACCTCCAAACTTTCCATGAACGAGCTAGTCAAAAGTAGCACCTTTCTGAAAAGTTTTGTGAAAAATTGTCAAGCAATAGCAACGTTATTAGCAACTCAAGGAATGCTTTTCCTATGGAGCAGGAAACCTAAATATAACTATCTAGTGGCGACCACCAGTAATTATATATATATATATATGAAGGTCGCCACTACATAGTTATAGTTAAGACCTAGTTTCTATAGGAAGATTTTTTTATTTTGCTAATAACTTTGGGCCCTTTTGACAAATCTTCACAAATTTTCAAAACTAGTTTGCTGCTTACTTCAGTGGGTGTCTGGAAAGTGTTGGAGTGTCTCGTCAAGTAGGGAGCCAAGAAAAAGAAGGGGGGCACAACTCATTTTCCTCATGTAATTTCACATTTACGACTACAGCCCGAACCTCTAAACAGAATTACACCATATTTGAATGAATACTAGAGTATTTTTTAAAATTTGGGGTACATCTGTTCAGCAGTTTTGGGGTAATTAAAGAAAAAAGATTTGTGTGTATCTAGAGACGTGGCGCCACCGTGGTGGATCCCTGGATCCACGCACCATTAGCAATTCCATGATTGGCTAGCAACAACCTGAGAGGAAAGTTGTGGCCCCCATTTTGTAAATCGGGACACTGCTCCGAGGTGGGGGGAAATAAAGTCGAAATATAATATAAGGGTTCAAGATAGAGGTATCCTGACCCCATGGGACTGACGTAGGGGTCTGTGAGAGACCTCTCATTGGCAATAAATTGCCCAAAAATGTTTATTTTGCATGCATGTGGACTCGCAGATCCATTGCGGTGCTCAGCGTGGCCCGTATAAATCTGTCTGCAGTGGATCCATGAATCCAGATTCCATTGAAAAAAACATATACACCCGCTCGCAGACCCACTCACGTACTCTCTCACATACAGACACAATCACTCACACACCTAGTCACTCACTCACATACAGTCCCTCACACACCCACATCTACTCAGAGACCCAGAGAACCACTCACACACCCACTCACAGACCCAGACAGCCACTCACACCCCCCTCACACACACTTATACACCCACACAGCCACTAAATCTCACACCCACACAGCAAAACTACCCATGAATCCACTCACCCACCCATACAGCCACCCACACAATCACCACAAACCAACTCACATGCCCACACAGACACTTACACACTCACTCACACTCACACATCAAAAGCACCCATGCACCCCCTCACACACCCCCTCATACAGCCACCCATTACCAACCACATACTCACATGCCCTCTTACACGGTATGCAACGCTTACAACGCGCGCGTTACCACGACCTACCATTACAACGCGGTCGTAACAACGAAAGTTGTTACCACGCATTGCGCTGGGGGGCGCTCAAGGATAGGAAATGATTTAATTTACTATCCCAACACCTTCCCTACTATCCACGGGGACTGGTGTTGGAATAGTAAATTAAATTGTTTAATTTTGCGCCCCCCCAGCGCAATGCGTGGTAACAACTTTCGTTGTTACGACCGCGTTGTAATGGTAGGTCGTGGTAAACGTATGCGTTCTAACGTCATACATCCCTCTTACACACCTATCCAACCACTCACATACTCACTCACACACCCATACAGATACTCACACACCCACACAGAGATCTAGAAAACCCCTCCCATAACCACTCGCACACCCAGTTACACACCCATACAGCCATACAGTCACTGATGCATCCACTCAAAGACCCAGAGAACCACTCACACACCCACTCACACAGGCACTCATACACCCAGTCAGAGAGCCAGAAAACCAATCACACACCCGTTTACACACTTATACAGTCACTCACACACCCAGTCACACATCCATACACCCACTCACACACCCATACAGTCACTGATGCATCCACTCAGAGACACAGAAAGCCACTCACAGACGCTCACAAGCACTCACACCCCCACTCAGACCCACTCACACACCCACAGGCCCACTTTTAGTCACAGTGAGGGTTAGATCAAAGCTGCTCCCCTCAGAGAAAGGGCTTCAGTCTTTGAAAGTGAATCAGACCATCTCCATCTGAAGAGACTCCAGACAATAAAAAATGCAGCACCAAGACTCATACTTTGCCTCCGCAGAAGAACCAACGTCACAACCACCTCAAGAAACGACACTGGATCCCGATCCAGAAGAGATGCCAGTTCAAGCTGCTGACCCACACTTGCAAGGCCCTGCACAACGAAGGACCAGCAGACATCAACAAACGTCTGAACTTCCACCAACCGACCAGACACTTTCGATCTGCTTTGCTCTCCCTCGCAGACACCCCATGAATCAGCCGAACCAACAGCGGAGGCCATCCTTCTCACTTCTGGCGGCCAAGGCATGGAACAACCTTCCCCTGCACCTTAGGATCGCACCATCGCTCCAACAATTCAGGAAAGACCTCAAGACCTGGATGTCCAAATGAGCCACCCACCACACAGCAGCCATCTCCCGCCAGCGCCTCGAGACCCTCACAGGGGATTTGCCGTGCTTTACAAATGATTGATTGATTGATTGATCTCATAAAGAGGACTTCAGTCTGCCAGGATTGAAAGAGTCCCTTTTATGCTCAGAGACAAGATGGCGTCTTTCAAGATTGAAAACGAACATCTCCCACTCAGAGACAAAAGCCTCTGAGAATTATTAAAAAATCTATTCCACACTCTAACACAGGACTTCACTCTGTGAGGGATGGGACAGGCTGCCCCTCCTCAGAGACAGACTTCAATCTATCAGGATTAGATCAAGGTCATTTGTAGAGATATAGACTGGCTGCAGTCTGTCTGTGTCAGGCTTATAAGATGGGCTCCTAACAGACCTCTCCATCTTTGACAGAGATGTGGGGTCTCTAGTATAGCTCCATTGCAATTTAACATCTAGTCAATCATGACTTCTACAAGATGCAGCGAGGTGACGTGCATCCTGTTCTCAACATGCACATATACACATGAGACATTTTGTTGTCTAATTTTAATAGTGCTTTGTACCCCTGGGAGGTCTTTGGAGCGCTCTGGTTTGAATTTTGCTCTTTTGTGATGTGACTGCAATTTGCGATTCCTTAAATGCGATGTAACAAGCATTACATTTTTGCGATTTCTCCTTAAGAAATCGCTAACATTTTTTGATTTTTTACATACATCCCATTTTGCAATTCTCAAATAGCGATTCTCAGAAAATCGTAATTTGAGAATCGCAAACGGGGATGTTGATACATCTGCCCCCTAGTTACTAATAAATGTAATTATCTGTTACAGTTACATTCATGTGTTCTACAACCCAGGCCTAGACAGGAAGGAAATCTAAACTTTTCTTCAGAAATAGGCTAAAGATCTGCATTCTAAGGACACATTTGAAACATTTGAAGGACAGAAGCTCTAAGGAAATCTTTTGCTACGTTGAGGGCCGGGAGCACGTGAGCACATCCCCATATATTTCTAAGGCCTACAATTATTTTGGCAAAAGAGGAAATTATTTCTAAAAGCCAACACTATACTTTCACGCAAAGACTAATGCTTTTTGCCGTGTTGTTTATTTTCTACAGTAAGGTGGACAGAATAGCATACAATAGTAAATACATGGAACTATATCATTTGCATTCAATCTCTTCGTTATTCTTATTTCATTAGCTAAGGAAATCCTGTTGTTGTGCCTTATGCACATTTTCACTCGTAGTACACAATCACGTTAGATGTTAATAATTATCGTCTTTCAAACATTAGTAAATTAATTCATGCTCAGGGGTGGTTTTCATTTAGCAGATTTTTTTACAAAAATCGCGCTCCATCTGGACTGAGTTGATAGACTGACGTCATCAGTCTGCCAAGAGCGGTCACTACTGTCTGGTAAAGTGACCCTTCATCCAGGAGAAATTCATGACGTATCTTCGAAGCAGTGCACTTCTTGGACTGCAGCTGCCTTTCTTCAAAACATATTGGACCAAGAGTGCTGCACAAGCTGATGCAAAGACACATACCAGCTGACACATGGACAGATGACAACTGATGCACAGACACATAACAGCTGATGCACAGACACATAACAACTGATGCACAGACACATAACAGCTGATGCCTAGACACATAACAGCTGACACCTAGAGACGTAACAACTGACACCTAAACACATACCAGCTGACGCATAGACAGATAACAACTGACACATAGACACATAACAGCTGATGCCTAAATGCAAAACAGCTGATGCCTAGACACATACCAGCTGATGCCTAGACACATACCAGCTGATGCCTAGACACATAACAGCTGATGCCTAGACACATAACAGCTGATGCCTAGACACATAACAGCTGATGCCTAGACACATACCAGCTGATGCCTAGACACATAACAGCTGATGCCTAGACACATAACAGCTGATGCCTAGACACATAACAGCTGATGCCTAGATGCATAACAGCTGACGCATAGACAGATGACAACTGATGCACAGACACATAACAGCTAACGCCTAGACACATAACAGCTGATGCCTAGACACATAACAGCTGACGCCTAGAGACATAACAACTGACACCTAAACACATAACAGCTGATGCCTAGAAGCATAACAGCTGATGCCTAGAAGCATAACTGCTGACGCCTAGACACATATCAGCTGATGCCTAGACATATAACAGCTGATGCCTAGACACATAACAGCTGATGCCTAGATGCATAACAGCTGACGCCTAGAGACATAACAACTGACACCTAAACACATAACAGCTGATGCCTAGAAGAATAACAGCTGATGCCTAGACACATAACAGCTGATTCCTAGACACATACGAGCTGACACCAAGAGACATAACAACTGACACCTAAACACATACCAGCTGACGCATAGACACATAACAACTGACGCCTAGACATATAACAGCTGATGCCTAGAAGCATAACAGCTGATGCCTAGACATATAACAGCTGATGCCTAGACACATACCAGCTGACGCATAGACAGATAACAACTGACACATAGACACATAACAGCTGACACCTAGACATGTAACAGCTGATGCCTAGATGCAAAACAGCTGACACCTAGACACATAACAGCTGATGCCTAGAAGCATAACAGCTGATGCCTAGACACATAACAGCTGATTCCTTGACACATAACAACTGACACCTAAACACATACCAGCTGACGCATAGACAGATAACAACTGACATGTAGACACATAACAGCTGACACCTAGACACATAACAGCTGATGCCTAGATGCAAAACAGCTGATGCCTAGACACATAACAGCTGATGCCTAGACACATAACAGCTGATGCCTAGAAGCATATCAGCTGATGCCTAGACACATAACAGCTGATTCCTAGACACATAACAGCTGACGCCTAGACACATAACAGCTGACGCCTAGACACATAACAACTGACACCTAAACACATACCAGCTGACGCATAAACAGATAACAACTGACACATAGACACATAACAGCTGACACCTAGACACATAACAGCTGATGCCTAGATGCAAAACAGCTGATGCCTAGACACATAACAGCTGATGCCTAGACACATAACAGCTGATGCCTAGAAGCATAACAGCTGATGCCTAGACACATAACAGCTGATTCCTAGACACATAACAACTGACACCTAAACACAATCCGGCTGACGCATAGACAGATAACAACTGACACATAGACACATAACAGCTGACACCTAGACACATAACAGCTGATGCCTAGATGCATAACAGCTGATGCCTAGACACATAACACCTGACACCTAAACACATACCAGCTGACGCATATACAGATAACAACTGACACCTAAACACATAACAGCTGACACCTAGACACATAAGAGCTGACGCCTAGAAACATAACGGCTGACGCCTAGACACATACCAGTTGATGCATAGACAGATGACAACTGATGCCTAGACACATAACAGCTGATGCCTACACACATAACAGCTGATGCCTAGACGTATTACAGCTGACACCTAGGCACATAACACCTGATGCCTAGGCACATAACAGCTTATGCCTAGACACATAACTGCTGACACCTAGACACATACCAACTGACGCATAGACAGATGACAACTGACGCCTAGACACATACCAGCTGACGACTAGACACATATCACCTGATGTCTGGACACACAACAGTTGATGCCTATACACATGAGAGCTGACACCTAGACACATAACAGCTGTCACCTAGACACATAACAGCTGAAGCCTAGACACATAACAGCTGTTACCTAGACACATAATAGCTGACGACTAGACACATAATAGCTGACGCCTAGTCGCATAACAGCTGACGCTTAGACACATAACAGCTGTTACCTAGACACATAATAGCTGATGCCTAGACACATAACAGCTGACACTTGGACACATACCAGCTGACGCATAGACAGATGACAACTGACCCCGAGATATATAACAGCTGACACCTAGACACATAACAGCTGACACATAGATGCATAACAGCTGATGCCTAGACAGGTAACAGCTGACGACTAGACACATAATAGTTGACGCATAGACAGAAAACAGCTTACGCCTAGCCGCATAACAGCTGATGCCTGGACACATAACAGCTGACGCCTAGACACATAACAGTTGACGCATAGACAGAAAACAGCTTACGCCTAGCCGCATAACAGCTGATGCCTGGACACATAACAGCTGACGCCTAGACACATTACAGCTGACACCTAGACACATAACAGCTGATGCCTAGACACATAACAGCTGACGCCTAGACACATAACAGCTGACGCCTAGTAACATACCAACTGACACCTAGATACATTACAGCTGACGCCTAGACACATAACAGCTGACACGTAGACATATAATAGCTGACGCCTAGTCGCATAACAGCTGACGCCTAGACACATACCAGCTGACGCCTAGACACATATCAGCTGATGTCTGGACACACAACAGTTGATGCCTATACACATGAGAGCTGACACCTAGACACATAACAGCTGACACCTAGACACATAACAGCTGATGCCTAGTAACATACCAGCTGACACCTAGACACATAATAGCTGATGCCTAGACACATAAAAGCTGACAACTAGACACATAACAGCTGATGCCTAGTAACATACCAGCTGACACCTAGACACATAATAGCTGATGCCTAGATACATAACAGCTGACACTTTGACACATACCAGCTGACGCATAGACAGATGACAACTAACCCCGAGATATATAACAGCTGACACCTAGACACATAGCAGTTGACGCATAGTTAGAAAACAGCTTACGCCTAGCCGCATAACAGCTGATGCCTGGACACATAACAGCTGACGCCTAGACACATAACAGCTGATGCCTAGGCACATACCAGCTGACACCTAGACACATAACAGCTGATGCCTAGACACATAACAGCTGATGCCTAGACACATAACAGCTGACACCTAGACACATAACAGCTGACGCCTAGACACATAACAGCTGACGACTAGACACATAACAGCTGACGCCTAGACACATAACAGCTGATGACTAGACACATAACAGCTGACGCCTAGACACATAACAGCTGATGCCTAGACACATAACAGCTGACACCTAGACACATAACAGCAGACGCCTAGACACATAACAGCTGACGACTAGACACATAACAGCTGACACCTAGACACATAACAGCTGACGCCTAGACACATAACAGCTGACACCTAGACACATAACAGCTGATGCCTAGACACATAACAGCTGACACCTAGACACATAACAACTGATGCCTAGACACAAAACAGCTGATGCCTAGACACATAACAGCTGACACCTAGACACATAACAGCTGACGCCTAGACACATAACAGCTGATGCCTAGACACATAACAGCTGACACCTAGACACATAACAACTGATGCCTAGACACATAACAGCTGTTGCCTAGACACATAACAGCTGACACCTAGACACATAACAGCTGACGCCTAGACACATAACAGCTGACGCCTAGACACATACCAGCTGACGCCAAAAACATACCAGCTGACACCTAGACCCATTACAGCTGACGCCTAGACACATAACAGCTGACGACTAAACACATAACAGCTGACGCCTAGACACATAACAGCTGATGCCTAGACACATAACAGCTGAGACCTAGACACATAACAGCTGATGCCTAGACACATAACAGCTGATGACTAGACACATACCAGCTGACACCAATAACATACCAGCTGACACCTAGACCCATTACAGCTGACGCCTAGACACATAACAGCTGACGACTAGACACATAACAGCTGACGACTAGACACATAACAGCTGATGCCTAGACACATAACAGCTGACACCTAGACACATAACAGCTGATGCCTAGACACATAACAGCTGACACCTAGACACATAACAGCTGATGCCTAGACACATAACAGCTAATGACTAGACACATAACAGCTGGCGCCTAGACACATAACAGCTGGCGCCTAGACACATAACAGCTGACGCCTAGACACATAACAGCTGACGCCTAGATGCATAACAGCTGATGCCTAGACACCTAACAGCTGACGCTAAGACACATTACAGCTGACGCCTTGACACATACCAGCTGATGCCTAGACACATAATAGCTGACACCTAGACACATAACAGCTGACACCTAGACACATAACAGCTGACACCTAGACACATAACAGCTGACGCCTAGACACATACCAGCTGACGCCTAGGCATATAACAGCTGACGTCTAGACACATACCAGCTGATGCCTAGACACATAATAGCTGACACCTAGACACATAACAGCTGACACCTAGACACATAACAGCTGACACCTAGACACATAACAGCTGACACCTAGACACATAACAGCTGATGTCTAGACACATACCAGCTGACGCATAGACACATAACAGCTGACGTCTAGACACATAACAGCTGAGGCCTAGACACATAACAGCTGACGTCTAGACACATAACAGCTGATGCCGAGACACATACCAGCTGACACCTAGACACATAACTGCTGACCCCTAGACACATAACAGCTGACGCCTAGACACATACCAGCTGACACCTAGACACATAACTGCTGACGCCTAGACACATAACAGCTGACGCCTAGACACATAAAAGCTGACATCTAGACACATATCAGCTGATGCCTAGACACATAACAGCTGACGCCTAGACACATAACAGCTGACGTCTAGACACATACCAGCTGACACCTAGATACATAACAGCTGATGCCTATACACATGAGAGCTGATGCCTAGACACATACCAGCTGACGCATAGACACATAACAGCTGACGTCTAGACACATAACAGCTGACGCCTAGACACATAACAGCTGACACCTAGACACATAACAGCTGACGTCTAGACACATATCAGCTGATGCCTAGACACATAACAGCTGACACCTAGACACATAACAGCTGACGTCTAGACACATACCAGCTGACAGCTAAACACGTAACAGCTGATGCCTAGACACATAACAGCTGATGCCTATACACATGAGAGCTGATGCCTAGAAACATACCAGCTGACACCTAGACACATAACAGCTGACGCCTAGACACATAACAGCTGACACCTAGAGACATAACAGCTGACGTCTAGACACATACCAGCTGACACCTAGATACATAACAGCTGATGCCTATACACATGAGAGCTGATGCCTAGACACATGAGAGCTGATGCCTAGACACATACCAGCTGACACCTAGATACATACCAGCTGATGCCTATACACATGAGAGCTGATGCCTAGACACATACCAGCTGACGCATAGACACATAACAGCTGACGTCTAGACACATAATAGCTGACGCCTAGACACATAACAGCTGACACCTAGACACATAACAGCTGACGTCTAGACACATATCAGCTGATGCCTAGACACATAACAGCTGACACCTAGACAAATAACAGCTGACGTCTAGACACATACCAGCTGACACCTAAACACATAACAGCTGATGCCTAGACACATAACAGCTGATGCTTATACACATGAGAGCTGATGCCTCGACACATACCAGCTGACACCTAGACACATAACAGCTGACGCCTAGACACATACCAGCTGATGCCTAGACACATAATAGCTGACACCTAGACACATACCAGCTGACGCATAGACACATAACAGCTGACGTCTAGACACATAACAGCTGACGCCTAGACACATAACAGCTGACACCTAGACACATAACAGCTGACGTCTAGACACATATCAGCTGATGCCTAGACATATAACAGCTGACACCTAGACACATACCAGCTGACGTCTAGACACATACCAGCTGACACCTAAACACATAACAGCTGATGCCTAGACACATAACAGCTGATGCCTATACACATGAGAGCTGATGCCTAGACACATACCAGCTGACACCTAGACACATAACATCTGACACCTAGACACATAACAGCTGACACCTAGACACATAACAGCTGACGTCTAGACACATACCAGCTGATGCATAGACACATAACAGCTGACGTCTAGACACATAACAGCTGACGCCTAGACACATAACAGCTGACGTCTAGACACATAACAGCTGATGCCGAGACACATACCAGCTGACACCTAGACACATAACTGCTGACGCCTAGACACATAACAGCTGACGCCTATACACATACCAGCTGACACCTAGACACATAACTGCTGACGCCTAGACATATAACAGCTGACGCCTAGACACATAACAGCTGCCGTCTAGACACATATCAGCTGATGCCTAGACACATAACAGCTGACGCCTAGACACATAACAGCTGACGTCTAGACACATACCAGCTGACGCCTAGTAACATACCAGCTGACACCTAGACACATAACAGCTGACGTCTAGACACATACCAGCTGACACCTAGATACATAACAGCTGATGCCTATACACATGAGAGCTGATGCCTAGACACATACCAGCTGACGCATAGACACATAACAGCTGACGCCTAGACACATAACAGCTGACACCTAGACACATAACAGCTGACATCTAGACACATATCAGCTGATGCCTAGACACATAACAGCTGACACCTAGACACATAACAGCTGATGTCTAGACACATACCAGCTGACACCTAAACACATAACAGCTGATGCCTAGACACATAACAGCTGATGCCTATACACATGAGAGCTGATGCCTAGACACATACCAGCTGACACCTAGACACATACCAGCTGACACCTAGACACATAACAGCTGACGCCTAGACACATAACAGCTGACACCTAGACACATAACAGCTGACGTCTAGACACATACCAGCTGACACCGAGATACATAACAGCTGATGCCTATACACATGAGAGCTGATGCCTAGACACATAACAGCTGACACCTAGACACATAACAGCTGACGTCTAGACACATAACAGCTGACGCCTAGACACATAACAGCTGACACCTAGACACATAACAGCTGACGTCTAGACACATATCAGCTGATGCCTAGACACATAACAGCTGACACCTAGACACATAACAGCTGACGTCTAGACACATACCAGCTGACACCTAAACACATAACAGCTGATGCCTAGACACATAACAGCTGATGCCTATACACATGAGAGCTGATGCCTAGACACATAACAGCTGACACCTAGACACATAACAGCTGACGTCTAGACACATAACAGCTGACACCTAGACACATAACAGCTGACGTCTAGACACATAACAGCTGACACCTAGACACATAACAGCTGACGTCTAGACACATAACAGCTGACGCCTAGACACATAACAGCTGACACCTAGACACATAACAGCTGACGTCTAGACACATATCAGCTGATGCCTAGACACATAACAGCTGACACCTAGACACATAACAGCTGACGTCTAGACACATACCAGCTGACACCTAAACACATAACAGCTGATGCCTAGACACATAACAGCTGATGCCTATACACATGAGAGCTGATGCCTAGACACATAACAGCTGACACCTAGACACATAACAGCTGACGTCTAGACACATATCAGCTGACACCTAGACACATAACAGCTGACGTCTAGACACATATCAGCTGATGCCTAGACACATAACAGCTGACACCTAGACACATAACAGCTGACGTCTAGACACATACCAGCTGACACCTAAACACATAACAGCTGATGCCTAGACACATAACAGCTGATGCCTATACACATGAGAGCTGATGCCTAGACACATACCAGCTGACACCTAGACACATAACAGCTGACGCCTAGACACATAACAGCTGACACCTATACACATAACAGCTGACGTCTAGACACATACCAGCTGACACCTAGATACATAACAGCTGATGCCTATACACATGAGAGCTGATGCCTAGACACATAACAGCTGACACCTAGACACATAACAGCTGACGTCTAGACACATAACAGCTGACGCCTAGACACATAACAGCTGACACCTAGACACATAACAGCTGACGTCTAGACACATATCAGCTGATGCCTAGACACATAACAGCTGACACCTAGACACATAACAGCTGACGTCTAGACACATACCAGCTGACACCTAGACACATAACAGCTGACGCCTAGACACATAACAGCTGACACCTATACACATAACAGCTGACGTCTAGACACATACCAGCTGACACCTAGATACATAACAGCTGATGCCTATACACATGAGAGCTGATGCCTAGACACATAACAGCTGACACCTAGACACATAACAGCTGACGTCTAGACACATAACAGCTGACGCCTAGACACATAACAGCTGACACCTAGACACATAACAGCTGACGTCTAGACACATATCAGCTGATGCCTAGACACATAACAGCTGACACCTAGACACATAACAGCTGACGTCTAGACACATACCAGCTGACACCTAAACACATAACAGCTGACGTCTAGACACATAACAGCTGATGCCTATACACATGAGATCTGATGCCTAGACACATAACAGCTGACGCCTAGACACATAACAGCTGACGTCTAGACACATATCAGCTGATGCCTAGACACATAACTGCTGACACCTAGACACATAACAGCTGATGTCTAGACACATACCAGCTGACACCTAAACACATAACAGCTGATGCCTAGACACATAACAGCTGATACCTATACACATGAGAGCTGATGCCTAGACACATACCAGCTGACACCTAGACACATAACAGCTGACACCTAGACACATACCAGCTGACACCTAGACACATACCAGCTGACACCGAGACACATAACAGCTGACACCTAGACACATAACAGCTGACGTCTAGACACATATCAGCTGATGCCTAGACACATAACAGCTGACACCTAGACACATAACAGCTGACGTCTAGACACATACCAGCTGACACCTAAACACATAACAGCTGATGCCTAGACACATAACAGCTGATACCTATACACATGAGAGCTGATGCCTAGACACATACCAGCTGACACCTAGACACATAACAGCTGACACCTAGACACATACCAGCTGACACCTAGACACATAACAGCTGACACCTAGACACATAACAGCTGACGTCTAGACACATATCAGCTGATGCCTAGACACATAACAGCTGATGCCTAGACACATAACAGCTGATACCTATACACATGAGAGCTGATGCCTAGACACATACCAGCTGACACCTAGACACATAACAGCTGACACCTAGACACATACCAGCTGACACCTAGACACATAACAGCTGACACCTAGACACATAACAGCTGACGTCTAGACACATACCAGCTGACACCTAAACACATAACAGCTGACGTCTAGACACATAACAGCTGATGCCTATACACATGAGATCTGATGCCTAGACACATAACAGCTGACACCTAGACACATAACAGCTGACGTCTAGACACATAACACACATAACAGCTGACGCCTAGACACATAACAGCTGACGTCTAGACACATATCAGCTGATGCCTAGACACATAACAGCTGACACCTAGACACATAACAGCTGACGTCTAGACACATACCAGCTGACACCTAAACACATAACAGCTGATGCCTAGACACATAACAGCTGATACCTATACACATGAGAGCTGATGCCTAGACACATACCAGCTGACACCTAGACACATAACAGCTGACACCTAGACACATACCAGCTGACACCTAGACACATACCAGCTGACACCGAGACACATAACAGCTGACACCTAGACACATAACAGCTGACGTCTAGACACATATCAGCTGATGCCTAGACACATAACAGCTGACACCTAGACACATAACAGCTGACGTCTAGACACATACCAGCTGACACCTAAACACATAACAGCTGATGCCTAGACACATAACAGCTGATGCCTAGACACATAACAGCTGATACCTATACACATGAGAGCTGATGCCTAGACACATACCAGCTGACACCTAGACACATAACAGCTGACACCTAGACACATACCAGCTGACACCTAGACACATAACAGCTGACACCTAGACACATAACAGCTGATGCCTAGACACAGAACAGCTGACACCGAGACACATAAAGTGAACAAGACACACTCAGGAACCCTGTGCGCGAATACCCAACCCTGCCTGCTTTGTAGGGCTGCTCCAATACAAGTCATCTGCGGGTGTAAGTTACTCAGTGATAACAGGAGGGGGCAGTCTGGGGACCCATAAACAGGGGCTGAGTTCACAGCGTTTCCAGGAGCAGAACAGGACCTGAGGAAAGATGGAGCCCTCGGCTGCTCGACGCCGTTACCAAGGGAACAGGGGCTGTCATGACTGTGCTTTTTAGGTCTAGCTAAGGGCTCTTTGCCACAGATCATGTCATCAAGACACACAAATAAACCACAAGGGGCCTTTGGGTCACTTCTGTTCAGCCACCGAACTTGCAGTGCGAAAATAAATAAATAAATACACAAAATGAATAAGATACCAGGCAGTCCACCTCCTGATTTCGTGCATTCGTTCTATACCACACTCCTACTGGCTTCTCATCAGCAGTGATTCAAGTGTGTTTGGGCAAATACATGTGATTTTTGTTCCCAAAAACGCTTTGACACCAAAACGTGCTTCCACAGACCTGCGGGTGTTGCACAGTGGTAATCTTTCCTCTTTTCAGCCTGAATGTGAATGTTGTTTGGTCGCCAAATCTAAAAAAAAACAGACATTTTCATATAAGATCCCACTCTGGCCTTTGCAAACCTGCCCTCGGGTGCAAACACTGACCCAGGGGACTAAACCAATGTCAGTGACAGGCACCCTTGTGTCAAGCAGGGGTCTGCTTAGCTGATTCAGTCCATTTTATGAAAGGCACAGGGTCCTGGAGGGATGTGCCAGGCAGGGCCCAGCAATAAATGCACCCTCGGCTTCTGAGCCGGGCCTGGGGGCCCTGACTCTAGTCTGCTATGGCTGTTTCACTTCTAACTTGTTTGGTTTTGTATATTTTACTAAATACAAATAGTGACTGGTTAACAAAAAAGGCACCCATAGCAGTGCTCCTAGAATGTGTTCAAATGTACACATCTTTGGACATAACAAACATTGGCAGTCGTAGGCTTGAAAAGCGTCGCCCGTCTCAGGTGTTCAGGTTCGGTTTGATGCTCCAGGCATCAAACCCCCAAAATGTCATGAGATGAATACTTGCGAATCGTCTAACCACTGGCAATCGCTCGAGGTAGCATTCCAATCCATAGTTTTTCTGCCCACTGTGCCACTCTAGACAGAGGCCCACCTAATGCAGATGGGTACTGACCCTGTTACTCCCGGACGCAGTCCATCCCGACCCTTGGCCAACGCATCCCTCACTCTGCTGTCCACTGCTGTTTACTTGGGAAATGTGAGATTCACCCCCGAATCTCACTGACTAAGCTATGCCGGGACACGAGGCCTTTTCTTCAAAAAGCACAATAAATTCTCATGGAAAGAACACAGGGGCTCATTTACAAGCCCGTACGACACCGAAATGTCACTTTTTGTGAAGTTCCGGTGGCGCACAGGACTCAGCCATGTCTACAAGGCCACGAAGTTATCCTGCCTGGCTGTTCATGGCCAGCTAGATATGGTGTGATGCAACGCAGCGCAAGTCACGGCGTTGCCTCACAGTACGATGGGGAGGCCTTCCGTGCGCGTTACAGTGGCTGATCCCAAGTGACACCCGTGACATGGCACATTTGCAAGTGGTAAACCTGTGAATGCGTCAAAAGCCTAAGACTCCCCAGAGGAGGCATAACAGGGAGAAATAACATTATTTCTACTTGTTTTTTTCCCCTTTCTATGTCTGCTGCCTTCAGTCGCACACATAGAAAGAGGAAATCACCTCCATTGATTGTTTTTGTGCTGGAAGGTGCCCCTTCCTGCACAATAACAATCATCCCTACAATGCAGACACCCTTGCACCATGGTGCCGGGATGCCTGTGCTGGTGCATGGCAGTCAATTGATGCCAGGGCAGGGAAAGAGGACAGGATTGTGCCATATCTGACAGACACGGGTCATTCCTGCCCTTTTCTTTTGCCGCAGGGCAGCAGGAAGGCTTGCAGCGCTGCCCGATGACAAAATATTGTAAATGAGGTCCTTTCTATCTCAGGTTGTCGTAGCCAGAAATGTGAGCAACTCATCAGCTTGTATTAAAACGGGAAGGCCACGATCCCGGCCTTGTACATCAACCCCATACCTTCACCACAGTCTTTAATCCCCCGATGGCTCTAAATGTTCCAGCTATAACTAGAGACTTTAAGAACTGTGCCACGCCTACCTTCTCCACTGGCTATGATGCATACAGCTCTCTCTCCTCCACCCGTATCTCACCATCCATCCCTGGAAGCTTATCTACAGGTGAAAACGCAATTCTCATGAATCTGAGGTGTTAGTCTGTGGAACAACAATCTATGGAATGATGAGTCTGCCCAGGTGATTGGGGCTTGTCCTCTCCCTGTAGTATGGTCAACAATCTTAGTTTCTGGTTCAGCAAAGGGCTTTCCCTGGAAAACGAGGTCTACTCGGTAGTCCGGGCCTGCTTTTTCCAACAACGTCTCCTATTGAAGGTTCTTCCTACTGCTCCTCAGAAGGCGAGGCCACGGCACTCTGCCTTTCTAGCTACCGTCCCTCGCCTGAGATGAACCCACCAAGGGCATAGGATGTTTGTGGTTTTAGCGCATAAACTATGGAATCAGTTGGCAATTCCTAGTGCCCTTAAAATCTATCATTCCGTCTTTCGTCTTTATCACTCAAACACCTCAAGAATGAAACCAGACAGCATAGTGCTAGCATGAATGAAGGCGGTGCTTAATACAAGCACCCTCTGTCAATAAACGTCAGGGTCCAACACACCTACCCACACACAGGCCGACTCACTGAAGAACAACTCAACAGTAAGCGTGAGCTAGACAAGAGCTGCCTCCTTCAATGACTAACAACTGACCAGGACAGGACTCTCTTCTCCACTCCCAAAACTATCTGCTTCATAACAACTAAACTGCCTCACCGGTGTGAGATAATACAAAGTCTGCAACCAGACTCTCTATACCTCTCCCCACCAGCACCTTTGACCCAGGGACTGAACTTCTGTTCCCCTCAAGGTCTCACTCAACAGCACCCCCTCGAAGAGCCCAACAGCCATATACACCTCAACACTTCTGGGCATTCCCCTATGAACATCACCGTTTACACATGTCAGACCCCTAAAACACAGTGGCGGCTGGTAAACTTACTCAAGAAACCCAAGGTGGATCCAAGGGACCTCAAGAACTTCCGGCCCATCTCCCTGCTCCCGTTCCCAGAAAAGGTCATTGAGAAGACCGTCAACAGACAACTGACCTGCTACCTCGAGGATAACAACATCCTGGACCCGTTCAGACCGAGTTCTGCAGCAACCACAGCACCGAAACTGCCCTCATCCCCGCCACCGATAACATCAGGGCCCTGCTGGATAACAGCGAAACCGCGGCTTTCCTCCTCCTGGACCTATCAGCCTCCTTCGCCACTGTCTGCCACTGCACCCTATGCACACGCCTCCACAATGCAGGGATCTAAGACAAGGCTCTGGAATGGACCACCTCCTTCCTCTCGGCAGAACCCAAAGCGTCCGCCTCCCCCCTTTCCATTCTGAAGCCCAAGGATCATCCCTCAGCCTGACACTGTTCAACGTCTACATGGCACCGCTCGCCCACGTCGCCCGACTGCATGACCTCACCATCATCTCCTACACCAACGACACCCAGCTGATCCTCTCCCTCACCAAGGACCCCCTCACCGACAAAATCAACCTCCATAAAGGAATGAAGGCCATCGCCGACTGGATGAAGATCAGCTCCCTGAAGCTGAACTCGGACAAGACGGAGATCCTCATCCTCAGGTCCACCCCCTCATCCTGGGACGACTCCTGGTGGCCATCTGCACTGGGAGCAGGACCGACACCCACCGACCACGCACGCTACCTGGGATTTATCCTTGACTCAACACTCTCCATGACCAAGCAAGTCAACGCCGTCTCGTCCTCCGGCTTCAACACCTTCTGCATGCTCCGCAAGATCTACAGGTGGATCCCCGCCAAAACAAGAACAGTCACCCAGGCCCTCATCAGCAGCAGGCTGTACTACAGAAATGCCCTCTACGCAGGAGCCCCGGCCAAACTCCTGAAACGACTACAACGTATACAGAACGCCTCCGCACGCCTGATCTTCGACATCCCTCGCCACAGCCACATCACACCCCACCTGAGAGACCTGCACTGGCTTTCTGTCAATAAGAGGATCACTTTCAAGCTCCTCTCCCACGCACAAAAGGCACTCCACAACACTGGATTGGCATACTCAACAGATGACTCACCTTCTACACCCCGAACGGCCAGCTCCGCTCCACCGACCTCGCCACCGTCCCCCGCATCCGAAGAGCGACCACAAGCAGCCGATTGTTTTCCTGTTGCGGGGATTCTGCTCAGACACAGAACTGTGCACAGAGACCCAGGACATCAGTGAATTGTGGTGGGCCAAAAAACTCACCTCAGTACCTAGAACCCCTAACCGACTAGCATCAGTGTCACATTGGCTCTTCGTCCTATAGCAAAGGTACCAGTGATTAGACAATCCAGAACATGCGACTTAGGTTACTCTCAGGAATGGTGGGAATCAAGAACACTCTTTCGTTATATTCTCATACCAGTCCACAACATGGGTAAAAAAGAGACTCGATAAAGTTTAAAATATTTATTTTAACGACGTGCTCTAAGATGCAGTATTTTTGCGAGCATAAGCAGACATATGATTAAAAATAATACGATCAGCATGGTTACAGTTCCATAAAACACAAAAGGAGAATATTATAATAATGGTGGGAACAGGTTCTATAGCACTTTGTATGCCACCCTCCCTAGCTAGGAACTTTGGGCCAGATGTAGGTAAATAGTATTTACCGATTCTAAAATATGGAAATTTAGCGATTCGGTATTTTAGAATCGGTAAATGCTATGTAGCAAAAAATTTGGTAAAAATTACTGAATCGGTAAGATTCGGTATTTACTGAATCGGTATTTACCGATTCGGTAATTGCCATTCATTCTTATGGGCCTGGAGGCCCATAGGAATGAATGGCAATTACCGAATCGGTAACTACAGATTCTGTAAAATTGGGGACACATTCAAGGGTGCCAGGGAGTCACTTTGACACCCTGTTGCACCCCTGAATCGTGCTTGTGTGCAGATGTGGCACACATACATGCCCTACCAACTTATAGTTGGTGGTAAATAACGAATCCTAAAATGGGAAAAGCACTCAGTTGAGTGCTCCCTACATTGCAAATTCGGTAATTTACCAATTCAGTATTTTAAGGAATCAGTAATTTACCGATTCCTTAAAATATCGAATCGGTAAATTACCGAATTTGCAATTTAGGCCACCTATATCCCAAATGCCCAATACTGGTCGGTAACGGACGAAATTCGGTAATTTCGGCCGTTAGCGATCGGTATTGGGCCACCTACATCTGACCCTATGTTTTATAAAATATAAAAGGTCTCTTAGGCTTGAATGGGGAACCCCATACCTCCAAGATCAGTAGAGATGAATCACATCAGGATCTGCAAAAGCTCTCCCTCTCTGTGGAAACGGATTTTCTCCAAGTGTCTAAATCATGCCTGCTGCGTGATATTAAAGACGCCAGAATTTCAGCTAGCCGCAGCTGCGTGCATGTTATGTCTAGAGCATGAGCCGATCAACACCTAACATTGTTATGATAACCTTGGTGGCTTCAGCACTCACTGTGCAGACTAAGATCAAGCTGTAAGTCTAGGGACGCTGAAAACAAGTAATTCTCATGTGAAGCAATTCATGCAGCCTAACTTACAACAACAGTTACATATAGTGTTGTGTTTAAAAAGCAGCAAAAAGGAAAAATGGCATTTAAAACTTCTACCAAGCTTATACTAATATAGCAATGTACGCCTGCAAGGCCCTGCCTTCACTTCACTCCCACCTCACTGTCAAGACCTGGAACACCCTCCCCATAACCCTACGGCAGACCCAGGACCTACTTACCTTCAGGAGGCTACTCAAGACCTGGCTATTCGAGCAGTAGAAGCAACCCCGCCCCCCAGCGCCTTGAGACCCTCACGGGTGAGTAGTGCGCTTTACAAATGGATTGATTGATTGAAAGTGATGACTGTAATTCTTGCCTCAAATTTATCCCACTTTTTTCAAATTTGCCTTGGGGGTTCCATAGATGTTATATGTGCCAGTTCCAGCACTTTGCCATGGATGCACCTTTATACATAGAATTACATTTAGTATGCCAGTACTATAATTTTGCCATTGATGCTACCCATACACCACTAGTGACTCATGCCACAAATGACCTCTCTATATCAGGGCCAGTATTTACCCATGATTTTCTACCCTCAACCCGACCTGCCGCACTCAAGATGCCACGGCTGCCCTCGCTGAGACCCAAAAGTATGTCCAGTCTGCCAGCACAGCATTTTGCCTTAGGTGTCCCCTTATGCCTAGAATTACTTTCAGTATTTCAGGATCTGCACTTTGACAATGGTGTCCTCCTTTGTGCCAATGATTATCTCCAATGTGCCAGCCTAGCATGTTGCCACAGGTTCCCTCATATGCCAAGTAGTACTTCTGATATGTCGTGATCTGCATTTTGCGAGGTGTTCCCCCCTTATGCCAAGAATTGCCTCCAATATGCCATCAGCAGCATGTTACCTTGGGTGCCCCATCAGCCAAGAATTATCTCATGTATTCCAAGGTCAGCAGCAGACTAACAAACACAAAACATGCTAACAAACACACTCTTATGCACTCGCACAACTCTTGCGCACTCGCACACTCTCACTTATACTCACTCCCTCTTTCATTGAATTGCCAAACCATTAAATCTAACTCACTTGCACGGGAAACAACCTTAACAACGCCGGCATCACATCGCGATGCCATTACAATGCAGTCGTTACAACAACCACGTTGTTATGTTATGTTATGTTATGTTAAGTGTTTTCTAAAGCGCAACAGCTGCCCCAGCAGAGAGGCGTCCCGACGCTGCTAAATCTGAATGGTACAGAAACAACTGAAAACTAGCCTACCATGGTCGCAAACACTATGTTAACGGAAAGAGGAAGGTTTTAATGGATTTCCGGAAGGCAAGCAGATCCTCCAATCCGCGAATATGGACCGGCAAGGAATTCCACAGCTTGGCTGCCATGACCCGAAAAGAACGACCGCCGATTCGGCAGAGTTTGGTCCGTGGTACGATTACCAAGTGTTGTCCCAGTGAGCGCAAACTTCGCTGGGGAACATACGGGATCAGAAGTGGGCGCAAAGGTTCTGGACTCCCGGATTTTAGAATCCTAAACGCCAGACAAAGAGCTTTGAACTGGATCCGGGCATTGATCGGAAGCCAGTGCAGCCTTCTGATCATGGCTCTAGCCGAGCACCGACAAGGAAGTCCAACCAGAGTTCTTGCTGCCGAGTTTTGGACTCGTTGGAGTCGCTGTATCTCAGCTTTGTTTGCCCCTAAAAGTAGCACACTGGCATTGTCCAGGCGCGATAGTATAGTGGATTGGACAATGAGCTGCCGGACTGCTGGATCGAAGAACTTCAGCAGAGGATTAAGACCTCTTAACAAGCCGACACAAGTGGCTGCCACTCTCTTAGTGTGGGTCTGAAAGCCAAGCGCGGAGTCCATCCAGACTCCTAAGTTCTTAATTATAGTCTTTGGCGTTGGCAAAATCCCCAGTGAGGCCGGCCACCAATGCTCGTTCCAAAGGGAGATGTTCTTCCCTACCAGTAGGACCTCAGTTTTGCTCGCATTAAGCTGTAGACAGTTGTCTGCCATCCATTGAGCTACTGCTGCCATCCCGTCTCTGAACCTAGTGGCAGGATATAGATGGCCCTTCAGCTAAGGTGATGACAAGCTGGGTATCATCAGCATATGATACCATCGTTAGGTCCCACTCCTTTGCCACAGCCACAAGTGGCTGAACATATAGATTGAGCAGAGACGGCTTAATGCCGAGCCCTGAGGAACCTGCTGACCGATGGAATGGGATTGAGAGAGGAACGGCGGCGCCGATACCCTGAAGGATGTTTCCTTCAGAAATGATCTGCACCACTCTAGGGCGGTTCCCCTGATCCCTACTGCCTCCAGACGATACAGGAGAATGTCATGAGACACCCTGTCGAAGGCAGCACTGAGGTCCAACAGAATCAGTGCTGCACTCTGACCGGCATCAAGGATCGTCCGCAGATGTTCAGTCGTGGCTAGTAGGGCGGACTCGGTACTGTATTTAGTTCTTACCATGCAATGCCATTACTACGCAAGTCATTACACCGACTTGTAGTAGATGGCGTTCTTACATTAGAAATAGTATAGTTTACTATTCCAACACCTTCCCTACTGTTACGTAGGCTGGAGTAAAATAGTAAATTATACATTTCTAATGTCAGCGCGCCATCTACTGATTGTCGTTGTAATGACTTGCCTAGTAATGGCTTTGCGTGGTAACAACGTGGTCGTTGTAATGAGCGCGTTGTAATGGCACGCGTTGTGATGACTCACGTTGTAACGAGTCATATTCCACTTGCACTCTCTTGCTTATTCATTCATATTCATACTCACTGCCACTCATTGTCACTCACAAACACACTCAAAATCACAGGTTCTCCCTCACAAACACACTCACGCACACCCTTTCACACTCACTCACTCATAACATCTCTGGTCCATGGTGAAACCGCACCTACTGCAGCATTTATAGCTACACCTGTAACTGACTGCCACTCTCTCTCACACTCTTCCCTCACTGACTCCTCACTCACTCACACTCCTCTCGCTGCATTGCAATCACTTCCACTTATTCATACTCACACTCTGTCACTGATTCTCACTCACTTTCACTCTCACTGACACTCAGTCTCATTTACTATCATTCACTCACAGACAAAGATATTAAAGGGTTCCAATCTGATCTCAAGGTTAATCGATCAGCCAGCTCTCATCTCCTCAATACTGAAGAGAGCCAAGAAGAACTTAAGGTATTATAAAGTGACATAAACAAGATGGGAAACCATACAAGCCTCAGGGAGGTATTGGAGGCTAACAACCTCTTTAAACTTACATTTGTCAGTGAAGTATACAAGAACAGTATATAGAACACAAAACCATTGGTCCTAAAATTAAAACTTCAGACATCAATCTCTATAGGAGCACACAAAACCTTTCCACAGGGTATGCCCTGTCTCCCTTCATTATAATAACTTAGCCTCCTACTACTGCAAACAAATCATGGTAGTTACATTGGAAATAGCCAAAATCTCTTTCCCCATTACCTCAAACACAGGAAGGTAAAATAGCCATTGCTTATAATAAAACTGCACATTTCTCATCAGACAACTTCAGCGTTTCTAGACATGGAATACTCCAACGTCTGTGGCTAGCTATAGTTACAAATCATAAATATCACACTGAGAAAGGTCTTTCTCCCAACGTCCCTAAAGACAGGCCTTATTAGTCCTCTTCGGAAGAAACCTAGGGGGTCATTATGATGGCGGGTTGACTCGAGTCGGCCTGCCCTCCATTGTTGTGGTGCCACAGATTACGATGCGACCACTACCATGGCGGTCGCATCGCATCTGTTTATACTGCGGAGGGTGCTACTGGCTGCAGCACCTTCCGCTATGCTAAACAGCCATTTCTTGCATTTCCCTGCACTACGTGGCAGGCACCACACTGTGCCTGCCACTTAGTGCACAGAAATGTAGGGGGTATCATGGGTACCCCCACACAAGGGGGCCGCAACATGTTCCCAAATGCAATCCCCGCTAGCCTGAGAAAGGCGGTTTTACCACCATATTCAAGCTGGCGGGGATGCAGCATCGTAGTATGGTGCACGGGCCTGCTAGGCATCGCCACCATTTTACAGGTGTTGACCGCTCTGCCAGGCAATCAGAATGATTGCCTCTGGCGGATCGATGGCGGGCAGTCTTTGAGCCCGCCACGGTCGCGGTCATATTCCCCCCGCCATCCTAGTTTGGCAGGGGAAAAACGCTGTCCGATGGCCCTTCACCGCACGGTTGGCAGTGGCGGTCCTTCCGCCATCGTAATGAGTCCCCTAATGTTGACCTAAGTTTTGATTTTAATTTGCCAGATTATAAGATTCCTTATAACAATAACAATGAGATACAAGAGAGAAAACAAGGAAAGTGCAAAAAGGGAATGAAAATTAAATCATAAAAGTAAGGATAGGGTAGGGTAAATGTAGGAAGCTGGCTTTGTATATACTATAACAAAGTATGGTGTAGTGTGTAGAGAGTCCAGGGAGTCCCCAGAGGTATAGCAGAGGCTAAAATAGGTAAGTACTAACAGCTCTCTTTGTAGTAGTGTGGGGAGCAGTTAGGCTTCTCCAGAGGGTGTGTTAAGCATTTATTGTATTCACTCATTCAAGACTGATGCACACACTCAGAGACTGAATCCAGAAGGATTGAGTAAGTATAAAAAAAGGTATACTTTTATTTTATTTCTAGAACCAAGCACCACTTTTTTTTCTCATAGTTTTATTTAGCGCAAACTTGACCCGAAGGGTCAAGGGTGTCAGAGCGCTTTACATGAGGACACATTCTTTTTTTGTTAGGCACAGGGAGATTAAGGGCCAGATGTAGGTAGGCTTTTACCGGGTGGTAACGGCCGAATTCGGCCGTTACCACCCGGTAAAAGCAATTTGACATGTAGGTCCCTGTAATTTACAGACTCGGTAAATTTACCGGTAGGTAAATTTACCGAGTATGTAAAATACCGAGTCGGTATCATTACTGATTCCGGACAATTGGTATGTAGGTGGGACTCTTCTGAGTCCCACAAGCAGTACAACATCGGTATTTTACCATCAAATACTACTTGATGGTAAAATACCGTTTCTGGTGTGCATGCACATGTGTGCATGCACACCTATGCCATATGACAGGCAGACCTGCCCTTAGGGCAGGTATGCCTGCCACATGGCACCCGAGCCTCTTTTGGGGGTGCCAGAGGGTGTCAAAGTGACACCCCCTGCACCCTTGTGACAGTCGGTATTTTCCGATGTGGTAAATACCGACCGGTATATGCCCAATCAATCCTATGGGCTTCAAAGCCCATAGGAATGCATGGGCATTGACTGGTCGGTATTTACCACATCGGAAATTACCGACTGTTTCCGATTCGGTAATTGCACATCTGCAATTACCTACATCTCGGTATTTTTATTTTCCGACCTCTTAAATACCGAGTCGGTATGACTCGGTATTTAAGAGGTCGGTAAATAAAAATTACCTACATCTGGCCCTAATTGACTTGCCCAGAATCACAGGATGTTGAGCATCGTTGCCGAGACTCGAACCCGGCTCCCCAGATTTGAAGTCCACTGCTGTAATCGTTAGACTACATCTTCTCCCTGGCATAGGTTGGCAAAATATACCTTCAGCGGTAAAACTTTCCACAGAAATGCAATTGAGGATGGATTTGAAGTTGTTAGAGGTTTGTATTACTTTAAAATGCAGTTTGAATTACGCAGTAATTACTTTCAGAATACTTTTTAGTTACTTTTGGATTACTTTGAGTACTGGGGGTGGTGTACCTAGATCCCAACCCTTAGGATCTAACAATACAAGGAAGTAAGACGTTTTATACTTTGCAGTTTCAGCTCTCTTTTCCCCATACAAACATCAGTTCAACACTGAACATCTTAGGCATAAAATATCATCAACATGGGTTTCTATGGGAGAAATATTGTTAGTGGCTTCTCCGGGAAGTACACAACTTACCAGTGGGAGTTTTGGGAGTAAGGACCAAGGTTTCCCATGGTCTAGATGGGCACTTGAGTTGCACCATCAGCGGCACTGGGGCGGCCGGGTGCAGAGAGCAGGGGCCCAATGTTAGCCAATGGGGCTAACGGGGCCTTCGGTTAGGTTGTGCTGACGAGCAGGCCACTCGGGTGAGGAAGCAAAGCTCCTGGGGTTAAGGTCTGCACTGCAGGGGCCAATAACCAGCACAGGAACTGCAACACCTGCGGCACTTGGGTGGCCGTGTCAGGGTATCAAAAAGACGTTGGGGACCCTTTGCTTTTCAATGGAGACCATTGGTTCGGTGAAGTTGCTGCTGGCTTGGGCAGGGAGACTTTTTGAAGATGACCACTGGCTAGAGAGGTAAATTCGAATGTTGGGGGATGCCTGGACACTGTCAGTTGGATCACTCAAAGCCGTGGGGTGCAGGGGTGTCTTCTGGCATCGGGTTTTCTTACCAGCTCTGGTCGTCTTGAAGCTTGAGGGAGATCAGGGATCACCAGATCCCAAATAAGGATCACTGGGGAGACCTTGTCGAGGTGTTGGGCCACTCAAACTTGGGCGGTCGGCATCGGGTGCAGAGTGGTGCTGAATCGCTGAGTCGTAGGAATCTGGATTCTGGTATTGGAGTATTTGTTGAGAAAATCTGGTGCTTAGGGTCTATAAGGTGAGTGTAGGGCAGATCCTCCGGCTCTGGGGGCTGCTGGACACTCCAGTTTCTTCGCTGTAGGCAGGTCTAAGGCAGACTTGCCGGTAGGGCTGGGGCAAAGCAGTAGTTGTCCTCTTGTTTCTGGGTCAGCATGCAGCTTCTGTCCTTCTTCTTTCTACCTCAAATCTGACGATGCAAGGTTTGGGGTTGCACCTAAATGCTAGAAATAGGGTGTTTTAAGGGGTGTGCAGGTTGGGACCAATGAGTACCTTCATTGGGGTGGTACACCCCCTATTCTGCCACCCTCCAGTGGAAGGGGGCATGAGCTACTCCCTAATTGGCTGAGTCCCCTCATCTTCAAGATGGAGGGGAATAAGATGTGTGTTTCACCTCGCTACCCCAACCTGATGGGTGGGGTTGGCAGTGGAGGGCACACCACTCTTCCTAGCTTGGCTTTCCTGATGATTCTCCCACGAAAAGTGCGGGTCAGAACCGGTGGGAGCCGGTTTCTGGGGGAAGCAAAAGGCAGAGACAGCTTCCAAATATGACAGGCCTTTGAAGCTTTACCTTCATGGACTCCGCGTATCCTGGGAGAGGAGGTAAGACACCTCTGCCCAGTGTGGGCTTTGTCTCTGGCCCAGAGAGCGGAATGTTTCTACCAAGGGGTCCAGAAACCTGCCTCGTGGTGGCAAATGGCAGACAGTCATTCAGGAACCACTACAGGGTTGGTCATTTTTCAGAGGTCATCTCTGAGATGCCCACTGAGTGCATTTTACATTAAACCCCAAACTGGCATCAGTGTGGGTTCAATGTGCTGAGACATTTGCTACCAAACTGCCCAGATTTGAGAAAAGCCATTATGGAGCTGTGGAGTTCGTAATGACCAACTCCCAGACCATATACTCTTTATGGCTTTACTGCACTTACAATGTCTAAGAATGTACATAGACACTGTAGGGCTACAAGGCTACAAGGCTCATGCCACTGTACCCTCACCTGAGGGCTAGTGTGCCCTGCTAGAGGGGTGACTTACTTAGGCCTTAGTCAGTGGGTTGTAGGCATGGCACACAGGGATTCTCTGCACCAAAATACACAGCCTGCAATGGCAGTTTGTGGGTGTTAAGGTGCCAGGTCTCTAAGGGTGGCACAATAGGTGCTGCAGTCCTTAGACGCCTTCCGTGGTCACAGTGCCCTTGGTACCCATAGTACCTGTTACAAGGGGATTACATGTGGCCAGAGAGAGGCCAATTGGGGGTACAGTTTTGGGGAAAGAACACAAGCCCTGGAAACCTGATTGGCAGTGACCTAGGGCACATCAAGTCAGGTTGCATCAGATGGAAGGCAAAACGTGGGGCTAACCAATGCAAAAAGGGGCACTTTCCTACAGTAAACAACTAGGTTGATCAGCATGGCCAGGGTCCAACTCATTTTTTTTTGTAAATATTTTTTTATTGCAGCAAGAGCATATAATCAAACAGCATGTTCCATCGTCTCTCCTTGGTTCGCCTGAGGTGTGTCGCCCCTCCCCCCAGTATTACACAGCCATTCAGCTCACAACCCAGAGGTCGAGCGGCAATAACACGTTGGGAAGAAAAATTTAACAGGGGCGTTCAGTACATGCCCGTAGCCACCAATCGGAGGAGGAATAACATGGCCGCTTTTGGTCCTAACCTTCTCTACTCCCTGTCCCAAAGCCAGGTGAACCAAGAGCCTCTTGTCACCCAACCTGAACAAACCCCCTCCCCTCTCCCACAACACCCTCAACCCCAACTACCCCTCCACCCTCGCCCAGGACCACCCCTAATAGCCCTCCCACCCCTAGCCAGACCCCCCTCCCCCCCAGGCGTGCCAGAGTATCGTCCAATCAGAATCTTAATCCCAATCACAGGACCAGATCCGGAACTTAGTACCAGGAGTTATCAGCTATCATTCGTAAGTCCTCACAGTGGAACTCAAAGGTAGGGAAGCAGCAAATCAGGTCTAGACCGTCCCCCCGTCGGAAGGGCGCTCCGCCGGAGCCGGACTATGTCCCGGGGAGTCCTCCTCCTCCATGTCCACGAGAGTGAGTCCCAGGACCATCCCCTCCCACGCCCTGGCCCTCTCCAGTGCTGTGTCGTTGCCTGCCCTGAGCGCGGCTCGCAGGCGAACCTCACCCTCACATCTAGCCCACTTATGCAGTTCAGACCTCCAGCGCCCTATCACAGGGCCCCGGGACGCCTTCCATTGGGACGTGATGGCTCGCTTCGCCAGGAGAAGCCCCAAGTCCAGAAACTTGCTAGTGACTTTATTTTTTGAAGTGTGTGGGAACCAGTGTAGTATGCAATGCGCCATGGTGAGTTGCAGGTCCCTTTCCGTCACCTCCCTCAGAACCTCCACTACTTCCTCCCAAAAGGGCCCCAGCTCGGGACACGACCAGAACATATGTTGGAAGTCGGCAGGATCTGCCGGGCAACGTGGGCAGGATGCCGGGTGGGCCGGGAAGTATGTATGCAATTTATCAGGGGTCAGGTAGGCCCTATGCAGGACATAAAAGTGCACCAGCTGGAACCTTGCGTTGCGTGTGCTATTTCGGGCCCCCTCCAGTATTCCCTTCCATGCCTCCTCGGGGATCTCAATCGCCAAATCAGCCTCCCATTTCGCCTTCAAGGCCAGCAGTGGAGCGACAGATTCCGAGACCATGCGACGAGACAGGCACGCGACAGCCTTGACCGTCCCTGTCATCATCACGATGTACTGGCAGCCCAGAGACAATGGTGGCTCCGACATGCCCGTTCTCCAGTGTCTGCGGATCGCCGCCGTTAGGGCCGCATGAAGGAGGAAGTCCCCGCCTGCCAACTAAGCATGGGCGTAAAATCCGCTCCGCTCGCGGATTTTTCGGATTTTCGGCAAATCCGCAATCCGCGAACGCTCGCGAATTTGTCGAAAATCCGTGAATCCGCTCGCGGCGGATTTTTTGCTTGGTTGCGGCGCGCGGCGTGGTGCACGGCGTTCACTTTCCGTCATTTTAGCGTTTGCCGAGTTGTTTTTCTTTGCGAGTGACGCGCCATTTTAGATCTTGCTGCGTGTTCCCGCGGGAGTTTGTCGCCCGCGAATACGTACTCGCGGCTTGCCACCTTGCACAGCACACCTCGCGAGAGTTCGCAATTGCGAACATGTAGTTGCGGCGGAAAGGAACAATCTCGCACTTGCGAAATAGAGATTTTGCAATTTCGCACAAGAAAATCACCAGCAAACAGGATAAACCTTCAGAAAATTATGATTTTTATCAGAATCACTCCTCAGGTTGACATTTGCATGGCCTTTTTTTTTGCAAGGAGTCCATTTTGGGGGGGGGGGGGAGGAAGGAAGTGCCCCACAGTCTCCAACTTCCTGTTCCTGTCCAGCAGGCTCCTCCCAGTGCTTTGTCCATCTCCTGGTCACTTTCATTTGGATCTGGAGCTGGAAGGATTACTTTTTGTGGGTGCTGCTGGATATTTGGATTTGAGGCCTTTTTGACTGTCTTTGGATCACTTTTGGATTAGAAATCAACTTTCACAAGTAAGTTTGTTTGGGGCATTACAGTTGCTGCAAGTACAATTTTGGAACTTTTTCAGAAAATTAAATAAATTATATTGTGGGTAGCCACAGTATCCAGTAGGACCAGGGTTGGTTATGGGTGCATGATACAACTGTTTTGTTGAATTTAAACACCATTGAGGCCATGGATGGGCTGGGATTGTGCAGATTTTATTGTTTTTTGTCGTTTTTTTGGGCCTGCTGGTGTGGCCCTTTGCCCAGGGGTGGTGAGTGTTGCATGGGCCTAGTCTTTCTGTGGGGTGTCTTCTTGAATTTAAACATAATTGAGGCCATGGATGGGCTGGGATTGTGCTTATTTTATTGTTTTTTGTCGTTTTTGGGGGGCTGCTGGTGTGGCCTTTTGCTTGCCCAGGGGTGGTGGTGGTGCATGGACTGAGTGTGCCTGTGGTGTTGTCTCACTCTCTTTGATGTAAACATCATGGATGGCATTGGATTGTGGTGATTTCTGGCTGTTTTTCTGTTTTTTGGGGGTGTACTGTTGATGTGGTCTGGCCATGTGGGTGGTGGTGGTGGCCATCTTGAGTGCTGGCTGGTACAGGCAACATGTGCTTGGGGTGTAAGGGGGCCATTTTGAGGAGAGGCAGTGTCTGAGGCCTGCACTTATTTTGCCTACTTTTCATCCCTTATGCCCAGGGGTAGTGAGTGTTGCATGGGCCTAGTGTTTCTGTGGGGTGTCTTCTTGAATTTAAACATAATTGAGGCCATGGATGGGCTGGGATTGTGCTTATTTTATTGTTTTTTGTCGTTTTTGGGGGGCTGCTGGTGTGGCCTTTTGCTTGCCCAGGGGTGGTGGTGGTGCATGGACTGAGTGTGCCTGTGGTGTTGTCTCACTCTCTTTGATGTAAACATCATGGATGGCATTGGATTGTGGTGATTTCTGGCTGTTTTTCTGTTTTTTGGGGGTGTACTGTTGATGTGGTCTGGCCATGTGGGTGGTGGTGGTGGCCATCTTGAGTGCTGGCTGGTACAGGCAACATGTGCTTGGGGTGTAAGGGGGCCATTTTGAGGAGAGGCAGTGTCTGAGGCCTGCACTTATTTTGCCTACTTTTCATCCCTTATGCCCAGGGGTAGTGAGTGTTGCATGGGCCTAGTGTTTCTGAGGGGTGTCTTCTTGAATTTAAACACCATTGAGGCCATGGATGGGCTGGGATTGTGCAGATTTTATTGTTTTTTGTCGTTTTTTTGGGCCTGCTGGTGTGGCCCTTTGCCCAGGGGTGGTGAGTGTTGCATGGGCCTAGTCTTTCTGTGGGGTGTCTTCTTGAATTTAAACACCATTGAGGCCATGGATGGGCTGGGATTGTGCAGATTTTATTGTTTTTTGTCGTTTTTTTGGGCCTGCTGGTGTGGCCCTTTGCCCAGGGGTGGTGAGTGTTGCATGGGCCTAGTCTTTCTGTGGGGTGTCTTCTTGAATTTAAACACCATTGAGGCCATGGATGGGCTGGGATTGTGCAGATTTTATTGTTTTTTGTCGTTTTTTTGGGCCTGCTGGTGTGGCCCTTTGCCCAGGGGTGGTGAGTGTTGCATGGACTGAGTGTGCCTGTGGTGTTGTCTCACTCTTTTTGATGTAAACATCATGGATGGCATTGGATTGTGGTGATTTCTGGCTGTTTTTCTGTTTTTTGGGGGTGTACTGTTGATGTGGACTGGCCATGTGGGTGGTGGTGGTGGCCATCTTGAGTGCTGGCTGGTACAGGCAACATGTGCTTGGGGTGTAAGGGGGCCATTTTGAGGAGAGGCAGTGTCTGAGGCCTGCACTTATTTTGCCTACTTTTCATCCCTTATGCCCAGGGGTAGTGAGTGTTGCATGGGCCTAGTGTTTCTGAGGGGTGTCTTCTTGAATTTAAACACCATTGAGGTCATGGATGGACTGGGAATGTGCAGATTTTATTGGTTTTTGTCGTTTTTTTGGGCCTGCTGGTGTGGCCCTTTGCCCAGGGGTGGTGAGTGTTGCATGGGCCTAGTCTTTCTGTGGGGTGTCTTCTTGAATTTAAACACCATTGAGGCCATGGATGGGCTGGGATTGTGCAGATTTTATTGTTTTTTGTCGTTTTTTTGGGCCTGCTGGTGTGGCCCTTTGCCCAGGGGTGGTGAGTGTTGCATGGGCCTAGTCTTTCTGTGGGGTGTCTTCTTGAATTTAAACATAATTGAGGCCATGGATGGGCTGGGATTGTGCTTATTTTATTGTTTTTTGTCGTTTTTGGGGGGCTGCTGGTGTGGCCTTTTGCTTGCCCAGGGGTGGTGGTGGTGCATGGACTGAGTGTGCCTGTGGTGTTGTCTCACTCTCTTTGATGTAAACATCATGGATGGCATTGGATTGTGGTGATTTCTGGCTGTTTTTCTGTTTTTTGGGGGTGTACTGTTGATGTGGACGGGCCATGTGGGTGGTGGTGGTGGCCATCTTGAGTGCTGGCTGGTACAGGCAGCAACATGTGCTTGGGGTGTAAGGGGGCCATTTTGAGGAGAGGCAGTGTCTGAGGCCTGCACTTATTTTGCCTACTTTTCATCCCTTATGCCCAGGGGTAGTGAGTGTTGCATGGGCCTAGTGTTTCTGAGGGGTGTCTTCTTGAATTTAAACACCATTGAGGTCATGGATGGACTGGGAATGTGCAGATTTTATTGGTTTTTGTCGTTTTTTTGGGCCTGCTGGTGTGGCCCTTTGCCCAGGGGTGGTGAGTGTTGCATGGGCCTAGTCTTTCTGTGGGGTGTCTTCTTGAATTTAAACACCATTGAGGCCATGGATGGGCTGGGATTGTGCAGATTTTATTGTTTTTTGTCGTTTTTTTGGGCCTGCTGGTGTGGCCCTTTGCCCAGGGGTGGTGAGTGTTGCATGGGCCTAGTCTTTCTGTGGGGTGTCTTCTTGAATTTAAACATAATTGAGGCCATGGATGGGCTGGGATTGTGCTTATTTTATTTTTTTTTTGTAGTTTTTGGGGGGCTGCTGGTGTGGCCTTTTGCTTGCCCAGGGGTGGTGGTGGTGCATGGACTGAGTGTGCCTGTGGTGTTGTCTCACTCTCTTTGATGTAAACATCATGGATGGCATTGGATTGTGGTGATTTCTGGCTGTTTTTCTGTTTTTTGGGGGTGTACTGTTGATGTGGACTGGCCATGTGGGTGGTGGTGGTGGCCATCTTGAGTGCTGGCTGGTACAGGCAGCAACATGTGCTTGGGGTGTAAGGGGGCCATTTTGAGGAGAGGCAGTGTCTGAGGCCTGCACTTATTTTGCCTACTTTTCATCCCTTATGCCCAGGGGTAGTGAGTGTTGCATACTTGCATGTCCCTAGTCTTTCTGTGGGGTGTCTTCAATGTAAACATCATGGATGGCATGGGATTGTGCTCATTTTTCTGTGTTTTGTCGATTTTTTGGGGTGTATAACTGAACTGATGTTCCTCTGTCTTCCATTGCTTTTAGGTGCACAAGAAGACTCAATAGAACCACCAGTGCCAGGAAGAAGTCCTGCAGCGGTGTGTGCAGCATAACGTCACGCGACGTCACGTCTGGACACAGAACCCTCTGCAACTCGTGCAACTGCTGCCTGCTGACCTGCTCTGAAGAAGATGGCCCCAAAAAAAGTAACCCGTAGCTCCTCTAGCAAGAAAGGTGCCAGTAAGGAGCAGAAGAAGCAAGTTACCAAGGACACTGGTGTGCCGCCCGCCCCTTTTTTTGTGAGTAAAAAAAAAAGTATGCCTGCAGCAGCTGCAGCGGGATCTGCTGGGGACCAAGCTGGCAGCAGCACCCCCGCTCCATTGGGCTCAGTGCCACCACCACCACCACGCCAACTTAAGTCCAAGCCCTTGAGTGCTGCAGAGGCAGCCAGTATACTTCTTCAATCACCATCGACCAGTGATGTTGGCTCATCGCAAGAAAGCAGCAGCAATGTCCCTCAATCAACACAGGTTGTTGTAGCTCATCTGACGAGTGTTGAACAACCACAGCGGCAACAACAATCACATGTGCAAGTACAAGCCCAAGTACATGTGGAAGGAGAGGCAGCGCAAGGAGATGCGCATGCAGAGGTGCATGGAGGGTCACAACAAGTGCCCACAATAGTTGTTCCTCCCGAAGTAGGGGCACATCAGGAAATCGACAATCAAGGCGAGGTATCATTTGAGGAAGCCACTCCTCCTGATGATCCTTCATTGTCTTCCACAACCCTAGCAAGGAAGAGATCAAGGGTGGTGTCTACATCCTCTTCAAGCACACCTCCTTCTGATGATACGGATCAAACTTGGGAACCAGCACCACAGCCGTCTGAGAGTGAGGCACACCATGATCCAACAAAGGTACTTAAGCGTAAAAGGAAGCTCGTCCAAAGTCTCAGACTTATGGAGTGTGATGAGGCTCAACAAGAAGTGGCGGATACTGCTGCTGATGAAGACTCTGCCAACGACGACCCAGTCATCATAAAGGTCACTGCAGCCCCAGCGGGCATGCAGCAAACAGACATTTTGACCCTAGCCCGAAGAGCTGCTGCGCGTGATGATGATGATGATGATGTTGTCGATGAGGAGGCAGTGGAAACACCACAATCATTGGAGTTAAGTAGTACACCAACTCGTCCCGCTTCCATATTTCTTTCTGGCAAGAAGAGACCTGCGTCAACCTCGACCTTAATTAGTGGCGGTGAAAGTGGAAAACGTACAAAAGTTGGCCAATCCAGATCCTCCACTTCATCTGGCATTAGCTTCATGACCACCACCACCACCAGTATCGCCGCCTCCTCCAGGTCCCACAGACACTTCAAGTCCCCAGTTTGGGACTTCTTTACTGTTTGTCCCAAAAATCCAAGGTTTGCCATTTGTACCCTTTGTAAGCTTGCAGTTAGTCGTGGTAAGCCAGGTAGCAACTATGGTACCGGCGGCCAGAGTGGTCATCTTGACAGAAAGCACGGTGTCCAATGGTTTGCGCACCTAGCTGCGATCAAGAAAGGCCAAAATCAAGGAAACGTTGATGTTTCATCTGATGTTGACGAGCAGGAAGAAGACGTGTCAAACACTTCCCTTACACCCAGTACCCCTCTCAGCAGCACACCCAATGTGAGGCACACTAAGAGTGTTGGAGCGAGTGAGACACCAACGCACAAAAGTTCACCAGCGAGCAAAATTGGGTCAACGAAGTCATTATCAGCCCGTAAATGCTTGGTCCAGGCCAACATTAGAACAATGCTTACTTCAGACGTGCCATATGAACGCAACCACCCACTGACGCGTCTGTATAACACTAAGCTGGCTAAAATGCTAGCTGTGGACCTTCTACCTTTTTCTTTTGTAGAAGCGGTAGGTTTTCTTGAATTAGTTGCAACGCTCTGCCCTAAATGGAAGGTTCCGAGCCGGTTCTATTTTGCCAGAGTTGCGGTTCCAGCACTACATGAAGATGTGCTGCAGGCGATTGGGGCAGCTTTGCAGAAGAGTGCTGTTCACACAATACATCTGACAACAGACATGTGGACCAGTGGCCCAGGCGATGATTACATGTGCATCACTGCACACTGGGTCTCTTTTTCAGGTGTTATAGCAAAGCTAAACGCAGGTGTTGACCCGGACCAAGTTTTCAAAGCTGCTCGGAAACATGCAACACTAGCCATGTTTGCCTTGGAGAAAAGTCACACAGCAGAAAACCTTTTGGAAGAGTTTGACAAAAAGGTGTTGTCAATGCTATCCCCCCTAAAACGCAAGATTGGTTATGTTTCCACGGATAATGGCGCCAATGTAGTTAAGGCCATGTCACAGGGTCACCATGTTAGAGTGCCGTGTTTGGCGCACTGTATCAACCTGGTAGTTCAAAAATTCTTGAGTGATAAAGAGAGTCCAGCGTTCGAGGTAATGGCCACCTGCCGCAAAATGTGCAACCATTTCAGCCATTCTTTTAAGGCCCGGAAGCATCTGCGGAGACTGCTACTTCAACGTGGAATGCCAGTGAAAGCACTCATCCAGGAGGTGGCAACACGTTGGAACTCAACCTTCTACATGCTTGAGCGTCTGCATGAGCAGTATACGGTACTCGATCACTATTTCTTGACAGAGGCTACATCTCAGAAGGAGGACCTGCGGATGAGTAAGGCGCAATGGGCCATAGTTAAAAGCCTGACAGACATGCTTCGTCCTTTTGAGTTCTTCACGCGTGCAGTCAGCCAGGAGGACTGTAATTTGGGAAAAGCTATCCCATTGTTGTGCATACTGGAGCACCAACTGATGGCGGTTTCTTCTGAGTTTGAAAAAGATGAAAAAAAAAAAAACCATTTCATTTTGTCTGAGAAATTATTACATCGCCTACGTGGTGATGAACGTCTTAAAAACATCAACTCAGATCAGCATTACATTTGTGCTACTATTCTGGATCCACGCTACAAAAAGGCGCTGGCAGACAACGCATTCTTTCCTTTCGCTGATGCAGATGTTCAAAAGTACAAACATTGGTTAGCCTGGTCAGCCAAGAGGTTTGAAAAAGAACGGCAGGTTATTGAAGGAGAAGCCAGTACATCAGCATCAGCATCAGCAGGCCATCCGCAGTCACAAGAATCCACTTCTGCACCTGTGGCTGGGGCACAAGTGACCTCTCAGCCGTTAAAGACACCGGCAACTGGATCATCTGCACCACACACAATGACAACACTAACAGTGGCTGGGGAGGAGGATTGGCTAAGTTTGATGGGGTATGGTTCTCTAAAAAATGTCACAGGCACAGCAAAAAGTAAGCAAAGTGGAGGAACAGTTGATGACCTTGAGTCGATGGTGCAGGACTATCTGAATGACTCAACAGTGGTCTTTCTTAATGAGGAGCCATTGCAGTATTGGCATGGCAAAAAACAATTGTGGCCACAGCTCTACAACCTGGCTATAAACTATTTGTCTTGCCCACTCGCAAGTGTGTCTTCTGAACGTGTTTTCAGTGCTGCTGGTGGCATTGTAACTGCCAAACGGAGCCGCCTATCGCCCAAAAATGTGGAGCGGCTGACAATGATCAAGATGAATCAGCACCTCATACCACCAGATTACAAAGTGCGAGAAAGCACGCCACATGAAGACGATGAGGACAGCAACGTAGATGAGGGGATTTTTTCTCTGTTCGGTGCCACTGACCTCATCCAGCCTGAATTCGCAGAGTATGATGACGAAATCTTGTTCTTATTCCCTGACACCGAGCCCTGAAAATGAGACAATCAATCAAGAACTTTCTTTTTCGTCCTTATTCACTTTTATTCCTGTGTGCTTTGTGTCTCTCTTTCTTTGTTTTGCACAGTTAATTTAATTCAAACTTTAATCACCTAATCCCAAAAAGAAGACCATCATCAGAACTGTCTTCACTTGTTTGCTTATTGATTTGAAGGTGCCGCAGTCTACATTCCTCAGGTTCACAAGTTCTGAAGAACATGCTCCTCTATCCTCCTCCTCCAGACTGCGATTTCCCTCCAAGCAGAGTGCTGGATTACGCACAATGAAGAAAGACTCAGCACTTGTGGGGGTGTTGTACTTCTTTGCGGGTGAGTTGACGGTTTTGGGCCCATTGCTGTGAAGCTCTAATAATGGACAAAAGTGTTTTGGACCAAATATGAGGTGAAAATTTCTTGCCGTTTTTGCTGACTTGCTTGCCTTTGAGGTGCTCTTTGGCGGGGTTCCGGGGGTTTGTGTGTAATTTTTGGTGTCTGTCGAAGCACTGCTGCGACAGTCTAATCTTGATTGCATTTGCTTTTCAGGAAATCCGTGGTGGAAAACAGGAGTTATGATGATTGATGATGACCTAGCTGCACAGCGCGTTACTTTGGACCGAAGGCCGAGAGATATTGTAAGTATGAGATTTAGCTTTTTCGCTGTTTGGGGGTGTTGTCGGGTGTTTTTTTGCGGGTGGGTTGGCGCCGGCGGGTCTTGCCTGGGGCATTCCTGGGAAGGTCTAATACCGGATACAAGTATTTTGGACAAAATCCATAAGGAACAGCCTTTTTTTTGCCATTTCTTCAGACATCTTGCTCAATGTAGCTTTTGGGGGGCTTCCTGCTGTTCGTGGGTGGGTTGCGGCCGGGGTCTCTGTCGAAGCACTGCTGCGACAGTCTAATCTTGATTGCATTTGCTTTTCAGGAAATCCGTGGTGGAAAACAGGAGTTATGATGATTGATGATGATGACGACCTAGCTGCACAGCGCCGCGTTTGGACCGAAGGCCGAGAGACATTGTAAGTATGAGATTTAGCTTTTTCGCTGTTTGGTGGTGTTGTGTCGCGTGTTTTTTTGCGGGTGGGTTGGCGCCGGCGGGTCTTGCCTGGGGCTTTCCTGGGAAGGTCTAATACCGGATACAAGTGTTTTGGACAAAATCCATAAGGAACAGCCTTTTTTTTGCCATTTCTTCAGACATCTTGCTCAATGTAGCGTTTTGGGGGGCTTCCTGCTGTTCGTGGGTGGGTTGCGGCCGGGGTCTCTGTCGAAGCACTGCTGCGACAGTCTAATCTTGATTGCATTTGCTTTTCAGGAAATCCGTGGTGGAAAACAGGAGTTATGATGATTGATGATGATGATGACGACCTAGCTGCACAGCGCCGCGTTTGGACCGAAGGCCGAGAGACATTGTAAGTATGAGATTTAGCTTTTTCGCTGTTTGGTGGTGTTGTGTCGGGTGTTTTTTTGCGGGTGGGTTGGCGGGTCTTGCCTGGGGCATTCCTGGGAAGGTCTAATACCGGCTAGAAGTTAGTTGGACAAAATCCATAAGGAAACACCAGTTTTGGCACTTTGTAAGTTAGGGTTCGTTAGGGTTAGCCCTAGCAGCAGGATTGCATGTGTTTAGGGGGGTTCTATTGCAACGCGGTTCTGTTGTTGTAGAGCACTGTTGGAGCGATGCTGGCTATGGATACTTTTGCTTGCAGGCAAGTGGTTTGAATACAATCCACGGTCTGTATTTGGGTCTACTGTTACTTTCAAAGTACGTTTTGTAACCATTTTTCTGCTAGGCATCATCAAAGTGTGACTTTTTGAACCACACAGCGTACATACCTTTTATTTATTTATCAGTGGTATTGTAATAGCACTTCCTGTTTTCCGTTCAATAATTACAGGCCGGGTTTCAGTCAACATCCGCCAGGCAGGCAGTGGACAGGGTGTCTCTTCTGTCAGTGGTCACTGGTCACCACCACATTGATGGACGAAGCGTCAGCTGGAATGGAGGAGTGCCGCCAATAAGAGGAATTGTTTGCTGCATGCAACTTACTTACCAATTTCAACAGGACAACTCCAACAACATACGCAATACAGATACAGTATCCATTGTTGTCTTTTATTCTATGAGTGTGACTGCATGTGCTTACCTTTACTTTGTAACCAAAGATTGTCTGTAAACTCTGTATCTTCAATTATTGTTTGTCCATGCTCTGCTTTTTTTTTCTTCTCTCAACAAAACCTACCCAAAAAGAAACCCCCATTCCCATCCATTTTACAAACCCTAACCCTCTTCCCCCGGGCTGTGTTGTTTTGCTTGATGTCTGACTAAAATGACATCAATAATTCCACACACTTGCTGGGGAGGATAAGGTGATAGCAGCAACAGGCTGGTGAAGGAATACGAGGATATCTTCTAGACTTACTCAGCTTCAGTACTATATCTTCTAGTAGTAGTAGCCAATGTCAAATAAATTCAACGCAAGTACTAGTTATACTTGCAATACTTTACCATTTGTTAGGCTACATTATGGCACTGTTCTAGTGTACTGTCACCTGCTATTTTCTCGATCGTACCGTAACCGTTGTAATGCTACAGTAAGGAGTACAAACAAGGTTTCGTTTTCTTTTTTTCCATAGGCATGCAACTGCCACTGTGTCACACCACTAGTAACACCGCAATGAGGAAATGTCACCCGCCCAGGAATGACAACGTTAATCCCCATTTCACCTGGAGCCAGCCCTGGGCCTAGCCCTAATTTCTAACACAAATTACAGGTAAGATAAGCGTTTGGTGGGAGGTAGTATAATGGAGTATTATTTCGGAGTAGACAAGAGTTTGACGGTTGTACTACTAAAGTCCTACGACTGTTCAGGAAAACAAAGTTACTGTTACACCCCCGCCCCCCACCCACCAGACTGAAAAGCAGTAAAAAACAGGTATGGTCAGATAAAGTAGTTGAAAAATATATTTATTTATCCCTAACAAAATAATCTCCCTCACCCACCCTAACCCCAACGATTGTCTCTGAAACGTCCCAAAACGATCCCAACTCCCAAATCCCACCCCCCAAAAGTCTATAAAAAAAGGGCAAGGGACACTCCACTACTGGAGGGTGCTGGTGCTGGTGCATGATGCGGCATGGGCATCATACTCCTTGCGGAGGGTGGCAAGCTCGGAGCGGAGGCCCTTAACCAAGGTCTTATACCTCAGGACCTCCTGCTCCAGGTTGGACATGCGGACTCGTAGGCGGTGTTGGCGTTCCTTGCAGCTCCTGTGGGGGGCAGCTGGTGTTTCCGGTGCTTGGCGGTGGCGGTCGGCTTTCTTAGCCCGGCTCGGTCCCGCTGGTTTAGTCACGGAGGAGGATGCAGTCGAAGATGTTGCCCCGCTCGACTGCGTGTCCTCCTCCTCCTCCAGGGCCACCAGCCGCCGATACTCGGCGACTGTGGCCTCCAGCCTCCGTTGCCGGGCCAATCTAGCCTGCTCCCTCCTTGTTGTTGATTTGGAAGAAGGAGCAACTATATGAAGAAAGAAAGACATAGTCTGTAACCAATGCTCCTTATTAATAACACAAAGTGATTGAGCCGAAAGTTGGGTCACAGAGTACAAGTAGCAAATTGAAAGCACAGTACATAACTATTGAGGACAGTATCTATGTAACCCTCCCACTTCTGCATCCTTGCTCTAACAGTAGTGGTAGTTTAATGAACTAATTCTACGACCACTATGGACTTCCATTACAGTCGACTATGACAGTACACCAGTCTTATTCTTCTTCTTCTCTCTTGTTTAGGGAAATGGGTACGTTATCTTATGCAAGCCGGCAGAATGACATGGACACAGCACAGTGAAGTTGCACCCGAGAAAAAAAGTTGCACACCATGATGATGGAGACAGACTTGCGTTACTGTACCGGTCCAGTACATGCAGGTGGTGAAGCTATTACTTTTCTATTACGGGTGGCACTGAGAATACTCTGTTACAAGGGCTACTGCTTAATTAATTTACCTTTCACCCTACAGTGCAAATGAGTACTAGAAAAGGAAACTGAAGAAGCTAACTAATTTGATTATCTATCACTTCACATGGGACGTATTTAATGACAGATGAGATGACTTTAGGTGCTTTGCTTAATATTGAGTGAACACAGTGATACACCCACACATGAATGACGTACTACAAGTAAACTAAAGTTATTAAGAGAGGTACGGAGTGTCCACCGTAATAACCAGATATATGCTGTGAATGCAAACGCAATACAAAGTACTGCTACTATTCATGGAAGTATTGGACACATTTACAATTTCTTTTCCTTGCCTTCCCTGCACTGGGACGGACGTGCGGGTGCGGTGGTACATGCTCTTCAAGGTAACACTTACTTCACCTGGCGACCATCTACTCTCTCTAGATACACATTTGCTATGTAAGAGTCAGAGAATACCATGCTCCAGGCATCCATTCATTCAAAGTATACGCACACATACAGTTTCTGTTTCACCCACCCAGGCTGCTGTCCTTCCACCCATCCTTGCTTCATCATTGACCCAGCCATGCACCATACCATATTCTTTCCTTCCCAGCCACCTCTGGGTCCAAGCAAACACATATCGTTCTTCTTTGCCAGCCATCATACAAGTTCGCGTCCCACTTACTTACACCCTTCTTTCGCTTTTCGTTCATCCCATCCATCACGTTCGTCTAAGAACTTATTGGGATTCTTCTCACCAAAAACTTCACAGCTAAGTCGAAGTACATTTCGAGGAGGCTACTACCTGGTTGATTTGTAATTGTAATACACCCGTGCAGAAAGCACACTATGCAGTCTTCAATCTCAATAAGTAAGGAATATATAGCTTACCTGTTTCCGCCACCACCGTTTGATCCCCCACAGGAACGGCCACCAGCTCTTCTACCGCCGCATCCTCCCCAGAGGCCTCCGAGTCCAAGTCCAACACATCAGCCACCTCCGCGCTGGCCCCGTCACCAGATGTTACACCTACAAAGTACATTTAAGAAAGTTAGAATACACCACTCACTACTATATAATATTTGGTCTAGGAGAAATGTTAAAAAAACAGAATACAATGTAATAATTTGTGACTGTCTACTCCATAGTAAAAATGTCCCATTTTCCAGGGAAGGCTGTTGTCTTGCTGCACTTTTATGCACAACTGATGAATGCTTGCTTTTGATTTTTAACACGCACCACTTTTTCTCCTAACAGACAGAAGCTTGACTCCTGAGTCCTAAGAACACGACCAGGATCAAGTTCAAAGTAGGTGAGAGTTCGGCTCGACCACAAGAAATGTGTCCAATTAATCGTCAGCACTAACCACTTTTCCGTTTACAGTTAAATAGTTTTATGACAAAGTAGATTTCAATAAATGTGTTTACTTTTAATAAAGCTTTTACACTTAAATAGACTCTGTGGTTTTTGTTCCTCTAGACTAGAGTGGATGAGCTAAAGGTTTTGGAATTTTTGCAAGCATGAGTGCCTCTGACACTTCTTGACTGTGCTGTGACTCCGTACTACTCTCTTGTCCTGCGTACGATAATCTAGAGATCATTGGGGATCTATAATCGGTGACTTCGGGAGCTGAATGACTCTGCCACACTATCTAGTCAGTAAGGAGACAGTGCATAGAGGTATTGCTGAATATAATGGGAGTCCAATGGAATTGCCAAATGTCCAATCTTAGTTAGCTACACAGACAGACTAATAAGAATAGTCTAGTAATACCACAGGGAGTCATCATATTCGAGGCAGGATAAGAATTTATATCCAGTCTACAAGAAGATCAAAGACGATTTAGAAAAAATCGAATGAGGAACGCTAGGAAAAAATAGGTACTGTTTAGTAAAATGTAAACTTACTGGGGCCAGCAAAGGAGCCCTCGCCTGCCCGATCCTGGCCTGCATCCTCAGCACCCTCCTCCTGTGTCCTCTTGCCCTTGGGGGGAGCTGATGTACAACATGAAAGAAAGAAAAACCATAAAACATGGATGAGATTTTTCAACCAAATCAAACATTTCAAAAGACCAATAACAACATATTTTGGAAAAATAGCAAATAGATAGACAACTATTCCACGGGATCTATCTCATGTGGTATACTACGTTATTCGTATTGCCTGATTTGCGGAACGTTGACTTAGAAAGTTCCTATGTAACTCAATAAACAGACTACTAAAGAGGTTTGCCTAGGCCTGGCACTGCAGGCAGTAGTGCACAACACGTGACAGACAAAGTCCATCCTGCTTGCAGATCAGTGAATACTCAAACTATCAATCCACCCGCCACCACCGCCACTATTTCTTCTGATAGCCATGTGACTGTCTAAAGGAAGGACACTGGACTTCAGTCTGTTGGGGCTGATTTATAAGTCCCTTGCGGAAGTTGCGGCTGATTTTCCTCCATTGTTGCGTGCCTTTTCTGACGCAGCGGCAGAACAAAAGACTCGCCATGGTGTTGGTGCGGCGTATATATTAAAAAAAAAAACACATATGGGCATATGGGCGATGCATCACGTTGTAAAGCCCTGCGCCATCAGGGGGCGTTCCGGCGCAAGGGAGGGCGTACCTGCGCAGGAACGAATCCTAAAAGTGGCTGAGGGAAATCTACAAGATGTCAATCAGTCATTTTTATGACAATGATGCATGACTCAAACCCTGCGCGCTTGAAGCCGACGTACGGCTTGATGCAGCATTGGGGAGATAGGGTACCCCAGAGCATTGCTGGAGCTGCGCCATCGTTGGCACGCAACTCCAGCAATGCGCTGCCTTTACGGCACAGATGCGTAAGGCTTCTGTGACGTTTTGGGCCAATGGGTGGTGGTGGCATGGCACACAATTACTGCCGCATCCCTGCTACTTTGCAGGGATGCGCCGGTAATTGAAAATATGACCCTTACTGTCTAGCATTACGCAGTTCTTTTCTTTACAGTACACTGATACATAATTTCTCAGGCCAATGAAATGCTTCTGAACACAACATACAAAACAAAGAAGCATAGTAGCAAGCAAGGCTACTGAGAAGGAGAGCAGTGCACCTGAAAATGAAATGCATAGAAGATTTTGAAATATAATTTACCTCAATGTAATCGGCAGCATTATTGCTCTTGGTAAAGAACAAAGATTTGCAAATAACAGAGCAGGATAAAACAGAGTAGTAAATGTACTACTACTACTACTCACCAAGCCCGGGGACCTCTACGCCGAGCGCGTCCAGCAAGTCCCGCTCCCGGTCCATGACATCGGTCCAGCGGTGGGTGGCCTGGTTATATGTGCGCCGGACCCCAGAGATCTTGTACATGGCCCGGCACACCTTCTCCCACCGCTGGCGGCGCTCCCGGATGCCATAGCCGGTCGCGATCTTGCCGCCTCCCAGGATCGTCTTGGGGAGGCGGCGCTGGACATGGAAGATCAGTGCCGCCACTTCCTCCGCGCTAAAGATCTCCCTCGGGACCACTTGCTCCCCCCTTAAACGCCCGCACGGGAGCCGGGCACGGGGTGCGGGACCCTTCCCCTTCTCAGGGTGCTTCCCGGCTCCCTTTACCATGGTCTGGGCAGAAATAAACTTAAATGATAAAGAAGAAATAGAATAGTGAAGAAGAAAATAAAAGAGTTTAAAAAAGTAGTTTAAAAGTAACTAAAAGCTGCAGAAAACACAAAAATATAGAGCTAGAAAAATAGAGGGTTAGATAATAAGTAAAATTAGATCAAAAAAACTTCAAACAAGCAAAGGATGGCAGAGATTGAGAGAGGATAGAGAAAGCATGCCCAGAACCATAGCAATGAATGAGAAACAAGATGGCCGCGCCCGTTCACGACCGCGTGGGTAAGTTCGCGCGAGATTTTCCTTGCGAGTACGCGCGAACTTGTACTCGCGAGCAGCACACTTTGCGAGATTACACATAGCGGGCGGAAACGGAATTACGTCACGCCAACAAGATGGCCGCGCCCGTGTACGACCGATAGGGTAACTTGGCAAACGAATAGCTAGAAGCGCCTCGCGAACACGCGCAAGATCACGCGAACATACACGTCGCAACAAAAACAATTTTGTATTCGCACGTATTCGCGGCTTCCGAAATCGATCTCGCACGGATTCGCGCCCCAAATAACGCGCGAAATTGCAAAAAAAAACGATTTTAGCTAAAATGAAAGCAATGAGCAGGTGCAAAAGTTCAAACTTAACATTAGTAACATTCAAGGTAGTGCTTCCTGATGGGCCCCTCCAGAGTTTGCAACAATTCTATGACCCTGCTATGACCCAAACAGCAGGCTCATAGAATAGCACCATAAAGGTCCTGTAAAAAAAAAATTTCACTGCAACAAAAAGCAAATTACAGATAAGGAAGGAAGCAGGTGCCAGCCAGACTGGAACTTTCAAAATTACTGACACATTAATGAAACACAAATTAATTGATGGCAGTTGAAGAAGGGCAGGTGTGCTAGCTTTTTTCAACCACCATAATCTACAGTAATAAATAAACCTAATAGGTGCCTGTGAGGATGTACTAGAGGGTGGCATGGGTGTCCCAGAGGGTGGCAGTGGTGAAACAGAGGGTGCTGTGAACCTGTGATGATAAACCAGACGTAGAAACAACATAGTCGCGGCCGTTGCAAGCCGAAAAGTAAGTTCGCAATTGCGAACTTGTCCCAAAATCGGCGCGAACACGCGCCAACACAAAAAACGGAAAAATCCGCAAGTCCGCTAGAGTTCGCGGATCTTCGCGGATTGCGAATCCGTAAATACGCAAGTTCGCGGATTGCCAATCCGCAAAATCCGCCCATGCTTACTGCCAACCCAAAGCGGTCCTGGAGGAGATCAAAGGGTAACATCGCCCCGTTTTCGTACAGGTCACCCATGGATGACAGCCCCTGCTGGTCCCATCCTTCTAGCCCGTGCCACGAGCCCCCATGCGGAAGTGCCCCGCAGAGCCCAAGAGGGATCTCAGGTGCGTACGGAATCGCAATACCACACCTCCGGCGATATCTGTTCCAACATTTCCGGGCCGTCGCAAACTCCTGTGTGAGGTGGAAATCCCCCATCGGTAGACCCAGTACGATCCGCGACAGCACCTGGACTGGACCCGCCGGTTCTCCCGATCCGTCTGTCCCTCTCCTGGCCCGTGCTACCCATTGCGTCAGCCACTGCAGCTGTGCCGCCAAGTAGTAGAGCTCGTAGTCCGGCAGTGCCAGCCCGCCATCCGCTCTAGGGCGGAGAAGTGTGGCGTGAGCCACCCTGCGCCTGCCTGCCCCCCACAAAAAGCCGATGACCATCGATCGCAGTTGCCGAAAGTAGCTCGCCGGGATCCAGATCGGGAGGGTCCCGAAGAAGTAGAGCAATCGTGGTAAGGTCACCATCTTGAGCAGCGCCACCCTCCCCATGAGTGATAGCGGGAGCGTGCCCCAAAAGTCGAAGTTCCCTTTAGCATGCCTGATCGCCGACCCGATATTCCCCTCAAGGATATCGGCCCTGTCGTGGAAGATCGTGGTGCCAAGGTATCGTAGGCCTCTCTCCACCCAAGTCACGCCCTCCGTTTCCTGCGGGCACTCTCCCCGCGGGCGGGTCGGAAATAGGTGGGATTTCGCCCAGTTCACACGAAGACCGGAGACACTGCTCAGCGACTGCAGGAGAGTCTTAGCACCACGCAGAGAGTTCGCCGAGTCCGCCAGGAACATCAGCAGATCATCTGCGTATAACGCTATGTGGTGTACTTGGCCATAGACGTCCAGTCCCTGATACGCCCGGCCCAGCCGGGCTCGTGCTGCAAGGGGTTCGACAGCCAAGGCAAATAGTAAGGGGGAAAGAGGGCATCCCTGACGGGTGCCCCTGCCCACCCTGCACAACTCAGAGATAACCCTCCCTGACCTGACTCTCGCCGTCGCTTCTTGGTAGAGCAGACTCGTCCAACCTACGAAGCCTTCCCCAAGGCCCAACGCTCGTAATACATGGAATAAGTAAGGCCATTCCAAGCTGTCAAACGCCTTCTCCATATCGACAGCGAACACCACCGCCTCGTCACCATCATAAGTGTCGGCCTCCAGTATATGTAAGAGTCGCCGCACATTAAGCGCCGTATTGCGGGCCGGGATGAAACCCGACTGGTCCGCATGCACCAGTTTGGACATGTGAGGGAGCAAACGCGCCGCCAAGATCTTGCTCAGGATCTTGTAATCCAGGTTAAGCATGGACAGTGGGCGGTATGCCGATCTGTCCCATGGTTCCTTGCCCGGCTTCAGAAGGGGGACAATCAACGCCTCCCTCGTGGTCTCGGGTAGACAGCCCAATCGCCTCGACTCATTGTACAGCCACGTCAGTCGGGGCGCAAGGAGGTCCACGTAGGTGAGATAGAATTCCGCAGGGAATCCATCCGTGCCCGGCGTCTTATTCCTTGCCATACTCTTAATGGCAACCCGTACCTCTCTTTCCACGATCTTGTCCCCGATCCGTTTCGCATCCTCCTCACCTAGGACCGGCAGGTCCAGATCCTCCATAAAGGTCTGGAACTCCACCAACGAAGGGAGGACCCTGCTGCGGTATAGTTCAGTATAGTAGTCGTAGAACAACGCGTTGATCCCCTGCTGATCGAATCTCGCCGCTCCCGTGTGGTCTCGGAGCTCAAGGATGACCGAGCCCCGGCGGGCCGGGTTGGCCAGCCAGGCCAGGAGGGCCCCCGATTTGTCGCGTTCCGAGTGCGCTCGTGTGAGGTAGGCTTTGTAGTCAAAGCACCGGAGGCGCTCCACCGACGCCGCCACCGCCTCTCGCGCCCCCAGCAGGTCTCCGTGAGTGTCCGGCCGCTCAGGTCTTTCCCTCTCCAGCCTCCGCAGGGTCTCGTCCTCCTTCCCAATTTCGTCCAGAAGCGTTTTCCGCACTCCCGACGCCGTTGCTATGCATTGGCCTCGCAACACCGATTTGAACGCGTCCCATTCCGTTACAGCTGAACCCGCCGTGCCCGCATTCACCTGAAAATAGCCCTCTATGCCTGACGCAATTGTGGTCCGGAAGAGCTGGTCATCCAGCGCCTCAGGACGTAGTTTCCAAGCCGGGATCCTCGGGCGAAACTGCGACCAGCGCAGCCGCACGAGGAGGGGGTTATGGTCCGAGATCGAGCGTGTGAGATACTCACTGTGGTTCACTTCCGCGTGCACGTCCTGGGAGCTCAGGAAGGCGTCAATGCGGACGTGTAGCTCGTGAATGCCGGAGAAGAATGAGTAGTCCCTGTCTAGTGGGTGGTTAGCCCTCCAAGAGTCAACCAGACCCCACTGTCGTTGCCAGGCGGAGCGCGCAAGTGCAAGTCTACCAGCTGGTGCAATCTGTAGGGGGGGGTGGGACCTGTCCAGGGTAACATCGGCCACGCTGTTAAAATCGCCGCCCAGGAGCAAGGGCTCCATTAAGAACTGAGCCAGTTTGTGGGACAAAAGGGAGAGGAAAGCAGGTTGGTCTACATTCGGGGCGTACAAACAACCCAGGTTAAGGTCCCTCCCGTCCAGCTTGCCCCGCACCATTACGTATCTCCCTTCCGGGTCAATTACCTGTTGCGTGCACAGGAAGGGTACCCCCGCCCGTACCCAAATGGCCACCCCCCGAGCATAGGCAGAGTAGCTAGTGTGAAAGACCTGTCCCCTCCAACGCCGCTGCAGAGCCCTCCCCTCCTTATCCAGCAGATGTGTTTCTTGAAGGAAGGCGATGTGAATGCCCCGCCTGACCAGATAGGAGTGAATTTTATGACGCCTATGCATCGAGTGCATCCCTCTGACGTTCCATGTGAGACATTTGTAGCCTAAGTCGGATCCCATGGCAGAGACCACCATATCTCCATCCCCCTCTCAGCCACCCCTCCAGCACGCCTAGGCCCCCCCCTTGTCCCCCCCCCAACTTGTACTAGCAACCTACCCCAACTCCCACTCCCCCGGACAGATAACCAACATGGAAACCCCATCCAAACACAGTTAGCAAAAAAGCGTATCATTACAAAATAGGGTTGGAGTGGCGGCAATGCCGGCTCCAGACAGGCCCGAAGTCCCCCGCCCCCGCCCCACTACCCCCAGCAACCAACAGGAGATGTCCCCCGACTCTCCCCGTCCCCAAGGTCTCAGTAAGAAGTCCCAGTGGGCAGCCGCACCCCACAGCATAGCGTCCTGAAGCGGCCCTCCTCCGCCCACATATCCCGGTACCTTACTCATGTGATCGATGTCCCGCGAACCATCTCAGTCCAGGATACCATCCGCAGTCTGGGGAGTCACAACCGGCAGGTCTGTCTCGGACAACTCATGCCCACTGCTGGAGCCAGGGCTGGGAGCACTGGCCTTCGACTGCTCCGAAGCACTACCGGAAGGGCTGGCGTCCCCCTGGCTAATGGTCGCCACTGCCTGCACCGCCTTGGCGCGTTCCTGTTGCCAGTCCGATGGGGAGCCAGGTCGTCCCGCCGGCGGCGTCTCCGACGCGTGTCTCCTGGGGGGGGTCCTCGTAGCGCGGTCCTCTGCCGACGCCCCTCTTGAATCCAGCCAGCTCCAAGCCTCCTGTGGTGTCAGGAAAAAGTGGGTGCGCTCTCCTGCGACCACCCGCAGCCGCGCCGGGAACATCATAGCGTAGGGCAGCTGTAGCGACCTCAGTTTCCTCTTGACCGCCAGGAAGGAGGCCCGCTGCTTTTGCACCTCTCTGGTGAAGTCCGGAAAGATCATGATCCGACTGTTGTCGATGCTCAGGTCCGGGATGTCTCTCACTCTCCGCAGGATATGGTCTCTGTCCCTGAAGTGCAGAAGACGCAGTACGATCGGTCGCGGAGGCGCCCCCGGTTTGGGAGGACGCGCAGGGACTCTATGAGCCCGTTCAATGGCAAAGAACGACGAAAGTCCCTCCGGGGCCACCTCTGAGCGTAGCCAGCCCTCCAGGTAGGTGACCGCGTCTCGCCCCTCAGCTTTTTCGGGGACCCCCACAAGGCGAAGATTATTGCGCCGAGAGCGCCCTTCACTGTCCTCAGCTCGGAGCTCCAGCACTCGTACCTTCTGCGCCATTTCCGCCAGGGTCGTCTTTAGCTCCGCCACGTCTCCTGGCAAACTTTTCAGGGTACCCTCGGTCGTCGCTACCCGCTCCTTCAGCTTTTTGTGGTCGTCCCTTAGCAGAGACAGGTCCGACCCAATGGTGTCCATGCGTTTCTCAAGGGCCTCCCGCGACGCCACTATCGCCTGCATTATGTCCCCCAGGGAGGGGTCCCGCGGGCGGGATGGACTCCCGGCCCCCGCCCCCGGCGGGACTTCGTCCTCTGGGTGCCCCGGGTCGTCCAGCTTCAGTGCCTCGAAGCCCTTCTTCCTGCTGCCGCGTGTCATCCTGGCGGGCAGTTAGCGTCGCGTGCCTCTTCCAGACCCTGGTCCGCCCCACGACCTTCGCCCACTCCAATCTCTGGGCCCTCGCCCCGTGGGGACCAGTCCGTGCAGTAACCCAAGTGCTGGGGCTCGCTCCACCAGGGTTGTGGGGCACAATAGTCCCGGGTCAGGGCTCCTGACAAGGTTCCCGCGTCGAGATTGCTCAGGCCGGATGTGCACCTACGGGCCCCAGTGCTAATTGGGCGCACTGGTCTCGGGCGCCCCCGAGCAGGTAGACGCTCTCTCCCGCCAATGCGTCGCAGGGGCGGGCAGCCAGCCTCTCACCCCCTGCACTCTTTTCTGTCGACACTCCTGAGCTGTACACCCCCCCCCGCGGTGTGGGTCCCTCAGGAGTCCTCTCAGTAGGGCGGACCAGGTGCTCTGCGCCGACCCCGAGTCCCTCACGGACCCAGAGACTCCGCAGTCAGTGCTTCAAGCCGGTCTTCGTGTCCCGGCCGGCGCCATCTTAGGGTCAGGCAGTGAGGTCGTCCTCTGCCCCGCAGCTCCGTGCGCGAGGATGTCCGCCAGCTCTCCTCACCTCCGTTTGCGTTCCGGAGGCAACTTCGGTAGACCACAGCCACCACAGCATTAGGGGAGCTCTCCCCCGCCTCGTAGGCTCCGGCGCCAGGCACGTCGTTACAGGACGGCGGCCGCCATCTTAGGCGCTCCCATCGCCGGGTGCCGTGCCCACCGCTCTGAGTGCGGCAGGGGTAGTTGCAGAGGCCCCCAGACCCCCAAAGTCTCACTGCGCGTTCCTGATGCTCTCTTGAGCACTCGTGGGGGGACGGAGCGCGAGTCGGGGCTCAGGATATGTGGCGGTGTGAGGCGGGCACGGAGGAGCTCCGGAGTCCCGCTTCCACCTACATCGGCGCCTAAACCACGCCCCGCCAGGGTCCAACTCATGGTGGGGTTTTGAGATGTGTAACTGCCACTCTTCAGCAGCTTTTGTCACACAGATGATATCATTCCCAATGACAAGGGCAATGTCAGCTGACATCTTTTCTGGAAAATAGGTAGGCTACTGTTCCAAAATACAAACACAATGCTGTCTGTGTCCCTGCCGCATTTGGGAATATTTATGTTAATTGTGAAATTGAGGTCTTTGGTCCAGTCGTGAGGTGTGGCCCACCTTCTTACAGACCTTGTAGAGGGTTTTACACATGGGGGTGTCCAAAGGCCCCTTGCCCCCCTCTTTTGGGCATATTGGAAATGGTGAGGAATTTGTTTGCTGAGTAACTCTGGCATTCTGATTTGACATTTCAGTACTTTAATTCTCCCAGAACCTTCTGCCAGTAAGTTTCCTTTCGCCTCTTATTCAGCGTTGCCCCTCATAGGAGGTTTTTTCACAGATTTCTGGTCTTTGTCTGTGTAGTTCTTCTACTGGGTATGAAAAGCGATACTTTGGGCTTTCATCCATTAGATGAATTCTTTAAGAGACCGTGGGCATTTTGCTCAACAGTTTATTCAGCTCTATTTCCATTGGGCCCAACATTCCTTCTAGAATAAGGGAGGAAGGTGCTTACTCCACAGCAGTAGTGGACTGTTAACTCCTTGTCTGAGAAGCTATTGACCTTACAGAAGGTCTAAACAGGTTCAGTGTTACAGCAACTCTAGTTTTTGTCAGCTTGGCAATTTCTAGCATTGGAACCTCAACGCGTTTCGGCAGACCTCTGTGAGATTGTGACTCTGATTCAAAGTTGAGTTTGAGGCCAGGTGTGGTTGGGGACCCGATTGAGGCACACACTTCTCTTACAGACTGAGACCCTACTCATAGTTAACTATTTGTGAGTATTAATTAGATTCACCCCTGAAAGTCTCTCAAGGGGTAGGCTTAGTTTATAAAATCATCTCTGAATGCCACAAGATGTCCTATAATGGCACGTCAATTTCATTGATGGGTGAGCCAAACCCTGCCCAGGGCTCCCTGGATTGGCTTCAATCATAGAGGGTGAAGAAAGCTGAGGAGTCTCGGCAGCTCTAATAGAGAGCTTTTAGGGGTGGGATGAAATGAACCCTCTGAGTCTAGTCCTGGCTTGCATTCTCCACCCTCTTCCCTTCCCCACCAATTCCATCTCTTTACTGCTTCTCGCCAGGTTTGCTTGAATCCGATACCTGTGCAAGTTGGGAAGGGGGATAACGTGTTTGGTTCTGAGGGTTCTGTGGACAATTAATTCCTTTGGCTACATACAGAAGTGAGTGGAGGGGCCTGCCATGTTCACCCACACACTCTGTGCCAACCTGACCAGCAAAGTTTACACATCTCACCTCAATGACACATCTTGCTCCCGGCCAACCGGCCAGACCCCTCAATGCAACCCCTATATATCTGTGTTACCACCGCGCATGAAAGTGATTACCGTTTCTCATCTGATTCATCTTTTATTTGACTGGGAGTCTCAGGGAGCCAGCATTAATAAGACAATTCACCTTCCGTGTAGCCCATTTGGCCACAGAAAGAGGACCAGGAATCGGCAAATGACGTTAGGTGTTTTTTTTACAAGTTAATAATCAATCCAATATATATGCAAATCAAAAACCTATTATAGAGGTACAGAATTACAACTGGCAAGCTGAAACTTCGGAAGAGATTCAGATTCAACAGCAGACGTCAGGCAATGAGCGCAGTCAAAGCAATACAGATACTGAGAACTCGAAACTGGTGTTCCTTAAAGAAACCCCCCTCCTCCCTCCTAAACATGAATAGATTCTAAAGTCATCTAATCCAAGTTCCAAACCTAAGACGCACATGAGTCCCTGGGGAAAGGTCTTGAAGGAATCCAGCAGTGCAGGAAGGCGTCAGCGTAGTGAAGACTCCAGTAGAAGTCCTCTAAAAAAGTATAAGTGCTGAGCATAAAGCTACACACTTGCAAGGGAAATAGAGAGGTCTGTACCCCTCAGTCGAAAAGGATCTGCTCTGAACTCTAATGATTTGAGACTAACCATAACCAAGAAGTCTCAGGAACAATCGTATATTTCCCCTCGTCGCCAGACACTCAATAGATGTCCCCCACACAGTAAGTATCGGCAACACCCTTCAACTCTCTTGTCCCACAAACTTGGACAGTCTCTGCACCCTTGAGCATCTCCGGGTTCCTGGTACGCGATGAGTAGGTGGACTCTTCTTCTCGATAGTTCTTAGTGTCCTTGCCAAGATTTCTATTCTCAGGCCTCACTATAAGTACAACAATACTCCTTTCTCTAGCTATGAAATCATGAGAACACACCTGCAAAAGAAAGAATACACCAAGGTTGGCAATAATACATCTCAAAGTGAAGACCTTTAGTCAAGCTAACTTAGTTGATGATTGAAAAATGAGTACATGTTTACATGTGCAATGCATGTTAATAAGTGCAGTATAACTGGAAACAAGGTGTAATTGTGAATGGGAATTACATGTCTTTACAGTTAAGACTAAAATGTAACCTACACAGGGTTATGAATCTCTAGTTTCTACAATGAATACATATCAAGAATGCAGCTAAATGTTTCATTTTATGTACATAAAGCTAAGGCACTCCCCGTATAGTGTGTTAGGTGCACATGAACATTGCACACCTGTGAACTGTTAGGATGGAGCCTAGATTGTTCATCTCCAGTGTCACTCGTCAAGGCTACAGAAGGCATACTGGGAAGAGCGAGGCAGGTTTTGGAATCATAGGGCCTAGGACTGCCACTGTGGGCTGGGCATCAGGGCGTACAGCTTTGCCGCAACCTTATCAATACACGCCAGTGGGAATCAGAGCAGAAAGTGTGAAGCAAACAAGTGCTGAAAAAAATAACTATCAGGGCATTTGATCAGTTTGGGATTGCTGGGACATTGAGCCTGGAGCCCAGTAAATTAAAAGTAACACTTAACAAGGCAATAGTCAATTGCATCAAGTCCTCTGGAGCATCCTGTTCAACATAGCAGAGAATGCTGTCTCAACATGCACACTCTATAGAAAGGAATGTTTCAATTTGTAAGGGACACTGCCAGGCCAGTTGGGAGGCAGGTTAACCCCATGCTGAGTGGTACTGAATAAACTTTCTATTAATGTTTGTGGTCAAAGGAGGGATTTTTCACTGGCAATGAGCAGACCCTTTCAAGGTGGAGAGTGCCAGCTACAACACCGATTCCTTGGACGTTCCACAAGTTGCCACATGTCCTCAGTTCCATTCAGAAGGAAACCATTTCCAGTATGTACCCCGAAACTGGATCCCGGCCACAATAATAGCATGTACTATCTTTCAGAATAGAATCTACATTTTGTGAATTTCTGCTGCTGACAAGTGCATAATTCTGGCATGTGACCGGTGCGTATGACACCACCGTGCAACCTAGAACATTATCTCCTCTACATTGCCAGGGTACTCAACGCTATCAGCGCGTGATCTAGGAATCTACTCTAACATTGTCTAGGTTGCCTAGCAGTAAACTAAGCTATCATGTCCACAGACTGTAGCGGTTTGAACAAAACAAGGTGCCAGTACTGCTATACCAGTAAACTAATTTCATGCACAACGACTTCAAACTGTTGCTGCACAAAAACAAACAAATGTCGGATTTAATCGTTTTTATTTTTAAATATTTCAACTCTTTTTTTATTATTTTTTATTTTGTTGTTTACACAAAAGGAGAATTTTTCAGAATTTATCATAACGAAGGGAGAGGGAGGTATTTAAAAGGTCGTTTATATAAACGTGGTGTGTGGAGGTGAAGGAACCAAAATGAAGAAAGCCTCAGTTACACAGACTCATTTCTACATCAACATTCATTCCGTGAAAAACCATTCAAACACTTCTTGCTCACTAGAACAATCATACAGGTAGGGTGGAGGGGTGAGGACCAGTGTGGGGATACCCTCATCTAAACATAGGCAAATTCTGTTTTTTTGTCGTGAATAGAGGGGTATTACAAGAAACGTTACTATAATAATTTTACCAATCACAACAAATAATGAAAAAGCAGGCCATCACACAATTTTTTGAAAAGCAAAAAACTATTTACACATAGAAATGACACAATGATAGGCCTGGACAGAATGACAGGTGGTCGACGCGTTTCGAAGCCCCTTAATTGCGGAGCTTCTCTTCAGGACCTTGAGGAATTACTCCTCATCTTCTTTCCATGAAAGTGTATCTTCAAGCTCAAAATACCGCAGTTTTGTAAAGTGAAAATCCAAGGGGCATATTATCAAGGGGTTTATCTCCGCTTTTTTGGCTTTAAAAGCCAAGAAAGCGGAGATAAAATTATCTCCCTATTACCAAGCTGTCGCTAACACCAGTTAGTGACAGCTAATAGGAGATAGCGACCATCTTGGGCCCCGCTTTGCATGTCAGTGATATTTATCACTAATGACATGCAAAGTGGGCGTGCCAAGATGTTAGCGACTGGAAACAGTCACTAACATCGCTATCTCCTATTACCAACTTTTGGAGATATTCGCGCTAAGCGCGAATATCTCCAAAAGCTAACACCTGCCCTGAGCAGTTCTTCACCATGTTATCCAATGGGAGGTGGATAACATGGCTAAGAGCATTTGCTCGATAATGCATGAATATCGCTGACTTTTCAGTGATATTCATGCATTGCGGCCGTTTTTTATCGCATTTGCGATAAACCTTGCTAATAGCAAGGTTTATCTGCGATAAAAATCGCCGATGTGCGGCGATAATTTTTGTCTCTAAACAAGTTAGAGACAAAAATTATCGCTAGTTGTTGGTAATATGCCCCCAAATGTCTTATGAACTGAAGTGCCAAGCGTGGACTAGAACGCGTGGCTCTTCCTTCTAACACTCTCGCGTGTTGGTTATTTCGGGGACGTATTGTTTAAATCAGCATTCGTCATGGAACCAAATCCTTATTCGGGAACGAGTCTCCTCTCCGTGGCGCGACGTCTGTCAATGGGCCGTCGCGCTGCCTGGTTGTAGCGGGCACTGGGCTTTTCCCCAGTGGGCCGCCAGGGTTGGGGACGGTTTTGTGCCCCTGAGTGTCCGTTTTCATTGCAGGGGGCCGGAAATGTCAGCCCCCAGTAACAAAATTGGACGAAACCGGCCCTAGCAAACCGCTAGGCATCCGATGATACTGGAAAAGTGACAGCAATGCAAGGAACTATCTACAGAGCAAATTCTAAGATGAAAGAAACAATATCTGGCCATAAAAGTACTAATGTCAATCACAAGAACTTATCTTGTTGAAAGTATGGGTTAAAGGGCTATCTTGACATCAAATTCAATTTCCCTGTGATAGGTCAGACGTGTAGGAAATGTAAAATGAAGGGGCATTTCGCAAGGGTATGCCAGGCAAAAGTTTCTATCAGTGCCATTAGTGCGAATATGACAGATGATATAACAGAATACGTTTTGTTACAAGTTCCTGAGGAAAGAACTCTCAGTGATAAAGACAATTCTTTTTGTACCTTCTCGATTGATGGGGTTAAAGTACAGCTGATGGCAGATTCCGGTGCCCAGTATACTTTATTCGGGGAATAGCGTCTTGCCTAATTCTCTATCCATGTATTGAGTCCTCCTAACATAAATTTAGGGCCTACAGCAATAAGTCAATTGATTTACTGGGATATTTTGAAGGAGCACTAGAGTTTCAAGACATTGCGAACAAGAAACACGCATCTCGGGCGGGACAAGTGGAAGAAGATGGCCGCGCCAATTGGTGACCGCATTGGCAAGTTCGCAAGATATTTCCCCCTGAGCACGCACACAGCATTCACGAACAGAAAAAGTAATTCCGCTTGTTCGTAGAACTCTGCGTGCTCACAGAGATTTTTTACCGTTTCACGGAGCTTTGCGTAGCGCAACTACGCAAATTTCGCCAACCCCTGAGTGTGGGGTGAATGAAAAAGAACGGCTTTGGCTTCAGTGAACGAAGTCACTGTATTAGGCACATCTGAGTAAGAATGTGTACAAGCATCAAGGGAGAATGAGGTCCTATTGGAAATCAGAACATATATTTCAGAGAGATAGTTGAGGAAAGTAACGGCTTCCGATTTTGCTGACTCTTATCATAATGTCAGTATGAAGGTGTCGGTAGACGGCGGTAGGAGATGTGGTGTTAATAGATGAACTTTTGGTAGTGCCGTAAGTTTTGAGGTACCGCATTATGAACACATTGGCATAAATGATGTAACGTTGACTTTATGCCACAGTGGTTAGAGGATGAATGCTGGAGACAAGTTGATGTGAGCGTATTGCACACCCCCTAGTAGTGCCTTTATAGAATGCTTTTTTAGGTCATGAAAGGAAAGAAGACTAGGGTGCTATTGCCCAAGGATGTGATAAGAATGCACAGGGTCATCAGAGAGACACCATGGAGGGTTTTAGTGAGAGTTATTGAGTGCATATGAGGAAGAGACCGAAGGGGAACAAGGTGCTGTACAAATTCTCCAAATCACTTCAAGTAAGGTAAGTGTATCCTTAAACGCTTCTTTTGATTGACGGTAATGTGAGGAATTATAGAAAAGTGGACGAGCTGTCAAGATGTCTCACAGAGGCGAAAAGAATCAAGTTGGTGTGAAGTCAAGTGACGCGACGTTTCCAGGTTCCCAGGTGTTGTGTCAGAAAAGGGCCTTTTAAAAAAAATTGGAATTATTAGGGATTCCCTCCATGTGGAGGGAATAGTACCCAAGCCCGCCACATGACAGACCTTGGTTGGCATAGGTACCCAGACGTCTGTAAGGTGTTTACAGGTGTCCGCTGGGGCACCATCGGTACCAGCAGCTTTGCCCTGTAAGGGATTTATGAGCCTCCCCTAAGGTAAAGAGGACCTGTATTTAGGAAATATCCATAAACGTCATCTAATCTTGGTCTGTACTTGGAGGTAACAAAAGAATTGAAAGGAAATGGTCCACCCAGGCCTCTTCCATTATTGAAAAATATAGTTTGAATGTGAACTGCCCCTAAGGGGAGGAGCGTTTATTATTTCCTAAAATAATGTGCTATCCCTTGTTTGTGCGGCCTGTGATAAATTTGACCAAGCTTTCGCTTGTAGCTCTTTTTCCCGTTCTTTTAGGTCCAATTTATAATGAATTCTACTTTTATGGATTGCAGCATTCTCTCTTGGATATGCATGGAGCAGTTTGATTAAATGTCTCAGCGCCTTTGTACAGTTGTGATTGAAGCACACTTTTGGTCTCCTTTCTTTACCATTAAGTTCTCTTCTTAAGTGTTGACTCATTGATTTAGAGATGTGGACTTCTTCTGCTGGAGGCGCTGGTGTGCACCGGTCCACACCGTGAGCATGCAACGGTTTCGCTGCATTACTCTATGCGTACAGCCTCACACACTACACTTCTGCAACTGCACAGCTGCATTTGTGTTGCATCAGCTCAGCTACAACACAACAAACCCTCTGACCGCACAACTACAGCTCTACAAGGGCAGGGGTCCACTCTTCATCTGACCTGCACATGCAAACCTGCATTACAACTGCACACTTGCACATGTCAATCAACACTGTTCATCGTCATCAGCACAGCTGCATACCTTCAATAAAACAACAACCACAAACTTACAACACAACTACATCTGAACTAATGTACAAATGCAGAATCACAACACATAACTACAACAATCGTAATACAACCATATACCTACAATAAAACATGTCAATTGTACACACACACAAACACACACACACACCCCCACACACACAGACACACATCTACAACTAAGCTACAAATTGCGGAAATGCAACATATCAACCACACATATACACTTCTACAATTACACATAGCTGCAAACCCATACCTGCACACCTCTACAATTGCAACACCATTACAACTGCCCAACTGCAAAACTCTAATACTGCAACTCTGTAACTGCATCAACACTACAGCTCCTCACTCTACAAACCTACAACTCAACAACTACGACACAATACTTCAACTGCACAACAATAAGAACACTAGAGTTCTACAATTACAGTCCACACCAATTTGACCATTGCACAACTCTACAACTGCACATTGTGAGAAGTTGGCCTGGCATACGCTGTCCACTATTCTAGTGGGCACCTTGCACCATCCCAAATTACCCTTATTGATGGTAGGTTTAAAAACAACCTTAATAGAAAGCTATCCTAGTGGTAGCTGTGGAGAGCAGCCCTCAGGCTACATCTTGAAGGAATGTAAAGAAGCTTGTTTTACCAGTCTGTAATCTCATGAATGACCAAATGAAAGGAGAACCACACCGGGTATATATATAAAATATATGTATTTATTCTAAACACATCCCTCCAGTATCTTTATGAGGCTAGAGGCAAAAGTACATATAGTAAACTTATTTAGCACACAGTAAATAAGCACAATATGCGTGGAGCCCTATGGGCATACCAAACCATGTATTAAGTAAGTGGTATAAGAACCACGACTGACATAGATACAAGGCATAGAGCCTTTAGAACCGCTGGGGCCACCAGGAACCACTCAAGGTAATGACACAGGGGACCCACGCGGGACAGGTGCAGTGTCTAAAAACGGCCGCAAATCATTATTAACTTCTATAGGGAAAGTCGCGGTTGGAATTTTAAAGAAAGAGGACACTTAGAAGGGGACTTGGAGCAAACCCCTTTAGAATTAGGAGGTTCTAGAGTCTACACCCAAGGGAGCACTGGAGTTCCCGAGTTACCTCACCCAGGGAAGCCGGGTGCATAGGTGTCTTTTCGTGTCGGGTTTCGTCATCTATTTCAATGGAGAGCTGCTGCAAAGTGCTGCTGGCGTCCAAGTGGAAAGTGTCCGGGTGGATCCAAGCCTGGATCGGAGATGTGAAGAACCTGAAAGCAGAGGGGACAGAGTCTGGGTCACTAGCCAGTGACCAGGAAGGTGATGAGCGGATGCCCACCAATGTCGGGTGCTTGCAGGTGAAGAAGGTGAAGCTTGACTCTTCAGCCACGAGGATCAGGAGGCGTCAACAATGACCAGGTGCTGGATTTAGCTATCCCACAAAGGATGTCAAGTGCTGCATGTTAGAAATGGGATCCTTGGCTGGCCAGGGCTTGCGCCAAACTCAGTCAGAGACCACCATTCCCATGTCAGGGCAAGGGAGTTACACGCCAAGATAACCCCTGCTCACCCCCTTGGTAACGTGACACGAGCAGTAAGGCTAAACTTGGAGGCAATGTGAGTTAATTGTTTGCGCACGCACCCCCAGCAACAACACCCAAGGCCCACCACAAAGGAAACTCCACACAAGGTTATATATAAAAATAGCCTTTGTATTATACCAAAACACATTAGATAAAAACACACACTTTACAATGTGCAAACAGGCATGGGCAGAATTTACAGGGGATATGTACAAGACAGGGCCACATGGACCACTGTCAGGAATCAGCACTTTTAGAACTAGAAATACTGTTAGAATTAGCACTTAGAACATAGAATAATAATCACTTTAGCACACAACCGGTAACTACTGGTACCAGGTAAGTACCACCTACGCAACCCTAACCACCTTAGGAAAATATCACGCAGGGAATCAGGACCTCACTAGCACCACCTGTACTAGCAAGAACAACCACCTAAGTATCACAATACCTGTAGGGGCATAGGCATAGGAACATTACACATGATGCATCACAACACATTCAGAGGTGTAGGGAAGGAAAACACATGATGCATAACATACATTCAGAGGTGCAAGAACCAGGCACATGACGCATAAAAACACATTCAGAGGTGCAGGAAAACACAATTGCGCAAAACTCACATAAGTCACCACCTGTGACTGTCCCTAGGCCCTCTGGCCTTGTTGGGGCTAGGACGCCCTGTGTCCCAAAGTCAGGGGGGCCTAAACGTGGCAGCTGCCCACTAAGTGCTGGGCAGCTGTGTAGATACTGAGGGCCAACGTTGGAGCCTCGCAGGCTCTGCGCTACTGACTGGGCCCTCAAGAGCCTCTACGGGCTCTAAACACAATGCGGGCTGTGAGCCTCTCTGGGCTCTAAAACCACAATGGGGCCCTGGAGCCTCGGGGCTCCTAATTACAAATGCCCCCGGGGAGCCTTCGCGGTTCTAACACAATTATGCCCCCAGAGCTTCTCTGGCTCTAAATAAACAAATGCCCAGGGATGTAGGGGCGGCCCGCTGCACGTGGGGCCGCCCGGGTAACACGGAGGGGGGGGGGGGGGGGGGCGGTCACCGGCAATGTGCCCTGACACCCCCTCTCTCTCCTTGTGAATGGCAGCAAGGGACTTTGTGAAATGGAGGCCCAGGACCCTCGGGGGCTTAGCACCAACGGCACCCCAATCGTTGGAGCCCCGCTCGGGGGACTCGAATAATGAAATGCCCCCAGAGCGTCGGAGTCCCCCCCCTGGGGACTCGAAATACTAAGATGCCACCAAGAGCCTTGCAGGCTCTAACACCAATATGCCCCTTTAAATGTGGCCGACCATCAACATAGCACCGGCAGGAGGGGAGGGGCGGGCACCGATGGTGTGCCCCGACGCCCCCTCCACCACACGGAAAACAGAGGCCCCACTCACCGGCTTCTCCTGGGGTGAGAGGAAGTCTCCGCTGTACTCCCTCGGAATCTCCTCCGGTCTTGGGGCGGCTGGTGCTCCTCTTGCCGGTCCCGTCCCCGAGCACTTCTCGGCTGCCCTCTGGGGCTCTCTCTCCCTGTTGGGAGCCCCGGGGGAGGGACGGCAGCCTTGCTCCTCTTTTAGGCAGCGCGGGCTCTCCTCAGACACCGGAGCCCCGCCTGCACCTGCAGCCGCCCTGCTCCTCGCGCTGACTGCGGAGGCGGGTCTTCCGGGAGGCCGCGCTGCAATTGGCCGGTCGGCCAACCACTTCCGGGTCGTCGCAGGCAGCGCGGCGGCCCGACGGGGTCTGTGCACACTCCTGGGCTGCGGCGGTGAAACACGGGGCAACACGAGGGGTGGGCTCCCTCTATTAACTAAACAATGATGCCGGCAAGGTCCCTGGCGGGGTGAACACCCGTCAAGGGTCAACAGAGGGGCAAACACACGGCAAAACGTGGCGTGGGCAGCCGCGAAAGGGAAATAAAAGCGCTACTAAGCGCTTAGAGGCAGAATCAAGCGCTCCCAGGCGCTAGGTAAAATAAAGCGCTCCCCAGCGCTAGAAGGTTCCAGGGGCCAGGGCAAAGCGCTCCCCAGCGCGAGGATGCCCCAAAGGGTAGCAACAGTCCTTCAGTAGGTGGGGGGGCAAGGCTGGGCCCAGAGCCAGCTCACTGGGCCTCCAGGCAGGGAGGCAGTCACCAGTGGCGGTCCTCCTGGCACCCAGCAGCAGCACCAGCCCCCCTCAGACAGGATCCTGGAAGAGTACAACATTTCTGGGGACACAGCCCCTTTTTATACAGTTAAACCCTTTGTCTATAGGTGCAGGGTGGGGGAGAAACCAGTCGCAGCTGGTTTTGGAGCACTCTTGATGTGCTCAGCCCCTCACTCTATTCACTGGCAGGGTTAGGGACATTAGACGCACCACAGGGGGCGGAGCCATCATTGTGTGGGGAAAGCCCAGCCCTATTCAGGACCCAGGTGCACTCCTCCCCAGCCATGAGCAGGCTAATCTCCACACTCACCACCGGGCAGACCCATCATGACTCATAGAGCCTGGCATCCCAGCCAGCTCCAGCCAATCACACGCCAGCACCTTTACAGCACATGCACAGCCATGTCTAGAAGTTGCACTTCCACATTAGACACATACACGCCGCATACATCATTTCGCAGCATTCAATCACACGAGTCCGCACATATCAGACTCGAGCCTGCACACCCCACGCACCAGGAACTACCAGGGACACATACATTCCCCATGCATTCCTATGGGAGGGCAGGCCTATCTCACCACATGCACTCAGAGTGTGCACGCACTTTCCACTGGGATACAGTGAAAGTACGCAGAAAACAAAAAATCACCACCACCAGGTCACCATTAAAAGCAAAAAGTTTAGGGGTGAACCTGCCAGAAGGGCCAAGTCCAACACTGCAGTGTCGGATTCTATATGGGACCCACAAGCCTTGGCAACAGCAACCCATGCAGAAAGCAAAGATTGGCTTCAGTGCAAACCAGCAAGGTCTGAGGGACTCACATCTTGGTAGGGAGTCAGGGCACGTCTGACGCAACCAGGAAAGCCTAAAGGAAAGAAAGGTTACCTTCGTGGAGACCCACCAGTCGACGAACCGGGGATCACGAAGGGGCCTTGAGCCGAAATGCTAGAAGCAGGCTGACAAAACACTCGTGAAGTGCAAGCCCACAATCTTTGGTGCAGATTGTACTATGGGCTTGGACTACGAATAGCCCAATGCACGACTTCGGAAAATCTTGGGAAGTGGATGCACTAGCAAATGTGCACGGTGTCCAGGAGTTCCGGTCCCACGTCTCTCGGGAGGGCTGCGGGTCTCAGATTTGCTGAGATCTCGTGTCGGCCTCTGAGAAGTCTGGAAGTTTGTATCCTGAGTCGCAGATACTTTGGGGTCCAGCGGGAGCCTCAGGAATGCTTGAACAGGGGAGTCACTCCTTGACCCCAAGGGAGATTCTTCCATCTTCTAGTTGAAATAGAATGTCGAAGTTCCAGGATATATGTTGCAGAGTTTTATCCAGGTGTAATCTAAAGTCCTAAGGACTGGGATCCCATACTTATACTAAGTTAGGGGGTTGGACATACTCTAGGGACCCACCTATGGGAGGTTCCAGGGAGGGGGGTGGTTACACCCCTTTCCCTTTGTCCAGTTTCGCACCAGAGCAGGGGCTTAGTACCCCTGCAACCGGTTTGAACTGGGGTATGCACCAAGTACACCACAAGCACTGTCTGAAAAGCATTCTCTGAATGCACCCACCAAGCCCCAATACACTAAAGCCTGTCTGGGAGGTGGTTACACCTCCCTGTGACAGGAAACCTATTGTCCAGGTCTCTCCTGCAGAAGTTTTGTCCAGCAGCAGGAGGTCAGACCCGTGTCTGGGGCTGCAACATCCATTTTGTGATGCTGGGGCTCTTTTAAACAATTACTGGACAGGTAAGTGTGTACATGTCTTCTCCCTCTAGAAGGTTGGAATTCTACCCCCACCACCAGGACTGGTGGGGGGGGGGGTAAGATTCCAAAGTGTTTGACACCAAACACAACATATTCCATGCAGCCATTCCAAAGTTAGCATTTACCGGGAGGTTATAATGCAATTAAGAGTATATGTCTGGCTGCATCACAGAACAGCCTCAGAGAATAGATTCCGAAAGCTGCAGAGGGGTCCTGCTCATGCATGGGCACCCTCTCACACAAAACCAAGCACTCTGCCTTCAGGATTGATAAGGCCTGCCATAGGAGTGACTTATAGGCTTATATGTGTCAGTGATATAAGGTAGATATACGTATCCTATATCTCAGTAAGGGGTGCATGCACCACCTTACCCGGGCTGCAGTAGCAGTCCAGTGGTGTCATTTTGGAAGACTTCCCAGGGGTGGCACAATACATGCTTCAGCCCCTGGTAGGCCTCAGGGGTACCTATGTCCTTAGCACCTAAGGTACCATATACTAGGGACTCATAAGGGTAACTCAATAACCAATCTGGAGTGTCCCTAAGGTACATGCAATCAATTTAGAAAGGAAGTAGCTAGGCTGGGGTCCCAACCAGACTAAAGTCGAGAAACAGCGAAACACCAGCAAAAAGTGGGGGTAAGCATAGTAAGCAGATCCTACTCTCCTACACACATATGCAAGAATTGACTCGCACAACTACACTGCGTGATTTCTTCCTGCGATGCAACTATACAACTGCACACGTGTGTGGCTACGCACCTGCACGTTTACACGGTACTCGCATATCTAGTAGGGTACAGTTAAAAAATGCGACAAGTGCACACGGTGTACAGCTGCACGCATTCAATCGTGCAAGAGCAGTGCAAATGTACAATTGTACCAAAATACGACAAAACTGTAACTCTAAAAACACTGCAACGCCTCGGATGTCGAACTGCAAACCCACAGGCCATGTACAAGGAGAAAACCTTGAAACATTTATAAGAAAGAGCACAAGGCGCCGAGGCAGTGAAATATCACAGCAATAATATGAACCCAGAAGAAATATGGGGCTCGTTTCTAGCAAATGACTGCACCCGAGCTCCGCCATTAATCTCACCCCCAGAAAGAACGAGCCCCCCGTTTCCAGTGGAAGCGAAGAGGCAACGACCACAGAGGGGGCCAATTTGTGGAAACGGGGCACAGGGCCCTGACTGGCCCTGTGTCATTATTACAGGTTATTCCACACAGACCGACGGAAATAGACTCCTAGGTCTGAAATACTGCCTGAGGTCAAGGGAGCCACAGGAGGGGACGGGAGCACACAACATTCCAATAATCAAGCACTGGCAAAGGAAAGAGGGCTGATTTGTCTCTAGAGGAAGTGCTTGGGAACAGTTGGGCAAATGTATCTGTTCCTCCGGCTCTTCGAGAAAGAAAATACTGCAAAAAAGCAACATCTGTACCCTCAAAGAAGAGTGTTCTAAAAAAGAGCCCGAAGATGAAATTGTGAAGTTAAAAGGCAAACACATCAGCAAATTACATTGTCGAAACTATGGGGAAGGGACTAGTAAAAAAGTCCACACGTGTGCATGTCTTTACTTTGTATTAAAAAAAGCTGTAAACAATGTTATCATGACAACAAAATAAAAAAAAAAATCCGCAAAATGATTAGCAAAGAGCAGTGTGGCTTTGCATGCTTATGACGGGCTCAGCCCGTCATGAGGCACAGTGGAGCTCTGCTCATGACGAGCTGAGCTCGTCATACCTGCCACGGCCGGCCCACGTGGGGCTAATTCCCCGCCTGTGCGGGTGTTCTATGGGAGTGGGCAGAGTCATGACGCGTCCAGCACGTCATGAGCACAGCTCCACTGTGCAGAATGACGAGCTGGACTTGTCATGAGTACCGCAGCGCTGCGCGCGGCCCCTCCCTTCCGCACCACGGGGGAATTAGCCCCACGTGGAAGGGGTTCACCATAGGCAGCAGAAGCCTGGCAACACCCTACACGCTGTCTTTGACTACTGACTACTTCGCTTCTCTTTTCTTAAACACCTGAGGCGGAAGCCGGGTGACAGCTCACTTGTGTGATTTTAATTATACCACTGCTAAATTGTTTATATTTTGCGGCGTATTTTGTGTTTTAAACCTGTCATTGTTGAAAACTCTTACCGCATTGTCTGCACGCGTTCTCCGTGCTCACAGACGATTAAGCTCTGTGGCAGGAGACGCGTCAGTAGCCCCCGCTCGCTCTCCAGGTCTAAAGACTACAAGTCCCAGCGCCCTTGCGCGATCGGAGGGACTACAAAGGAAGATGGCTACATCTCCGCGCAGCGAACGCGATCAGCGAACGCGCCAATGCCGCGCCGGAGTCGCGCCAGAGTCGCGCCAGAGTCTAGCCCGTCTGCGCTCGTCCGCGTCTCGGACAGTGCGGCGGGAGGGGCTGGACCCAGGCTGTGTTATACGTCCTTCGATCTTCATCTGTTGAGATGCAGTAAGGATGCATGTCATGTGGTCTTTCCCGGTCGCTGTCGAGGAAAAAGACGTTGTCAGGGATGTGGGTGGCTACCAGGTAACCGTTCGGGACCTGGGCTCCCCAGCACTAAGACCAATGACAACTATAGATGTCTCCTACTCAATACTCGCTCTTTAAGCAAGCATGCTCTTGATATCTTCGAGCTGCTAACGGTCGAAAAACCTGCCTGCCTTATGCTTACAGAAACATGGTTAGGAGATTCCTCTAACCCTGATATTTTGACTGCTATCCCTCCTGAATATGCGATTCTTAGATATGATAGACAAATTGGGAGGGGTGGAGGGGTGGCGATCGTGGTACGGAGATCTGCCACACGTGTGGTTATCCCTATGGAGCCCATTTCTGGTTGTGAATCCCTGGCTTTCTCAATAGCTCTATCCCCTCATCAATCTTTTTCCGGGCTCTTGGTCTATAGACCACCGGGTCAGTTGGGGTCTTTCTTTGAGGAGCTGCAGGTATTAATTTCATCACTGTGTCTAAAAACAGAGCACTGTATTGTGCTGGGGGATTTTAACATTCATATGGATGCCGGGTTGGATGGGGACACAATTAAAATCAATGATGTTACCGCCCCTTTGGGCCTTATTCCCCACCTATCTGTCCCAACACACAATAAGGGCCACACCCTGGACCAGGTGTTTTCCACCATTCCATTGGATATGGCTAGTCCCGTACCTGTGCTTTGGTCGGACCATTTTCTGATTAGTTTTCAGATCTTGGGTATCAGTAAACCTTCGGGCGCAAAACCATGCCACCCTAGGCAGACTAGCTGAGCATACCACCGAGTCACTTCTGAACTTTTGGCCCAGGCCTGTGTGGATCACCCCTGCTCTTTCTCAGGTGATCTTGAGCGGGATCTCGATTCATTACAGAAGTGGCTGGTAGAGCGATTAGATGAATTAGCCCCGCTGACTGCTCCTCGGGTAACCGCCAGGCGTGCCTCGGCCCCTTGGTTTACGGAGGCTCTCGCGCTATCTCGGCGCAACTGCAAGGTGGCAGAGAGGCGCTGGCGCCAGAAGTATGACCCCGAGGATAAGACTACCTACAGGGCTTTGATCAAGGTCTATCATGCGGACATTATGACCGAAAAGAGGAACTATTTCTCTGCACGAATTGAGACTGCTTCAGGTTCCTGCAGGGAATTTTTCACTATTGTAAAGGAGTTTATTGCTCCTAAGGGTAATGCATCGCAATATGAGTTCTCTGAGCCTTGGGTGATCTCGATGGCGAGTTTTTTCACCACTAAGATCAGGTTGATTCAAGACTCTTTTTCTCCCCCAGGACCTAGATGTGTCACCACCTCAAGGGATCTGTTGAACAGGACAACTGATTTGGGACCCTCTCTCTTGGAGTTTCCACCTATTTCTATCTCCGCCTCCCAGAACTTTCTGGCTAAGCTCAAGTCAGGCTCACCTTCTGACCCTTGCCCTGCTAAATTTTTAGCTAGGGTATCGGAGTCTATCAATCCTTTGATAAATCCTATTCTTAATATGTCTCTGACTAATGGCGTGTTCCCAGCGGTTTGGAAACAAGCGATGGTAGTACCACTCCATAAAAAAACTGGCCTTGACCCCGAGATCCATGCCAATTATTGGCCAATTTCCCTCTTGCCCGCCCTCGCTAAAATTGCAGCAAAACATGTACACACTGTGCTTTCCACCTATCTCGAAAACCATAGTCTGCTGCCCTCCACCCAGTCGCGTTTCCGATCCAATCTTAGTACCGAGACTGCACTCCTCGAGGTCAATGAGGCCATAAAAGAAGTGTTGGACGCAGGAGGAAGGGCTATGTTGGTTATGTTGGACCTGTCGGTGGCTTTCGACACCGTCCCTCATGAGGCTCTTCTCAGCAGACTTTACGAGATCGGTCTGAGAGGGACGGTGTTGAGCTGGTTTCAATCTTATTTAGCAGGTCGCCGACAGGTGGTCTGGGCCCCCCCTTACTCAGCCGTAGTGCCGCCTCTGGAGGTCGGAGTCCCTCAGGGCTCGGTGCTGAGCCCGACTCTTTTTAACATCTTTATGACCCCTCTGGCGGTACTGGCTGAGCCCTTTGGGGCTCAGATCATATCCTACGCCGGTGATACCCAGCTCCTTTTCACTTGTCATAAGGGGGCAGAGTTTGACGGAGAGAGCATTTGGAGCTGCCTCGGGGCTGTCTTCGAATGGTTTCAACGAAATAGCCTTAAATGCAACCCTGATAAGTCAGAAGTGCTTTTCTTTGGATGTCAGGCTGACCCGAATTGGCAGGATTGGTGGCCTATAAACATGTTTCCTCCTGCATCTTCCTCTCTAGTTGCTAAGAATCTGGGGGTCAAAATTGACAATGGCCTTTCGTTTAAGTCCCAGATTCTGGGTCTGACTGGCACTTGCTATGGCCTGCTCAAAATGCTACGCAAGTTTCTCCCCTTGCTCCCAATAGTGCATAGGAAAACAACTGTCCAGTCTCTGATTTGTTCTAGGCTGGACTATTCCAATGTTCTATATTTGGGCCTCCCGGACTATTTACTCCAAAAACTTCAGGTGGTCCAAAACTCGGCGGCACGGGCGATTTTTTGCCTTCCCCACCGAGCAAGAGCCTCGGCCCTGTTAAACTCCTTACATTGGTTGCCTATCCGCAAGCGGATTGTTTTTAAAGCACTGACGCTGGCACATAAGGCACTGAATGCTATGGAAGTGGAGTACATCCAGAAACATCTTGCCTTTTACAAACCTACTAGATCCCTTAGGTCAGAATCCCTTGGCCTTGCCACTGTCCCCACTGTCAGGAAGGCTAGGATTGGGGGACGTTCCTTCAAGCGCCTGGCTCCCCAGCTATGGAACAGCCTTCCTCTGTCACTCCGCTGTGCTTCAAGTCTGCTGGCCTTCAGAAAGGGCTTGAAGACATGGCTGTATGGACAGTAACCTGCTTATTCCCTCTTACTTTTTTGCCATTTCTCTGTAGTCTGTTGTGGGTTGGAAAAAGCACCGGGACACTCCATGGAGTAGCCGAGCGCTATATAAGACACCCATAACATTAACATGTGTGTGGGATGATTGCAAGGCAATTAAAGACAGAGGGCCTTTTTTAGATCTCAGTGGGTGGAATACTCCCTCCCAAGTGTAACATATATCCTGTGGGCCGTATTACGGTGGACGGGGTCCAAACGTGACAGATATCTCATGTGTCATATTACGATGTCCATTGGATATAAGGGGATCGTAATACGGCGGACGGGGTCCAAGCGTGACAGATATCCTGTCCGCCGTATTACGATGTCCATTGGATATAAGGGGATCGTGATACAGTGGACGGGGTCCAAACATGATAGATATCTCATGTGCCATATTACGATGTCCATATGATATAATGGGATAGTAATGCAGCGGACGGGGTCCAAATGTGATGGATATCCCGTGTGCCGTATTACAATATTCATAGGATATAATGGGATCGTAATACGGCAGACGGGTCCAAACGTGATGGATATCCCGTACGCTGTATTACAATATCCATAGGATATAATGGGATCGTAATACGGCGGATGGGGTCCTAACGTGACGGATATCTCATGTGCCGTATTACGATGCCCGTATGATATAATGGGATCGTAATTTGGCGAACGGGTCCAGACGTGATGGATACCCCGTGGGCCGTATTACAATATCCATAGGATATAATCGGATCATAATTCTGCGGACGGGGCCAAACGTGATGGATATCCTGTGCGCCGTATTACAATATCCATAGGATATAATGGAATCGTAATACGGCGGACGGGTCCAAACGTGATGGATATCTCATGTGCCGTATTACGATGTCCATAGCATATAATGGGATCGTAATACGGCTGATGGGATCCTAACATGATGGATATCTCATATGCCGTATTACGATGTCCATATGATATAATGGGAACGTAATTCGGTGGACAGGTCCTAACGTGATGGGGGGATCGTAATACGGCGGACGGGTCCAAACGTGATAGATATCTTGTCCGCCGTATTACAATATCCATAGGACATAATGGGATCGTAATACGGTGGACGGGTCCAAACATGATGGATATCTCATGGGCAGTATCATGATGTCCATAGGATATAATGGGATCGTAATACGGCGGATGGGGTCCAAACGTGATGGATCCCCTGTGTGCCATATTACGATGTCCCTACGATATAATGGGATCGTAATATGGCTGAAGGGGTCCTAACGTGTTGGATCTCCTGTGTGCTGTATTACGATGTCCCTAGGATATAATGGGATCGTAATATGGCTGATGGGGTCCTAACGTGACGGTTATCTCATGTGCCTTATTACGATGTCCATTGATATAATGAGATCGTAATACGGCGGATGGGGTCCAAACGTGATGGATATCCTGTGCGCCATATTACAATGACCATAGGATATAATGGGATCGCAATACGGCGGACGGGCCCAAACGTGATGGATATCTCATGTGCTGTATTATGATGTCCATAGGATATAATGGGTTCATAATATGGCTGATGAGGTCATAACGTGACGGATGTCTCATGTGCCGTATTACGATGTTCATTTGATATAATGGGATCGTAATACGGTGGATGGGGTCCAAACATGATGGATATCCTGTGCGTCGTATTACAATGTCCATAGGATATAATGGGATCGTAATACGGCGGACGGGTCCAAATGTGATGGATATCTCATGTGCCATATTACGATGTCCATATATTATAATGGGATCTTATGGTAGACAGGGTGGAAATGTGACGGATATCTCATGCACTGTATTACAATGTCCATTGGATATAATGGGGGTGTAATACGGCAGATGGGGTCAAAACGTGATGGATCTCCTGTGTGCCGTATTTCCATGTTCATAGGATATAATGGGATCGTAATACGGCAGACAGGGTCGAAACTTGACGGATATCTCGTGCACCGCATTACAATGTCCGTTGGATATAAAGGGAGTGTAATACGGCTGATCGGGTCCTAACATGATGGATATCTCAAGTACTATATTCTAATGTCCATATGATATAATGGGATCTTAATATGGTAGACAGGGTGGAAATGTGACGGATATCTCATGCACTGTATTACAATGTCCATTGGATATAATGGGGTTGTAATACGGCAGATGGGGTCGAAACTTGACGGATATCTTGTGCACCGTATTACAATGTCCATAGGATATAATGGGATCGTAATACGGCGGACGGGTCCAAATGTGATGGATATCTCATGTGCCATATTACGATGTCCATATAATATAATGGGATCTTAATATGGTAGACAGGGTGGAAATGTGACGGATATCTCATGCACTGTATTACAATGTCCATTGGACATAATGGGGTTGTAATACTGCAGATGGGGTCAAAACGTGATGGATCTCCTGTGTGCCGTATTTCCATGTTCATAGGATATAATGGGATCGTAATACGGCAGACGGGGTCCAAACGTGATGGATATCCCGTGCACCGTATTACAAAATCCATAGGATATAATGGGATCGTAATACGGCAGACGGGTCCAAACGTGATGGATGTCCTGTGCACCGTATTAAAATATCCATAGGATATAATGGGATCGTAATACGGCTGATGGCGTCCTAACATGATGGATATCTCATGTGCCGTATTACGATGGCCATATGATATAATGGGATCGTAATATGGTGGACGGGTCCAAACGTGATGGATATCCTGTGCACCTTATTACACTATCCATAGGATATAATGGGATCGTAATTCGGCGGACTGGTCCAAACGTGATGGATATCCCGTGCACCGTATTACAATATCCATAGGATATAATCGGATCGTAATACGGCGGACGGGTCCAAGCGTGATAAATAATTTGTGCACTGTATTACAATATTCATAGGATATAATGGGATCGTAATACGGTGGACGGGTCCAAACATGATGGATATCTCATGTGCCGTGTTACGATGTCCATAGGATATAATGGGATCGTAATACGGCGGATGGGGTCCAAACGTGATGGATCTCTTGTGTGCCATATTATGATGTCCCTAGGATATAATGGAATCGTAATATGGCTGAAGGGGTCCTAACGTGATGGATCTCCTGTGTGCTGTATTACGATGTCCCTAGGATATAATGGGATCCTAATATGGCTGATGGGGTCCTAACGTGACAGATATCTCATGTGCCTTATTACGATGTCCATATGATATAATGGGATTGTAATATGGCGGATGGGGTTTAAACGTGATGGATATCCTGTGTGCCTTATTACAATGACCATAGGATATAATGGGATCGCAATTCCACGGACGGGTCCAAACGTGATGGATATCTCATGTGCTGTATTACGATGTCCATATGATATAATGGGTTCATAATATAGCTGATGGGGACATAGCGTGACGGATATCTCATGTGCCGTATTACGATGTCCATATTATATAATGGGATCGTAATACGGCGGATGGGGTCCAAACGTGATGGATATCCTGTGCGCCGTATTACAATGTCCATAGGATATAATGGGATCATAATACGGCGGACGGGCCCAAATGTGATGGATATCTAATGTGCCATTTTACGATGTCCATATAATGTAATGGGAGCTTAATACGGCAGACAGGGTGGAAATGTGACGGATATCTCGTGCACCGTATTACAATGTCCATTAGATATAATGGGATTGTAATATGGCAGACGGGGTCAAAACATGATGGATCTCCTGTGTGCGGTATTTCCATGTCCATAGAATATAATGGGATCGTATTACTGGCAGACAGGGTCGAAACTTGACGGATATCTCGTGCACCGTATTACAATGTCCATTGGATATAATGGGATCGTAATACGGCAGACGGATCCAAATGTGACGGATATCCCTTGTCCCGTATTTCGATGTCCATAGGATATAATGGGATTATAATACGGAGGACAGGGTCCAGACATGACGGATATCCCATCCGCCGTATTACGCTGTCCTTTGGATATAATGGGATCATAATATGGCGGACATAATCGCTGTCACGTTTGTGACAGAGTATTCCCCTCCGCCAAGATCTAAATCAGGCCCAGAGTCACTTAGGAATAGAAAACGACTAATAGATATTATGGCATTAAGAAGGAGGTGTTGAATGTGATTGTGGAAGTAGTTGTTTGGGTTGTGGTAAAGGGAGGAAAGATGGTCAAGAAGGGAGGTAGTAAGTATTCTAGTCCACACACAAGGTTAGTTTAATGTTCCTGCGTTTGGTTGGGTTGTGTAGGAGAGTAGGATCTGCTTACTATGGTTACCCCCACTTTTTGTTGGTGTTTCACTTAGTCAATTACTTGAGATTATCTGATAAAACAATAGCAAGCTGGAATCCCACCGCTGCCACCAATGTGAGAAGTTGGCCTGGCATATGCTGTCCACTATTCTAGTGGGCACCTTGCACCAGTCCAAACGACCCTTATTGATAGTAGCTTAAAGACAACCTTTATTGAAAGCTATCCTAGTGGTAGCTATGGAGAGCAGCCTTCAGGCTACGTCTAGGAGGAATGTAAAGCAGCTTGTTTTACCAGCAGACTATAATCTCGTGAATAACTAAATGAAAGGAGAATCACACCAGATATATATATATATATAAAATATATGTATTTATTCTAAACACATCCCTCTAGTCCCTTTATGAGGCTAGAGGCAAAAGTACATATGGTAAATCTAATATCACACAGTAAATTAGCACAATATATGTTTAGCCCTAGGGGCATACCAAACCATATACTAAGAAAGTGGTATAAGAACTACAACTTGACTAGACACAAGGCTTAGAGCCTGTAGAATCACTGGGGCCACAAGGAACCACCTAAGTTAGTGACATAGGGGACCCACGGGGGACTCGTGCAGTGTGAGAACACAGCCGCGAGACGCCGTTAGCTTCAATGGACAAAGTCGCTGTTGGAAATTTAAAGATTAAGGACACTTAGGAGAGGACATTGAGCAAACCCCTTAAGACTTAAGGGGTTCTAGGGCCAACACCCATGGGAGCACCGGAGTACTCGAGTTACCTCATCCAGGGAAGCCGGGTGCATAGGTGTCTTTTGGTGTTGGGAATCGTAGTAGTTTTTAATGGCGATCTGCTTCAAAGTGCTGCTGCCGTCCAAGTGGAAAGTGTCCAGTGTGATCAAAGCCTGGATCGAAGATGAGAAGAACCTGAAAGCAGAGGGGACAGAGTCTGGGTCACTTGCCAATGACCAGGGGCATGATAGTCGAATGCCCACCGATGTCGGGTGATTTCAGATGAAAGAGGTGAAGCTTGACTCTTCAGACACGAGGACCAGGAGGTGTCACCGACAACCATGATCTGGAATCGAGCTTTCCCACAAAGGATGTCAAGTGCTGCGGTGTTGGTGCCCGGATTGGACCCAACAATCCTTGGCAACAGCAATCCACGAAGGAATAAAAGAAATGCTTCGGTGTGGACCAGCAAGGTCCGAGGTACTCACCACATGGTGGAGAGTCAGGATACATCTGGAGAAATCAGGGAAGCCCAAGGAAATTTAGAGTTGCCGTCATAGGAACCCACTAGTCGATAGACCAGGGATCGCAAAGGATCCTCAAGGGGAAATGCAAGAAGTGGACTCGCGGAACACTCGTGGAACCACAATCTTCAGTGCTGATGGTGCTCGGGACTTGGGCAACAAGTTTTCCAAAGCACAACTTCAGGAGACGTTGAGAAGTCAATGTACTAGGAAATATGCATGATGTCCAGGGGTTCCGGTTCCACATCACTCATGAGGACTGCAGGTCTCAGCTTTGCTGGGGACTCGGGTCGGCCTCTGAGAAGTCTGGAAATCCTCTTCTTATGTTGCAAATACTTGAGAGTCTGGGGGGGAGCTTTGGAAATGCAGACTGGAAAGATGCTTCATTGGTGCCTGCAAAGCAGGGGAGTCCAGGGGCGTAACAAACACCCCCGCAGCCCCCGCGTTGCGGGGGGGGGGTGGCCCCCAGTCTTCAGTGAGTGAAGGGGGCCCCTTCACTCTTGGGTGAGAGCTGTGAGAGCGAGGCTTGCTGGAAAGCAAGCCCCTCTGTCTCTGAAGCAGCAGCTGCAGTGAGGGGCTCAGAGCAGGCTCACATTGTTTCTCTTCTGTTGCAGGGTTTCTGTACTCACACAGAACTGTGCACAGAGGAGTGGAACCTCGGCAAATTAGGATGTCCCAAAACTTACCTTAGCAACCAACTCACCCCTTACCGAGCTAGCTACAGTGTCTCATTGGACATTTCAAACACCCAATGTTTAGACAAACCAGAACATGAACTTACAGTACCTCAGGGTACGTGGGACTCATGAACACTCTTTCGTTATATTATCATTACAAACCAGAACATGGAGTAAAGAAGACACATGTGCATTTGAAATGTTTATTTACTAATGCCGTCTTCTCAGGCGCAGTATCTTTGATAATACAAGTATACTTATTATCAGTAGCAAAATTATCAGCATAGTTACTAAGACATAAAAAGCGAATGGTGACAGCATGTTAACATGCTGTAATGTATAAGAGTTAACAACACTTATATCTCACCCTCCCTGACACATATATTATATTATTAGCTAAGAAGGTCTCTTTGGGTTGTTTTAGGGCGGGCCCATACCTTAGTGTCCTAGCATGAAGGAATCACATCAGCATACACCAGCTCTCTCTGCATGTGCACCGCATCAAGTGTGTTAACAATTCTCGTGCAAAGCAATATCAATCCCGCCTCAAGCCCAAGTTGGCAAAGGCTGCACTTGTGTTATGACTATGAAGGCGTGGAGATCAGACCTCATAACAATTCCATATCGTGTTGCTCCTGAAACTTCAGCACTCTCCGTGCAGACATGGTTTATTAAACAAGACTGATATCAGAGCAATAACATATTATTCTCACATACACCACGGCAAACCACTAGGTTGAAAGCTAAGTCAACAATTAAGGGTCGTGTGCAGAAGTTGCAAGAAAGGAAAAATGGCGTTTAAATCTGAAATGTACCTATGCTAACTTAACACGATATAAGGATATATAGGAGCTATACAACACCCCCCCATGATCCGAGAACGGACTAAATAAGATAACAGAAGTGCCATCACATGAGAGCAGAATCCATTTACAAACGAGCATGAATAAAAATTCAATTATAAAAACTAATGCTAAAAAATAGCCCACAAATATAATGTGGCTCAAGCCAATAGGCAAGCAAAAATTAAAATGTCTTGACCAAAAGTCAATAAAATCAAGGAAATGCTATCAATCAGCATGTCAATTTGAGGCAGTGTCTATGATAAGACCGTATATGAAAAGTAAGCTGCAACAGCCTCCAGGAGGAAGTCACTGTCCTCATCCGAAAACAGTTCAGCCATCCAATTTAAAAGATGAAAGGAACATACGTGATCTTCCAGCACCGGATCCTCTATAACCATCAGAGGACAGCTCGGCGGGTTCTCAAGAAAACTTAGTTCCAAGAAATTTTGCGCCGCCGACAACACATCCCAGGGACCCATTAGTCCATGTGCCACCGCAAAGGCCATAATCCTTTCGTCAGAACAAACCAACTCGTGAGCAATGATAGGACTCATCAGTTGATCAAAATCGACGTCAGAAGATGCTGGTCCGCAGAGACACAAATCAATGGCCCAAAGGAAATCGCAGGTCAGACAGCGAAATACAGGCTGGACACAGGTGAAATAGGAGAACCGAAAAGACAATCCAAACGCCGTGCTTAGAGTCGCTAACGGCAGTGTGCCATAGTAATCAAGCATGCGGTTGCGAAACCGCGTCAGTAGTAGCTGTTCGTGGTCTTGCACAGGAAGGGCATCCATATTTAAAAAGGCAGAAAACCACCAATGCGCCAGCCGCTAATGCAAGCAAAAACGGGAACCCTCCAAATAAGGATGAAAAAATAGAATGGAAGAAGGCAGGGATGACTCCAAATATCTTCTCAAAGGAAGTCACGAGACCACCGCTAACAACTTTAAAAAAAATGTGCTAGGCCCGTTGTGGAGGATGCGTTAAAGATAGAACGGACCATGGCTCCGAAATGCAAAGGCAAATCAGTGTTTAATAGAGCCTGAACCTCCGTACGAGTGTTAGCAATGTGAAGCACGAAAGTTTCACGGGCCGAGCTCAAGGCCACCTCTTTCTGGGACAATAGAGCTCTTATTCTAGCCATGCCGCTGAATTCTGCTCCCAAGGTCGGTATCTGTGGCCAAATGGATGACTCCCTATGTTCACGTGTGGGAGGATAAAGAACATTTCTGCAGCAAATAACTCGCTCACTAACCGTTACTATGAAAGCTATACCTTTAATTAAACCACAGCAGTTTTCATTATTGAGCATTAAATAACTACCATTCTCTAACAATTTAAACGTGGGGATGATAGCAGGAACTGGCGTGCCCTGTAAAACGCAAGCCATATTCGGTCGGTCCTTGTTACATGAACCGTGTAACTGTATGTGTCTGCACATTAAAGAATGATCTGGCGTCTCAGTACACTCATCCCCTGTTAGATAAACTTCTTGTTCATCCTTGAAACATCTGTATGTGAATGGGAGTGACCAGACCTCATGAAGAAAACCGCTACCTAAGGGTTCAAAACGACCTATTGGCACATATTTCATACAATTTGAAAACTTATATAAAGCAAAAGGCAGCGTTATTAAACCGTGGATAAGCCACGTAGCAGCAGTGGCTTCTGCCACAGAAAAAGGTAAAGATTCCAACCTTTCAATATGTAGCATAGAAAAGGAAGCATCACGCATTGAAAGCAAGCGTTGTTTGTCTGTCAAATTAAACGGTGCAAATAAAGAGGAAACGTTCATGTATCCCCAGGGAACTTTACCCATTTTCAGAGTCTGAAGTGTCCATGCAAACTGCATGATTGACCGTAATTGATTTTGACCATGGTATAATACAGACACTTCATCATGCACAATATCAACAACAGACGACACAATATTATCTAATGTGTAAATTCTAGAGGAAAGCACGTTAATGCTATTGTCAACAACTGCAAGCACTTTCTCAAGATTCGCCTGATCAATAGCCCTAAGGCGTGAAGCAGCCTCAATCTGTGAGAGTTTCCAAATTTCATTGTAAACCCCATATAACCATCTTTTCGACCTGCCACTAGCTGGGCCTTTAATGAAATCATTCAAATCCACGTCTGCATTCAGTTTGGAAAGGTGATACTTAACCGCAGGTAAAGTTGAATGTTTCAGCCAAGCTTGACACAACTTGCCCACAGAGTAAGAGGTGACAGTATGACTCAAATCAAAACGGGGATCAGATCTAACAGTCTTAAAACCGTCAGTTATATTTAAAAATCTTTTTTGGCAAGAATCAGCACTACGGTGCCAAAGCAGCCAACCCTTGGGATTCATACTGGAAATGTTAAAGGAGGAATTCAGAAGCAGAGCCTGTATTTCTCTAATGGACAATTTAGTAAAATTACTCCAATTCTCATATTCCTCCAACTCCGGGAAAGACGGGGTGTTTAACCTTTTAGATGTAGCCAATCCAAAGCATGTGGTCTGGGAAATGGTTTCATTTAAAAACCACATATGATTTGGGATGAGACATGCACGGTGCAAAGCCTCAGTGCCTTGTACCTGCCAGGCCCTTGAGCCCCAAACTGATTTAAGGTCTATGGTATCCTTCCATAACTCATACCCTCTAGTAACTAATTGATCCAGGAAAGCCTTTGAATATAACAATTTTGTATTTGTAAGTCGAACCTTGGACTGTGGCTGTTTGTGAAATTTAAAATAAAAGGACTCGGGATTGGACTGATTAAAGTCAGTGAAATAAGTATACTTTTTAAGAAACGTTTCTGAACTCCCTTGTGTTGGTGCTGGGCAATGTTCCCACTGAGTAAAATTAACCGCATCCCTTCGGGAAGATGTCTTGTGTAAGAAGTGATTGCCATAATGTTGGAAACAGAACAATTCACCATAATTAGCAGATTCTAAATATAAATCCTCAGCATCAAAAGCAGCATAATATTTCAAATCAGAAAACAAACTTTCCACAGCATTAACATCCCAATCATCAGAACGAATGTTTTGTTTCACCACATCCCCCATATTAACTCTTAGTACATTAGGGACATTAACGACTTCCGTTGGGCCATGAATCTGAAAACGAACTGCATCCCACGCGATTCCATCCAGAACAGGCCACGCTGTGATGTTAACCAAAGTCAAGTCTCTTTTTAATCTGTGTGTAGAATGTGAAGAGGAAAGTGGGGCCAATGTTCCATTCAAATGAGTAATGCAAGTTCTCTCCTCGACATAGTGTCCATTCATAATCCGAAAAAAATAAAACACAAAACCAATTGACATAAAAAGGTAAACTGAAAAAAGGACCAGCCAAATGTATATCCAAGGAGGTATCAAAAAATGTTTTTTAAACAGGCTAGCATATACTGCAATTTTAGAGGGTTTTTTCGAGGCAAGGGAATCAGAGTCAAATGAAAATCTGGATTCCGTGGCTAAACGAGCTTGCAGGTCAGGCATGGACAAATCAGTGGGGTATGTATAGTCTGTCTCATCAAGGATAGTTCCTGGTGAATTATTCAATAATGGACTGGAAACAGCAGGTAATTCGATGGCCACCTCAGGTTCATTATTAGAAGCAGTGGGCGTAATTGAATTTCTCACAATGGAAGGACAGGAAACAGCCGGTGTCATGCTAAGAAGAATCGGCCACTCTGTGTATCTTGACATTGTCAATAGAAATAAACCTGTTTTCCTTACGACCTGGAAGTGGTGGTAAAATGACTGTTCTTGTGCCCTTCACTCCAAGCACAGGGACTGGAGCTCGATAGGAGGGACCAAACTCTTTCTTGTTGTCGATCTTCTCACGAACCAGTTCTCCAACTTGGGGTAGCCAGCCAACTACCGGGATCTGCAACGCATCATCCGAAGTGGAGGGCAAATGTTCCTTTGCAAGACTGTCTCTGGTCTTTTGTAGATTCTGTAAAACATTGCAATGTTCATCTGCGTCAAAGGAAGTGGCGCGAACCACCGAGTCTAGACCGTCAAGGTCAGGGACGTACATCTTGATGCCAAAGAGCATTTCGTATGGGGTCCGCCCACCCAGAGACCTTCTAGGGAGATTATTAAGAGCACGCTGCACGCCATAGAGGTGAGCCAGCCAGTTTCTGCCAGTGCCTATAACTCGGGCTGTCAAAGATTGCTTTAAATCACGGTTCATTCGTTCAACTACACTATTACCCTCGGGTCTGTAGGGTGACGAAAACTTGACTTGGACCCCCATCGAAGTCATGGCATCCTTATACGCCTTAGAGGCGAAAGCCGGACCCTGATCCGAATGGAAGGTACCACAGGCAAAAATCCCTATAAAGATACGCAAATCTCTGATGACAGTCCGTGAATCAGCGCTGCGATGTGGCCATACCCACACAAAGCGTGTGCATGAGTCAACTGCTACTAAGATGTATTTATACGCAGTATCAGATGAAAATGGACCGCAGTGATCTAAATAAACACAGCCTAGCGGTTTATTAGAAATGTACAACTGAGTCTGTGGCGGACGCGTAGCAGTTGAAGGTTTAATCTGCTGGCATATGTCACAAAGAAGGACATAATCACGCGTCTGTTTGTACAGTCCCCGCCACCAGAAACGTAATTGTAATTGAGTTACAGTGGCCGAGACGCCCGCATGCGCAGACGCCACACCTTCATGAGCCGCTGTAATCAAGTCTGCTCTGCGATCCGAGTTGGGAATCAGCCGTTCCCCAACATCAGGAATTGTCACAAAAGGAACCTTTTCGGGACTTAAGTGGTATTTATACTTCGAAGGGAATCCCGCAGGATGTTTACTTCCCTTCTCAGAGGCAGCAATCGCTGCCAAGATGTCGCTATCAATCTTGGTTTTAGACCTAGTAACTGCTGCAACTAAGTATGTAGATACTGCTGATTTCGCCGCTTCATCAGCAAGCGAGTTGCCAACAGCGTGAACTCCCACGCGCTGATGACCGAGAGTATGAATCACATAAACGAGTGGCAACATAGCCTTAAGCTCCGCCACTCGAACCCAGATCATTTTATGTTTTATTGTGCTACCCTTGGAATCATGAAAATCATTTTGAATCCAAAAGAACAAGTTTTCATTGTAAGACTGGACACAGTAGTAAGAATCACTTACAATTAGAGTAGTAACACTTGGATCTGCGTACTCCAAAGCTAGTAAGAGAGCACGAAGCTCTGCCAATTGTGCGGTGCAATCGCCCAGGGGCAACGTGTGTACCTCCCTGGAAATGAACTCATCATTCAACATAGCACCGACCACAATGGCGCATGCGGAAACGTAGGCATGTTTAGAGCCATGCGCAACCTGCGCCGACCCATCAGTGTAAATGATGCAATGGAAGTCCTCCAAAGGTCGCATCGCCAGAGGAGCAGGATGAACGAATTCATACTGCAAGTACTCCTGTGACCGTAAGGAAGCGTCAAAAATAAACATGACATCTGCGGATGACAATGACGCAGCCCACTGAATCCACCGAGGGTGCAAAGCCTTTGAGTTTGGTACACTGGCTTTCGTGACTGCCTCCAAATGAGGACAGGGTGTTACCACTAGCATGCGTTTCCCCTGTGACAGAGCTCGTTCCTTTAGAATAGCCATCTGTACAGCAGTTAAAACCTTTACTATGGTGGGAAACCGCATCTCAGCCGAGGTGTACAAGTGTGACTTCTAAGCAATAGGTACTGTGTCACCTTCATTAAAAGTGAGGTATGTGAAACCCACCGTCCCAGGAATTATTCTTATTACCAGGTTGGTGTGGTTATCACGAGTCAGTAAATATTTAGAAGTGAGCAGATCAGCCTGCAAGGATTGCAAAATGGCTGAATGCTCAGGCAGCCAGCATGATTTTGAGAAAGTTGGTTGTATCAAAGCATACAGAGGCTTGATACGCTGGGCATATTCCGGAATGTAAGTCCTACCGAAATTCAAAAAGCCCAGTAAAGACTGTAATTTTTTCAGTGTGGTTGGAGCGCGCAATTGTGCGCACTTCTCTAAGAAGTGAGGAGCCAAACCTCTACCTTCATTGTTGAGCTCATAGCCCAAAAACAACACTGTGTGTTCTGCAATGTGCGATTTTGCAAAGTTGAATTTGTAACCCATGTCTGCGAAGTTGCAAACAAGAGAATTTACACGACACAGATGCTCCCAAATATCGTCGTCTGTGAGATATATGTCATCCACATACGAAAAAGCATCAGGGTCGAGTGCCTCCAGAATAGAGACAATTCGAGCGGTAAATATACCAGGACTATTCTTGTAGCCCATTGGAAGACGCCGGAATTGCTTTTGGACTCCAGCGCTTGTAAAACTGGTCCATTGGGAGCTAAAGCTGTCCAATCTGTGGGCATAAAAACCATTGGATATGTCAAGCGTTGTCTTGAAACGCTTACGCACGAGACTATCCACTAGGGCAGAGCCGTGGGTATTCTGTACTGCACAGTTACGGCAATGCGAGTTTAAATGCCGGTAATCCAAAACCAAACGATATGATCCGTCAGGTTTATTCACAGTAAAAAGGGGATTATTCATCGGTGACACACACGTTTCAATAACTCCCTGATATTCCAATTGTTCAAGGATTTCCGCGACGGAAGATTTAGCTTCACGCCGGATGGGATATTGAGGTTGAGGCTGCGGCTGAGACCGCAAAGGAATTTCGTGGCAAGGCGACAATTTATCCCAACCACATTGGTTACGGTACAGAGCCGGCGCGAGAGCCCGAGCCCACTCTTCTGCAAAATGCTGCGCATGCTCTTTCGAGACAGTGTTCGCGAAACTGGGCAGGATCACCTCCTCCCCTCGCGGCGCCGCGAGCACAAAAGGTGGGGGCCAGTCAGCCTCCGAAAGTAAAATATCATATGTAGAAGACAGATTCTCCCAAAATACACCTTTAACGGTACGCTGTATGTCACCTTCAATTAACAGGACAATTTCATATAGTCTTTCAGGGGGAGCAAGTCTCGTATCCGCTGTTTCTATCACAACGTAGACATCAGTCGCTGTCACCCTCAGTAGTGGACGCAGCGCCTCTCTGACTATGGTTATCTCCGCCGCGCTGTCCAGCAAGGTCAGAGCCCACGTCAGATTCCGAAGCCGCGTTCTCACTATCTGTGGCATATCGATGCGCTGTTAAGGCTGCGACTTTCTTTTTCGCAAACTGCGGACGCCTAGGCGTAGAATCCTCCTGCTTCACTGCGCCGTCCGTCTGGCGGGACTGACCACGTCCTTGTTGGCCACCACGTCCACGTCCACCCCCTCCTCCTCCACCGGTCTTCGGGGCCGATGTGTCCTGAAAGGAACGAGGAGAGCGTTGATCAGAACCCTGAAAACGATCAGGTGATTTAATCATCGCGCGGTCGCGCAAATCATAAACTTTTTCGGGTGGCGCAGGAGATTGTATGGCAGGAAAAGTACCCTGAGTCTGCATTGCCTGCTTCCCCTGTGTCTGTTTTTTAGGCCAATTAGATTTTTTGGACTTGGGCTGGGCATCTGTCACTGCAGATTGTCCCTGTGGTTGTTTTTTCTCCTTCACTGGAAAATATTTTAGACCTCTACTTGTGCGGCCAATTGTTTTATAAGTGGCCACTACAATCTTTGCTAACTGGCGGGGTTTGTCGGCATCGGGCAGAGCAGCCAAAGCATTCGACACCTGAAAGTTAACTGCATCTCCTTTAACATTGGAGAGAATGAGATCACTTACAATCTCAAAAGAACCACACAGGCGCATACCCAATTCAACCGCTGCCTCTGGACCGTGATCATTCTGAACACGTCTAACGATTTCAGGCAGGGCAGTCATAGACGGGGTGCCGAAGCACCTTGTATAAACTGCCGCAAATGTTTTTCCCCAGCTGTCACAGTCAGCAAGTTCAGGAGTAATATCCTTCGGTAGAGTAATCGTCAACATTCTATGTTTATCAGCAGGAGTAGAATTCGGAAAAACCGCCTCCAGTTGATCAAACTTCTCTGCTAGCCAGAACGGGAAGTCATCGTTGTCAACAGGACGCGCACCAAAAACCGAATTTACCATCACTGGATTGAGACGCATTCCGCCTCGCTCCATGGGAGCGGCTGCACCCCCCTGGGGACCACCAGGAAGATGTCGACCGATGTATTGCACTAAAGCACGAATCACGGAAATGGAAACTACATGCAGCCTGCGAATTTCTGCCAGGGTGCAAGCCCCGTGATTCGGGTGCGGGGTAAAGCCACCCAACGCAGGCCAATTAGTACCTGGAATTGAGAGTGGACCTAACCTCGCACGGGACAAAGAGTGGGGGAGGGCGCCATCAAACCAAACTCGATGCTGCCAATGATCAATAGGTATTTCCAATGCCCTGTATGGCGTATATTCAGCCGGGACATCCGAGGCGGTGTAGGAGTGGAACAAACCAGAATTAGCGTCCACAGCCGGAAACGTAACCCAAGAGTAAAACAACTCGTAAGGAAACGCCGGATCTGCACTTACCACGAAAATCACAGCCATCCCATCTACTGGGACCTGGTACGCCTGAAGATGGTTGCGTACCGCTACGCGACTATGCTGCGCAATAGCCACCGCTGCCGCCATCACAGAATTGGAAACAAGAAAACACAAAGAATACTTTGTAGCACAACTGGGTAGTAATTCAAAGAAACCGTTTAAGTAAGAATCAAGCTTGAATAAAGACCTATTTCAAAAAATAGGTAGGTTTCACCAACACCCCGTTTTCCGGAAACGGACGTGAAGGGGTTAAGGCATGAACGATAAACTACTCGAGTGTCATGATATAAGACCACCGAAACCGTTGGGCGCCATGTTGCAGGGTTTCTGTACTCACACAGAACTGTGCACAGAGGAGTGGAACCTCGGCAAATTAGGATGTCCCAAAACTTACCTTAGCAACCAACTCACCCCTTACCGAGCTAGCTACAGTGTCTCATTGGACATTTCAAACACCCAATGTTTAGACAAACCAGAACATGAACTTACAGTACCTCAGGGTACGTGGGACTCATGAACACTCTTTCGTTATATTATCATTACAAACCAGAACATGGAGTAAAGAAGACACATGTGCATTTGAAATGTTTATTTACTAATGCCGTCTTCTCAGGCGCAGTATCTTTGATAATACAAGTATACTTATTATCAGTAGCAAAATTATCAGCATAGTTACTAAGACATAAAAAGCGAATGGTGACAGCATGTTAACATGCTGTAATGTATAAGAGTTAACAACACTTATATCTCACCCTCCCTGACACATATATTATATTATTAGCTAAGAAGGTCTCTTTGGGTTGTTTTAGGGCGGGCCCATACCTTAGTGTCCTAGCATGAAGGAATCACATCAGCATACACCAGCTCTCTCTGCATGTGCACCGCATCAAGTGTGTTAACAATTCTCGTGCAAAGCAATATCAATCCCGCCTCAAGCCCAAGTTGGCAAAGGCTGCACTTGTGTTATGACTATGAAGGCGTGGAGATCAGACCTCATAACAATTCTATATCGTGTTGCTCCTGAAACTTCAGCACTCTCCGTGCAGACATGGTTTATTAAACAAGACTGATATCAGAGCAATAACATATTATTCTCACATACACCACGGCAAACCACTAGGTTGAAAGCTAAGTCAACAATTAAGGGTCGTGTGCAGAAGTTGCAAGAAAGGAAAAATGGCGTTTAAATCTGAAATGTACCTATGCTAACTTAACACGATATAAGGATATATAGGAGCTATACAACACTTCAGTCAGAGCCAGAGCCAGGCCGGAAAGAGGAGGGGGGTGGGGGCCACAGAGTTACAGCAGGCCTGGGATGTGCATTTAGAGGGATCTCTGTAAGTAGACCTGTTAACCCAGTTATCAGGGACATCCTAAGGAATTTGGGGGCCCTGGGGAAAACGGATTTTGGGGGCCCCTGTTCAGAACAGTTTTTAATTTCTGATCCTGTTTCAGCTCTATTATGCCATCTTTGGGCAGGTCACTGAAAATGCACAGAATCACTAATCCACATTCTACATGTGTAAATTCAGAGACATTGCTGTGTGTTTTCAATATTGTATCACAGCAGCAGCCCACTAATATTACTGCAAATAATCTCTTGAGACCCCCTCCCATTTCTCATACATGGGATCTGGTTTTGATCTAAAAGAAAAATATTTATGGTTGTTTGATGAAACCTAAACACAACATTTGTCTGCAAAATCCCCAAAGTAGACTCTCACACATCATCCACATTAACATAAATTAAAGGTAAACTGTATTTAAAATACATTTGAATAAAAATTAGCCAAAGTCATCAGGGCAAGACTCTGCAGAACAGTACTGGCTCTGTAAGGGGGCCACTTCCTGGCATCGAAAGCACTGCACATATAAGTATTTTCTGCTTCCTGCAGACTGCATCTGACAAAGATTGCCCCGTTGCCCTGCCTCCCTGCATACCCTGAGCCCACCCACCCCCTGGTGCCAGCACAGCCTGGCAAGCCTCGGACCCTGCACATCAGAGGCCTCCCCTGGTGCAAGCACAACCTGTCAGGCCTCGGACCCAGCCCACACCGAATCCAGGAGGCGCACCTGCAGGACCCAGCCCCGAGCCATGGCGGGGCCATCTCTGCTGCTGCCCCGGGCCCTGCGTGGCCCCCGCCTGCTCCTCCACCTGAGGACCCCCTCTGCCATCCTACAGCACCCCCAGGTAACCCCTGCTGCTCTGCAAGCGTGGATGTAGCGATTCACACCAGCTGAGCTGCTTCATAGCACTGGAGGGCGAGGGGGAGTTGGTTATTTTACAATATTCTGTTTTCTCTCACTTAGTGCCCCTACCAATCCGCGTTCGTCACCCGTTCCGCTTCCCCTTCAGCCCCTTCCAAACGCCCTGCTTGTCGTATAATGTATTTTAACATTATATCCCAACGTGGTTTTTTGAAAGTCTGAAGATCAACCTCCCCCGCCCCCCCAATCTTACTGACCAAGCTACGACCCTGAATACTAGAACATTACATTTAGAGTATTATATTCATGTCCTTTCATTTTATGTAAAGGGGGCAGATATGTAGGGTGGATAGAATGTCTGCCTTGTAGCGATCAAGGAAAGGTGGCAAGTAGGGTGAGAATGTATTGATATAAAATGTGGAAGTGAAGAGCGTTGGGGAGTTGAGAACAGCTGGAGGCATCTGGATGGCAAGTATGCGCACTATTTCTAACCATTTTCTCTTTCGAAAACACAATAAAACCTGGTTGTTTTCTTCTGCTTAGGTTTCCCTTGTGATTTGGCACTTTGTCACCTCCATTCTGGCCGTACTATAATTAGGCATGTCCGTAAGCGCTGGGACGCCCTGTTGCTGGGGTAGCCATGCGCTATATAAATATAACATAACATAACATAACATGGAAACAAAGAAGCTTTCGGTGCATCCTCACAAGTCTCCTGACCCGGACATATATGCACGTCACACTAAAAGTAGTGTTTGGAAAGCCAAGCCTGTTGCCTTTGCCAGTGCTACCTTAATTTGCACTTCCCTTGCATCACTCAGGCTCCTCTTCATTTTGCACTTTTGCGTTTGTTCCTCTGTCTCTCGTCTTGTCTCCTCCACTGCTTCAGTTCAGCAGAAGGAATCCAGTGTTTGCCACTTTCACGCTGAACTACAGATGTGTTTTGCATAGTTTAAATTGAAAAAGTCTTAAAACACAGCAAAAATCTATAATAATGTGTGTGTATGTTTTGTGTCTCAACCACACACACACACACACACACACACACATTAGTATTATATTGGAACAGAAATTTGTGCCCGTTGTCCTCTGAAATTCTGCACACAGTTTCGATATTTCGGTGCTAAAACTGGAAATTCAAATTACACACTCACTTTGCAGCAGTTTTGCTAATAAAATAAGGTGTTTCTGGATGAGTAGGACATGGGTGATCAAACGTAACCTTCCTCATTAGAACAGCGCGTAAAAAGGGCGCAAAAACAGTCCTTACCTGTGTTAAAACAGCAGCAGACTCTGAATGAGGCTTCTGCTCTTTCCATTGTAGTATTTTAAGGGTCAGTCCCAGCACCTCCTGCCAGGGTCAAATTGGTAACGCGGGCCCTCAGGCAATGCCCTAGGGGCCGGTATCCGAATTCCAGCTGTGGGCTGCTTTTTGAGCAGCCTGGGGACAGATTTGGGCGTTTTTTTAGTTATTTGGTTCCCGCCAGCGGCCCAGTGGGTGCCTGAGTGGTCTTTCTAGAGGTAGATGGGCGTCCATTACCTCCCGTTGATCCACGGCAGACGTGTCACTCCCTTTCTCTCGCTGGGCTGGCCCATTAGTATATGCATATTGAGGGAGGCAGGGGGCCTGAGCAAAAGTGGCCTCACTTGGTTTCAGGTGAGTTTCACCAGTGTAAACTAATCAGTGCATTTTTTCCCCCACCCCCTTTTTTAAAAATAAAATTTCGTTGAAGCAGTGATTTGCGGAAAGGCAATATGCAAATGTGGCCACTTTTTTTTTTGCGTGCCCGGGCCGATTTTTAATCCCAATCCAACTCTGCCTCCCGCTAAATAGAGTCAGGAATGGAGTAGTGGAAGCCGTGAGTTGGGACAATCCTTCCGGTGGCCTCATCCCAGACTCTTCCAAGTGCTGTCTCTGTGACATTGTTGTGGAAGGAGTTAACAGCTCTGAGGGCCACGCCCACTCCTGACGCTGGCTCACTAGCTCCATGAATCCCACCATTGAGGCGCTAGAGGTCCAGGCATGGATTAGGGCGATGTCTACTTCTCATTATCTCCTCCCACTGGGTCCGGTCAGGAAGCGTGTAGTAGTCACGATATCCCTTCACACGCACACAGAGGGTCCACACGAGGTGTCTTAAGGACCAATCATCTTCTAGTCCAAGACCACCCAAGCAGGACACTCCTCTCCTCAAAGCACAGTTGCTCTTGCACCCATGGCTGACCTAGTCAAAGGTGGCAGCCTGGGGAAGCAGCACTGTGGCAGCAAGATGGCCCCTTTAAATCCACCGAAACGCGTCGACATATCCCTCATGCAGAATCCGTAGAAACCAAAGATGAAATATATCTACTTCATCAGGACACCGGTTTGATATTATAATGGATCAGGAAAAATAACAGAGACATTAGTACTGTTTTGAGTTGTTCTTCCATCTGTTTTTATATATTTTTGGTATATTTGTGGGGTTTACTTTGCGCAGTATTTGGGTGGGTCAGCAGTATATTGCTTTTTAATCTATTGGGTGAGTTATCCTTTTTGTGCATAGTGACATATTTACTTTGTTATATGCTCAAGGTTGATAAGGTACAAATGATAGTGTTGAACACATAACATTAAAGCTTTGTGCAATTTTTATACCTTGATGGTACTTGTTTTGGATAAGAGGATGCATACTGAACATGCTATGACTGAGTGTTGTGAATGATTGACCTTCAGTGGTGTGAGATGGGTTCTCCAAGGAGAGCTCTTTAGGTATTAGAGTTTATTGGAGCCTCGCCCACTCTCATCTCATATTTGTCATTGGCTTGTGTCATTGTCCTTCTTAAATGCTGGCTCTGGTTTATTAATAGGCTTGTTAGACACTCCTTATTACCGCCTTGTCTTCATTTGTAACCTCCCATAAGGACTGGCCCTTTTACTTTGGTTGCTCCACAGTAGTCTTTTTAGGTCTCGCCTGGCGTGGGCAGCACGTATGCGCTGCATTTGCCATGCGAGAGCCTCTTGGAATCAATACGGATTCCGAAGGGGACTTGATGCCCCGCCCCTTCTTTCCATTGGCTTGCGTCATAGCTTACGCTAAACGCAGCCTTTCTACTGTGAAAGAGGCTATTTAATCCCTCCTTGTTGCCGCTCTGTCCGCTTTTAGCCCCGCCCATCGGTATTGGATACTTTACTTGCGGCGTGAGACGGTCTCCTTCATTAGCCGGGATGCACTATATTTTTCACAATGGTGACAGCTTGTTCCTACTGCAGACACAACGTGTTTTACTCGCCATGCCTGCTTTCACTTTCCATCCACTTCACTTCATCTCCCGTGCCTTACCCCAACAACACTTCATGCCATCGTAAAATAGCTGCAGGCTTGCCCAGATCTCATTGCTGCACACTGCGTTGTATTCCTTAAATGTAGTGGCCGGTCTTGTTTTTGTTCTGTGTGTTGCGGCTCACTTTGATCAGCTGGGCACTCATGAAACAGGCGCCACGCTTTATTTTAATTATTACAACGTGGCATGCCAAGGAGTATCTTTAAACAAAGTGTTTGTGCCTTTCTTTTATTGAGCACGGCACACTTAAATTCATGCTTTCACTTTCAGCGTGATGCTCATAAATGTGTGCCAAGCTTTATCTTGTTTATTTTTAAAGTCTGGGGTCTCCCTCCCCACGTCCGCTCTCTCTGGCTCCCTGGTACTTCCCCTCGCCGCCTCTCCTTGGGCTGTGGCTGCCTCCTGCTTGTCCAGCTCTTTCTTCTCCTGCAGCTCATGCTGTGACCGCTTTGAACACATAGAAATAGCGCTCATACTGTGTTTCCGTGCATCCCCCTCTCTCTAACAACAGCACTCCATATTGGTTTTTTTGGCACGTCCTGTACCTAGTATCCCCCCCACCATATCTGTGTGCATCTTGTCTATGCTCACTAAGCGCTCAAGCCTTACCTTTTGTTCAGTTTGTGCCGCTTCATTTTTATAACGCCACGATAGGAGCCCACCTGGTAGCATCAAAGTTGTCCCCTTTCGTGAAATATTGCTTTCACTCTCCCGTTTTGCATTGAGCCCTCCCCACACCCTCTAAGTACAAACGCAGCATTTCCCTCCCCCACGCTTTCCACGTGAATCGAGTGAGGCTCCATCCGTACCATTATGTCAAAGAAGGGTACCATTTCAGCCCTTTTTTACAGGTGGATCACTAGGGCATAACTTTAACAAATGTCATAACCTCGTCGGCTCATTTTGGCAATTTTATAGGCTAGCTGAACTGATGCAGCCCACTAGCACATCGCTGACATCAAGCTTATCTGTGCTGATGTGTGTGTGTCTCGGCTTCACCTTCAAGTGCATCTAAACCTGAGCTCAATTCTGCGGCTGTCTCATGTGCTGAGCTGCTCACCGGTAGGCCTGGACTGTAAATTACGTTCCGCTAAAGCAATTTGCGTAATTTCGCGTTCCGCGGAGAATGCAAAATTGCCCAAAATTCTGCGTTCCGTGGCTTCGCAGAATTTTATGCTTGTTCACGTTCTCAAAATGCGTGTTTGCGAGATGTTTCTCCTCCAGCACGCAAACAGCGATCGCGAACAGGAAAAATGCATTGCGAACAATTAATTCCATGTGTTCGCGGAATTTCTGCGTGTTCGTGGAGAGTTTTTTACAGTTTTGCTGAACTTTGCGTAGCGCGACTACGCAAATTCCGCCCACCCCTACTCACCGGGCAAGCATGGTGATGAGTTTCTTGGCTGGCTGTGCATGAGGTAAGGGCTTCGTTGAAGAGTTGTTTATGCATCGTACATAATATATACCATCTCATTTTTACACAATCCTAATTATAATATTGAGAAAACATTTTTAATAGTAAGAGGCAGACTGCTGAGCTTGTTATTCATGTTTGTCCTCAGTTGCCTGTCTTGCTTGTGAGTTGTGCTCTACTAACAAAAACATATTTAAAAAGAGATGCAGGGCTGATTATATTTCCTGGAATCTAGGAGGTTTGTACATGGAGAATTCTTGTGTGAATGAATGAGAAACTATTATGCTGAAAAACACGGCTTGTCCGTTAGTTCAGTCAGCCAGTCAGTCAGCGCTGTTTAAATCATGACTGGCGTCAGGGCCGTACTGGCCATAGCGGGCACCGGGCAATCCCCTGGTGCGCCGCATGGGTGGTGGGGCCAGTTTGGGGCCCCTGGGGGCCGTATTTGTTACAGGGCCATTTTTGCAGCAAAGCTGCAAAATCGGCCCTGTAACAAAATCAGCCGAAAACCGGCCCTGGCCCCGGGGGGTTGGCGGGGGACGGCCGAGCACTTTGCCACGGCCGGTTTTGGTTCCCAGTCCGGCCCTGACTGGCGTGCACCATATAACTCAGTCAGCCTGGCACTGAACTCCGAGGCAAGCACTCCTTGTGAGGGCGGCAGCTGTCAACAGGCCCACGTCGGATGTATGTCATCACAACGCATGCTTTTACTACGCATGCCTTTACAACGCAGGTTTTACAATGCAAGTCGTTACAACGACTTAAGTTGCGGGGCGCTGGATAGTGGAATAGTTTAATTTACTATTCCAACTGCAGTCCCCGTGGATAGTAGGGAAGGTTTTGGATAGTAAATTAAACTATTCCCTATCCTACAGCGCCCTCCAGCGCAAGTTGTTGTAATGACTTGCGTTGTAAATCCGGCGTTGTAATGGTAGTGCATCGTAAAAGTTGTGTTGTGATGGATGTTTCCCGCCCACGTCAGCCATTACCACACAGTGACAGCAGTGTGAGGTGGCGAGAGTGGTGCAATATCAGACAGAATCCATAGAAGGGATAAGAAGGGTGGTTTTTCCAGTCTGCTGCATGCAAAACAAGTATTTCCAATGCAACAGGTCTCGCATTCACACAAGTTTGAGCTATTGACATTGCAAATAACAATGCTTTTTATTTTGGTTTTAGATTTTAAAACATAAATAAAAGGCATTGTCATTTACAATGCCAATAGCTTAAACTTGCATAAATGCAAGACCTATTGCATTGCAAAGGCTTGTTTAGTCTGTTAGCACTATTTTCTTTAATGACTTTCTCCTACTGCAGGCACAACATGATTTCCTACAACATTCAGTGTGCCATGTGTGTTTTCACTTTCCAAGCAGCCGGGACAATGGCCGCCACTTCTTTGAACAGGTCTCTAATTTACAAGACTTTGAGCTATTGGGATGGTAAATGACAATGGGGCACATGCATCAAGCATTTTACCGGTCGCAAACAGGCTTGTTTGCGAATGGTAAAAAGCCACTTGCGGTGCATCAACCCAAAATTCATTAGCAAAATAGGTCATCGCAATTTTTGCGATGACCTATTTTACGAATACAGTTAGGGAATCGCAATTTGCGATTCTCTAAATGCAATGCAAGAAGCACTTTCAAAATGCAACTTTGCATTAAGGAATCACAAATTTACATCAACTTCCTGTTGATGTTAATTTGCATATCCTTACAAAAATGCACAAAATTGCATTTTTCTAAGTGCCATGTGGTGCATACATGTGCACACTTACCATTTTTGGGGGGGCATCAGGGGGACCTTAGGCCCCCTAGCACCCTTGCAATTGCATTCGCAATTTGCGATTACCTATTTGGTAATCGCAAATAGAGAATGCTTTCCCATTCATTCCTATGGGCCTTAAGGCCAATAGGAATGAATGGGAAAACATTTCCTAATAACTATTATTTTTGCGAAACCTACATGCATAAGGAATTGCGACTCCTAAATCGCTCTTAAAGAATCACAATTCCTTATCTTGATGCATGTGCCAAAATGCCTTTTATTTATGTGCTAAATAGCAAAACAAATAAATAAAAGGCATTGTCGTTTACAAGGCCAATAGCTTAAATGCGAGACCTATTGCATGCTTGTTACTCTACTGTTCTTACGGTGCTCTGTCCCCTTGGTTTGAGCCCCCCCCACCCCCTGTTCTTTGATCGATTGCCTCTTGTTCTGGCCAGAGCAGCCTTGGAGAGTTGGGACTTTAGAGCCTTGTTTTGCTATAAGAGGCCATGTTTGCTTAAGTTGGCCAAGGGGCGCCTTTTGGTGATTTGCATCTTAAGTGCTGCGGTTTGCAGCGGGTGGGAGGAGGTGTCCTGGGAGCACAGGTTGTGCTTCACACGCAGGGTCCTACATTATGCATGGATTTAGCAACAATGGTCAATACTTTAAATTAATAGGGTTATTTAAATGACAGTCAATATACACAGCTGCCAAAATCTGTGCCGTCGCCTGGCGGCTACAAGCTCGCCAGATGTTTTATTCATGCATTTACAGCACCTGGGTCCGTGGAAGACAGGTTTGGGATTTCTTCTCTCCAGTTTTGCTGACAGAGGTTTGGACTCCCCTCTGGAACTGTGTCTGCCAGGAAATGCTGCGACTCTTTGAGCCTTTTTTAGGAAGAAACAAGATGGCCGCCAATTACACTGGCTTGTTCTGGCACACTGTCAGTGTCATCTTAAAGATTTTGGGGGCCACAGGCAATACATATTTTTGGGGGACCCTGTGTGGAACAAACATGAATGTTTTTACCCATTTTCTATAAATTTTATCTACCGTGATTCCAATCAATACTAAGTTATATGTTAAACTTCAACAGGGTCACAAAAAATAGTTGAAATGTATTCTGCCTGGGACTCTAAAAATCCTTAAAATGACACTCGGTGGTGAGGCAGAGTCAGAGATAGGTGTAGGCAGAGAGCGAGAGATGTTCAGATAGAGAAATACAATTGACAGAGGTCAAATAAACAGTAAGTACACTTTCCTAAGTGGCCCCTTGGAAGTTGGGGCACTGGGCAAATGCCCACTTGCCCATGCCTCAAAACATTTATTTTGAGACCCTGTAGAAAGTCCACAATACACGGCTAACCAGTTGCCACCATCGACTGAGTCAGGGGCTCTGCAGAAAACTCGGAATGCACGGTTAACCAGAGGCCACCACCAGATTGATTCAGGATTGTTCAGAGTTCAATACATCCAGTGGGTCGACGCAAATGGTGGTTCGATGATCCACCTTCAGATGGTCAAACTTCAGAGTTTATGCTGCAGGAATGGTTTCTGCGCCCTATAATATCCCAGGATCAGGTAATATACAGAGTTTTCTGGCATTGCCTACAAGCTCCTGTTAGAAATGGGAGTCTCTAGTTGGCAGAGGTAGGTACTTTGTCCAAATAGGGACCCTTTACTTCTAGTCAGGGTAAGGGGAATACACTTCTAAAATAACCCCTGCCCACCCCCTTGGTAGCTTGGCACGAGCAGACAGGCTTATCTCAGAGGCAGTGTGTAAAGCATTTGTGAACATATACAGTAATACAGTGAAAACACTACAAACGGGCACCACAACAGTTTAGAACATTTTAAAATCTTTATCTAAACCCACAAGAACAAATACAATACAAATCCAACATACAATACTCTTGAAAAATAGTATTTGTACAAAATAACCTATAAATTGCAGGAAAATCAATAGAACACAGTTGCTCCGACTCAGTAGCTCCTCCTGGGGCTGCCCCGATACTGAATATGACAGAGTCTAACAATTTCAAACAACCGCGTCGATACGGGCGACAGACTCGGACACAGTACCTTTCTCGTTGTGACCAACACATCGTTGTGAGTCGGTTGGGGCAAATGTTGCAGTTATGTTGTGAAACGGAGCATTGCGGCGGGTGATGTCCTCACGATACGGTACAGGCAGCGGCTCATTGACGGAGTCAGTGAGACCAAGGCTTGCATTGAAGGGTGATCTGATGTTTGCTGCGGTGCTGGCAGGTCACGGTGAGGCGACATAGGCGGTCGATGTTCGAGTTGGGTAGCGACGGAGTCAGTGACGTCCTTGCAGCGTTGTTAGATTTGGGGCTCTCTGGTTGTCACAGGTAAGTACTTGTGACAAGCAGGGACCCTCTCCTCTAGTCAGGGCAAGGGACTTACTCTTTAAAATAACCCCTGCTCACCCTCTAGGTTGCGTGGCGCGAGCAGACAAGCTAATCTCAGAGCGTTATGGGTTAAGCATTTGTAAATACGCACCGTAACTCAGTGTCAACACCACACATGGACACCACACCAGGGTTGTATTAAAAATAGACATTATTTATATAAAATGGCTTAGCACAAGATCCAAATAACGTTTTAGAATGAGGCCACAATACTATTTCAGGAAAGAGCGTTCTTGGTTACAAAAATGCGTAATTCTCTTGTTCTGTGCGCGTCGCGCCCTCTTGTCCAACTCTCACAGTGTGGGAAACTGTGTCTAAAGGGACTGCACAAGCGTTGCGGACTCCTTGGTCCGTGGTGTACACACAGGGGTGCAAGTCGAGTCACATTACCTTTAGTTGTGATGAGTCCGGCTCGATTGAGGCGTACGGGAAGTGAAGGCAAACCAAGGATGCTGGCGGCTCTTTTGCGAGGCAGGCCCCGGCCGCTGCAGGCATCTCAGCGATGCGTCTCAGCGAGCCGTACAATGCTGGTTCTCTTATGCGTTCACAGCGTTAGACGGCGTTTGAGCCGTACCTTCGGTTTGGTGGCTGCTTTTCCGTTACGGGAGGCGCGGCACAAGGCAGCCAGTACGTGGCATGCAGGCCGGCTCTGCAGTGTGGCGCGGCCTCAGGGATCAGGAGCGCGGTGCGAGGCGGGCGGTACGCTTCGAGCGTACGGGCCGTACTTCGCCTGGTGATGCGCTCTGATCCGGCTTCCAGCGGTGGGGGCGGCGAGGTGAGCAGTGCGGCTCCAAAGAGGGGAGGTTAAGGCAGAGTGCAGGCGGCCCCAGCGGGACAGTGCGAAGGACGGCTCGTAGCAGAGCGGGCTCACACGGTGCGGGGTAGTCAGGCACAGGCGTCACAGCAAAGGAGGGGATGAGGCACACTGGGGTCGCGGCTCCAGTGACAAGGATGGTCGGGCAAAGTTCAGCAGCTCGTCAGCAAAGGCAGGAGGAGTCCAATAGTCCTGGCACTCCGTTCAGGGGGCAAGCTCAACCACAAGCCCTTGGAGATCTTTCAGAATGCACAAGTAGATAAAAGTTTCTTCAATCTTTTCCTCTCCTCTCTCAGCAAGGCACCCACTACAGGCCAATCCCCCAGGTCAGGGACAGTACTCCTCCTTGCAGCTTTCCCTGGTCCTTCTTGTCAGGCAGAGGTTCTTCTTGGTTCCAAACAGGATCTGATTTCTTAAAAGCAGGGCTCCTATATTTATACTGCAAATATTTTGTTCTCTCAGGCCAGGGGGCCTGCGCCTAGTTCAGTCTAGCTTCTGAGCACTTTGTTGACATGATGCAGGCTTCTGCTTTCAGTGTGCAGTGCAGGGGAGAGACATCAGACGATCCACAAGGGGTGGAGCCAGCATTGAGGTGTCAGAGCACAGCCCTATTCAGAGTCAAGGGGCACTCCCCCCACCCATCCTGGTGTAATCTCTCTATTCACCACCTGTCAGGCCCAGCCTGTCTCCTGGAATTCCCCAGCCCTGTCACACACAGAAATCAGACAGCAGATACACATCAGAGCAGAGGCGGGCTGAAATGGTTAGGCAAGCAAATACCAACTTTCCAAAAGTGGTATTTGCAAACCCAGGATATTAAAATAAACTTTACTAACAGATGTATTTTATTATTCTGAGTTCAGGCATACTAAACTTGAATTTCTACCATGTTCCCTGAGTCTGTTGGGATCATAGAGTGTAACAATTCCAACAGCCCTTTTTGGCCTATGAGAACAGGTAGCCTTACAATAGTGAAATACTAAAATGGATGTAGTTCACTATTAGCACATGCCACACACATCAGGGCTTGTCCTACCTTATGCTTACAATGCACCCTGCCCTTGGGCCAAACTTAGGGGTGACTAATATGAAGTTAAGGGAAGGTTAGGGACTGGCATGTGGGTACACTTGCTCAGTCAGCATGACAGTACCAGACTGCACGCAGGTTCTGCAATGGCAGACCTTAGACACATTTTACCAGGCTGCTTCTGTGGGTGGCACAACCAGTGCTGCAAGCCCACAAGCAGCATTTGGATTTACAGGCCCTGGGCACTCCTAGTGAACTTTACTGGGGTCTGACAGTAAACCAAATAAGCCAATCACGGAATCCAATCAATGTATACACTTTATACAGGGAGCACTTGCACTGTGGCACTGATTAGCAGTGGCACAGTGCTCTGAGCAGCTAACACAAGCAAAACACATGAGGCAACCACAACAAAAATGGGAGGGAGACCCACGCCAATGGTGCCAGGTCTAACAAGCGTGTAGCGAAGCATTGCGGAGTGTCGTGCCTACAGGACGCGGTGAAGGCAGTGGCTCGTAGATAGAGTCGGTGAGACCAGGGTTGCATTGCAAAGCGAGGCGTTGCTCTTGGCGGTGCTTTCAGGACACGGAATTCTGTGACAGACTTGATGACAGAGTCGTTTACCCGTTTCTTCTGCGGTGATGATTAGAGATGTCCCCACAGACACAGAGAGGTATTTGCTGTTTCTGAGGCCTCTAGAACAGGGAGCAAGCTCAGTTCAAGCCCTTGGAGATCTTTTCTTCAAGCAGGGGGACAAAGCAAGCAGCAAAGCCCTTTTATCCTTTCCTTGGCAGCAAGTAGCCACTGCAGGCTAACCACAGACAGCACACAGCACCAGGAAAGTATTCCTCCTCAGCTTCTATGACTCTTCTGCTTGGCAAAGGTTCCTCTTGATTTCCCAGAAGTGAGCTAAAAGTCTTGGGTCTGGGCCCCTCTTTTTATACACACAGATCCTTTTTTCTCTGAAGGCAGAGAGTGTCTGCACCCAGCCATACCCAGTTCTGTCCTCGCTGGTGCAGTGTGAGAAGTTGGCCTGGTATATGATGTCCACAGTTCTGTGGGCACCTTGTATCAGTCCAAACAATCCCTTATGGTGGTGGTTGTAAGTCAACCTTATTAGACAAGCTATCCTAGAGGTAGCATGGACTAAGCAGCCTAAAGGATTAACTCAAGAGGACATGTGAAGCCAGCTGTTTTACCATATACAATCCTGTAATATCAAATGAAAGGACACCACACAAGTTATATATTATTAAAAATATATGTATTTATTCTTAGAATAATCCCCACTACTCTTTATGAGCGATGAAGCACAAGCGTTTAAATAAAAGCACAGTATAACATAAGCAAGTTGCACGTTTTGGATGAGGCCGGTGGCCACTCAAACCATATATCAATAAAGTGGTATAACAATCACTAATCGATCGGGGATAAGGCCTAGGGCCTTGTGAATCACTGGGACTACTCTGGACTAACAGCAGTTAACGCGGGAGTAGCCCGCGGGATTCGGGTGCAGTGCGGGAAGCACGGCTTTCACCAATGTAAAGTCAATGGTGCGTAAAAGTCACAATGTTATTGCAAAAGGAGTCTTCCGACTGGACTAGGACTACCAAACTTTAGACTTAGGCCCTAGAGGTGTGTACCAGTGTGGGAACACTGGCGCTAGTAAGTTACCTCACCCACAGGACACGGGTGCACAGGTGCCAACCTATGTCGGGTTTCGTCACGCAGTTCGATGGTGCCTGAGGATGAAGATGCTGCAAGCGTCCAGGAGAGAAGTGTCCGGTGCGATCCAAGGGTGGATCGAAGTTGAAGGGTACCTGAAAGCAGAGGGGACAGAGTCTGGGTCACTAGCCAGTGACCAGGAAGGAACCAGGAAGGAACCAGGCGATGTCGGGCGCAATCAGGTTGATGATGGGTGCCTTGTCTCCACTGCCACGTGGACTCTGGGGCACCGAGGATGTCCTGGAGTGGATCACGAGCTGTCCCACAAGGGCTCTCGCTGTCGGCGGTATTGGTTTCCGGATCGGAGTCAACAAGCCTTGGCAAGGGGAGCAAGGGCCAGTCTGGAGCAACTAGACCAGCATTGTAAATTCAAAGGATCGTCGGTTCAGGGGCCACTAGCCAACACGCAAGCGACCGGACCAACGTGTCGAGCAGAAAAATGCAGAAGGGCCCCACGCAGCACTCGTCGAGTGTAGAGGGGTGAGCTTCGGTGCAAAAGCTGCTCGGGGCTGGAGCTTCTCACGCTCCAATGCACAGCTTCGAGGGAGCCTCGGGTGCTGCACGGTCAGTGCTTCGTAGTTACTTCAAGATGGCCACTCCCACGCTTCAGATCGCCTCCACGGGTCCCAGCTCTGCATGGACTGTGGATCGGGCTGTTGGAAGTCAGGAAAGCTGGCTCTTGTCAATCTCTGTCGCTCGAGTTCCGGCGGGAACTGCAACAAAGCAAACGTCAAGGTGCTGGATGGTGCCTGTTTGCACAGGGTGGTCACTCCTTGACCACAAGGGAGATTCTTCAGTCTTCTACGTCCAGTAGGATGTCGAAGGGTCCAGAGTTTCGTTTCATAAGTTTCACGAGCCTGGGATCCCGCACCTACGCGCCTGAGTTGTACTATACCTGGCAGATATTGGCAGCCATCGGCAACCCCAGTACACGGCCTATCCCTGCTGATGAGGGGTAATACCCCGAAACACGTGTCCAGGGATGGCGAAGACAGCGAAGATAGCAGAAGATCGAAAGATGATGCATCGCGAACACTTTACTACATTGACCAGAGTCCTTAGGGGCGACACCGCCGGTGTGTGAGTAGTGTGCGACCCCACCCCCATTTGTATCCTCAGCTAACCTGATTTGCCAATAGCCAGCTGTCAGATCAAATGTGCTCAGAAACTTGGCAGAAGCCAATTTATCAATGAGCTCATCTGCCATTGGAACGGGATGAGCATCTGTCCTAGTGACAGCATTGAGACCTCTATAGTCCACACAAAATCTCATTTCTCTCTTTCCATCTTTGGTATGAGGTTTTGGCACAAGGACTACTGGGTTGGCCCAGGGGCTCTCTGATGGCTCAATCACTCCAAGTTCTAACATTTTCTGCACCTCAGCCTTGATACAATCTCTGACATGGTCAGGTTGCCTGTAAATTTTATTCTTCACAGGTACACTATCACCAGTGTCCACCACATGGGTGCACCAGGTAGTCTGACTGGGTGTGAGTGAAAACATGTGTCTATGGGCTTGCAAAACGTGTCTGCAGTCCATCTGTTGTTGGTCAGTGAGGTTGCCTGCAAAGGCTACTCCTTCAACTGAGCCATCATCAGGGTTTTGGGAAAGCAGGTCTGGGAGAGGGTCACTCTCTTCCTCCTGATCCCCATCTGTAGCCATGAGCAAGCCCATGCTTTCCCTGTCAACAAATGCTTTCAGTCTATTCACGTGGATCATCCTGTGGGGGTTCCTGGGGGTGTCAAAGTCCACCATGTAGGTGACTTCCCCCTTCTTTTCCATTATGGTGTAGGGTCCAGACCATTGGTCTTGGAGAGCTGCTGGGGCCACTGGCTCCAACACCCACACCTTCTGTCCTGCCTGGTATTCAGTCAGAACAGCCTTTTGGTCATGCCAAGCTTTCTGTAATTCTTGGCTGGCCTCCAGGTTTTTAGATGTATTCAGCCATCCTGGAGCGGAGACCAAGTACATAGTACACAATATCAAGTTTGGCCTTTTTGAGAGGTAACTCCCATCCTTCCCTCACAAGACACAATGGACCCCTCACAGGGTGGCCAAACAAAAGTTCAAAACGGCTGTAGCCAACCCCCTTTTGTAGGACCTCTCTGTAAGCAAAGATAAAGCAGGGTAAAAGGATATCCCATCTACGCCTGAGCTTTTCAGGTAATCCGTTTATCATTCTCTTGAGGGTCCTGTTGAACCTTTCAACAAGCCCATTGCACTGTGGGTGATAGGGTGTGGTGAACTTATAGTTCACTCCACACTCCTTCCACATTGCCTTTAAGTATCCAGACATAAAGTTTGTACCTCTGTCTGAAAGTACCTCCTTTGGAAAGCCCACTCTGGAGAAAACTCCAAGTTGGCCCTTTGCCACAACAGGAGCTGTTGTGGTCCTTGGGGGAATTGCCTCTGGGTACCTGGTGGCATGATCCACTACCACCAGGATAAATCTGTGCCCAGATGCTGTTTGGGGATCCATTGGTCCAACAATGTCAATCCCTACTCTCTCAAAGGGCACCCCCACCACAGGTAGTGATATAAGGGGGGCCTTTGTTGTGCGACCTGATTTGCCACTGGCTTGGCAGGTGACACAGGAGCGACAAAACTCCTTGGTATCCTCTGACATATGAGGCCAGGGAAAGTGAGGGACAAGCCTGTCCCAAGTCTTGTTCTGGCCTAAGTGTCCTGCAAGGGGAATATCATGGGCCAAGGTTAGAAGGAAGCCCCTAAATTGCAAAGATATGACCAACCTCCTGGTTGCACCAGGCCTGGGATCTCTAGCCTCTGAATAAAGGAGCCCATCATCCCAATACACTGAATGGGTACCTTGAGCATTCCCTGCAGCCTCAGCAGCAGCTTCCTGTCTGAGGGGTTCAAGTGAAGGGCAAGTCAATTGAGCCTGTCCCAGGTCTGCCCTTGAGGGTCCCCTTGTCCCCAGAAACTCAACCTGATCAGGTTCAAGCTCTTCAGAGACAGGCTCCTCTTGGATCACAGAATCACCCTCCTGTGAGGTCTGATCCTCAACCTGGGGCATGTGGGAAGGCTCTGCCTTGACCCTCTTGCTCCTTCTCTTGGGTTGTGGTTGGTCTATAGTTTCAAGATCCACCACAGGTTCAGGTAGGCACTTCTTGGCCTGTGACCTGGTCACAGCCAGCACACGTGCTGAAATCCCTAGCATTTCTGCATGAGTCCTGTACTCCACTTCTGACCATACTGATTCCTCCAGATCATTGCCCAACAAACAGTCAACTGGGAGGTCTGCACTAACAACAACTCTTTTGAGGCCAGTTACCCCTCCCCAGGAGAAATTAACAACAGCCACACTATGTGTAGTAGTGGTGTTGCTAGCATTGGTCACTAGGTAATTTTCACCTAGTATCATCTGTTCAGGGTCCACAAAGTTAGGTGTCACCATAGTGACACTGGCACAAGGGTCCCTGTAGGCCTGAGCCAGTTTCTCATTAATTAAAGGCGTCTGCCTGTACTTGCCCAGGTTACTAGGACTCACAGTAGAGGACATAGCTATGTCCCCCTCACAGATCAGAACTGCCTGAGTAGGGATCCTGACTAGGCCAGTCTCCATCTCAGTACCCATGGTTAACCCCACTATAGCCTTGGGTTGTGTACTACTACTGCTAACTGTACTAGGGGGTGCAGGTGTCTTAGGGACTGCAGTAGTAGCAACTGGATTTCTCTTAGTACATTCACTTCCCCAGTGGGAAGTGGACTTACAAGTATTGCACCAAGGTTTCTTTGGGCCATCATTCTTCTTTTTCTTGTTTCCATTTTGGGAACCACCCTCCTTATTACTATTTTGGGGGCCTGTAGAAGACTTCTGGTCTTTATCTTTCTGATTACCACCCTTTTGATCTGCTTTCTTCTGATCACCTCCTTGGTTCTGGGGTTTCTGCTTAACCCTTGTCCTGACCCATTTGTTTGCCTTCTTTCCCAATTCTTGGGGAGAGGTCAGATCAGAGTCTACAAGGTGTTGATGCAATAGCTGGTTTTGACAGTTATTAAGGATCTGCTCTCTCATGATAAGATTGTACAATCCTGTATAGTCTGAGACTTTACTTCCTTGCAACCAACCCTCCAGAGCCTTAGTGGCACAATCAACGAAATCAGTCCAGTCTTGAGTCTGTGCTTTTTGGGTGTCTCTGAACAACAACCTGTATTGCTCAGTGGTTAGGCCAAACCCATCAATAAGAGCACTCTTCAAGACAGAGTAGTTTTTAGCATCCTCAGGTCTAACTGTGAGGAGCTTATCTCTCCCTTTCTCAGAAAAGGAGAGCCACAAGATTGCTGCCCACTGACCCTCAGGGACCTGCTGTACCATGCAGGCCCTCTCAAGAGCAGTTATCCATTTGTGGACATCATCCCCATCTTTGTAGGGGGGCACAACCTTACTCAGGTTTCTATTGTCATAGGACCTGTCCTTATCTCTTGGGATAATGCTGCCACCAGTGGGAGTCTCCCCACTTAACTTCTGCTCTCTTGCAAAAGCTAGTCTTGCTTGGGCCAGGGCTAATGCCTCTCTCTCTATTTGGAGATGAACTGCTCTCACCCTGGCCTTATGCTCTCTTCTTTGAGGGGAAGTCATTCCTCTCTGTGATTCTCTTGAGGCACTAGAAATGTGAGAATCCCTGGAAGGGCTTCTCTCTCTCCTATTACCTGGGAGAATCCTGTTATGTACTCTGGGGAGGTGCTGGCCCTCTCCATTTCCATGTAGGTCCAAGTTGGCTTGGCTAAGCCTTCCAACTGGTACCTGGCTAACCCTTTGATCCACATCTGAATCTTCACCATTTGACTCAGGGTCTGCCTCCACATCTTCTACATCTGGGGTGGTGTTCTCTGTGTCTGGCGGGGTTCACTCCTGTACCTGATCCTGAGGGAGCTACTGCAGCTTTCTCAATGTCATCCTTTTCTAGAATGGCTATCATGATAGGAATGGTAGGGTGGTGACCCTTTCTCAGCTTCCTTGCAGTGCACAAGGCACTCAAGTCTTTGTAGCTGAATTTGTCATAGCTGGAGGTTGCCTGTGGAGGGTCAACCCTCACAGGTAGAGACCCTGTAGGTTCACTTGTGCCAGACATGACTCTAGTGTGGTGTAAGTGATGCACCTACCTACACTATTTGTTTTCCTACTGTCCCTTACTAGTGAGTTGTAGTCAGGGTGTGCTAAGCCCTTCTACCTACAACCACTAAGTTCAGTAGAACTTAAATATGCTAAGCTTTTATTTATATGTACCTATGGTACTTAATGTGATCTTTCAATTTGATATAAAGATTGCAAAGGTAAAACAACAGCAAGCTCAAATCCGTACCGCTGCTCACCAATGTGAGAAGTTGGCCTGGTATATGATGTCCACAGTTCTGTGGGCACCTTGTATCAGTCCAAACAATCCCTTATGGTGGTGGTTGTAAGTCAACCTTAAAGACAAGCTATCCTAGGGGTAGCATGGACTAAGCAGCCTAAAGGCTTAACTCAAGAGGACATGTGAAGCCAGCTGTTTTACCATATACAATCCTGTAATATCAAATGAAAGGACACCACACAAGTTATATATTATTAAAAATATATGAATTTATTCTTAGAATAATCCCCACTACTCTTTATGAGCAATGAAGCACAAGCGTTTAAATAAAAGCACAGTATAACATAAGCAAGTTGCACGTTTTGGATGAGGCCGGTGGCCACTCAAACCATATATCAATAAAGTGGTAAAACAATCACTAATCGATCGGGGACAAGGCCTAGGGCCTTGTGAATCACTGGGACTACACTGGACTAACAGCAGTTAGGACGGGAGTAGCCCACGGGATTCGGGTGCAGTGCGGGAAGCACGGCTTTCACCAATGTAAAGTCAATGGTGCGTAAAAGTCACAATGTTATTGCAAAAGGAGTCTTCCGACTGGACTAGGACTACCAAACTTTAGACTTAGGCCCTAGATGTGTGTACCAGTGTGGGAACACCGGCGCTAGTAAGTTACCTCACCCACAGGACGCGGGTGCACAGGTGCCAACCTGTGTCGGGTTTCGTCACGCAGTTCGATGGTGCCTGAGGATGAAGATGCTGCAGGCATCCAGGAGAGAAGTGTCCGGTGCGATCCAAGGGTAGATCGAAGTTGAAGGGTACCTGAAAGCAGAGGGGACAGAGTCTGGGTCACTAGCCAGTGACCAGGAAGGAACCAGGAAGGAACCAGGCGATGTTGGGCGCAATCAGGTTGATGATGGGTGCCTTGTCTCCACTGCCACGTGGACTCTGGGGCACTGAGGATGTCCTGGAGTGGATCACGATCTGTCCCATGACGGTTCTTGCTGTCGGCGGTGTCGGCTTCCGGATCGGAGTCAACCAGCCTTGGCAAGGGCAACCCACGTAGGATTCGAAGAAGGCGTTGCACTCGGACCAGCAAGGTCAGAGCGGGTGCTCCTTTTCAGGGGAGCGAGGGCCAGTCTGGAGCAACCAGACCAGCTGTGTAAATTCAAAGGATCTTTGGTTCAGGGGCCATTAGCCAACGGGCAAGCGACCGCACCAACGCGTCGAGCAGAAAAATGCAGAAGGGCCCCATGCAGCACTCGTCGAGTGTAGAGGGGTGAGCTTCAGTGCAAAAGCTGCTCGGGGCTGGAGCTTCACACGCTTCAATGCACAGCTTCGAGGGAGCCTCAGGTGCTGCACGGTCAGCGCTTCGTAGTTACTTCAAGATGGCCGCTCCCACGCTTCAGGTCGCCTCCACGGGTCCCAGCTCTGCATGGACTGTGGATCGGGCTGTTGGAAGTCAGGAAAGCTGGCTCTTGTTGATCTCTGTCGCTCGACTTCTGGCAGGAACTGCAACAAAGCAAACGTCAAGGTGCTGGATGGTGCCTGTTTGCACAGGGTGGTCACTCCTAGACCACAAGGGAGATTCTTCAGTCTTCTACGTCGAGTAGGATGTTGAAGGGTCCACAGTTTCATTTCATAAGTTTCAGTCAGGATAATCTGATGTGCATTGGCACTGCTCCCACCTATATTCCAAATCTGGGGGCTGGATTACCTGCTAGGTCCCTCCTATGGGTGGGACCCAGGAAGGGGGTGGTTACACCCCTTTCCTTTGTCCAGTTTGCCGCCAAGACTGGGGCTGGAGTGCCCCAGAACCGGTTTGACTGGAATCTGCCCAGTGACACCTTGTGTGCCCCAGGCAGTGTCTAGTTTCATTCAACCCTCCCTGCTACAATCCACTATCTCCTGTCTGGGGTGGTGTAACACCTCCCTGTGACAGGAGATCCTTTGATCAAGCCTCCTCTGTCGACTTTCGGTCAGCAGCAGGAGGGCAGACCTGTGTCTGTGGCAGCAGCATCCATTTTGTGATGCTGGGGCTCTGGTTAGGATTAACCGCATTTGTTATGTTGTTATGTTATGTTAAATGAATTTATTGAGCGCAGCTAACACCATTAGGTTTCTTGGTGCTTTGTTGAGGGAGCGGGAAAGGGAACGTGGAGCAGAATCTGAGAATAGGACTCAGTGAAAAGAAGGGTTTATTGAGGGAGCGGGAAGGGGAACGTGAAACACAATCTAAGGATAGGACTCAGTGAAAAGGAAGGTTTTGAGGAGTGATCTGAACCCGGAGTATGATGGTGACAGCCTAAGAGGAAAGGGAAGAGAATTCCAGAAAGAATGAGCCAAAAATGAAAATCTGAGGCCACCATGTTTCTTCCTCTTGAATCTGGGGACTGATAGCAGGGCCATCTGAGATGACCGAAGATTGCGAGAGGGGACGTACGGGTGGAGGAGAGAAGAGATAAAGAGGGGGCCTTGGCCTGCAAGAGATTTGGAGATAATGCAGCCGAGCTTGAACTTGCAGCGAGCAGGTACCGGAAGCCAGTGGAGACTTTTTAGGAGGGGACTAACATGTTGATCTCTAGGTTGGTGGTTGATCAGGCGGGCAGCCTGATTTTGGATCAACTGGAGTCTCTTGCAGTATGTAACATGTCTTATCCCTCTAGAAGGGGGGAATGCTACCCCCGTCGCCAGAACTGGCGAGGGGGTAGTATTCCAAAATGTATGACACCAAAAACGACATGTTTTGATAAATCCAAACCAAAGTTAGCATTAACCGCGAGGATTATAATGCACTTAAGAGTATATGGTATGGCAGTATCACTGGAACAGCTATAGGGAAATGGTCCCGCAAGCTGCAGACAGGCTCAGCTCATGCCAGAGCACTATCTCACATAAAACCAAGCACTCTGCCTCCAGGACTGTTAAGGCCTGCTATAGGAGTGGCTGATAGGTATATACGTGTCCAGATATAGGTTTAGAAATAGGTATACTATATCTAAGAAAGGGGTGATTACACCACCTTGCCCCAGCTGTGTGAACAGCCAGTTGTGTCGATTTAAGTACCAGCCAGGGGTGGCAAAAGATATGCTGCAGCCCCTGGTAGGCCTTGGATGCACCTATGCCCATGGCACCTATAGTGCACTGTATAGGGGCTGACAAGGTGTCCAGTACCAAATTGGTTATGTACCTATAGTACATGTCTGTGAATTTAGAGAGAGAACAGCAGGCTGTGGGTCTGATTAGCAGGCCCACAGCCACATTAAGTCGAAAACCAGTGAAGCAAAAAGCAAAAATTGGGGTGACCATAGGATAGCAGACCCTACTCTCCTACATGCAGCTTCCTGGCAGGAGGCAGCTTCCTGGCAGGAGGTGGAGACCGCATTGTGGAAGGCAGAACAGGCCCATTCAGGTGAAAGGAAATCTCCTCCCCCTACTCTAAATGCAACCCAGGTATATTCAGCCCAGTCCTGACTCATCAGGCTCTCCGGAGCCACTGCCCCTCTCCAGCCCCTTTCATCCAAAATCCAGACATGCAGTACACAAACCTAGCAGAGGCACACTGGATGGCTAAGCAAGACAGTACCTACTTTCTAAAAGTGGTATTTTCAAACACAAAATATAAAAATCCCTCTCACTAAAAAAATGCCTTTTAACATTCTGATTTCAGGCATACTAAACTTCATTGTTCTACCTGGTTCCCAGGGGTAGTTATGCTGATAAGTTGTTATAGCAAAACTCCCCATTCTACCCTATGGGTACAGGTAGCCTTGCAATAGTGAAAAACAAACTTGGCAGTATTTCACTATCAGGACATGCCACCCACACCGGGGCATGTACTACCTTTCACATACACTGCACCCTGGCCAAAGGGGTACCTTGGGCCTACCATTTGGGGTGGCTGACATGTAAGAAAAGCGAAGGTTAGCGCCTGGCAAGTGATGGCACTTGCCAAGTCAGCATGGCAATACCAGTCTGCTCATAGGCTCTGCAATGGCAGGCCCGAGTTACATTTACAGGCTGTTTATGTGGGTGGCATAACCAGTGCTGCAAGCCCACTAGCAGCATTTGATTTACTGGCCCCGGGCACACAGAGTGCACTGTACTAGGGAATGACTAGTAAATCAAATATGCCAATCATAGAAACACCAATTCATAACAAAAAATTACAGGGAGAGCATATGCACTTTAACATTGATCAGCAGTGGTAAAGTGCCCAGAGTCATAAAACCACCAACAACAGGTAAGGAAAAATACAGGAGGAAGGCAAAAAGTCCTGGGATGACCCTGCAAAAAGGGCCAAGTCCAGCACCAGAGTTTGAAGTAACCTTGGAAGAATGGTGGACTTGCTCCAAGGCTGGAGTTAGTGAGTGACCAGGTTCTAGTGACTGCTCCTTAAGATGCGCCTCAGAAATTGCTCTAGCGACTGCTTCTCAGCGATATGTCCTTCTGAGACAGAAGCATCCCGAAGATGTCTGGCAATCAATGACCACAGCTGCCGGTTGTCGTTGGCTCAATATTGGTTGCGCTTGTTGAGAGAAGGCTTGGCTTGGTTCACTCTGAATGAAATAACCAACATCTCCCCACAAGTGGGGGGCACAGAGCGGATTGACTCAGAGGATCTCAGCATCCTCAAGGGATCCCTCAGGTTTGCCAAGAGACAAGGGATGGATGCTCAAATTAATCAATGTTATTGATGAGGAAGGCTCGCATCTTCGTACCACAGCGTCTCGTCTGTAACGAGGCAGAGTGTGGACTTTAATCGTGAGATTATTTTGAACAGCTCTCCGGACTCAGACCTGGCAGCGGTCACTTTTCTTTCTTTGCGTCTCTTCCTGATTTCTGCAGGGCTCTCTGTTGATTCTTGAGCTTTCTATTTCTTGCAGAGTTCACTTGTAGAGATAAAACTTGTTACATCAGTGACGATTGGAGCATCCAGGCCATCCTGGTAGTACCTGCACTGAAGTCAAGTGCACGCGCAGCCTGCTCTTCAAACACAAATGGTAAATGTGCATTTAATGTGTGCTTCGTCACATGCCATTCCCTTTACATATATGGATATGATGGCACTGTGACATCATGTCCTGTCACAACACTCCACGTGACTCATTACTCATTGACTTTGCTAATTAGTACCCCACTATGCTTTTTAGGACTTGGCCTAGTGACGTGGCCTTGACAAGGGCTCTGGTTGTAGGATTTGTCGCCTAAATGTAATAACATATTACACTAGAGTAGCTACATCTCTTTCTTATTACAGGTTGATAACTAGGGTTACCATTACCATTTGCCTGGGACTTCCGAGTGCCCGCTGGCATTGGCTGGGTGGCAATACATGAAATAACAGCAGTGTAATGGGGTGGGTGTGTAGGATGTTGGAGATGGAAGGGACACGAGGACTTCGGTTAGCAGAGGAAGGGTCAGGCATGGCAATGGGCAGAGAACAGCGAAGAAAGATGCAAAATTACATTCTTGGCCAATCGGAAGGACCCCAGGAGGGGAGGCAAAAACAAAGAAGTGAGGCAGACCCAAGGAATATGTAGATGAGGAATGCCCAGGCCTCTGCACAACTGGGGCATTGCTGCCTCTACCTCACCACTGGACCTCTACTCTACAAGTGAGGGGGGCAGCTGGTGCCAGGGCACCTCCAACAATTGGCATTGATAAGTGTCTCGGAACCGATCTGATTGACGTTTGTTGAGGGGGGTTGTGCAGTGCTGGTCCAATTGGACCTCTCAGCGGCATTTGACACCGTAAACCACCAAATCCTGCTGAATAGGCCGAAGGATATTGGGGTAAAAGACAAAGCCCTCGCTTTGGTCAAATCATGTTTGTCAGACAGAATCCAGTTTGTTGCGGCTGACAGTTTCAAAACCTCGTCCTTCTCTCCCTTGCGGGGTCCCCCAGAGTTTGAATCTTAGCCTGACCCTTTTTAACATTTATGTAGCCCCTTTGGTCAAACTTATTAGATCTTTTGGGTTCTCTGCAGTCACCTATGCTGGTGATACCCAATTAGTGATCTCAGTATCATCTAATATTTCAAAGCAGCAAAGCGTTTTACAACTGTATGCAGGAGATCGGAAAATGGATGGCCCAAAACGGCTTGAGGTTTAATTCAGGCAAGACCACGGTACTGCTCTTCGGGAAGGATCTCTCCTTTTGGTCCCAAGACTGGTGGCCACCTGAACCTGGCCAGCTTCCGTTGCCAGTTACGAAGGTAAAAAACCTCAGAGTTATGTTTGAAAATCAACTGACCTATGAAGGGCACATAAATGCAATCATGTATGCCGCCTCATTCTTTATTATGAAACTTTTAAGAATGATCCTACCCTTTATTCCGAAAGACCTGCAGAAAACTGTATTTTCCGTTCTTTGATACTCTCAAAAATTGACTATGCAAATGATCTTTTCGTAAATATAAGGAAAAAAAATCCTGAATAAGCATCAGGTCCTACAGAACTCAGCCGCTCGCCTTTTACTTGGTATTTCCAAAAGAGAATCAGTCTCAGCTGCCCTTCCACTTCTCCACTGGTTACCTATTGAGAAGCTTACACAGTTTAAGGCCCTGTGCACTGCTTTCAGGGCTCTTATGGGGAAAGGGCCACAAGTTTTTAAACTTTCGTTTCGTTGGTATTTTCCGCCAAGATCCCTTCGCTCAGAATCAACATGCAATATCATTGTTCCTAGAGTAAAAATAGCAAAATGGGGCTGGAGAAGTTTTATAGGCAGCACCTCCCATCTCAAGTTCAAGTTCAAGTTCAGGCATTTATAAAGCGCACTACTCACCCAGAGGGTCTCAAGGCGCTAGAGGGAGGGGTTCATTGTTTATCGAATAGCCAAGTTTTCAGTTCTTTTCTGAAGGAGATGTGATTCTGAGTAAGGCGGAGGTGGGTGGGGAGTGAGTTCCAGGTCTTGGCAGCCAGGAAGGAGAAGGATCTGCCACCCATGGTGGTTTTTCGGATGCGCGGGACTGCGGCGAGGGCTTGCTTGGATGATCTTAGTTGGCGGGTGGGATAGTAGAAGGACAGGCGGGTGTTGAGGCATTCTGGTCTTCCTTTATTCCTGACAAAGAATGAGACCTCCTCTGCTTCAGGAAAAAACCTAAAAACCTGGCTTTTCAACCTGTAGGAGTCTCTACACTCTGGCCAGCCTCCTAACCTGCATTGTGCTGTTAGCACGCTTGAGAGCCTAGACATCCCAGGGTAGTAGTGCGCGTTCATTATACATTTTTATTTCATTTCATTCACCTGTGTGAAGGCAGGGGAAGGGCCGGCACGGGTGCCAGAGAGAGAGTTGGGGTCTCAGCCTCGGTCATCCATGCAGCCCTGGTGACCGGTGCTGTGGCAAGCTTTGAGTGCAGCTCTTGTGTGGCTCAATGGTGAGAGCGGCAGACCCTGATGCAGAGATCTAGCCCGGGACCAGGGTTCAATTCCCCGCCTCGGCGGGTCTTGGGCTCAAAATTCCACAGACCTGATAATTCTCACCTCGGTGCCTATTCCAATCATGGAGTCCCACTCTGCAACTCTGGGCAATGGCTTGCTTAATCTCCACAACGGCCCCCACAACGCTAAGGATGCCTGGCCTCCACCTTGGGGGTGCCCAGGAGTGGACACCTCACAGGGAAAGCCAGGATGGGTACCACAGCGGTATTCGTACAAGTGCCTTGAGACCCTTGCGGGTGAGTAGTGCGCTATACAAGTATCAATTTACATTTACATTTACTAGTACAGCTTTGGTGACCTCAGCTACAACGTCACTTATGGCCGACTGGTGGGTGGGCAGCCCAGAGACATGTCCTCAGGACCCCTCCAGAGCTTTGGAGGACCACCATGTCAGGACACCCTACCACCAGTACCAGGGTCACTTACAAACCCCATCAAGAAGGTCCCACATAGTGAGTCTTTGACACAGCTGCATTTCGTGTGTGATCCTCGACAAACTGACAGTTCCTACAAAATAAATACATGTGACCTTTTGTAATGTAACTGGAGTAAGAAAAACCTAGGAGCTTGCCGAGTGCCCCTACGTCCGCGCAACTCCCATCTCTGTTCAATCTTGCTGGTTGCACCCAATCATTTCATTCTTGGGTTGAAAATGTGCACCCACCACTTTCAAAACCCACCAGCTGCCCCTGGCAGGATATGAAATAGCACACAGGAGGGGCACTGTGCACCTAGACTGGATTTTACCCGGGAAACTGATGCTGTACGTCACCGTCGCCCCACGTGAGCACACCCACCCATGCCGAGATAGTCCCCATGGAGGACAGGACGATGGTGCGGACACTCCGGAAGCAGAAGCCCCGCCTCCGTACTGTTATTAGCCCGAACAAAGCAAGCACAAGAAGATGATGGATGGAGCACTGAAACTTTTCAGACACTCACCCCCAGTCACAGATCTGTGTTGAATCCATCATCGTTCTTTAGCTCACTCTACCCCCCCAGTTCAGTCATGGCCATATGCAAATCAGTCTGACCCTGTGCCTCATGGGAACAGTCCAGCCCGAATTACCAAGCCGGGTCCTCTCTGGACTGGAAAAGAGCATTTTAGGACCATTTTCGGAGTTTCACTCCTCATCAGCCAGGATAGCTTGACTCCAGTGGCAAAGTGAGCACGGGATCCACGTCTGGGCACACCCTGCCACACTTAGGTATGCTTTGTTCCAGTCCAGGGAGGGTATGGCCTGGCAGTTCGGGCTGGACTGTTCCCATGAGGCACAGGGTCAAGACTGATTTGCATACGACTGGGTCCAAACTGGAATGGCATGGGGAGCAAAAAAACGATGGATTTAGGCCCAGATCTCTGTACTGGGGTGAATGTATGACATTGTTATGCATTCTGTCCATCAACTGCTCTTTTTGTTATTGGCCGGGTCACGCATCTGACCCACGTGCACGTCCCCGTGCACGTCCCCTCCCCTCTGCGCTGAGAAGTGGCTTCAATTACTGTTAATGAGGAAATATTTGTCAACCTGATTGATCCAAGATAATTGTGTAATGTCCGAGGTGGCATTAAGAAAATCTATATCCCAGCAGGAGGTGTAATGTGTCCGGCCCGTCAGGCCCCTCCGTGACCGGCTGACATGCAGCCCCAGATGCGGAGCTTAATTGGCGGGACTCTGGGATGGTGTGTCAGGGGGGCACGCGGGGGTGCCAGGGGGGGGTCTTTAATGTGCCCCCCTCGAGCCGCAGCGAGCAGCCTGGCCATCCCGGGGCGGGGCGGGCGAAGCTGGCAGCCCCAGCCCCCCCTTCATTGCTGCTCCACGAACACATCCAAGTATTCATTGCTTTCTCCTTAATTATAATTGTACGTCACTGTGAACATTTCATGGTTCACTTTTTAATGTTTGCACACAAACAGGATTTCTACGAAGAGTGGATTACAGGGTTTTTAATGTCTTTAAACTTAAAGTACATTTTCCCATTAAGGCAGATTTTGTTTATCGTTTTCTTGCTTTTGTTTTGCCGATGGATCATGTTTTTATACTAAGGGCGATGCACAGAAATGCAGCCTGCTTATGCAAGGGGGAGAGGAGTTGGCCTAACGGCTACGTCGGCTGACCTGGAAACTGGGAAACTGGGGGGCATATTAGCAACAAATAGCGATAATTATCGCTCAATGAGCTTAGTGATTATTTTTTTATCGCCACGCATCGCCGGATTTTATCGCAGAGATAACGTGCTATTAGCAACGTTTATCTCAAATGCGATAAAATATCCGGTGATAGCGGCTCAATGCGTGAATCCAGCGATTTTCAGGCATCATCGCCACTAGGGTCTTAACCTGAATATCCACCTCCCATTGGATATACAGGTTAAGAAGTGGTCTGAGCAGGCGTTAGGTTTTGGTGATATTCGCGCTAAGCGCAATTTTTTTTTTATCGCTTGGCCTGTATTGAGAATAGGCAATAGCGATGTTTGCGACTGCTCTCAGTCGCTAGCAGGTTGGGTACGCCGACTTTGCATGTCATTATCGATAAATATCGCTGACATTCAAAGGGGGCTTTAAACTGGTCGCTATCGCCTACAAGCAGCCGCTAAATGCAGTAAGCGACAGCTTGCTAATAGGGCTATAAAATTATCGCCGCTTTAGGGGGAAAAAGTCCGGCTAAATGCGGCGATAATGCCCTTGATAATATGCCATTGGGTTCGAGTCTTGGCAATGACGCTGAACATTCACTTAATCTCCCCGTGCCTAACAAAAATGATTGTGTCCTCATATAATGCAACTGGTGCTCATGTAAAGAGCTCTGATACCCGATTCGGGGCAAGTTCGCGGTGCAAGTTTGCGCTATATAAAACTCTAAAAAAATGATTGGTTGACATTGTAATATTGCCAGTGGATTCCTTATGTCGATGAACTGGGTGTCGCCCAATTATTCTTCAACCCTCAGCAAATCTCTAAACTAAACCAGGTGGAGGTTACGGGGGTGTCTCGGATTAAAGCACGTGAATCACAATATCATACTATGAGGGCTAAAATACATGTTATGGTCAAGTCTATGAGTAGTATAGCACAGACCCTCGGAGTCGGAACTGCCAATATGTGCTTGCGATAGGGCCAGTGCCATCGACACTTTACGTGTAGTTTTTATATGCCACAAGTATCTCTACGCCACAAGTATATCCGCTCTCTTTTTTATAAAGAAGGATTTTAAACAAGAGCAAGCTGTATCTAATGTTAAGGATTGCTTTTATGTATCAAGGTTTTTAGCTGGGGTTTTTCATCCTGAGAGGTCATATGTTTGGTAATATTTTAGGACTGTTTTTATTTAGAATTCTTAGTTTTTGTGTACTTTTATGATTTATTATGTTTAAATAGAATAAAGTATTTTTTGACTACTAAGGGTGTTGCAAAGAAATGCAGCCTCTACCAAAGGTCTCACATTGAGAAACATTTCTTGTGAAGAGGAGGTGTGTTAGCCATGGCATCACATTCCCACCTGCCATCTTTGAACCCCGGTCTAGTTTACAGGCCGGCGATGTTGATGGTTTTCTTGCAAGACTTTGGACGACCATTTTACTCAGCTGGATTAACCCCTTGCATGAAGTGCAAATTCTGCCACGGTGCGGGCGATTTGTATAGTGGGCGGGATTCGGATGGCCTCCGGCCGTCCTCTGCACACGCCCACCGTGACGCATGTTGGCCGGGGCCGTCCCGAGCATGCAAGGGGTTAACAATAGTTTGTTGTTAGTGGAGTGATGACTCGGTGAGTTGAAGCATCACTCTGAACGGTGTGATGGTTTGCATATGCATGTGTCAATCAAGGCACGGCCACGCCCCTTTCTGTCCTTCTTCAGGTCCTGCAGTTGAGTGCCATAAATTCGGTAACAGTGACATCTGTTGATTATAGTGCCTCTGGGCTAAGTTCGCACTTTAGAAATGTAATATTCATTCATTCACAGTGCATAAAATAGCAGAAGTGTGGTATGACAAAAACAACTTATCACCAAGGGTTGAACGCGCTGTGCGTACCCATCAACTATGGCGTGCACCCTGAATATCAAACCTAGAGTGCTGGTGGCACAGACTGTCAAGAACAAAGTATTGAAATAAAAATATCGACAGATAAGTCTAGCTTTTCTATAGCTAGCTCCACGTATATGTTCCTGCATGGTACATATATCTTCAAGGTACGTAGATGTGGGGTAAGGAACGGGACATCTATTCTTCCCTAAGTTTACCTTTCCATATTTGGTTCTGCGATATTCTGACCTCAATATTCTTGCATCGCGATATTGTTGCTGTCGATATTCAGTAGTACAACCACCCACCATACGAAGCTCTGCGTTTGCCGCATGGTTGCCCTCTCGTCTTGGCCGAACGAGCTGTTGATCGCTAACGCAAGGTCTCAGGCAGCCATTTTACAAGCCTGGGATAAAGTTATCTTTCTCTTATAAATCCATACTCCAGAGATTTCTGTAGGGCTCACATTGGCAATTTCAAGAGTATTTTAGGTGGTTCCTGTGCATTTCACTCAGAGGGGGGTGATTCTAAGCCAGGGTCTCACCCACAGGGCGGTCATGATCTGATTTCGATGTGGGTGAGGAAATGAGCCGATAAAGTCACCAGAAAAGAGTCTGTGTCAATAAATGTAATCAGAGAAAATGAATTAAAAATAAATCAGTGACTAAATAGAAATTACAGCTGAGAAAGCAGTGAAGCAGTTCTAAGTGCAAAAAAATAGGAAAAGAAGTAAGTGGTTGAGAGGAAGATGATGAAAATACCGATCCGTGCTGACGATTGTTCGATAATGCTGTAGAAGATTCAGAGGAAAGGATTAGCAAAGTAGACATGGGACATCTTGGATAGACAAAAGGATGAGACGTAAAAGGAGGCCATTATTAAACCTGCCTGGTGGGTGGATTCAGAGGAGAGTAGAGCTGTCTCCCTCAGAGAGGAAGGCGCTCTGAGGCCCAAACCCTCTACTCATGGGGGCGAACAATCTGCTGAACCCATGGGTGAATATTGTGGCATATCGCGACATAAACCATGTGTATTCTCTTCAGTGTGGTGTGATTCCCGCAGTGAATATGAAGAAGCAGAGTAAGAAAAGGTGATGAATGTGTGAAACTTCAAAATACATATAATCGGAGCAGGAGGGTGTCAAGGGTCTGCAAAGGGATGCTATTTTCACCCCTTAGACATTCTTAATCTACATTTATTTCGCTAGTAGTTCAGGCGCTATGATGATATATATATGCAAATGCGAGCTAAGAGGCTCTTCGACAGAGGCACTAGGGACCTTATTTACGAGGCCCTTACGGTGTCGTTGTGTCACTTTTTGTGACTCAGCGGTGACTTAATAAATGCAACACACCGCGCCATATTTACAAAATGACACCTCTAGGCAGATGCTTCGCTTTGTAAAACTCTGGGCTATTATACCTGCAACAGGTATAATGTATGCATGGTGGGCATTCCGTCGCAGCAAAGCCTCGTATAAGTGTTACAGTGAAATCCATGAGATTTCACTGCGCCATTTCTAGGGCGTCACTTCGTCAAATCCTTACGCCAGCTTAAAGTAGCTGTAAGGAGTGACACAGGGCTTTTCACATGGGACTTGCCCCAGGTGAAAAGACACCTTGCTGGAGTTGTGTCTGTTTTCAGACACACTCCACCAGCGCCAATTTTGCGCCTACAGATTCGTTAGCAATACTGACGTATCTGTAAATCCTTGTGACATGGAGTCCCGTACAGTAAATACGGTGCATTCATGGTGTCGCAAGGATGGCACTATGAGAAATGCTGCATTACTGTTTTCCCGCAGAGACGCAACACTTTTCATAAATGAGGCCGTGGGGATGTTATAAGAGCAGTACTTTCAGACCCTACCCTTGAAGATATAGTCTGTCCTACTCTGGGTATTCCACAGGTACAATGATTTGCACATGGCTGGGTGCAAACTGAGGTGGCATGGTGGGTGAAAAATGATGGATTGAGATGCGGCCGGAGCGATTGCCAGTGGCTGAGATTAATTGAAGCATCACCTTATTGTTATTACACTGGTTATTCTGAGTTATTTTATTCTTTCACCTCAGAAGGGCAGTGCAGGGGTGTAAGTGAGAGATTGCGGGACAGTGTGAGGCCTGGTCTAGGGGCCACCAATGTTGTTTTCTTTTGTACAGGGTGGACACAGAGTGCCTTTTGTTCACTAACTTGTGCTACCCCTATTGCATAATAAGTTGGGTCGACACAAAAAATAATTAAGGCAACTCAACTTATTATGAGGATGAGTAGAACATAAACCCGGGGTCTGTGTATTTCGTCGCCCCTCAAACACCAATCAAACTAAGGTCTTTCACCAGTTGCTGAACAGCCTTGTCCACTAATCGTTTCCTGCCTGAACACAGGGGGCCTTGACCAATTTTCTTTCCTATTTCTAAATGCAGATTGAAATCTGTCCCTTAGTGGGGCAGATTGGGACTGAATCTTTTCCCAGGGTCTTGTCGGACCACAACACACATGTATTAGAATTAAGGGTGGGCGTAGTTCGCGAAGTAGCGCTACGCGAAGCTACGCGAAGTGCACTTCGCACTACGCAAACTTCACATAGCACTACGCGAGCTGCGTAGTAGCATGTTCGCACTGTGCAAGATGCGTTTTCAATGATTGCACAGTGCGGACAAGCAACCGACACTGTGCAAGCATTGAAAATGGCATCTTGCACAGTGCGAGCTGTAGTTTTCTGCTGCTCGAGTAGATTATTACTCGAGCGGCAGCTTTCTCAACGCGAACAAGTAGTTTCTCATTGAGAGCGGTCGCGAGCATGCGCAACCACTCACCATGAGAAACCTAACCTCCTCGCGTTGAGAATCTCGCCGGGATGTCATTTTGCTTGCTCGCGGTCGCGAACATGACGTTCAGGACCGCGAACAAGCAAAAAATGACCGCTGCACTACGCTATGCTGCACTACGCATGTTCGCACTGTGCTACGTGCAGCTCGCGTAGTGCGAAGTTGCGAAAACTTCGCGAACTCCGCGAGCGTAGCGTAGTGCTTCGCCCAGGGTTAATTAGAATGTGCAATGGTGGGTCTTGAAAGGTAACCCAACGCCTGGACGTTTGATAGGAAGCTACTCAAGGAAAATGACTACCTGGTCCATCTGCGCAAGTGGCGGTAGGAGTTTCTCTTGATAAATCAGGGTACGGCTGCCCCGGAGATGATCTGAGCTGACCCGGAGATGGTCTTTGCTGCCCCGGAGATGATCTGAGCTGCCCCGGAGATGATCTGAGCTGCCCCAGAGATGGTCTGAGCTGCCCCAGAGATGGTCTGAGCTGCCCCGGGAGATGATCTGTGCTGCCCAAGAGATGGTCTGAGCTGCCCCGGAGATGATCTGAGCTGCCCCGGAGATTATCTGAGCTGCCCCGGAGATGGTCTGAGCTGCCCCGGAGATGATCTGAGCTGCCCCGGAGATGATCTGAGCAGCCCCGGAGATGGTGTGAGCAGCCCCAGAGATGGTCTGAGCTGCCCCGGGAGATGATCTGTGCTGCCCAAGAGATGGTCTGAGCTGCCCCGGGGATGATCTGAGCTGCCCCGGAGATTATCTGAGCTGCCCCGGAGATGGTCTGAGCTGCCCCGGAGATGATCTGAGCTGCCCCGGAGATGGTCTTTGCTGCCCCGGAGATGGTCTGAGCAGCCCCGGAGATGGTCTGAGCTGCCCCGGAGATGATCTGAGCTGCCCCAGAGATGGTCTGAGCTGCCGCGGAGATGATCTGAGCTGCCCCGGAGATGATCTGAGCTGCCCCGGAGATGATCTGAGCTGCCCCGGAGATGGTCTGGGATTCTCTAAAAGCGGGACTAAGGGGAGAGACATTGAGTTATGGTCTGTTTTAACAACAGTGAAATCAGGGGCAGTTATAGGAAATGTATGATGGACTTTCGAAGTATAAATCTGATGTGGCTGAGTTCATCAGGTTGGGGTTGGACTGCAGGGCAGTTATGCAGAAATTACACATAATCAAGGCTAGAATGAATCAATATTATATTAAGGAGGTGGCTGCTAAATACCAAAGTTATAGGGCAGAGTGCTACGAATATGGAATAAGTAAGGGCAGGCGGGTGGCACACCGCTTGAGGCAGAAGGAGGCAGCAAGAGGTGTAGAGGCTGTTTGTGATAAACAAGGCGGGGGAGCACAGAGGTGCCCACAGAGATATTAGAAGTGGTTTGTGCCTATTATTCAGACTTATTTTAACCTCTTGTGTGCCCATGATGAGCTCAGCTTGTCATGCAGCACGGTGGCGCTGTGCTCATGACGAGCTGAGCTCGTCATGACCATTGCGGAACGCCTACACGGGGATAATTTTCCTGCTGTGCTGGGCATTCCATTGGAACGTCATGACGAGCTCAGCTCATCATGAGCACCGCGGCGCCACGCGCGGCTCCCCTGGAGGAATTAGCCCCGCGGCGAAGGGGTTAACTTTCTTTGTACAGTTAGAGGGAGGTAGCCAGAAGAGGAGGGAATGTCTGACATAATATCGACAGACAGAATATCTACATACAAAAATATCGACACAAAAATATCGAAATCAAAAATATCGGAGTCATATCTTCATAAAGGTAAGTACAAAAATATCGAAAAATTAATATCGTAGTACAAAAATATCGAAATTAAAAATATAGTTTTTTTAAATGTATAAATAATAATGTAAAAATAATTTTAAAATATATATAATTTTACAAATATTAAATAAAAACATTAAAACATAATTGAAAAATTAAAACTAATACATATACATTTAAAATAAATTAAAAACGTAATAATTTAATGTAATTTTTTTTTTTTTATTTCATTTAATTGATTTAATTTAAATATAAATTTATTTTATTTTTACCCTGTACGCCTGTACCCCAAAAACCCAAAACTGACCGTGAACCCTAAAAATACCCCTTTACCCAAAAACCCAAAACTGACCCTGAACCCTAAAAATACCCTTTTACCCAAAAACCCAAAACTGACCCTGAACCCTAAAAATACCCCTTTACCCAAAAACCCAAAACTGACCCTGAACCCTAAAAATACCCCTTTACCCAAAAACTGAAAACTAACCCTAAACCCAAAAAATACCCCTTTAATCAAGAACTAAAAACTGACCCTGAACCCTAAAAATACCCCTTTACCCAAAAACTGAAAACTGACCCTGAACCCTAAAAATACCCCTTTACCCAAAAACTGAAAACTGACCCTGAACCCTAAAAATACCCCTTTACCCAAAAACTGAAAACTGACCCTGAACCCAAAAAATACCCCTTTACCCAAAAACTGAAAACTGACCCTGAACCCTAAAAATACCCCTTTACCCAAAAACTGAAAACTGACCCTGAACCCAAAAAATACCCCTTTACCCAAGAACTGAAAACTGACCCTGAACCCTAAAAATACTCCTTTACCCAAAAACTGAAAACTGACCCTGAACCCAAAAAATACCCCTTTACCCAAAAACTGAAAACTGACCCTGAACACTAAAAATACCCTTTTACCCAAAAACTGAAAACTGACCCTGAACCCTAAAAATACCCCTTAAAAAAACTAAAACATATAAAATTCAAAATATTATTATATACTTACCTATACTTACGTTGTAATGGTATGCGTTGTAAAGGTACCTGCGTTGTAAAAACATGCGTTGTAAACACATGCGTTGTAATGGTTTTTGCGTTGTAAACATTTCGTTGTAATGGTAGTGCGTTGTAAAAGTTGCGTTGTAAAGGTTGTTTCCCCGGTGGATAGCGTAGGGGTAAAAATTACTATTCACACTCCAGAGGGTGCAACAGTAGGGAAAGCGTTGGATAGCATGGGGGTAAAAATTAATTCCCACACTACTCCCACTTTAACACACAACACACTACACATATAAAAAAGACAATTAATATAAATTTCAATTAATCAATTAATAACAATTAATATTACTAAATTGATGTAATTATAAATGAACTAAATAACACATATTAATTACTAATTAATTAACAATAAATACCAAAGAAAATTACAATCTCTTTAATTAATTACATTTAATTATATCACACCCTATCCCCCTATAAACACACAACCCACTACACAGAAATAAATCATATCATGTATTCACTTAATAATTATTAATTACCAATTAATTATTATTTAACAATAACAAAAAATTAAATATATTAGCACATTAACTCTACATAATTTAATTACATAATTAATATTATTTAATTACCAATTAATTATTAATTAACAATAACAACACATTAAATATATTAGCACATTAACTCTAAATAATTTAATTACATAATTAATATTATTTAATTATCAATTAATTATTAATTACCAATAACAATAAAGTAAATATATTAGCACATTAGCTGTAAATAATTTAATTTACTAATTAATATTATTGTTTCCCAATTAATTAATTAACAATAACAAAAAGTTATATATATAAAAAAATTACTCTAATTAATGTAATTAACTAATTAATATTAATTAATTACCAATTAATTATTAATTAAAAATATGTACAAAATTATATCAATTAATTAACTAATTAATATTAATTAATTACCAATTAAGTATTAATTAAAAATATTTACAAACATATATTAATTAATTAATTATTATTAAATTACTTCCCACCCTATTCCCCTATAAACCCACAACCCGCTCTGATACTAAAACGCAAAATGTAAACAAATTTACAAATTTTCAAACATACATTACAAAACATGTTTAACAAACATATAAACAACACATTAAAACACATAACACTAAACAAAATTTCGATATTAGTAAAATTCGATATTAGTAACATACATACCTTAAAAAAACGATATTCTGTCTGTCGATATTTTGGACATCGATATTCTATACTATCGAAATTAAAACATCGAGATTATTGTATATCGATATTTTAATTTCGATATTTTGTCTGTGTACCAAGAGGAGGAAAGGGCTCCTTGTACATTGCATATATCTGCAGAAGAGTTGGTGGCTGCGGTAAAAGCTGTGGCAAAGGGGAAAGGTAAATAGCGCCATCGTAGGAAGATACCAATATTGTGGTAGTCAAGAAAAAGGGTGAACCCCCTCGGAATCCCAGGTTGAACAGACAAATTTCCCTGATAAATACTAAAATTCATGGAAACATTTTAGCAAATAGACTTAGGAAGGTCATTGTAATGCTCGTCTCTCCCCATCAGCATGGGTTCATTCCAGGGAGGGGGACCGATGACCATGTACGCAGCGTGATTATGCTACTGGACATAGCAGAGGTTGGGGCTGGTGTTCCTGGACGCAGAAAAAGCCTTCGATCGAGTCTCTTGGGGCTACCTCTGGCAGGCATTGAGGTGGAAGGGACATGTTTTCAACTTTATCAAATCCATTAAGGCTCTGCATCAGACTCCTAAGCCCAGGTTGCAGATTATGGGTAAGGGATCAAGTTCAATTTTTATCATGAAAGGAACAAGACAGGAGTGTTCCTGCTTGCCCCTGTTATCTGCCCTATACATTGACCCACTCTTAATCCGATTGGAATGTAATCATAAGGTTCAGCCACTAATCGTGACTCAAGCACAGTACGAAGTATAGTCATATGCCGATGATATAATCATGATAACACCGGATCCCTGTAACACCTTAAAACATATAGAAGAGGAAGTGCGCGGTTGTGGGACTATCTCAGGATATCCTCATCTGAATGAAGGTAAGACCCCAGAGATAAGCACCAAAGGTACTAACTCTGGGGATCAGCGTTGGGAAGAGGAGGTAACCTGTCTTGGAATAGTCATTACATCTGACATCGCAAAGGTAGTCAAACGAAACCTAGCCCCACTTTTCAGGAAAATCAAGCAGCATCTCTGTAGAATCGACAATCTGCATCGATTTTGGATGGGAGGGGCAATGTACTGAAAATGATCGTACTCCCTTAATTACTGTATCGATGTAGCACTGTTCCTCTAGAGATACAAAAGAGCTGGTTAACAAAGCTAGGTAGCTTGTGTAATAGCTTTATGTGGCAGTTTAAGAAACCAAAGCGGGCCTCTAAATTCATGAGTCAACCTAAAAGTCATAGTGGACGAGGAATTCCTAGTATTGTATTATATTATTGGGATTGTATGTTACAACACTTCGCAGAATTGATAACTGGTAATACCCAAAATATGAATCCGGCCGTAGTACCATCTATATATCAACACACACTGGGCTCCAATGTAAATAAAAGACTGCTTTCTAAGGAATTTAGGGCTAGATGTAGGTAATCTCATTTTACCGATTCCTAAATACCGAATGTTACCGATTCGGTATTGAGGAATCGGTAAATATGATGTAGGTAATAAATCGGTATTACCGATTCGGTAATATTTCTTACTACCAATTCGGTAATACCGATTCGGTAATAAGAAATACCTTCCCATTCATTCCTATGGGCCTGGAGGCCCTTAGGAATGAATGGGAAGCCATTCACTATTACCGATTCGGTATTTACTGAATCGGTAATAGCGGGAGCATATTCAAGGGTGGCAGGGTGTCACACTGACACCCTGTTGCACCCCTGAATCGTGCACGTGTGCACATTTGGCGCACATACATGCCCTAAGGGCACCTTGAAAAAAGCAAATTATTGCTTTTTTAAAGGTATTCGGTATTTACCACCAACTTGTAGTTGCTGGTAAATAACGAATAATTAAAGCAAAAATGCACTCACTTAAGTGCTACCTACATAGGTTTTAAGGATTCGGTAATTTACCGATTCCTTAAAATAAGGAATCAGTATTTTACCGATTCCTTAAAATAAGGAATCGGTAAATTACCGAATCCTTATTTACAGCCTCCTACATTGGAAAGGGCTAAATACCGGTCGGTAACGGGAAAATCACTGATTTTTGTCTGTTACCTACCGGTATTTAGCTATCTACTTCTGGCCCTAAGACAGGAGTTTTTACTAGAAGCCTAAGTTTAAGACAGTGTATGGGCCTTCAAGGTTTGGTGTTGGTTCAAAAAGAGGTTTCATAGTACTAAATGTAATCAATATATTCCTCTGTGCGGCTCCTCGGTTTCACCAGACATGTTCCAAGAGGGCATGAGCCCGGGTACAATGCTTGTGGAGTTCTGAATTTGGGGGATCTATTTGATAATGATCAACTGTGCTCTTTTGGCAGCTGGAGGAGAAGTTTGGGTTAACTAAGTAGAAGTTCTATAAACACCTCCAGATTCTGGCCTACCTGGGTAAGCTGGATGAAAAACAACTGCCAGTTGCTGAATGCCCAGTAATAGATATAGTCGACCAGGGCGGCCGGAGTGGGTGCATCTATTGTGCCTTAATAGAGGATCTCCCCGTTGTCGTGCAACGCCAGAATGGGAAATGGGAGCTAAGGTTGGGAGTTAAGGGGCCAGTGCCTGAGACCACCTTGGATCTCTGTGATGAGACGCTCTTGACCACTAGCCTTAAAAGTCAACATTTTAAGACAGCTTTTGGCCTGTATTACACACCTAAGATTTGATTTGAATGGGGTTAGAGACCGAATTCTAAATTCCATAGATGTGGTGTGGAAGATGCCAATCTAGTACATATGTTTAGCAGTAGCGGCTCCTGGCGGGAGTGCTGCCGGGCGGTGGCGAAGGACGGGGAGGGGGCAGGGTGGGGGGTAGTAAACTCCGGATTATGGCCTAACGGAGGTAAGTATACAAATAAATAAATAGGCTATGATTTTTTAGTGTACACATACAGTAAATAGCATGTTTTAATGCAAGGCTTAGAAAAAAAAGAACTGCAATTCTTTATTCATAGCTATCTGAAGTGTACAAATGTGACTCTACCATGGTTGTAGCTTTCATGACACGCCATCTCATTTTTGGGATTATGAGGGGGAAAGTCAATGCCTTGGAACATGAGCATATTCGTTGCTTCTGGGAAGTTGTAGATATGCAAGGGTATGGTCATGAGAAAAATCGTGCCCCCTAAATACCTGTGGGAGGGAATTTCAGACCTAGCTCATGAAGGTCACTTGGGGTGCAGCCCCGGCCAATCCAAAGTGGGGGCTATGAACTGGTTCCCTGGTATGGACAGGTTGGTGGAGGATAAGGTGAAGGAGGGTCTCACATGTTCTATGAGTGATAAAAGTGAACATATCAGGAAAGCACCTTTGTCCCCGGGAAATGCTCCAACTGCACCCTTACACCATGGAACAAGGACATTGGCTGCGAAGCAAAATCGAAGAAGGCAAAGGATAAAGATGTTCATATTGCAGAAAGAAGGGTCAAAGACAAAGTCGACATCCACGGCTGATAAGGACGTAGCCCCTTGTATCCAACGAGGGTGGACGGCTTTTGCATTAGGTACGCTGGCTTTTGTATCCATGGAAAGTATTAGGATTAGCGTTGACAGCCGGGAAAGTGACCCATAAATAAGAGAATTTAAATCAGAACGCTGCGTCCGCTTCAATAACAAAATCACAGTAGTGCCTGCATTAGCATTTCCGTGTTGCATTAAATGCTAAGTTACTGCCTGGGAACAACAGCAACAGCTACAGGTTGAGCCAAAGCAAACTAAAAACAGATTCAACGTGTAGCACAATCAGGGTATAAAAAACCTTTTAATATTGAAGCTTGGAAAACCAACATATCTAGGTGCTGCCTAATAACTGCGGAGGAGAAATCCCAGCACCGTGAACGTCTCTGGGAAAACGTGCTAGGGTATTGTGGACAAGCAAAAGCACTACTCAGGGGTCCCGCAAGTAAGTATCAGACCAAACATTGGTGGCGCCATTTGCAGAGATTCTGCTCTGGAACAGAACTCTGCTTGGAACCATAGAACATCAGTATGTAGGGACCGAGTCACCGACCACCTCAATGTCCATGAGTCCGAGTCCAACCAGCGGTAGTGCCTCACCTGCACTCCTAACCATACCAGAGAAACAAGTGAATTGGCACCCCCAGAACACAACACTCTTGACCCTTTCAAGGATTGCAGTAACAGGACACACCTTTCCGCTCACTCGTGCTCATCCGCAATAAGATAACCAGGAGACACAAAGGCAGTTTCAGATATTTATTTAAACTATCATGCTCTGAAGTGCAGTATACGTGTCACAATTAGAAAACAAATGCATACTAAACTTAATGGTTATTAATCCATATATCATGCAAAGGCTTGTTATTTTATAGGACAGAGTGACCTAAACTCCCCTCTCTTGCTAATGAAGCAAAATGATTATATATCAAAGATAGCTGGGATTACTGGAAGACCCCGTACACAGATGGACGCTCTGCATCTCAGCAGACGCAGTGCTCTTGTCTTAAAACTCTTGTTCCTTGTGACTGTTTTCTGCTCATCTATGTGATAGGACATGTGTGCACATAAACAAAAGCTACGTTCTTGTCTTGTCTAGGTGCTAGTGCCTGAACAAATAACAAGGGACATTATTCTTTGACCATGACTATGGTGTTCAGACTACATCCCAGGAAAAGAAGAGAAAGCAAAAACATGCAGGTTCCGTGTGAAAATAAAATGTGGCACAAAAGCAAAATGTGTTTATATATTAATGTGTGCAAAGGAAAAATTAGGCCTACTGTGAGTACAGTTAGGCTAAGATAGGAAGAACTAGAATGGGCCTTGAAGGAAACACACAACAGTGTTACAGAAGCTGCCTCTGGTCTATCACAGTCATTACTTCTCTCTTATTACAGAAGCTGCCCCTGGCCTGTCACAGCCATTACCGCTCTCTTGTTACAGAAGCTGCCATTGGTCTATCACAGCTAATTCTCCTCTCTTGTTACAGAAGCTGCCTCTAGTCTGTCACAGTCATTACCGCTCTCTTGTTACAGAAGCTGCCCTGGTCTGTCACAGCTATTACTACTCTCTTGTTACAGAAGCTGCCTCTGGTCTGTCACAGTCATTAGTTCTCTCTTGTTACAGAAGCTGCCCTGGTCTGTCACAGCTAATACTCCTCTCTTGTTACAGAAGCTGCCCTGGTCAGTCACAGCTATTACTACTTCTCTTTTTACAGAAGCTGCCCCTGGTCTTTCACAGTCATTACTACTCTCTTGTTACAGAAGCTGCCCTGGTCAGTCACAGCCACTACTTCTCTCTTGTTACAGAAGGTGCCCTGGTCTGTCACAGCTATTACTACTTCTCTTTTTACAGAAGCTACCCCTGGTCTTTCACAGTCATTACTACTCTCTTGTTACAGAAGCTGCCCTGGTCAGTCACAGCCACTACTTCTGTCTTGTTACAGACGGTGCCCTGGTCTGTCACAGCTATTACTACTTCTCTTTTTACAGAAGCTGCCCTGGTCTTTCACAGTCATTACTACTCTCTTGTTACAGAAGCTGCCTCTGGTCTGTCACAGCTATTACTACTCTCTTGTTACAGAAGCTGCCCTGGTCTGTCACAGCTATTACTACTCTCTTGTTACAGAAGCTGCCCTGGCCTGTCACAGCTATTACTACTCTCTTGTTACAGAAGCTGCCTCTGGTCTGTCACAGCTATTACTTATCTCTTGTTACAGTAGCTGCCCCTGGTCTGTCACAGTCATTTCTTCTCTCTTGTTACAGAAGCTGCCCTAGTCTTTCACAGTCATTACTACGCTCTTGTTACAGAAGCTGCCTCTGGTCTGTCACAGCTATTACTACTCTCTTGTTACAGAAGCTGCCCTGGTCTGTCACAGCTATTACTACTCTCTTGTTACAGAAGCTGCCCTGGCCTGTCACAGCTATTACTACTCTCTTGTTACAGAAGCTGCCTCTGGTCAGTCACAGCCACTACTTCTCTCTTGTTACAGAAGCTGCCCTGGTCTGTCACAGCCACTACTCTTTTCTTTACAGAAGCTGCCCTGGTCTTTCACAGTCATTACTACTCTCTTGTTACAGAAGCTGCCCCGGTCGGTCACATCTATTACTTCTCTCTTGTTACAGAAACTGTCCTGGTCAGTCCTCGGAAGCTTGTTTCCAGTCCAGGGAGGACCTGGCTTGGCAGTTCGGGCTGGACTGTTCCCATGAGGCACAGGGTCACACTCATTTGCATATGGCTGGGTTCAAACTGGAATGGCATGGTGAGCAAAAAAATGATGGCTTTAGGCCCAGATCTCTGTACTGGGGTGAATGTTTGACATTGTTCTGCATTCTGTCCATCAACTGTTGTTCTTGCAACTGAATACAAGATGGCGGCTCCTCTTGGTTCAATCCAGTGGTCCATGAAAGAAGCCTCCTGCATTGCTCATCTGCTCTGTCCCTTCTGGGTTTAGTGATGGTCGTCTCCATCCACAGCCCCCGGGGGTCGAGTATCGCCTACCCACTCACCGGCCTTTCTGATGCAATCACCCCCTCCCCCCCTCCTGCATCACTTCCGCTCTTGGGGGTCAGGAGCTGAGCGCAGGCTGCCTTCCATGTCACACACACCTTCTCACACATGGTTACTTGTTTGTGCCACTGTGGGCAATTTACAGACACCACTCGCCATCGACTAGAATCACCCTATGTTGGGGTGACCCTCACAGTCCGTTCGATCACCCCTCAGCGTGACCTCCACGTTGTGTCGCTGGACCCGCACCTGCCGGGCTCTGCCCTCCACGCTGAAGGGGGCGCCATGGGTGTACACAGCAAGCAACCCCTCACGAAAGAATACACGTCATACATTCATTGATAATAAGGAATGTCCCACAGAAGAAGAGTTCATTTCTTTTATTATCAAAAGCTCTTTATTATCTTTTTTATATAAATAAATATACACATAACTTGCCCCATACAATCATTTCAACACATACAATATTCTTTGTAATTCATATCAGATAAGAGAGCCACCATATAATCGAAAGAAAACCCTAATTCCGGTACATGTCTCCACATAGAATCCAAAAAAAGAAAAACTTTCTTTCTTTCTTTCTTTGTGTTCTGTGTGGGGGTTGATTGTTGATTGTTGTATATTCTGTTGTTTTCTTTCCTGGTTCTCCCCTTACTTATTCACTTTACAGGGACCCTCTTATGGATATTGTGGGGGCGCCATGGGTGGCATGTTTCAGAGCCCAGGCTGCCACCCAGGGGTCTGATGGTGCCAGGCTTGGTGCCTACCTGTCCTGCAGGGCACGCTCCTGTTCTGATGCCACCCAGAGGGTCGTGGCCACGAAACTCTGACCTGCACTTTACACCCCTCTTCCCCACCCCCCCACCCACCCTCTCTTCCGGGAAACATCCTTTACAACGCAACTTTTACCACGCAGTGCCTTTACGACGCAACTTTTACAACGCAAACCATTACAACGCATTGCGCTGGGGGGCGCTCTAGGATAGGGAATAGGTTTAATTTACTGTCCAACATCTTCCTTACTATCCACGGGGACTGGAGTTGGAATAGTAAATTAAACTATTCACTATCCAGCGCCCCAAAGCACTATGCGTTGTAACAGCATGCGTTGTAAAAACCGCGTTGTAAAAGCATGCGATGTAAAAGTATGTGTTGTAATGTCATACATCCCTCTCTTCCTGCCCACTGGTCTCATTGCTTCCCAACACAGGCCCCATGTCACAGACTGCAGGAGAGAGGGCACCTGGGGAGCTGAGCATGGATGCAGGACCAGAGGAGCAGAGAGAGGCAGGAACTCTGACCTGCACTTTACACCCCCCTCACTCCTGCTGCACTGGTCTCACTGCCTCTCAGCACAGGCTCCATGTCACAGGCTGCAGGAGAGAAGGCACCTGAGAGGTGGCCATGTCTAGGGCAGAGAGAGAGAGGGGCAGGAACTCTGAAATCAAAGTAGACTAAGAAGAAAGTCATACATGTTCTCTTTTGTACCAAACTTGCTGTCGTTGGCAGCAATAAAACTGCAAACATTGCATTACCGGGCCCATTAAAGGACAGCCCTAGGAACGTTAATTTACATTTGTTTAAAATATAAAAGTGTAATTAATTATACGTTTCATTCTCATTAATTAGACTTACCTTGCTTTGAAGATGGCCACGGGGGAGGCCAGCCCTGCGGGCAGGGAAGAGAGCTGCAGGGGGGAGAGAGAGAGGTGGGGGCCCAGGGAAGAGAAGGGGAGGAGGGAGACAGAGAGCAGAGGGCAGCATCAGATGTGTTGGTGCTAGAGAGGAGAGACAGGTAAGAGAGAGAAGGAAGTGGCAGAGGAGCCCAGGGGGCTGGCAGAGATGAGGGGGCATCGGACAAGAGAGGCCACAGAACTGAAGGGGCAGAGGACCACGGGAGGCTGGCACAGATGAGGGGGCATCGGACAAGAGAGGCCACAGCACTGAAGGGGCAGAGGACCCCAGGAGGCTGGCACAGATGAGGGGGCATCGCGCCAGGGGCATCGGACAAGAGAGGCCACAGCTCTGAAGGGGCAGAGGAACCCAGAGGGCTGGCACAGATGAGGAGGCATCGCGCCAGGGGCATCGGACAAGAGAGGCCACAGCACTGAAGGGGCAGAGGACCCTATGAGGCTGGCAGGGATGAGGGCCACAGGAGGCTGGCACAGATGAGGGCATCGCAAGAGTCGTGGTGCAGAAGAGAGGACAGAGAGCGGGAACATTGATAAAGATCAATTTACAATGGTCAGGCAATTTCAGTAGTTGTTTCCTAAGTTAGATTTGCCCGGCGTAAAAACGCCTCTGATACCATATGAAGTTATTCAATAAAGAGGCAGGCGCTGGAGACTGGAAGACAGGAAACAAGTTTTATTCCGGCAGAGTAGAACACGTCAGATCGGACAACAAGGTATCGTCTCGAGGTGCTCTCTCAACCTCTCTGAGACCTGGTCTTTTATACACTGGCTCAAGACATGTGAACGTCCTTTATTACAACAGGGACATTGTAGAGCATGAGAATGACATCAGAACGATATCCCTGTCACCCCCCAGTTCCAGCCCATTCCAACACATGACAACAGTAGAGACCCTTTCCCCTCATATGATTGGGAGGGGCTATCACGCAGCTGAGTGTTCTGCCGATCTCTCTGGAATGTGTGCGCCTGATCGAATCTCTGGGGGTGGAGGGTCGTGATCAATAGTGTCTTCTTTCAGGAAAGGCGAGTGCATACAGTAATGGGCAATAAACTGTATCCTCAGGCTAGAGGATGACCAGCGGTCCGTGCTGACGTTCAGGCTCAGAGGAAGGGGTCATCAAAGGAGGGGTATTCATGGACGGAGAGGAGGTGTTGGTCAGGCGCGGGGTGCGATTCCCTGGGACAGAGTCATGGGAGGGGAGGGCTCATGACTTGTGCATGAGAGAGCGGGGGTAGTCAGGGTGCATGGGGGACGCTTGCAGGGTCAGGGAAGTGCGCTGATGAGTGATCGTGAACAGGGAGACCATGGTACCTAAAATGGCTGCCGTGTATGCTCGTACGTGGGTCTGCAAGATGGCGTAGATGATGTTCAATACACGAACTAAAATTCCACAGTCCTCCCTTTAACATGTCTCGCCAGCTTGTCAGTTCGGATCAATCCCCATGAGACCACGCACCTCTACCTCGTATAGGGGACTCATGTGCTCAGGTTTAAAGTTCAAAGTCTTTGGGCACATACAGTTGGAAATGAGTGCACATAAAGATGGTAAACATTGAATACCTAAACAACACCCACATAGTATCATGATTGGTATTAGCAAAAACGTGAACAGTCTCCATCCCCAGTTCTTTAAAGTGTCCCAGAACCAGACTCCAAGCGACCATCCTTCCTGTTCCTGGTGAACCTCCGAGGACAGTCTGTGGAGGTGTTTGATTGCTTTGTAGACTGAAGGTGAGTTATCTGGCACGTAGGTGCAACAGCTGGAGCCGATGAGGCGGCATGCACCTCCACGGTCGGCCAGAACCATATCTAGGACAAGACGGTTTTGAAGAGCCACCAGGCGGACTGCCTGAAGCTCAGCCGTGTTGTTGGCGAGGACGCCAGCGGTGATGTTAATAGTTGTTTCTAATGCCTGAGTCAGGTGTCGGATAGCGCGGCTATTTGCCATTGGTCCCCACAGAGGAACAAGTCCCTTTGCTGCATCCAGGAACTGTGCTCCGGTGGAGTCGGCTTGTTCAACATCTCCAGCGCGCTTTTGCCGGTGGTGGTTGGCTGGAGCCACATACGTGGGAGGAAGAATGAAGGCGATGTAGCACGTACCCTTCCAGCCTTTTGGGAGCCACGTGTAAGCTTTGGTGCCACAAACAAAGTACATATTCGGGGAAGCAACAAAGGAGGGGGGGTCAGCTGAGGCCAATGCTTTGGTGATGCGGCAAGAACTGTGACCCACCAGTTGCGTTCCTTGTCCTTCGAGGCATACGAATCCTGTGACATTGATGACAGACAGGGCCGCAGTCAGAGTGGCAGCCGTTTGTTTGCGCAGGTGGGAGAAGGTGGATCTGGCTGGATTGTGGAGCACCTGCATTTCAACCCTTTCTTTGGCAGGGATGTTCGCAAGGAAGGTTGAACCTGAAATTGCGGGACAAAAGGGCTTTCCTGTGTTGTTCGGCCAGAACCCATAGTAGAAGTGCGACACTGTCTGACCAGAAGTGGCGTTGTCCTTGTTGCTTTCTTGCATGAGGATCAACCAGGCGAGGCAAGAGCCGTGAACTGAGAAAGGTGAAGGAATAAAGGGGATGGAGTGTCCAGTAGCATGTGGGAGCAACCCACAGATCCAGCAGTTGGTGGCATTTGCAGCAAGGTTGTGTTGGTGCAACAGTTGTACAAAGGAATTGTTCCAGAATTCCCTACGCCTATCTCGGAGCTGAGGTGAAAGGGTGATCAGGTGGTGCTCTTTCACGGTGGTTGGCTGGACAGTGGTTGGCAACATTTGGTGAGCGGGTGTGCTTTCCTCCAGGATCCAGAAGGAAGTCATGAGGAGGAGGCAAAAGAGGAAGACAATGAAGAAAGCGATTGTCTTTGGTTTGTGCAAATTGTCAGTTTTTGGATTCCTATAGTGGGTATTTCCTGTTGCTTTCGACGTCTTCTTATCTGGCGCTTCCATCATCTTCATCTTCAAGGTGCTCGGTAGTGGGCAGAACCACAGACTTAGTTTAGCTTCTCTCCAGGTAACCCTTGGTTGCTTTGGGTCACCGTGCTGAGATTTTTAACTTAGTCAGTGGCCTACTTAGCCGAAGCTCCCTCCTTTCGACGCAGGAAATACCCTTCTCGAGATGGCACAGTAGGATCAGAGTGTTTTGCAAGTTCAAGTGCCTCGGTATCAGGATGATTCAGAAAAGGGGGGGGGTGGTGATGGTGATGAACAGAGTGTCTGAATTAAGCAGACCACTCTTACCCAGTCCAAAGATCAGGGCTTGATCCATCACCGTTATTTATCTCACTGCCCCATCCCAGCTCAGAACCTGGCTATATGCAAATTAGTCCATCCCTGGCCCAGTGCATCATGGGAACAGGGCAGACCAAACTACCAAGCCAATTCTTCACCAGAAAGGAGACAAGCTACCGGGGACCGGTTTCTGGCATTTCAGCCTCTTCGGCCCGGCTTGCTTGAATCCTGATGGAGCAGTGAGAAAGGGACTCATGTCTGAGTATACCCTGCCACACCTATAGTGGCCAAAAACGATTCAGAAAAGGGGGTTGTTGTAAATAATTTTGTCCACCCTAAGCGTAGAAGGGTATACTCAGATGTGAGTCCCTTGCTCATTGCACCATCAGGATTCAAGCAAGCCGGGCCGAAGACGCCTGAAATGGCAGAAACCGGTCCCCGGAAGCTTGTTTCCTTCCCAGTGTAAGAATTGGCTTTTGTAGTCTGGTCTGCCCTGTTCCCATGATGCACTGGGCCAGGGACAGACTAATTTGCATACAGCCAGGTTCTGAAACTGGGATGGTGCAATGAGCTAAAAAACAGTGTTGGATCGAGCCCTGATCTCTTGACTGGGTGAGAGTACTCTGCTTAATTCAGAGACTCTGTCCATCACCACCCCTTGTTGTAAATAATTTTGTCCACCCTAAGCGTGGAAGGGTATACTCAGATGTGAGTCCCTTGCTCATTGCACCATCAGGATTCAAGCAAGCCGGGCCGAAGACGCCTGAAATGGCAGAAACCGGTCCCCGGAAGCTTGTTTCCTTCCCAGTGTAAGAATTGGCTTTTGTAGTCTGGTCTGCCCTGTTCCCATGATGCACTGGGCCAGGGACAGACTAATTTGCATACAGCCAGGTTCTGAAACTGGGATGGTGCAATGAGCTAAAAAACGGTGTTGGATCTAGCCCTGATCTCTTGACTGGGTGAGAGTACTCTGCTTAATTCAGAGACTCTGTCCATCACCACCCCTTGTTGTAAATAATTTTGTCCACCCTAAGCGTGGAAGGGTATACTCAGATGTGAGTCCCTTGGTCATTGCACCATCAGGATTCAAGCAAGCCGGGCCGAAGACGCCTGAAATGGCAGAAACCGGTCCCCGGAAGCTTGTTTCCTTCCCAGTGTAAGAATTGGCTTTTGTAGTCTGGTCTGCCCTGTTCCCATGATGCACTGGGCCAGGGACAGACTAATTTGCATACAGCCAGGTTCTAAAACTGGGATGGTGCAATGAGCTAAAACACGGTGTTGGATCTAGCCCTGATCTCTTGACTGGGTGAGAGTACTCTGCTTAATTCAGAGACTCTGTCCATCACCACCCCTTGTTGTAAATAATTTTGTCCACCCTAAGCGTGGAAGGGTATACTCAGATGTGAGTCCCTTGCTCATTGCACCATCAGGATTCAAGCAAGCCGGGCCGAAGACGCCTGAAATGGCAGAAACCGGTCCCCGGAAGCTTGTTTCCTTCCCAGTGTAAGAATTGGCTTTTGTAGTCTGGTCTGCCCTGTTCCCATGATGCACTGGGCCAGGGACAGACTAATTTGCATACAGCCAGGTTCTGAAACTGGGATGGTGCAATGAGCTAAAAAACGGTGTTGGATCTAGCCCTGATCTCTTGACTGGGTGAGAGTACTCTGCTTAATTCAGAGACTCTGTCCATCACCACCCCTTGTTGTAAATAATCGGTATCAGGATAGCAGTTCAGTGAAGGTCGGTCTTTGTTCAGGAGCTCTTCTTGGGTGCTGACGTTGTCTGTCGTGGCCAGGGTCGAGGAAATCTTTTTGCAGTGATGGGCGTGCAGCCAGTGCTTCTTCCCCTCCACTCGAAGAGCCGTCCGAGTGGTGATCAGTACTTGGCAGGGGCCCGTCCACCGGGGTTCCAGACTCTTTGCTCGTTGAAAGTTCCGGATCAAAATATAGTCGCCCGGTTGGATATCGTGACCGGGACCCCTGGAAGCATCGGGGATGGCCTGCTGCACCTGTTGATGAATTACAGACAACGTTTTAGTTAACTTGTACAAATAATCTGACAGCAGGACGTCGGGGACGTCATGAATGGAGGTTGGTTTGGGGGCAGTCCAGAGGTTCATAGGCCGCCCAAACACAACTTCGTAGGGGGTCAAGTGGTGCTTAGTGGGGGTGGAGCGCATCGATAGTAATGCCAGTGGAAGGGCACCTGGCCACTTAAGTCCTGTGGTGGCCACTATTTTTGACAGTTTCAGTTTCAGTGTGGCGTTGTGTCGTTCAACCAGGCCAGCGGATTGGGGGTGGAAGACCGCATGGAACCTTTGTTTGACCCCCAACCCCTTCAGGATAAGTTGGATAACTTCAGCTATGAAGTGGGGGCCATTGTCGCTCCATAAAATTCGACAAAGGCCATAGCGAGGGAAAAACTCCTTCAATAGTACTTTGGCAGTAGTCATGGCAGTGTTATCACGGGTCGGATAGGCTTCCACCCATTTGCTGAAGGCACATACAATGACTAATACGTACTTCAAGCCTTGGCACCTCTCTAGTTGGATGTAATCCATCTGGAGGACCTCAAAGGGGTGGTCGGGGATCCCAAACCCTCCCCGGGGTACCACAGTTCCTTTCCCGGGGTTGTGTTGCAAGCAGATAAGGCACTGTTGGACTAGGCGTTTGGCTGAGTCGGGGATCTTGCCGTTATGCCAGACTTTGGAAATGAGTTCGATCATGGGGGCAGAACCTATGTGAGCAGGGGAATGTGCCATTGTCAGTATGGGAATCAAGTATGCATCAGTCAGCAACCATTTGTTTGTGTCCTTTGTTCGCCAGCAGCCTTCATCGTCCCTTAGACCCACCCGTGCCCACTCAGTCAGTTCGTGTGGTGTGCTGGTCGATTGGATATCCCTGATCGTTTCCCTAGCGTTCGTCCATTTTTCTGCTTGTGACCTGGTCACATACATGCGTGACGTGGCCCTATTCTCGGCTGTGGTTCGGGCAGTGATGTCGGATAGTGCATTTCCCTGTCCAACTAAATCTGTCACCTTCTTGTGTGCCTGACATTTGATCACTGCTAATCGTGTGGGGAGAAGGACTGCTTCAATCAGGGCGGAGACTAAATCTCCGTGAAGGATGGGTGTACCATGGGACGTCAGGAATCCCCTTTCCCTCCACAGGATCCCAAAATGATGAACTACCCCGAAGGCGTACTGGCTGTCTGTGTAAATGTTCGCCGTGGTTCCTGCTGCCATGATACATGCTCGTGTGAGGGCAATTAGTTCTGCTGCCTGTGCGGATCGTTGTGTGATGCAAGCTGTTTCAACTACTGTTCGAGCAGTCGTTACCGCATAGGCAGCAGAAGTGGTGCCGTCTGGGAGTTTGATGCAAGAGCCATCTACCCATAGTTCTCCGTCAGGATCTGTGAAAGCAATGTCTCGGAGGTCAATTCTACTCCTAGTCTGCTCGTCCGTGAGGGTCACACAGTCGTGTATAGGGGGCACATCGGGGTCATTTTCGGGCAAGGGTAACAGTGTAGCAGGATTCAATGTCGTGCATCTCTTCAGGGTGATGTGGGGCGCAAGTAAAGTCAATTCGTATCCTGTCAGTCGTGCACTAGTCAGGTGTTGAGTCTTTGTCTGGTTCAAAAGCGTGTCAACTGCATGGGGTACTAATACTGTGAGAGTGTTCGAAAGTACAATTCCCTCACTCTGTCGGATAGAGACAGCAGCAGCAGCTACTGCTCGAAGGCAGGCTGGTAGAGCTCTGGCGACTGGATCAAGAGTGGCAGAGAAGTAGGCACAAGGGCGCTGCTTGGCGCCGATGGGCTGAGTTAGAACAGACAATGCGCATCCCTCCCTTTCGTGAGTGAAGAGGGAGAAGGGCTTGGAGTAATCTGGTGTTCCTAGAACGGGTGCCGAGCAAAGGGCATCTCGCAACTCCTTAAAGGATGCTTGGCATTCGGGGGTCCACGGGAGTGGGAACGGAACATCTTTGGCCAACAGGGAAAGTAGGGGTTTTATAATGAGACTGAAATTTGGTAGCCATTGTCGGCAGAAAGAAGTAAGGCCTACTAATGAACGGACTTGCTTCTGTGTTTTTGGAATAGGGGTGTCTAGGATGGTTTGGATTCTGTCGGGTGTAAGTTTTCTCCCTTCTTTGGACAGGAGATGACCTAGATATGTTACTTGGGACTGACAGAACTGTAGTTTCTTTTTGGAGACTTTGTGGCCATTTTCCGCGAGAAAGTGCAAGAGTTGGATAGTGGCTGTGATTGCAAGTGGAGTGGTGTCGGCAGCCAAAAGGATATCGTCGACATATTGGATCAACACTACTCCATCTGGTAGCTGGACAGCGTCCAGCTGCCTTTTCAGGGCTTGGCTGTAAATGCTGGGACTTTCAGTGTAGCCCTGGGGAGCTCTACAAAATCGGTATGAACGGTTTTTTAAAGTGAAGCCGAAGAGATAACGGCTGTCTGGATGGATGGGGATAGAGAAAAATGCATTTTTAAGATCTATAACGGTGAAGATGGTGGCAGTGGACGGGATGAGGGTCAGAATGGTGGCGATGTCTGAGACTACGGGGTACTGTGGCACCACCACTTTGTTGACTTCTCGTAGGTCGATGATGAAGCGGTACGCTTTCTCATCCCCCTCACCTTGCTTCTTAACAATGGGTAGGATAGGACTATTGCAGACATTACTAACCACTTCCTCTACCACTCCTGCATCTACCAAGGACTGAATAATCGCTACCAATGCCTTCTCGCCTTCGGGCGATATCCGGTACTGTGGGAGTTTCGGGAGTATTGCATCTGGTCGAACAGTTATGTGTACAGGATCGATCATCATTCGTCCTACATCCGAGTCGTTTCTGGCCCATAGGTGCAGGGGTAGCGAATCGAGCAAGGATAGGTCAGCATCGGCTATGGCGTACATATGTCGTGCGGGGTAGGGTCTGGACATGCTCGGGTTGTCGTACAGGATGACTCGGACTCCATCCGGGGAACACCTAATAGTAGCTCGGAAATGTTTCAGTAAATCAATACCCATAATAGCGTCAGGGGAGTTGGAGGAGAGCAGAAACGTTGTGTCAGTGGGATTGTTTCCTAGGTCAAAGGAGATAGGTACAGACAGGGGATTAGTGGAGGGCGTCCCATCGAAACCTATCGAGGTGATGTGTGAGCCAGACAAGGGTGCCCTTGGAATCAGTCGTTTTGATAACACACTACGTGTCGCTCCAGTGTCTACCAAAAATGGAGACTTTGTACCCAGGACCTTAGCAGTGACATAAGGACCTTGCTGGTCAACACAGAGCTCGACTGGATCCCTCCCTTGCCCCTGGCAGTCCTATGCAGAGTCGTGATCATTGTAGCCATCGGACTGTTGGCACTGATTCTGTCGGGGGCGGTCAAATGTGTTTGATCTACCAGATCGGTCATTGGTGGTGTCGTGAGTCTGTCCTCGTCCCTGCCCTCCAGTTTTGGGGCCATTTGTCATGTCCCTTGTCTCTTTATTTTTAATCAGTTCCCGAAGGGCTAGGCATTGAGACTTCCAATGTCCAAATTCTTTACAAAATGCACATTGGTTCTCATCAAGGTCGGTTCGTGGAGCGCCAGGGGTGGGGTTGCGGTCTCTAGGGGCCGAATTCCTAGGGGCATTTGACTGGTAGTTCCCCCTATACCGTTCCCTCCCTGTGGTCACTCCCTGTAGTTGTGCAATCATTACTCGTTCCTTTAGGTCCTTTTTCTTTTTCTCAGTTGCCCTTTCGTTCTCATTCTTTTGGTGTTCGTAATACTGAGCCATCTGAAGGATAGCTGCAGGTTTAGAGGCTCCCCAACTACTTTCGCTAGTCTGTAACTTTTGGGAGACCTCTTGCGATAGCCCCTTTACGTAGTTCTGCACGAATAGGTGTTGTCTGGTTGCGGTGGTCATGTCTTGGCCACTGTAGTCGGAGAACACTGTTTCAAATCGTGAGAAGTATTCTGATACGTCCTCCTGAGGTTTCTGGCGGCAGGCCGTGACTATCGACCAGTCTACCTTCTTTTCTGGGATCAACGTTTTCAGCTTCTGCACTGTTTTGTCAGGGAGTTCCAATATGTCTTTTACAGGTTTCTGTCCGGGCTCTCGCTGCCTATCTAGTTCATCGAGTTTTGTCCAGGTGTGTCCGAACAGATCTGTGTGGTCGGCTCTCCGGATTTGCTTCCACACATCAGCCGGCAGACACAACCCGAAAAACAAATCCATGTCCGCTAGAGTCATTATGGTTGAGCCCAAGGCTGTGCCTAATTCGGTATAGAATGCTGTAGGGTTCTTTCTTAAGTCGGGCAGGGTTTGTCTAAAAGTTAAAATATCTTGCTGATCCCATGGTTGGTAAACCCAGTTGTACACAACCCTCCCTTTGGCATCTGCATGGTTGATATCATCGTTTGTTCCCTGACCTCTTGGGGGAACCCAATAGGGGGCGGCTTCTCTGATAGGCATCATGGTGTTGGCTGCTTCTAGTGAGGGCTCAATCGTCTCAGGGACTGTGAGCTTGACTTCTGGTTTCTGTTCCGCGAGGTGGCGGAAGACCTCAAGCGTTTGCATGAAGAGGTCCGTCACATCGCTTTCAGCCCCATCTCCGACATCGACCCTTCTATATAGAGCCGTCACTTTAGCAGGACCCTTAGTCTGGTACTTATCCTCATACGCGTTCAGGGTGTGGTAGCTGAACCGTAAAATAAAATGCCGTCTGTGACTACCGGCATGTGAGTTGTGCATATTCATCGTATATTCTTCGCTCTCCTTCCGTTCTACCAGGGTTTTTGCTATCTGGTCGATTCCATCCCGCTCATCTTTGCTCAACCTATTTGGTCTGGTTGTTAACTGTTTGCCAGTCTCATGTTCATCTGCTGTTGTTACCAATGCGGCTGGTGCGAAGGCCGTAAGAGCCGGGGCACTAGCGCTAGGGTCACCCTCGCCTGCATTTTGAACTGGTGAGCGTTGTGGTAGAGGCTGGCTGGGAGCATAAGGAGGAGGCATGTAGATAATTGGAGGACCGAGCAGTAACTCGTCATTTGCCCGCTGTTTGGAAGGCATCTCCGGGTAGAGCGTAGAGGGGGTCCTAACAGGGCATTGGCCTGCCAGTCCTGATTCTTGCGTTTGTTTAACTTCCTCTTTTCTTCTTATTTCTTCATCTAGTTCTTTTGCGGCCAGATGGGCTGCTTTTCGTAATTCTTTCACTGTTTTTGCTTCCTCTTTTTTCCTGCGATGCTCTGCTTCTTTGCGCCACATGCCGATACTATCGAGCATAGTGGATGTTACCTTATTTATTTTTACAGCTGCTTCTAGTGTTTTTATATTATTTTCATCAAAAGAACCTATCAGTGGCCACTGGTTTTTAGGATCCCTTTTTGTATATTTATGCCATAACTTACTATAAGCTATAGCGACTAGTCCTTGCTTAGTAAACATGTCCTTATTAGGGGTGCCTTCCAGTGGAGCTGGATGGTCCATCTCTAATAAGCGGTCCGGGTTGACCCAACTATGAGCCAATGGGGAGAAGATAGGCATGACGGATTACAATGGGGGGCAAAAGCCTGCACTACCTATCCTTTCCCTATTTGCAAAGACTGGACAGAATATTCTATTCTACGCTATTTGCAAACAGGGAATGCCTCCAGAAAGAACTAATTCCCAAAACAGTCAATGTTTGGGCAAACAATCAATCAATGAAGGAACGAAATAGGTACGACGTGTTAAAGTTTTGCGTTACCTACCCTTCACTATCGGCAAAGGGAGAGAGAATATTCCTATTCTTCCCGTTTGCAGGCAGAGAAGATTCCTAAGAGAACCAACTTCGAACAATTCAATGCTCGATTCAATCAATCAATCAATGGGGAGGAAAAAAATAGGCACGACGTGTTAAAGTTTTGCGTTGCCTACCCTTCACTATCTGCAAAGACTAAACAGAGTATGGCGATTCTGTGTTTGTTTGCAAATAGAGAATCTCCCAGAAACAATCAATAGGAAATACTAGTATTATCAAACAATCAATCAATCAATCAATTTCGCAATTTGTCGTGTGTCACGACCTTACCCGGACCGCATGGACAGTTTCTCGTCTTCCGCTTCCAGCGCCCGATCGTCCTCTACTCTCTGTTGCTATCGCGGCACTCCTGGTGGTTCCCAGTCAGGACCGTAGATCACTCGGGAGAGGTCTGCTCGGAATCAGTGAAGTTCAGATGATCGGCTGTCAGACGAGGGTCTATTGGACAGGAGCTCTTCCGATCGTTGCAGTCGTTCACTCTGTCGTTGGGACCTCTCCCACTGGATCCACGTGTCGCTGATGGGCCCCACGTGGGGCGCCAATTGATAAAGATCAATTTACAATGGTCAGGCAATTTCAGTAGTTGTTTCCTAAGTTAGATTTGCCCGGCATAAAAACGCCTCTGATACCATATGAAGTTATTCAATAAAGAGGCAGGCGCTGGAGACTGGAAGACAGGAAACAAGTTTTATTCCGGCGGAGTAGAACACGTCAGATCGGACAACAAGGTATCGTCTCGAGGTGCTCTCTCAACCTCTCTGAGACCTGGTCTTTTATACACTGGTTCAAGACATGTGAACGTCCTTTATTACAACAGGGACATTGTAGAGCATGAGAATGACATCAGAACGATATCCCTGTCACCCCCCAGTTCCAGCCCATTCCAACACATGACAACAGTAGAGACCCTTTCCCCTCATATGATTGGGAGGGGCTATCACGCAGCTGAGTGTTCTGCCGATCTCTCTGGAATGTGTGCGCCTGATCGAATCTCTGGGGGTGGAGGGTCGTGATCAATAGTGGCTTCTTTCAGGAAAGGCGAGTGCATACAGTAATGGGCAATAAACTGTATCCTCGGGCTAGAGGATGACCAGCGGTCCGTGCTGACGTTCAGGCTCAGAGGAAGGGGTCATCAAAGGAGGGGTATTCATGGACGGAGAGGAGGTGTTGGTCAGGCGCGGGGTGCGATTCCCTGGGACAGAGTCATGGGAGGGGAGGGCTCATGACTTGTGCATGAGAGAGCGGGGGTAGTCAGGGTGCATGGGGGACGCTTGCAGGGTCAGGGAAGTGCGCTGATGAGTGATCGTGAACAGGGAGACCATGGTACCTAAAATGGCTGCCGTGTATGCTCGTACGTGGGTCTGCAAGATGGCGTAGATGATGTTCAATACACGAACTAAAATTCCACAACTTGCAGACAGGAGATATCATGAAAAGAGCAGAGAGTGTCACAGTACTATGAGAGGCCACAACACTGAAGGGGACCCAGGCAGACGGGGAGTCACAACAAGGACAGGAAGCCCAATGACACCAGGTATCAGTCCCGCCCCTTCGGCTGCAGCGGGTTCACCCAGTGCCAACCACAGGGTCTTGGCCAGGCCTGGAAAAGTCTTCAACAGAACCTTTTATTTACAGAAAACGAGTTTCAAACATGCTCAGGGGGCAGCATTCGGTGTTTTCAGTGGACCCAGAAGAAACAAATCACAGCTTAAATAAAAGCGCCGGGACACTCTTTTTGAGTAGCCGTGCGCTCTACAAAAACCAATTTAACATAACATAACATAACATAACATAACAGCTCTGAGAGACGGTCAGCGCCTTGAGACCTTAGAGCTGTGACTAGCCAACTGCAATTGGTGCCCCGGATGAACCAGCAGCTGGTGTCCCGGATGAACCAGCAGCTGGTGTCCCGGATGAACCAGCAGCTGGTGCCCCGGATGAACCAGCAACTAGTGTCCCAGATGAACCAGCAGCTGGTGTCCCAGATGAACCAGCAGCTAATGTCCCAGATGACCCAGCAGCTAGTGTCCCAGATGAACCAGCAGCTAGTGTCCCAGATGAACCAGCAACTAGTGTCCCAGATGAACCAGGCAACCTGTGTCCCAGATGAACCAGCAACTAGTGTCCCTGATGAACCAGCAACTAGTGTCCCAGATGAACCAGCAACTAGTGTCCCAGATGAACCAGCAACTAGTGTGCCAGATGAACCAGCAACTAGTGTCCCAGATGAACCAGCAGCTAGTGTCCCAGATGAACCAGCAGCTAGTGTCCCAGATGAACCAGCAGCTAGTGTCCCAGATGAACCAGCAGCTAGTGTCCCTGATGAACCAGCAACTTGTGTCCCAGATGAACCAGCAACTAGTGTCCCAGATGAACCAGCAACTAGTGCCCCAGATGAACCAGCAGCTAGTGTCCCAGATGAACCAGCAGCTAGTGTCCCAGATGAACCAGCAACTAGTATCCCAGATGAACCAGCAGCTAGTGTCCCAGATGAACCAGCAACTAGTGTCCCAGATAAACCAGGCAACCTGTGTCCCAGATGAACCAGCAGCTAGTGTCCCAGATGAACCAGTAACTTGTGTCCCTGATGAACCAGCAATTAGAGTCCCAGATGAACCAGCAACTAGTGTCCCAGATGAACCAGCAACTAGTGCCTCAGATGAACCAGCAGCTAGTGTCCCAGATGAACCAGCAGCTAGTGTCCCAGATGAACCAGCAACTAGTGTCCCAGATGAACCAGCAGCTAGTGTCCCAGAAGAACCAGCAACTAGTGTCCCAGATGAACCAGGCAACTGGTGCCCCAGATGAACCAGCATCTGGAGTCCCAGATGAACCAACAGCTGGAGTCCCAGATGAACCAGCAGCTGGTGTCCCAGATGAACCAGCAGCTGGTGTCCCAGATGAACCAGCAATTGGTGCCCCAGATGAACCAGCAACTAGTGTCCCAGATGAACCAGCAGCTGGTGTCCCAGATGAACCAGCAGCTAGTGCCCCAGATGAGCCAGCAGCTGGAGTCCCAGATGAACCAGCAGCTGGGGTCCCAGATGAACTGGCAGCTGGGGTCCCAGATGAACCAGCAGCTGGTGCCCCAAATGAACCAGCAGCTGGTGTCCCAGATGAGCCAGCAGCTGGTGCCCTGGATGAACCAGCAGACGGAGTCCCAGATGAACCAGCAGCTAGTGTCCCAGATGAACCAGCAACTAGTATCCCAGATGAACCAGCAGTTAGTGTCCCAGATGAACCAGCAACTAGTGTCCCAGATGAACCAGGCAACTGGTGCCCCAGATGAACGAGCATCTGGAGTCCCAGATGAACCAGCAGCTGGAGTCCCAGATGAACCAGCAGCTGGTGTCTCAGATGAACCAGCAGCTGGAGTCCCAGATGAACCAGCAACTGGTGTCCCAGACGAACCAGCAGCTAGCGCCCCAGATGAACCAGCAACTAGTGTCCCAGATGAACCAGCAACTAGTGCCCCAGATGAACCAGCAGCTAGTGTCCCAGATGAACCAGCAGCTAGTGTCCCAGATGAACCAGCAACTAGTATCCCAGATGAACCAGCAGCTAGTGTCCCAGATGAACCAGCAACTAGTGTCCCAGATAAACCAGGCAACCTGTGTCCCAGATGAACCAGCAGCTAGTGTCCCAGATGAACCAGTAACTGGTGTCCCTGATGAACCAGCAATTAGAGTCCCAGATGAACCAGCAACTAGTGTCCCAGATGAACCAGCAACTAGTGCCTCAGATGAACCAGCAGCTAGTGTCCCAGATGAACCAGCAGCTAGTGTCCCAGATGAACCAGCAACTAGTGTCCCAGATGAACCAGCAGCTAGTGTCCCAGAAGAACCAGCAACTAGTGTCCCAGATGAACCAGGCAACTGGTGCCCCAGATGAACCAGCATCTGGAGTCCCAGATGAACCAACAGCTGGAGTCCCAGATGAACCAGCAGCTGGTGTCCCAGATGAACCAGCAGCTGGTGTCCCAGATGAACCAGCAATTGGTGCCCCAGATGAACCAGCAACTAGTGTCCCAGATGAACCAGCAGCTGGTGTCCCAGATGAACCAGCAGCTAGTGCCCCAGATGAGCCAGCAGCTGGAGTCCCAGATGAACCAGCAGCTGGGGTCCCAGATGAACTGGCAGCTGGGGTCCCAGATGAACCAGCAGCTGGTGCCCCAAATGAACCAGCAGCTGGTGTCCCAGATGAGCCAGCAGCTGGTGCCCTGGATGAACCAGCAGACGGAGTCCCAGATGAACCAGCAGCTAGTGTCCCAGATGAACCAGCAACTAGTGTCCCAGATGAACCAGCAGTTAGTGTCCCAGATGAACCAGCAACTAGTGTCCCAGATGAACCAGGCAACTGGTGCCCCAGATGAACGAGCATCTGGAGTCCCAGATGAACCAGCAGCTGGAGTCCCAGATGAACCAGCAGCTGGTGTCTCAGATGAACCAGCAGCTGGAGTCCCAGATGAACCAGCAACTGGTGTCCCAGACGAACCAGCAGCTAGCGCCCCAGATGAGCCAGCAGCTGGAGTCCCAGATGAACCAGCAGCTGGGGTCCCAGATGAACCAGCAGCTGGGGTCCCAGATGAACCAGCGGCTGGTGCCCCTGATGAACCAGCAGCTAGTGCCCCAGATTAGCAAGCAGCTGGAGTCCCAGATGAACCAGCAGCTGGGGCCCTAGATGAACCAGCAGCTGGGGTCCCAGATGAACCAGCAGCTGGAGCCCCAGATGAACCAGCAGCTGGTGCCCCAGATGAGCCAGCAGCTGGTGCCCAGGATGAACCAGCAGCTGGATTCCCAGATGAACCAGCAGCTGGTGCCCCAGATGAACCAGCAGCTGGGGTCCCAGATGAACCAGCAGCTGGGGTCCCAGATGAACCAGCATCTGGAGTCCCAGATGAACCAACAGCTGGAGTCCCAGATGAACCAGCAGCTGGTGCCCCAGATGATCAAGCATCTGGAGTCCCAGATGAACCAGCAGCTGGTGTCCCAGATGAACCAGCAACTAGTGTCCCAGATGAACCAGGCAACTGGTGCCCCGGATGAACCAGCAACTAGTGTCCCGAATGAACCAGCAGCTGGTGTCCCAGATGAACCAGCAGCTAGTGCCCCAGATGAGCCAGCAGCTGGTGCCCAGGATGATCCAGCAGCTGGTGTCCCAGATGCACCAGCAGCTGGTGTCCCAGATGAGCCAGCAGCTGGTGCCCCAGATGAGCCAGCAGCTGGTGCCCAGGATGAACCAGCAGCTGGTGTCCCAGATGAACCAGCAGCTGGGGTCCCAGATGAACCAGCAGCTAGTGCCCCAGATGAGCCAGCAGCTGGTGCCCAGGATGAACCAGCAGCTGGTGTCCCAGATGAACCAGCAGCTGGTGTCCCAGATGAGCCAGCAGCTGGTGCCCCAGATGAGCCAGCAGCTAGAGTCCCAGATGAACCAGCAACTAGTGTCCCGGATGAACCAGCAACTAGTGTCCCAGATGAGCCAGCAGCTAGTGTCCCAGATGAACCAGCAGCTAGTGTCCCAGATGAACCAGCAACTAGTGTCCCAGATGAGCCAGCAGCTGGTGTCCCAGATGAACCAGCAGCTGGAGTCCCAGATGAACCAGCAGCTGGGGTCCCAGATGAACCAGCAGCTGGTGCCCCCGATGAACCAGGCAACCTGTGTCCCAGATGAACGAGCAGCTAGTGTCCCAGATGAACCAGCAACTAGTGTCCCTGATGAACCAGCAACTAGTGTCCCAGATGAACCAGCAACTACAGCTAGTGTCCCTGATGAACCAGCAACTAGTGTCCCAGATGAACCAGCAACTAGTGTCCCAGATGAATCAGCAACTAGCGCCCCAGATGAACCAACAGCTAGTGTCCCAGATGAACCAGCAGCTAGTGTCCCAGATGAACCAGCAACTAGTGGCCCAGATGAACCAGCAGCTAGTGTCCCAGATGAACCAGCAACTGGTGTCCCAGATGAACCAGGCAACTGGTGCCCCAGATGAACGAGCAGCTAGTGTCCCAGATGAACTAGCAGCTAGTGCCCCAGATGAACCAGCAGCTAGTGTCCCAGATGAACCAGCAACTAGTGTCCCTGATGAACCAGCAACTAGTGTCCCAGATGAACCAGCAACTAGTGTCCCAGAGGAACCAGCAGCTAGTGTCCCAGATGAACCAGCAGCTAGTGTCCCAGATGAACCAGCAACTAGTGTCCCTGGTGAACCAGCAACTAGTGTCCCTGATGAACCAGCAACTAGAGTCCCAGATGAAACAGCAGCTAGTGCCCCAGATAAACCAGCAGCTAGTGCCCCAGATGAAACAGGACACCAGCAGCTAGTGTCCCAGATGAACCAACAGCTAGTGTCCCAGATGAAGCAGCAACTAGTGTCCCAGATGAACCAGGCAACCTGTGTCCCAGATGAACCAGCAGCTAGTGTCCCAGATGAACCAGCAACTAGTGTCCCTGATGAACCAGCAACTAGTGTCCCAGATGAACCAGCAACTAGTGTCCCAGATGAACCAGCAACTAGTGTCCCAGATGAACCAGCAGCTAGTGTCCCAGATGAACCAGCAGCTAGTGTCCCAGATGAACCAGCAACTAGTGTCCCAGATGAACCAGCAGCTAGTGTCCCAGATGAACCAGCAACTAGTGCCCCAGATGAACCAGCAGCTAGTGTCCCAGGAGAACCAGCAACTAGTGTCCCAGATGAACCAGCAGCTGGTGTCCCAGATGAACCAGCAACTGGTGTCCCAGATGAACCAGGCAACTGGTGCCCCAGATGAACCAGCAGCTAGTGTCCCAGATGAACCAGCAGCTAGTGTCCCAGATGAACCAGCAGCTAGTGTCCCAGATGAACCAGCAACTAGTGTCCCAGATGAACCAGCAGCTAGTGTCCCAGATGAACCAGCAGCTAGTGTCCCAGATGAACCAGCAGCTAGTGTCCCAGATGAACCAGCAGCTAGTGTCCCAGATGAACCAGCAGCTAGTGTCCCAGATGAACCAGCAACTAGTGTCCCTGATGAACCAGCAACTAGTGGCCCAGATGAACCAGCAGCTAGTGTCCCAGATGAACCAGCAACTGGTGTCCCAGATGAACCAGGCAACTGGTGCCCCAGATGAACCAGCAGCTAGTGTCCCAGATGAACTAGCAGCTAGTGCCCCAGATGAACCAGCAGCTAGTGTCCCAGATGAACCAGCAACTAGTGTCCCTGATGAACCAGCAACTAGTGTCCCAGATGAACCAGCAACTAGTGTCCCAGATGAACCAGCAGCTAGTGTCCCAGATGAACCAGCAGCTAGTGTCCCAGATGAACCAGCAACTAGTGTCCCTGGTGAACCAGCAACTAGTGTCCCTGATGAACCAGCAACTAGTGTCCCAGATGCAACAGCAGCTAGTGCCCCAGATAAACCAGCAGCTAGTGCCCCAGATGAACCAGGCAACTGGTGCCCCAGATGAACCAGCATCTGGAGTCCCAGATGAACCAGCAGCTGGAGTCCCAGATGAACCAGCAGCTGGTGTCTCAGATGAACCAGCAGCTGGAGTCCCAGATGAACCAGCAACTGGTGTCCCAGACGAACCAGCAGCTAGCGCCCCAGATGAGCCAGCAGCTGGAGTCCCAGATGAACCAGCAGCTGGGGTCCCAGATGAACCAGCAGCTGGGGTCCCAGATGAACCAGCGGCTGGTGCCCCTGATGAACCAGCAGCTAGTGCCCCAGATTAGCAAGCAGCTGGAGTCCCAGATGAACCAGCAGCTGGGGTCCTAGATGAACCAGCAGCTGGGGTCCCAGATGAACCAGCAGCTGGAGCCCCAGATGAACCAGCAGCTGGTGCCCCAGATGAGCCAGCAGCTGGTGCCCAGGATGAACCAGCAGCTGGAGTCCCAGATGAACCAGCAGCTGGTGCCCCAGATGAACCAGCAGCTGGGGTCCCAGATGAACCAGCAGCTGGGGTCCCAGATGAACCAGCATCTGGAGTCCCAGATGAACCAACAGCTGGAGTCCCAGATGAACCAGCAGCTGGTGCCCCAGATGATCAAGCATCTGGAGTCCCAGATGAACCAGCAGCTGGTGTCCCAGATGAACCAGCAACTAGTGTCCCAGATGAACCAGGCAACTGGTGCCCCAGATGAACCAGCAACTGGTGTCCCAAACGAACCAGCAGCTGGTGTCCCAGATGAACCAGCAGCTAGTGCCCCAGATGAGCCAGCAGCTGGTGCCCAGGATGAACCAGCAGCTGGTGTCCCAGATGCACCAGCAGCTGGTGTCCCAGATGAGCCAGCAGCTGGTGCCCCAGATGAGCCAGCAGCTGGTGCCCAGGATGAACCAGCAGCTGGTGTCCCAGATGAACCAGCAGCTGGGGTCCCAGATGAACCAGCAGCTAGTGCCCCAGATGAGCCAGCAGCTGGTGCCCAGGATGAACCAGCAGCTGGTGTCCCAGATGAACCAGCAGCTGGTGTCCCAGATGAGCCAGCAGCTGGTGCCCCAGATGAGCCAGCAGCTAGTGTCCCAGATGAACCAGCAACTAGTGTCCCGTATGAACCAGCAACTAGTGTCCCAGATGAACCAGCAGCTAGTGTCCCAGATGAACCAGCAGCTAGTGTCCCAGATGAACCAGCAACTAGTGTCCCAGATGAGCCAGCAGCTGGTGTCCCAGATGAACCAGCAGCTGGAGTCCCAGATGAACCAGCAGCTGGGGTCCCAGATGAACCAGCAGCTGGTGCCCCCGATGAACCAGGCAACCTGTGTCCCAGATGAACGAGCAGCTAGTGTCCCAGATGAACCAGCAACCAGTGTCCCTGATGAACCAGCAACTAGTGTCCCAGATGAACCAGCAACTACAGCTAGTGTCCCAGATGAACCAGCAACTAGTGTCCCTGATGAACCAGCAACTAGTGTCCCAGATGAACCAGCAACTAGTGTCCCAGATGAACAAGCAACTAGTGCCCCAGATGAACCAACAGCTAGTGTCCCAGATGAACCAGCAGCTAGTGTCCCAGATGAACCAGCAACTAGTGGCCCAGATGAACCAGCAGCTAGTGTCCCAGATGAACCAGCAACTGGTGTCCCAGATGAACCAGGCAACTGGTGCCCCAGATGAACGAGCAGCTAGTGTCCCATATGAACCAGCAACTAGTGTCCCTGGTGAACCAGCAACTAGTGTCCCTGATGAACCAGCAACTAGAGTCCCAGATGAAACAGCAGCCAGTGCCCCAGATAAACCAGCAGCTAGTGCCCCAGATGAAACAGGACACCAGCAGCTAGTGTCCCAGATGAACCAACAGCTAGTGTCCCAGATGAAGCAGCAACTAGTGTCCCAGATGAACCAGGCAACCTGTGTCCCAGATGAACCAGCAGCTAGTGTCCCAGATGAACCAGCAACTAGTGTCCCTGATGAACCAGCAACTAGTGTCCCAGATGAACCAGCAACTAGTGTCCCAGATGAACCAGCAACTAGTGTCCCAGATGAACCAGCAGCTAGTGTCCCAGATGAACCAGCAGCTAGTGTCCCAGATGAACCAGCAACTAGTGTCCCAGATGAACCAGCAGCTAGTGCCCAGATGAACCAGCAACTAGTGCCCCAGATGAACCAGCAGCTAGTGTCCCAGATGAACCAGCAACTAGTGTCCCAGATGAACCAGCAGCTGGTGTCCCAGATGAACCAGCAACTGGTGTCCCAGATGAACCAGGCAACTGGTGCCCCAGATGAACCAGCAGCTAGTGTCCCAGATGAACCAGCAGCTAGTGTCCCAGATGAACCAGCAGCTAGTGTCCCAGATGAATCAGCAACTAGTGTCCCAGATGAACCAGCAGCTAGTGTCCCAGATGAACCAGCAGCTAGTGTCCCAGATGAACCAGCAGCTAGTGTCCCAGATGAACCAGCAGCTAGTGTCCCAGATGAACCAGCAGCTAGTGTCCCAGATGAACCAGCAACTAGTGTCCCTGATGAACCAGCAACTAGTGTCCCAGATGAACCAGCAACTAGTGTCCCAGATGAACCAGCAGCTAGTGTCCCAGATGAACCAGCAACTAGTGTCCCTGGTGAACCAGCAACTAGTGTCCCTGATGAACCAGCAACTAGTGTCCCAGATGAAACAGCAGCTAGTGCCCCAGATAAACCAGCAGCTAGTGCCCCAGATGAAACAGGACACCAGCAGCTAGTGTCCCAGATGAACCAACAGCTAGTGTCCCAGATGAAGCAGCAACTAGTGTCCCAGATGAACCGGGCAACCTGTGTCCCAGATGAACCAGCAGCTAGTGTCCCAGATGAACCAGCAACTAGTGTCCCTGATGAACCAGCAACTAGTGTCCCAGATGAACCAGCAACTAGTGTCCCAGATGAACCAGCAACTAGTGTCCCAGATGAACCAGCAGCTAGTGTCCCAGATGAACCAGCAGCTAGTGTCCCAGATGAACCAGCAACTAGTGTCCCAGATGAACCAGCAGCTAGTGTCCCAGATGAACCAGCAACTAGTGCCCCAGATGAACCAGCAGCTAGTGTCCCAGATGAACCAGCAATTAGTGTCCCAGATGAACCAGCAGCTGGTGTCCCAGATGAACCAGCAACTGGTGTCCCAGATGAACCAGGCAACTGGTGCCCCAGATGAACCAGCAGCTAGTGTCCCAGATGAACCAGCAGCTAGTGTCCCAGATGAACCAGCAGCTAGTGTCCCAGATGAACCAGCAACTTGTGTCCCAGATGAACCAGCAGCTAGTGTCCCAGATGAACCAGCAGCTAGCGTCCCAGATGAACCAGCAGCTAGTGTCCCAGATGAACCAGCAGCTAGTGTCCCAGATGAACCAGCAGCTAGTGTCCCAGATGAACCAGCAACTAGTGTCCCAGATGAACCAGCAACTAGTGTCCCAGATGAACCAGCAACTAGTCTCCCAGATGAACCAGCAACTAGTGTGCCAGATGAACCAGCAGCTAGTGTCCCAGATGAACCAGCAGCTAGTGTCCCAGATGAACCAGCAGCTAGTGTCCCAGATGAACCAGCAGCTAGTGTCCCAGATGAACCAGCAACTAGTGTCCCAGATGAACCAGCAACTAGTGTCCCAGATAAACCAGGCAACCTGTGTCCCAGATGAACCAGCAGCTAGAGTCCCAGATGAACCAGCAACTAGTGTCCCAGATGAACCAGCAACTAGTGCCTCAGATGAACCAGCAGCTAGTGTCCCAGATGAACCAGCAGCTAGTGTCCCAGATGAACCAGCAAGTAGTGTCCCAGATGAACCAGCAGCTAGTGTCCCAGATGAACCAGCAACTAGTGTCCCAGATGAACCAGGCAACTGGTGCCCCAGATGAACCAGCATCTGGAGTCTCAGATGAACCAACAGCTGGAGTCCCAGATGAACCAGCAGCTCGTGTCCCAGATGAACCAGCAGCTGGTGTCCCAGATGAACCAGCAATTGGTGCCCCAGATGAACCAGCAACTAGTGTCTCAGATGAACCAGCAGCTGGTGTCCCAGATGAACCAGCAGCTAGTGCCCCAGATGAGCCAGCAGCTGGAGTCCCAGATGAACCAGCAGCTGGGGTCCCAGATGAACTAGCAGCTGGGGTCCCAGATGAACCAGCAGCTGGTGCCCCAAATGAACCAGCAGCTGGTGTCCCAGATGAGCCAGCAGCTAGTGTCCCAGATGAACCAGCAGAGAGTCCCAGATGAACCAGCAGCTAGTGTCCCAGATGAACCAACAACTAGTGTCCCAGATGAACCAGCAGTTAGTGTCCCAGATGAACCAGCAACTAGTGTCCCAGATGAACCAGGCAACTGGTGCCCCAGATGAACCAGCATCTGGAGTCCCAGATGAACCAGCAGCTGGAGTCCCAGATGAACCAGCAGCTGGTGTCTCAGATGAACCAGCAGCTGGAGTCCCAGATGAATCAGCAACTGGAGTTCCAGATGAACCAGCAGCTAGTGCCCCAGATGAGCCAGCAGCTGGAGTCCCAGATGAACCAGCAGCTGGGGTCCCAGACGAACCAGCAGCGGGGGTCCCAGATGAACTAGCAGCTGGTGCCCCAGAGGAACCAGCAGCTAGTGCCCCAGATGAGCAAGCAGCTGGAGTCCCAGATGAACCAGTAGCTGGGGTCCTAGATGAACCAGCAGCTGGGGTCCCAGATGAACCAGCAGCTGGAGCCCCAGATGAACCAGCAGCTGGTGCCCCAGATGAGCCAGCAGCTGGTTCCCAGGATGAACCAGCAGCTGGAGTCCCAGATGAACCAGCAGCTGGTGCCCCAGATAAACCAGCAGCTGGGGTCCCAGATGAACCAGCAGCTGGGGTCCCAGATGAACCAGCATCTGGAGTCCCAGATGAACCAACAGCTGGAGTCCCAGATGAACCAGCAGCTGGTGCCCCAGATGATCAAGCATCTGGAGTCCCAGATGAACCAGCAGCTAGTGTCCCAGATGAACCAGCAACTAGTGCCTCAGATGAACCAGCAGCTAGTGTTCTAGATGAACCAGCAGCTAGTGTCCCAGATGAACCAGCAAGTAGTGTCCCAGATGAACCAGCAGCTAGTGTCCCAGATGAACCAGCAACTAGTGTCCCAGATGAACCAGCAGCTAGTGTCCCAGATGAACCAGCAACTAGTGTCCCAGATGAACCAGCAGCTAGTGTCCCAGATGAACCAGCAGCTAGTGTCCCAGATGAACCAGCAACTAGTGTCCCTGGTGAACCAGCAACTAGTGTCCCTGATGAACCAGCAACTAGTGTCCCAGATGAAACAGCAGCTAGTGCCCCAGATAAACCAGCAGCTAGTGCCCCAGATGAAACAGGACACCAGCAGCTAGTGTCCCAGATGAACCAACAGCTAGTGTCCCAGATGAAGCAGCAACTAGTGTCCCAGATGAACCAGGCAACCTGTGTCTCAGATGAACCAGCAGCTAGTGTCCCAGATGAACCAGCAACTAGTGTCCCTGATGAACCAGCAACTAGTGTCCCAGATGAACCAGCAACTAGTGTCCCAGATGCCCCAGCAACTAGTGTCCCAGATGAACCAGCAGCTAGTGTCCCAGATGAACCAGCAGCTAGTGTCCCAGATGAACCAGCAACTAGTGTCCCAGATGAACCAGCAGCTAGTGTCCCAGATGAACCAGCAACTAGTGCCCCAGATGAACCAGCAGCTAGTGTCCCAGATGAACCAGCAACTAGTGTCCCAGATGAACCAGCAGCTGGTGTCCCAGATGAACCAGCAACTGGTGTCCCAGATGAACCAGGCAACTGGTGCCCCAGATGAACCAGCAGCTAGTGTCCCAGATGAACCAGCAGCTAGTGTCCCAGATGAACCAGCAGCTAGTGTCCCAGATGAACCAGCAACTAGTGTCCCAGATGAACCAGCAGCTAGTGTCCCAGATGAACCAGCAGCTAGTGTCCCAGATGAACCAGCAGCTAGTGTCCCAGATGAACCAGCAGCTAGTGTCCCAGATGAACCAGCAGCTAGTGTCCCAGATGAACCAGCAACTAGTGTCCCAGATGAACCAGCAACTAGTGTCCCAGATGAACCAGCAACTAGTGTCCCAGATGAACCAGCAACTAGTGTGCCAGATGAACCAGCAGCTAGTGTCCCAGATGAACCAGCAGCTAGTGTCCCAGATGAACCAGCAGCTAGTGTCCCAGATGAACCAGCAGCTAGTGTCCCAGATGAACCAGCAACTAGTGTCCCAGATGAACCAGCAACTAGTGTCCCAGATAAACCAGGCAACCTGTGTCCCAGATGAACCAGCAGCTAGAGTCCCAGATGAACCAGCAACTAGTGTCCCAGATGAACCAGCAACTAGTGCCTCAGATGAACCAGCAGCTAGTGTCCCAGATGAACCAGCAGCTAGTGTCCCAGATGAACCAGCAAGTAGTGTCCCAGATGAACCAGCAGCTAGTGTCCCAGATGAACCAGCAACTAGTGTCCCAGATGAACCAGGCAACTGGTGCCCCAGATGAACCAGCATCTGGAGTCTCAGATGAACCAACAGCTGGAGTCCCAGATGAACCAGCAGCTGGTGTCCCAGATGAACCAGCAGCTGGTGTCCCAGATGAACCAGCAATTGGTGCCCCAGATGAACCAGCAACTAGTGTCTCAGATGAACCAGCAGCTGGTGTCCCAGATGAACCAGCAGCTAGTGCCCCAGATGAGCCAGCAGCTGGAGTCCCAGATGAACCAGCAGCTGGGGTCCCAGATGAACTAGCAGCTGGGGTCCCAGATGAACCAGCAGCTGGTGCCCCAAATGAACCAGCAGCTGGTGTCCCAGATGAGCCAGCAGCTAGTGTCCCAGATGAACCAGCAGAGGGAGTCCCAGATGAACCAGCAGTTAGTGTCCCAGATGAACCAACAACTAGTGTCCCAGATGAACCAGCAGTTAGTGTCCCAGATGAACCAGCAACTAGTGTCCCAGATGAACCAGGCAACTGGTGCCCCAGATGAACCAGCATCTGGAGTCCCAGATGAACCAGCAGCTGGAGTCCCAGATGAACTAGCAGCTGGTGTCTCAGATGAACCAGCAGCTGGAGTCCCAGATGAATCAGCAACTGGTGTCCCAGATGAACCAGCAGCTAGTGCCCCAGATGAGCCAGCAGCTGGAGTCCCAGATGAACCAGCAGCTGGGGTCCCAGATGAACCAGCAGCTGGGGTCCCAGATGAACCAGCAGCTGGTGCCCCAGAGGAACCAGCAGCTAGTGCCCCAGATGAGCAAGCAGCTGGAGTCCCAGATGAACCAGCAGCTGGGGTCCTAGATGAACCAGCAGCTGGGGTCCCAGATGAACCAGCAGCTGGAGCCCCAGATGAACCAGCAGCTGGTGCCCCAGATGAGCCAGCAGCTGGTGCCCAGGATGAACCAGCAGCTGGAGTCCCAGATGAATCAGCAGCTGGTGCCCCAGATAAACCAGCAGCTGGGGTCCCAGATGAACCAGCAGCTGGGGTCCCAGATGAACCAGCATCTGGAGTCCCAGATGAACCAACAGCTGGAGTCCCAGATGAACCAGCAGCTGGTGCCCCAGATGATCAAGCATCTGGAGTCCCAGATGAACCAGCAGCTGGAGTCCCAGATGAACCAGCAGCTGGTGTCCCAGATGAACCAGCAACTAGTGTCCCAGATGAACCAGGCAACTGGTGCCCCAGATGAACCAGCAACTAGTGCCCCAGATGAACCAGCAGCTGGTGTCCCAGATGAACCAGCAGCTAGTGCCCCAGATGAGCCAGCAGTTGGTGCCCAGGATGAACCAGCAGCTGGTGTCCCAGATGCACCAGCAGCTGGTGTCCCAGATGAGCCAGCAGCTGGTGCCCCAGATGAGCCAGCAACTGGTGCCCAGGAGGAACCAGCAGCTGGTGTCCCAGATGAACCAGCAGCTGGGGTCCAAGATGAACCAGCAGCTAGTGCCCCAGATGAGCCAGCAGCTGGTGCCCAGGATGAACCAGCAGCTGGTGTCCCAGATGAACCAGCAGCTGGTGTCCCAGATGAGCCAGCAGCTGGTGCCCCAGATGAGCCAGCAGCTAGTGTTCCAGATGAACCAGCAGCCAGTGTCCCGGATGAACCAGCGGCTAGTGTCCCAGATGAACCAGCAGCTAGTGTCCCAGATGAACCAGCAACTAGTGTCCCTGATGAACCAGCAACTAGTGTCCCAGATGAACCAGCGTCTAGTGTCCCAGATGAACCAGCAACTAGTGTCCCATATGAACCAGCAGCTAGTGTCCCAGATGAACAAGCAGCTGGTGCCCCAGATGAACCCGGCAACCTGTGTCCCAGATGAACCAGCAGCTAGTGTCCCAGATGAACCAGCAGCTAGTGTCCCAGATGAACCAGAAACTAGTGTCCCAGATGAACCAGCAACTACTGTCCCAGATTAACCAGCAGCTAGTGTCCCAGATGAACCAGCAGCTAGTTTCCCAGATGAACCAGCAGCTAGTGTCCCAGATGAACCAGCAACTAGTGTCCCGGATGAACCAGCAACTAGTGTCCAGATGAACCAGCAACTAGTGTCCCAGATGAGCCAGCAGCTGGTGTCACAGATGAACCAGCAGCTGGAGTCCCAGATGAACCAGCAGCTGGGGTCCCAGATGAACCAGCAGCTAGTGCCCCAGATGAGCCAGCAGCTGGTGCCCAGGATGAAGCAGCAGCTGGTGTCCCAGATGAACCAGCAACTATTGTCCCAGATATGCCAGCAGCTGGAGTCCCAGATGAACCAGCAGCTGGGGTCCCAGATGAACCAGCAGCTGGTGCCCCAGATGAACCAGCAGCTGGTGCCCCAAATGAACCAGCAGCTGGTGTCCCAGATGAACCAGCAACTGGTGCCCCGGATGAACCAGCAGCTGGTGCCCCGGGTGAACCAGCAACTAGTGTCCCAGATGAACCAGCAACTAGTGTCCCTGATGAACCAGCAACTAGTGTCCCAGATGAACCAGCAACTAGTGTCCCAGATGAACCAGCAACTAGTGCCCCAGATGAACCAGCAGCTAGTGTCCCAGATGAACCAGCAACTGGTGTCCCAGATGAACCAGGCAACTGGTGCCCCAGATGAACCAGCAGCTAGTGTCCCAGATGAACCAGCAGCTAGTGTCCCAGATGAACCAGCAGCTAGTGTCCCAGATGAACCAGCAACTAGTGTCCCAGATGAACCAGCAGCTAGTGTCCCAGATGAACCAGCAGCTAGTGTCCCAGATGAACCAGCAGCTAGTGTCCCAGATGAACCAGCAGCTAGTGTCCCAGATGAACCAGCAGCTAGTGTCCCAGATGAACCAGCAACTAGTGTCCCAGATGAACCAGCAACTAGTGTCCCAGATGAACCAGCAACTAGTGTCCCAGATGAACCAGCAACTAGTGTGCCAGATGAACCAGCAGCTAGTGTCCCAGATGAACCAGCAGCTAGTGTCCCAGATGAACCAGCAGCTAGTGTCCCAGATGAACCAGCAGCTAGTGTCCCAGATGAACCAGCAACTAGTGTCCCAGATGAACCAGCAACTAGTGTCCCAGATAAACCAGGCAACCTGTGTCCCAGATGAACCAGCAGCTAGAGTCCCAGATGAACCAGCAACTAGTGTCCCAGATGAACCAGCAACTAGTGCCTCAGATGAACCAGCAGCTAGTGTCCCAGATGAACCAGCAGCTAGTGTCCCAGATGAACCAGCAAGTAGTGTCCCAGATGAACCAGCAGCTAGTGTCCCAGATGAACCAGCAACTAGTGTCCCAGATGAACCAGGCAACTGGTGCCCCAGATGAACCAGCATCTGGAGTCTCAGATGAACCAACAGCTGGAGTCCCAGATGAACCAGCAGCTGGTGTCCCAGATGAACCAGCAGCTGGTGTCCCAGATGAACCAGCAATTGGTGCCCCAGATGAACCAGCAACTAGTGTCTCAGATGAACCAGCAGCTGGTGTCCCAGATGAACCAGCAGCTAGTGCCCCAGATGAGCCAGCAGCTGGAGTCCCAGATGAACCAGCAGCTGGGGTCCCAGATGAACTAGCAGCTGGGGTCCCAGATGAACCAGCAGCTGGTGCCCCAAATGAACCAGCAGCTGGTGTCCCAGATGAGCCAGCAGCTAGTGTCCCAGATGAACCAGCAGAGGGAGTCCCAGATGAACCAGCAGTTAGTGTCCCAGATGAACCAACAACTAGTGTCCCAGATGAACCAGCAGTTAGTGTCCCAGATGAACCAGCAACTAGTGTCCCAGATGAACCAGGCAACTGGTGCCCCAGATGAACCAGCATCTGGAGTCCCAGATGAACCAGCAGCTGGAGTCCCAGATGAACTAGCAGCTGGTGTCTCAGATGAACCAGCAGCTGGAGTCCCAGATGAATCAGCAACTGGTGTCCCAGATGAACCAGCAGCTAGTGCCCCAGATGAGCCAGCAGCTGGAGTCCCAGATGAACCAGCAGCTGGGGTCCCAGATGAACCAGCAGCTGGGGTCCCAGATGAACCAGCAGCTGGTGCCCCAGAGGAACCAGCAGCTAGTGCCCCAGATGAGCAAGCAGCTGGAGTCCCAGATGAACCAGCAGCTGGGGTCCTAGATGAACCAGCAGCTGGGGTCCCAGATGAACCAGCAGCTGGAGCCCCAGATGAACCAGCAGCTGGTGCCCCAGATGAGCCAGCAGCTGGTGCCCAGGATGAACCAGCAGCTGGAGTCCCAGATGAATCAGCAGCTGGTGCCCCAGATAAACCAGCAGCTGGGGTCCCAGATGAACCAGCAGCTGGGGTCCCAGATGAACCAGCATCTGGAGTCCCAGATGAACCAACAGCTGGAGTCCCAGATGAACCAGCAGCTGGTGCCCCAGATGATCAAGCATCTGGAGTCCCAGATGAACCAGCAGCTGGAGTCCCAGATGAACCAGCAGCTGGTGTCCCAGATGAACCAGCAACTAGTGTCCCAGATGAACCAGGCAACTGGTGCCCCAGATGAACCAGCAACTAGTGCCCCAGATGAACCAGCAGCTGGTGTCCCAGATGAACCAGCAGCTAGTGCCCCAGATGAGCCAGCAGTTGGTGCCCAGGATGAACCAGCAGCTGGTGTCCCAGATGCACCAGCAGCTGGTGTCCCAGATGAGCCAGCAGCTGGTGCCCCAGATGAGCCAGCAACTGGTGCCCAGGAGGAACCAGCAGCTGGTGTCCCAGATGAACCAGCAGCTGGGGTCCAAGATGAACCAGCAGCTAGTGCCCCAGATGAGCCAGCAGCTGGTGCCCAGGATGAACCAGCAGCTGGTGTCCCAGATGAACCAGCAGCTGGTGTCCCAGATGAGCCAGCAGCTGGTGCCCCAGATGAGCCAGCAGCTAGTGTTCCAGATGAACCAGCAGCCAGTGTCCCGGATGAACCAGCGGCTAGTGTCCCAGATGAACCAGCAGCTAGTGTCCCAGATGAACCAGCAACTAGTGTCCCTGATGAACCAGCAACTAGTGTCCCAGATGAACCAGCGTCTAGTGTCCCAGATGAACCAGCAACTAGTGTCCCATATGAACCAGCAGCTAGTGTCCCAGATGAACAAGCAGCTGGTGCCCCAGATGAACCCGGCAACCTGTGTCCCAGATGAACCAGCAGCTAGTGTCCCAGATGAACCAGCAGCTAGTGTCCCAGATGAACCAGAAACTAGTGTCCCAGATGAACCAGCAACTACTGTCCCAGATTAACCAGCAGCTAGTGTCCCAGATGAACCAGCAGCTAGTTTCCCAGATGAACCAGCAGCTAGTGTCCCAGATGAACCAGCAACTAGTGTCCCGGATGAACCAGCAACTAGTGTCCAGATGAACCAGCAACTAGTGTCCCAGATGAGCCAGCAGCTGGTGTCACAGATGAACCAGCAGCTGGAGTCCCAGATGAACCAGCAGCTGGGGTCCCAGATGAACCAGCAGCTAGTGCCCCAGATGAGCCAGCAGCTGGTGCCCAGGATGAAGCAGCAGCTGGTGTCCCAGATGAACCAGCAACTATTGTCCCAGATATGCCAGCAGCTGGAGTCCCAGATGAACCAGCAGCTGGGGTCCCAGATGAACCAGCAGCTGGTGCCCCAGATGAACCAGCAGCTGGTGCCCCAAATGAACCAGCAGCTGGTGTCCCAGATGAACCAGCAACTGGTGCCCCGGATGAACCAGCAGCTGGTGCCCCGGGTGAACCAGCAACTAGTGTCCCAGATGAACCAGCAACTAGTGTCCCTGATGAACCAGCAACTAGTGTCCCAGATGAACCAGCAACTAGTGTCCCAGATGAACCAGCAACTAGTGCCCCAGATGAACCAGCAGCTAGTGTCCCAGATGAACCAGCAACTGGTGTCCCAGATGAACCAGGCAACTGGTGCCCCAGATGAACCAGCAGCTAGTGTCCCAGATGAACTAGCAGCTAGTGCCCCAGATGAACGAGCAGCTAGTGTCCCAGATGAACCAGCAACTAGTGTCCCTGATGAACCAGCAACTAGTGTCCCAGATGAACCAGCAACTAGTGTCCCAGATGAACCAGCAACTAGTGTCCCTGGTGAACCAGCAACTAGTGTCCCTGATGAACCAGCAACTAGTGTCCCAGATAAAACAGGACACCAGCAGCTAGTGTCCCAGATGAACCAGCAGCTAGTGTCCCAGATGAACCAGCAACTAGTGTCCCAGATGAACCAGGCAACCTGTGTCCCAGATGAACCAGCAGCTAGTGTCCCAGATGAACCAGCAGCTAGTGTCCCTGATGAACCAGCAACTAGTGTCCCAGATGAACCAGCAACTAGTGTCCCAGAGGAACCAGCAACTAGTGTCCCAGATGAACCAGCAGCTAGTGTCCCTGATGAACCAGCAACTAGTGTCCCAGATGAACCAGCAACTAGTGTCCCAGATGAACCAGCAGCTAGTGTCCCAGATGAACCAGCAGCTAGTGTCCCAGATGAACCAGCAGCTAGTGTCCCAGATGAACCAGCAACTAGTGTCCCAGATGAACCAGCAGCTAGTGTCCCAGATGAACCAGCAACTAGTGCCCCAGATGAACCAGCAGCTAGTGTCCCAGATGAACCAGCAGCTAGTGTCCCAGATGAACCAGCAACTAGTGTCCCAGATGAACCAGCAACCTGTGTCCCAGATGAACCAGCAGCTAGTGTTCCAGATGAACCAGCAACTAGTGTCCCTGATGAACCAGAAACTAGTGTCCCAGATGAACCAGCAACTAGTGTCCCAGATGAACCAGCAACTAGTGCCTCAGATGAACCAGCAGCTAGCGTCCCAGATGAACCAGCAGCTAGTGTCCCAGATGAACCAGCAACTAGTGTCCCAGATGAACCAGCAGCTAGTGTCCCAGATGAACCAGCAACTAGTGTCCCAGATGAACCAGGCAACTGGTGCACCAGATGAACCAGCATCTGGAGTCCTAGATGAACCAGCAGCTGGGGTCCCAGATGAACCAGCAGCTGGTGTCCCAGATGAACCAGCAACTAGTGTCCCAGATGAACCAGCAGCTAGTGTCCCAGATGAACCAGCAACTGGTGTCCCAGATGAACCAGGCAACTGGTGCCCCAGATGAACCAGCAGCTAGTGTCCCAGATGAACTAGCAGCTAGTGCCCCAGATGAACGAGCAGCTAGTGTCCCAGATGAACCAGCAACTAGTGTCCCTGATGAACCAGCAACTAGTGTCCCAGATGAACCAGCAACTAGTGTCCCAGATGAACCAGCAACTAGTGTCCCTGGTGAACCAGCAACTAGTGTCCCTGATGAACCAGCAACTAGTGTCCCAGATAAAACAGGACACCAGCAGCTAGTGTCCCAGATGAACCAGCAGCTAGGGTCCCAGATGAACCAGCAACTAGTGTCCCAGATGAACCAGGCAACCTGTGTCCCAGATGAACCAGCAGCTAGTGTCCCAGATGAACCAGCAGCTAGTGTCCCTGATGAACCAGCAACTAGTGTCCCAGATGAACCAGCAACTAGTGTCCCAGAGTAACCAGCAACTAGTGTCCCAGATGAACCAGCAGCTAGTGTCCCTGATGAACCAGCAACTAGTGTCCCAGATGAACCAGCAACTAGTGTCCCAGAGGAACCAGCAACTAGTGTCCCAGATGAACCAGCAGCTAGTGTCCCAGATGAACCAGCAGCTAGTGTCCCAGATGAACCAGCAACTAGTGTCACAGATGAACCAGCAACTAGTGTCCCAGATGAACCAGCAGCTAGTGTCCCAGATGAACCAGCAACTAGTGCCCCAGATGAACCAGCAGCTAGTGTCCCAGATGAACCAGCAGCTAGTGTCCCAGATGAACCAGCAACTAGTGTCCCAGATTAACCAGCAACCTGTGTCCCAGATGAACCAGCAGCTAGTGTTCCAGATGAACCAGCAACTAGTGTCCCTGATGAACCAGAAACTAGTGTCCCAGATGAACCAGCAACTAGTGTCCCAGATGAACCAGCAACTAGTGCCTCAGATGAACCAGCAGCTAGCGTCCCAGATGAACCAGCAGCTAGTGTCCCAGATGAACCAGCAACTAGTGTCCCAGATGAACCAGCAGCTAGTGTCCCAGATGAACCAGCAACTAGTGTCCCAGATGAACCAGGCAACTGGTGCACCAGATGAACCAGCATCTGGAGTCCTAGATGAACCAGCAGCTGGAGTCCCAGATGAACCAGCAGCTGGTGTCCCAGATGAACTAGCAGCTGGTGTCCCAGATGAACCAGCAGCTGGTGCCCCCGATGAACCAGGCAAACTGTGTCCCAGATGAACCAGCAGCTAGTGTCCCAGATGAACCAGCAACTAGTGTCCCTGATGAACCAGCAACTAGTGTCCCAGATGAACCAGCAACTAGTGTCCCAGATGAACCCGCATCTAGTGCCCCAGATGAACCAGCAGCTAGTGTCCCAGATGAACCAGCAGCTAGTGTCCCAGATGAACCAGCAACTAGTGTCCCAGATGAACCAGCAGCTAGTGTCCCAGATGAACCAGCAACTAGTGTCCCAGATGAACCAGGCAACTGGTGCCCCAGATGAACCAGCAGCTAGTGTCCCAGATGAACTAGCAGCTACTGCCCCAGATGAACGAGCAGCTAGTGTCCCAGATGAACCAGCAACTAGTGTCCCTGATGAACCAGCAACTAGTGTCCCAGATGAACCAGCAACTAGTGTCCCAGATGAACCAGCAACTAGTGTCCCAGGTGAACCAGCAACTAGTGTCCCTGATGAACCAGCAACTAGTGTCCCAGATGAAACAGGACACCAGCAGCTAGTGTCCCAGATGAACCAGCAGCTAGTGTCCCAGATGAACCAGCAACTAGTGTCCCAGATGAACCAGGCAACATGTGTCCCAGATGAACCAGCAGCTAGTGTCCCAGATGAACCAGCAACTAGTGTCCCAGATGAACCAGCAACTAGTGTCCCAGAGGAACCAGCAACCAGTGTCCCAGATGAACCAGCAGCTAGTGTCCCAGATGAACCAGCAGCTAGTGTCCCAGATGAACCAGCAACTAGTGTCCCAGATGAACCAGCAGCTAGTGTCCCAGATGAACCAGCAACTAGTGTCCCAGATGAACCAGCAACTAGTGTGCCAGATGAACCAGCAGCTAGTGTCCCAGATGAACCAGCAGCTATTGTCCCAGATGAACCAGCAGCTAGTGTCCCAGATGAACCAGCAACTAGTGTCCCAGATGAACCAGCAACTAGTGTCCCAGATAAACCAGGCAACCTGTGTCCCAGATGAATCAGCAGCTAGAGTCCCAGATGAACCAGCAACTAGTGTCCCAGATGAATCAGCAGCTAGAGTCCCAGATGAACCAGCAACTAGTGTCCCAGATGAACCAGCAGCTAGTGTCCCAGATGAACCAGCAAGTAGTGTCCCAGATGAACCAGCAGCTAGTGTCCCAGATGAACCAGCAACTAGTGTCCCAGATGAACCAGGCAACTGGTGCCCCAGATGAACCAGCATCTGGAGTCTCAGATGAACCAACAGCTGGAGTCCCAGATGAACCAGCAGCTGGTGTCCCAGATGAACCAGCAGCTGGTGTCCCAGATGAACCAGCAATTGGTGCCCCAGATGAACCAGCAACTAGTGTCCCAGATGAACCAGCAGCTGGTGTCCCAGATGAACCAGCAGCTAGTGCCCCAGATGAGCCAGCAGCTGGAGTCCCAGATGAACCAGCAGCTGGGGTCCCAGATGAACTAGCAGCTGCGGTCCCAGATGAACCAGCAGCTGGTGCCCCAAATGAACCAGCAGCTGGTGTCCCAGATGAGCCAGCAACTAGTGCCCCAGATGAACCAGCAACTAGTGCCTCAGATGAAACGGGACACCAGCAGCTAGTGTCCCAGATGAACCAGCAGCTAGTGTCCCAGATGAACCAGCAACTAGTGTCCCAGATGAACCAGGCAACATGTGTCCCAGATGAACCAGCAGCTAGTGTCCCAGATGAACCAGCAACTAGTGTCCCAGATGAACCAGCAATTAGTGTCCCAGAGGAACCAGCAACTAGTGTCCCAGATGAACCAGCAGCTAGTGTCCCAGATGAACCAGCAGCTAGTGTCCCAGATGAACCAGCAACTAGTGTCCCAGATGAACCAGCAACTAGTGTCCCAGATGAACCAGCAGCTAGTGTCCCAGATGAACCAGCAACTAGTGCCCCAGATACACCAGCAGCTAGTGTCCCAGATGAACCAGCAGCTAGTGTTCCAGATGAACCAGCAACTAGTGTCCCAGATGAACCAGCAGCTAGTGTCCCAGATGAACCAGCAACTAGTGTCCCAGATGAACCAGCAACCTGTGTCCCAGATGAACCAGCAGCTAGTGTTCCAGATGAACCAGCAACTAGTGTCCCTGATGAACCAGAAACTAGTGTCCCAGATGAACCAGCAACTAGTGTCCCAGATGAACCAGCAACTAGTGCCTCAGATGAACCAGCAGCTAGCATCCCAGATGAACCAGCAGCTAGTGTCCCAGATGAACCAGCAACTAGTGTCCCAGATGAACCAGCAGCTAGTGTCCCAGATGAACCAGCAACCAGTGTCCCAGATGAACCAGGCAACTGGTGCCCCAGATAAACCAGCATCTGGAGTCCTAGATGAACCAGCAGCTGGAGTCCCAGATGAACCAGCAGCTGGTGTCCCAGATGAACCAGCAACTAGTGCCTCAGATGAACCAGCAGCTAGCATCCCAGATGAACCAGCAGCTAGTGTCCCAGATGAACCAGCAACTAGTGTCCCAGATGAACCAGCAGCTAGTGTCCCAGATGAACCAGCAACTAGTGTCCCAGATGAACCAGGCAACTGGTGCCCCAGATGAACCAGCATCTGGAGTCCTAGATGAACCAGCAGCTGGAGTCCCAGATGAACCAGCAGCTGGTGTCCCAGATGAACCAGCAGCTGGTGTCCCTGATGAACCAGCAACTGGTGCCCCAGATGAACCAGCAACTGGTGCCCCAGATGAACCAGCAACTAGTGTCCCAGATGAACCAGCAGCTGGTGTCCCAGATGAACCAGCAGCTGGTGTTCCAGATGAACCAGCAACTGGTGTCTCAGATGAACCAGCAGCTAGTGTCCCAGATGAACCAGCAACTAGTGTCCCTGATGAACCAGCAACTAGTGTCCCAGATGAACCAGCAACTAGTGTCCCAGATGAACCAGCAACTAGTGCCCCAGATGAACCAGCAGCTAGTGTCCCAGATGAACCAGCAGCTAGTGTCCCAGATGAACCAGCAACTAGTGTCCCAGATGAACCAGCAGCTAGTGTCCCAGATGAACCAGCAACATGTGTCCCAGATGAACCAGGCAACTGGTGCCCCAGATGAACCAGCAGCTAGTGTCCCAGATGAACTAGCAGCTAGTGCCCCAGATGAACGAGCAGCTAGTGTCCCAGATGAACCAGCAACTAGTGTCCCTGATGAACCAGCAACTAGTGTCCCAGATGAACCAGCAACTAGTGTCCCAGATGAACCAGCAACTAGTGTCCCTGGTGAACCAGCAACTAGTGTCCCTGATGAACCAGCACCTAGTGTCCCAGATGAAACAGGACACCAGCAGCTAGTGTCCCAGATGAACCAGCAGCTAGTGTCCCAGATGAACCAGCAACTAGTGTCCCAGATGAACCAGGCAACCTGTGTCCCAGATGAACCAGCAGCTAGTGTCCCAGATGAACCAGCAGCTAGTGTCCCTGATGAACCAGCAACTAGTGTCCCAGATGAACCAGCAACTAGTGTCCCAGTGGAACCAGAAACTAGTGTCCCAGATGAACCAGCAACTAGTGCCCCAGATGAACCAGCAGCTAGTGTCCCAGATGAACCAGCAGCTAGTGTCCCAGATGAACCAGCAACTAGTGTCCCAGATGAACCAGCAGCTAGTGTCCCAGATGAACCAGCAACATGTGTCCCAGATGAACCAGGCAACTGGTGCCCCAGATGAACCAGCAGCTAGTGTCCCAGATGAACTAGCAGCTAGTGCCCCAGATGAACGAGCAGCTAGTGTCCCAGATGAACCAGCAGCTAGTGTCCCAGATGAACCAGCAACTAGTGTCCCAGATGAACCAGCAGCTAGTGTCCCAGATGAACCAGCAACTAGTGTCCCAGATGAACCAGCAACTAGTGTCCCAGTGGAACCAGCAACTAGTGTCCCAGATGAACCAGCAGCTAGTGTCCCAGATAAGCCAGCAGCTGGAGTCCCAGATGAACCAGCAGCTGGGGTCCCAGATGAACCAGCAGCTGGTGCCCCAGATGAACCAGCAGCTGGTGCCCCAAATGAACCAGCAGCTGGTGTCCCAGATGAACCAGCAACTGGTGCCCCGGATGAACCAGCAGCTGGTGCCCCGGATGAACCAGCAACTAGTGTCCCAGATGAACCAGCAGCTGGTGCCCCCGATGAACCAGGCAACCTGTGTCACAGATGAACCAACAGCTAGTGTCCCAGATGAACCAGCAACTAGTGTCCCAGATGAACCAGCAACTAGTGTCCCAGATGAACCAGCAACTAGTGTCCCTGATGAACAAGCAACTAGTGTCCCAGATGAACCAGCAACTAGTGTCCCAGATGAACCAGCAACTAGTGCCCCAGATGAACCAGCATCTAGTGTCCCAGATGAACCAGCAGCTAGTGTCCCAGATGAACCAGCAACTAGTGTCCCAGATGAACCAGCAGCTAGTGTCCCAGATGAACCAGCAACTGGTGTCCCAGATGAACCAGGCAACTGGTGCCCCAGATGAACCAGCAGCTAGTGTCCCTGATGAACCAGCAGCTAGTGTCCCAGATGAACCATCAGCTAGTGTCCCAGATGAACCAGCAACTAGTGTCACAGATGAACCAGCAGCTGGTGTCCCAGATGAACCAGCAGCTAGTGTCCCAGATGAACCAGCAGCTGGTGTCCCAGATGAACCAGCAGCTAGTGCCCCAGATGAGCCAGCAGCTGGAGTCCCAGATGAACCAGCAGCTGGGGTCCCAGATGAACTAGCAGCTGGGGTCCCAGATGAACCAGCAGCTGGTGCCCCAAATGAACCAGCAGCTGGTGTCCCAGATGAGCCAGCAACTAGTGCCCCAGATAAGCCAGCAGACGGAGTCCCAGATGAACCAGCAGCTAGTGTCCCAGATGAACCAGCAACTAGTGTCCCAGATGAACCAGCAGCTGGTGTCCCAGATGAACCAGCAGCTAGTGCCCCAGATGAGCCAGCAGCTGGAGTCCCAGATGAACCAGCAACTAGCGTCCCTGATGAACCAGAAACTAGTGTCCCAGATGAACCAGCAACTGGTGCCCCAGATGAACCAGCAACTGGTGCCCCAGATGAACCAGGCAACTGGTGCCCCAGATGAACCAGCAGACGGAGTCCCAGATGAACCAGCAGCTAGTGTCCCAGATGAACCAGCAACTAGTGTCCCAGATGAACCAGCAGCTGGTGTCCCAGATGAACCAGCAGCTAGTGCCCCAGATGAGCCAGCAGCTGGAGTCCCAGATGAACCAGCAACTAGTGTCCCTGATGAACCAGAAACTAGTGTCCCAGATGAACCAGCAACTAGTGTCCCAGATAAACCAGCAACTAGTGCCTCAGATGAAACGGGACACCAGCAGCTAGTGTCCCAGATGAACCAGCAGCTAGTGTCCCAGATGAACCAGCAACTAGTGTCCCAGATGAACCAGGCAACATGTGTCCCAGATGAACCAGCAGCTAGTGTCCCAGATGAACCAGCAACTAGTGTCCCAGATGAACCAGCAACTAGTGTCCCAGAGGAACCAGCAACTAGTGTCCCAGATGAACCAGCAGCTAGTGTCCCAGATGAACCAGCAGCTAGTGTCCCAGATGAACCAGCAACTAGTGTCCCTGGTGAACCAGCAACTAGTGTCCCTGATGAACCAGCAACTAGTGTCCCAGATGAAACAGCAGCTAGTGCCCCAGATGAACCAGCAGCTAGTGCCCCACATGAAACAGGACACCAGTAGCTAGTGTCCCAGATGAACCAGCAGCTAGTGTCCCAGATGAACCAGCAACTAGTGTCCCAGATCAACCAGGCAACCTGTGTCCCAGATGAACCAGCAGCTAGAGTCCCAGATGAACCAGCAACTAGTGTCCCTGATGAACCAGCAACTAGTGTCCCAGATGAACCAGCAACTAGTGTCCCAGATGAACCAGCAACTAGTGTCCAAGATGAACCAGCAGCTAGTGTCCCAGATGAACCAGCAGCTAGTGTCCCAGATGAACCAGCAACTAGTGTCCCAGATGAACCAGCAACTAGTGTCCCAGGTGAACCAGCAGCTAGTGTCCAAGATGAACCAGCAACTAGTGCCCCAGATGAACCAGCACCTAGTGTCCCAGATGAACCAGCAGCTAGTGTCCCAGATGAACCAGCAACTAGTGTCCCAGATGAACCCGCAGCTAGTGTCCCAGATTAACCAGCAACTAGTGTCCCAGATGAACCAGCAACCTGTGTCCCAGATGAACCAGCAGCTAGTGTCCCAGATGAACCAGCAACTAGTGTCCCTGATGAACAAGAAACTAGTGTCCCAGATGAACCAGCAACTAGTGTCCCAGATGAACCAGCAACTAGTGCCTCAGATGGACCAGCAGGTACTGTCCCAGATGAACCAGCAGCTAGTGTCCCAGATGAACCAGCAACTAGTGTCCCAGATGAACCAGCAGCTAGTGTCCCAGATGAACCAGCAACTAGTGCCCCAGATGAACCAGCATCTGGAGTCCTAGATGAACCAGCAGCTGGAGTCCCAGATGAACCAGCAGTTGGTGTCCCAGATGAACCAGCAACTGGTGCCCCAGATGAACCAGCAACTGGTGCCCCAGATGAACCAGCAACTAGTGTCCCAGATGAACCAGCAGCTGGTGTCCCAGATGAACCAGCAGCTGGTGCCCCAGATGAACCAGCAGCTGGTGTCCCAGATGAGCCAGCAGCTGGAGCACAGGAGGAACCAGCAGCTGGAGTCCCAGATGAACAAGCAGCTTGTGTCCCAGATAAACCAGCAACTAGTGTCCCAGATGAACCAGCAGCTAGTGTCCCAGATGATCCAGCAACTAGTGTCCCAGATGAACCAGGCAACTGGTGCCTCAGATGAACCAGCATCTGGAGTCCCAGATGAACCAGCAGCTGGAGTCCCAGATGAACCAGCAGCTGGTGTCCCAGATGAACCAGCAGCTGGTGTCCCAGATGAACCAGCAACTGGTGTCCCAGATGAACCAGCAGCTAGTACCCCAGATGAGCCAGCAGCTGGAGTCCCAGATGAACCAGCAGCTGGCGTCCCAGATGAACCAGCAGCTGGGGTCCCAGATGAACCAGCAGCTGGTGCCCCAGATGAACCAGCAGCTGGTGCCCCAGATGAACCAGCATCTAGTGCCCCAGATGAGCCAGAAGCTGGAGTCCCAGATGAACCAGCAGCTGAGGTCCCAGATGATCCAGCAGCTGGGGTCCCAGATGAACCATCAGCTGGTGCCCCAGATGAACCAGCAGCTGGTGCCCCAGATGAGCTAGCAGCTGGTGCCCAGTATGAACCAGCAGCTGGAGTCCCAGATGAACCAGCAGCTGGTGCCCCAGATGAACCAGCAGCTGGGGTCCCAGATGAACCAGCAGCTAGTGTCCCAGATGAACCAGCAACTAGTGTCCCTGATGAACCAGCAACTAGTGTCCCAGATGAACCAGCAACTAGTGTCCCAGATGAACCAGCAGCTAGAGTCCCAGATGAACCAGCAACTAGTGTCCCTGATGAACCAGCAACTAGTGTTCCAGATGAACCAGCAACTAGTGTCCCAGATGAACCAGCAGCTAGTGTCCCAGATGAACCAGCAGCTAGTGTCCCAGATGAACCAGCAACTAGTGTCCCAGATGAACCAGCAACTAGTGTCCCAAATGAACCAGCAACTAGTGCCCCAGATGAACCAGCAGCTAGTGTCCCAGATGAACCAGCAGCTAGTGTCCCAGATGAACCAGCAACTAGTGTCCCAGATGAACCAGCAGCTGGGGTCCCAGATGAACTAGCAGCTGCGGTCCCAGATGAACCAGCAGCTGGTGCCCCAAATGAACCAGCAGCTGGTGTCCCAGATGAACCAGCAGCTGGTGTCCCAGATGAACCAGCAGCTGGTGTCCCAGATGAACCAGCAATTGGTGCCCCAGATGAACCAGCAACTAGTGTCCCAGATGAACCAGCAGCTAGTGCTCCAGATGAACCAGCAACTAGTGTCCCTGATGAACCAGAAACTAGTGTCCCAGATGAACCAGCAACTAGTGTCCCAGATGAACCAGCAACTAGTGCCTCAGATGAACCAGCAGCTAGCGTCCCAGATGAACCAGCAGCTAGTGTCCTAGATGAACCAGCAACTAGTGTCCCAGATGAACCAGCAGCTAGTGTCCCAGATGAACCAGCAACTAGTGTCCCAGATGAACCAGGCAACTGGTGCCCCAGATGAACCAGCATCTGGAGTCCTAGATGAACCAGCAGCTGGAGTCCCAGATGAACCAGCAGCTGGTGTCCCAGATGAACCAGCAGCTGGTGTCCCAGATGAACCAGCAGCTGGTGCCCCCGATGAACCAGGCAAACTGTGTCCCAGATGAACCAGCAGCTAGTGTCCCAGATGAACCAGCAACTAGTGTCCCTGATGAACCAGCAACTAGTGTCCCAGATGAACCAGCAACTAGTGTCCCAGATGAACCCGCAACTAGTGCCCCAGATGAACCAGCAGCTAGTGTCCCAGATGAACCAGCAGCTAGTGTCCCAGATGAACCAGCAACTAGTGTCCCAGATGAACCAGCAGCTAGTGTCCCAGATGAACCAGCAACTGGTGTCCCAGATGAACCAGGCAACTGGTGCCCCAGATGAACCAGCAGCTAGTGTCCCAGATGAACTAGCAGCTAGTGCCCCAGATGAACGAGCAGCTAGTGTCCCAGATGAACCAGCAACTAGTGTCCCTGATGAACCAGCAACTAGTGTCCCAGATGAACCAGCAACTAGTGTCCCAGATGAACCAGCAACTAGTGTCCCTGGTGAACCAGCAACTAGTGTCCCTGATGAACCAGCAACTAGTGTCCCAGATGAAACAGGACTCCAGCAGCTAGTGTCCCAGATGAACCAGCAGCTAGTGTCCCAGATGAACCAGCAACTAGTGTCCCAGATGAACCAGGTAACATGTGTCCCAGATGAACCAGCAGCTAGTGTCCCAGATGAACCAGCAACTAATGTCCCAGATGAACCAGCAACTAGTGTCCCAGAGGAACCAGCAACTAGTGTCCCAGATGAACCAGCAGCTAGTGTCCCAGATGAACCAGCAGTTAGTGTCCCAGATGAACCAGCAACTAGTGTCCCAGATGAACCAGGCAACATGTGTCCCAGATGAACCAGCAGCTAGAGTCCCAGATGAACCAGCAACTAATGTGCCAGATGAACCAGCAGCTAGTGTCCCAGATGAACCAGCAGCTAGTGTCCCAGATGAACCAGCAGCTAGTGTCCCAGATGAACCAGCAACTAGTGTCCCAGATGAACCAGCAACTAGTGTCCCAGATAAACCAGGCAACCTGTGTCCCAGATGAACCAGCAGCTAGAGTCCCAGATGAACCAGCAACTAGTGTCCCAGATGAACCAGCAACTAGTGCCTCAGATGAACCAGCAGCTAGTGTCCCAGATGAACCAGCAGCTAGTGTCCCAGATGAACCAGCAAGTAGTGTCCCAGATGAACCAGCAGCTAGTGTCCCAGATGAACCAGCAACTAGTGTCCCAGATGAACCAGGCAACTGGTGCCCCAGATGAACCAGCATCTGGAGTCTCAGATGAACCAACAGCTGGAGTCCCAGATGAACCAGCAGCTGGTGTCCCAGATGAACCAGCAGCTGGTGTCCCAGATGAACCAGCAATTGGTGCCCCAGATGAACCAGCAACTAGTGTCCCAGATGAACCAGCAGCTGGTGTCCCAGATGAACCAGCAGCTAGTGCCCCAGATGAGCCAGCAGCTGGAGTCCCAGATGAACCAGCAGCTGGGGTCCCAGATGAACTAGCAGCTGGGGTCCCAGATGAACCAGCAGCTGGTGCCCCAAATGAACCAGCAGCTGGTGTCCCAGGTGAGCCAGCAACTAGTGCCCCAGATGAACCAGCAGACGGAGTCCCAGATGAACCAGCAGCTAGTGTCCCAGATGAACCAGCAACTAGTGACCCAGATGAACCAGCAGCTGGTGTCCCAGATGAACCAGCAGCTAGTGCCCCAGATGAGCCAGCAGCTGGAGTCTCAGATGAACCAGCAACTAGCGTCCCTGATGAACCAGAAACTAGTGTCCCAGATGAACCAGCAACTGGTGCCCCAGATGAACCAGCAACTGGTGCCCCAGATGAACCAGGCAACTGGTGCCCCAGATGAACCAGCAGACGGAGTCCCAGAGGAACCAGCAGCTAGTGTCCCAGATGAACCAGCAACTAGTGTCCCAGATGAACCAGCAGCTGGTGTCCCAGATGAACCAGCAGCTAGTGCCCCAGATGAGCCAGCAGCTGGAGTCCCAGATGAACCAGCAACTAGCGTCCCTGATGAACCAGAAACTAGTGTCCCAGATGAACCAGCAACTAGTGTCCCAGATGAACCAGCAACTAGTGCCTCAGATGAAACAGGACACCAGCAGCTAGTGTCCCAGATGAACCAGCAGCTAGTGTCCCAGATGAACCAGCAACTAGTGTCCCAGATGAACCAGGCAACATGTGTCCCAGATGAAACAGCAGCTAGTGTCCCAGATGAACCAGCAACTAGTGTCCCAGATGAACCAGCAACTAGTGTCCCAGAGGAACCAGCAACTAGTGTCCCAGATGAACCAGCAGCTAGTGTCCCAGATGAACCAGCAGCTAGTGTCCCAGATGAACCAGCAACTAGTGTCCCAGATGAACCAGCAACTAGTGTCCCAGATGAACCAGCAGCTAGTGTCCCAGATGAACCAGCAACTAGTGCCCCAGATGAACCAGCAGCTAGTGTCCCAGATGAACCAGCAGCTAGTGTCCCAGATGAACCAGCAACTAGTGTCCCAGATGAACCAGCAGCTAGTGTCCCAGATGAACCAGCAACTAGTGTCCCAGATGAACCAGCAACCTGTGTCCCAGATGAACCAGCAGCTAGTGTTCCAGATGAACCAGCAACTAGTGTCCCTGATGAACCAGAAACTAGTGTCCCAGATGAACCAGCAACTAGTGTCCCAGATGAACCAGCAACTAGTGCCTCAGATGAACCAGCAGCTAGCATCCCAGATGAACCAGCAGCTAGTGTCCCAGATGAACCAGCAACTAGTGTCCCAGATGAACCAGCAGCTAGTGTCCCAGATGAACCAGCAACTAGTGTCCCAGATGAACCAGGCAACTGGTGCCCCAGATGAACCAGCATCTGGAGTCCTAGATGAACCAGCAGCTAGTGTCCCAGATGAACCAGCAACTAGTGTCCCAGATAAACCAGGCAACCTGTGTCCCAGATGAACCAGCATCTAGTGTCCCAGATGAACCAGTAACTGGTGTCCCTGATGAACCAGCAATTAGAGTCCCAGATGAACCAGCAACTAGTGTCCCAGATGAACCAGCAACTAGTGCCTCAGATGAACCAGCAGCTAGTGTCCCAGATGAACCAGCAACTAGTGTCCCAGATGAACCAGCAGCTAGTGTCCCAGATGAACCAGCAACTAGTGTCCCAGATGAACCGGACAACTGGTGCCCCAAATGAACCAGCATCTGGAGTCCTAGATGAACCAGCAGCTGGAGTCCCAGATGAACCAGCAGCTGGTGTCCCAGATGAACCAGCAGCTGGTGTCCCAGATGAACCAGCAACTGGTGCCCCAGATGAACCAGCAACTGGTGCCCCAGATGAACCAGCAACTAGTGTCCCAGATGAACCAGCAGCTGGTGTCCCAGATGAACCAGCAGCTGGTGTTCCAGATGAACCAGCAACTGGTGTCCCAGATGAACCAGCAGCTAGTGTCCCAGATGAACCAGCAACTAGTGTCCCTGATGAACCAGCAACTAGTGTCCCAGATGAACCAGCAACTAGTGTCCCAGATGAACCAGCAACTAGTGCCCCAGATGAACCAGCAGCTAGTGTCCCAGATGAACCAGCAGCTAGTGTCCCAGATGAACCAGCAACTAGTGTCCCAGATGAAACAGCAGCTAGTGTCCCCGATGAACCAGCAACATGTGTCCCAGATGAACCAGGCAACTGGTGCGCCAGATGAACCAGCAGCTAGTGTCCCATATGAACTAGCAGCTAGTGCCCCAGATGAACAAGCAGCTAGTGTCCCAGATGAACCAGCAACTAGTGTCCCTGATGAACCAGCAACTAGTGTCCCAGATGAACCAGGAACTAGTGTCCCAGATGAACCAGCAACTAGTGTCCCCGGTGAACCAGCAACTAGTGTCCCTGATGAACCAGCAACTAGTGTCCCAGATGAAACAGGACACCAGCAGCTAGTGTCCCAGATGAACCAGCAGCTAGTGTCCCAGATGAACCAGCAACTAGTGTCCCAGATGAACCAGGCAACCTGTGTCCCAGATGAACCAGCAGCTAGTGTCCCAGATGAACCAGCAGCTAGTGTCCCTGATGAACCAGCAACTAGTGTCCCAGATGAACCAGCAACTAGTGTCCCAGAGGAACCAGCAACTAGTGTCCCAGATGAACCAGCAGCTAGTGTCCCAGATGAACCAGCAGCTAGTGTCCCAGATGAACCAGCAACTAGTGTCCCAGATGAACCAGCAACTAGTGTCCCAGATGAACCAGCAGCTAGTGTCCCAGATGAACCAGCAACTAGTGCCCCAGATGAACCAGCAGCTAGTGTCCCAGATGAACCAGCAGCTAGTGTCCCAGATGAACCAGCAACTAGTGTCCCAGATGAACCAGGCAACATGTGTCCCAGATGAACCAGCAGCTAGTGTCCCAGATGAACCAGCAACTAGTGTCCCAGATGAACCAGCAACTAGTGTCCCAGAGGAACCAGCAACTAGTGTCCCAGATGAACCAGCAGCTAGTGTCCCAGATGAACCAGCAGCTAGTGTCCCAGATGAACCAGCAACTAGTGTCCCAGATGAACCAGCAACTAGTGTCCCAGATGAACCAGCAGCTAGTGTCCCAGATGAACCAGCAACTAGTGCCCCAGATGAACCAGCAGCTAGTGTCCCAGATGAACCAGCAGCTAGTTTACCAGATGAACCAGCAGCTAGTGTCCCAGATGAACCAGCAACTAGTGTCCCAGATGAACCAGCAACTAGTGTCCCAGATGAACCAGCAGCTAGTGTCCCAGATGAACCAGCAACTGGTGTCCCAGATGAACCAGGCAACTGGTGCCCCAGATGAACCAGCAGCTAGTGTCCCAGATGAACTAGCAGCTAGTGCCCCAGATGAACGAGCAGCTAGTGTCCCAGATGAACCAGCAACTAGTGTCCCTGATGAACCAGCAACTAGTGTCCCAGATGAACCAGCAACTAGTGTCCCAGATGAACCAGCAACTAGTGTCCCTGGTGAACCAGCAACTAGTGTCCCTGATGAACCAGCAACTAGTGTCCCAGATGAAACAGGACTCCAGCAGCTAGTGTCCCAGATGAACCAGCAGCTAGTGTCCCAGATGAACCAGCAACTAGTGTCCCAGATGAACCAGGTAACATGTGTCCCAGATGAACCAGCAGCTAGTGTCCCAGATGAACCAGCAACTAATGTCCCAGATGAACCAGCAACTAGTGTCCCAGAGGAACCAGCAACTAGTGTCCCAGATGAACCAGCAGCTAGTGTCCCAGATGAACCAGCAGTTAGTGTCCCAGATGAACCAGCAACTAGTGTCCCAGATGAACCAGGCAACATGTGTCCCAGATGAACCAGCAGCTAGAGTCCCAGATGAACCAGCAACTAATGTGCCAGATGAACCAGCAGCTAGTGTCCCAGATGAACCAGCAGCTAGTGTCCCAGATGAACCAGCAGCTAGTGTCCCAGATGAACCAGCAACTAGTGTCCCAGATGAACCAGCAACTAGTGTCCCAGATAAACCAGGCAACCTGTGTCCCAGATGAACCAGCAGCTAGAGTCCCAGATGAACCAGCAACTAAGTGTCCCAGATGAACCAGCAACTAGTGCCTCAGATGAACCAGCAGCTAGTGTCCCAGATGAACCAGCAGCTAGTGTCCCAGATGAACCAGCAAGTAGTGTCCCAGATGAACCAGCAGCTAGTGTCCCAGATGAACCAGCAACTAGTGTCCCAGATGAACCAGGCAACTGGTGCCCCAGATGAACCAGCATCTGGAGTCTCAGATGAACCAACAGCTGGAGTCCCAGATGAACCAGCAGCTGGTGTCCCAGATGAACCAGCAGCTGGTGTCCCAGATGAACCAGCAATTGGTGCCCCAGATGAACCAGCAACTAGTGTCCCAGATGAACCAGCAGCTGGTGTCCCAGATGAACCAGCAGCTAGTGCCCCAGATGAGCCAGCAGCTGGAGTCCCAGATGAACCAGCAGCTGGGGTCCCAGATGAACTAGCAGCTGGGGTCCCAGATGAACCAGCAGCTGGTGCCCCAAATGAACCAGCAGCTGGTGTCCCAGGTGAGCCAGCAACTAGTGCCCCAGATGAACCAGCAGACGGAGTCCCAGATGAACCAGCAGCTAGTGTCCCAGATGAACCAGCAACTAGTGACCCAGATGAACCAGCAGCTGGTGTCCCAGATGAACCAGCAGCTAGTGCCCCAGATGAGCCAGCAGCTGGAGTCTCAGATGAACCAGCAACTAGCGTCCCTGATGAACCAGAAACTAGTGTCCCAGATGAACCAGCAACTGGTGCCCCAGATGAACCAGCAACTGGTGCCCCAGATGAACCAGGCAACTGGTGCCCCAGATGAACCAGCAGACGGAGTCCCAGATGAACCAGCAGCTAGTGTCCCAGATGAACCAGCAACTAGTGTCCCAGATGAACCAGCAGCTGGTGTCCCAGATGAACCAGCAGCTAGTGCCCCAGATGAGCCAGCAGCTGGAGTCCCAGATGAACCAGCAACTAGCGTCCCTGATGAACCAGAAACTAGTGTCCCAGATGAACCAGCAACTAGTGTCCCAGATGAACCAGCAACTAGTGCCTCAGATGAAACAGGACACCAGCAGCTAGTGTCCCAGATGAACCAGCAACTAGTGTCCCAGATCAACCAGGCAACATGTGTCCCAGATGAAACAGCAGCTAGTGTCCCAGATGAACCAGCAACTAGTGTCCCAGATGAACCAGCAACTAGTGTCCCAGAGGAACCAGCAACTAGTGTCCCAGATGAACCAGCAGCTAGTGTCCCAGATGAACCAGCAGCTAGTGTCCCAGATGAACCAGCAACTAGTGTCCCAGATGAACCAGCAACTAGTGTCCCAGATGAACCAGCAGCTAGTGTCCCAGATGAACCAGCAACTAGTGCCCCAGATGAACCAGCAGCTAGTGTCCCAGATGAACCAGCAGCTAGTGTCCCAGATGAACCAGCAGCTAGTGTCCCAGATGAACCAGCAACTAGTGTCCCAGATGAACCAGCAGCTAGTGTCCCAGATGAACCAGCAACTAGTGTCCCAGATGAACCAGCAACCTGTGTCCCAGATGAACCAGCAGCTAGTGTTCCAGATGAACCAGCAACTAGTGTCCCTGATGAACCAGAAACTAGTGTCCCAGATGAACCAGCAACTAGTGTCCCAGATGAACCAGCAACTAGTGCCTCAGATGAACCAGCAGCTAGCATCCCAGATGAACCAGCAGCTAGTGTCCCAGATGAACCAGCAACTAGTGTCCCAGATGAACCAGCAGCTAGTGTCCCAGATGAACCAGCAACTAGTGTCCCAGATGAACCAGGCAACTGGTGCCCCAGATGAACCAGCATCTGGAGTCCTAGATGAACCAGCAGCTAGTGTCCCAGATGAACCAGCAACTAGTGTCCCAGATAAACCAGGCAACCTGTGTCCCAGATGAACCAGCATCTAGTGTCCCAGATGAACCAGTAACTGGTGTCCCTGATGAACCAGCAATTAGAGTCCCAGATGAACCAGCAACTAGTGTCCCAGATGAACCAGCAACTAGTGCCTCAGATGAACCAGCAGCTAGTGTCCCAGATGAACCAGCAACTAGTGTCCCAGATGAACCAGCAGCTAGTGTCCCAGATGAACCAGCAACTAGTGTCCCAGATGAACCAGACAACTGGTGCCCCAAATGAACCAGCATCTGGAGTCCTAGATGAACCAGCAGCTGGAGTCCCAGATGAACCAGCAGCTGGTGTCCCAGATGAACCAGCAGCTGGTGTCCCAGATGAACCAGCAACTGGTGCCCCAGATGAACCAGCAACTGGTGCCCCAGATGAACCAGCAACTAGTGTCCCAGATGAACCAGCAGCTGGTGTCCCAGATGAACCAGCAGCTGGTGTTCCAGATGAACCAGCAACTGGTGTCCCAGATGAACCAGCAGCTAGTGTCCCAGATGAACCAGCAACTAGTGTCCCTGATGAACCAGCAACTAGTGTCCCAGATGAACCAGCAACTAGTGTCCCAGATGAACCAGCAACTAGTGCCCCAGATGAACCAGCAGCTAGTGTCCCAGATGAACCAGCAGCTAGTGTCCCAGATGAACCAGCAACTAGTGTCCCAGATGAAACAGCAGCTAGTGTCCCCGATGAACCAGCAACATGTGTCCCAGATGAACCAGGCAACTGGTGCGCCAGATGAACCAGCAGCTAGTGTCCCATATGAACTAGCAGCTAGTGCCCCAGATGAACAAGCAGCTAGTGTCCCAGATGAACCAGCAACTAGTGTCCCTGATGAACCAGCAACTAGTGTCCCAGATGAACCAGGAACTAGTGTCCCAGATGAACCAGCAACTAGTGTCCCAGATGAACCAGCAACTAGTGTCCCTGATGAACCAGCAACTAGTGTCCCAGATGAAACAGGACACCAGCAGCTAGTGTCCCAGATGAACCAGCAGCTAGTGTCCCAGATGAACCAGCAACTAGTGTCCCAGATGAACCAGGCAACCTGTGTCCCAGATGAACCAGCAGCTAGTGTCCCAGATGAACCAGCAGCTAGTGTCCCTGATGAACCAGCAACTAGTGTCCCAGATGAACCAGCAACTAGTGTCCCAGAGGAACCAGCAACTAGTGTCCCAGATGAACCAGCAGCTAGTGTCCCAGATGAACCAGCAGCTAGTGTCCCAGATGAACCAGCAACTAGTGTCCCAGATGAACCAGCAACTAGTGTCCCAGATGAACCAGCAGCTAGTGTCCCAGATGAACCAGCAACTAGTGCCCCAGATGAACCAGCAGCTAGTGTCCCAGATGAACCAGCAGCTAGTGTCCCAGATGAACCAGCAACTAGTGTCCCAGATGAACCAGGCAACATGTGTCCCAGATGAACCAGCAGCTAGTGTCCCAGATGAACCAGCAACTAGTGTCCCAGATGAACCAGCAACTAGTGTCCCAGAGGAACCAGCAACTAGTGTCCCAGATGAACCAGCAGCTAGTGTCCCAGATGAACCAGCAGCTAGTGTCCCAGATGAACCAGCAACTAGTGTCCCAGATGAACCAGCAACTAGTGTCCCAGATGAACCAGCAGCTAGTGTCCCAGATGAACCAGCAACTAGTGCCCCAGATGAACCAGCAGCTAGTGTCCCAGATGAACCAGCAGCTAGTTTACCAGATGAACCAGCAGCTAGTGTCCCAGATGAACCAGCAACTAGTGTCCCAGATGAACCAGCAACCTGTGTCCCAGATGATCCAGCAGCTAGTGTTCCAGATGAACCAGCAACTAGTGTCCCTGGTGAACCAGAAACTAGTGTCCCAGATGATCCAGCAACTAGTGTCCCAGATGAACCAGCAACTAGTGCCTCAGATGAACCAGCAGCTAGCATCCCAGATGAACCAGCAGCTAGTGTCCCAGATGAACCAGCAACTAGTGTCCCAGATGAACCAGCAGCTAGTGTCCCAGATGAACCAGCAACTAGTGTCCCAGATGAACCAGGCAACTGGTGCCCCAGATGAACCAGCATCTGGAGTCCTAGATGAACCAGCAGCTGGAGTCCCAGATGAACCAGCAGCTGGTGTCCCAGATGAACCTGCAGCTGGTGTCCCAGATGAACCAGCAACTGGTGCCCCAGATGAACCAGCAACTGGTGCCCCAGATGAACCAGCAACTAGTGTCCCAGATGAACCAGCAGCTGGTGTCCCAGATGAACCAGCAGCTGGTGTTCCAGATGAACCAGCAACTGGTGTCCCAGATGAACCAGCAGCTAGTGCCCCAGATGAGCCAGCAGCTGGAGTCCCAGATGAACCAGCAGCTGGGGTTCCAGATGAACCAGTAGCTGGGGTCCCAGATGAACCAGCAGCTGGTGCCCCAGATGAACCAGCAGCTGGTGCCCCAGATGAACCAGCATCTAGTGCCCCAGATGAGCCAGCAGCTGGAGTCACAGATGAACAAGCATCTGGGGTCCCAGATGAACCAGCAGCTGGGGTACCAGATGAACCAGCAGCTGGTGCCCCAGATGAGTCATTAGCTGGTACCCAGGATGAACCAGCAGCTGGAGTACCAGATGAACCAGCAGCTGGTGCCCCAGATGAACCAGCAGCTGGGCTCCCAGATGAACCAGCAGCTGGTGTCCCAGATGAACCAGCAGCTGATGTCCCAGATGAACCAGCAGCTAGTGTCCCAGATGAACCAGCAGCTGGTGTCCCAGATGAACCAGCAACTAGTGTCCCAGATAAGCCAGCAGCTGGAGTCCCAGATGAACCAGCAGCTGGGGTCCCAGATGAACCAGCAGCTGGTGCCCCAGATGAACCAGCAGCTGGTGCCCCAAATGAACCAGCAGCTGGTGTCCCAGATGAACCAGCAACTGGTGCCCCGGATGAACCAGCAGCTGGTGCCCCGGATGAACCAGCAACTAGTGTCCCAGATGAACCAGCAGCTGGTGCCCCCGATGAACCTGGCAACCTGTGTCACAGATGAACCTGCAGCTAGTGTCCCAGATGAACCAGCAACTAGTGTCCCAGATGAACCAGCAACTAGTGTCCCAGATGAACCAGCAACTAGTGTCCCTGATGAACTAGCAACTAGTGTCCCAGATGAACCAGCAACTAGTGTCCCAGATGAAACAGCAACTAGTGCCCCAGATGAACCAGCAGCTAGTGTCCCAGATGAACCAGCAGCTAGTGTCCCAGATGAACCAGCAACTAGTGTCACAGATGAACCAGCAGCTAGTGTCCCAGATGAACCAGCAACTGGTGTCCCAGATGAACCAGGCAACTGGTGCCCCAGATGAACCAGCAGCTAGTGTCCCAGATGAACCAGCAGCTAGTGCCCCAGATGAACCAGCAGCTAGTGTCCCAGATGAACCAGCAACTAGTGTCCCTGATGAACCAGCAACTGGTGTCCCAGATGAACCAGCAACTAGTGTCCCAGATGAACCAGCAGCTAGTGTCCCAGATGAACCAGCAACTAGTGTCCCTGGTGAACCAGCAACTAGTGTCCCTGATGAACCAGCAACTAGTGTCCCAGATGAAACAGCAGCTAGTGCCCCAGATGAACCAGCAGCTAGTGCCCCACATGAAACAGGACACCAGTAGCTAGTGTCCTAGATGAACCAGCAGCTAGTGTCCCAGATGAACCAGCAACTAGTGTCCCAGATGAACCAGGCAACCTGTGTTCCAGATGAACCAGCAGCTAGAGTCCCAGATGAACCAGCAACTAGTGTCCCTGATGAAACAGCAACTAGTGTCCCAGATGAACCAGCAACTAGAGTCCCTGATGAACCAGAAACTAGTGTCCCAGATGAACCAGCAACTAGTGTCCCAGATGAACTAGCAGCTAGTGCCCCAGATGAACGAGCAGCTAGTGTCCCAGATGAACCAGCAACTAGTGTCCCTGATGAACCAGCAACTAGTGTCCCAGATGAACCAGCAACTAGTGTCCCAGATGAACCAGCAACTAGTGTCCCTGATGAACCAGCAACTAGTGTCCCAGATAAAACAGGACACCAGCAGCTAGTGTCCCAGATGAACCAGCAGCTAGTGTCCCAGATGAACCAGCAACTAGTGTCCCAGATGAACCAGGCAACCTGTGTCCCAGATGAACCAGCAGCTAGTGTCCCAGATGAACCAGCAGCTAGTGTCCCTGATGAACCAGCAACTAGTGTCCCAGATGAACCAGCAACTAGTGTCCCAGAGGAACCAGCAACTAGTGTCCCAGATGAACCAGCAGCTAGTGTCCCAGATGAACCAGCAGCTAGTGTCCCAGATGAACCAGCAACTAGTGTCCCAGATGAACCAGCAACTAGTGTCCCAGATGAACCAGCAGCTAGTGTCCCAGATGAACCAGCAACTAGTGCCCCAGATGAACCAGCAGCTAGTGTCCCAGATGAACCAGCAGCTAGTGTCCCAGATGAACCAGCAACTAGTGTCCCAGATGAACCAGCAGCTAGTGTCCCAGATGAACCAGCAACTAGTGTCCCAGATGAACCAGGCAACTGGTGCCCCAGATGAACCAGCAGCTAGTGTCCCAGATGAACTAGCAGCTAGTGCCCCAGATGAACGAGCAGCTACTGTCCCAGATGAACCAGCAACTAGTGTCCCTGATGAACCAGCAACTAGTGTCCCAGATGAACCAGCAACTAGTGTCCCAGATGAACCAGCAACTAGTGTCCCTGGTGAACCAGCAACTAGTGTCCCTGATGAACCAGCAACTAGTGTCCCAGATGAAACAGGACACCAGCAGCTAGTGTCCCAGATGAACCAGCAGCTAGTGTCCCAGATGAACCAGCAACTAGTGTCCCAGATGAACCAGGCAACATGTGTCCCAGATGAACCAGCAGCTAGTGTCCCAGATGAACCAGCAACTAATGTCCCAGATGAACCAGCAACTAGTGTCCCAGAGGAACCAGCAACTAGTGTCCCAGATGAACCAGCAGCTAGTGTCCCAGATGAACCAGCAGCTAGTGTCCCAGATGAACCAGCAACTAGTGTCCCAGATGAACCAGGCAACATGTGTCCCAGATGAACCAGCAGCTAGAGTCCCAGATGAACCAGCAACTAATGTGCCAGATGAACCAGCAGCTAGTGTCCCAGATGAACCAGCAGCTAGTGTCCCAGATGAACCAGCAGCTAGTGTCCCAGATGAACCAGCAACTAGTGTCCCAGATGAACCAGCAACTAGTGTCCCAGATAAACCAGGCAATCTGTGTCCCAGATGAACCAGCAGCTAGAGTCCCAGATGAACCAGCAACTAGTGTCCCAGATGAACCAGCAACTAGTGCCTCAGATGAACCAACAGCTGGAGTCCCAGATGAACCAGCAGCTGGTGTCGCAGATGAACCAGCAGCTGGTGTCCCAGATGAACCAGTAATTGGTGCCCCAGATGAACCAGCAACTAGTGTCCCAGATGAACCAGCAGCTGGTGTCCCAGATGAACCAGCAGCTAGTGCCCCAGATGAGCAAGCAGCTGGAGTCCTAGATGAACCAGCAGCTGGGGTCCCAGATGAACTAGCAGCTGGGGTCCCAGATGAACCAGCAGCTGGTGCCCCAAATGAACCAGCAGCTGGTGTCCCAGATGAGCCAGCAACTAGTGCCCCAGATGAACCAGCAGACGGAGTCCCAGATGAACCAGCAGCTAGTGTCCCAGATGAACCAGCAACTAGTGTCCCAGATGAACCAGCAGCTGGTGTCCCAGATGAACCAGCAGCTAGTGCCCCAGATGAGCCAGCAGCTGGAGTCTCAGATGAACCAGCAACTAGCGTCCCTGATGAACCAGAAACTAGTGTCCCAGATGAACCAGCAACTGGTGCCCCAGATGAACCAGCAACTGGTGCCCCAGATGAACCAGGCAACTGGTGCCCCAGATGAACCAGCAGACGGAGTCCCAGATGAACCAGCAGCTAGTGTCCCAGATGAACCAGCAACTAGTGTCCCAGATGAACCAGCAGCTGGTGTCCCAGATGAACCAGCAGCTAGTGCCCCAGATGAGCCAGCAGCTGGAGTCCCAGATGAACCAGCAACTAGCGTCCCCGATGAACCAGAAACTAGTGTCCCAGATGAACCAGCAACTAGTGTCCCAGATGAACCAGCAGCTAGTGTCCCAGATGAACCAGCAACTAGTGTCCCAGATGAACCAGCAACTAGCGTCCCTGATGAACCAGAAACTAGTGTCCCAGATGAACCAGCAGCTAGTGTCGCAGATGAACCAGCAGCTAGTGTCCCAGATGAACCAGCAACTAGTGTCCCAGATGAACCAGCAACCTGTGTCCCAGATGAACCAGCAGCTAGTGTCCCAGATGAACCAGCAACTAGTGTCCCAGATGAACCAGCAGCTAGTGTCCCAGATGAACCAGCAACTGGTGTCCCAGATGAACCAGGCAACTGGTGCCCCAGATGAACCAGCAGCTAGTGTCCCAGATGAACCAGCAGCTAGTGCCCCAGATGAACCAGCAGCTAGTGTCCCAGATGAACCAGCAGCTAGTGTCCCTGATGAACCAGCAACTGGTGTCCCAGATGAACCAGCAACTAGTGTCCCAGATGAACCAGCAGCTAGTGTCCCAGATGAACCAGCAGCTAGTGTCCCAGATGAACCAGCAACAAGTGTCCCTGGTGAACCAGCAACTAGTGTCCCTGATGAACCAGCAACTAGTGTCCCAGATGAAACAGCAGCTAGTGCCCCAGATGAACCAGCAGCTAGTGCCCCACATGAAACAGGACACCAGTAGCTAGTGTCCCAGATGAACCAGCAGCTAGTGTCCCAGATGAACCAGCAACTAGTGTCCCAGATGAACCAGGCAACCTGTGTTCCAGATGAACCAGCAGCTAGAGTCCCAGATGAACCAGCAACTAGTGTCCCTGATGAACCAGCAACTAGTGTCCCAGATGAACCAGCAACTAGTGTCCCAGATGAACCAGCAACTAGTGTCCCAGATGAACCAGCAGCTAGTGTCCCAGATGAACCAGCAGCTAGTGTCCCAGATGAACCAGCAACTAGTGTCCCAGATGAACCAGCAACCTGTGTCCCAGATGAACCAGCAGCTAGTGTCCCAGATGAACCAGCAACTAGTGTCCCTGATGAACCAGAAACTAGTGTCCCAGATGAACCAGCAACTAGTGTCCCAGATGAACCAGCAGGTAGTGTCCCAGATGAACCAGCAGCTAGTGTCCCAGATGAACCAGCAACTAGTGTCCCAGATGAACCAGCAGCTAGTGTCCCAGATGAACCAGCAACTAGTGCCCCAGATGAACCAGGCAACTGGTGCCCCAGATGAACCAGCATCTGGAGTCCTAGATGAACCAGCAGCTGGAGTCCCAGATGAACCAGTAGCTGGTGTCCCAGATGAACCAGCACCTGGTGCCCCAGATGAACCAGCAACTGGTGCCCCAGATGAACCAGCAACTAGTGTCCCAGATGAACCAGCAGCTGGTGTCCCAGATGAACCAGCAGCTGGTGCCCCAGATGAACCAGCAGCTGGTGTCCCAGATGAGCCAGCAGCTGGAGCCCAGGAGGAACCAGCAGCTGGAGTCCCAGATGAACAAGCAGCTTGTGTCCCAGATGAACCAGCAACTAGTGTCCCAGATGAACCAGCAGCTAGTGTCCCAGATGATCCAGCAACTAGTGTCCCAGATGAACCAGGCAACTGGTGCCCCAGATGAACCAGCATCTGGAGTCCCAGATGAACCAGCAGCTGGAGTCCCAGATGAACCAGCAACTAGTGTCCCAGATGAACCAGCAACTAGTGTCCCTGGTGAACCAGCAACTAGTGTCCCTGATGAACCAGCAACTAGTGTCCCAGATGAAACAGGACACCAGCAGCTAGTGTCCCAGATGAACCAGCAGCTAGTGTCCCAGATGAACCAGCAACTAGTGTCCCAGATGAACCAGGCAACATGTGTCCCAGATGAACCAGCAGCTAGTGTCCCAGATGAACCAGCAACTAGTGTCCCAGATGAACCAGCAACTAGTGTCCCAGAGGAACCAGCAACTAGTGTCCCAGATGAACCAGCAGCTAGTGTCCCAGATGAACCAGCAGCTAGTGTCCCAGATGAACCAGCAACTAGTGTCCCAGATGAACCAGGCAACATGTGTCCCAGATGAACCAGCAGCTAGTGTCCCAGATGAACCAGCAACTAGTGTGCCAGATGAACCAGCAGCTAGTGTCCCAGATGAACCAGCAGCTAGTGTCCCAGATGAACCAGCAGCTAGTGTCCCAGATGAACCAGCAACTAGTGTCCCAGATGAACCAGCAACTAGTGTCCCAGATAAACCAGGCAACCTGTGTCCCAGATGAACCAGCAGCTAGAGTCCCAGATGAACCAGCAACTAGTGTCCCAGATGAACCAGCAACTAGTGCCTCAGATGAACCAGCAGCTAGTGTCCCAGATGAACCAGCAGCTAGTGTCCCAGATGAACCAGCAAGTAGTGTCCCAGATGAAACAGCAGCTAGTGTCCCAGATGAACCAGCAACTAGTGTCCCAGATGAACCAGGCAACTGGTGCCCCAGATGAACCAGCATCTGGAGTCTCAGATGAACCAACAGCTGGAGTCCCAGATGAACCAGCAGCTGGTGTCCCAGATGAACCAGCAGCTGGTGTCCCAGATGAATCAGCAATTGGTGCCCCAGATGAACCAGCAACTAGTGTGCCAGATGAACCAGCAGCTGGTGTCCCAGATGAACCAGCAGCTAGTGCCCCAGATGAGCCAGCATCTGGAGTCCCAGATGAACCAGCAGCTGGGGTCCCAGATGAACTAGCAGCTGGGGTCCCAGATGAACCAGCAGCTGGTGCCCCAAATGAACCAGCAGCTGGTGTCCCAGATGAGCCAGCAACTAGTGCCCCAGATGAACCAGCAGACGGAGTCCCAGATGAACCAGCAGCTAGTGTCCCAGATGAACCAGCAACTAGTGTCCCAGATGAACCAGCAGCTGGTGTCCCAGATGAACCAGCAGCTAGTGCCCCAGATGAGCCAGCAGCTGGAGTCCCAGATGAACCAGCAACTAGCGTCCCTGATGAACCAGAAACTAGTGTCCCAGATGAACCAGCAACTGGTGCCCCAGATGAACCAGCAACTGGTGCCCCAGATGAACCAGGCAACTGGTGCCCCAGATGAACCAGCAGACGGAGTCCCAGATGAACCAGCAGCTAGTGTCCCAGATGAACCAGCAACTAGTGTCCCAGATGAACCAGCAGCTGGTGTCCCAGATGAACCAGCAGCTAGTGCCCCAGATGAGCCAGCAGCTGGAGTCCCAGATGAACCAGCAACTAGTGTCCCTGATGAACCAGAAACTAGTGTCCCAGATGAACCAGCAACTAGTGTCCCAGATGAACCAGCAACTAGTGCCTCAGATGAAACAGGACACCAGCAGCTAGTGTCCCAGATGAACCAGCAGCTAGTGTCCCAGATGAACCAGCAACTAGTGTCCCAGATGAACCAGGCAACATGTGTCCCCGATGAACCAGCAGCTAGTGTCCCAGATGAACCAGCAACTAGTGTCCAAGATGAACCAGCAACTAGTGTCCCAGAGGAACCAGCAACTAGTGTCCCAGATGAACCAGCAGCTAGTGTCCCAGATGAACCAGCAGCTAGTGTCCCAGATGAACCAGCAACTAGTGTCCCAGATGAACCAGCAACTAGTGTCCCAGATGAACCAGCAGCTAGTGTCCCAGATGAACCATCAACTAGTGCCCCAGATGAACCAGCAGCTAGTGTCCCAGATGAACCAGCAGCTAGTGTCCCAGATGAACCAGCAACTAGTGTCCCAGATGAACCAGCAGCTAGTGTCCCAGATGAACCAGCAACTAGTGTCCCAGATGAACCAGCAACCTGTGTCCCAGATGAACCAGCAGCTAGTGTTCCAGATGAACCAGCAACTAGTGTCCCTGATGAACCAGAAACTAGTGTCCCAGATGAACCAGCAACTAGTGTCCCAGATGAACCAGCAACTAGTGCCTCAGATGAACCAGCAGCTAGCATCCCAGATGAACCAGCAGCTAGTGTCCCAGATGAACCAGCAACTAGTGTCCCAGATGAACCAGCAGCTAGTGTCCCAGATGAACCAGCAACTAGTGTCCCAGATGAACCAGGCAACTGGTGCCCCAGATGAACCAGCATCTGGAGTCCTAGATGAACCAGCAGCTGGAGTCCCAGATGAACCAGCAGCTGGTGTCCCAGATGAACCAGCAACTAGTGCCTCAGATGAACCAGCAGCTAGCATCCCAGATGAACCAGCAACTAGTGTCCCAGATGAACCAGGCAACTGGTGCCCCAGATGAACCAGCATCTGGAGTCCTAGATGAACCAGCAGCTGGAGTCCCAGATGAACCAGCAGCTGGTGTCCCAGATGAACCAGCAGCTGGTGTCCCAGATGAACCAGCAACTGGTGCCCCAGATGAACCAGCAACTGGTGCCCCAGATGAACCAGCAACTAGTGTCCCAGATGAACCAGCAGCTGGTGTCCCAGATGAACCTGCAGCTGGTGTTCCAGATGAACCAGCAACTGGTGTCCCAGATGAACCAGCAGCTAGTGTCCCAGATGAACCAGCAACTAGTGTCCCTGATGAACCAGCAACTAGTGTCCCAGATGAACCAGCAACTAGTGTCCCGGATGAACCAGCAACCAGTGCCCCAGATGAACCAGCAGCTAGTGTCCCAGATGAACCAGCAGCTAGTGTCCCAGATGAACCAGCAACTAGTGTCCCAGATGAACCAGCAGCTAGTGTCCCAGATGAACCAGCAACATGTGTCCCAGATGAACCAGGCAACTGGTGCCCCAGATGAAACCAGCAGCTAGTGTCCCAGATGAACTAGCAGCTAGTACCCCAGATGAACGAGCAGCTAGTGTCCCAGATGAACCAGCAACTAGTGTCCCTGATGAACCAGCAACTAGTGTCCCAGATGAACCAGCAACTAGTGTCCCAGATGAACCAGCAACTAGTGTCCCTGGTGAACCAGCAACTAGTGTCCCTGATGAACCAGCAACTAGTGTCCCAGATGAAACAGGACACCAGCAGCTAGTGTCCCAGATGAACCAGCAGCTAGTGTCCCAGATGAACCAGCAACTAGTGTCCCAGATGAACCAGGCAACCTGTGTCCCAGATGAACCAGCAGCTAGTGTCCCAGATGAACCAGCAGCTAGTGTCCCTGATGAACCAGCAACTAGTGTCCCAGATGAACCAGCAACTAGTGTCCCAGAGGAACCAGCAACTAGTGTCCCAGATGAACCAGCAGCTAGTGTCCCAGATGAACCAGCAGCTAGTGTCCCAGATGAACCAGCAACTAGTGTCCCAGATGAACCAGCAACTAGTGTCCCAGATGAACCAGCAGCTAGTGTCCCAGATGAACCAGCAACTAGTGCCCCAGATGAACCAGCAGCTAGTGTCCCAGATGAACCAGCAGCTAGTGTCCCAGATGAACCAGCAACTAGTGTCCCAGATGAACCAGCAGCTAGTGTCCCAGATGAACCAGCAACTAGTGTCCCAGATGAACCAGCAGCTAGTGTTCCAGATGAACCAGCAACTAGTGTCCCTGATGAACCAGAAACTAGTGTCCCAGATGAACCAGCAACTAGTGCCTCAGATGAACCAGCAGCTAGCATCCCAGATGAACCAGCAGCTAGTGTCCCAGATGAACCAGCAACTAGTGTCCCAGATGAACCAGCAGCTAGCATCCCAGATGAACCAGCAGCTAGTGTCCCAGATGAACCAGCAACTAGTGTCCCAGATGAACCAGCAGCTAGTGTCCCAGATGAACCAGCAACTAGTGTCCCAGATGAACCAGCAACCTGTGTCCCAGATGAACCAGCAGCTAGTGTTCCAGATGAACCAGCAACTAGTGTCCCTGATGAACCAGAAACTAGTGTCCCAGATGAACCAGCAACTAGTGTCCCAGATGAACCAGCAACTAGTGCCTCAGATGAACCAGCAGCTAGCATCCCAGATGAACCAGCAGCTAGTGTCCCAGATGAACCAGCAACTAGTGTCCCAGATGAACCAGCAGCTAGTGTCCCAGATGAACCAGCAACTAGTGTCCCAGATGAACCAGGCAACTGGTGCCCCAGATGAACCAGCATCTGGAGTCCTAGATGAACCAGCAGCTGGAGTCCCAGATGAACCAGCAGCTGGTGTCCCAGATGAACCAGCAACTAGTGCCTCAGATGAACCAGCAGCTAGCATCCCAGATGAACCAGCAGCTAGTGTCCCAGATGAACCAGCAACTAGTGTCCCAGATGAACCAGCAGCTAGTGTCCCAGATGAACCAGCAACTAGTGTCCCAGATGAACCAGGCAACTGGTGCCCCAGATGAACCAGCATCTGGAGTCCTAGATGAACCAGCAGCTGGAGTCCCAGATGAACCAGCAGCTGGTGTCCCAGATGAACCAGCAGCTGGTGTCCCAGATGAACCAGCAACTGGTGCCCCAGATGAACCAGCAACTGGTGCCCCAGATGAACCAGCAACTAGTGTCCCAGATGAACCAGCAGCTGGTGTCCCAGATGAACCTGCAGCTGGTGTTCCAGATGAACCAGCAACTGGTGTCCCAGATGAACCAGCAGCTAGTGTCCCAGATGAACCAGCAACTAGTGTCCCTGATGAACCAGCAACTAGTGTCCCAGATGAACCAGCAACTAGTGTCCCGGATGAACCAGCAACTAGTGCCCCAGATGAACCAGCAGCTAGTGTCCCAGATGAACCAGCAGCTAGTGTCCCAGATGAACCAGCAACTAGTGTCCCAGATGAACCAGCAGCTAGTGTCCCAGATGAACCAGCAACATGTGTCCCAGATGAACCAGGCAACTGGTGCCCCAGATGAAACCAGCAGCTAGTGTCCCAGATGAACTAGCAGCTAGTACCCCAGATGAACGAGCAGCTAGTGTCCCAGATGAACCAGCAACTAGTGTCCCTGATGAACCAGCAACTAGTGTCCCAGATGAACCAGCAACTAGTGTCCCAGATGAACCAGCAACTAGTGTCCCTGGTGAACCAGCAACTAGTGTCCCTGATGAACCAGCAACTAGTGTCCCAGATGAAACAGGACACCAGCAGCTAGTGTCCCAGATGAACCAGCAGCTAGTGTCCCAGATGAACCAGCAACTAGTGTCCCAGATGAACCAGGCAACCTGTGTCCCAGATGAACCAGCAGCTAGTGTCCCAGATGAACCAGCAGCTAGTGTCCCTGATGAACCAGCAACTAGTGTCCCAGATGAACCAGCAACTAGTGTCCCAGAGGAACCAGCAACTAGTGTCCCAGATGAACCAGCAGCTAGTGTCCCAGATGAACCAGCAGCTAGTGTCCCAGATGAACCAGCAACTAGTGTCCCAGATGAACCAGCAACTAGTGTCCCAGATGAACCAGCAGCTAGTGTCCCAGATGAACCAGCAACTAGTGCCCCAGATGAACCAGCAGCTAGTGTCCCAGATGAACCAGCAGCTAGTGTCCCAGATGAACCAGCAACTAGTGTCCCAGATGAACCAGCAGCTAGTGTCCCAGATGAACCAGCAACTAGTGTCCCAGATGAACCAGCAGCTAGTGTTCCAGATGAACCAGCAACTAGTGTCCCAGATGAACTAGCAGCTGGGGTCCCAGATGAACCAGCAGCTGGTGCCCCAAATGAACCAGCAGCTGGTGTCCCAGATGAACCAGCAACTAGTGCCCCAGATGAACCAGCAGCTAGTGTCCCAGATGAACCAGCAACTAGTGTCCCAGATGAACCAGCAGTTAGTGTCCCAGATGAACCAGCAACTAGTGTCCCAGATGAACCAGGCAATTGGTGCCCCAGATGAACCAGCATCTGGAGTCCTAGATGAACCAGCAGCTGGAGTCCCAGATGAACCAGCAGCTGGTGTCCCAGATGAACCAGCAGCTGGTGTCCCAGATGAACCAGCAACTGGTGCCCCAGATGAACCAGCAACTGGTGCCCCAGATGAACCAGCAACTAGTGTCCCAGATGAACCAGCAGCTGGTGTCCCAGATGAACCAGCAGCTGGTGTTCCAGATGAACCAGCAACTGGTGTCCCAGATGAACCAGTAGCTAGTGCCCCAGATGAGCCAGCAGCTGGAGTCCCAGGTGAACCAGCAGCTGGTGTCCCAGATGAACCAGCAACTAGTGCCTCAGATGAACCAGCAGCTAGCATCCCAGATGAACCAGCAACTAGTGTCCCAGATGAACCAGCAACTAGTGTCCCAGATGAACCAGGCAACTGGTGCCCCAGATGAACCAGCATCTGGAGTCTCAGATGAACCAACAGCTGGAGTCCCAGATGAACCAGCAGCTAGTGTCCCAGATGAACCAGCAACTAGTGTCCAAGATGAACCAGCAACTAGTGTCCCAGAGGAACCAGCAACTAGTGTCCCAGATGAACCAGCAGCTAGTGTCCCAGATGAACCAGCAGCTAGTGTCCCAGATGAACCAGCAACTAGTGTCCCAGATGAACCAGCAACTAGTGTCCCAGATGAACCAGCAGCTAGTGTCCCAGATGAACCATCAACTAGTGCCCCAGATGAACCAGCAGCTAGTGTCCCAGATGAACCAGCAGCTAGTGTCCCAGATGAACCAGCAACTAGTGTCCCAGATGAACCAGCAGCTAGTGTCCCAGATGAACCAGCAACTAGTGTCCCAGATGAACCAGCAACTAGTGTCCCAGATGAACCAGCAACTAGTGTCCCTGATGAACCAGCAACTAGTGTCCCAGATGAACCAGCAACTGGTGTCCCAGATGAACCAGGCAACTGGTGCCCCAGATGAACCAGCAGCTAGTGTCCCAGATGAACCAGCAGCTAGTGCCCCAGATGAACCAGCAGCTAGTGTCCCAGAAGAACCAGCAACTAGTGTCCCTGATGAACCAGCAACTGGTGTCCCAGATGAACCAGCAACTAGTGTCCCAGATGAACCAGCAGCTAGTGTCCCAGATGAACCAGCAGCTAGTGTCCCAGATGAACCAGCAACTAGTGTCCCTGGTGAACCAGCAACTAGTGTCCCTGATGAACCAGCAACTAGTGTCCCAGATGAAACAGCAGCTAGTGCCCCAGATGAACCAGCAGCTAGTGCCCCACATGAAACAGGACACCAGTAGCTAGTGTCCCAGATGAACCAGCAGCTAGTGTCCCAGATGAACCAGCAACTAGTGTCCCAGATGAACCAGGCAACATGTGTCCCAGATGAACCAGCAGCTAGAGTCCCAGATGAACCAGCAACTAGTGTCCCTGATGAACCAGCAACTAGTGTCCCAGATGAACCAGCAACTAGTGTCCCAGATGAACCAGCAGCTAGTGTCCCAGATGAACCAGCAGCTAGTGTCCCAGATGAACCAGCAACTAGTGTCCCAGATGAACCAGCAACTAGTGTCCCAGATGAACCAGCAGCTAGTGTCCCAGATGAACCAGCAACTAGTGCCCCAGATGAACCAGCAGCTAGTGTCCCAGATGAACCAGCAGCTAGTGTCCCAGATGAACCAGCAACTAGTGTCCCAGATGAACCCGCAGCTAGTGTCCCAGATTAACCAGCAACTAGTGTCCCAGATGAACCAGCAACCTGTGTCCCAGATGAACCAGCAGCTAGTGTCCCAGATGAACCAGCAACTAGTGTCCCTGATGAACCAGAAACTAGTGTCCCAGATGAACCAGCAACTAGTGTCCCAGATGAACCAGCAACTAGTGCCTCAGATGGACCAGCAGGTAGTGTCCCAGATGAACCAGCAGCTAGTGTCCCTGATGAACCAGAAACTAGTGTCCCAGATGAACCAGCAGCTAGTGTCCCAGATGAACCAGCAACTAGTGCCCCAGATGAACCAGGCAACTGGTGCCCCAGATGAACCAGCATCTGGAGTCCTAGATGAACCAGCAGCTGGAGTCCCAGATGAACCAGCAGCTGGTGTCCCAGATGAACCAGCAACTGGTGCCCCAGATGAACCAGCAACTGGTGCCCCAGATGAACCAGCAACTAGTGTCCCAGATGAACCAGCAGCTGGTGTCCCAGATGAACCAGCAGCTGGTGCCCCAGATGAACCAGCAGCTGGTGTCCCAGATGAGCCAGCAGCTGGAGCCCAGGAGGAACCAGCAGCTGGAGTCCCAGATGAACAAGCAGCTTGTGTCCCTGATGAACCAGCAACTAGTGTGTAAAAACAGTTTCAATCGGGTCGGGGACAATCGATATTTGCCCGGCGGTATTGCCTCTGTGACCCTCTAGTTATTTAAATCAATGAAGAGGCAGGCGCTGGAGACTGGAAAGCAGGAAACAAGGTTTTTTATTCTCTCCGGAGGAGAACACAACGAAACGGACAGAAGGTATCGTTCTGAGGTGCTCTAACTGTATTTCTGAGGCCTGGCCTCTTATATCCACATTTATGACTTTATTGCAGATTACACATACATGTTTAAAGCTTTGATGTGCGGAAAAGACATTCTCGGAACTCCCCTTTGGGCCCGTTCCCATACACATTTACAGTTAAAGTCCCCACCCTAGTCACAACAGGTGATGAGCATCGCGCAGCTGGATAATCCGCCGATTCACGGAATGAGGGGAGTCTGATCGGATCTCATGGGGTGGGGGGGGCTTTGATCAACCCGGGGATTCTTTGATGGGGGAAGCTTTCTATTGTACGGGGAGGGGCAAGGATGGTATCGGCAGGGCTGGGTGTCGGCTTGGGAACGGGGAGGACAAAACGGGCTCACGGGGAAAAAGGGGTTTGCATCTAAGGGCCGGAGATCATGAAAGGAAAGCAGGGAGGTGTCGCGCTGGGAACAGGATGAGGGCCGGGGGCAGAGCAGCGCCGAAGAGGGGTTTATGACTCAAGGCAGGTGCAAGCAGGGGGGGGGTGGTCAGCGTGCAGGCTTGGTGAAGGCAAAGGGCTATGTCAGAGGCCAGCGGCATGCAAAAGGGTTTGTTCTGATCGGGACATCTTAAAATGGCGGGCGCGCACGACAAAAGTGTGGCATCAGGGGAAGAGGCAAGATGGCGCAGATAATGTTCACCAAAACGCACTAATTTTCCACAGTCCTCCCTTTAACATATTCAAGACATCTTGCTGGTTCATTTTCTACTCGGGTCTATTGTGGTGGGCATGAGAAAGAAACCGGTAGGAACCCTCGAAAAAAGAGTTGTAAACAATACATTTTGAGGTTCCTAGTTTTTAGGAGGTGCACCTATTTGATAAACTTTGATAAATTTGTTCAGCAGGAAAGTCATAGGAATGAAATACAAAAAAACGGCGAGCAGCAAGTACATATCATAACGTGAACTGGCAGGTTAATACATATTTCAGATTCGGTTTGGAGCAGGCTCAATACAATGGCGGCTGGGAGAGAAATGAGGCAAAAAACGGTGATTGAGGATGTCAAATGTTCGAAGTTTACGAGTTCTCATTGTTCTTTGTGGTCTTTCGTTGGCGCTGTTGAGCACCGGCGGTGGAGCTACAAGTCCGGCTCTGTTCTAAGTTCTGCGTTGCAGGGCACGACCCTTTCCTCGCGTTTCTGGTCGGAAAGGTCCTTTTCGCCCTGTGTCCTTTGAGGTGATTGTCAGAAAGTTCCGATGGAAGAAGAGCGTTCAAAACGGTCCATAGGGTAGGTCAGAGGAAAAAAAGGGGGATGGAGCAAGGCCAAATTAGGGACAAACTAGGGGAACGAGAGACTTCAAATAGGCGGGCGTGTGACGGAATTCAGAGAGCGGGGACTGGTCGACAGGCACTGGACGTCGAGCAGGGGCATCAGGTCGACCCTTTCTTTTCATGCTGTCGAAAACAGTGCCTCGTCCTGCAGCTCTTTTCAGTCGTGGTCTCGCCTTGGCTAATGTCGCAGGTGTCCCTTAGTCTGCAGTCGGGCCTCGTGCTCCCACATCCGGTCCTTCTCTCCTCCAACAGCAGTACCCTTAAACAAGTTTGAAAAGACAGTCTTTTAGAAAATTTTCGGATGAAGATAATCAAAAAAGTCTATTTCTCTCCCAGCTCCAGGCAAAGAATGAAAATGTCCGTCATTTTTAACGTTCACAACTGGCATATGAATGACCGGTGGCGGACCTGCTGGATTTACTATGACTTTCCTTCATAATCATTTATTACAGGCATGACAGTTCATCTGATGGTAACCCACCTTCGGGAGACAAATCTGGCAAAGATATGCCGTTCTCTAGAGTTTCACATTTACAAAAGGGTACAGTGAGTCGTCAACATGGTACTACACAGGTATTTTGCTGAGAGACGAACATGGCTAAACATTTCCTTTCTATCGGTGCATCCTGTTTTTCAACTACTGCGGGGTTCATTTTGATGATTTCTTTACCTTGGTCTAGTCTGTTAACCTTGTAAAACATCATTCTGGGTCCTACGTAACCTTTTACAGCCCGGTTACTTAACTAGGAAGGACAGGGGTTTTATGGGAGACAACCAGGGACATAGACAGGGGAGGTAGCGGGGGTGATCGTTTTTCTGGTTTGGGTATTGCGACGATTCGGGGAGGGGAGGGTCGCGTATTCTGAGGTCCTTGTTTTATACTATAGGAGCCGTTGACATGTAGTTCCCTTATTTCGGGCCAGATTAGGGAACCTCTGTCGTCTTACCTGTCCTTTCCCTTACGGCCCAACCTGGGTTCATTGACTTCTAGCGGAAAAGGAGAGGTAATGACGCGGCCTCAGGGTGATTGTATTAAAGACAAATGTTTGTGCAAATACTGACGGTATTTGAAGCCAATTAGGTGGTGTGCTAGGGGCGGCAATCTGCCAATTTCGGGGCTAACCACTCGGAAGAGTGGTAGTGCAAAAAAAATAGAGAGAGAGAGTGAGAGAGAGAGAGAGTGAGAGAGAGAGAGAGAGAGAGAGAGAGAGAGAGAGAGAGAGAGAGAGAGAGAGAGAGAGAGAGAGAGAGAGAGAGAGAGAGTGCAACGGCAGGCTAAATAGTACACGTGCAACAGAGGGGGCGGCAGTGCATTCAAGAAAGGCTATTTAGTGCATTACACAGTAAAGGGTATTCACGAGTCCGCGTTAGAATCTTGTAATCACGCAGTTTGAGCATTAGACAGGGTAGAGGGGACGTGCTTTGAGAAAAGGAAAGAAGAAAAAAAGGAGGTACCATTTTGTCGCACTTTCTCGCATTCTCGGTCCTTTGACCAGTTGGGTCAACGCCTCAGTCACACACACACACACATTCCCTCACAGTTTCGCATCATACGTGACGTGGGTTCATTCGTCCGGTCTGGTTTAAGGGTGATCACTTTTTATCAGGTTGTGCTAATTTTTCGGGTTTGTCCGATACGTGAGTAGTTTGCAGGCGTGCTTAGACACCACCCCGCGGCGCTAGTCCGTTTCGCGTATTTAGACGTGGCAAGGTCTCAGATCTTCGCCACACCTTGGCTGTAATCTCTGATGTAACCTGCAGAGGGAGGAAAAAAGGGGGGGGGTGGGGGAGACAGCATTCGCGCGCATTCAAATACATGGATTCATAAGTCCTTTACTTACCCTTTACTCGTCTTTCCTCCTTGGGGCAGGGTCCCCGGGGATATGGTTTTCGGAGTCGGGGGGGGTAGTGTGTTCATGTAGGGCGTGTGCGGGGAAACATAAAAAGGAAACCAGAGGGGCCTAGCGCGAGGTATCTAGTCAAAGGGTATATCTCACTATCGGGATCCTTAAACCTCTTTCAACGCCTTGGCATTCTAAAGTTCTTCGGTTCTTGGGTCCCTGCTACTTTGGAACGTTGTACTTTACAATATTTACATTATTTCATTTCACCCTCCTTTTACATTCCCTCATTTACACCATTCGTTTTACCCATCCTTGGAAGTCACGGTCTTCCTCTACGCGAGAGTTCATGAGTCAGTCGCGTACTTTTAAGACGGAGTGTCGTGTTGTCGATCCGATCCGTCCTCCAGGGCTGGGCAACCATCTTCCTTTAACCTTAAAGAGAGAGCAGAGTAGGGTGCACAGAAAAAGAACTTTCCTACCCATCCCATATTGTTTTAAAATAAAGCATGCAATACCCGTCCATAGTTTCAAAGACTTTATTTTGCAAATTCATTTCAGCATATGGATTAGGAGGGTGTGGTCGTATTTGGTCGGTCGTGGCAATGGCTAAAGTGCGTACAGTGGGGGGTGTCGTTTGCAACAGTAAAAACATCGGAAAAGTTTTACTCATTCATTTGTAAGAGACTAAAACGTCTATTAATTGGCTGGGGGTTCGGGGGCATATATTTTCATAATTTAGAAACATAATCATAACAGTTGTAATCAGATTTCCTATATGCATACCGTACGTATGCATCGTAAATGAGGTTTACATCAGTTATAAAGATATAATACATTGTATATTCGTAGTCAACATTTGTAACGGGGATCTTTTCATACTGTTCGTCGAGTGAGCTCTCCTTGTCTTTTCTAGCCAAGTGTACAAAGTATCACAAAAATCTCAGAACATCAAGTTTATATTAGTGCGAAGGAACACCACGAGGTGTTCGTAAGTTCCGATTGATACCAGCGCCATTTTGGGCGGGGCCGGCACAGTCCGGAAGCAGCATCAGGGGGAAATGTTTCCATTACTGGCAGTTTGGACCAGAGTCCTTTTCGGCAGTTCTAGAATTCACGCCAACAGAAGGTGTGGCAATGTCATGTTTGTTTCGTTGGCGATCGAAGCAGCCGTCCCTTACCGGAAACCTGCAAAGGCCGAAGGCTCCGCCGGGGACCTTTGTATGATCTTCAAGGCTGCGGAGATGCTGTCGGAGATGGGGGCTCGTGCTCCATGGGACAAATGTTCGAGTTGTATGGCTGGCCAAAGTTACTCTAGTGGCCGGGGCCCGCCTTCCAGCGGATCCAGACGCCATTTTGAGGCCCTACAGGGGCCACTCTCGTCGAGTTTGCAAGAATGGAAGAGACCCTTTGGAGTGAAGGGAAGAGGTCCCTGTTTTGTGAGAGCGGGACGTTCAGCTGGGGTGCAGCTGTGATGCCCCCACCTGGGGGGGCGAGGGAGACTCGTTCACATCGTCTCCTTCTCCCGGTGCACTCCATGCCGCTCCTTTTCATCGCCCTGCATGAAGGCCTCTCCACATCCGGTGTTCCCCAAGCGTCACCATTGTACGTTCGGTGCTGCGCAAATACTGGGGTGCCACCATGGTGTGTCCGGTGCTGTGGAAGTATGGGCACCATCGCCTGACTGGGGGTGTTCGGCGCCGGGCTGGGGGCTGGGAAACCTCCTACCGGTGGAGGTGGGAGAGGCTCGTCCGCGTCGCCTCTCCCTCCCAGCCCAACTTGGACAAATTGTTGTGGAGGTACGTGCAGGACATCCCGCCGTCCAGGACTGCTGCGGCTGTGACGGAAGAGAAAAGGAAGAGGTGCCTCGCTCTCCTCTTGACATGCGGCGGGACTACCTTAGTCTTTCCAGGCCCGTTGCGGCCGGCCAAGGAGACATGTGGCGGGACTACCTGCAAATGCCCAGGCTGCGGGCTCCCGCCTCTCCTCCGGCTCCCCCATACGTTAAGATTTCCTGACCAAGAGTTGGCGGCGGGGCTCGCCTTATATGGGTTGCCGTTGGTTGGGCGTAGCCGTAACCCTGCCCTACTTTGGAAGGTTCCAGAATGGGGGGGGGGGGCGAATGTTCTGTTTGACTTCTACTTTCTACAGTTTATCGTTATTATTCCTTGTTTGTTGTGTTAAATTAAAAGTTCAAGTTTATTAATGTTCTACGGATTTTGTTTTATCATTTCTTTCTTTCCAGGTTGCTTTTATGCTAAGTTTCTGCTAACAGGGGTCGAGTAACACGGAAACACGTGTAAAAGGGATGACGCAGATTTGTACATTACATACACACGAACTCAGACGGGGGACAGTACAAGTACGACATACAAAGACCCAAGACAAATATAAAAACAGTTATCGGTCATAATTATCTCTTTCCGTCTGTGAATTTTAAACGAGGCTGGGTTCCCGTCTTGACATTGCCCGACCTAGGAGAACTTGATCATGCCGCTGAGATTTTCCTGGCGAAATCTGTGCCATCGGGCATAATCAAACGTGGTGGTTCTGTCTGGTCTGTCTATGTAAGTCGGGCTCTTCTCTGTCTCGCGCCTTTTCTCGTACTGTCGGTCTGTCGTTCTTGTCGGCCCTTTGCTTTTACTCACGCTCAGTAGAGTCGGGCATTGGGCTTTCCAGTGTCCGACATACCTACAAAAAGCGCATTGGTCTGACCCTAAGTCTGGTCGTCCTTTGTATAGTGTCGGGGGATAAGTTGTGGGTAGCGGTGTCCTGGGGTTGTCCTGTCGGTATATTTCCCTACTTGGTTTATCCTCGTCTTTTCTCTGTCGTTTCGTAGCCTCTCTGCGCCACATACCGAGACTGTCGAGCATAATTGGCGTCGTCTTATTATTTCGAAGGGCTATTTCTAACGTTTCTATTTTATCAAGGTCAAAGGATCCTGCCAGTGGCCACTGTTTGTCTTGGCTATCTTCGGTATACCTGTGCCATAATTTATTATAAGCTATGGTGACTAACCCATAGTTTATGAACATGTCCTTATTAGGGGTGCCTTCTAGTGGAGCCATATGGTCCACCTCTAACACCCGGTCCGGGCTAAACAGGCTATTTATCAATGGGGAGAAGACAGACATGACGGCTCGTAACGAGGGACTAAAAAGTCAGCACTGCCTATCTTATCACTAGGTGCAAAGACTAGACAGAATATTTCTATTCTACGTTGTTTGCAGGCAGTGAATACCTCATGGATCCAAAAAAAACCAATAGACCAACAAAATAACAATGGGGAGAATGAGTAGGACCGCAAAGATCTGCGTTACCTACCCTTTTCACTATCTGCAAAAAGGATGGTCTCTTCCCTGCTTGCAGACAGAGAATCTCCAGGAAACAATAGTTTGTGAACAACAGTTCAGTTTCAAGCAATTATTGAGTGGGGGAGAAAAAGAACAAGCACGGCTGCTACCCTACTTATCCTCCACTGCTTGCAAAGGGAGAGAGAGCCTGTTGCTTCTCCGTTTGCAGACAGTGAATCTCTAAATAAAAATAAACAAGGCAATACTAGTATTTTTGAACAATCAAGCAATCAAAACAAATTCTTTCGCAACTTGTCGTGGCAACACGACCTTACCCGGACCATGTGGACAGTTTCTTGTCTTCCGAATCCAGCGCCCGATCGTCCTCTTTTTCTCGTATTTCTCACGGCACTCCTGATGGTTCCCAGTCAGGACCGTAGATCACTCGAGAGAGGTCTGTTCGGAACTAGTGAAGTTCGGATGATCGGCTGCCAGACGAGGGTCTATTGGGCAAGAGCTCTCCCGATCGTTGCAGTCGTTCACTCTGTCGTCGGGACCTCTCCCACTGGATCCACGAGTCGCTGATGGGCCCCACGTTGGGCGCCAATTGTAAAAACAGTTTCAATCGGGTCGGGGACAATCGATATTTGCCCGGCGGTATTGCCTCTGTGACCCTCTAGTTATTTAAATCAATGAAGAGGCAGGCGCTGGAGACTGGAAAGCAGGAAACAAGGTTTTTTATTCTCTCCGGAGGAGAACACAACGAAACGGACAGAAGGTATCGTTCTGAGGTGCTCTAACTGTATTTCTGAGGCCTGGCCTCTTATATCCACATTTATGACTTTATTGCAGATTACACATACATGTTTAAAGCTTTGATGTGCGGAAAAGACATTCTCGGAACTCCCCTTTGGGCCCGTTCCCATACACATTTACAGTTAAAGTCCCCACCCTAGTCACAACAGGTGATGAGCATCGCGCAGCTGGATAATCCGCCGATTCACGGAATGAGGGGAGTCTGATCGGATCTCATGGGGTGGGGGGGGCTTTGATCAACCCGGGGATTCTTTGATGGGGGAAGCTTTCTATTGTACGGGGAGGGGCAAGGATGGTATCGGCAGGGCTGGGTGTCGGCTTGGGAACGGGGAGGACAAAACGGGCTCACGGGGAAAAAGGGGTTTGCTTCTAAGGGCCGGAGATCATGAAAGGAAAGCAGGGAGGTGTCGCGCTGGGAACAGGATGAGGGCCGGGGGCAGAGCAGCGCCGAAGAGGGGTTTATGACTCAAGGCAGGTGCAAGCAGGGGGGGGGGTGGTCAGCGTGCAGGCTTGGTGAAGGCAAAGGGCTATGTCAGAGGCCAGCGGCATGCAAAAGGGTTTGTTCTGATCGGGACATCTTAAAATGGCGGGCGCGCACGACAAAAGTGTGGCATCAGGGGAAGAGGCAAGATGGCGCAGATAATGTTCACCAAAACGCACTAATTTTCCACAAGTGTCCCAGATGAACCAGCAGCTAGTGTCCCAGATAATCCAGCAACTAGTGTCCCAGATGAACCAGGCAACTGGTGCCCCAGATGAACCAGCATCTGGAGTCCCAGATGAACCAGCAGCTGGAGTCCCAGATGAACCAGCAGCTGGTGTCCCAGATGAACCAGCAGCTGGTGTCCCAGATGAACCAGCAACTGGTGTCCCAGATGAACCAGCAGCTAGTACCCCAGATGAGCCAGCAGCTGGAGTCCCAGATGAACCAGCAGCTGGGGTCCCAGATGAACCAGCAGCTGGGGTCCCAGATGAACCAGCAGCTGGTGCCCCAGATGAACCAGCAGCTGGTGCCCCAGATGAACCAGCATCTAGTGCCCCAGATGAGCCAGCAGCTGGAGTCCCAGATGAACCAGCAGCTGGGGTCCCAGATGATCCAGCAGCTGGGGTCCCAGATGAACCATCAGCTGGTGCCCCAGATGAAACAGCAGCTGGTGCCCCAGATGAGCTAGCAGCTGGTGCCCAGGATGAACCAGCAGCTGGAGTCCCAGATGAACCAGCAGCTGGTGCCCCAGATGAACCAGCAGCTGGGGTCCCAGATGAACCAGCAGCTAGTGTCCGAGATGAACCAGCAACTAGTGTCCCTGATGAACCAGCAACTAGTGTCCCAGATGAACCAGCAACTAGTGACCCAGATGAACCAGCAGCTAGAGTCCCAGATGAACCAGAAACTAGTGTCCCTGATGAACCAGCAACTAGTGTCCCAGATGAACCAGCAACTAGTGTCCCAGATGAACCAGCAGCTAGTGTCCCAGATGAACCAGCAGCTAGTGTCCCAGATGAACCAGCAACTAGTGTCCCAGATGAACCAGCAACTAGTGTCCCAAATGAACCAGCAACTAGTGCCCCAGATGAACCAGCAGCTAGTGTCCCAGATGAACCAGCAGCTAGTGTCCCAGATGAACCAGCAACTAGTGTTCCAGATGAACCAGCAGCTAGTGTCCCAGATGAACCAGCAACTAGTGTCCCAGATGAACCAGCAACCTGTGTCCCAGATGAACTAGCAGCTAGTGTCCCAGATGAACCAGCAACTAGTGTCCCTGATGAACCAGAAACTAGTGTCCCAGATGAACCAGCAACTAGTGTCCCAGATGAACCAGCAACTAGTGTCCCAGATGTACCAGCAACTAGTGTCCCAGATGAACCAGCAGCTAGTGTCCCAGATGAACCAGCAGCTAGTGTCCCAGATGAACCAGCAACTAGTGTCCCTGATGAACCAGAAACTAGTGTCCCAGATGAACCAGCAACTAGTGTCCCAGATGAACCAGCAACTAGTGCCTCAGATGGACCAGCAGGTAGTGTCCCAGATGAACCAGCAGCTAGTGCCCCAGATGAACCAGCAGCTAGTGTCCCAGATGAAACAGGACACCAGCAACTAGTGTCCCAGATGAACCAGCAGCTAGTGTCCCAGATGAACAAGCAACTAGTGCCCCAGATGAACCAGCAGCTAGTGTCCCAGATGAACCAGCAACTAGTGTCCCAGATGAACCAGCAGCTAGTGTCCCAGATGAACCAGCAACTAGTGTCCCAGATGAACCAGCAACCTGTGTCCCAGATGAACCAGCAGCTAGTGTCCCAGATGAACCAGCAACTAGTGTCCCTGATGAACCAGAAACTAGTGTCCCAGATGAACCAGCAACTAGTGTCCCAGATGAACCAGCAACTAGTGCCTCAGGTGAACCAGCAGCTAGTGTCCCAGATGAACCAGCAGCTAGTGTCCCAGATGAACCAGCAACTAGTGTCCCAGATGAACCAGCAGCTAGTGTCCCAGATGAACCAGAAACTAGTGTCCCAGATGATCCAGGCAACTGGTGCCCCAGATGAACCAGCATCTGGAGTCCTATATGAACCAGCATCTGGAGTCCCAGATGAACCAGCAGCTGGTGTCCCAGATGAACCAGCAACTGGTGCCCCAGATGAACCAGCAACTGGTGCCCCAGATGAACCAGCAACTAGTGTCCCAGATGAACCAGCAGCTGGTGTCCCAGATGAACCAGCAGCTGGTGCCCCAGATGAACCAGCAGCTGGTGTCCCAGATGAACCAGCAGCTAGTGTCCCAGATGAACCAGCAACTAGTGTCCCAGATGAACCAGCAGCTAGTGTCCCAGATGAACCAGCAACTAGTGTCCCAGATGAACCAGCAACCTGTGTCCCAGATGAACCAGCAGCTAGTGTCCCAGATGAACCAGCAACTAGTGTCCCTGATGAACCAGAAACTAGTGTCCCAGATGAACCAGCAACTAGTGTCCCAGATGAACCAGCAACTAGTGCCTCAGGTGAACCAGCAGCTAGTGTCCCAGATGAACCAGCAGCTAGTGTCCCAGATGAACCAACAACTAGTGTCCCAGATGAACCAGCAGCTAGTGTCCCAGATGAACCAGCAACTAGTGTCCCAGATGAACCAGGCAACTGGTGCCCCAGATGAACCAGCATCTGGAGTCCTATATGAACCAGCAGCTGGAGTCCCAGATGAACCAGCAGCTGGTGTCCCAGATGAACCAGCAGCTGGTGCCCCAGATGAACCAGCAAATGGTGCCCCAGATGAACCAGCAACTAGTGTCCCAGATGAACCAGCAGCTGGTGTCCCAGATGAACCAGCAGCTGGTGCCCCAGATGAACCAGCAGCTGGTGTCCCAGATGAGCCAGCAGCTGGTGCCCAGGATGAACCAGCAGCTGGAGTCCCAGATGAACCAGCAGCTAGTGTCCCAGATGAACCAGCAGCTAGTGTCCCAGATGAACCAGCAACTAGTGTCCCAGATGAACCAGCAGCTAGTGTCCCAGATGAACCAGCAACTAGTGTCCCAGATGAACCTGGCAACTGGTGCCCCAGATGAACCAGCATCTGGAGTCCTAGATGAACCAGCAGCTGGAGTCCCAGATGAACCAGCAGCTGGTGTCCCAGATGAACCAGCAGCTGGTGTCCCAGATGAACCAGCAACGGGTGCCCCAGAGGAACCAGCAACTGGTGCCCCAGATGAACCAGCAACTAGTGTCCCAGATGAACCAGCAGCTGGTGTCCCAGATGAACCAGCAGCTGGTGCCCCAGATGAACCAGCAGCTGGAGTCCCAGATGAACCATCAGCTGGTGCCCCAGATGAACCATCAGCTGGTGCCCCAGATGAACCAGCAGCTGGTGCCCCAGATGAACCAGCAGCTGGTGCCCCAGATGGGCCAGCAGCTGGTGCCCAGGATGAACCAGCAGCTGGAGTCCCAGATGAACCAGCAGCTAGTGTCCCAGATGAACCAGCAGCTAGTGTCCCAGATGAACAAGCAGCTGGTGTCCCAGATGAACCAGCAACTGGTGTCCCAGATGAACCAGCAGCTAGTGCCCCAGATGAGCCAGCAGCTGGAGTCCCAGATGAACCAGCAGCTGGGGTCCCAGATGAACCAGCAGCTAGTGTCCCAGATGAACCAGCAGCTAGTGTCCCAGATCAACCAGCAGCTGGTGTCCCAGATGAACCAGCAGCTGGTGCCCCAGATGAACCAGCAGCTGGTGCCCCAGATGAGCCAACAGCTGGTGCCCAGGATGAACCAGCAGCTGGAGTCCCAGATGAACCAGCAGCTGGTGCCCCAGATGAACCAGCAGCTGGGGTCCCAGATGAACCAGCAACTAGTTTCCCAGATGAACCAGCAGTTAGTGTCCCAGATGAACCAGGAACTGGTGTCCCAGATTAACCAGGCAACTGGTGCCCCAGATGAACCAGCACCTAGTGTCCCAGATGAACCAGCAGCTAGTGCCCCAGATGAACCAGCAGCTAGTGTCCCAGATGAACCAGCAACTAGTGTCCCTGATGAACCCGCAACTGGTGTCCCAGATGAAACAGCAACTAGTGTCCCAGATGAACCAGCAGCTAGTGTCCCAGATGAACCAGCAGCTAGTGTCCCAGATGAACCAGCAACTAGTGTCCCTGGTGAACCAGCAACTAGTGTCCCTGATGAACCAGCAACTAGTGTCCCAGATGAAACAGCAGCTAGTGCCCCAGATGAACCAGCAGCTAGTGTCCCAGATGAAACAGGACACCAGCAGCTAGTGCCCCAGATGAACCAGCAGCTAGTGTCCCAGATGAACCAGCAACTAGTGTCCCAGATGAACCAGGCAACCTGTGTCCCAGATGAACCAGCAGCTAGTGTCCCAGATGAACCAGCAACTAGTGTCCCTGATGAACCAGCAACTAGTGTCCCAGATGAACCAGCAACTAGTGCCCCAGATGAACCAGCAACTAGTGTCCCAGATGAACCAGCAGCTAGTGCCCCAGATGAACCAGCAGCTAGTGTGCCAGATGAACCAGCAACTAGTGTCCCAGATGAACCAGCAACTAGGGTCCCAGATGAACCAGCAGCTAGTGTCCCAGATGAACCAGCAACTAGTGCCCCAGATGAACCAGCAGCTAGTGTCCCAGATGAACCAGCAGCTAGTGTCCCAGATGAACCAGCAACTAGTGTCCCAGATGAACCAGCAGCTAGTGTCCCAGATGAACCAGCAACTAGTGTCCCAGATGAACCAGCAACCTGTGTCCCAGATGAACCAGCAGCTATGTGGAAAATTAGTGCGTTTTGGTGAACATTATCTGCGCCATCTTGCCTCTTCCCCTGATGCCACACTTTTGTCGTGCGCGCCCGCCATTTTAAGATGTCCCGATCAGAACAAACCCTTTTGCATGCCGCTGGCCCCTGACATAGCCCTTTGCCTTCACTAAGCCTGCACGCTGACCACCCCCTGCTTGCACCTGCCTTGAGTCATAAACCCCTCTTCGGCGCTGCTCTGCCCCCGGCCCTCATCCTGTTCCCAGCGCGACACCTCCCTGCTTTCCTTTCATGATCTCCGGCCCTTAGATGCAAACCCCCTTTTTCCCCGTGTGCCCGTTTTGTCCTCCCCGTTCCCAAGCCGACACCCAGCTCTGCCGATACCATCCTTGCCCCTCCCCGTACAATAGAAAGCTTCCCCCATCAAAGAATCCCCGGGTTGATCAAAGCCCCCCCCCACCCCATGAGATCCGATCAGACTCCCCACATTCCGTGAATCGGCGGATTATCCAGCTGCGCGATGCTCATCACCTGTTGTGACTAGGGTGGGGACTTTAACTGTAAATGTGTGTGGGAACGGGCCCAAAGGGGAGTTCCGAGAATGTCTTTTCCGCACATCAAAGCTTTAAACATGTATGTGTAATCTGCAATAAAGTCATAAATGTGGATATAAGAGGCCAGGCCTCAGAAATACAGTTAGAGCACCTCAGAACGATACCTTCTGTCCGTTTCGTTGTGTTCTCCTCCGGAGAGAATAAAAAACCTTGTTTCCTGCTTTCCAGTCTCCAGCGCCTGCCTCTTCATTGATTTAAATAACTAGAGGGTCACAGAGGCAATACCGCCGGGCAAATATCGATTGTCCCCGACCCGATTGAACTTTTTTACAATTGGCGTCCCAAGCGTGGGGCCCATCAGCGACTCGTGGATCCAGTGGGAGAGGTCCCGACGACAGAGTGAACGACTGCAACGATCGGGAGAGCTCTTGCCCAATAGACCCTCGTCTGGCAGCCGATCATCCGAACTTCACTAGTTCCGAACAGACCTCTCTCGAGTGATCTACGGTCCTGACTGGGAACCATCAGGAGTGCCGTGAGAAATACGAGAAAAAGAGGACGATCGGGCGCTGGATTCGGAAGACAAGAAACTGTCCACATGGTCCGGGTAAGGTCGTGTTGCCACGACAAGTTGCGAAAGAATTTGTTTTGATTGCTTGATTGTTCAAAAATACTAGTATTGCCTTGTTTATTTTTATTTAGAGATTCACTGTCTGCAAACGGAGAAGCAACAGGCTCTCTCTCCCTTTGCAAGCAGTGGAGGATAAGTAGGGTAGCAGCCGTGCTTGTTCTTTTTCTCCCCCACTCAATAATTGCTTGAAACTGAACTGTTGTTCACAAACTATTGTTTCCTGGAGATTCTCTGTCTGCAAGCAGGGAAGAGACCATCCTTTTTGCAGATAGTGAAAAGGGTAGGTAACGCAGATCTTTGCGGCCCTACTCATTCTCCCCATTGTTATTTTGTTGGTCTTTTGGTTTTTTTTGGATCCATGAGGTATTCACTACCTGCAAACAACGTAGAATAGAAATATTCTGTCTAGTCTTTGCACCTAGTGATAAGATAGGCAGTGCTGACTTTTTAGTCCCTCGTTACGAGCCGTCATGTCTGTCTTCTCCCCATTGATAAATAGCCTGTTTAGCCCGGACCGGGTGTTAGAGGTGGACCATATGGCTCCACTAGAAGGCACCCCTAATAAGGACATGTTCATAAACTATGGGTTAGTCACCATAGCTTATAATAAATTATGGCACAGGTATACCGAAGATAGCCAAGACAAACAGTGGCCACTGGCAGGATCCTTTGACCTTGATAAAATAGAAACGTTAGAAATAGCCCTTCGAAATAATAAGACGACGCCAATTATGCTCGACAGTCTCGGTATGTGGCGCAGAGAGGCTACAAAACGACAGAGAAAAGACGAGGATAAACCAAGTAGGGAAATATACCGACAGGACAACCCCAGGACACCGCTACCCACAACTTATCCCCCGACACTATACAAAGGACGACCAGACTTAGGGTCAGACCAATGCGCTTTTTGTAGGTATGTCGGACACTGGAAAGCCCAATGCCCGACTCTACTGAGCGTGAGTAAAGGCAAAGGGCCGACAAGAACGACAGACCGACAGTACGAGAAAAGGCGCGAGACAGAGAAGAACCCGACTTACATAGACAGACCAGACAGAACCACCACGTTTGATTATGCCCGATGGCACAGATTTCGCCAGGAAAATCTCAGCGGCATGATCAAGTTCTCCTAGGTCGGGCAATGTCAAGACGGGAACCCAGCCTCGTTTAAAATTCACAGACGGAAAGAGATAATTATGACCAATAACTGTTTTTATATTTGTCTTGGGTCTTTGTATGTCGTACTTGTACTGTCCCCCGTCTGAGTTCGTGTGTATGTAATGTACAAATCTGCGTCATCCCTCTACACGTGTTTCCGTGTTACTCGACCCCTGTTAGCAGAAACTTAGCATAAAAGCAACCTGGAAAGAAAGAAATGATAAAACAAAATCCGTAGACCATTAATAAACTTGAACTTTTAATTTAATACAACAAACAAGGAATAATAACGATAAACTGTAGAAAATGAAAGTCAAACAGAACATTCGCCCCCCCCCCATTCTGGAACCTTCCAAAGTAGGGCAGGGTTACGGCTACGCCCAACCAACGGCAACCCATATAAGGCGAGCCCCGCCGCCAACTCTTGGTCAGGAAATCTTAACGTATGGGGGAGCCGGAGGAGAGACAGGAGCCCGCAGCCTGGGCATTTGCAGGTAGTCCCGCCACATGTCTCCTTGGCCGGCCGCAACGGGCCTGGAAAGACTAAGGTAGTCCCGCCACATGTCAAGAGGAGAGCGAGGCACCTCTTCCTTTTCTCTTCCGTCACAGCCGCAGCAGTCCTGGACGGCGGGATGTCCTGCACGTACCTCCACAACAATTTGTCCAAGTTGGGCTGGGAGGGAGAGGCGACGCGGACGAGCCTCTCCCACCTCCACCGGTAGGAGGTTTCCCAGCCCCCAGCCCGGCGCCGAACACCCCCAGTCAGGCGATGGTGCCCATACTTCCACAGCACCGGACACACCATGGTGGCACCCCAGTACTTGCGCAGCACCGAACACACAATGGTGGCACCCCAGTATTTGCGCAGCACCGAACGTACAATGGTGGCACTTGGGGAACACCGGATGTGGAGAGGCCTTCATGCGGGGCGATGAAAAGGAGCGGCATGGAGTGCACCGGGAGAAGGAGACGATGTGAACGAGTCTCCCTCGCCCCCCAGGTGGGGGCATCACAGCTGCACCCCAGCTGAACGTCCCGCTCTCACAAAACAGGGACCTCTTCCTTTCACTCCGAAGGGTCTCTTCCATTCTTGCAAACTCGACGAGAGTGGCCCCTGTAGGGCCTCAAAATGGCGTCTGGATCCGCTGGAAGGCGGGCCCCGGCCACTAGAGTAACTTTGGCCAGCCATACAACTCGAACATTTGTCCCATGGAGCACGAGCCCCCATCTCCGACAGCATCTCCGCAGCCTTGAAGATCATACAAAGGTCCCCGGCGGAGCCTTCGGCCTTTGCAGGTTTCCGGTAAGGGACGGCTGCTTCGATCGCCAACGAAACAAACATGACATTGCCACACCTTCTGTTAGCGTGAATTCTAGAACTGCCGAAAAGGACTCTGGTCCAAACTGCCAGTAATGGAAACATTTCCCCCTGATGCTGCTTCCGGACTGTGCCGGCCCCGCCCAAAATGGCGCTGGTATCAATCGGAACTTACGAACACCTCGTGGTGTTCCTTCGCACTAATATAAACTTGATGTTCTGAGATTTTTGTGATCCTTTGTACACTTGGCTAGAAAAGACAAGGAGAGCTCACTCGACGAACAGTATGAAAAGATCCCCGTTACAAATGTTGATTACGAATATACAATGTATTATATTTTTATAACTGATGTAAACCTCATTTACGATGCATACGTACGGTATGCATATAGGAAATCTGATTACAACTGTTATGATTATGTTTCTAAATTATGAAAATATATGCACCCGAACCCCCAGCCAATTAATAGACGTTTTAGTCTCTTACAAATGAATGAGTAAAACTTTCCGATGTTTTTACTGTTGCAAACGACACCCCCCCCACTGTACGCACTTTAGCCATTGCCACGACCGACCAAATACGACCACACCCTCCTAATCCATATGCTGAAATGAATTTGCAAAATAAAGTCTTTGAAACTATGGACGGGTATTGCATGCTTTATTTTAAAACAATATGGGATGGGTAGGAAAGTTCTTTTTCTGTGCACCCTACTCTGCTCTCTCTTTAAGGTTAAAGGAAGATGGTTGCCCAGCCCTGGAGGACGGATCGGATCGACAACACGACACTCCGTCTTAAAAGTACGCGACTGACTCATGAACTCTCGCGTAGAGGAAGACCGTGACTTCCAAGGATGGGTAAAACGAATGGTGTAAATGAGGGAATGTAAAAGGAGGGTGAAATGAAATAATGTAAATATTGTAAAGTACAACGTTCCAAAGTAGCGGGGACCCAAGAACCGAAGAACTTTAGAACGCCACGGCGTTGAAAGAGGTTTAAGGATCCCGATAGTGAGATATATCCTTTGACTAGATACCTCGCACTAGGCCCCTCTGGTTTCCTTTTTATGTTTCCCCGCACACGCCCTACATGAACACACTACCCCCCCCGACTCCGAAAACCATATCCCCGGGGGCCCTGCCCCAAGGAGGAAAGACGAGTAAAAGGTAAGTAAAGGACTTATGAATCCATGTATTTGAATGCGCGCGAATGCTGTCTCCCCCACCCCCCCCCCTTTTTTTTCCCTCCCTCTGCAGGTTACATCAGAGATTACAGCCAAGGTGTGGCGAAGATCTGAGACCTTGCCATGTCTAAATACACGAAACGGACTAGCGCCGCAGGGTGGTGTCTAAGCACGCCTGCAAACTACTCACGTATCGAACAAACCCGAAAAATTAGCACAACCTGATAAAAAGTGATCACCCTTAAACCAGACCGGACGAATGAACCCACGTTACGTATGATGCGAAACTGTGAGGGAATGTGTGTGTGTGTGACTGAGGCGTTGACCCAACTGGTCAAAGGACCGAGAATGCGAGAAAGTGCGACAAAATGGTACCTCCTTTTTCTTCTTTCCTTTTCTCAAAGCACGTCCCCTCTACCCTGTCTAATGCTCAAACTGCATGATTACAAGATTCTAACGCGGACTCGTGAATACCCTTTACTGTGTAATGCACTAAATAGCCTTTCTTGAATGCACTGCCGCCCTCTCTGTTGCACGTGTACTATTTAGCCTGCCGTTGCACTCTTTCTCTCTCTCTCTCTCTCTCTCTCTCCCTCTCTCTCTCTCTCCCTCTCTCCCTCTCTCTCTCTCTCTCTCTCTCTCTCTCTCTCTCTCTCTCTCTCTCTCTCACTCTCTCTCTCTATTTTTTGCACTACCACTCTTCCGAGTGGTTAGCCCCGAAATTGGCAGATTGCCACCCCTAGCACACCACCTAATTGGCTTCAAATACCGTCAGTATTTGCACAAACATTTGTCTTTAATACAATCACCCTGAGGCCGCGTCATTACCTCTCCTTTTCCGCTAGAAGTCAATGAACCCAGGTTGGGCCGTAAGGGAAAGGACAGGTAAGACGACAGAGGTTCCCTAATCTGGCCCGAAATAAGGGAACTACATGTCAACGGCTCCTATAGTATAAAACAAGGACCTCAGAATACGCGACCCTCCCCTCCCCGAATCGTCGCAATACCCAAACCAGAAAAACGATCACCCCCGTTACCTCCCCTGTCTATGTCCCTGGTTGTTTCCCATAAAACCCCTGTCCTTCCTAGTTAAGTAACCGGGCTGTAAAAGGTTACGTAGGACCCAGAATGATGTTTTACAAGGTTAACAGACTAGACCAAGGTAAAGAAATCGTCAAAATGAACCCCGCAGTAGTTGAAAAACAGGATGCACCGATAGAAAGGAAATGTTTAGCCATGTTCGTCTCTCAGCAAAATACCTGTGTAGTACCATGTTGACGACTCACTGTACCCTTTTGTAAATGTGAAACTCTAGAGAACGGCATATCTTTGCCAGATTTGTCTCCCGAAGGTGGGTTACCATCAGATGAACTGTCATGCCTGTAATAAATGATTATGAAGGAAAGTCATAGTAAATCCAACAGGTCCGCCACCGGTCATTCATATGCCAGTTGTGAACGTTAAAAATAACGGACATTTTCATTCTTTGCCTGGAGCTGGGAGAGAAATAGACTTTTTTGATTATCTTCATCCGCAAATTTTCTAAAAGACTGTCTTTTCAAACTTGTTTAAGGGTACTGCCGTTGGAGGAGAGAAGGACCGGATGTGGGAGCACGAGGCCTGACTGCAGACTAAGGGACACCTGCGACATTAGCCAAGGCGAGACCACGACTGAAAAGAGCTGCAGGACGAGGCACTGTTTTCGACAGCATGAAAAGAAAGGGTCGACCTGATGCCCCTGCTCGACGTCCAGTGCCTGTCGACAAGTCCCCGCTCTCTGAATTCCGTCACACGCCCGCCTATTTGAAGTCTCTCGTTCCCCTAGTTTGTTCCTAATTTGGCCTTGCTCCATCCCCCTTTTTCCTCTGACCTACCCTATGGACTGTTTTGAACGCTCTTCTTCCATCGGAACTTTCTGACAATCACCTCAAAGGACACAGGGCGAAAAGGACCTTTCCGACCAGAAACGCGAGGAAAGGGTCGTGCCCTGCAACGCAGAACTTAGAACAGAGCTGGACTTGTAGCTCCACCGCCGGTGCTCAACAGCGCCAACGAAAGACCACAAAGAACAATGAGAACTCGTAAACTTCGAACATTTGACATCCTCAATCACCGTTTTTTTTTGCCTCATTTCTCTCCCAGCCGCCATTGTATTGATCCTGCTCCAAACCGAATCTGAAATATGTATTAACCTGCCAGTTCACGTTATGATATGTACTTGCTGCTCGCCGTTTTTTTGTATTTCATTCCTATGACTTTCCTGCTGAACAAATTTATCAAAGTTTATCAAATAGGTGCACCTCCTAAAAACTAGAAACCTCAAAATGTATTGTTTACAACTCTTTTTCTAGGGTTCCTACCGGTTTCTTTCTCATGCCCACCACAATAGACCCGAGTAGAAAATGAACCAGCAAGATGTCTTGAATATGTTAAAGGGAGGACTGTGGAAAATTAGTGCGTTTTGGTGAACATTATCTGCGCCATCTTGCCTCTTCCCCTGATGCCACACTTTTGTCGTGCGCGCCCGCCATTTTAAGATGTCCCGATCAGAACAAACCCTTTTGCATGCCGCTGGCCCCTGACATAGCCCTTTGCCTTCACTAAGCCTGCACGCTGACCACCCCCTGCTTGCACCTGCCTTGAGTCATAAACCCCTCTTCGGCGCTGCTCTGCCCCCGGCCCTCATCCTGTTCCCAGCGCGACACCTCCCTGCTTTCCTTTCATGATCTCCGGCCCTTAGATGCAAACCCCCTTTTTCCCCGTGTGCCCGTTTTGTCCTCCCCGTTCCCAAGCCGACACCCAGCTCTGCCGATACCATCCTTGCCCCTCCCCGTACAATAGAAAGCTTCCCCCATCAAAGAATCCCCGGGTTGATCAAAGCCCCCCCCCACCCCATGAGATCCGATCAGACTCCCCACATTCCGTGAATCGGCGGATTATCCAGCTGCGCGATGCTCATCACCTGTTGTGACTAGGGTGGGGACTTTAACTGTAAATGTGTGTGGGAACGGGCCCAAAGGGGAGTTCCGAGAATGTCTTTTCCGCACATCAAAGCTTTAAACATGTATGTGTAATCTGCAATAAAGTCATAAATGTGGATATAAGAGGCCAGGCCTCAGAAATACAGTTAGAGCACCTCAGAACGATACCTTCTGTCCGTTTCGTTGTGTTCTCCTCCGGAGAGAATAAAAAACCTTGTTTCCTGCTTTCCAGTCTCCAGCGCCTGCCTCTTCATTGATTTAAATAACTAGAGGGTCACAGAGGCAATACCGCCGGGCAAATATCGATTGTCCCCGACCCGATTGAACTTTTTTACAGCTAGTGTCCCAGATGAACCAGCAACTAGTGTCCCTGATGAACCAGAAACTAGTGTCCCAGATGAACCAGCAACTAGTGTCCCAGATGAACCAGGCAACTGGTGCCCCTTATGAACCAGCAGCTAGTGTCCCAGATGAACTAGCAGCTAGTGCCCCAGATGAACGAGCAGCTAGTGTCCCAGATGAACCAGCAGCTAGTGTCCCAGATGAACCAGCAACTAGTGTCCCAGATGAACCAGCAGCTAGTGTCCCAGATGAACCAGCAACTAGTGTCCCAGATGAACCAGAAACTAGTGTCCCAGTGGAACCAGCAACTTGTGTCCCAGATGAACCAGCAGCTAGTGTCCCAGATGAACCAGCAGCTAGTGTCCCAGATGAACCAGCAACTAGTGTCCCAGATGAACCAGCAACTAGTGTTCCAGATGAACCAGCAGCTAGTGTCCCAGATGAACCAGCAACTAGTGCCCCAGATGAACCAGCAGCTAGTGTCCCAGATGAACCAGCAGCTAGTGTCCCAGATGACCCAGCAACTAGTGTCCCAGATGAACCAGCAGCTAGTGTCCCAGATGAACCAGCAACTAGTGTCCCAGATGAACCAGCAACCTGTGTCCCAGATGAACCAGCAGCTAGTGTTCCAGATGAACCAGCAACTAGTGTCCCTGATGAACCAGAAACTAGTGTCCCAGATGAACCAGCAACTAGTGTCCCAGATGAACCAGCAACTAGTGCCTCAGATGAACCAGCAGCTAGCATCCCAGATGAACCAGCAGCTAGTGTCCCAGATGAACCAGCAACTAGTGTCCCAGATGAACCAGCAGCTAGTGTCCCAGATGAACCAGAAACTAGTGTCCCAGATGATCCAGGCAACTGGTGCCCCAGATGAACCAGCATCTGGAGTCCTATATGAACCAGCATCTGGAGTCCCAGATGAACCAGCAGCTGGTGTCCCAGATGAACCAGCAACTGGTGCCCCAGATGAACCAGCAACTGGTGCCCCAGATGAACCAGCAACTAGTGTCCCAGATGAACCAACAGCTGGTGTCCCAGATGAACCAGCAGCTGGTGCCCCAGATGAACCAGCAGCTGGTGTCCCAGATGAACCAGCAGCTAGTGTCCCAGATGAACCAGCAACTAGTGTCCCAGATGAACCAGCAGCTAGTGTCCCAGATGAACCAGCAACTAGTGTCCCAGATGAACCAGCAACCTGTGTCCCAGATGAACCAGCAGCTAGTGTCCCAGATGAACCAGCAACTAGTGTCCCTGATGAACCAGAAACTAGTGTCCCAGATGAACCAGCAACTAGTGTCCCAGATGAACCAGCAACTAGTGCCTCAGGTGAACCAGCAGCTAGTGTCCCAGATGAACCAGCAGCTAGTGTCCCAGATGAACCAACAACTAGTGTCCCAGATGAACCAGCAGCTAGTGTCCCAGATGAACCAGCAACTAGTGTCCCAGATGAACCAGGCAACTGGTGCCCCAGATGAACCAGCATCTGGAGTCCTATATGAACCAGCAGCTGGAGTCCCAGATGAACCAGCAGCTGGTGTCCCAGATGAACCAGCAGCTGGTGCCCCAGATGAACCAGCAAATGGTGCCCCAGATGAACCAGCAACTAGTGTCCCAGATGAACCAGCAGCTGGTGTCCCAGATGAACCAGCAGCTGGTGCCCCAGATGAACCAGCAGCTGGTGTCCCAGATGAGCCAGCAGCTGGTGCCCAGGATGAACCAGCAGCTGGAGTCCCAGATGAACCAGCAGCTAGTGTCCCAGATGAACCAGCAGCTAGTGTCCCAGATGAACCAGCAACTAGTGTCCCAGATGAACCAGCAGCTAGTGTCCCAGATGAACCAGCAACTAGTGTCCCAGATGAACCTGGCAACTGGTGCCCCAGATGAACCAGCATCTGGAGTCCTAGATGAACCAGCAGCTGGAGTCCCAGATGAACCAGCAGCTGGTGTCCCAGATGAACCAGCAGCTGGTGTCCCAGATGAACCAGCAACGGGTGCCCCAGAGGAACCAGCAACTGGTGCCCCAGATGAACCAGCAACTAGTGTCCCAGATGAACCAGCAGCTGGTGTCCCAGATGAACCAGCAGCTGGTGCCCCAGATGAACCAGCAGCTGGAGTCCCAGATGAACCATCAGCTGGTGCCCCAGATGAACCATCAGCTGGTGCCCCAGATGAACCAGCAGCTGGTGCCCCAGATGAACCAGCAGCTGGTGCCCCAGATGGGCCAGCAGCTGGTGCCCAGGATGAACCAGCAGCTGGAGTCCCAGATGAACCAGCAGCTAGTGTCCCAGATGAACCAGCAGCTAGTGTCCCAGATGAACCAGCAGCTGGTGTCCCAGATGAACCAGCAACTGGTGTCCCAGATGAACCAGCAGCTAGTGCCCCAGATGAGCCAGCAGCTGGAGTCCCAGATGAACCAGCAGCTGGGGTCCCAGATGAACCAGCAGCTAGTGTCCCAGATGAACCAGCAGCTAGTGTCCCAGATCAACCAGCAGCTGGTGTCCCAGATGAACCAGCAGCTGGTGCCCCAGATGAACCAGCAGCTGGTGCCCCAGATGAGCCAACAGCTGGTGCCCAGGATGAACCAGCAGCTGGAGTCCCAGATGAACCAGCAGCTGGTGCCCCAGATGAACCAGCAGCTGGGGTCCCAGATGAACCAGCAACTAGTTTCCCAGATGAACCAGCAGTTAGTGTCCCAGATGAACCAGGAACTGGTGTCCCAGATTAACCAGGCAACTGGTGCCCCAGATGAACCAGCACCTAGTGTCCCAGATGAACCAGCAGCTAGTGCCCCAGATGAACCAGCAGCTAGTGTCCCAGATGAACCAGCAACTAGTGTCCCTGATGAACCAGCAACTGGTGTCCCAGATGAAACAGCAACTAGTGTCCCAGATGAACCAGCAGCTAGTGTCCCAGATGAACCAGCAGCTAGTGTCCCAGATGAACCAGCAACTAGTGTCCCTGGTGAACCAGCAACTAGTGTCCCTGATGAACCAGCAACTAGTGTCCCAGATGAAACAGCAGCTAGTGCCCCAGATGAACCAGCAGCTAGTGTCCCAGATGAAACAGGACACCAGCAGCTAGTGCCCCAGATGAACCAGCAGCTAGTGTCCCAGATGAACCAGCAACTAGTGTCCCAGATGAACCAGGCAACCTGTGTCCCAGATGAACCAGCAGCTAGTGTCCCAGATGAACCAGCAACTAGTGTCCCTGATGAACCAGCAACTAGTGTCCCAGATGAACCAGCAACTAGTGCCCCAGATGAACCAGCAACTAGTGTCCCAGATGAACCAGCAGCTAGTGCCCCAGATGAACCAGCAGCTAGTGTGCCAGATGAACCAGCAACTAGTGTCCCAGATGAACCAGCAACTAGGGTCCCAGATGAACCAGCAGCTAATGTCCCAGATGAACCAGCAACTAGTGCCCCAGATGAACCAGCAGCTAGTGTCCCAGATGAACCAGCAGCTAGTGTCCCAGATGAACCAGCAACTAGTGTCCCAGATGAACCAGCAGCTAGTGTCCCAGATGAACCAGCAACTAGTGTCCCAGATGAACCAGCAACCTGTGTCCCAGATGAACCAGCAGCTAGTGTCCCAGATGAACCAGCAACTAGTGTCCCTGATGAACCAGAAACTAGTGTCCCAGATGAACCAGCAACTAGTGTCCCAGATGAACCAGCAACTAGTGCCTCAGATGAACCAGCAGCTAGTGTCCCAGATGAACCAGCAGCTAGTGTCCCAGATGAACCAGGCAACAGGTGCCCCAGATGAACCAGCATCTGGAGTCCTAGATGAACCAGCAGCTGGAGTCCCAGATGAACCAGCAGCTGGTGTCCCAGATGAACCAGCAACTGGTACCCCAGATGAACCAGCAACTGGTGCCCCAGATGAACCAGCAACTAGTGTCCCAGATGAACCAGCAGCTGGTGTCCCAGATGAACCAGCAGCTGGTGCCCCAGATGAACCAGCAGCTGGAGTCCCAGATGAGCCAGCAGCTGGTGCCCAGGATGAACCAGAAGCTGGAGTCCCAGATGAACCAGCAGCTAGTGTCCCAGATGAACCAGCAACTAGTGTCCCAGATTAACCAGCAGCTAGTGTCCCAGATGATCCAGCAACTAGTGTCCCAGATGAACCAGGCAACTGGTGCCCCAGAGGAACCAGCATCTGGAGTCCCAGATGAACCAGCAGCTGGAGTCCCAGATGAACCAGCAGCTGGTGTCCCAGATGAACCAGCAGCTGGTGTCCCAGATGAACCAGCAACTTGAGTCCCAGATGAACCAGCAGCTAGTGCCCCAGATGAGCCAGCAGCTGGAGTCCCAGATGAACCAGCAGCTGGGGTCCCAGATGAACCAGCAGCTGGGGTCCCAGATGAACCAGCAGCTGGTGCCCCAGATGAACCAGCAGCTGGAGTCCCAGATGAACCAGCAGCTGGTGCCCCAGATGAACCAGCAGCTGGGGTCCCAGATGAACCAGCAACTAGTGTCCCAGATGAACCAGGCAACTGGTGCCCCAGATGAGCCAGCATCTGGAGTCCCAGATGAACCAGCAGCTGGTGTCCCAGATGAACCAGCAGCTGGTGTCCCAGATGAACCAGCAACTGGTGTCCCAGATGAACCAGCAGCTAGTGCCCCAGATGAGCCAGCAGCTGGAGTCCCAGACGATCCAGCAGCTGGTGCCCAGTATGAACCAGCAGCTGGAGTCTCAGATGAACCAGCAGCTGGTGCCCCAGATGAACCAGCATCTGGGGTCCCAGATGAACCAGCAACTAGTGTCCCAGATGAACCAGGCAACTGGTGCCCCAGATGAGCCAGCATCTGGAGTCCCAGATGAACCAGCAGCTGGTGTCCCAGATGAACCAGCAGCTGGTGTCCCAGATGAACCAGCAGCTGGTGTCCCAGATGAACCAGCAGCTGGTGTCCCAGATGAACCAGCAACTGGTGTCCCAGATGAACCAGCAGCTAGTGCTCCAGATGAGCCAGCAGCTGGAGTCCCAGATGAACCAGCATCTGGGGTCCCAGATGAACCAGTAGCTGGGGTCCCAGATGAACCAGCAGCTGGGGTCCCAGATGAACCAGCAGCTGGTGCCCCAGATGAGCCATTAGCTGGTACCCAGGATGAACCAGCAGCTGGAGTACCAGATGAACCAGCAGCTGGTGCCCCAGATGAACCAGCAGCTGGGGTCCCAGATGAACCAGCAGCTGGTGTCCCAGATGAACAAGCAGCTGGTGTCCCAGATGAACTAGCAGCTAGTGTCCCAGATGAACCAGCAGCTGGTGTCCCAGATGAACCAGCAACTAGTGTCCCAGATAAGCCAGCAGCTGGAGTCCCAGATGAACCAGCAGCTGGGGTCCCAGATAAACCAGCAGCTGGTGCCCCAGATGAACCAGCAGCTGGTGCCCCAAATGAACCAGCAGCTGGTGTCCCAGATGAACCAGCAACTGGTGCCCCGGATGAACCAGCAGCTGGTGCCCCGGATGAACCAGCAACTAGTGTCCCAGATGAACCAGCAGCTGGTGCCCCCGATGAACCAGGCAACCTGTGTCACAGATGAACCAGCAGCTAGTGTCCCAGATGAACCAGCAACTAGTGTCCCAGATGAACCAGCAACTAGTGTCCCAGATGAACCAGCAACTAGTGTCCCTGATGAACCAGCAACTAGTGTCCCAGATGAACCAGCAACTGGTGTCCCAGATGAACCAGGCAACTGGTGCCCCAGATGAACCAGCAGCTAGTGTCCCAGATGAACCAGCAGCTAGTGCCCCAGATGAACCAGCAGCTAGTGTCCCAGATGAACCAGCAACTAGTGTCCCTGATGAACCAGCAACTGGTGTCCCAGATGAACCAGCAACTAGTGTCCCAGATGAACCAGCAGCTAGTGTCCCAGATGAACCAGCAGCTAGTGTCCCAGATGAACCAGCAGCTAGTGCCCCAGATGAACCAGCAGCTAGTGTCCCAGATGAACCAGCAACTAGTGTCCCTGATGAACCAGCAACTGGTGTCCCAGATGAACCAGCAGCTAGTGTCCCAGATGAACCAGCAGCTAGTGCCCCAGATGAACCAGCAGCTAGTGTCCCAGATGAACCAGCAACTAGTGTCCCTGATGAACCAGCAACTGGTGTCCCAGATGAACCAGCAACTAGTGTCCCAGATGAACCAGCAGCTAGTGTCCCAGATGAACCAGCAGCTAGTGTCCCAGATGAACCAGCAGCTAGTGTCCCAGATTAACCAGCAGCTGGTGTCCCAGATGAACCAGCAGCTGGTGCCCCAGATGAACCAGCAGCTGGTGCCCCAGATGAGCCAACAGCTGGTGCCCAGGATGAACCAGCAGCTGGAGTCCCAGATGAACCAGCAGCTGGTGCCCCAGATGAACCAGCAGCTGGGGTCCCAGATGAACCAGCAACTAGTTTCCCAGATGAACCAGCAGTTAGTGTCCCAGATGAACCAGGAACTGGTGTCCCAGATTAACCAGGCAACTGGTGCCCCAGATGAACCAGCACCTAGTGTCCCAGATGAACCAGCAGCTAGTGCCCCAGATGAACCAGCAGCTAGTGTCCCAGATGAACCAGCAACTAGTGTCCCTGCTGAACCAGCAACTGGTGTCCCAGATGAAACAGCAACTAGTGTCCCAGATGAACCAGCAGCTAGTGTCCCAGATGAACCAGCAGCTAGTGTCCCAGATGAACCAGCAACTAGTGTCCCTGGTGAACCAGCAACTAGTGTCCCTGATGAACCAGCAACTAGTGTCCCAGATGAAACAGCAGCTTTTGCCCCAGATGAACCAGCAGCTAGTGTCCCAGATGAAACAGGACACCAGCAGCTAGTGCCCCAGATGAACCAGCAGCTAGTGTCCCAGATGAACCAGCAACTAGTGTCCCAGATGAACCAGGCAACCTGTGTCCCAGATGAACCAGCAGCTAGTGTCCCAGATGAACCAGCAACTAGTGTCCCTGATGAACCAGCAACTAGTGTCCCAGATGAACCAGCAACTAGTGCCCCAGATGAACCAGCAACTAGTGTCCCAGATGAACCAGCAGCTAGTGCCCCAGATGAACCAGCAGCTAGTGTGCCAGATGAACCAGCAACTAGTGTCCCAGATGAACCAGCAACTAGGGTCCCAGATGAACCAGCAGCTAGTGTCCCAGATGAACCAGCAACTAGTGCCCCAGATGAACCAGCAGCTAGTGTCCCAGATGAACCAGCAGCTAGTGTCCCAGATGAACCAGCAACTAGTGTCCCAGATGAACCAGCAGCTAGTGTCCCAGATGAACCAGCAACTAGTGTCCCAGATGAACCAGCAACCTGTGTCCCAGATGAACCAGCAGCTAGTGTCCCAGATGAACCAGCAACTAGTGTCCCTGATGAACCAGAAACTAGTGTCCCAGATGAACCAGCAACTAGTGTCCCAGATGAACCAGCAACTAGTGCCTCAGATGAACCAGCAGCTAGTGTCCCAGATGAACCAGCAGCTAGTGTCCCAGATGAACCAGGCAACAGGTGCCCCAGATGAACCAGCATCTGGAGTCCTAGATGAACCAGCAGCTGGAGTCCCAGATGAACCAGCAGCTGGTGTCCCAGATGAACCAGCAACTGGTACCCCAGATGAACCAGCAACTGGTGCCCCAGATGAACCAGCAACTAGTGTCCCAGATGAACCAGCAGCTGGTGTCCCAGATGAACCAGCAGCTGGTGCCCCAGATGAACCAGCAGCTAGAGTCCCAGATGAGCCAGCAGCTGGTGCCCAGGATGAACCAGAAGCTGGAGTCCCAGATGAACCAGCAGCTAGTGTCCCAGATGAACCAGCAACTAGTGTCCCAGATGAACCAGCAGCTAGTGTCCCAGATGATCCAGCAACTAGTGTCCCAGATGAACCAGGCAACTGGTGCCCCAGAGGAACCAGCATCTGGAGTCCCAGATGAACCAGCAGCTGGAGTCCCAGATGAACCAGCAGCTGGTGTCCCAGATGAACCAGCAGCTGGTGTCCCAGATGAACCAGCAACTTGAGTCCCAGATGAACCAGCAGCTAGTGCCCCAGATGAGCCAGCATCTGGAGTCCCAGATGAACCAGCAGCTGGTGTCCCAGATGAACCAGCAGCTGGTGTCCCAGATGAACCAGCAACTGGTGTCCCAGATGAACCAGCAGCTAGTGCCCCAGATGAGCCAGCAGCTGGAGTCCCAGACGATCCAGCAGCTGGTGCCCAGTATGAACCAGCAGCTGGAGTCTCAGATGAACCAGCAGCTGGTGCCCCAGATGAACCAGCATCTGGGGTCCCAGATGAACCAGCAACTAGTGTCCCAGATGAACCAGGCAACTGGTGCCCCAGATGAGCCAGCATCTGGAGTCCCAGATGAACCAGCAGCTGGTGTCCCAGATGAACCAGCAGCTGGTGTCCCAGATGAACCAGCAGCTGGTGTCCCAGATGAACCAGCAGCTGGTGTCCCAGATGAACCAGCAACTGGTGTCCCAGATGAACCAGCAGCTAGTGCTCCAGATGAGCCAGCAGCTGGAGTCCCAGATGAACCAGCATCTGGGGTCCCAGATGAACCAGTAGCTGGGGTCCCAGATGAACCAGCAGCTGGGGTCCCAGATGAACCAGCAGCTGGTGCCCCAGATGAGCCATTAGCTGGTACCCAGGATGAACCAGCAGCTGGAGTACCAGATGAACCAGCAGCTGGTGCCCCAGATGAACCAGCAGCTGGGGTCCCAGATGAACCAGCAGCTGGTGTCCCAGATGAACCAGCAGCTGGTGTCCCAGATGAACTAGCAGCTAGTGTCCCAGATGAACCAGCAGCTGGTGTCCCAGATGAACCAGCAACTAGTGTCCCAGATAAGCCAGCAGCTGGAGTCCCAGATGAACCAGCAGCTGGGGTCCCAGATAAACCAGCAGCTGGTGCCCCAGATGAACCAGCAGCTGGTGCCCCAAATGAACCAGCAGCTGGTGTCCCAGATGAACCAGCAACTGGTGCCCCGGATGAACCAGCAGCTGGTGCCCCGGATGAACCAGCAACTAGTGTCCCAGATGAACCAGCAGCTGGTGCCCCCGATGAACCAGGCAACCTGTGTCACAGATGAACCAGCAGCTAGTGTCCCAGATGAACCAGCAACTAGTGTCCCAGATGAACCAGCAACTAGTGTCCCAGATGAACCAGCAACTAGTGTCCCTGATGAACCAGCAACTAGTGTCCCAGATGAACCAGCAACTGGTGTCCCAGATGAACCAGGCAACTGGTGCCCCAGATGAACCAGCAGCTAGTGTCCCAGATGAACCAGCAGCTAGTGCCCCAGATGAACCAGCAGCTAGTGTCCCAGATGAACCAGCAACTAGTGTCCCTGATGAACCAGCAACTGGTGTCCCAGATGAACCAGCAACTAGTGTCCCAGATGAACCAGCAGCTAGTGTCCCAGATGAACCAGCAGCTAGTGTCCCAGATGAACCAGCAGCTAGTGCCCCAGATGAACCAGCAGCTAGTGTCCCAGATGAACCAGCAACTAGTGTCCCTGATGAACCAGCAACTGGTGTCCCAGATGAACCAGCAGCTAGTGTCCCAGATGAACCAGCAGCTAGTGCCCCAGATGAACCAGCAGCTAGTGTCCCAGATGAACCAGCAACTAGTGTCCCTGATGAACCAGCAACTGGTGTCCCAGATGAACCAGCAACTAGTGTCCCAGATGAACCAGCAGCTAGTGTCCCAGATGAACCAGCAGCTAGTGTCCCAGATGAACCAGCAACTAGTGTCCCTGGTGAACCAGCAACTAGTGTCCCTGATGAACCAGCAACTAGTGTCCCAGATGAAACAGCAGCTAGTGCCCCAGATGAACCAGCAGCTAGTGCCCCACATGAAACAGGACACCAGTAGCTAGTGTCCCAGATGAACCAGCAGCTAGTGTCCCAGATGAACCAGCAACTAGTGTCCCAGATGAACCAGGCAACATGTGTCCCAGATGAACCAGCAGCTAGAGTCCCAGATGAACCAGCAACTAGTGTCCCAGATGAACCAGCAGCTAGTGCCCCAGATGAACCAGCAGCTAGTGTCCCAGATGAACCAGCAACTAGTGTCCCTGATGAACCAGCAACTGGTGTCCCAGATGAACCAGCAACTAGTGTCCCAGATGAACCAGCAGCTAGTGTCCCAGATGAACCAGCAGCTAGTGTCCCAGATGAACCAGCAACTAGTGTCCCTGGTGAACCAGCAACTAGTGTCCCTGATGAACCAGCAACTAGTGTCCCAGATGAAACAGCAGCTAGTGCCCCAGATGAACCAGCAGCTAGTGCCCCACATGAAACAGGACACCAGTAGCTAGTGTCCCAGATGAACCAGCAGCTAGTGTCCCAGATGAACCAGCAACTAGTGTCCCAGATGAACCAGGCAACATGTGTCCCAGATGAACCAGCAGCTAGTGTCCCAGATGAACCAGCAACTAGTGTCCCAGATGAACCAGCAACTAGTGTCCCAGATGAACCAGCAACTAGTGTCCCTGATGAACCAGCAACTAGTGTCCCAGATGAACCAGCAACTGGTGTCCCAGATGAACCAGGCAACTGGTGCCCCAGATGAACCAGCAGCTAGTGTCCCAGATGAACCAGCAGCTAGTGCCCCAGATGAACCAGCAGCTAGTGTCCCAGATGAACCAGCAACTAGTGTCCCTGATGAACCAGCAACTGGTGTCCCAGATGAACCAGCAACTAGTGTCCCAGATGAACCAGCAGCTAGTGTCCCAGATGAACCAGCAGCTAGTGTCCCAGATGAACCAGCAACTAGTGTCCCTGGTGAACCAGCAACTAGTGTCCCTGATGAACCAGCAACTAGTGTCCCAGATGAAACAGCAGCTAGTGCCCCAGATGAACCAGCAGCTAGTGCCCCACATGAAACAGGACACCAGTAGCTAGTGTCCCAGATGAACCAGCAGCTAGTGTCCCAGATGAACCAGCAACTAGTGTCCCAGATGAACCAGGCAACATGTGTCCCAGATGAACCAGCAGCTAGAGTCCCAGATGAACCAGCAACTAGTGTCCCTGATGAACCAGCAACTAGTGTCCCAGATGAACCAGCAACTAGTGTCCCAGATGAACCAGCAGCTAGTGTCCCAGATGAACCAGCAGCTAGTGTCCCAGATGAACCAGCAACTAGTGTCCCAGATGAACCAGCAACTAGTGTCCCAGATGAACCAGCAGCTAGTGTCCCAGATGAACCAGCAACTAGTGCCCCAGATGAACCAGCAGCTAGTGTCCCAGATGAACCAGCAGCTAGTGTCCCAGATGAACCAGCAACTAGTGTCCCAGATGAACCCGCAGCTAGTGTCCCAGATTAACCAGCAACTAGTGTCCCAGATGAACCAGCAACCTGTGTCCCAGATGAACCAGCAGCTAGTGTCCCAGATGAACCAGCAACTAGTGTCCCTGATGAACCAGAAACTAGTGTCCCAGATGAACCAGCAACTAGTGTCCCAGATGAACCAGCAACTAGTGCCTCAGATGGACCAGCAGGTAGTGTCCCAGATGAACCAGCAGCTAGTGTCCCAGATGAACCAGCAACTAGTGTCCCAGATGAACCAGCAGCTAGTGTCCCAGATGAACCAGCAACTAGTGCCCCAGATGAACCAGGCAACTGGTGCCCCAGATGAACCAGCATCTGGAGTCCTAGATGAACCAGCAGCTGGAGTCCCAGATGAACCAGCAGCTGGTGTCCCAGATGAACCAGCAACTGGTGCCCCAGATGAACCAGCAACTGGTGCCCCAGATGAACCAGCAACTAGTGTCCCAGATGAACCAGCAGCTGGTGTCCCAGATGAACCAGCAGCTGGTGCCCCAGATGAACCAGCAGCTGGTGTCCCAGATGAGCCAGCAGCTGGAGCCCAGGAGGAACCAGCAGCTGGAGTCCCAGATGAACAAGCAGCTTGTGTCCCTGATGAACCAGCAACTAGTGTCCCAGATGAACCAGCAGCTAGTGTCCCAGATAATCCAGCAACTAGTGTCCCAGATGAACCAGGCAACTGGTGCCCCAGATGAACCAGCATCTGGAGTCCCAGATGAACCAGCAGCTGGAGTCCCAGATGAACCAGCAGCTGGTGTCCCAGATGAACCAGCAGCTGGTGTCCCAGATGAACCAGCAACTGGTGTCCCAGATGAACCAGCAGCTAGTACCCCAGATGAGCCAGCAGCTGGAGTCCCAGATGAACCAGCAGCTGGGGTCCCAGATGAACCAGCAGCTGGGGTCCCAGATGAACCAGCAGCTGGTGCCCCAGATGAACCAGCAGCTGGTGCCCCAGATGAACCAGCATCTAGTGCCCCAGATGAGCCAGCAGCTGGAGTCCCAGATGAACCAGCAGCTGGGGTCCCAGATGATCCAGCAGCTGGGGTCCCAGATGAACCATCAGCTGGTGCCCCAGATGAACCAGCAGCTGGTGCCCCAGATGAGCTAGCAGCTGGTGCCCAGGATGAACCAGCAGCTGGAGTCCCAGATGAACCAGCAGCTGGTGCCCCAGATGAACCAGCAGCTGGGGTCCCTGATGAACCAGCAGCTAGTGTCCGAGATGAACCAGCAACTAGTGTCCCTGATGAACCAGCAACTAGTGTCCCAGATGAACCAGCAACTAGTGTCCCAGATGAACCAGCAGCGAGAGTCCCAGATGAACCAGAAACTAGTGTCCCTAATGAACCAGCAACTAGTGTCCCAGATGAACCAGCAACTAGTGTCCCAGATGAACCAGCAGCTAGTGTCCCAGATGAACCAGCAGCTAGTGTCCCAGATGAACCAGCAACTAGTGTCCCAGATGAACCAGCAACTAGTGTCCCAAATGAACCAGCAACTAGTGCCCCAGATGAACCAGCAGCTAGTGTCCCAGATGAACCAGCAGCTAGTGTCCCAGATGAACCAGCCACTAGTGTTCCAGATGAACCAGCAGCTAGTGTCCCAGATGAACCAGCAACTAGTGTCCCAGATGAACCAGCAACCTGTGTCCCAGATGAACTAGCAGCTAGTGTCCCAGATGAACCAGCAACTAGTGTCCCTGATGAACCAGAAACTAGTGTCCCAGATGAACCAGCAACTAGTGTCCCAGATGAACCAGCAACTAGTGTCCCAGATGTACCAGCAACTAGTGTCCCAGATGAACCAGCAGCTAGTGTCCCAGATGAACCAGCAGCTAGTGTCCCAGATGAACCAGCAACTAGTGTCCCTGATGAACCAGAAACTAGTGTCCCAGATGAACCAGCAACTAGTGTCCCAGATGAACCAGCAACTAGTGCCTCAGATGGACCAGCAGGTAGTGTCCCAGATGAACCAGCAGCTAGCGCCCCAGATGAACCAGCAGCTAGTGTCCCAGATGAAACAGGACACCAGCAACTAGTGTCCCAGATGAACCAGCAGCTAGTGTCCCAGATGAACAAGCAACTAGTGCCCCAGATGAACCAGCAGCTAGTGTCCCAGATGAACCAGCAACTAGTGTCCCAGATGAACCAGCAGCTAGTGTCCCAGATGAACCAGCAACTAGTGTCCCAGATGAACCAGCAACCTGTGTCCCAGATGAACCAGCAGCTAGTGTCCCAGATGAACCAGCAACTAGTGTCCCTGATGAACCAGAAACTAGTGTCCCAGATGAACCAGCAACTAGTGTCCCAGATGAACCAGCAACTAGTGCCTCAGGTGAACCAGCAGCTAGTGTCCCAGATGAACCAGCAGCTAGTGTCCCAGATGAACCAGCAACTAGTGTCCCAGATGAACCAGCAGCTAGTGTCCCAGATGAACCAGCAACTAGTGTCCCAGATGATCCAGGCAACTGGTGCCCCAGATGAACCAGCATCTGGAGTCCTATATGAACCAGCAGCTGGAGTCCCAGATGAACCAGCAGCTGGTGTCCCAGATGAACCAGCAACTGGTGCCCCAGATGAACCAGCAACTGGTGCCCCAGATGAACCAGCAACTAGTGTCCCAGATGAACCAGCAGCTGGTGTCCCAGATGAACCAGCAGCTGGTGCCCCAGATGAACCAGCAGCTGGTGTCCCAGATGAACCAGCAGCTAGTGTCCCAGATGAACCAGCAACTAGTGTCCCAGATGAACCAGCAGCTAGTGTCCCAGATGAACCAGCAACTAGTGTCCCAGATGAACCAGCAACCTGTGTCCCAGATGAACCAGCAGCTAGTGTCCCAGATCAACCAGCAACTAGTGTCCCTGATGAACCAGAAACTAGTGTCCCAGATGAACCAGCAACTAGTGTCCCAGATGAACCAGCAACTAGTGCCTCAGGTGAACCAGCAGCTAGTGTCCCAGATGAACCAGCAGCTAGTGTCCCAGATGAACCAACAACTAGTATCCCAGATGAACCAGCAGCTAGTGTCCCAGATGAACCAGCAACTAGTGTCCCAGATGAACCAGGCAACTGGTGCCCCAGATGAACCAGCATCTGGAGTCCTATATGAACCAGCAGCTGGAGTCCCAGATGAACCAGCAGCTGGTGTCCCAGATGAACCAGCAGCTGGTGCCCCAGATGAACCAGCAACTGGTGCCCCAGATGAACCAGCAACTAGTGTCCCAGATGAACCAGCAGCTGGTGTCCCAGATGAACCAGCAGCTGGTGCCCCAGATGAACCAGCAGCTGGTGTCCCAGATGAGCCAGCAGCTGGTGCCCAGGATGAACCAGCAGCTGGAGTCCCAGATGAACCAGCAGCTAGTGTCCCAGATGAACCAGCAGCTAGTGTCCCAGATGAACCAGCAACTAGTGTCCCAGATGAACCAGCAGCTAGTGTCCCAGATGAACCAGCAACTAGTGTCCCAGATGAACCTGGCAACTGGTGCCCCAGATGAACCAGCATCTGGAGTCCTAGATGAACCAGCAGCTGGAGTCCCAGATGAACCAGCAGCTGGTGTCCCAGATGAACCAGCAGCTGGTGTCCCAGATGAACCAGCAACGGGTGCCCCAGAGGAACCAGCAACTGGTGCCCCAGATGAACCAGCAACTAGTGTCCCAGATGAACCAGCAGCTGGTGTCCCAGATGAACCAGCAGCTGGTGCCCCAGATGAACCAGCAGCTGGAGTCCCAGATGAACCATCAGCTGGTGCCCCAGATGAACCATCAGCTGGTGCCCCAGATGAACCAGCAGCTGGTGCCCCAGATGAACCAGCAGCTGGTGCCCCAGATGGGCCAGCAGCTGGTGCCCAGGATGAACCAGCAGCTGGAGTCCCAGATGAACCAGCAGCTAGTGTCCCAGATGAACCAGCAGCTAGTGTCCCAGATGAACCAGCAGCTGGTGTCCCAGATGAACCAGCAACTGGTGTCCCAGATGAACCAGCAGCTAGTGCCCCAGATGAGCCAGCAGCTGGAGTCCCAGATGAACCAGCAGCTGGGGTCCCAGATGAACCAGCAGCTAGTGTCCCAGATGAACCAGCAGCTAGTGTCCCAGATCAACCAGCAGCTGGTGTCCCAGATGAACCAGCAGCTGGTGCCCCAGATGAACCAGCAGCTGGTGCCCCAGATGAGCCAACAGCTGGTGCCCAGGATGAACCAGCAGCTGGAGTCCCTGATGAACCAGCAGCTGGTGCCCCAGATGAACCAGCAGCTGGGGTCCCAGATGAACCAGCAACTAGTTTCCCAGATGAACCAGCAGTTAGTGTCCCAGATGAACCAGCAACTGGTGTCCCAGATTAACCAGGCAACTGGTGCCCCAGATGAACCAGCACCTAGTGTCCCAGATGAACCAGCAGCTAGTGCCCCAGATGAACCAGCAGCTAGTGTCCCAGATGAACCAGCAACTAGTGTCCCTGATGAACCAGCAACTGGTGTCCCAGATGAAACAGCAACTAGTGTCCCAGATGAACCAGCAGCTAGTGTCCCAGATGAACCAGCAGCTAGTGTCCCAGATGAACCAGCAACTAGTGTCCCTGGTGAACCGGCAACTAGTGTCCCTGATGAACCAGCAACTAGTGTCCCAGATGAAACAGCAGCTAGTGCCCCAGATGAACCAGCAGCTAGTGTCCCAGATGAAACAGGACACCAGCAGCTAGTGCCCCAGATGAACCAGCAGCTAGTGTCCCAGATGAACCAGCAACTAGTGTCCCAGATGAACCAGGCAACCTGTGTCCCAGATGAACCAGCAGCTAGTGTCCCAGATGAACCAGCAACTAGTGTCCCTGATGAACCAGCAACTAGTGTCCCAGATGAACCAGCAACTAGTGCCCCAGATGAACCAGCAACTAGTGTCCCAGATGAACCAGCAGCTAGTGCCCCAGATGAACCAGCAGCTAGTGTGCCAGATGAACCAGCAACTAGTGTCCCAGATGAACCAGCAACTAGGGTCCCAGATGAACCAGCAGCTAGTGTCCCAGATGAACCAGCAACTAGTGCCCCAGATGAACCAGCAGCTAGTGTCCCAGATGAACCAGCAGCTAGTGTCCCAGATGAACCAGCAACTAGTGTCCCAGATGAACCAGCAGCTAGTGTCCCAGATGAACCAGCAACTAGTGTCCCAGATGAACCAGCAACCTGTGTCCCAGATGAACCAGCAGCTAGTGTCCCAGATGAACCAGCAACTAGTGTCCCTGATGAACCAGAAACTAGTGTCCCAGATGAACCAGCAACTAGTGTCCCAATTGAACCAGCAACTAGTGCCTCAGATGAACCAGCAGCTAGTGTCCCAGATGAACCAGCAGCTAGTGTCCCAGATGAACCAGGCAACAGGTGCCCCAGATGAACCAGCATCTGGAGTCCTAGATGAACCAGCAGCTGGAGTCCCAGATGAACCAGCAGCTGGTGTCCCAGATGAACCAGCAACTGGTACCCCAGATGAACCAGCAACTGGTGCCCCAGATGAACCAGCAACTAGTGTCCCAGATGAACCAGCAGCTGGTGTCCCAGATGACCCAGCAGCTGGTGCCCCAGATGAACCAGCAGCTGGAGTCCCAGATGAGCCAGCAGCTGGTGCCCAGGATGAACCAGAAGCTGGAGTCCCAGATGAACCAGCAGCTAGTGTCCCAGATGAACCAGCAACTAGTGTCCCAGATGAACCAGCAGCTAGTGTCCCAGATGATCCAGCAACTAGTGTCCCAGATGAACCAGGCAACTGGTGCCCCAGAGGAACCAGCATCTGGAGTCCCAGATGAACCAGCAGCTGGAGTCCCAGATGAACCAGCAGCTGGTGTCCCAGATGAACCAGCAGCTGGTGTCCCAGATGAACCAGCAACTTGAGTCCCAGATGAACCAGCAGCTAGTGCCCCTGATGAGCCAGCAGCTGGAGTCCCAGATGAACCAGCAGCTGGGGTCCCAGATGAACCAGCAGCTGGGGTCCCAGATGAACCAGCAGCTGGTGCCCCAGATGAACCAGCAGCTGGAGTCCCAGATGAACCAGCAGCTGGTGCCCCAGATGAACCAGCAGCTGGGGTCCCAGATGAACCAGCAACTAGTGTCCCAGATGAACCAGGCAACTGGTGCCCCAGATGAGCCAGCATCTGGAGTCCCAGATGAACCAGCAGCTGGTGTCCCAGATGAACCAGCAGCTGGTGTCCCAGATGAACCAGCAACTGGTGTCCCAGATGAACCAGCAGCTAGTGCCCCAGATGAGCCAGCAGCTGGAGTCCCAGACGATCCAGCAGCTGGTGCCCAGTATGAACCAGCAGCTGGAGTCTCAGATGAACCAGCAGCTGGTGCCCCAGATGAACCAGCATCTGGGGTCCCAGATGAACCAGCAACTAGTGTCCCAGATGAACCAGGCAACTGGTGCCCCAGATGAGCCAGCATCTGGAGTCCCAGATGAACCAGCAGCTGGTGTCCCAGATGAACCAGCAGCTGGTGTCCCAGATGAACCAGCAGCTGGTGTCCCAGATGAACCAGCAGCTGGTGTCCCAGATGAACCAGCAACTGGTGTCCCAGATGAACCAGCAGCTAGTGCCCCAGATGAGCCAGCAGCTGGAGTCCCAGATGAACCAGCAGCTGGGGTCCCAGATGAACCAGCAGCTGGTGTCCCAGATGAACCAGCAGCTGGTGCCCCAGATGAACCAGCAGCTGGTGCCCCAGATGAGCCAGCATCTAGTGCCCCAGATGAGCCAGCAGCTGGAGTCCCAGATGAACCAGAAGCTGGGGTCCCAGATGAACCAGCAGCTGGGGCCCCAGATGAACCAGCAGCTGTGCCCCAGATGAACCAGCAGCTGGTGCCCCAGATGAGCCAGCAGCTGGTGCCCAGGATGAACCAGCAGCTGGAGTCCCAGATTAACCAGCAGCTGGTGCCCCAGATGAACCAGCAGCTGGTGTCCCAGATGAACCAGCAGCTGGTGCCCCAGATGAACCAGCAGCTGGAGTCCCAGATGAGCCAGCAGCTGGTGCCCAGGATGAACCAGCAGCTGGAGTCCCAGATGAACCAGCAGCTAGTGTCCCAGATGAACCAGCAACTAGTGTCCCAGATGAACCAGCAGCTAGTGTCCCAGATGATCCAGCAACTAGTGTCCCAGATGAACCAGGCAACTGGTGCCCCAGAGAAACCAGCATCTGGAGTCCCAGATGAACCAGCAGCTGGAGTCCCAGATGAACCAGCAGCTGGTGTCCCAGATGAACCAGCAGCTGGTGTCCCAGATGAACCAGCAACTGGAGTCCCAGATGAACCAGCAGCTAGTGCCCCAGATGAGCCAGCAGCTGGAGTCCCAGATGAACCAGCAGCTGGGGTCCCAGATGAACCAGCAGCTGGGGTCCCAGATGAACCAGCAGCTGGTGCCCCAGATGAACCAGCAGCTGGAGTCCCAGATGAACCAGCAGCTGGTGCCCCAGATGAACCAGCAGCTGGGGTCCCAGATGAACCAGCAACTTGTGTCCCAGATGAACCAGGTAACTGGTGCCCCAGATGAGAAAGCATCTGGAGTCCCAGATGAACCAGCAGCTGGTGTCCCAGATGAACCAGCAGCTGGTGTCCCAGATGAACCAGCAGCTGGTGTCCCAGATGAACCAGCAACTGGTGTCCCAGATGAACCAGCAGCTAGTGTCCCAGATCAGCCAGCAGCTGGAGTCCCAGATGATCCAGCAGCTGGTGCCCAGGATGAACCAGCAGCTGGAGTCCCAGATGAACCAGTAGCTGGTGCCCCAGATGAACCAGCAGCTGGGGTCCCAGATGAACCAGCAACTAGTGTCCCAGATGAACCAGGCAACTGGTGCCCCAGATGAGCCAGCATCTGCAGTCCCAGATGAACCAGCAGCTGGTGTCCCAGATGAACCAGCAGCTGGTATCCCAGATGAACCAGCAGCTGGTGTCCCAGATGAACCAGCAACTGGTGTCCCAGATGAACCAGCAGCTAGTGCCCCAGATGAGCCAGCAGCTGGAGTCCCAGATGAACCAGCAGCTGGGGTCCCAGATGAACCAGCAGCTGGTGTCCCAGATGAACCAGCAGCTGGTGCCCCAGATGAACCAGCAGCTGGTGCCCCAGATGAACCAGCATCTAGTGCCCCAGATGAGCCAGCAGCTGGAGTCCCAGATGAACCAGCAGCTGGGGTCCCAGATGAACCAGCAGCTGGGGCCCCAGATGAACCAGCAGCTGGTGCCCCAGATGAACCAGCATCTAGTGCCCCAGATGAGCCAGCAGCTGGAGTCCCAGATGAACCAGCAGCTGGGGTCCCAGATGAGCCAGCAGCTGGTGCCCAGGATGAACCAGCAGCTGGAGTCCCAGATGAACCAGCAGCTGGTGCCCCAGATGAACCAGCAGCTGGGGTCCCAGATGAACCAGCAGCTGGGGTCCCAGATGAACCAGCATCTGGAGTCCCAGATGAACCAGCAGCTGGGGTCCCAGATGAACCAGCATCTGGAGTCCCAGATGAACCAGCAGCTGGAGTCCCAGATGAACCAGCAGCTGGTGCCCCAGATGATCCAGCATCTGGAGTCCCAGATGAATCAGCAGCTGGAGTCCCAGATGAACCCGCAGCTGGTGTCCCAGATGAACCAGCAACTAGTGTCCCAGATGAACCAGGCAACTGGTGCCCCAGATGAACCAGCAACTAGTGTCCCAGATGAACCAGCAGCTGGTGTCCCAGATGAACCAGCAGCTAGTGCCCCAGATGAGCCAGCAGCTGGTGCCCAGGATGTACCAGCAGCTGGTGTCCCAGATGAACCAGCAGCTGGTGTCCCAGATGAGCCAGCAGCTGGTGCCCCAGATGAACCAGCAGCTGGGGTCCCAGATGAACCAGCAGATAGTGTCCCAGATGAACCAGCAGCTGGTGTCCCAGATGAACCAGCAGCTGGTGCCCCAGATGAACTAGCAGCTGGGGTCCCAGATGAACCAGCAGCTGGGGTCCCAGATGAACCAGCAACTGGTGTCCCAGATGAACCAGCAACTGGTGTCCCAGATGAACCAGCAGCTGGTGCCCCAGATGAACCAGCAGCTGCTGCCCCAGATGAACCAGCAGCTAGTGTCCCAGATCAACCAGCAGCTGGTGTCCCAGATGAACCAGCAGCTGGTGCCCCAGATGAACCAGCAGCTGGTGCCCCAGATGAGCCAACAGCTGGTGCCCAGGATGAACCAGCAGCTGGAGTCCCTGATGAACCAGCAGCTGGTGCCCCAGATGAACCAGCAGCTGGGGTCCCAGATGAACCAGCAACTAGTTTCCCAGATGAACCAGCAGTTAGTGTCCCAGATGAACCAGCAACTGGTGTCCCAGATTAACCAGGCAACTGGTGCCCCAGATGAACCAGCACCTAGTGTCCCAGATGAACCAGCAGCTAGTGCCCCAGATGAACCAGCAGCTAGTGTCCCAGATGAACCAGCAACTAGTGTCCCTGATGAACCAGCAACTGGTGTCCCAGATGAAACAGCAACTAGTGTCCCAGATGAACCAGCAGCTAGTGTCCCAGATGAACCAGCAGCTAGTGTCCCAGATGAACCAGCAACTAGTGTCCCTGGTGAACCGGCAACTAGTGTCCCTGATGAACCAGCAACTAGTGTCCCAGATGAAACAGCAGCTAGTGCCCCAGATGAACCAGCAGCTAGTGTCCCAGATGAAACAGGACACCAGCAGCTAGTGCCCCAGATGAACCAGCAGCTAGTGTCCCAGATGAACCAGCAACTAGTGTCCCAGATGAACCAGGCAACCTGTGTCCCAGATGAACCAGCAGCTAGTGTCCCAGATGAACCAGCAACTAGTGTCCCTGATGAACCAGCAACTAGTGTCCCAGATGAACCAGCAACTAGTGCCCCAGATGAACCAGCAACTAGTGTCCCAGATGAACCAGCAGCTAGTGCCCCAGATGAACCAGCAGCTAGTGTGCCAGATGAACCAGCAACTAGTGTCCCAGATGAACCAGCAACTAGGGTCCCAGATGAACCAGCAGCTAGTGTCCCAGATGAACCAGCAACTAGTGCCCCAGATGAACCAGCAGCTAGTGTCCCAGATGAACCAGCAGCTAGTGTCCCAGATGAACCAGCAACTAGTGTCCCAGATGAACCAGCAGCTAGTGTCCCAGATGAACCAGCAACTAGTGTCCCAGATGAACCAGCAACCTGTGTCCCAGATGAACCAGCAGCTAGTGTCCCAGATGAACCAGCAACTAGTGTCCCTGATGAACCAGAAACTAGTGTCCCAGATGAACCAGCAACTAGTGTCCCAATTGAACCAGCAACTAGTGCCTCAGATGAACCAGCAGCTAGTGTCCCAGATGAACCAGCAGCTAGTGTCCCAGATGAACCAGGCAACAGGTGCCCCAGATGAACCAGCATCTGGAGTCCTAGATGAACCAGCAGCTGGAGTCCCAGATGAACCAGCAGCTGGTGTCCCAGATGAACCAGCAACTGGTACCCCAGATGAACCAGCAACTGGTGCCCCAGATGAACCAGCAACTAGTGTCCCAGATGAACCAGCAGCTGGTGTCCCAGATGACCCAGCAGCTGGTGCCCCAGATGAACCAGCAGCTGGAGTCCCAGATGAGCCAGCAGCTGGTGCCCAGGATGAACCAGAAGCTGGAGTCCCAGATGAACCAGCAGCTAGTGTCCCAGATGAACCAGCAACTAGTGTCCCAGATGAACCAGCAGCTAGTGTCCCAGATGATCCAGCAACTAGTGTCCCAGATGAACCAGGCAACTGGTGCCCCAGAGGAACCAGCATCTGGAGTCCCAGATGAACCAGCAGCTGGAGTCCCAGATGAACCAGCAGCTGGTGTCCCAGATGAACCAGCAGCTGGTGTCCCAGATGAACCAGCAACTTGAGTCCCAGATGAACCAGCAGCTAGTGCCCCTGATGAGCCAGCAGCTGGAGTCCCAGATGAACCAGCAGCTGGGGTCCCAGATGAACCAGCAGCTGGGGTCCCAGATGAACCAGCAGCTGGTGCCCCAGATGAACCAGCAGCTGGAGTCCCAGATGAACCAGCAGCTGGTGCCCCAGATGAACCAGCAGCTGGGGTCCCAGATGAACCAGCAACTAGTGTCCCAGATGAACCAGGCAACTGGTGCCCCAGATGAGCCAGCATCTGGAGTCCCAGATGAACCAGCAGCTGGTGTCCCAGATGAACCAGCAGCTGGTGTCCCAGATGAACCAGCAACTGGTGTCCCAGATGAACCAGCAGCTAGTGCCCCAGATGAGCCAGCAGCTGGAGTCCCAGACGATCCAGCAGCTGGTGCCCAGTATGAACCAGCAGCTGGAGTCTCAGATGAACCAGCAGCTGGTGCCCCAGATGAACCAGCATCTGGGGTCCCAGATGAACCAGCAACTAGTGTCCCAGATGAACCAGGCAACTGGTGCCCCAGATGAGCCAGCATCTGGAGTCCCAGATGAACCAGCAGCTGGTGTCCCAGATGAACCAGCAGCTGGTGTCCCAGATGAACCAGCAGCTGGTGTCCCAGATGAACCAGCAGCTGGTGTCCCAGATGAACCAGCAACTGGTGTCCCAGATGAACCAGCAGCTAGTGCCCCAGATGAGCCAGCAGCTGGAGTCCCAGATGAACCAGCAGCTGGGGTCCCAGATGAACCAGCAGCTGGTGTCCCAGATGAACCAGCAGCTGGTGCCCCAGATGAACCAGCAGCTGGTGCCCCAGATGAGCCAGCATCTAGTGCCCCAGATGAGCCAGCAGCTGGAGTCCCAGATGAACCAGAAGCTGGGGTCCCAGATGAACCAGCAGCTGGGGCCCCAGATGAACCAGCAGCTGTGCCCCAGATGAACCAGCAGCTGGTGCCCCAGATGAGCCAGCAGCTGGTGCCCAGGATGAACCAGCAGCTGGAGTCCCAGATTAACCAGCAGCTGGTGCCCCAGATGAACCAGCAGCTGGTGTCCCAGATGAACCAGCAGCTGGTGCCCCAGATGAACCAGCAGCTGGAGTCCCAGATGAGCCAGCAGCTGGTGCCCAGGATGAACCAGCAGCTGGAGTCCCAGATGAACCAGCAGCTAGTGTCCCAGATGAACCAGCAACTAGTGTCCCAGATGAACCAGCAGCTAGTGTCCCAGATGATCCAGCAACTAGTGTCCCAGATGAACCAGGCAACTGGTGCCCCAGAGAAACCAGCATCTGGAGTCCCAGATGAACCAGCAGCTGGAGTCCCAGATGAACCAGCAGCTGGTGTCCCAGATGAACCAGCAGCTGGTGTCCCAGATGAACCAGCAACTGGAGTCCCAGATGAACCAGCAGCTAGTGCCCCAGATGAGCCAGCAGCTGGAGTCCCAGATGAACCAGCAGCTGGGGTCCCAGATGAACCAGCAGCTGGGGTCCCAGATGAACCAGCAGCTGGTGCCCCAGATGAACCAGCAGCTGGAGTCCCAGATGAACCAGCAGCTGGTGCCCCAGATGAACCAGCAGCTGGGGTCCCAGATGAACCAGCAACTTGTGTCCCAGATGAACCAGGTAACTGGTGCCCCAGATGAGAAAGCATCTGGAGTCCCAGATGAACCAGCAGCTGGTGTCCCAGATGAACCAGCAGCTGGTGTCCCAGATGAACCAGCAGCTGGTGTCCCAGATGAACCAGCAACTGGTGTCCCAGATGAACCAGCAGCTAGTGTCCCAGATCAGCCAGCAGCTGGAGTCCCAGATGATCCAGCAGCTGGTGCCCAGGATGAACCAGCAGCTGGAGTCCCAGATGAACCAGTAGCTGGTGCCCCAGATGAACCAGCAGCTGGGGTCCCAGATGAACCAGCAACTAGTGTCCCAGATGAACCAGGCAACTGGTGCCCCAGATGAGCCAGCATCTGCAGTCCCAGATGAACCAGCAGCTGGTGTCCCAGATGAACCAGCAGCTGGTATCCCAGATGAACCAGCAGCTGGTGTCCCAGATGAACCAGCAACTGGTGTCCCAGATGAACCAGCAGCTAGTGCCCCAGATGAGCCAGCAGCTGGAGTCCCAGATGAACCAGCAGCTGGGGTCCCAGATGAACCAGCAGCTGGTGTCCCAGATGAACCAGCAGCTGGTGCCCCAGATGAACCAGCAGCTGGTGCCCCAGATGAACCAGCATCTAGTGCCCCAGATGAGCCAGCAGCTGGAGTCCCAGATGAACCAGCAGCTGGGGTCCCAGATGAACCAGCAGCTGGGGCCCCAGATGAACCAGCAGCTGGTGCCCCAGATGAACCAGCATCTAGTGCCCCAGATGAGCCAGCAGCTGGAGTCCCAGATGAACCAGCAGCTGGGGTCCCAGATGAGCCAGCAGCTGGTGCCCAGGATGAACCAGCAGCTGGAGTCCCAGATGAACCAGCAGCTGGTGCCCCAGATGAACCAGCAGCTGGGGTCCCAGATGAACCAGCAGCTGGGGTCCCAGATGAACCAGCATCTGGAGTCCCAGATGAACCAGCAGCTGGGGTCCCAGATGAACCAGCATCTGGAGTCCCAGATGAACCAGCAGCTGGAGTCCCAGATGAACCAGCAGCTGGTGCCCCAGATGATCCAGCATCTGGAGTCCCAGATGAATCAGCAGCTGGAGTCCCAGATGAACCCGCAGCTGGTGTCCCAGATGAACCAGCAACTAGTGTCCCAGATGAACCAGGCAACTGGTGCCCCAGATGAACCAGCAACTAGTGTCCCAGATGAACCAGCAGCTGGTGTCCCAGATGAACCAGCAGCTAGTGCCCCAGATGAGCCAGCAGCTGGTGCCCAGGATGTACCAGCAGCTGGTGTCCCAGATGAACCAGCAGCTGGTGTCCCAGATGAGCCAGCAGCTGGTGCCCCAGATGAACCAGCAGCTGGGGTCCCAGATGAACCAGCAGATAGTGTCCCAGATGAACCAGCAGCTGGTGTCCCAGATGAACCAGCAGCTGGTGCCCCAGATGAACTAGCAGCTGGGGTCCCAGATGAACCAGCAGCTGGGGTCCCAGATGAACCAGCAACTGGTGTCCCAGATGAACCAGCAACTGGTGTCCCAGATGAACCAGCAGCTGGTGCCCCAGATGAACCAGCAGCTGCTGCCCCAGATGAACCAGCAGCTGGTGTCCCAGATGAACCAGCAACTGGAGTCCCAGATGAACCAGCAACTAGTGTCCCAGATGAACCAGGCAACTGGTGCCCCAGATGAACCAGCATCTGGAGTCCTATATGAACCAGCAGCTGGAGTCCCAGATGAACCAGCAGCTGGTGTCCCAGATGAACCAGCAACTGGTGCCCCAGATGAGAAAGCATTTGGAGTCCCAGATGAAAAAGCAGCTGGTGTCCCAGATGAACCAGCAGCTGGTGTCCCAGATGAACCAGCAGCTGGTGCCCCAGATGAACCAGCAGCTGGGGTCCCAGATGAACCAGCAACTAGTGTCCCAGATGAACCAGGCAACTGGTGCCCCAGATGAGCCAGCAGCTAGTGTCCCAGATGAACCAGCAGCTGGGGTCCCAGATGAACCAGCAGCTGGGGCCCCAGATGAACCAGCAGCTGGTGCCCCAGATGAACCAGCATCTAGTGCCCCAGATGAGCCAGCAGCTGGAGTCCCAGATGAACCAGCAGCTGGGGTCCCAGATGAGCCAGCAGCTGGTGCCCAGGATGAACCAGCAGCTGGAGTCCCAGATGAACCAGCAGCTGGTGCCCCAGATGAACCAGCAGCTGGGGTCCCAGATGAACCAGCAGCTGGGGTCCCAGATGAACCAGCATCTGGAGTCCCAGATGAACCAGCAGCTGGGGTCCCAGATGAACCAGCATCTGGAGTCCCAGATGAACCAGCATCTGGAGTCCCAGATGAACCAGCAGCTGGAGTCCCTGATGAACCAGCAGCTGGTGCCCCAGATGATCCAGCATCTGGAGTCCCAGATGAATCAGCAGCTGGAGTCCCAGATGAACCCGCAGCTGGTGTCCCAGATGAACCAGCAACTAGTGTCCCAGATGAACCAGGCAACTGGTGCCCCAGATGAACCAGCAACTAGTGTCCCAGATGAACCAGCAGCTGGTGTCCCAGATGAACCAGCAGCTAGTGCCCCAGATGAGCCAGCAGCTGGTGCCCAGGATGTACCAGCAGCTGGTGTCCCAGATGAACCAGCAGCTGGTGTCCCAGATGAGCCAGCAGCTGGTGCCCCAGATGAACCAGCAGCTGGGGTCCCAGATGAACCAGCAACTAGTGTCCCAGATGAACCAGCAGCTGGTGTCCCAGATGAACCAGCAGCTGGTGCCCCAGATGAACTAGCAGCTGGGGTCCCAGATGAACCAGCAGCTGGGGTCCCAGATGAACCAGCAACTGGTGTCCCAGATGAACCAGCAACTGGTGTCCCAGATGAACCAGCAGCTGGTGCCCCAGATGAACCAGCAGCTGCTGCCCCAGATGAACCAGCAGCTGGTGTCCCAGATGAACCAGCAACTGGAGTCCCAGATGAACCAGCAACTAGTGTCCCAGATGAACCAGGCAACTGGTGCCCCAGATGAACCAGCATCTGGAGTCCTATATGAACCAGCAGCTGGAGTCCCAGATGAACCAGCAGCTGGTGTCCCAGATGAACCAGCAACTGGTGCCCCAGATGAGAAAGCATTTGGAGTCCCAGATGAAAAAGCAGCTGGTGTCCCAGATGAACCAGCAGCTGGTGTTCCAGATGAACCAGCAGCTGGTGTCCCAGATGAACCAGCAACTGGTGTCCCAGATGAACCAGCAGCTAGTGCCCCAGATCAGCCAGCAGCTGGAGTCCCAGATGATCCAGCAGCTGGTGCCCAGGATGAACCAGCAGCTGGAGTCCCAGATGAACCAGCAGCTGGTGCCCCAGATGAACCAGCAGCTGGGGTCCCAGATGAACCAGCAACTAGTGTCCCAGATGAACCAGGCAACTGGTGCCCCAGATGAGCCAGCATCTGCAGTCCCAGATGAACCAGCAGCTGGTGTCCCAGATGAACCAGCAGCTGGTGTCCCAGATGAACCAGCAACTGGTGTCCCAGATGAACCAGCAGCTAGTGCCCCAGATGAGCCAGCAGCTGGAGTCCCAGATGAACCAGCAGCTGGGGTCCCAGATGAACCAGCAGCTGGTGTCCCAGATGAACCAGCAGCTGGTGCCCCAGATGAACCAGCAGCTGGTGCCCCAGATTAACCAGCATCTAGTGCCCCAGATGAGCCAGCAGCTGGAGTCCCAGATGAACCAGCAGCTGGGGTCCCAGATGAACCAGCAGCTGGGGCCCCAGATGAACCAGCAGCTGGTGCCCCAGATGAGCCAGCAGCTGGTGCCCAGGATGAACCAGCAGCTGGAGTCCCAGATGAACCAGCAGCTGGTGCCCCAGATGAACCAGCAGCTGGGGTCCCAGATGAACCAGCAGCTGGGGTCCCAGATGAACCAGCATCTGGAGTCCCAGATGAACCAGCAGCTGGGGTCCCAGATGAACCAGCATCTGGAGTCCCAGATGAACCAGCAGCTGGAGTCCCAGATGAACCAGCAGCTGGTGCCCCAGATGATCCAGCATCTGGAGTCCCAGATGAACCAGCAGCTGGAGTCCCAGATGAACCCGCAGCTGGTGTCCCAGATGAACCAGCAACTAGTGTCCCAGATGAACCAGCAGCTAGTGTCCCAGATGAACCAGCAACTAGTGTCCCAGATGAACCAGCAACTAGTGTTCCAGATGAACCAGCAGCTAGTGTCCCAGATGAACCAGCAACTAGTGCCCCAGATGAACCAGCAGCTAGTGTCCCAGATGAACCAGCAGCTAGTGTCCCAGATGAACCAGCAGCTAGTGCCCCAGATGAGCCAGCAGCTGGTGCCCAGGATGTACCAGCAGCTGGTGTCCCAGATGAACCAGCAGCTGGTGTCCCAGATGAGCCAGCAGCTGGGGTCCCAGATGAACCAGCAACTAGTGTCCCAGATGAACCAGGCAACTGGTGCCCCAGATGAGCCAGCATCTGCAGTCCCAGATGAACCAGCAGCTGGTGTCCCAGATGAACCAGCAGCTGGTGTCCCAGATGAACCAGCAGCTGGTGTCCCAGATGAACCAGCAACTGGTGTCCCAGATGAACCAGCAGCTAGTGCCCCAGATGAGCCAGCAGCTGGAGTCCCAGATGAACCAGCAGCTGGGGTCCCAGATGAACCAGCAGCTGGTGTCCCAGATGAACCAGCAGCTGGTGCCCCAGATGAACCAGCAGCTGGTGCCCCAGATTAACCAGCATCTAGTGCCCCAGATGAGCCAGCAGCTGGAGTCCCAGATGAACCAGCAGCTGGGGTCCCAGATGAACCAGCAGCTGGGGCCCCAGATGAACCAGCAGCTGGTGCCCCAGATGAGCCAGCAGCTGGTGCCCAGGATGAACCAGCAGCTGGAGTCCCAGATGAACCAGCAGCTGGTGCCCCAGATGAACCAGCAGCTGGGGTCCCAGATGAACCAGCAGCTGGGGTCCCAGATGAACCAGCATCTGGAGTCCCAGATGAACCAGCAGCTGGGGTCCCAGATGAACCAGCATCTGGAGTCCCAGATGAACCAGCAGCTGGAGTCCCAGATGAACCAGCAGCTGGTGCCCCAGATGATCCAGCATCTGGAGTCCCAGATGAACCAGCAGCTGGAGTCCCAGATGAACCCGCAGCTGGTGTCCCAGATGAACCAGCAACTAGTGTCCCAGATGAACCAGGCAACTGGTGCCCCAGATGAACCAGCAACTAGTGTTCCAGATGAACCAGCAGCTGGTGTCCCAGATGAACCAGCAGCTAGTGCCCCAGATGAGCCAGCAGCTGGTGCCCAGGATAAACCAGCAGCTGGTGTCCCAGATGAACCAGCAGCTGGTGTCCCAGATGAGCCAGCAGCTGGTGCCCCAGATGAACCAGCAGCTGGGGTCCCAGATGAACCAGCAGCTGGTGCCCCAGATGAACCAGCAGCTGGGGTCCCAGATGAACCAGCAACTAGTGTCCCAGATGAACCAGCATCTGGTGTCCCAGATGAACCAGCAGCTGGTGCCCCAGATGAACCAGCAGCTGGGGTCCCAGATGAACCAGCATCTGGAGTCCCAGATGAACCAGCAGCTGGAGTCCCAGATGAACCAGCAGCTGGTGCCCCAGATGATCCAGCATCTGGAGTCCCAGATGAATCAGCAGCTGGAGTCCCAGATGAACCCGCAGCTGGTGTCCCAGATGAACCAGCAACTAATGTCCCAGATGAACCAGGCAACTGGTGCCCCAGATGAACCAGCAACTAGTGTCCCAGATGAACCAGCAGCTGGTGTCCCAGATGAACCAGCAGCTAGTGCCCCAGATGAGCCAGCAGCTGGTGCCCAGGATGTACCAGCAGCTGGTGTCCCAGATGAACCAGCAGCTGGTGTCCCAGATGAGCCAGCAGCTGGTGCCCCAGATGAACCAGCAGCTGGGGTCCCAGATGAACCAGCAACTAGTGTCCCAGATGAACCAGCAGCTGGTGTCCCAGATGAACCAGCAGCTGGTGCCCCAGATGAACTAGCAGCTGGGGTCCCAGATGAACCAGCAGCTGGGGTCCCAGATGAACCAGCAACTGGTGTCCCAGATGAACCAGCAACTGGTGTCCCAGATGAACCAGCAGCTGGTGCCCCAGATGAACCAGCAGCTGCTGCCCCAGATGAACCAGCAGCTGGTGTCCCAGATGAACCAGCAACTGGAGTCCCAGATGAACCAGCAACTAGTGTCCCAGATGAACCAGGCAACTGGTGCCCCAGATGAACCAGCATCTGGAGTCCTATATGAACCAGCAGCTGGAGTCCCAGATGAACCAGCAGCTGGTGTCCCAGATGAACCAGCAACTGGTGCCCCAGATGAGAAAGCATTTGGAGTCCCAGATGAAAAAGCAGCTGGTGTCCCAGATGAACCAGCAGCTGGTGTTCCAGATGAACCAGCAGCTGGTGTCCCAGATGAACCAGCAACTGGTGTCCCAGATGAACCAGCAGCTAGTGCCCCAGATCAGCCAGCAGCTGGAGTCCCAGATGATCCAGCAGCTGGTGCCCAGGATGAACCAGCAGCTGGAGTCCCAGATGAACCAGCAGCTGGTGCCCCAGATGAACCAGCAGCTGGGGTCCCAGATGAACCAGCAACTAGTGTCCCAGATGAACCAGGCAACTGGTGCCCCAGATGAGCCAGCATCTGCAGTCCCAGATGAACCAGCAGCTGGTGTCCCAGATGAACCAGCAGCTGGTGTACCAGATGAACCAGCAGCTGGTGTCCCAGATGAACCAGCAACTGGTGTCCCAGATGAACCAGCAGCTAGTGCCCCAGATGAGCCAGCAGCTGGAGTCCCAGATGAACCAGCAGCTGGGGTCCCAGATGAACCAGCAGCTGGTGTCCCAGATGAACCAGCAGCTGGTGCCCCAGATGAACCAGCAGCTGGTGCCCCAGATGAACCAGCATCTAGTGCCCCAGATGAGCCAGCAGCTGGAGTCCCAGATGAACCAGCAGCTGGGGTCCCAGATGAACCAGCAGCTGGGGCCCCAGATGAACCAGCAGCTGGTGCCCCAGATGAGCCAGCAGCTGGTGCCCAGGATGAACCAGCAGCTGGAGTCCCAGATGAACCAGCAGCTGGTGTCCCAGATGAACCAGCAGCTGGTGTACCAGATGAACCAGCAGCTGGTGTCCCAGATGAACCAGCAACTGGTGTCCCAGATGAACCAGCAGCTAGTGCCCCAGATGAGCCAGCAGCTGGAGTCCCAGATGAACCAGCAGCTGGGGTCCCAGATGAACCAGCAGCTGGTGTCCCAGATGAACCAGCAGCTGGTGCCCCAGATGAACCAGCAGCTGGTGCCCCAGATGAACCAGCATCTAGTGCCCCAGATGAGCCAGCAGCTGGAGTCCCAGATGAACCAGCAGCTGGGGTCCCAGATGAACCAGCAGCTGGGGCCCCAGATGAACCAGCAGCTGGTGCCCCAGATGAGCCAGCAGCTGGTGCCCAGGATGAACCAGCAGCTGGAGTCCCAGATGAACCAGCAGCTGGTGCCCCAGATGAACCAGCAGCTGGGGTCCCAGATGAACCAGCAGCTGGGGTCCCAGATGAACCAGCATCTGGAGTCCCAGATGAACCAGCAGCTGGGGTCCCAGATGAACCAGCATCTGGAGTCCCAGATGAACCAGCAGCTGGAGTCCCAGATGAACCAGCAGCTGGTGCCCCAGATGATCCAGCATCTGGAGTCCCAGATGAACCAGCAGCTGGAGTCCCAGATGAACCCGCAGCTGGTGTCCCAGATGAACCAGCAACTAGTGTCCCAGATGAACCAGGCAACTGGTGCCCCAGATGAACCAGCAACTAGTGTTCCAGATGAACCAGCAGCTGGTGTCCCAGATGAACCAGCAGCTAGTGCCCCAGATGAGCCAGCAGCTGGTGCCCAGGATAAACCAGCAGCTGGTGTCCCAGATGAACCAGCAGCTGGTGTCCCAGATGAGCCAGCAGCTGGTGCCCCAGATGAACCAGCAGCTGGAGTCCCAGATGAACCAGCAGCTGGTGCCCCAGATGAACCAGCAGCTGGGGTCCCAGATGAACCAGCAACTAGTGTCCCAGATGAACCAGGCAACTGGTGCCCCAGATGAGCCAGCATCTGCAGTCCCAGATGAACCAGCAGCTGGTGTCCCAGATGAACCAGCAGCTGGTGTACCAGATGAACCAGCAGCTGGTGTCCCAGATGAACCAGCAACTGGTGTCCCAGATGAACCAGCAGCTAGTGCCCCAGATGAGCCAGCAGCTGGAGTCCCAGATGAACCAGCAGCTGGGGTCCCAGATGAACCAGCAGCTGGTGTCCCAGATGAACCAGCAGCTGGTGCCCCAGATGAACCAGCAGCTGGTGCCCCAGATGAACCAGCATCTAGTGCCCCAGATGAGCCAGCAGCTGGAGTCCCAGATGAACCAGCAGCTGGGGTCCCAGATGAACCAGCAGCTGGGGCCCCAGATGAACCAGCAGCTGGTGCCCCAGATGAGCCAGCAGCTGGTGCCCAGGATGAACCAGCAGCTGGAGTCCCAGATGAACCAGCAGCTGGTGCCCCAGATGAACCAGCAGCTGGGGTCCCAGATGAACCAGCAGCTGGGGTCCCAGATGAACCAGCATCTGGAGTCCCAGATGAACCAGCAGCTGGGGTCCCAGATGAACCAGCATCTGGAGTCCCAGATGAACCAGCAGCTGGAGTCCCAGATGAACCAGCAGCTGGTGCCCCAGATGATCCAGCATCTGGAGTCCCAGATGAACCAGCAGCTGGAGTCCCAGATGAACCCGCAGCTGGTGTCCCAGATGAACCAGCAACTAGTGTCCCAGATGAACCAGGCAACTGGTGCCCCAGATGAACCAGCAACTAGTGTTCCAGATGAACCAGCAGCTGGTGTCCCAGATGAACCAGCAGCTAGTGCCCCAGATGAGCCAGCAGCTGGTGCCCAGGATAAACCAGCAGCTGGTGTCCCAGATGAACCAGCAGCTGGTGTCCCAGATGAGCCAGCAGCTGGTGCCCCAGATGAACCAGCAGCTGGGGTCCCAGATGAACCAGCAGCTGGTGCCCCAGAAGAACCAGCAGCTGGGGTCCCAGATGAACCAGCAACAAGTGTCCCAGATGAACCAGCATCTGGTGTCCCAGATGAACCAGCAGCTGGTGCCCCAGATGAACTAGCAGCTGGGGTCCCAGATGAACCAGCAGCTGGGGTCCCAGATGATCCAGCAACTGGTGTCCCAGATGAACCAGCAACTGGTGTCCCAGATGAACCAGCAGCTGGTGCCCCAGATGAACCAGCAGCTGCTGCCCCAGATGAACCAGCAGCTGGTGTCCCAGATGAGCCAGCAGCTGGTGCCCCAGATGAACCAGCAGCTGGTGTCCCAGATGAACCAGCAGCTGGTGTCCCAGATGAACCAGCAGCTGGTGTCCCAGATGAACCAGCAACTAGGGTCGCAGATGAACCAGCAACTAGTGTCCCAGATGAACCAGCAACTGGTGTCCCAGATGAACCAGCTGTAAAACCTGTGTCGGGTCGGGGACAATCGATATTTGCCCGGCGGTATTGCCTCTGTGACCCACGAATTATTTAATCAATGAAGAGGCAGGGGCTGGAGACTGGAAAGCAGGAAACAAGATTTTATTCTCTCCGGAGGAGAACACAGCAAAACAGACAGCAGGTATCGTTCTGGGGTGCTCTAACTTATGTCTGAGGCCTGGCCCCTTATATACAGGGTTCTGCGGTTTTTATTACAGTTTACATACTCATGGTAAAGCTTTAATGTACGGAAAGACATTCCCGGAATCCCCCCCCTCCGGGCCCGTTCCCACACACATTTACAGTAGAAGTCCCCACCCTGGTCGTAACAGGTGATGAGTATCGCGCAGCTGGATATTCCGCCAATTCATGGAATGCGGGGGTTCGATCGGATCTCATGGGGTCGGGGGCTTTGATCAACCCGGGGGCCCTTTGATGAGGGGAGCTTTCTATTGTACGGGGAGGGGCAAGGGATAGTATCGGCAGAGCTGGGTGTCGGCCTGGGAACGAGGAAGACAAACGGGCACACGGGGAAAAGGGGGTTTGCATCAAAGGGCCGGGGATCATGAAAGGGAAGAAGGGAGGTGTTGTGCTGGGAACAGGATGAGGGTCTGAGGCAGAGCAGTGCTGAAGAGGGGTTTGCGATTCAAGGCAGGTGTAAGCAGGGGGTTGGTCAGCGTGCAGGCTTGGTGAGGGCGAAGGGCTATGTCGGGGGCCAGTGGCATGCAAAAGGGTTTGTTCTGATCCGGGCATCTTAAAATGGCGGGAGCGCACGACAAAAGTGTGGCATCAGGGGAAGAGGCAAGATGGCGCAGATAATGTTCACCAAACCGTACTAATTTTCCACAGTCCTCCCTTTAACATATTCAAGACATCTTGCTGGTTCATTTTCTACTCGGTTCTATCATGGTGGGCATAAGAAAAAAAGCAGTAGGAACCCTAGATGAAAGAGTTGTAAACATTACATTTTAAGATCTCTAGTTTTAGGAGGCGGACCTATTGATAAACTTTGATAAACTTGTTTAGCAGGAAAGTCATAGTAATGCAATGCAAAAAGTGATTCGAAGTGAGAGCAGTGAGTACATTTCATAATGTGAACTGATGGATGGTTACATAATCAATACAATGTTGGCTGGGAGAGAAACGAGACGTGGCAGAAATGATCAGGAATGTTCGAGGTTTAGTAAGTTTTCAGCAATTCTTCGTCTTCCGTTGGCACTGTGGAGCACCGGCGGTGGAGCTACGAGTCCAGCTCTATTCTAAGTTCCGTGTTGCAGGGCACGACCTTTTCCTCGCGTTTCAGGTCAAAAAGGTCTTTCTCGCCCGGTGTCCTTTGGGATCAATAGTCAAAAGTTCAGGTGGAAGAAGAGTGTACAAAATAGTCCATAGGGTAGGTCGGAGAAAAAAAGGGGGATGGAGCAAGGCCAAATCAGGAACAAACTAGGGGAACAAGAGATTACAGATAGGCGGGCTCATGACCGAGTCTAGAGAGCGGGGACCTTTCGGCACACATTCGAACATGGAGCAGGGGCATCAGGTTAGCCCTTTCTTCTCCTTTTGTAGGAGATAGTGCCTCGTCCTGTAGCTCTGTTCTGTCGCGGTCTCGCCTTGGCCCGTGTCGTAGACGTTCCATAGTCCGTAGTCAGGCCACGTGCTCCCACATCCGGTCCTTCTTTCCTCCGACAGCCGTACCCTTGAAGGAGTTTGAAAAGACAGTTTTTAGAGAATTGACAGAGGAAGGTAACCACATAAGTCTATTTCTCTCCCAGCTCCAGGTAAATGAGGATAGAAACGTTTGTTATATTAGGGTTCACAACTGACATATAAATGATCGACAGTGAACCTGCTGGATTTACTATGACTTTCCTTCACAACTGTTTAATATAGTCACGACAGTTCATCTGATGGGGGACCCACCTCTGTAATGTAAGCTTGGCAATGCTAACAAAAAGTGGTGTGAGCTATCCGCATGGTACTAATAGGCTTCTCGCTGAGGGACGAACATAGGCTAAACATTTTTCATATCATTCAATGCATCCTGCCCTTTAACTAAACATTTTCACTTTCGACAAGGTTCAGTGTAATGGTTTTCTTTGCTCCGGTCTAATCTTTAACTTTGTAAAACATTATTCTGGTCCCTATGCAGCCTCTCGCGGCCTGATTACTAAATTAGATAAGACAGGGGTCTCATCGGAAGACAACTAGGGACATAGAAAACTGTGATGGGGGGGGGCATCATCTCATTTTGGGTTATAGGGGTACTGTCGGCAGAAGGCCACAGTTCAGTTGGTGAGCATTCAGTGGCATTTCTCGAATTTTCAAACTCTGAAATTTGCCTATATATAAAAAATCATTTCTAGGAGCCACAGCTGGCCTGTGTGAGTCGCGAGTCGACCCACCCCTTACAATCGGGGGATGAAAGATAGTTATCGGGGGGGGGGGGGGCAACTGAACGCAATACTGGGTGCGTCCTGAGAAGATGGGGGGTTTCGGTTACCTTTATGGTTTGGGTATCGCGACAATTCGGGACGGGGAAGGTCGCGTCATCTGAGGCATTTTATCTCATAATAGGAGCCGCTGACCTGTAGTTCCCTCATTTCGGGTCAGATTAGGGAACCTCAGTCGTCTTACCTGTCCTTTCCCTTATGGCCAATTCTCGGTTTCATCAAAATATTTTTCGGAAAGGAGAGGTGGTGACACAGCGTTAGGGTGATTTTATTAAAGACAAGTTTTGAGCAAATACCGGCGGTATTTGAAGCCAATTGGGTGGTGTGCTAGGGGTGGCAGTCTGCCAATTTCGGGGCTAATCGCTCGGAAGAGTGGGAGTGTGAAAAAGAGAGAGAGAGAGAGAGAGAGAGAGAGAGAGAGAGAGAGAGAGAGAGAGAGAGAGAGAGAGAGAGAGAGAGAGAGAGAGAGAGAGAGAGTGCAACGGCAGGCTAAATAGTACACGTGCGACAGAGAGAGTGGCAGTGTATTTAAGAAAGGCTATTTAGTGCATTACACAGCAAAGGACATTCACGGGTCTGCGTTAGAATCTTGAAATTATGCAGTTTGAGGCGGACGAGCATTAGACAGGGTAGAGGGGACATGCTCCGAGAAAAAGGAAAAAGAAAAGGGAGGTACCATTGTGTCGCACTTTCTTGCATTCTCGGTCCTTCGACCAGTTGAGTCAATGCTTCAGTCACACACGCACATTCTCTCATAGTTTCGATTCATCCGTGACATAGGTTCATTCGCGCAGCCTGGGTTAAGGGTGATCACTTTCCATCAGATCATACTAGTTTTGCGGGTTCGTTTGCTACGTGAGTAGTTTGTAGGCGTGCTTAGGCGCCACCTTGCAGCGCTAGTCTGCTTCGTGTATCAGACATGGCAAGGCTTCAGATCTTCGTCACACCTCGGCTGTAATCTCTGATGTAACCTGCAGAGGGAGGGAAAAGAGGGAAAGGGAGGGGGACAACATTCGCGCATATCAAATACATGGATTCGAGAGTCCTTTACTTACCTCATACTCGTCTTTCCTCCTCGGGGTAGAGTCCCCGGGATATGGTTTCTGGAGTCGGGGGGGGGCAGTGTGTCCTTATAGGTCGTGTGCGGGGAAACGTAAAAAGGGAACCAGAGGTGCCTAGTGCGAGGTATCTAGTTAGCAGATGTATCTTACTATCGGGGTCCTTAAATCTCCTTCAGCGCTGTGACGTTCTAGGGTTCTTCGGTTCTCGGGTCAGCTCTGTTCCCTAATACCTTTGAACGTCGTACTTTATAACATTTACATCGTTTTATTTTACCCTTCTTTTACATTCCCTCATTTATACCGTTCGTTTTACCCATCCTTGGAAGCCGAGGTCTTCCTCCACGCGAGAGTTCATGAGTTGGTCGTGTACCTTGAAGGCAGAGTATCGTGTCGTAGATCCGATCCGTCCTCCAGGGCTGGGCAACCATCTTCTAATAACCTTAAAGAGAGAGCATAGTAGGGTGCACAGAAAAGAACTCTTCCGCCCATCCCATATTTCAAATAAAGCATGCAATACCCGTTCATAATTTCAAAAACCTTTATTTTTGCAAAATCATAGTACGTGGATTTATGAGGGTGCAGTCGTATTTGGCCGGACACGGCAATGGCTAAAGTGCGTACAGTGGGGGGGTGTTGTTTTGCAGCAATAAGAAACATTAGAAAGTTTTATCAATTCATTTGTAGCGAACTAAAACGTCTATCAGTTGGCCGGGGGCTCGGGGGCGTTTATTTCATAATTTAGAAGCATAGTCAGACTAGTTGCAATCAGATTTCCTATATGCATACCGTGTGCGTGCGTCATAAGCGAGGTTATACATCAGCTATATATATAAAAAAATATAATACATTGTACATTTGTAATCAACATTTTTAACGCGATCCCTTTCTACATGTTCGTCGAGTGAGCTCTCCTTTCTTCTTGTCAAGTGTACAAAGGGTCATATATGTCTCAGAACATTAAGTTTGTATAGTAAAAAGGGACACCACGAGGTGTTCGTAAGTTCCTATCGATACCGGCGCCATTTTGGGAGGGGCCGGGTCAATCCGGAAGCAGCATCAGAAAAAGTTTCTTACAACCGGCAGTTGGACCAGAGTCCTTTTCGGCAGTTCTAGAATTCATGCTAACAGAAGGAGTGGCAATGTCATGTTTATTTCGTTGGCGATCAAGACAGTTGTCCCTTACCGGAGGCCTGCAGTGGCCGAGGGTTCCTCCGAGGACCTTTGTAGAATCTTCAAGGCTGTGGAGATGTGGTTGGAGGTGGGGGGCTCGTGCTCCGGTGGGCGAGCGACCGAGTTACATTGCTGTTCAAAGTTACTCTAGCGGCCGAGGCCCGCCTTTCAGCGGACCCAGACGCCATTTTGAGGCCCTGCAGCAGTCCCCTCTCATCGAGTCTGCAAGAGTGGAAGAGACCTTTTTGGGGACAACAATAGAGAGTGGAACTTCGTGTTGTGGAAGCGGGACATTCGGCTGGGGTGCGGCTGTGATGCCCCCACCTAGGGGGGCGAGGGAGACTCGTTCGCGCCGTCTCCTTCTTCCGGTGCACCCCATGCTGCTCTTTCTCATCGGCCCGCACGAAGGTCTCTCCCCATCCGGTGCTCCCCAAGTCGTGTGCTCAGTGCTGTGGGAGTATGGCCACCTGTGGCGCACATTCGGTGCTGCACAAGTATCAGTGCAGTCATTGCAGGTTCGGTGTTCCGAAAATATGGGCACCGTTGCACGTTCTGTGCTGCGCAAATAGGGGGCACCATCGCCTGGCTGGGGGTGTTCGGCGTTGGGCCGGGGGCTGGGAGACCTCCTATCCGTGGAGGTGGGAGAGGCTCGTCCGCGTCGCCTCTCCCTCCCAGCCCAACTTGGACAAATTGTTGCGGAGGTACGTGCAGGACATCCCGCCGTCCAGAGCTGCTGCGGCTGTTACGGAAGGGAAAAGAAAGAGGTGTCTCGTTCTTCTCTGGACATGTGGCGGGACTACCTAAGACTATCCAGGCCCGTTGCGGTTGGGCCGAGGAGACATGTGGCGGGACTACCTGTAACTGCCCAGGCCGCTGGCCCCTGCCTCTCCTCCGGCTCCCCCATACGTTAAGATTTCCTGACCAGGTGTTGGCGGCAGGGCCCGCCTTATATGGGTTGCCGCCGGTTGGGCGTAGCCATAACCCTGCCCTACTTTGGAAGGTTCCAGAAGGTGGGGGGGCGAATGTTCTGTTGATTTTCAAGTTCTACAGTTTACCGTTCTTGTTTTTCTAGTGTTATTGTGTTTTCCTTTTCCTGTTATGTTAAAATAAAAGTTCGTGTTTATCAGTGGCTTACTGATTTCGTTTCCCATTTCTTTCTTTCCAGGTTGTTTCATGCTAAAATTTCTATTAACATAGTTTATGTAACATGGAAGCACGTGCAGGGGGATGACGCAGATTCATATATTACGTACACACAAACTCAGACGGGGGGTAGTAGAAAAGTATGACACACAGATCCAAAGACAAACATAAAACAGTGATTATTTGGCCAAAATTATCTTTTTCCGTCTGTTAATTTAGAGCTAGGCTGGGTTCCCGTTTTTATATTGTCCGACCTAGGAAAACTCGAACATGCCGCTGAAATCGTTCTGGCGAAACCTGTGCTATCGGGCATAATCAAACGTGGTAGTTCTATCTGGTCTGTCCGTGCGAGTCGGATTTTTCTTTGTCTCGCGCTTTTTCTCATTCTGTCGGCCTGTCATTCCTGTCGGCCCTCTGCCCTTACTCACGCTCAGTAGAGTCGGGCATTGGGCTTTCCAGTGTCCGACATATCTACAAAAAGCGCATTGGTCTTGCCCTAAGTCTGGCCGTCTTTTGCGTAGTGTCGGGGGATAACTTTTGGGTCGTGGTGCCCCGGGGTTGTCCTGTCGGTATATTTCTCTACCTGGTTTGTCCTCGTCTTTTCTCTGTCGTTGCATAGCCTCTCTGCGCCACATACCGAGACTGTCGAGCATAATAGGCGTTGTCTTATTATTGCGAAGGGCTATTTCCAACGTTTCTATTTTATCAAGGTCAAAGGATCCTGCCAGTGGCCACTGTTTGTCTTGACTTTCTTTGGTATACCTGTGCCACAATTTATTATAGGCTATGGTAACTAATCCATAGTTTATGAACATGTCCTTATTAGGGGTGCCTTCTAGTGGAGCTATATGGTCCACCTCTAATACACGGTCCGGGCTGAACCAATTATCAATCAGTGGGGAGAAGACAGACATGACGGCTCGTAACGAGGGACAAAAGTCAGCACTGCCTATCTTATCACTGGGCGCAAAGACTAGACAGAATATTCCTATTCTACGTTGTTTGCAGGCAGTGAATACCTCATGAACAAAAATAAAAAAGTAACTAATAACGAGGAACAATCAATAATAAATAAGATAGAGTAGGATCAATGGGGAGAGTAAGTAGGGCGCAAAAGTCTGCGTCCTCTACCCTTTCACTATCCGCAAAGAGGAATCTGTTATTTCTGGTTTGCAGACAGAGAATCTCCAGAAGACAATCTGCGAACAGTAGTTCGGGGTCAAAGAACCCAGTTAATCAGTGAGGGAGAGGGAGTCTCCCAAAAACAGTTAAAAAATAATAGAGTCAGTGGGGGAGAAAAATAGGCGCGACGGTTGCGTTACCTATCCTTCACTGTTTGCAGAAGGGAAAGAGCCTACTGTTTCTCCGCGTGCAGACAGTGAATCTCCAAATAAGTTAACAAGAGTAATACTAGTATTTTTTAAACAATCAAGCAATCAATTATTTCGCAATCCGTCGTGTTTACACGACCTTACCCGGACCGTATGGACAGTTTCTTGTCTTCCGAATCCAGCACCCGTTCGTCCTCTTTTTCTCGTATTTCTCACGGCACTCCTAATGGTCCCCAGTCAGGACCGTAGATCACTCGAGAGAGGTCTGTTCGGAACTAGTGAAGTTCGGATGATCGGCTGCCAGACGAGGGTCTATTGGGCAAGAGCTCTCCCGATCGTTGCAGTCGTTCACTCTGTCGTCGGGACCTCTCCCACTGGATCCACGAGTCGCTGATGGGCCCCACGCTTGGGACGCCAATTGTAAAACCTGTGTCGGGTCGGGGACAATCGATATTTGCCCGGCGGTATTGCCTCTGTGACCCACGAATTATTTAATCAATGAAGAGGCAGGCGCTGGAGACTGGAAAGCAGGAAACAAGATTTTATTCTCTCCGGAGGAGAACACAGCAAAACAGACAGCAGGTATCGTTCTGGGGTGCTCTAACTTATGTCTGAGGCCTGGCCCCTTATATACAGGGTTCTGCGGTTTTTATTACAGTTTACATACTCATGGTAAAGCTTTGATGTACGGAAAGACATTCCCGGAATCCCCCCCCTCCGGGCCCGTTCCCACACACATTTACAGTAGAAGTCCCCACCCTGGTCGTAACAGGTGATGAGTATCGCGCAGCTGGATATTCCGCCAATTCATGGAATGCGAGGGTTCGATCGGATCTCATGGGGTGGGGGGCTTTGATCAACCCGAAGGCCCTTTGATGAGGGGAGCTTTCTATTGTACGGGGAGGGGCAAGGGATAGTATCGGCAGAGCTGGGTGTCGGCCTGGGAACGAGGAAGACAAACGGGCACACGGGGAAAAGGGGGTTTGCATCAAAGGGCCGGGGATCATGAAAGGGAAGAAGGGAGGTGTTGTGCTGGGAACAGGATGAGGGTCTGAGGCAGAGCAGCGCTGAAGAGGGGTTTGCGATTCAAGGCAGGTGTAAGCAGGGGGTTGGTCAGCGTGCAGGCTTGGTGAGGGCGAAGGGCTATGTCGGGGGCCAGTGGCATGCAAAAGGGTTTGTTCTGATCCGGGCATCTTAAAATGGCGGGAGCGCACGACAAAAGTGTGGCATCAGGGGAAGAGGCAAGATGGCGCAGATAATGTTCACCAAACCGTACTAATTTTCCACACAGCAACTAGTGTCCCAGATGAACCAGCAGCTGGTGTCCCAGATGAGCCAGCAGCTGGTGACCCAGATGAGCCAGCAGCTGGAGTCCCAGATGAACCAGCAGCTGGTGTCCCAGATGAACCAGCAGCTGGTGCCCCAGATGAACCAGCAGCTGGTGTCCCAGATGAACCAGCAGCTGGGGTCCCAGATGAACCAGCAGCTAGTGTCCCAGATGAACCAGCAGCTGGGGTCCCAGATGAACCAGCAACTAGTGTCCCAGATGAACCAGCAGCTGGTGTCCCAGATGAACCAGCAGCTGGTGCCCCAGATGAACTAGCAGCTGGGGTCCCAGATGAACCAGCAGCTGGGGTCCCAGATGAACCAGCAACTGGTGTCCCAGATGAACCAGCAACTGGTGTCCCAGATGAACCAGCAGCTGGTGCCCCAGATGAACCAGCAGCTGCTGCCCCAGATGAACCAGCAGCTGGTGTCCCAGATGAGCCAGCAGCTGGTGCCCCAGATGAACCAGCAGCTGGTGTCCCAGATGAACCAGCAGCTGGTGTCCCAGATGAACCAGCAGCTGGTGTCCCAGATGAACCAGCAGCTGGTGTCCCAGATGAACCAGCAACTAGTGTCGCAGATGAACCAGCAACTAGTGTCCCAGATGAACCAGCAACTGGTGTCCCAGATGAACCAGCAACTAGTGTCCCAGATGAACCAGCAGCTGGTGCCCCAGATGAACCAGCAGCTGGTGCCCCAGATGAACCAGCAGCTGGTGTCCCAGATGAACCACCAGCTGGTGCCCCAGATGAACCAGCAGCTGGTGCCCTAGATGAACCAGCAGCTGGTGTCCCAGATGAGCCAGCAGCTGGTGACCCAGATGAGCCAGCAGCTGGAGTCCCAGATGAACCAGCAGCTGGGGTCCCAGATGAACCAGCAGCTGGTGCCCCAGATGAACCAGCAGCTGGTGTCCCAGATGAACCAGCAGCTGGGGTCCCAGATGAACCAGCAGCTAGTGTCCCAGATGAACCAGCAGCTGGTGCCCCAGATGAACCAGGCAACTGGTGCCCCGGATGAACCAGCAGCTGGTGCCCCGGATGAACCAGCAACTAGTGCCCTTGATGAACCAGCAACTAGTGTCCCAGATGAACCAGCAACTAGTGTCCCAGATGAACCAGCAACTAGTGTCCCAGATGAACCAGCAGCTGGTGCCCCAGATGAACCAGCAGCTGGTGTCCCAGATGAACCAGCAGCTGGTGTCCCAGATGAACCAGCAGCTGGTGCCCCAGATGAACCAGCAGCTGGGGTCCCAGATGAACCAGCAACTAGTGTCCCAGATGAACCAGCAGCTGGTGTCCCAGATGAACCAGCAGCTGCTGCCCCAGATGAACCAGCAGCTGGTGTCCCAGATGAGCCAGCAGCTGGTGCCCCAGATGAACCAGCAGCTGGTGTCCCAGATGAACCAGCAGCTGGTGTCCCAGATGAACCAGCAGCTGGTGTCCCAGATGAACCAGCAGCTGGTGTCCCAGATGAACCAGCAACTAGTGTCGCAGATGAACCAGCAACTAGTGTCCCAGATGAACCAGCAACTGGTGTCCCAGATGAACCAGCAACTAGTGTCCCAGATGAACCAGCAGCTGGTGCCCCAGATGAACCAGCAGCTGGTGCCCCAGATGAACCAGCAGCTGGTGTCCCAGATGAACCACCAGCTGGTGCCCCAGATGAACCAGCAGCTGGTGCCCTAGATGAACCAGCAGCTGGTGTCCCAGATGAGCCAGCAGCTGGTGACCCAGATGAGCCAGCAGCTGGAGTCCCAGATGAACCAGCAGCTGGGGTCCCAGATGAACCAGCAGCTGGTGCCCCAGATGAACCAGCAGCTGGTGTCCCAGATGAACCAGCAGCTGGGGTCCCAGATGAACCAGCAGCTAGTGTCCCAGATGAACCAGCAGCTGGTGCCCCAGATGAACCAGGCAACTGGTGCCCCGGATGAACCAGCAGCTGGTGCCCCGGATGAACCAGCAACTAGTGCCCTTGATGAACCAGCAACTAGTGTCCCAGATGAACCAGCAACTAGTGTCCCAGATGAACCAGCAACTAGTGTCCCAGATGAACCAGCAGCTGGTGCCCCAGATGAACCAGCAGCTGGTGTCCCAGATGAACCAGCAGCTGGTGCCCCAGATGAGCCAGCAGCTGGTGCCCCAGATGAGCCAGCAGCTGGAGTCCCAGATGAACCAGCAGCTGGGGTCCCAGATGAACCAGCAGCTGGTGTCCCAGATGAGCCAGCTGCTGGTGCCCCAGATGAGCCAGCAGCTGGAGTCCCAGATGAACCAGCAGCTGGTGTCCCAGACGGTTGCGTTACCTATCCTTCACTGTTTGCAGAAGGGAAAGAGCCTACTGTTTCTCCGCGTGCAGACAGTGAATCTCCAAATAAGTTAACAAGAGTAATACTAGTATTTTTTAAACAATCAAGCAATCAATTATTTCGCAATCCGTCGTGTTTACACGACCTTACCCGGACCGTATGGACAGTTTCTTGTCTTCCGAATCCAGCACCCGTTCGTCCTCTTTTTCTCGTATTTCTCACGGCACTCCTAATGGTCCCCAGTCAGGACCGTAGATCACTCGAGAGAGGTCTGTTCGGAACTAGTGAAGTTCGGATGATCGGCTGCCAGACGAGGGTCTATTGGGCAAGAGCTCTCCCGATCGTTGCAGTCGTTCACTCTGTCGTCGGGACCTCTCCCACTGGATCCACGAGTCGCTGATGGGCCCCACGCTTGGGACGCCAATTGTAAAACCTGTGTCGGGTCGGGGACAATCGATATTTGCCCGGCGGTATTGCCTCTGTGACCCACGAATTATTTAATCAATGAAGAGGCAGGCGCTGGAGACTGGAAAGCAGGAAACAAGATTTTATTCTCTCCGGAGGAGAACACAGCAAAACAGACAGCAGGTATCGTTCTGGGGTGCTCTAACTTATGTCTGAGGCCTGGCCCCTTATATACAGGGTTCTGCGGTTTTTATTACAGTTTACATACTCATGGTAAAGCTTTGATGTACGGAAAGACATTCCCGGAATCCCCCCCCTCCGGGCCCGTTCCCACACACATTTACAGTAGAAGTCCCCACCCTGGTCGTAACAGGTGATGAGTATCGCGCAGCTGGATATTCCGCCAATTCATGGAATGCGAGGGTTCGATCGGATCTCATGGGGTGGGGGGCTTTGATCAACCCGAAGGCCCTTTGATGAGGGGAGCTTTCTATTGTACGGGGAGGGGCAAGGGATAGTATCGGCAGAGCTGGGTGTCGGCCTGGGAACGAGGAAGACAAACGGGCACACGGGGAAAAGGGGGTTTGCATCAAAGGGCCGGGGATCATGAAAGGGAAGAAGGGAGGTGTTGTGCTGGGAACAGGATGAGGGTCTGAGGCAGAGCAGCGCTGAAGAGGGGTTTGCGATTCAAGGCAGGTGTAAGCAGGGGGTTGGTCAGCGTGCAGGCTTGGTGAGGGCGAAGGGCTATGTCGGGGGCCAGTGGCATGCAAAAGGGTTTGTTCTGATCCGGGCATCTTAAAATGGCGGGAGCGCACGACAAAAGTGTGGCATCAGGGGAAGAGGCAAGATGGCGCAGATAATGTTCACCAAACCGTACTAATTTTCCACACAGCAACTAGTGTCCCAGATGAACCAGCAGCTGGTGCCCCAGATGAACCAGCAGCTGGTGCCCCAGATGAACCAGCAGCTGGTGTCCCAGATGAACCAGCAGCTGGTGTCCCAGATGAAGCAGCAGCTGGTGACCCAGATGAACCAGCAGCTGGTGCCCCAGATGAACCAGCAGCTGGGGTTCCAGATGAACCAGCAGCTGGTACCCCAGATGAACCAGCAGCTGGTGTCCCAGATGAACCACCAGCTGGTGCCCCAGATGAACCAGCAGCTGGTGCCCTAGATGAACCAGCAGCTGGTGTCCCAGATGAGCCAGCAGCTGGTGACCCAGATGAGCCAGCAGCTGGAGTCCCAGATGAACCAGCAGCTGGGGTCCCAGATGAACCAGCAGCTGGTGCCCCAGATGAACCAGCAGCTGGTGCCCTAGATGAACCAGCAGCTGGTGTCCCAGATGAGCCAGCAGCTGGTGACCCAGATGAACCAGCAGCTGGTGCCCCAGATGAACCAGCAGCTGGTGTCCCAGATGAACCAGCAGCTGGTGCCCCAGATGAACCAGCAGCTGGTGTCCCAGATGAACCAGCAGCTGGGGTCCCAGATGAACCAGCAGCTAGTGTCCCAGATGAACCAGCAGCTGGGGTCCCAGATGAACCAGCAACTAGTGTCCCAGATGAACCAGCAGCTGGTGTCCCAGATGAACCAGCAGCTGGTGCCCCAGATGAACCAGCAGCTGGGGTCCCAGATGAACCAGCAGATGGTGCCCCAGATGAGCCAGCAGCTGGTGCCCCAGATGAGCCAGCAGCTGGAGTCCCAGATGAACCAGCAGCTGGGGTCCCAGATGAACCAGCAGCTGGTGTCCCAGATGAGCCAGCTGCTGGTGCCCCAGATGAGCCAGCAGCTGGAGTCCCAGATGAACCAGCAGCTGGTGTCCCAGATGAACCAGCAGCTGGTGCCCCAGATGAACCAGCAGCTGGGGTCCCAGATGAACCAGCAACTAGTGTCCCAGATGAACCAGCAGCTGGTGTCCCAGATGAACCAGCAGCTGGTGCCCCAGATGAGCCAGCAGCTGGTGTCACAGATGAACCAGCAGCTGGGGTCCAAGATGAACCAGCAGCTGGGGTCCCAGATGAACCAGCAGATGGTGCCCCAGATGAACCAGCAGCTGCTGCCCCAGATGAACCAGCAGCTGGTGTCCCAGATGAGCCAGCAGCTGGTGCCCCAGATGAACCAGCAGCTGGTGTCCCAGATGAACCAGCAGCTGGTGCCCCAGATGAGCCAGCAGCTGGAGTCCCAGATGAACCAGCAGCTGGGGTCCCAGATGAACCAGCAGCTGGTGTGCCAGATGAGTCAGCAGCTGGTGCCCCAGATGAGCCAGCAGCTGGTGTCCCAGATGAGCCAGCAGCTGGTGCCCCAGATGAGCCAGCAGCTGGAGTCCCAGATGAACCAGCAGCGGGGGTCCCAGATGAGCCAGCAGCTGGTGCCCCAGATGAGCCAGCAGCTGGAGTCCCAGATGAACCAGCAGCTGGGGTCCCAGATGAACCTGCAGCTGGTGTGCCAGATGAGTCAGCAGCTGGTGCCCCAGATGAGCCAGCAGCTGGTGTCCCAGATGAGCCAGCAGCTGGTGCCCCAGATGAGCCAGCAGCTGGAGTCCCAGATGAACCAGCAGCTGGGGTCCCAGATGAACCAGCAGCTGGTGTGCCAGATGAGTCAGCAGCTGGTGCCCCAGATGAGCCAGCAGCTGGTGTCCCAGATGAGCCAGCAGCTGGTGCCCCAGATGAGCCAGCAGCTGGAGTCCCAGATGAACCAGCAGCTGGGGTACCAGATGAACCAGCAGCTGGTGTCCCAGATGAGCCAGCAGCTGGTGCCCCAGATGAGCCAGCAGCTGGAGTCCCAGATGAACCAGCAGCTGGTGTCCCAGATGAACCTGCAGCTGGTGCCCCAGATGAACCAGCAGCTGGTGTCCCGGATGAACCAGTAGCTGGTGCCCCAGATGAACCAGCAGCTGGTGTCCCAGATGAACCATCAGCTGGTGCCCCAGATGAACCAGCAGCTGGTGCCCCAGGTGAACCAGAAGCTGGTGTCCCAGATGAACCATCAGCTGGTGCCCCAGATGAACCAGCAGCTGGTGCCCCAGATGAACCAGAAGCTGGTGTCCCAGATGAACCAGCAGCTGGTGTCCCGGATGAACCAGCAGCTGGTGCCCCAGATAAGCCAGCAGCTGGAGTCCCAGATGAACCAGCAGCTGGGGTCCCAGATGAACCAGCAGCTGGTGTGCCAGATGAGTCAGCAGCTGGTGCCCCAGATGAGCCAGCAGCTGGAGTCCCAGATGAACCAGCAGCTGGGGTACCAGATGAACCAGCAGCTGGTGTCCCAGATGAGCCAGCAGCTGGTGCCCCAGATGAGCCAGCAGCTGGAGTCCCAGATGAACCAGCAGCTGGTGTCCCAGATGAACCAGCAGCTGGTGCCCCAGATGAACCAGCAGCTGGTGTCCCGGATGAACCAGCAGCTGGTGCCCCAGATGAACCAGCAGCTGGTGGCCCAGATGAACCATCAGCTGGTTAATTAATTAATTAATTAATTAACCATCAGCTGGTGCCCCAGATGAACCAGCAGCTGGTGCCCCAGATGAACCAGAAGCTGGTGTCCCAGATGAACCAGCAGCTGGTGTCCCGGATGAACCAGCAGCTGGTGCCCCGGATGAACCAGCAGCTGGTGTCCCAGATGAACCAGCAGCTGGTGTCCCAGATGAACCAGCAGCTGGTGCCCCAGATGAACCAGCAGCTGGTGTCCCAGATGAACCAGCAGCTGGGGTCCCAGATCAACCAGCAGCTGGTGTCCCAGATGAGCCAGCAGCTGGTGTCCCAGATGAGCCAGCAGCTGGTGCCATGGCCAGGCACTCTTAGTGTGACTGAAGCATGACACGATTGTTGAATTCAACCAAGGGAGTGCACATTGCATAACTTGAACAACTGATAACATGAAAACAAGGACAAGTAGCTAGAGCAGGGAGGTTCCCTCTCAGGAAATTAAGGAAATCACATCATAACAGGATGCCCACATTAAGATTTGTATTAATACGCGACAGTGGCAACATGTATATAGATTACAATGACAATTCTTTCCTACTTTCACATAACCAGTATCCAGGCAGTATCCAGGCTTCCGACCACGAGACGTGCCGGGCTCCTGGCCCGGTGAGATGGGAGCTCTCCAGCGGCCCTCTAGTCAAGTCCGCAATCTAGGTGTCATCATCAATGACTCGCTTACTATGCACCATCAGGCAGTCAAGGTAACCACCACTTGTTTTACCATCATGAAGTGGCTAAAAAAATCATCTGGATGTTGCCCGAGTCCACTCAGAGAACAGTAGTGCGGGCTCTTATCACCTCGAGACTGGACTACGGCAACGTTCTCTACTTCAGATCCAACAAGGAAGTGACTCACAGGCTGCAGATGGTGCAGAACTATGCGGCAAGACTACTCTGCAGGGTCCCTAGAGCTTCCTCTGTATCTAGTCATCTGCGGGACCCACATTGGCTCAGGGTGGAGAACCAAATTAAGTACAAAGCCCTGAGCTACATGTTCAAAATCAAAACTGGAGCTGCCCCTCAATACCTGCAATCCCTGGTCAGCCCCTATGTGCCTTCCCGGTGCCTTCGTTCATCCACTCAAGAGAAATTCTCTCTGCCCAGAATCAAATTATCTCGTATGGGAGGCAGATCGTTTGCATACCTCGGTCCCTCACTATGGAACTCACTTCCTACAGCCATCCGGAACGAAGCAGTATACACCCTGTTTCGTAAATCCCTGAAGACTTGGCTTTTTAACCAGTCACCTAATAAGCTGCTATACATTCTTCTGATCTGCTCCGGCCGGGAAACTCTTTTTGGGTAGCTGCCGCGCCTTACAAATTTAATGATAATAATATTAATGTAATGTGACTGTAAACATGAAGAGAGTGCACGCTGATCATAACTGATTGGTGTCAAAATTCCAAAACAGGAGTATAATTCTTAAACAAATACTGATCTCAAGGGATTTGCCTATCCGGATGAAGGCCGGATTACCCAGAGGGGAAAGCAGAACGAGTTGAAACACGTTAATCAAGGGATGTAGGAGATGGTAACGCTCCAAGTATGTACCGCTCAACTTTCCAACCCATCAAAGACGCCCCAAGAGGAAAGCTGGCAGGGTCTCACCTGAAGACATTTTTAACTCAATTCTAGATCCGGAAGCTTCATCAATATGAAAGTGCTCCCTCTAAAAGTGGTATTGAGCCCGCCTGTTAATATAGATACACCGGGCGAGGACTCAATAATGAAGCATTCAACACAGTAATTTGGCTGAGAGTCCTTTTATAAAATGTGTTTCTTTTTTCACTATTCACATTGTCTGGAAATAGGTTTTACACAAGTCTTCTACAGGAGGTAACTTCTCTGGTCTGTGATTCGTTAAATGTATCAGTGGCTGTTTCTCCTGTTCACCAGTGTTAGAATTGGGGGTCTCTGGTTGGCGCAGTGCAGCACTGGCGACAAGCAGGGACCCTCTCCTCTAAGTCAGGGCAAAGGATTACTCACAGAAATAACCCCTGCTCACCCTCTAGGTAGTGTGGCGCAACTCTGGAGTACATAGGGTTAAACATTTGCAGTATCACAACAATCACCACCAACCCACCACACAATGACACCAAACTGTATTTTAGTAAAAAAATATATCTTTATATAAGTTTCTTCACGCAGGCTTGTAAATACAGTCTTGGTTATTCAATAGCGGTTCCAGTTACTTGTAAATAGGCTTTGTAGACTTTCTAGTGGCCACAGTTCTTTAAAATGCAATGTTTGGGGCCTTCTGCCCAGTTTTGTCAAGGTGCAGTACTTTCCTGCGCTTCTGTGCGCTTCCCCACGTCTCCGTTCACTTCTTGGGAGGAAATCGGGCCCGGCCTGCTAAAGCTCACGCTTCTCGCGTGAGCGGCGAAAGGCACGGCCGGGTCTGCTCTTCGAATGAGTCACACTTCGGTGCCCGACTCGAGGCGGAGGGGGGTGCTGGCCACAGGGAGTGTTAGGGGGGGGCCTCGGGGGCCAGGAGCAGGGCGAGCCTCTGTGACAGGGGCGGCCGAGGATCACACGGAGCGGTGCGAGCTCGGATGGCAGGACGCTCGCACCGCGAGGGGGCAAAACACAGTACCTTGGTTACTTTGGTGGTTCCTGAAGCGGACGGCTGGAAGGGGAGCTGTCCCACATCGCGTTGCTTCCCTGGAGGGCGAGGCGAGCTGCGGCTCGAGGCTGTTGCAGGTCACGGGTCACCCGGGGCGGCGGTGCTTAATGGGGTCAGAGGTCCTTCCTTCGATATCCTCTTCAGCCCTGAAGGAGACGGCTGGGTGCTGCGACAGTGGCAGTACGGTCCCCAAGTGCGGGACGTACCCAGCCAAAGTGCCGATCGCGGTGGTGCCCTTTCAGCGGGGCTCCCTGGCAAGACGCCGATCAGAGGGGGGGTGACACAGGGCGGTAGTCCGTCTTTGCTGAGGAATCTACGGCGCGGGGCTCAGTCGATTCCGGGGCTTGGACCGGACGGGTCCTCCTTTGGTTTGTTCTCTTGGCTCAATTGCAGGCGCAGTCACGGTGCTCGGGCCAGCGGCGGGGTGGGCCTCACATTGTTAATGCGAGCTGCTGAGTCCACGGTCACGGTGCTGGGGGGGGTACAGATGTCCTGGGTCACGAGGAGCGTGGCAGGGATGCACAACGCTCTTGGTCTCCTCAATCAGCGCTGCAGCGATAAGCAGCACACACAGCAGTTCCTTGGTCGGGGGGGGTTAGCGCCCACTGTTCCTTGGGCGCTGGTCAGGGGGCTAGTTCCACAGCAAGCCCTTGGAGATCTTTAGTAGAAGTTTGGCACAAAGTTCAATTAAAGCAAAAGTCTCTTTCAGTCTTTTCTTTCTCTCCTTCTGCAGCAAGGCACCCCAACACAGGCCAGAGTCAGCACTCCTCCTTGTAGTCTTTCCAGGTCCTTCTCTTCGGGCAGAGTGTCTTCTGTAGCGCAAACAGGATCTAATTTACAAGGAGCAGGGCTCCTACTTTTATACCCCATTTCCTTTGTCTTTCCAGGCCAGGGGGGCCTCTGCATAATCCCTTTCAGTCCCTGAGCACTTGTTGGGGGTGCTCTGGCTGTTGCTTTCAGCGTGAGGGCAGGCACATCAGACGCTCCCCAGGGGGGCGGAGCCAGCATTGTGGGGACAGGGGCTGCCAGGAGTACCTTGTTGACAGTGCTTCGCCCTTCCTGGGCCAGGGGCAGGCTGAGTCATCAGTCGCTCCCTAGGGGGGCGGAGCCAGCATTGTGGTGGCAGAGCACAGCCTGAGGGAAAGTCCAGGGCCACTTCTACCTCCCACTAAGGTGTAATCCTTCCATTCACCACCTGTCATCCCCCAGCCCTGTCACTCACACATCCCAAGTATGTGCAAAATTCCTAGGCAGTCTTAATATTAGACAACAAGTTATGGTACCCACTTATGATTAGGAACAGGCGTGCATAAAAAACATAATCATACGTGAAAGACAAACATATTTTTAATATACATAATAAAATTCATATATACAAAACTAACGGAGATCAAATAATGTGACAAACGAGATTAAAATTATTATATGCGGTTGTTGTATATAATAAAGGACAACAAAAAACAATACACTTTTACAAAATAAATAAACTTAAAACGACACCACAATTAAATGTTATAGGGTATCCAAGAACAGATGAAGAAGAAATTACTCGACGCGCGTTTCGGAGAAAAACGCCTTCTTCAGGAGTCACATATAATCATCTGCAATTACATATAAAGCGAAATTAATACATTGTATTTTTTTTAAAAAAAGGTCATACATCTACATATACTACTATTAGAACAACAATTAACATACATCCATACAAATTTATATAACATAATGCATCACAATTTGCTGCCAACCTATCATAAGAGGGTCTAACATTTCTGCTTTGTGTCTATCTAGAGATCCGATACACCTATAAAAGACAGAAGGTTGTATAGTACTCCAATTCCAAGTCTACTCATAGCAATATGATGATTATTAATAAAATCAGATAAACAGAATGTCACATATCGATACAAGTATACAGTAAAGTAAACTTACAATATATAACAGAAAAAACCTTCCATTTGATAGTTTCACGTGAAGGGATGGTCAGATATATACCTGAAAAAACATCTGTACAAAGGCAACATGTATATTAATATATGGCAGTTAAATGATTTAATGCAAAGATTACAATGAGTCAAGTAAGCACGATAATGCCATATAAATGCAAAGGAAACTAGGGTATTATCTTAGAAACAGACGGTTTTGATCTAGATTAGAGCAATTCTATATCTACGACATGCCTACTGATGTGGCAATGGGACCTAGATGCAATAAAAGACATCTTGGAAGGAAATATACAGGAAATAATGCTCATAGTACCTGTTAGGATGATATATTATTTCTTTGATAAACCTCGATTTTGAAGTCACAGATATCTGACGAGGATAATTTCACTGTGTGTCAATGACTGTGAAACACAAAAATAATAGTCCCCTTTGATTAGTTTGTGAGGACTAAAATTAAAAAAACTAAACATTCTAAATTTAATGAAAAACCAAAATAAGAAAAGGGCAGGCCGTTACCTTAAAATTTTTTAAATGGCCATATATTCAAGATCCGTGTATTCAGGACTTATTGGCAAAGTAGGGATAGATACAATCGATAAATCTAAGAAAAGGGAATATATATAGGAATTAGTCTCTAATGCTTAGGGAGACAACCTAATAATCGAAATGATATAGGTAGGCATAGATTACCTGAGAAAGAGAAGGAAGTATATTCTATCTTTCACAGATGTGCACTCTGTAAAAAAAGTCCATGTGGCGTTCCAATCGTATTCGTCTATGTGCAGTAAGATATTAACTGTAAACATAGAAAAACGCTCGTATTAAATACGAAAAACATATATGGGTAAAAGCCTCACATTTAGATTTAAACCTATATTCCATCAGTTAATGTAAAACCCACCAAAGGAACCTGATTGACAAATCAAGTTCCTAATATAGTCAATGGAAGTTCCTGTTCGCACACATAAAAAACCAAACGATCCGACAAGGCATGTTTAAAGGTGGATGATTTTCGAATACGGCAAGCAAAGGCTGGCAAGAGTTCGAAATGGATCCTCTTGACTGATTTTGTTAAAAAATTACGGGCGGAGAACCATAAAGATTCATCATTCAGTGATAAGAGGACCCCAAAGGACATCGCCAGAACCAGAAAGAGACTTACCCGATAGATAGACACACTGAATTCCAAATGATATTGTCGGCGTTCCCATGATGTGGCGTGCCGTCGATTAAGCCAGGATCAACCGGCATGTGTAGGCCAATCCCTTTAAATATGTTACCTAGGGGGCGGAGTTGTCCCAATGACTCAAAGTAGATCGTAGAGATAGAGAAGGGACTCCACAATGAAAAGGGAAAAAAGATTGTAGGGTTTCTTCGATGGATACCCTTATCTATGTTACGATATATGGGCAAAAATCTTAAAAGGCAAAAGAAATATATATAAGAAAATAAAACAATATATAGAATTCAATATATAGAATTCGAGATTTGAAACCACGTAATTACAAAAGAAGTAGATCGTAAAAATAGAGAAGCGACTCCACAATGAAAAGGGAAAAAAGATTGCAGGGTTTCTTCAATGGATACCCTTATCTATGTTACGATATATGGGCAAAAATCTTAAGAGGCAAAAGAAATATATAAGAAAATAGTACAATATCTAGAATTCAATTTATAGAATTCGAGATTTGAAACCACGTAATTACGAAAGAAGTTTATAGTGCGATATATATGTAAATATCTTAGATTACGGGAAGGGTGTCTGTGAGACCAAGTGTGTGGTCAGAATGATGGATACAATGTGTCGAATTCAATGATTAGAATTCTATGTTCAAACACAGGTGATCTCAAGAGGGATGCTAAAAGAAGGACCAAAGGGGGTAACAGATAAGGTTATAGAGATAAACTCATCAAACGAGATTGTATTAGCAAGAGTCATGTCATAAGAAATTACTATTTTTTGTGGAACTACATAAAAGGAAATTGAATGGGCTAGGACATGTCCAAGCTCGAACGACCCTGAGTTAACAATTGTTGATACGCTAAGAAAGTGATGAGTCATGAAATTATAGGTAAATACTAAGTACTGGAAAGATGTTAATGGAACCTTAAAGGATAGCATTTTCCCAAGGAATTTCTGAATTAAGGCCCTTGTTAAAGGTCCCAAGTGAAAAAATCCAAAAAACCTCACGTTTTTTTTCGGATTTTACCTCCACCTTTACTTTCAGGGAGTTTGATTTTTTCAATGATTCGCCATTTGAAATCATCTGGAGCGTGTTGTTTCTCATTAAAGTGTTTTACCAAAGGAGCTGTTAATTTGTGGGTGCGGATGGCTGAACGATGTTCAGTAAGTCTTACTTGGATCGGTCTAGATGTTTCGCCCACATATCCTAACTGGCATGGGCATATGATGAAATAGACACAATTGGCGGTTTTGCAATTCCACATATCCTTTGCATGAACATGGCACCCATTATGCTCAAACGACTCACCTCCTAAGATGTTAGTACATGATTTACAGGAGGAACATTTAACGGTACCTTTAACAGGAAAGTTATTATCAATGGTACTTTGAATAAAATCAGATCTCAAATGATTGCCAGTAAATCGCGAGTGCACAATAAAATCTTTCAGATTTTTGTTTAGTTTATGGGCAAACAGCGGTTTGTCCAATTTAATCTGTGATGTAGGATTAGAATTCAAAATGTGCCAGTTGCTATTCACAATATGTTTCACTGTATTATCTACGGTGGAGTGCTTAGTAACACAGACAAGTTGGGTATTTTCTTTTGTAGCTTTTTTCCTAAGAAGTGAATCTCGATCGTAAAACCTTGCTCGTTTAAACGAGTCCCTAACTAATCTGTGGGGATATCCTCTGTTCAGGAATTTTTGGCGCATAATGCTGGCTTGTGCATCATAATCGGCTAAGTTGGTGCAGTTTCTCCTGATTCGGATGAATTGGGAGAAAGGGATGCTTTCGCGTTGGCAGCGAGGGTGAAAACTTTTAAAATGAAGAAGGGTGTTCCTAGCGGTAGGTTTCACAAAAAGATCAACAATCAATTTGTTATTTTCGTGTTTGATACTTAGATCTAAAAATTCCACTTGATGTTCGTCATGGTGAGCTGTGAATTTCAGATTCACATCAGTGAGATTAATCCACTGAAGAAATTCCAGTAGAGTCTCTTTCCCACCGGTCCAGACAAAAAAGATGTCATCAATATATCTGGACCAGTGGGAAACACACTCATAAAATGGGGCAATTTCGTTATAAACCATAGGGGTGACTAATATGCAGTTAAGGGAAGGTTTAGGGGCTGGCAAGTGTGGGCACTTGCCCAGCCAGCATGACAGTACCAGACTGCACACAGGGTCTGCACACAGGTTCTGCAATGGCAGACCCTAGACACATTTTAAGGCTGCTTCTGTGGGTGGCGCAACCAGCGCTGCAGGCCCACTAGCAGTATTGGAACAGAATTGTAGGAGCACTCCGAGTTTAACTAGTTTTCCAATCTCATACACTGGTGCCGTGATTGTGAAGGGTTGTCAATCCTGGTACTTAAGTGGTTATGGTGAAAATTGAATTTCCACCCAATCACGCACTGTTCACTTGGCGCTGCTGCGCTTTCTGCGATTTATTCTTTTTTAATCCAGTTGAAACCACTCCTGTGTTTATTTTCATGAATTTCCCTTTTATTTGTTTAGTATACTCTTTTGTTGATAAATTGTCAATTCATTCTACAACAAACATATAACTTTTTACTTGCAAACACAGATTCGCAGTGCATATTTACATTGCAATTATTCGTTTGGCACTTATATTACATTTCATTTAATCAACTTTTCTTGGATGAGCCCAATGCATTTCGGCACTTACACCATGTTTCTTATCTTTTTTCATAGAGATTGCCCCTGATGAAGGCACACACAAGTGCCGAAAAGGGAAATTCATGAAAATAAACACAGGAGTGGTTTCAACTGGATTAAAAAAGAATAAATCGCAGAAAGCGCAGCAGCGCCAAGTGAACAGTGCGTGATTGGGTGGAAATTCAATTTTCACCATAACCACTAGCAGTATTGACATTCACAAGCCCTGGCACTCCTGGTGCACTTTACTGGGGACTGACAGTAAATCCAATGAACCAATCAGGTATACCAATCACAGTTATACTTTTCATAGGGAGCACTGGCACTGCGGCACGGGTTGGCCGTGGTGCAGTGCCCTGAGCGGCGGACACCAGCAAAAACATCTGAGGCACATCAGCAAAAAGTGGAAGGGAAACTCACGCCAAGGTGCCAGGTCTAACAACCAGTTACTGTTTCTCCTGGGCACCGGTTGCTGTTTCACTCAAGCATCAGTTTCTGTTTCTCCTGGGCACCAGCTGCTGTTTCACTCAAGCACCAGTTGATGTTTCTCCTGGGCACCAGTTGCTGTTTCACTCAAGCATCAGTTGCAGTTTCTCCTCACACCGGTTGCTGTTTCTCTCAAGCACCAGTTGATGTTTCTCCTGGGCACCGGTTGCTGTTTCTCGCAAATTCCAGTTGCTGTTTCTACTGAGCACCGGTTGCTGTTTCTCTGAAGTACTAGTTGACATTTCTCCTCTGCACTGGTTGCTGTTTCCCTCAAGCACCAGTTGATGTTTCTCCTGGGAACCGGTTGCTGTTTCTCTCAAGCACCAGTTGCTGTTTCTCCTCACACCGGTTGCTGTTTCTCTCAAGCACCAGTTGATGTTTCTCCTGGGCACCGGTTGCTGTTTCTTGCAAATGCCAGTTGCTGTTTCTACTGAGCACCGGTTGCTGTTTCTCTGAAGTACCAGTTGATGTTTCTCCTCTGCACTGGTTGCTGTTTCCCTCAAGCACCAGTTGATGTTTCTCCTGGGAACCGGTTGCTGTTTCTCTCAAGCATCAGTTGATGTTTCTCCTCGGCACCAAGTTGCTGTCTCTTGCAAGCACCAGTTGATGTTTCTCTCAAGCACCAGTTGCTATTTCTCTCAGGGCACCATTTGCTAGTTCGCCCGGGACTTTACAAGAGCCTGCCTCAGGAGGTAACTTCTCCGGTATGTGATTTTCTACTCAGCAAATGGTGCCGGAGGTGAAACAGTATCTGGTGTCCCAGGTGATGATGAACTTGTTCACTAGGCAAGACATCAACTGGTCCCTGGGAGAAACAGCAAGTGGTGCCCTGGGTAAAACCAGCAAGTTGTGCATTGGGAAAACCAGCAAATGGTGCCCTGGGAGAGCCCTCAGCTGGTGCCCTGGGAGAACCAGCAACCAGTGCCCTGGGAGAGCCAGCACATGGTGCCCTGGGAGAGCTAGCACCTGGTGCCCTGGGAGAGCCAAGCAATACAAAAGGGGATGATGGACGGAGCGTTTGAGCAAATCAAACACTCACCCCCAGTCAACTGATCTGGGTTTAATCCATCACCATTCTTTAGCCCACTCAGCCACCCCATTTCAGACATGGCTATATGCAAATCAGTCTGACCCTTTGCCTCATGGGAAAAGCCCAGCCCGAACTGCCAAGCCATGTCTTCCATGGACCGGAAACAAGCATCCTGGGACCGGTTTCGGATTCATTATCCTCATCAGGCAGGCTATCTTGAATCCAGTGGCCAAGTGAGCAAGGGACTCACGTCTGAGCATACCCTGCCACACTCAGGGCGAACAAAGCGATACAAAAGGGGATGATGGACGGAGCGTTTGAGCAAATCAAACACTCAACCCAGTCAACTGATCTGGGTTTAATCCATCTCCATTCTTTAGCTCACTCAGCCACCCCATTTCAGACATGGCTATATGCAAATCAGTCTGACCCTTTGCCTCATGGGAAAAGTCCAGCCCGAACTGCTAAGCCATGTCTTCCATGGACCGGAAACAAGCATCCTGGGACCGGTTTCGGATTCATGATCCTCATCAGCCAGGCTATCTTGAATCCAGTGGCCAAGTGAGCAAGGGACTCACATCTGAGCATACCCTGCCACACTCAGGGCGAACAAAGCGATACAAAAGGGGATGATGGACGGAGCGTTTGAGCAAATCAAACACTTACCCCCAGTCAACTGATCTGGGTTTAATCCATCACCATTCTTTAGCCCACTCAGCCACCCCAGTTCAGACATGGCTATATGCAAATCAGTCTGACCCTTTGCCTCATGGGAAAAGTCCAGCCCGAACTGCCAAGCCATGTCTTCCATGGACCGGAAACAAGCATCCTGGGACCGGTTTCGGATTCATAATCCTCATCAGCCAGGCTATCTTGAATCCAGTGGCCAAGTGAGCAAGGGACTCACGTCTGAGCATACCCTGCCACACTCAGGGCGAACAAAGCGATACAAAAGGGGATGATGGACGGAGCGTTTGAGCAAATCAAACACTCACCCCCAGTCAACTGATCTGGGTTTAATCCATCACCATTCTTTAGCCCACTCAGCCACCCCATTTCAGACATGGCTATATGCAAATCAGTCTGACCCTTTGCCTCATGGGAAAAGTCCAGCCCGAACTGCCAAGCCATGTCTTCCATGGACCGGAAACAAGCATCCTGGGACCGGTTTCGGATTCATAATCCTCATCAGCCAGGCTATCTTGAATCCAGTGGCCAAGTGAGCAAGGGACTCACGTCTGAGCATACCCTGCCACACTCAGGGCGAACAAAGCGATACAAAAGGGGATGATGGACGGAGCGTTTGAGCAAATCAAACACTCAACCCAGTCAACTGATCTGGGTTTAATCCATCTCCATTCTTTAGCTCACTCAGCCACCCCATTTCAGACATGGCTATATGCAAATCAGTCTGACCCTTTGCCTCATGGGAAAAGTCCAGCCCGAACTGCTAAGCCATGTCTTCCATGGACCGGAAACAAGCATCCTGGGACCGGTTTCGGATTCATGATCCTCATCAGCCAGGCTATCTTGAATCCAGTGGCCAAGTGAGCAAGGGAATCACATCTGAGCATACCCTGCCACACTCAGGGCGAACAAAGCGATACAAAAGGGGATGATGGACGGAGCGTTTGAGCAAATCAAACACTTACCCCCAGTCAACTGATCTGGGTTTAATCCATCACCATTCTTTAGCCCACTGAGCCACCCCAGTTCAGACATGGCTATATGCAAATCAGTCTGACCCTTTGCCTCATGGGAAAAGTCCAGCCCGAACTGCCAAGCCATGTCTTCCATGGACCGGAAACAAGCATCCTGGGACCGGTTTCGGATTCATAATCCTCATCAGCCAGGCTATCTTGAATCCAGTGGCCAAGTGAGCAAGGGACTCACGTCTGAGCATACCCTGCCACACTCAGGGCGAACAAAGCGATACAAAAGGGGATGATGGACGGAGCGTTTGAGCAAATCAAACACTCACCCCCAGTCAACTGATCTGGGTTTAATCCATCACCATTCTTTAGCCCACTCAGCCACCCCATTTCAGACATGGCTATATGCAAATCAGTCTGACCCTTTGCCTCATGGGAAAAGTCCAGCCCGAACTGCCAAGCCATGTCTTCCATGGACCGGAAACAAGCATCCTGGGACCGGTTTCGGATTCATAATCCTCATCAGCCAGGCTATCTTGAATCCAGTGGCCAAGTGAGCAAGGGACTCACGTCTGAGCATACCCTGCCACACTCAGGGCGAACAAAGCGATACAAAAGGGGATGATGGACGGAGCGTTTGAGCAAATCAAACACTCACCCCCAGTCAACTGATCTGGGTTTAATCCATCACCATTTTTTAGCCCACTCAGCCACCCCATTTCAGACATGGCTATATGCAAATCAGTCTGACCCTTTGCCTCATGGGAAAAGTTGAGCCCGAACTGCCAAGCCATGTCTTCCATGGACCGGAAACAAGCATCCTGGGACAGGTTTCGGATTCATAATCCTCATCAGCCGGGCCATCTTGAATCCAGTGGCCAAGTGAGCAAGGGACTCACGTCTGAGCAAACCCTGCCACACTCAGGGCGAACAAAGTGATACAAAAGGGGATGATGGACGGAGCGTTTGAGCAAATCAAACACTCACCCCCAGTCAACTGATCTGGGTTTAATCCATCACCATTCTTTAGCCCACTCAGCCACCCCATTTCAGACATGGCTATATGCAAATCAGTCTGACCCTTTGCCTCATGGGAAAAGTCCAGCCCGAACTGCCCAGCCATGTCTTCCATGGACCAGAAACAAGCATCCTGGGACCGGTTTCGGATTCATAATCCTCATCAGCCAGGCTATCTTGAATCCAGTGGTGGTGTGGAGTGCAAAAAAACGATGGATTTAGGCCCAGATCCTTGTACTGGGGTGAATGTATGACATTGTTCTACATTCTGTCCATCAACTTTGTTTTTTGCAATTTTCACCCCGAGTGTGCTGGGGATGCTCAGACGTGAGTCCCAGGCTTTCCACACCACTGGAGTCAAGCTATCCAGGCTGATGAAGGCTGATAGCCAGAAACCGGTCCTTGGATGCTTGATTCCGGTCTGGGAAAGACATGGCTTGGTAGTTCGGACTGGACTGTTCCCATGAGGCACAGGGTCAGAGCTGATTTGCATATAGCCAGTGTCTAACCCAGGGTGGTGTGGAGTGCAGAAAAACGATGGATTTAGGCCCAGATCCTTGTACTGGGGTGAATGTATGACATTGTTCTACATTCTGTCCATCAACTGTGTTTTTTTGTAATTTTCACCCCGAGTGTGCGGGGGATGCTCAGACGTGAGTCCCAGTCTCTCCACACCACTGGAGTCAAGCTATCCAGGCTGATGAAGGCTGATAGCCAGAAACCGGTCCTTGGTTACTTGATTCCGGTCTGGGAAAGACATGGCTTGGTAGTTCGGACTGGACTGTTCCCATGAGGCACAGGGTCAGAGCTGATTTGCATATAGCCAGTGTCTAACCCAGGGTGGTGTGGAGTGCAAAAAACGATGGATTTAGGCCCAGATCCTTGTACTGGGTTGAATGTATGACATTGTTCTACATTCTGTCCATCAACTGTGTTTTTTGCAATTTTCACCCTGGGAGAGCCAGCACCTGGTGCCCTGGGAGAGCTAGAACCTGGTGCCCTGGGAGAACCAGCAACTGGTGTCCTGGGAGAACCAGCACCTGGTACCTTGGGAGAACCAGCAACTGGTGTCCTGGGAGTACCAGCAACTAGTGCCCTGGGAGGACCAGCAACTGGTGCCCTGGGAGAGCCAGCAACTGGCTTCCCCGGGTAGAACCAACACCAGGTGCCCAGGGAGAACCTGCAACTGGTGCCCTGTGAGAGCCATCAGCTGGTGCCCTGGGAGTACTAGCAACTACTGCCCTGGGAGAGCCAGCAACTGGTGCCCTGGGAGAACCAGCAACTGGTGCCCTGGGAGAGCCAGCAACTGGTGCCCCGGGTAGAACCAACACCAGGTGCCCTGGGAGAGCCAGCACCTGGTGCCCTGGGAGAACCAGCAACTGGTGTCCTGGGAGAACCAGCAACTGGTGCCCTGGGAGAGCCAGCACCTGGTGCCCTAGGAGAGCCAGCACCTGGTGCCCTGGGAGAGCCAGCAACTGGTGCCCTGGGAGAACCAGCAACTAGTGCCTGGGAGAGCCAGCACCTGGTGCCCTGGGAGAGACAGCACCTGGTACTCTGGGAGAACCAGCAACTGGTGCCCTGGGAGGACTAGCAACTGGTGTCCTGGGAGAGCCAGCAACTGGTGCCCTGGGAGAACCAGCAACTGGTGTCCTGGGAGAGCCAGCACCCGATGCCCTGGGAGAGCCAGCACCTGGTGCCCTGGGAGAACCCCCCGGGAGAACCAGCAACTTGTGCCCTGGGAGAGCCAGCACCCGATGCCCTGGGAGAGCCAGCACCTGGTGCCCTGAGAGAGCCAACACCTGGTGCCCTGGGAGAGCCAGCAACTAGTGCCTTGGGAGTACCAGCAACTAGTGCCCTGGGAGAGCCAGCAACCGGTGCCCTGGGAGTACAGCAACTGGTGCCCTGGGAGAGCCAGCAACTGGTGCCCTGGGAGAACCAGCAACTGGTGTCCTAAGAGAACCAGCAACTGGTGTACTGGGAGAACCAGCAACTGGTGCCCTGGGAGAACCAGCACCTGGTGCCCTGGGAGAGCCAGCACCTGGTGCCCTGGGAGAGCCAGCAACTGGTGCCCTGGGGGAGCCAGCACCAGGTGCCCCGGGAGAACCAGCAAATGGTGCCCTGGGGGAGCCAGCACCTGGTGCCCTGGGAGAACCAGCAACTGGTGCCCTGGGGGAGCCAGCACCTGGTGCCCTGGGAGAACCAGCACCTGGTGCCCTGGGAGAGCCAGCAACTGGTGCCCTGGGAGAACCAGCAACTGGTGTCCTGGGAGAACTAGCAACTGGTGCCCTGGGAGAGCCAGCACCTGGTGCCCTGGGAGAGCCAGCACCTGGTGCCCTGGGAGAGCCAGCACCTGGTGCCCTGTGAGAGCCAGCAACTGGTGCCCTGGGAGAGACAGCACCTGGTGCTCTGGGAGAACCAGCAACTGGTGCCCTGGGAGAACCAGCAACTGGTGCCCTGGGGGAGCCAGCACCTGGTGCCCTGGGAGAACCAGCACCTGGTGCCCCGGGAGAGCCAGCACCTGGTGCCCTGGGAGAACCCCCCGAGAGAACCAGCAACTCGTGCCCTGGAAGAGCCAGCACCCAATGCCCTGGGAGCGCCAGCACCTGGTGCCCTGGGAGAGCCAGCACCTGGTGCCCTGAGAGAGCCAGTAACTAGTGCCTGGGAGAGCCAGCACCTGGTGCCCTGTGGGAGCCAACACCTGGTGCCCTGGGAGAACCAGCAACTGGTGCCTGGGAGAACCAGCAACTAGTGCCTGGGAGAGCCAGCAGCTGTTGCCCTAGGAGAGCCAGCACCTGGTGCCCTGGGAGAACCAGCACCTGGTGCCCTGGGAGGGCTAGCACCTGGGGCCCCCCTTGGAGAGACAGCACCTGGTGCCCTGGGAGAACCAGCAACTGGTGCCCTGGGAGGACCAGCAACTGGTGCCCTGGGAGAGCCAGCAACTGGTGCCCTGGGAGAACCAGCAACTGGTGCCCTGGGAGAGCCAGCAACTGGTGCCCTGGGAGAACCAGCAACTGGTGTCCTGGGAGAACTAGCAACTGGTGCCCTGAGAGAGCCAGCACCTGGTGCCCTGGGAGAGCCAGCACCTGGTGCCCTGGGAGAGCCAGCAACTGGTACCCTGGGAGAACCAGCAACTAGTGCCTGGGAGAGCCAGCACCTGTTGTCCAAGGAGAGCCAGCACCTGGTGCCCTGGGAGAACAGCACCTGGTGCCCAGGGAGAGCCAGCACTTGGGGCCCTTGGTGAGACAGCACCTGGTGCCCTGGGAGGACCAGCAACTGGTGCCCTGGGAGAGCCAGCAACTGGTGCCCTGGGAGAACCAGCAACTGGTGCCCTGGGAGAGCCAGCAACTGGTGCCCTGGGAGAACCAGCAACTGGTGTCCTGGGAGAACTAGCAACTGGTTCCCTGGGGGAGCCAGCTCCTGGTGCCCTGGGAGAACCAGCACCTGGTGCCCTGGGAGAGCCAGCAACTGGTGCCCCGGGTAGAAGTAGCACCTGTTGCCCTGAGAGAACCAGCAACTGGTTCCCTGAGAGAACCAGCAACTGCTGCCCCGGGTAGAAGTAGCAACTGGTGCCCTGGGAGAACCAGCAACAGGTGCCTCGAGGAGAACCAGCATCTTGTGCCCTGGGAGAACCAGCAGCTAGTGCCCTGGGAGAGCCAGCAACTGGTGCCCTGGGAGAACCAGCAACTGGTGTCCTGGGAGAACCAGCAACTGGTGCCCTGGGAGAGCCAGCAACTGGTGCCCTGGGAGAACCAGCAACTGGTGTCCTGGGAGAACTAGCAACTGGTGCCCTGAGAGAGCCAGCACCTGGTGCCCTGGGAGAGCCAGCACCTGGTGCCCTGGGAGAGCCAGCAACTGGTACCCTGGGAGAACCAGCAACTAGTGCCTGGGAGAGCCAGCACCTGTTGTCCAAGGAGAGCCAGCACCTGGTGCCCTGGGAGAACAGCACCTGGTGCCCAGGGAGAGCCAGCACTTGGGGCCCTTGGTGAGACAGCACCTGGTGCCCTGGGAGGACCAGCAACTGGTGCCCTGGGAGAGCCAGCAACTGGTGCCCTGGGAGAACCAGCAACTGGTGCCCTGGGAGAGCCAGCAACTGGTGCCCTGGGAGAACCAGCAACTGGTGTCCTGGGAGAACTAGCAACTGGTGCCCTGGGGGAGCCAGCTCCTGGTGCCCTGGGAGAACCAGCACCTGGTGCCCTGGGAGAGCCAGCAACTGGTGCCCCGGGTAGAAGTAGCACCTGTTGCCCTGAGAGAACCAGCAACTGGTTCCCTGAGAGAACCAGCAACTGCTGCCCCGGGTAGAAGTAGCAACTGGTGCCCTGGGAGAACCAGCAACAGGTGCCTCGAGGAGAACCAGCATCTTGTGCCCTGGGAGAACCAGCAGCTAGTGCCCTGGGAGAGCCAGCAACTGGTGCCCTGGGAGAACCAGCAACTGGTGTCCTGGGAGAACCAGCAACTGGTGCCCTGGGAGAGCCAGCAACTGGTGCCCTGGGAGAACCAGCAACTGGTGTCCTGGGAGAACTAGCAACTGGTGCCCTGAGAGAGCCAGCACCTGGTGCCCTGGGAGAGCCAGCACCTGGTGCCCTGGGAGAGCCAGCAACTGGTACCCTGGGAGAACCAGCAACTAGTGCCTGGGAGAGCCAGCACCTGTTGTCCAAGGAGAGCCAGCACCTGGTGCCCTGGGAGAACAGCACCTGGTGCCCAGGGAGAGCCAGCACTTGGGGCCCTTGGTGAGACAGCACCTGGTGCCCTGGGAGGACCAGCAACTGGTGCCCTGGGAGAGCCAGCAACTGGTGCCCTGGGAGAACCAGCAACTGGTGCCCTGGGAGAGCCAGCAACTGGTGCCCTGGGAGAACCAGCAACTGGTGTCCTGGGAGAACTAGCAACTGGTGCCCTGGGGGAGCCAGCTCCTGGTGCCCTGGGAGAACCAGCACCTGGTGCCCTGGGAGAGCCAGCAACTGGTGCCCCGGGTAGAAGTAGCACCTGTTGCCCTGAGAGAACCAGCAACTGGTTCCCTGAGAGAACCAGCAACTGCTGCCCCGGGTAGAAGTAGCAACTGGTGCCCTGGGAGAACCAGCAACAGGTGCCTCGAGGAGAACCAGCATCTTGTGCCCTGGGAGAACCAGCAGCTAGTGCCCTGGGAGAGCCAGCAACTGGTGCCCTGGGAGAACCAGCAACTGGTGTCCTGGGAGAACCAGCACCTGGTGCCCTGGGAGAGCCAGCAACTGGTGCCCTGGGAGAACCAGCTCCTGGTGCCCTGGGAGAACCAGCAACTGGTGCCCTGGGAGAGCCAGCATCTGGTGCCCTGGGAGAAAAAGGCACCTGGTGCCCTGGGAGAACCAGCAACTGGTGCCCTGAGAGAACCAGCATCTGGTGCCCTGGGCGAACCAGCACCTGGTGCCCTGGGAGAACCAGCAACTGGTGCCCTGAGAGAACCAGCATCTGGTGCCCTGGGAGAACCAGCACCTGTTGCCCTGAGAGAACCAGCAACTGGTTCCCTGAGAGAACCAGCAACTGCTGCCCCGGGTAGAAGTAGCACCTGGTGCCCTGGAAGACCAGCAACAGGTGCCTCGAGGAGAACCAGCATCTTGTGCCCTGGGAGAACCAGCAGCTGGTGCCCTGGGAGAGCCAGCAACTGGTGCCCTGGGAGGAACAGCAACTGGTGCCCTGGGAGAACCAGCACCTGGTGCCCTGGGAGAACAAGCAACTGGTGCCCTGGGAGAACCCGTAACTGGTGCCCTGGGGGAGCCAGCACCTGCTGCCCTGGGCAGGGCCGTTTCTAGGTGTTTTGCCACCCTAGGCGACAATTAAAAAATGCGCCCCCTCCCTTTAGTACCACCTCCCCTCAAAAACATGTTGGAATTATGAAGGTGCAACCCGTGTTCTACCTAGAGGCATTTAACAGATAACCATTACACAAAAGAATATGTTGTTAATTGGATATCTTCTCAGGCACTACAGTGTTCAAGTCCTCACACATTCACATAATATAATATAACAAGCCAATGTGTTCAAGAATTATTTGTATCATTTACCCCACTGTCAAAGATTTTGAAAACAATATTTCTGATGTCCTATATATGAGCACATGAGGTAAAGATTGAGAGGATAGGTTAGTGTGTGAGTCAGTATGAATTGCTTACTGATAATCTCGATTAATCTTAGTCGTGTTTGCCCCAGTTACTACTAGAGAGGTGAGTCCCAACTCGAGACGGGAAAATCCAGAAGCATGTTGAAAATGCAAACCAGGTCCACCCTTCTGAGCATCCTAAATAGGTAGCCATTCCCAGCATTTTCCTGACATACCTAACTCGAATGAAGGCCAGGCAAGCCAAGCGGAGGGCAGGAGTGATGTTATGATTAGGATGAGGATAAGTAGGTCTAAGGATAAAGATGATTACCTAAACACATTACCTCTACATCATTGACACTTATCCAATTATCACTAATGAAAAATACTATTATCCCATTGTAGACTTTAGAAAAAACAGATGCAAAGCAACCATTCCTGCAAGTAACAAAGCAGAGAAATCCACAACACACACAGTCACCACTGTGGTCCCAAGCCAGTATACAGAAAACGATGCTGCCTAAACAGTAGGAACGTCAGCCGCCCTGATCGACAACCTCAGCAACCTCGGACTCAGACAACTTGTCACAGCACCCACACACTCTGCTGGCCACACGCTTGACCCCATCTTCTCAGCGAGCAGCCACGTCTTCTTCGACCACACCACCAAACTGCACTGGACCAACCACCGCTGCATCCACTCCACCTTCCAGAAACCCACCACACACCACTGCACGCAGCAGATGCCTCGCCGCAGCTGGGGCAAGATCACCGAGGACCAGCTAACCGCCGCCCTTGCCCAGAACACACCCGCAGACCCAACTGACCCAGACGCTGCAGCCCACAGCCTCAGGCAATGGATCAACGACTGCGCCAACACCCTCTCCCTGCTCAAGAAACCCCCGAACACCCGCACCAGCAAGAGAGCCAGCTGGTTCTCCTCCAGGCCTCCAAGCGACCCTGCCGAAAACTAGAAAAAAATGGGACCTGCGAAAGAACACCGGAAAGCTACACAGCCCACAGGAACACCACATACCGACACCACCAACTCATCAGGTCTGCCAAAAGGACTGCCTTCGGAGACCGCCTAGACAACAATGCACACAACAGCAAAGAGCTCTTTAGCATCGTGAAGGAACTCTCCAACCCCAGCTCCAACACAAAACGACATCCCACCGTCACAAGACCTGTGTGACTCACTGTCCACCTTCTTCCATCGCAAGATCACAGACATCCACCACACCTTCGACGCTGTCACCACCCCGGCTCCCACGACCGCCAACCGCACAAACCGCCTGCGTGCCTGGACCAACATCACTGACACCATCAAGATCATGAACACCGTCCACTCCGGATCCCCGGAAGACCCCTGCCCACACCACATCTACAACAAAGCCAGCAGCACCATTGCACCCCACCTCCGGAAAACCATCAACATCTCCTTCGAGACAGCAACCTTCCTGGAGAGCTGGAAGCACGCAGAGATCAACGCCCTACTAAAGAAACCAAAGGCGGTCCCCAAGAACCTCAAGAACTTCCGACCCATCTCCCATTTCCCTGCTCCCATTTTTTTTTTGCAGAGTTTTATCTAGCGCGAACTAGACCCAAACTGAATCAGGTATCAGAGCGCTTTACATAGCACCAGTTACGTTACATGAAGACACGCATTCATTTTAGGCACGGGGAGATTAAGTGATTTGCCCAGAATCACAGGAGGTTTTTGGCATCGTTACCGAGACTCGAACCCAGATCCCCAGGTCCGAGGTCGAGCGCCCTAGCCGTTAGGCCAACCCCTCTACCCTATTCCCAGCGAAGGTCATCGAAAAGGCTGTCAACATACAACTGACCAGCTTCCTCGAAGAGAACAACATCCTGGACCCATCCCAGTCAGGATTCCGCAGCAACCACAGCACCGAAACTGCCCTCATCGCCGCCACCGACGACATCAGGAACATGCTCGACAATGGAGAAACCGTGGCCCTCATGCTCCTGGACCTGTCAGCCACTTTCGACACAGTCTGCCACCACACACTAAGAGCACACCTCCACAATGCTGGAATCCAAGAGAAGGCCCTGGACTGGACCACCTCCTTCCTCTCCGGGAGAACCCAGAGCATCTGCCTCCCCCGCTTCCGCTCCGAAGCCACCGAGATCATCTGTGGCGTACCCCAAGGCTCATCTCTCGGCCCAACGTTGTTCAACGTCTACATGCCACCACTCGCCCACGTCGCCCGACAGCACGACCTAAACATCATCTCCTACGCCGACGACACCCAGCTGATCCTCTCGCTCACCAAGGACACCACATCGCCAAAACTAACCTCCATGAAGGAATGAAGGCCATCGCCGACTGGATGAGGAACAGCCGACTGAAGCTGAATTCGGACAAGACAGAGGTCCTTATCCTCGGCTCCACCCCCTCGGCCTGGGACGACTCCTGGTGGCTGACGGCACTAGGAGCACCCCCTACACCCACCAACCACGCACGAAACCTAGGGGTCATCCTCGACTCCACACTCTCCATGACAAAGCAGGTCAACACAGACTCCTCCTCCTGCTTCAACACCCTCCGCATGCTTCGCAGGATCTTCAAGTGGATCCCCACCGAAACTAGAAGGACGGTCAACCAGGCCCTCGTCAGCAGCAGACTGGACTACAGCAACGCACTCTACGCAGGAGTCCCGGCCAAACTCCTGAAACGACTCCAACGCATCCAGAAGAATGACCGCCGGCGGCAGATCATTCTCCCACCTCGCCGCCAAGACGTGGAACACCCTCCCCATCCGCCTACGGCAGACCGAAGGCCTTCTAACCTTCTGGAGACTCCTCAAGACCTGGCTCTTCGAACAGTAGCAGCACCCCCCCGCCCCCCCAACGCCTTGAGACCCTCACGGGTATGTAGTGCGCTTTACAAATGCTATGATTGATTAATTGATTGATTGATTGATAGAGTTACATTTAAATCATTAGTTCTGGCCCACCGTGCTCTTCACGGTTGCGGTCCTCTTTACCTACAGAGACATTTTTCCTTCTATGTTCCCGCCCGACCCCTGAAATCTTCATCCCTATGCTTTTCACAGGTTCCTCGTTTCAAGTTTTAGAGGCTAGGGGGCAGCTCCTTTGCGGTGAAGGCAGCTGTACATGGAATGCCCTTCCTCTTGCCCTGCGTACTACCCAGGACCCAGTGGACTTTAAAAGGAAACTGAAAACACAACTATTTTCTTGAATTTCACTTTCCACACCCCGCGTCGGGCCACTCAAGAGTAGCTGTGCACGTTACAAATTCATGTAACATAACATTTTAATTCAAAACTGCTTCTTAATCTGAAAGAAAATGGAGACAAAATGTGTTATTTCAACAGGGTAGGTACCCATGCAGTGGGATAATCCTAGCCTCTGTGGGGCCGATGCACAGAACTAATCTGAGACAAAATCCTAAACTTACTACCTTTGGTATTCAAAGAAGGCACTTACAACTCCTAACTTTATGTCCGCACTAGGGCCGGAATTTCCGCACCGAACCATACTCTCCTCACCCGGACCTTACTCTCCGGCTAGGGCCATACTCTCCGGCTCGAGCCGCAATCTCCGGCTGGGGCCGGATAAAGTATAACAAATGGGCAGGAATGCAATCTTTACAAAAATGGAACATTAGGAATGTGTGATAAATAGTAGAGGATGTCATGAAAAACAGTTTGGGCAGGGAAAAGGGAACGGCCAGACACTACATCATAACCCAGAAAAGTTTTCTCCTTTGCATCATGGTACATGCAGTGCACAATTTGTGCTCCCCTCAGTGTTGACTGCACAGAATGAGTGTATGGGTACTGCCTGAGAGAATGGATGAGTGCATGAGTAGTACCTGAGTGCAAGGTTTGGTGGAAGGGTAATGTCTGGGTCATTTGATGAGTGCAAGTATGAGTGCAAGGGTAATGCCTGGGTCATTGATGAGAGTATGGGTAATGCCTGAGTGAATGGATGAGTACATGGGCACTGCCTAAGTGAAGCTAGAGTAAAAGAGTAGTGCCTGTCTGATTCCATGAGTGCATGGGTAGTACCTCAGTGATTGGATGAGTGTATGGGTAATGCCGTGCTGGAAGAATGGGTGCAAGGTTAATGCATGTGTCATTGGATGAGTGCATGGTTAGCGCCTCAGTGAATAGTTGAGTGGAAGAATAATCCATGAGTGATTCCATAAGTACATGGGCAGTAACTGGGTGATTGCATAAGTGCAGGAGTACTGTCTGAGTGATTGGATGAGTGCATAGGTAGTCCCTGAGTGACTTTATTAACTAGTTCAATCCCCATAGAAAGGGGGGTTCGCCAAGGATGTGTCCTGGCATCAACTCTGTTTTCCTTATTTGTTAACGATATTCCTTGTTTTCTACAAGGTTGTAATAATGATGCACCGAAGCTGGGAGGTGAGTCGATACCGGCCCTACTATTTGCGGATGACACCATTCTTATATCGCAAACACCAAATGGCCTACAATCTTTGCTTAGTACTTTCCAAACCTACGGCAGTAAAAAAGGCTTAGAGATAAATACTAATAAGACAAAGTACATGGCAATAAATCCTCATAAGTCTTTCAAGGAAAATTTTGTTTTAAACGGACAAAAACTGGAATACGTCCAATATTTTATCTACTTGGGAGTTTCATTAGATTCTAAATCAACATGGAAAACCCAAATTGATAAAAGCAAGCTGTTATTAACACAAAACACACTACCGATTTTGAAAAGACACGGAAATAGTCTCAATAAAGCGGTATTTCCAGCACTTGAGATATTCCGGTCTAAAGCACAATCGGCAGCACTATATGGTGCTGAATTATGGGGCCCTTTGAGCAAAAAGGCGTTTGAGGTTAATGAGAACACATTTTTAAGAGCTTTGCTAAAAATTCCAGTACGTACACCGTTAACTCCGCTAATGCTTGACCTTAACATGAAGCCTACGGATCACCATGTAATTATTAGACCATTGATGCTGTGGGTCAGGCTCTGGACAACACCTGAGCTACTAGATTATAGGGTGGCTCTAACAGAGATTAAGGATCTGGATGAAAATAATTGTATTACATGGTTTAAACATGTCAGTACTTGGCTCAAGAAGATTGGCTTAGCACACTTTTGGAGTAGTCAATCAACATTAACCTCAAATTCAAGAAAGATACTAAAAGCATCCTTCTGGGCCTTCATGGACCATATTAGATTGAATGATAGAGCAAATGGATCCCTGACCAGTGAGTTTCTTAAATTTAAAGATAGTGCTTGCTTTGAATCCTTTTTGGATTAAGTGAATCCGGCGTTGGCTAAAACGCTATACTTGAAGTACAGATATGGTGTACTTATGATAAAAACAAGCATAGCAAGGTGGACAAATCTTAGCAACGACATAAGCAATGACATATGCATGTTGTGCTCAGGAAAAGTTAAGGAAGATATTACACATGTTCTATTTTTTTGTCCGGCCTATTCGACCCCAAGAAAAAGATGGATTAAAGCTCTTTGTATAAATATGGGTGTGAGATCGCATAGAGAAGCAGAAAGGATTTTAAAAACTGATACTCGCCAGGTTATTGTTTTTGGTATTAGCAGGTTTCTGCTGGCTGTAAATTTCCTCAGAATAAAGGCTGGTGAGAGGCTTTAGGAATTCTTAGGGAATTGTTAATGAAATGTATGATTTATTCGGGAGCTAATGTAACCAACTGAAACAGCAAAGGATAAATGTTTGTATATCGAAACCATTTATGCTTTATGGAACTAGTTGTATTTTAGCTTGCCGGATACGTGCTTGTAAATAGAATGATCTTATTTATATATATATGCCTTTTTAAACTATTTATATGGGTTTTAGCATAATTATTTATCCCCCCAATACATTTCTTATTAATTGTTGATCTATATCTATCTATGGTAGTTGCAATTTTGTGAAAACATTTTTTTTTCTTTTTTGTGTGTGAACTGTATTTTAATGTATCTTTTATGATACTTTTGTATCGAAATAAAGATCAAAGACTGGACTTTATTAGTTCATGGCTAATGTCTGTTTGCTTAGATGAGTACATGGTAAGTGCCTGAGTAAAAGGATGACTGCAACAGAAATGCCTGGGTCATTGGATGAGTGCATGGGTAGTGTATCGCGGAATGAATAAGTGCAGAAGTAGTATTAGAGGGGAATGGATGAGTTCAACAGTAGTGCCTGAGTGATTGCATGAGTACATGGGTAGAGCATTGGTGATTGCATAAGTGCAGGAGTTGTGTCTCGGTGATTGCATGAGTGCATGGGTTTTGCCTCTGTGAAATGAAAAATCCAAGGATAATGCCTGCGTTATCCTATTAGTGCCAAATGTGTGCTACAGAGATTAGATGACAGCATGGATAGTGTTTGTGTGAAAGGATCACTACCTGGCTGATGACATCAGCAACATAAGGAACGTGTTTAAATAGTGTATAGGATCAACATAATTTTTATTTGCTAATAAATAACATAACAGTGTTGACTGCACAGTCAACACTGAGGGGAGCACAAATTCAGCACTGCATGTACCATGACGCAAAGGAGAAACCTTTTCTTGGTTATGATGCAGTGTCTAGCTGTACAGTTTTCTCTGCCCAAACTGTTTTTCATGACCTCCTCTACCATTTATCGGACATTCCCAATGTTCCTTTTTGTAAAAATTGCAATCCGGCCCATTGATTGCACTTTATCCTGCCCCAGCCGGAGATTACGTCTCGTGCCGGAGAGTACGGCCCTAGTCGGAGTGTACGGTCTGGGTGCGGAAATTCCGGCCCGAGTGTGGACGTAAAGTTAGAAGTCGTAAGTAACCCTGGGCAAAACACTACGCTACGCTTGCGTAGTTTGCGAAGTCTGCGCTACTTCGCACTACGCGAACTGCACGTAGCACAGTGCAAACACGCGTAGCGTAGTGCAGCAATCCTTTTTTGCTTGCTCGCGGTCCTCAATGTCAAGTTTGTGACCGCAAGCAAGCAAAATGACATCCCTGTGAGACTTTTTCCTCGTTCGCAATCAGCAACATCAAGTTGTTGATCGCGAGCGTGGAAAATAAACCTCCCGGCGAGATTCTCAACGCGGGGAGGTCAGGTATCTCATTACGAGTGGTCGCGTATGCTCGCGATGAGAAACTACCAGTCTGCGTTGAGAAAGCTGCAGCTCGAGTAAAAATCTACTCAAGTGGCAGAAAACTACAGCTCTCCCTGGCAAGATGCCGTTTTCAATGATTGCACAGTGCCGGATGCTTGTCCGCACTGTGCAATCATTGAAAACAGCATCTTGCACAGTTCGAACAAGGTCCTATGCAGTTCGCGTAGTGCTACGCGTAGCTCGTGTAGTGCAAATTGCACCTTGCGTAGCTACGCGTAGGGCTACTTTGCAAACTACGCCCAGCCCTAGTTGTAAGTGCCCTCTGTGAAAATAAAAAGTAGTAAGTTTAGGATTTTGTCTCAGATTAGTTCTGTGAATCTGCCCCTGTGTCTTTAAAAAAAGTCCACGCATGTTTTATCAAAGAGAACTAGCTCTCGAGTGGGTGCTCCTAGCGTATCTTCGTTTTGGATAGGAAACACATTATGTTTATAGTAAGGCCCTCACTCACCAACCTAGTTGGTGACATGCTTCATCATCATCATCATCATCATCACTGAGTGCACCTTGGGTTTGCTACGACGCCTGGATGCAGCGGAGCTGATATTGTGCTGTGAGAGTGCAGTGAAAGGAAGTGAGTGAATGTTAAAAAAGCTGTCCTAAGGGTCCCTGGGATAAACAATTACTATTTTAATGAGTGGGTCCTTGGAAATTAGTAAAAACGAGAGCTATATGGCGGCTGAAGCAGGTACCGAGAAGGGTCCCAGACCTTGATGAAAGTGTGACTACAGGTCGGGCCCCCACATGGAAGTCATGAGGCACTTTCCGTATATTGTCTGAGAAAGTGCCACTAGAGGAAATTCTCCTCTATCACATCTCACACCTTTGCACACGTTTCACATACAAGGTTTTTTAATAACACGTTTTTAGACCACTCACTTTGCGCTACACAAAGGTCCAGAAGAAAGCCATACCACTAAGAGAGCATGGCTGAAACATGTTGACCGGCTAGGATATTGGAGTTACCTTAAGATGTCCTTAAATATCCGACTCTCGTGATCACACTGCAGGGCACATCTTCAAATTTTCATGTGTTTTGCCCTAGTCAGCGGTATTCACTTTATCACACTTGGAAGAACGAACGGCTGAATGGCCCGTCTGGACTCAAACCTGTGACCATGGTGTTAAAGACATCCTTATAAAGATGACGTATTACAGGAGTGAACCACCAGACCCTGCATATGGCTGAGCTTAGATTCAAAGGCTAGATGCACACATGTGTCCCCAACACAACGCTTTCATTGATTTTCAAAATCTTTATTTCTGGTCAGGTCACTTATGCTAGGTCTGTTGCTTGGGATATCTGTCTCTGTAGCTTGATATTTCTAATGCATTCAAGAGCAAATCTTAATTTCAGTGGCAAAATAATGAACAAAGATAAGTTAGACTAGTCTGAACGGAAACATGACTTGTCCATGTGTATGCCACTGCTTATTTGTCTATATTTTCCTAAAAGTGAAGTTAAACTAAATCTGAACACACACAGCCTTCTCCATTGCAGAAACACGATGTACACGATCTTACCTTCAAATACTAGCTGCAATTTGCATGAAACTGTGCAAAGTCAGATACTCTTCATTAATTGACTGTCCGAACTATGACATGCATGCCAACATTTTGGAAAGTGGGAGATTTAAAAAACAATAATCAGGAGAATATATGTCTCACATTGACTATTATTGAGGAAGAGGCCTTAATCAGGTCTGTTGACAACAGTTTAATTCTAGGCGACCTCAACCTAAGATGGAATGAATCCAATAACCCACTGATTCAATCTCTCAACACCCTTCTACAAGACAATGATTTGATCCAACACTGCTCAGAGGAAACACATTACAGAGGAGCGACCCTGGATGCCATCATTGCGAACAAAAATGCAATCTCGATTGATCACATCATCCCGGTGGACTGGTCAGATCACCACATCATTCTCTTGCATATCCTTCAGCCGGCCCTATCCCTCCCTCCCACTCAAGCCCCCCCTAAGTGGGTTAGGAACACTTCCAGAATCTCCCAAGACAAGCTAGAAGAGGGTCTCTGCACACTCCTTCCGAACACGTCGGAGTCCCTCTCTACCTCGGAACTCACCTCGCTCTACCATTCCAACCTCGAGCTCGCCCTGGATCAGCTGGCACCTCTAAAACTAAAAAAATCCAGAAGCATCCCCTGTAGGTCTTGGTTCTCTACAGACATCAATGAGGAAAGAAGACATCTAAGAGCCGTGGAAAGAACCTGGAGGACCAACCCCACCGCCCTCCATCGAGACCAACTCAAGACAGCACGCAAAAACTATTATACCCACATCAAGAGCAAAAAGTCATCCTTCTTCTGCTCCGCACTAGACAATGCCAAAAACCGCCCCAAAGAACTCTTCAACATTATTAGGAACCAAACTTCCATCCCTAAGGCAGCCAACCTAGTAGCATCCAAGACCCAATGCGAAAACTTTGCAAGCTTTTTCAATGAAAAAATCGCCAAAATTGATCGCTCATTCAGCATGAGCCCTGCACCCAACCACAACCCTCCACTAACCCCGTCTATCCTCTGGGCATCCTTCCAGCCGATTAAGGAAGAAATGATAAGCAATCTTATCGCCACCGCTAAACCCTCATCTCACTCCCTCGATCAACTTCCCTCGAGACTGACAAAGGATTTGAAGAGCACTCTAGCCCCTATCTGGGCCAAGATCATCAACAGCTCCTTGAACGAGGGCTTCATCCCCGACTGCCTTAAACTAGGTCAAGTCACACCACTTCTGAAAAAACCTGGCCTTGATCTCATGGACTTGAACAACTTTAGACCAGTCTCGAACCTTCCATTCCTAGCCAAAATTCTTGAAAGATGCTTGCTTTCACAATTAACCCAACATCTTGAGGATTCTAATCTATTGGACCCACACCAATCAGGGTTCAGGAAAGGCTGCAGTACTGAAACCGCAATCCTAAATGTCCTAGATGATCTGCACATGTCACTCGACTCCAACCAATGTAGCCTTCTCATCCTCCTTGACCTCTCGGCTGCGTTCGACACAGTGGATCATACCCTCCTACTCAACGCCCTCCGAGAGAGAGCGGGCATCAAAAAGACAGTCTTAAAATGGTTCTCCTCTTTTCTGAACAACCGCACTCAAAAAATAAAGATCAACAACTTCGAATCTGACCCCCTCCCCATCAGTAGAGGAGTCCCTCAAGGGTCAGTACTCTCGCCACAACTCTTCAACATCTACATGGAACACCTCACCTCACTTCTAAGGAACTCCAACATCCCCTTCCACCTTTACGCGGACGACACACAACTCTATTTGAAAACCACTTCGATCGCAGACATTCACAGACTTAATGCGACACTCGTGGAGGTCCAACAGTGGCTCGCAGCCAATCACCTCAAACTGAATGAAGAAAAAAACGGAAGTTCTCCTAATTTCGAACAAAGATGAAAACCCACAAATAGTGGACTGGCTCAAAGCCTTAAATGCCCTCAAAGTCTCTCTAACGCCAACGGATTCCGCTAAATCCCTAGGAATCACTCTTGACCCCAAACTGGACATGAACAAACACATCTCTAAAACCGCCAAAAGCGCGTTCCTGAACCTGAAACTCCTATACAAAATCAAACCCTTCCTCCCCCCCAAAGACCTGAAACAGGCCACGCAGGCACTTGTGCTCTCCAGAATTGACTATGGCATCGCAGTGCTAACTGGAACTGCCAAGGCGCACCTAGGACCTCTCACCTCCACCCTCAACGCAGCAGCAAGAATGGTCACAGGAACTAAGAAATTTGACCACATCTCTCAAGCACTCAAAGAACTGAAATGGTTCCAGATTGACCAACGAGCCAACTTCCGCACAGCTTGCCTCACACATAAAGCCCTGCATACAGGCAAACCGGAATACCTGGCCTCCAAACTCAAAAGGGCAGGTCAGTCCAGGAACCTCAGAAGCTCCAACACACTACTACTCATCCCTCTGAAATCACAGAAACGCAAAACCTCAAATAAATCCTTTGCGGGGAATGCCCCCAGGATCTGGAACGCCATCCCCCCCCCCCCACATCAGAATGACCGTCTCCTTCCCGCAATTCAAATCGCTACTCAAAGCCCTCTTCCTTGAACACTCTGGTGCCTAAGGAGAACCCCACGCCTGATGGTCGAAGTCCGTATGACTGTCGTACAGACTCTATTTCCTGCTTGTTGTTCTTGATTCCTGTCTTGCTTATTCTCATTTGCTGCATATCTGTATTTGCTGTGAAGCGCTCTGATACCCTCGGGTCCAGCTAGTGCTATATAAAACTTCAATAAATAAATAAATAAAATATATGGGACTTGCAAGTGTGCGGCCGCAGGACCTGATATCAGACATACAGATACATGTTTTTTCCCTTTACCTGTCAGTAGCACGGAGAAAGCACTATGGAAGACAGAGAGCACATGACAAAAATGCTGTGCACTGGCCTTCAGGAGCAGGTTACTGGCAATGCAGAGTCCAAGTCACACAAGACCAGTCCCTGCCATCTGAAGCCCGCAGACGAATCGGGTTTCTGCATGCAGGAATCGGGAGGCGGGAGAATAGCCTTGAAATCGGTGATCACCCGCCTGAAACGGGAGGGTTGGCATGTATTCTATCATTACCAATAGCGAATAGAAAATAACGCTCATGCAAAAGCCATGGACCTCACCGGCCTGAGACTTGATTGTTGCACAAATATATTTTTTTACCTCGCTACTGCAGCATGAGGCATAGTCCGCATGGTCTGCAGCGAGGCCCTGCTTAGTTCGAACCTGGTACATTCACATAGGGGCCTGTACGGCCATTTCTGGTCTGTAATTTACTATTGAGAGCAGCATGAGGACTTACTGGCTGTTCCCAGGCAGAAGAACCCTGTGACAACAGGCGAAAGATAAGGTGGCCGCCTTCCTTCTTGTTATGTTCCATATAGGTACCCCAATATTGGCCCGGGTAACATCCCAACCTTTCACCTATATTCATCCCTACACTACATACATAACGGTCTGCTAGGACTGACCCTTTACCTAGTTACGGTACTGCTCACAGAACGTGGGGTTTTCCTTGAGTAATAGCCTCATACATTATGCATGAGGATCCTTGGAAACTCAGCAGGACCACCATCTCCTGTATAATAACTATGTACAAGGTTTATTCCCGACATCATCCTAAGTCTGCTAGTGGCACAGCAAGGTAGAACCCCTGGGGAAATCTTTGGGTATATAAACATCACATTTTGCTGAGATAGTCAGAGGAGATCAGGACTTTCTCAGCCGACACACTGGCGCGGGACGCTGAGGTTCCTGCGTGCAGACACTCCAGCTCACAGTGGTCTGACATCCCTTGTGGGGTGTCCATCTCGCGACCAAGACGGGATCCCACAGTCTCTCACTTCAGATAATGGGGTTGACTTTCTCCTAGAGGGATTCTTGGCTGAACACCTACACACATGCTAGGTACACTTAAGTATATCTAGATAGGATTGCATCGTAGGAATACGTATTTTTTTGTCCTGTACTTTATATACTTGCCTGTATTCATGATTATAGGAAAATTGTAGAAATCTACCATCCTATCAACCTGATTCATGTACATGCCGTTTTGCGTGTCCCTAATAGCGAATCATAGCGATTCGCTATTGAGGACACGCAAAACGGCATTCATGTAGGAATTGCTACTTAAATAGCGATTCCTACATGTTCTTTATTTGCGAGTAGCAATTTGCTACTCGCAAATACTCCCCATTCATTCCTATGGGCCAAGAGGCCCATAGGAATGAATGGGGATTTGCGAGTAGCAATTTGCTACTCGCAACTAAGATAGCGATTTTAAGGGTGCCAGGGGTGTCCAAAGGACGCCCTGTAGCACCCCTAAAATGCACTTTTGGACAGGTGTTGCGCACACACATGTCCAAAGGACATGTGTGTGTGCTACATGCAACTTTGAAAAATGCTTTTAAAAGCATTTTTCTGAGTTTTTGCTATTTACCGACAGGTCTGACCTGTCGGTAAATAGCGGCCCCAAAAGTTCAAAATCGCTATTTCTTGATGTTTCATGAATAGCATTTGAGGAATCTCTATTAGAGATTCCTTAAATGCTATTCCTCGCATATTTGCGACTTCTTAAATAGCGATTTTTGCATTTGGTATCATGAATACCAAATGCAAAAATCGCACTCGCAAAGGGCCAGATTCTCAGAATCTGGCCCTTTGCGAGTGCAATTTACCTACATGAATCAGGCTGTTAGACTTTCCTAGTGCTTCTAATCATCTATATCTGTTTCTTACTAGTGGTTGTTTCAGCACACCTATTTTACACTGGAATGACGAATGTTCAATAAATGCTTTTTGAAAAACTGCCATATCGTTTATTCTGTGTATCTCTCTGAGACAAAGTGAGCACGAGTGACTGAGCGAAAAGTACTGTACTGTTTCCACGATCCCTGATGGGACAGAGTTGTCATGTTCGATAGTTGCCAAGAACTATTCTCTCCTTGGTAAGAGGAGTTTCCTGTGGCACTGTGAGCTAGCTGGTGTACAGGCTAACATATCCGGCGGGGGTGTCTAGAATCAATCAGCACACCAAGCCCGCAGTGTATGTTGTCTAAACATGCAGATCATATATAGATTTATAAGCATTACACAACATTCTGTGCCCTTCTGGTTCCTTCCCACTTACAGGACATGTACGCATGAACGCACCAGGCCGAGCTCCCACCAGCACATGCATATTAGTTTTTTTGTTTTAATTTTTTTTATACCAGTTAGGTAAAACAGGATGTCATTCATATTTGAATTTATTTATCTATTTTTATGTTATTTATTTATTTTTAGAGTGTTCTATAGCGCAAACCAGACCCAAGAAAGGGTATCAGAGCACTTTACATAAAGAGCAGGGTGTACACCTTTAATGGAGAGCATTGCAGACAAAATAAATAATATAAAACTAACAGAGAATAGCAGCATTGAGAATTCTTCTGAACAAGAAAGTAAGTTCAAGTTCGTGCGGGTCTTAACTTCACGGTCGAAGTGACCCGAGAGAAGAGGTAGTTAGGAGGTTGTAGAGCTGGTGTCATAATTGTGCGGATTTAAGGAAGGAATTTGCTCATCAAGAATAATTGCTGTTCAACACTTGCTCATCTCTCCAGCCAAGTCTGTGGAAGAGGCTGAAACGTCAAAAACAGGCACTTCGTTTAGGCGTGTGTAGCATGGGCAGAAAACATGGCTAAAAGGTGTTAAAGTTACACTAATTAAAGTTATATTCCATCCCTCTCACGCTGTTTGATTTATACAATTCTTAAGACATTTTAATGAACATCATATTATTCACCACCTCTTCCATTAGAGGTTCACGGCATTCCAAATTTCCAGTCCCAATTCTTTTTTATTCAGGTATTCCGTTGTTAAGATGGGGAGTTGCCTTTGCCTTTGGCTGAGCTGGTCACCACGGCAACACTGAGTCGGACAAGGATGCAGATGGAGTGCAAAAGAGGTGACCAATGCAACGTCTAAAATCTTCATTCCCCAACCACCAAAAATGCTTTTTAACCATGATTAAACCCCATCAAATGCAAACCCACCCTCTATTGTACTTTAGGGCATTTGATCAGTTTCCTCATGAATGCCTAAAGAAACATTTGTAATGAAAGTACAGCATTCTGTACCTATAACAGCACAAACCCCACCTTTGGCAGCCAAGACAAACTCAGGTGGAGTTGTGATTTGTGAAAGAGCACTTTGTTAGGCTACTCATTGGCCAGAGATTAAACCTAAGGCAATTGCAGCCAAGTTGGATACTTCCTGTATTACTTTTGTAACTTGACACATCTCATAGCTTGGCAGTCTTACTCCATCTGCAGCATGGCAAAAAACCTCATGCAGCCTCTGGAATATCTCTGGGCTGTCTCTTCGGTGGAACTGGAGGCGGTGTTGAGGAACCTGTAATTGCGGGTTGAATGTAAGCAGTAAAGCTGATCCAGGCCACACATGTGCTCTGTTCCCCGTCCAGGCCTTCCAGCGGCCTACTATGTGCCAGCAAGACTCCAGAAGGGGAGACTGCTCTGCTCAGAGTTACTTGGTTAAAAACAGGAGACTAGATTTGCTTGGAGCTTTTGACATGATCAAGTTATGTTGACAAAGCTGCATAAAGACACTATGTAATGTTAGAATATTGGAATGTTGGGAGCTCCATTGAAAACAATGGAGTGCTCTGGGCTTATTATGGCTGGTATAAGCCTGGAGCTCCAACATTCCAATGTTTCTTTGGTCTCAGCTCTGGCCCATAAGGCTTTGTTCTTTTTTGTTAGAACATTCTTCCCTCTAGTGGCAGAATGTTCTAATAGCCTTATAGCCCTTTGTAGCTGGGCTATACCGGCTATTGAAGTCCCTCTCCCTTGTTAAAGGCACTCGCCTTCGGCTCGGGCCTTCAAACGCTGGAGAGGGCCTTTAATAGCCGGTATAGCCCTCTACGGCAGGCTATAAGGCTTTAATGAAGTCCAGTAGCCGAGATGTTGTTTCAGTTGATTTATGAAGTCTTGGTTACAAGTTGATAAGTTCATGTGAACCAGCCCCACCAGGAGCAGCCTGCCTGCTGCCCAGCCCATGCTCAACTGTCCACACTCACACCAGGCACCCAAACATTCCACTCATGTCCACCACACCAACATCCCACTCATGTCAATCACCCAAACATTCCACTCATGCCCATCACATCAACATTCCACTCATGTCAATCACCAAAGCATTCCACTCATGTCAATCACACCAACATTCCGCACAGAACAGTCACACTGGCTGAGCAGCGAGGAACCAGGTACATAGGAAAAGCGTAAAAACAACGACAGGATATCACACACCACAGTCTCTGACTTTACAAGCCAGTTCTTGGACAGCGAATGCAAAAGAACATAAGTGGACATAATTAATTGATCAGACAAGGGCATCACTTGATCAGCAAGCAAAGGTGGGTAATACTACTATCAGGAATGAAATGCCTGCACCCATCCAAGTCACCACAGTGCGCCCTCTACTTAAAAGAATCAGGACGACGGGCACTCCCCTTGGAATACATGGACAGGATTTGAATCTTTCTTCAGCACGAAGAAAGATTCAAATCCTGTTTGTACTTCTCCAGAGCTTCTATGTAAGTCTGGAGTTCACAGAGGGAACGCGTGTCCTGGCGGGGGGCAACAGGCTTAGTATGGGTAATTGCTCCATGCTCTCTTCCCGCCCTCTCCAGAGAGAGACGCCGTCCAAATAGGTTTGCAGCAGAGAGGGCTCACCAGGTCCACTGAGGAATGAGGCAGTGGGGACACTTCCCACTACTTAAGTCATTGGTAGGAAGAGAGACTGCACCCTGATGATGCTAGGAGCGGAGGGACTATGGGACACAAGTACATTAGAACGGTCAACTTCTGCTTACCCTTGGCAGGTCCAGGGTCTATCAGTTCGATCGTGCGCTCGCGGCACGGTGGGTGCATCCAGGCATGCAGCCTGCGTCCCTTCACAGCAGTATTCATGGTGAAAAGGACACGGTGCAGGCCTCGCCACTGGGGGAGAGTGCAGACTTTTGGTGTTGGATTTGCACGTGATTGGTGTCAGCTGGTTGTAAATTATGGCAGGCTTATTTCAGGCTGGAAGGAAGGGCAGCTTTGACCTAACATTGGAAACAAGTCAGTTGTTAATGTTGAGGAAGAGTAGACATCATAATGCAAGTGTAAACCAAGTAAAGCTGCAGACACTGAAGGAGTGACAAGAAGTAGCAAAGAGTGACCAATCTATGGAGGACTTTGCTTAGAAGTTTGGTCGGGGTGCCTCCAAACGGCCAGAGTATCAACAGTAGAGTGTCAGCCTACCTGAGCCCAGTTATCCACACTCATCTTAAACAATTGGTTATTCAATGCTCCATTAAACCGCTGAGCCTTCCCTGGAGACTTGGGGGCAGAGTTACATCACATGGCGCATCCCTGCAAATCTGCAGGGACGCGCCAAGTAACATGCGACAGGCAAAACCACCCGTGCGCCACCACTGATGCGCCACAATGCGGGTACCTTGGCATATGGATGGGCACATGCGTTTCGCATCCACCGGCTGAAAGACGGCGCATTGTTGGTGTCACATCGCAAGCGTGACGCGACTCCAGCAAGGCTCGGGGCTGCCCCTATACCTAACGTGCTGCGTCAATCCTTACGCCTACTTCAAGCAGGCCCAGGGTTTTGACGCATAATGGCCATAAAAGTGACTGAGTGAAATCTTATAGATTCAACTCAGCCACTTTTGCGAGGCATTCCTGCGCCGGAACACCCCCCCCCCGCGCCGAAACACCCACATGTGGCGCAGGGGTTTACAATGTGACGCATCTCCTTAGATGCATCACGTTGTAAATACCTCCGAAGCATGGTGCTGGCTTTGCACCGCCACTGCGTCACAAAAGTGACACAATGGCGGCGCAAAAGTGGCGTACGGGGCTTGAAAATCTGCAGCTTAGAGTGGTACACACAATTGAAATGTTCTTTTATATTAAAAGGTTTTCTTAGTATTTGGAAGACAAAGAACACAAAATGAATTCCTTTATTGCTTCCAATCTGGAGAGTTAATACTAACTCTGGGCAGTGAAATGTGCTCCGTTTGCGGACTTTGCGGAGTTTTTTTCCTTGCTCGCTTTTATCAACATCAAGTTGGCGATCACAAGCGCAGAAAATCCCCCTCCCGGCGAGATTTTTCCTCGTTCAGGATCGTCAACATCAAGTTGGCGAGCGTGGAAAATCAACCTCCTAGCGAGATTTCCCAACGCGAGCAGTCAGATTTCTCATTGCGAGTGGTCGCGTATGCTTGCGACTGCTCGTGTTGAGTAACCATCCGCTCACATTGAGAAAGCTGCTGCTCGAGTAAAAAGCTACTTTAGTGGCAGAAAGGAAGCAGCACCCGCTTGCGCTGTGCATGGTGCCATTTGCAATGATCACACAGTGCGGACAAGCACCTAGCACTGAAAATCACTGCAAACGGCAATTATCTAACATACTCCGCTGCTCGCGGTGCTCCGCATTGCGCAGCAGTTTTTTTTGCAATTCGCGGAGTTCATCATAGCGGAACTCCACAAACTCCACCCAGGCTTAGTTAATTTCCAACCTTCTGATAAAATTGCAGTGCAGAGCAGTTTCTTAACCACACTAATTGCATACGTTGTGCGCAGGCTTCAATCCATCCAGAGAATATGCACCTACCACTAGAACATGAACATAAGAACAGCATCAAGATATTTGAATGAATTCTATTGCATATGAACAAAAGAGGCCCCATGGAGGTGGGTTGGCAATGGGGGTGGTCTTCACACTTTTATTGGTGTTGAAGGTTTGCCAAGTGGCAGAGGCTTGAAAATACTGTTGGGCAATGGAAAGATACATGAATCTTCTAACGTGCAACGCCGTGGTGCTAAATTTAGGTGCAACACCCTGAAGGCATACTGCTAATGGCATTGAGGTTTCTTTTGCATTCATAGTTTAACCATACATTTATTCATTCTCTGGGGCACATTGTATTTCAGAAAGATCCATTAGGGTGGGCTTGAGGGGCTCAGTAACCTGGCACAGATATATGGCAACTTCAGACTTGAGAGGCAAAGAAGCCTTTATGGTAGTTTGACCATCATAACATTTTCTTTGAACCAAGGGGGAAGCCAGAAAAGTAAAATACCACCCCCCTCCCCCGAACCAGAGCTCTTATTGCACCAAGCATGTGAAACAAGTCATTGCGTCCCTCCCCAGAAGAGCTTGTTTTTCTCTTCCATTCAAGCATCTATCCATACATCCTTTCATCCTATCATCCACCCACTGATATCATCCATGTCACCTTTACATTCTGTTAAAAATTAAATCTTTCATCCATCATTCAGTCTGTCACAATTTTGTTGCCTGTCCACCCATCCATCTATCTATCCATCCATCCATCCATATCTGAACCCATCCATCCATCCATGCATGCATCCATCCATCCATCCATCAATACATCCGTCCATACATACATCCTTCCCCTTATCTATCCCCCTTCATTCATCCATTCATCTTCCCCACTGTCACTCATCCATCCATCCTTCCACTCAGCTATCCATCTTTTCAGTTATCTATCCCCCTGCATCCATCTATTCTTCCATCCATCCATCTTTTTACTATCCATCCTCCCTTTCACTCCATCCATCGATCCATCGATCCATCCATCAACCCATCCACTCATCAATCCATCCATTCACCCTTTCGCTCATCCATCTGTCCATCCTTTCCTCCATCTACACTCATCCATCCATCCATTCTTTCACTCATCCATCCTTACATCTAGCCTTTTGCTCATCCTTCCATCCTTTTTCATCATCCATTCACCCACACTTTCTCTCACCGATTCATCCACCCTGTCACTCATTCATCTATTCATCCATGCATCTATCCATCAACCCTTTCACTCACTCACCCTCTCACACTTTCACGTCGGTTATTATTCTCCCTCTGCCGAGCTGCAGACAGAAGGGGTCTGTCAGGATCAGGGTAACGAACAATGGTGCGCCTGCCTAAAAACAACGAACTACTAGTCCCAGAAACCCAAGCGGCGAGTAGGCGGGAACTATAATAACTTCCTAAACCCGGGGGACGGGTTGTATTGGATTCCATGTTTGTTCCGTTTTGATTGCGGTGTGATCTGATGCTGCTCTGAGAGCTGTGGTGCTTCGCTAGCTACGCGAAGACACGGCCGTTGCTCTGTGTGTTGCAGGTGAAGGGAGGAAGGGCGCTTTCTCCCCACTGTTGGAAGCACCGTGAGTCGGCTGACTCGCGGCTGCGCGTTCTGTGGTGTTTCGCTGGCGGCTTACGCGAAAACACAGACCCGCTGTATTTCCGGACTGGTTTACCGTTCAGGAGAGGATCGGCTGATTCTCCTCGGGGTGCGTGGTGCTTCGCGGCGTTCTGTGCAAAGACACGGACACCCCTGACGTAGAGCTCCAGGTTCAACGAGTCGGTGAGCGGCTCGTCGTTTCAGTCTCGCCTGGATCAAAGGGAGTGACCTTCTGGTGGAATCAGGCGGAGGGGACGCTTATTTCAGATTGGACGGTCGGAGTATCCTCACGTTATCACGGGAACGCTATTTTGGTGAAGGAGCCCAGGACCTCTGTAGACTCATTTCGTTTGGCGGAAAGGTAACGAGGAGTACTTCACTCTTGGGATTTTCTTTGAGTTTTCTTTTTCTTATCTTCGGGGATATTGGTGCATGTAATACCTCGCTTCTGTGATGTAACAGAAGACTATATTTGATTCTGCTGAGGGCTGGTTTGTCTACCCTATCTAGGACTTTGGCTTCCTGGTATATTAAGGGGAACCCTGTGATTCGCAACAGGTATGTAGAATGTAGGTGTTCGAGTAATAAGAGAGGGAGGGGTGATATTGAACAGAGTCAGTATATTTGTGTTTATGTTCACAGGACAGAGTCCCAGAGCACCAAGGAAGAAGAGAACCCAGTGTACTCCTGGTCAACAACTTCACGGGTTCGAGGTAGGCGGAGTTCCTAGGGAATCAAGGGAAAGGAGGGGTTATGGGAATGGGACACCAGAATACTCTAACGGTTTGTCCTTTGTATTCCAGGTAACCGCCTCGCAGAGCACCAACCCGGCCCCCCTATTTTTTCCCTCGCCGGATCACCTCTAGGCTCTGGGTGTCCTTCCTAGAACCAGGCCTGGGGAGATCCGGAGGTGGACCCTCCATAGCATCACCCGGATACCGAAGAGCATCGGATATCCTTGACAGAATCCAATACCCATGATACACTGCTCTTCCTGGTCCGAGTGTTCCTTCAGGATGGCTACCATGGACGATGTGCTTCAGGTACTGTTGTTGGTTCAACAGGAGCTGGCTGATTCCAAAGCAGAAACTGCAGCTCTGAGGGAAAAAGTGGATAGGCAAACACGCAACCCATTTGACGCCTCCTCCTCCAACCCCCATATCCATGTCACCGTGCCACCGTGCCTCCCCCTGTTCCGTTGGCTACGCCGGAAAGGTATCCCATAAGATCCAGACCTTCCTCACCCAAATAGCGTTACACTTCTCGTGCAGACCAGCTTCCTTCCCAAACAATCTGTCCAGGGTCGCTTTTGCGATTTCGTACCTCTCCGGGGATGCAGCCGATTGGGCGGTCCCGCTGGTACGGAACGATAGTCCTCTGCTATCGGATTGGGAAGGGTTCAGAAAGGAACTCGAAAGAGTCTTTGACCGTAGGGCTACCACGTTTAGCGCAGACAAGGAGTTGTTAACGCTTAGACAGGGAAGAAAAGATCTGTTGTCCTATATGACGGCGTTCAACCATCTGATAGCAGAGACTGCCTGGCCCGAAGAAAAGAGAATGTCCCTCTACTACCAAGGTCTGTGCGATGAAATGAAGGACGTGTTGGCACAGATAGACCCACAGCCTACCTCATGCATTGACCTTATTAATCTCACCTTGAGGCTGGACCATCGCATGTCCGACAGACATGGGGGTAGTCGAAGGGGAGACAGGGCACCACCGGTGAGCGATCAGGAGACCAGAACCATGGCTTCGTCCAAAGAAGCAGGGCCCAAACCCATGGATATTGGAGCGGTTCGACTGTGGTAAATAAATAAATAATTACCTGATCTATTTTTGACTATAATCAATAAACGGTTAGCTCAATAAATAAGAGTCAAGATACGAGGTAGCTAGAGTATACAGGCTTTAATTAAGCATAAAGGACAAGAACAGGACAGCCTGTACGGGATCTGGGGAAGATGCGCATCTGGGGGCAGGAACAGGCAATTGGGACAACTTTTTAATAACAGTACATTAGTATATATAGTTAAACAAAATACATGGCATTCAATACAGTAGGCGTAGCAGTAGGCGGAGTTTGTAGCAGTCGCGAAAGATAAGGCATGACTGATGCAACAAGAAGGCGTGTACAGGGCGTATACATAGACATGTGGTGCAAACGTAACAGAATATGTCATAAAAGGGGCGGAAACATGGAGGGGGCTACCTGAGCAGCTGGGACCTCTAACCTAATGGTGCGCGCAAACTGACAATGACGTGTTACTAGGGAGAACTGGGGGGCTATGACTTCTGTGCTAGAAGAGGAGACTAAAGTCTGGAGTGTCAGAGCGACATGTACCTAAAGCCTATCTGGTATCTAGTGTTTAGAGAACATGTTGATAGAATCCAAAAGTTAGCAGAGCAAAGGCTAACAGACATTGAGACTGGTGCATACATTATCCTATATGTAGTGCGTGTGCGGGGAATATTCTATGAATATTAATACAGTATTTCTCTTACATGGAGACATAAAGGCTAGACCATGACGGAAACTATTGATGCGATTCAGTAGCTTAGGAATGCAAAGAAGGAGGGCTGGACTGATAGCTAGAAACATAACATACTCTTGGCAGACTCGGAGGCAGAGCCAGGCCGAGCCGGGCACTGCGAGGCATGAAAGTAAGCTAAGGGTCAGGGATACAGGTGGGGGCTGTATCGCTCCTCGGAGAGGGTTCAGGAAACAGGAGCTGAATCTGGGTCCGGGCCCTTTTGAGGCCTAGAAACGGGGACTTTCAATGAATTAACGTGCACACTGTGAAACGTGGCAACGTAGCTTTACATAGGCCTGATATTCGTTGTATTCACGAAAACTGGAAACTGGCATACTAGAGATGGACACAACTATAATTGCGTCTTTAATCGATCAAAGGGGAATACATGCATATCGATCATGCACATATGACATTACATGGGGAACACGTAGGCACATATAACATGGCAAAATTTACTTTTCCACATTCCCTCCTTGTGCCCTACGTTTCCATCAGGAAACATCTATATTCATGATACCATCTATCATTTCATACAGCATCGTTTGCTCGTCTCGAATTGTCTTGGAACGGGATTTAGGACTAGGAATACAAGAGGTAGCACAAATGCCGCAAATCGCAGGGCCACATTGTATACAGAGGCAGCAACTGAATATGATCATTACTGCAATACCCAGAAATGACAATACTTTCCATCCCCAGGCAGATATGATACTCCAGAGCCAACCGGACCATGTCCAGGTGCCTGGATTCTGGTGTAACTGATGGGCAATTTTATGAAGTCTGGTTATAGCTGAATAAACAGACGGCGCGTTATTAGGAATGAAAATGCAGCAACTAGATCCGATGACTCTACATGCTCCTCCTCTATCGGCCAGTATGACGTCAAGAACGAGACGATTTTGGAGCACGACAAATCTCATAGCAGATTGCTCTTCGGTTAAGTTACCTAGAGCAGAAGTAGTCTCATTCACTACTGCTTCAAGTGTTCTGGTTAATCTACGGATTGACTTCTATTGAAATCTGTATACTGTTCTAGAGCAGTTTCAGTTTGATCGACAATTGGGGACTCAATCTCCCTTCTATGTCTGACGTGTACTAGATGTGTGTTTCTGTGATAGTCAGATGGGGCTAGAAAAACTGGTGGCAGTAGGAAGGCAATGTAACAGGTTCCATCCCAATCGAGGGGCAGACGAACATATGCGGTCTGACCACAAACAAAATAAGAATGACGTGAAGCTTTGAAAATAGATTTCCCACTGTCACTATACTCGACAGTAGTAGTACAATCACTATGTCCTACATGTACGGAACCATTATTTCGGACACATAATTCGCCTTTGACTGGTAGTACTGAAATAGCAGGTAAGTCTGGAGTAGTATCAGACTGAACATTCAGGACCATAAAATTCGAAGAATAATTACCTAAATTGTAAACTTCATTTTCTAGATCTAACCCTGTTCTATGGGGAAGACCTTGCTTGTCTGGAAAACATGTTCTATTCAGAAGGGACATATCATTTGAGGATGACGTTAACATGGACCATGCTCCACACGAACCATTATGTGAGAACGGATAAGGAAAGAGTGGCAGAACTCCCTTCGGTGTCTGGAAAGGGGGGAGTCGACCACACACCCAACAATTGGTAGCATTGCTGGTCTGGTGAGAATAATGTAACATCCTGATGAATGTGTTATTGCGCATAGCAAGACGATAGGATAACTCGTGAGGAGGCAGATCACTAAATGTGTGCTCTACTGTAGCATTAGAAAACTTATTTACATGAGAAATCGGAAAACATAAATGCAATGCATAACTTGTGCAGGTAACCATCAAACTTAGAAACAATAGAAAACTTAGAAAAACGATACATCGGACAGAGTTTTGACTAACTCTCTCACTATGGGGGTCTATCTCATACATGTCAGATACCTGTCTAACCGTTTCACCCGAGGGGGACTTAGACAATTAAACTGGCTGACTTATTTTACTAGACCGGAGTTTTAACTTATACTCCTGCTGCGGAGTTTTCTCTAACAGAGGAACTTTCAATTCGGGATTGAGATTAATGTCTGATTTAGAGTCTGGTTTCAGGCAGTCTTTAAATATGGAACAGTCTTTGGAATTGTCATTAAAAGTCTTTTTTCGGATTCCATGAAATTTCTTGATATGCGACAGATGGACCCATCCCTTGCGGCCTTCCAACTTCACGGCCGTACGGGTGGTCAGAAGGACTAGTTTCGGCTCCTTCCAGCGAGGTTCCAGCGGACTTGAACGATCAAAGTTCCTTACGAGTACCAGGTCGCCAGGAATGACCTCGTGCGGTTTCACTTCAGTATTGTCTGGGAATGCAGCCGCAACCTGTGAACGACAAGAGTGTAGGGCAGACATCAAGGAAGCTAGGTAATCTGTCAACATATTACTGGAAACATCTGTAATACTGCGGGGTCTAGGTGTACCCCACATATTTGGGGGGCGGCCGAATACGACCTCATAAGGGGACAGACCTGATCTGGAGTGTGCGACCATGCGCATAAAGAATAAAGCAACTGGCAGGGCAACTAGCCAGTCTACCCCTTTCTCTTGACATATCTTGGCAATACGTATTTTCAGGGTCTGATTATGTCTCTCTACGAGACCGGCTGCTTCTGGATGGCGTACACAATGGAACTTCCACTGGTACCCTAACAAGAGGGAAACATGTTTCATGAGCTCAGATGAGAATGGCTGGCCGTTATTAGAATACACGACCCTAGGGAGTCCATAACGGGGGAAGAATTCACGAACCAACTGCTTGGCAGTGGTTGCTGCTGTATAATCTGGAACAGGATATGCTTCTGTCCACCTGGACAAAGCGCATACAACTACAAGGACATACTTGAAACCTCGACATCGCTCCATCTGAATATAATCCATCTGGAGGACTTCGAAAGGGTGGTCAGGGGGCTGGAATCCACCTTGTTCCACCGGGACACTTTTACCTGGATTGAATTGACAACATATCATACAAGTACGGACTTTCTGCTTGGCTGCAGCTCGTAAATGCTTGTTAAACCAAATGTTCTGAATACTGTCTAACATGGCTTTTTCTCCTAGGTGTGCTGGACTATGTGCGGTATTGATAATGACTTGAACCATAGAGTCGGGGAGAAACCATGTGGCTTTTCCCTTCGTCAACCATCCCTGATCTGTCTGGACCCCTCCTTGTTCGGACCATTTCTTGATTTCTTCAGGAGTAGCATGTAACTGTATGTCTATGACATCTTGTGTAGGGTCCTTAACTGTCATACAAGTAGTCTGTTCTGGAGTGGATGTCTGTGTCTTGTTAACTGGAATGTCTGGTGTCTGAGCTGTAAGCTTGGCTGTTCGATCTGCTAGATCATTACCTTGGGAAATAATGTCAGTAACTTTCGTGTGTGCTTTGCACTTCATGATAGCGATAGCTGTCGGTAAATGTATTGCATCTAACAGAGCTTGAATGAGGAGACCATGCTGAATCTTGGTTCCATGAGAAGTCATGAAACCTCTCTCCTGCCAGAGCACTCCGAAGTCGTGTACAACTCCGAATGCGTAACGGGAATCCATATATATGTTTACTTTCAGGTTCTTGGCACGTATGCAGGCTTGGGTCAGAGCAACTAGCTCTGCTGCTTGAGCAGACAAGGTGTCAATACGGTGTGTTTCAATAACTTCAGTGTCAGTAGTTACTGCATACGCGGCTACTAGTTCTCCTGTACTAGTTCTCATACATGAACCATCCACATAAAGTGTCAGGTCAGGATCAGGTAATGCAATGTCTGTCAGGTCTTGTCTTGGCTTAGTCATAGTGTTAATGACTTCCACACAGTCATGTGTGGCAGGATTTGAAGTAACTGACGGTAACAGAGTAGCAGGATTTAGAACGTTGCAGCGTCTGATTTCTATGTGTGGCTGGAACAGTGTCAGTTCATAACCTGTTAAACGTGCAATGGTCAAGTGCTGAGTCTGTGTTCGATTTAGAAGAACTTCCACGGAGTGTGGAACTTGTACTGTCAGGGAGTGTCCTAATACTATGGAATCACTTTGTCTGATTGCTAGAGCTGTGGCTGCAACTGACTTGAGGCACGCAGGTAAAGCCTGGGCTACTGGATCTAATGTGCTCGAAAAATAAGCACAAGGCTTGTACTGTCCGGCTTGATCTTGTGTGAGAACAGATAATGCAGTACCATCACGTTCTGTGACAAAAAGTGTAAAAGGCTTACTGTAGTTCGGTGTAGCTAGAACAGGTGCTTGGCATAAGGCTTTCTTTAACTCATTAAAAACAAGTGTATGTTCAGATGTCCAAGGGAGGACAGTCGATACGGCTGCCTCCTGTGTCGTTAACTGTATCAGTGGCTTTGCTAGAAATGCATACTGAGGAATCCATTGTCTGCAGTAAGAAGTAAGGCCAATAAAAGCACGTACCTCCTTCTGTGTCTTGGGCTGTGGAAGACTCGCTATTAACTGGATACGGTCTGGTGTCAACTGCCTACCCCACTTGGACAGTAAGTGGCCTAAGTAGATCACTTGCTGGACACAGAACTGGAGCTTCGAAGGGGACACCTTGTGCCCCATCTCGGCTAGGAAATACAGAACTGTAAGTGACGCTCGCTCGCAAGCACGCTCAGAACGGGCTGTGATCAGTAGATCATCTACATACTGGAGCAGGGCAGTGTCAGCTGGCATGTGAATATTGTCTAGTTGTCTTTTAAGTGCTTGACTGTAAATGCTAGGACTTTCTGTGAAACCTTGAGGAGCTCGTGTGAATTTATAGCTCCTTCCATTTAAACAAAAACCGAAAAGGTACTGGCTATCTGGATGAATCGGAACACTGAAAAATGCATTCTTGAGGTCTATTACAGTGAAAAATACAGCTTCAGAATCAATAGCTGTCAACAGAGATGAAATATCTGGGACTACTGGATACTGGGGTATGATACATTTATTAAGTTCTCGAAGGTCAATCACTAATCGATATACTGGAGGTGCATTTGGATCAGTACGTTTCATGACTGGAATGATAGGTGAATTACATACATTGGAGTCAGTTTCTACAACTACTCCTTGAGCAATGAGCTCGTCAATAATCTTGGATAAGGCTGCTACAGCCTCAGGTGGCAATCTGTACTGTCTGATTCGTGGCAAGACTACACCTTGTTTGAGAGTCACACGATGGGGTGTGATTCGCATAAAACCTACATCAGTTGGACCTTGCGCCCATAAATGCTGTGGAACATTAGACAATCTTAGATCAAAATCTCGTAATACATAGTGACCTTTAAAATCTCTTAAGAACAAACGTATTCCTTCTGGAGAACAGCAAATAACTGCACCTAATTCTTTCAATGTTTTAATACCTAACAAATTTTCTGGACATGACATCGTAAGTAACAAATCAGTAGTTCGGGACAATGGACCAACTTCTAGAGTAACTGGCTTTGATATCTCGTTTACAATAGGCTTTCCTGAAAATCCAAGGGAAACATTTCTAGAGCCTGAGAGCGGAGCCCCTGGAACCTCGTCATGACTGATGGTAGTCCTACTTGCCCCTGTATCAATCAAAAACTTTCTGTCTTTCCCTAATACTTGACTATGCACATAGGGACCCTCTTGATCTACAGGTATCTCGATGAGAGGCAAGCCTACCTCCCTCTCTAGGCTGTTTCATGAATACGGTTGATATTCTGGATACTCTGTCTGGGCATACTGGTACATCTGCTGTGTAACATGCTGTGTTGCAGCAATAGGCTGCGGTGCTGGAACTGTCTGTTGTGCATTCTGTGGCTGAGAAGTCTGTGAAACTTGTTCTTGCCTAGGCGGACGTGGTCTTTCTTTAGTTTTACCAGTAGCTATGTCGTGTTTCAGAACTGCACACTCGTTTATAAAATGACCTGGCTGTTTACAATAATTGCATGTCCCTTTAACGGGAGTTGCAGGATGACTGGCTTGATTCGGACCCCTCTTCTGACTGTCTTGTGGAACAGATTGTGCAACTAGTACTTTCATTTTCGTGTCCTTCATACATCTTCTTTCGTGTTCTTGCTCTTCCCTGATTCTGTTCTGGTGATACTGAAGCATCTGTAACATCTGGGACGGGGTACTAGCTTGCCAAGTACTTTCGACTTTCAAAACTCGATTTTTAACTTGTGGACTTGAATTCTCGACTAGTTTAGTAACAAAAAGATGAGGGTATGACTCGCTACCTGTCTTCAGACCACTGTTGATAATGAAACATTTTTCGAATCTAGAATAAAAATCACTAGTATCTTCATCCTGTTTCTGTTTGCATGCTGAGATTGCATCCCAATCTTCCTTTTTCGTGGCTAATAATCTTGGCAAAACCTGAATCAATAACTCTGGCAATTCTTTACATTTCTCTCCAAGACCGGTACCTGGTACTCGTATCTTATCTTCAGCTTCTAGAACTGCCCAATCAATCTTTTTCTCTCCCACCTCCCATTCTTTTTCCTTGAGTTTCTCATATACCCCTGCGGGCAACAGGACCTTTAACATTTTAATGATATCTGGATACGTGTATTCTCCCATACGGAGCATGTCTTTTAATTCTCGATGGAACCCTGCTGGATCTTTGTCGTGACAGGGAATTAATTTCTTCATCTCTAAGAGTTCCATCTTGGTAACTGGGGTGTAAACAAATACTCGTTGCATTTCACCATCCGGTGTCCTAACTGGATGTACTTCTCGTAACGGATGCTGTCTATCTATGTAAAATGGTTTACTTTCTGGAGGTGAGACGTGAACAAAATGCGGATTCAAAAACGTTCTATATTTGTGGCGCTGTTCTAGAATGACACTAATTAAATCGGTACCTAAACCTTTCCATTTATACTGGAGTAACTCGTTCAGGACATTATGTAATGGACCTGGATCAGAATGTTGACCCTCATATAATGTAATGAGGTGCTGGATCATATACATACCCACCAGTCGCTGCTCGGCTGGGGGCAGTTTCAGAAACATTTGTGCCACTATTTCGTCTGGTAAAGTGGTAGAATCAGTAATCCATCGGACTGCTGATCGGACTAGTTCTTGTTCATGCATGGTACTGAGTTCACTATAACCGATTCGTGATTTCAGAATGTGATCGGTAGCTTGAAATACTTGTTCTAGAGATCCTTGTTCTGGTGCTGGAAGATGAACGACTTTCTTGTGTTCTAGGCGTAAATGTCGGTCTGGAAACCTAGATTTACCTACATACGCTATGCTGGCGGTATTCTCGTCTTCTACTTCTTCAGTATCAGAGTTACTTTCTTTCTCGTTTACTTGTGCTTTACGATTGTCGTGTAACCTTATTATTTCCTTGCGAATTTTCTTGTACATACTCTCTATACTACTGAGTGTCTTGTGTCTACCCTCGGCTATATTATCACTCCACCTTGTCAGAACTTTCATTTCGATCGGATCTTTTGTCGGACAATCTTGTTCCCTTATTAAACAATTGATTAGAAACTTTAATAACATGAGCTGGGTCTCAGCTTTCCTTAGAGACATAATTTCGCCAATACTTTCTGGATCTTCTCCTGTACGGATGAAGCGATACATTCTGTCTAGATCTTCTTTCATATTCGGTAGGGTGTCCAAATACTCGGTCACCCGTCTTACACGTAATGAATATATAACCATATTATCGTCGCCTGGGACTGGATCATAACGGCATTCGGTAAGAGCTCGTCTGATTTCTGCGACGGACTGATAGTTGGGCGTACGTTGTAACGCACGTTCATGTAACTCGACTAACGTTATACGTTTATTTGGCGGCGGGGTACCAGGAGGACCTCCTCCCGCGGCCCCTAAACTGGAATCGTCGACTGATACTCTTCGTGCTGGCAGAGTGACCGATGTAGCTGGGACTTGTACTATGGGCTGGACCGGGGGTACCGTAACAGGTGCTGTAACAGGTGCCCCGGTGGCTGGAAGAACAGGAATTACATTATTTACAGGAGCTGGCGGAGCAGGATTCGTATATTCTGGGACTGTGTCGTCCAAATAGGACGAGAGAAAAATATCAGCTGCGGTCGGTTTGTGACGTAGCTTAATCGGAACTAATGGTGGCGGAAAATTACATGGTGCTTCCGGGGTTGCTTTTGGCAAGCCCTCGGCAAGAAGAGGATACATACCCTTAATGAGGGCATTTCTCTGTCTGTCTGACTGTTCGGCTTTAACTCGTTCACCTACTTCGATTAATTCCCTTTCCTGGGCTCTTTCTGAGGATTCTCTACTTAATTCTGACTTTCTGATTTCTTTTTCTGTTCTTTTATGAGATTCTTTGCGCCATAACTCGATGGCATCTTTCTGGGACTGTCTGGCTTTCTTTTTCCATAATACTTCTTCTACTCGCATGATGCACTCGGCATCCCACGTACCTGATACGGGCCATCTATACTTTTCCTCTAATTGTTTGGTGTATTCCACCCATAAATCTAGATACAATATGGCACTTATGCCATGCTTTTGATACATGAAATGACCTGGGCTGTCCCTAGGCGGGACAGGAACTGCTTCTTCGAGCAGACCTTTTCTAGTTTTTAACTGACGTAATCTTGAGAACAGAGGCATGACTAGACTGGAGTCTGGACACAATACAATACACAATGAACACAATAATTACTTGAAAACAGATCATTCATACCACGACATTGAAAATACATGAAATAACATTTAAAAATAACGGTTCGGACAGAATACTACCTGGAATACTGAAAACAGAACACATGAATTTCTCGAGAACAGAACTGACTAGAACAGAAACTAGAATGACTGGATGCACTGCTAAAACAGTACGAAACTTACCGGTCCCATAAAGAGACAAGTCAGGACCCGCATCCACCTAAGTGGACACTTCGTGTTGGATCTGTGTACCCAAACCCACGGACCAGAGACAAATCAATTGACCCTGTCTAGATACTACCCCAGCAACGGTACTCACCGGGCAGCAAGAACGGAAGGCCTCGGACTAGACTGGACTGCTACGACGACGGACGGACGAACTTCGGACTTCAGTTACAGGTGGGCCTCCGGATACCTCGGACCTTGGACTCTCGGCTTGGGCTCTGGTCGGGACTCGCCGCGTTCCTCCACCGCCTCGTCTGGATGCTGGACCGCAACCTCCGTCTCCTCCGTGGGCCTGAGGGATACTTGAAGCAGAAATATCTGCACGTGCACGGTATGGTTCCGTCACGGCTGCAGAGGATCAGGGGGCCTGCGTGGCTTCTCCGGCGCGTGGGGAAAGGGCAAGTCCCTATTCGGGCGCCATTATGTGGTAAATAAATAAATAATTACCTGATCTATTTTTGACTATAATCAATAAACGGTTAGCTCAATAAATAAGAGTCAAGATACGAGGTAGCTAGAGTATACAGGCTTTAATTAAGCATAAAGGACAAGAACAGGACAGCCTGTACGGGATCTGGGGAAGATGCGCATCTGGGGGCAGGAACAGGCAATTGGGACAACTTTTTAATAACAGTACATTAGTATATATAGTTAAACAAAATACATGGCATTCAATACAGTAGGCGTAGCAGTAGGCGGAGTTTGTAGCAGTCGCGAAAGATAAGGCATGACTGATGCAACAAGAAGGCGTGTACAGGGCGTATACATAGACATGTGGTGCAAACGTAACAGAATATGTCATAAAAGGGGCGGAAACATGGAGGGGGCTACCTGAGCAGCTGGGACCTCTAACCTAATGGTGCGCGCAAACTGACAATGACGTGTTACTAGGGAGAACTGGGGGGCTATGACTTCTGTGCTAGAAGAGGAGACTAAAGTCTGGAGTGTCAGAGCGACATGTACCTAAAGCCTATCTGGTATCTAGTGTTTAGAGAACATGTTGATAGAATCCAAAAGTTAGCAGAGCAAAGGCTAACAGACATTGAGACTGGTGCATACATTATCCTATATGTAGTGCGTGTGCGGGGAATATTCTATGAATATTAATACAGTATTTCTCTTACATGGAGACATAAAGGCTAGACCATGACGGAAACTATTGATGCGATTCAGTAGCTTAGGAATGCAAAGAAGGAGGGCTGGACTGATAGCTAGAAACATAACATACTCTTGGCAGACTCGGAGGCAGAGCCAGGCCGAGCCGGGCACTGCGAGGCATGAAAGTAAGCTAAGGGTCAGGGATACAGGTGGGGGCTGTATCGCTCCTCGGAGAGGGTTCAGGAAACAGGAGCTGAATCTGGGTCCGGGCCCTTTTGAGGCCTAGAAACGGGGACTTTCAATGAATTAACGTGCACACTGTGAAACGTGGCAACGTAGCTTTACATAGGCCTGATATTCGTTGTATTCACGAAAACTGGAAACTGGCATACTAGAGATGGACACAACTATAATTGCGTCTTTAATCGATCAAAGGGGAATACATGCATATCGATCATGCACATATGACATTACATGGGGAACACGTAGGCACATATAACATGGCAAAATTTACTTTTCCACACGACCGCCATTGTCTAGAACCGAAAGAGAGACCCGAAGGGCCCAAGGGTTATGTATGTACTGTGGACGGAAAGGACATTATGTCCGAGACTGTCCATCCAAACCCAAGAAAAGAAACACCTATTTGGCGGATACCATCATTGGACATCCCAGAACAGAAAAACTCTGAAGCGCATATAGTGTTGGATATGTTGTTGACTGCCCGTCAGTTGACGCATCCTGTCCGTTCCATGATTGATTCTGGGCCCACGGGCAATTTCATAGACCAGGGTCTGGTGCATCGTCTGGGGTTAAAGAAAGTGCCCAGTGAAAAACCAGAGCCGGTATTAGCGGTAGATGACACCCGATTGAAATCAGGTCCTATAGTTGAACATACGGAAACCCTAGAACTCACCCTTCCGGGGTTATCACAGGATCACGTGGAAGACATTGTCTTCAACATCATCGAGGCCCCCCAGTATGAACTCATATTGGGCATGCCGTGGTTGTGGTTACATAGCCCTTCCGTGAACTGGAGACAGAAAACCCTTAGCTTCCAGTCCAGAGACTGTAGGGAAAGGTGCATGAGAGAACATGGGTCGGTAGCCTTGTCCCTTGCCCTGGTACACATAGTGGCCACAGCTGCCGAGAAGGCCATGGTTCTTCCTGCAGAGTACAGCGCATACCACGAGGTGTTTAGCAAGGAAAAAGCCGCAACCCTGCCACCACACCGCGAGTATGACTGTAGGATCGACTTGATTGATGGAGCGGTCCTGCCTTCCTGCAGAGTTTATTGCCTGTCTGAGCCAGAGAACCAACACTTAAGGGAATACTTGGATCATTATTGTGCCATAGGATTCATTCGTCCTTCCCGCTCCCTGGCAGCCTCGCCACTGTTCTTCACAGCCAAAGCCAATGGGGATCTCAGGGCTTGCATAGCCTACCGCGTCCTGAATAAGAACACGGTGAGAAATGGGTATCCGCTCCCGCTCATTCCAGTATTACTAGATCAGGTACGAGGAGCGGCTATTTACACCCGTCTCGACCTTCGAGGGGCATACCATCTGGTCCGCATACACAAGGGAGTCGAATGGAAAACAGCCTTCAAGACTAGATACGGCCTGTATGAATACTTGCTTATGCCGTTTGGGCTGTGTAATGCCCCAGCGGCATTCCAATTTTTTCTGAACGACGTCCTGAAAGAGTATCTGGATCGCATCGCGATCGTGTATATCGATGATATACTTATCTACTCCGAGTCCCCAGCCCAGCACCCGGATCACGTACGGATGATACTTCAGCGATTGCAGGAGAATCACTTGTACTGCAAACTGAGCAAGTGTGAGTTCAGTGTTTGCCAGGTGGAGTTTCTGGGGGTGATTCTGAGTCCTCAGGGATTCAGCATGGCCGAAAGAAAGGTGGCAGCGATACAGGAGTGGCCGGTCCCAAGAACCGTTCGTGAAGTCCAATGTTTTCTTGGGTTCGCCAATTATTACAGACGCTTTATCGCTCACTTCTCTCAGTTGGCGGCTCCCATCACCAGACTATTGAGAAAAGGAGCGTCATATGTTTGACTCCTGAGGCTACCAAAGCATTTACACAGCTCAAGGAGGCGTTCTGCTTGGCACCGATACTAAGACACCCGCAGGTGGACATCCCGTTCATAGTGGAAGCTGACGCTTCGGATGTGGCGCTTGGGGCGGTTCTCTCGCAAAGGGACCGGGAGACAGGCGAATTACATCCGGTGGCGTTCATGTCTAAAAAACTATCCCAGGCCGAAACAGGATACACTGTGGCGGAAAAAGAACTCCTGGCCATCAAAAGAGCCTATCAGGAATGGCGACATTACCTGTGGGGGGCCCAACATCCTGTAACGGTATATACGGACCATCGCAACCTGCAGTTCATGAAAACAGCCAGACACCTGACTCCGAGACAGATGCGATGGACTCTGTTTTTTGCCGGATACAACTTTGTCATTACCTTCCGTCCGGGCTCTGATAACAAAAAAGCGGACTCACTCTCAAGGCAGAGCGATGCGGAGAACTCACGCATAACTGCTCCAGAGGCCATCGTGTCTCCTGATAAGGTTCTGTGCGTTGTTACAGCAGACAAATTCCTAGATCAGGTGAGAGACCATCGTTCTTTGCCACAATGGCAGGAATGGGCATCGAAGGACCAACATCGTATCCTACAACATGGCATTCCTTTGTATCGCAATCGGCTGTACCTACCTTATCATGAGGTCCGCCAGAAGGCTTTTAACTGGTGTCATAACGCGGTACTAGCAGGGCATCCGGGGAGCCGGAAAACCCTCTCGTCCTTACAACGCTCCTTTTGGTGGGAAAACATGGCGAAGGATGTAAAGACCTGGGTTTCCCAATGTGACACTTGCGCTCGGGCCAAGGGAGAGGCCTGCAGGGCAAAAGGAGTTTTTATGCATTTGCCTACCCCGTCCAGCCCCTGGCAGAACATCAGTCTTGATTTTGTGGTTGGTTTGGCCATGGATCAGGGTTGCAACGCTATATTGGTGGTGGTGGATAGCCTGACCAAAGCGGGTCACTTCCTTCCCTGTAAGAACTTACCTACTGCAGCACAGACCGCCCAGATGTTGCTTCAGCAAGTGGTCCGGCTGCATGGTCTTCCCAAGCTCATCGTCTCAGACAGAGGTCCACAGTTTGTAGCCATGTTCTGGAAGGCATGGTGTAAGGCTTTGCAGGTGGAGGTGGCGTTATCCACGAGTTTTCATCCACAAACGGATGGCCAGACTGAAAGACTAAACCAGACTCTAAAAAAATACCTGAGATGCTACGCAAAGGAAGCCTCGGAATCCTGGGTCTCGATGTTTTGGTTGGCAGAATTGTCATACAACAATTCTTGGCATAGTTCCATCAAGGAAACACCTTTCAGGGCTAATACCGGATTCCATGCCAACACACTTCCCTTGACGGTACCAAGTGAGATAGCAAACCACCCCTCAGTACATGCTCAAGTTAGGGATCTAGTGAGAATACACAAAAGAATACAAGCTGAGCTGAGTCGGGCAAAGGCAACCTACAAGAAATGAGCGGATGTTCATCGGCAGGATGGGCCGCAGTATGCCGTGGGGGACAGGGTGTGGCTGTCCACCAAAAACATCCGTTTCAGATACCGTAGTATATTCCATCCGAGGTACATCGGTCCGTACCCTGTCCTTCGTCAAGTGAACCCAGTGGCGTATCGCCTGAAGTTACCTGCCTCCCTCAGAATCCATCCGGTATTCCACTGTAGTTTGTTGAAGCCGGGGTTTGGGCGCAGGCGGGTGGCGCCTCCTCCGGTGGTTAGGGACGGCCAGTTGGAGTATGAGGTGCGCAGGATCTTGGATTCCCGGTTCCGTAGGGGACGTCTTTGGTACCTTGTGTCATGGAAAGGGTATACCTCAGAGGAAGACTCCTGGGAACCCTGTATGGGAATACATGCCCGAGGGCGGTACGTCTGTTTCATGCTCGCAACCCGAGTAAGCCCAGTTCGAGGCGGCGCTTGGGAGGAGGACGTACTGTCAGGATCAGGGTAACGAACAATGGTGCGCCTGCCTAAAAACAACGAACTACTAGTCCCAGAAACCCAAGCGGCGAGTAGGCGGGAACTATAATAACTTCCTAAACCCGGGGGACGGGTTGTATTGGATTCCATGTTTGTTCCGTTTTGATTGCGGTGTGATCTGATGCTGCTCTGAGAGCTGTGGTGCTTCGCTAGCTACGCGAAGACACGGCCGTTGCTCTGTGTGTTGCAGGTGAAGGGAGGAAGGGCGCTTTCTCCCCACTGTTGGAAGCACCGTGAGTCGGCTGACTCGCGGCTGCGCGTTCTGTGGTGTTTCGCTGGCGGCTTACGCGAAAACACAGACCCGCTGTATTTCCGGACTGGTTTACCGTTCAGGAGAGGATCGGCTGATTCTCCTCGGGGTGCGTGGTGCTTCGCGGCGTTCTGTGCAAAGACACGGACACCCCTGACGTAGAGCTCCAGGTTCAACGAGTCGGTGAGCGGCTCGTCGTTTCAGTCTCGCCTGGATCAAAGGGAGTGACCTTCTGGTGGAATCAGGCGGAGGGGACGCTTATTTCAGATTGGACGGTCGGAGTATCCTCACGTTATCACGGGAACGCTATTTTGGTGAAGGAGCCCAGGACCTCTGTAGACTCATTTCGTTTGGCGGAAAGGTAACGAGGAGTACTTCACTCTTGGGATTTTCTTTGAGTTTTCTTTTTCTTATCTTCGGGGATATTGGTGCATGTAATTCCTCGCTTCTGTGATGTAACAGAAGACTATATTTGATTCTGCTGAGGGCTGGTTTGTCTACCCTATCTAGGACTTTGGCTTCCTGGTATATTAAGGGGAACCCTGTGATTCGCAACAGGTATGTAGAATGTAGGTGTTCGAGTAATAAGAGAGGGAGGGGTGATATTGAACAGAGTCAGTATATTTGTGTTTATGTTCACAGGCCAGAGTCCCAGAGCACCAAGGAAGAAGAGAACCCAGTGTACTCCTGGTCAACAACTTCACGGGTTCGAGGTAGGCGGAGTTCCTAGGGAATCAAGGGAAAGGAGGGGTTATGGGAATGGGACACCAGAATACTCTAACGGTTTGTCCTTTGTATTCCAGGTAACCGCCTCGCAGAGCACCAACCCGGCCCCCCTATTTTTTCCCTCGCCGGATCACCTCTAGGCTCTGGGTGTCCTTCCTAGAACCAGGCCTGGGGAGATCCGGAGGTGGACCCTCCATAGTATCACCCGGATCCCGAAGAGCATCGGATATCCTTGACAGGGTCCACCAAGACCCTCAACCCGCTGTAGCTGCTAAAGCGGGTGGGAGGGGGAGAGAGGGGGGCTGACAACACCCCCTCTTTGAATACTTGGCCCTGGGTGGGTTCATGGGCAGCACAATTTACAGCAGCTGAGGCTACCGAAGAGAGCCACATAGGAGCATTTTAATCGGGGCCCCTGCGGAAGGGAAGGACCCTTGTATCATCTGGAGAAGCTTGAAATGATGAGTCACCCAGAAGTGTGCGTGGGGTCAGTGAGAGGTACAGAGACAGTGAGAGGTGCAGCAACAGTGAGAGGTGCAGCGACAGTGAGAGGTACAATGCCAATGTGAGATGCAGTGTCAGTGAGAGGTGCTATACAGTGAGAGGTGCAGCGACAGTGAGAGGTGCAGTGTCAGTGAGAGGTGCAGCAACAATGAGAGGTACAATGACAGTGAGAGGTGCAGCGACAGTGAGAGGTGCAGCGACAGTGAGAGGTGCAGCGACAGTGAGAGGTGCAGTGTCAGTGAGAGGTGCAGCAACAATGAGAGGTGCAGTGTCAGTGAGAGGTGCAGCGACAATGAGAGGTGCAGCGACAGTGAGAGGTGCAGCGACAGTGAGAGGTGCAGTGTCAGTGAGAGGTGCAGCAACAATGAGAGGTGCAGTGTCAGTGAGAGGTGCAGCGACAATGAGAGGTGCAGCGACAGTGAGAGGTGCAGCAACAGTGAGAGGTGCAGCGACAATGAGAGGTGCAGCAACAATGAGAGGTGCAGTGTCAGTGAGAGGTGCAGCAACAGTGAGAGGTGCAGCGACAGTGAGAGGTGCAGCAACAGTGAGAGGTGCAGCGACAATGAGAGGTGCAGCGACAGCGAGAGGTGCAGCGACAATGAGAGGTGCAGTGACAGCGAGAGGTACAATGACAGTGAGAGGTGCAGCAACAGTGAGAGGTGCAGCAACAGTAAGTGGTGCAGCAACAGTGACAGGTGCAGCGACAGTGACAGGTGCAGCGACAGTGAGCGGAGCAGCAACAGCGAGAGGTGCAATGACCGTGAGAGTGTCAGAGTCTTACTTGAAGTGTTCCAGATTCTTCACAGGAGCAGAATGAAGCCTTTTTCCCAACTCCACTCCAATGACCACTCCAGGCCCTTGAGAATTTCTACGGGGGTATGAAGGGACTTCTGGGGGGGGGGGAAGGGGCATGGGATAGAGAAGAGACAGTTTCACCTTCTGGGTGCCTGCTAGGAACTGTTGTTCTCAACTTCCTTCGTAGTTGATTGTAGTGTGCACTGCAAAATATAAACAACAATTACCAAGCCCTTGTCCTTACTGAACACTACTAAAAATATCTTCCCTCTCTGCTTCTTACGTACCCTCTTCTGACTAGACTCTTGCCTCTCTTCTATTTTAGATGTTCACTTATGGTCCCTCAATTCTGTTGTAGATAGGTATTCTCAAGAGATGTCTTATTTTAAACCTGGAAGACATTTAGAAAGAAATCTTAATCATACTAATCTATTTACTCCATTTTAGTATATTAATTCTATGGGCAACCTATACTCACTACTGATCTTTTTATTTCAGGTAGTAAATATGAAGCTCGGTGAACACTTGAGCTGGTAAGTATCTTCTTATCTCTTTTAAACGCAATCGATAAACATTTGTATATATAATTGAACTGTTGTCTTGAGGCTCTTCCAATCCTAAATAAGCCTAAGAAAACTGAACCTCTGTTATTCTTTTGGTACTTGCGTGAACCGCTACTGTGGAAATTCCCGGAACTATTCTTCTTTCTGTGACTTGCGCTGAGGTATTCTGGAATAGTCACTATCGACTCCGGAAACTGACGCGCAGAGAGGAAAACCTAACTACCGTCCAGGGAAACTCAAGAACGCTCCTAAACTACCCTAACTAGGAAAACACTCAACGAGCAGGGCTGAAGTAGTTACTTCAGTGAGGTGCGTAGAGCAAAGGGCGCGCACGAGCTTCACACAGCTCCTCGCGCTCTTCGTGAGACAACTAGAACGCTGACTCTGAATAGGCCGCCATCTTGGAAAACCGCATTTGCACTGAAGCTGTCCAAGACTGATTTAGCCTCTTGCTTTGGTCGATTGCTGGAATTAAACTCCTTGTTGTCTTCGCAATGGTGGTGACTCCTGGACTTAGACCAGTTACGCGATCCTCTGGATTCCGCTTCCTGACAGAGAGGTAGAATGACAGTGAGAGGTGCAGCGACAGTGAGAGGAGCAGCGACAGGGAGAGGTGTAGTAACAGGGAGAGGTGTAGTAACAGTGAGAGGTGTAGTAACAGTGAGAGGTGCAGCGACAGTGAGAGGTGCAGCGACAGTGAGAGGTGCAGCGACAGGGAGAGGTGCAGCAACAGTGAGAGGTGCAGCGACAGTGAGAGTTACAACGACAGTGAGAGGTGCAGCGACAGTGAGAGGTGCAGCGACAGTGAGAGGTGCAGCGACAGTGAGAGGTGCAGCGACAGTGACAGGTGCAGCAACAGTGACAGGTGCAGCGACAGTGAGAGGTGTAGCGACAGTGAGAGGTGCAGCGACAGGGAGAGGTGTAGTAACAGGGAGAGGTGTAGTAACAGTGAGAGGTGCAGCGACAGTGAGAGGTGCAGCGACAGTGAGAGGTGCAGCGACAGTGAGAGGTGCAGCGACAGTGAGAGGTGCAGCGACAGTGAGAGGTGCAGCGACAGTGAGAGGTGTAGCGACAGTGAGAGGTGCAGCGACAGGGAGAGGTGTAGTAACAGGGAGAGGTGTAGTAACAGTGAGAGGTGCAGCGACAGTGAGAGGTGCAGCAACAGGGAGAGGTGTAGTAACAGGGAGAGGTGTAGTAACAGTGAGAGGTGCAGCGACAGTGAGAGGTGCAGCGACAGGGAGAGGTGTAGTAACAGGGAGAGGTGTAGTAACAGTGAGAGGTGCAGCGACAGTGAGAGGTGCAGCGACAGTGAGAGGTGCAGCGACAGTGAGAGGTGCAGCGACAGGGAGAGGTGCAGCAACAGTGAGAGGTGCAGCGACAGTGAGAGTTACAACGACAGTGAGAGGTGCAGCGACAGTGAGAGGTGCAGCGACAGTGAGAGGTGCAGCGACAGTGAGAGGTGCAGTGTCAGTGAGAGGTGCAGCGACAGGGAGAGGTGCAGCAACAGTGAGAGGTGCAGCGACAGTGAGAGTTACAACGACAGTGAGAGGTGCAGCGACAGTGAGAGGTGTAGTAACAGGGAGAGGTGTAGTAACAGTGAGAGGTGCAGCGACAGTGAGAGGTGCAGCGACAGTGAGAGGTGCAGCGACAGTGAGAGGTGCAGCGACAGGGAGAGGTGCAGCAACAGTGAGAGGTGCAGCGACAGTGAGAGTTACAACGACAGTGAGAGGTGCAGCGACAGTGAGAGGTGCAGCGACAGTGAGAGGTGCAGCGACAGTGAGAGGTGCAGCGACAGTGAGAGGTGTAGCGACAGTGAGAGGTGCAGCGACAGGGAGAGGTGTAGTAACAGGGAGAGGTGTAGTAACAGTGAGAGGTGCAGCGACAGTGAGAGGTGCAGCGACAGTGAGAGGTGCAGCGACAGTGAGAGGTACAATGACAGTGAGAGGTGCAGCGACAGGGAGAGGTGCAGCAACAGTGAGAGGTGCAGCGACAGTGAGAGTTACAACGACAGTGAGAGGTGCAGCGACAGTGAGAGGAGCAGCGACAGTGAGAGGTGCAGCGACAGTGAGAGGTGCAGCGACAGTGAGAGGTGCAGCGACAGTGAGAGGTGCAGTGTCAGTGAGAGGTGCAGCGACAGTGAGAGGTGCAGCGACAGTGAGAGGTGCAGCGACAGGGAGAGGTGCAGCAACAGTGAGAGGTGCAGCGACAGTGAGAGTTACAATGACAGTGAGAGGTGCAGCGACAGTGAGAGGTGCAGCGACAGTGAGAGGTGCAGCGACAGTGAGAGGTGCAGCGACAGTGAGAGGTGCAGCGACAGTGAGAGGTGTAGCGACAGTGAGAGGTGCAGCGACAGGGAGAGGTGTAGTAACAGGGAGAGGTGCAGCGACAGTGAGAGGTGCAGCAACAGGGAGAGGTGTAGTAACAGGGAGAGGTGTAGTAACAGTGAGAGGTGCAGCGACAGTGAGAGGTGCAGCGACAGTGAGAGGTGCAGCAACAGGGAGAGGTGCAGCAACAGTGAGAGGTGCAGCGACAGTGAGAGTTACAACGACAGTGAGAGGTGCAGTGAGAGGTACAGCGACAGTGAGAGGTGCAGCGACAGTGAGAGGTGCAGCGACAGGGAGAGGTGCAGCAACAGTGAGAGGTGCAGCGACAGTGAGAGTTACAACGACAGTGAGAGGTGCAGCGACAGGGAGAGGTGCAGCAACAGTGAGAGGTGCAGCGACAGTGAGAGGTGCAGCGACAGTGAGAGGTGCAGCGACAGTGAGAGGTGCAGTGTCAGTGAGAGGTGCAGCGACAGGGAGAGGTGCAGCAACAGTGAGAGGTGCAGCGACAGTGAGAGTTACAACGACAGTGAGAGGTGCAGCGACAGTGAGAGGTGCAGCGACAGTGAGAGGTGCAGCGACAGTGAGAGGTGCAGCGACAGTGAGAGGTGTAGCGACAGTGAGAGGTGCAGCAACAGGGAGAGGTGTAGTAACAGGGAGAGGTGTAGTAACAGTGAGAGGTGCAGCGACAGTGAGAGGTGCAGCAACAGGGAGAGGTGTAGTAACAGGGAGAGGTGTAGTAACAGTGAGAGGTGCAGCGACAGTGAGAGGTGTAGTAACAGGGAGAGGTGTAGTAACAGTGAGAGGTGCAGCGACAGTGAGAGGTGCAGCGACAGTGAGAGGTGCAGCGACAGGGAGAGGTGTAGTAACAGGGAGAGGTGTAGTAACAGTGAGAGGTGCAGCGACAGTGAGAGGTGCAGCGACAGTGAGAGGTGCAGCAACAGGGAGAGGTGTAGTAACAGTGAGAGGTGCAGCGACAGTGAGGGGTGCAGCGACAGTGAGAGGTGTAGCGACAGTGAGAGGTGCAGCGACAGTGAGAGGTGCAGCAACAGGGAGAGGTGTAGTAACAGGGAGAGGTGTAGTAACAGTGAGAGGTGCAGCGACAGTGAGAGGTGCAGCAACAGGGAGAGGTGTAGTAACAGGGAGAGGTGTAGTAACAGTGAGAGGTGCAGCGACAGTGAGAGGTGCAGCGACAGTGAGAGGTGCAGCGACAGTGAGAGGTGCAGCGACAGGGAGAGGTGTAGTAACAGGGAGAGGTGTAGTAACAGTGAGAGGTGCAGCGACAGTGAGAGGTGCAGCGACAGGGAGAGGTGTAGTAACAGTGAGAGGTGCAGCGACAGTAAGAGGTGCAGCGACAGTGAGAGGTGCAGCGACAGTGAGAGGTGTAGCGACAGTGAGAGGTGCAGCGACAGTGAGAGGTGCAGCGACAGTGAGAGGTACAAGACACTGAGAGGTGCAGCAACAATCAGAGGTGCAGCGACAGTGAGGGGTGCATCGACAGTGAGAGGTGCAGCGACAGTGAGAGGTGCAGTGACAGTGAGAGGTGTAGCGACAGTGAGAGGTGCAGTGACAGTGAGAGGTGTAGCGACAGTGAGAGGTGCAGCGACAGTGAGAGGTGCAGCGACAGTGATAGATACAATAACAGTGAAAGATGCAGCGACAGTGAGATGTGCAGCATCAGTGAGAGGAGCAGTGGCAAGGGAAATAGACGAAAACCTGTGGGTGAGGCTATTGCACGAGTCAAAGTCAAACAATTTTGGCGCACAATAAATAGCCCAGCCAACCAGAATGTTCAAAGAATAAATTCTCACCTGACAGAGGAAGCCTGGGCCTCGCATCAGTAGCAACATTTTAATGCACCGCGGAGGCAGAGCTCCCGAAATACACCCGAGGCAACCACTCTCAATTTAAATGTCCCACCAGGAAAGGATCATATTTCATTCACAACTCTCCAGATTAAGAACAGAATAGCCAAAGGCAAGAGAGAGGTTGGCCTGGTCCCCAACGGGATTCCACCTATCCTATTCAAAATGGACCCAGAATACTGAGCTTCTATACTACGACCGCTGTGTGGCCAAATGGCAGGAGAAGTCATCGTCCCGAACTCCTGGATGGGGTCAATCATATCCCCAATATACAAGAAAGGGGACACGAACTCAGAAAAAAGTTATGGGCTTGTGGCTTTTAATTGACATCGAGGTGAAATTTTATGCTGGCCTCCTTCTGGAAGATCTTATTGTCTGGGCCGAAGAACAATGAATTATACAGATCAACCAAATGGGCATAAGCAAGGGCATGCTGACAACTACGACTATACTTGCACTGTCCCTACTGGTAAACGGGCCAAATTAGCAAAACATCCTCTATTCATGTGTTTTATCAACTACTCGTCAGCTTACGATAAAATTGACAGAAGCAAACTCGGCCCAAACTCAAGGAAAAGAACATACCGTCGGCTCTCCTAAACCAGTTAATATTGCTCCATACAAACACATGGGTCCAATTCAAACTATAAAATGGAAAATGTCGGTCCAGGAAAATCCCAACAACCATGGGGCCTTAAACAGGATGCGTCCTGGCGCCGACCCTCTTCAACTTGTTTACGTCTGACCCATTGTCAGAATTGGACATTTGCAATTCTCATGCACCAAAGATGGGAGGGCTACAACTCTCCAATCTCCTGTATGCAGACGACCTCGTACTGGTCTGTCGGACCCCTATCAGCCTCCAACACTTTCTAGACACAACTAGTCGACATTCAGCATCCAATGGCCTAACCATCAACTAAGTTAAATTGAAGGTGATGAGGATACATCCAAAGAAGGAAACCCTACTGCTGGCATATGGCAGACTCATCAATTGAAGTAGTCGGCCAATACAAGTACTTAGACGTGATGATGCATAATAAAGGGACTTTCAAATTTCAAAATGAGGCAATCAAAAGAAGAGGCAAAATCCATTGCGGTAGCTATAGAATCGATCAAACATAAAACTGCCGGCCCTAGCCTTATCCCACTGCTACAAGTCTGGCAAGCAAAACTCAACCCAGCAATCACTTACGGGAGTAAGTGCCTGAAGGGAAGAGATGCGGTTACTTTAGACAGCACTGTCTCAAGAGCGGCCAGGATGATATTTAACTTACCAAAGTACGTCTTGCCAGCCCAAATAAGGCTTGAAAAGCCAAGAAATAGCCTGCAAAGGATCCTACACCAAGAGCTGGTACAGGATAAAAAAGCTGAAGCAGGTACACTGAACTCCCATTTATGGAACAAAACACACCTAAAGAGGGAGTGCGCAGCAAGGAGCTATTTGACAGCATCAATAGACCGTCGGGGACTTGATGAACTCTGGACGGCTACAGAGACTTACCATTGTTTTAAACAAACTGTAAACAAGACAGTGAAAAGACTATCCCTAGTAGAAGATTAGGCGACACTCAAAGAAAGAGCCCATGGATGGTTTGTTTTTCACAGCTACGATAAGTCTTCTCCACAACCATACCTAGGCGTGGATTTTAATAGGAGAAAGAAAGAAAAATACCTTCATTCCCGATTGGGCTTTTTACCATCATTACCGCATCTTCCCCCTTGGAAATGACCCCCGGGTCAGACAATATGCCGCTTATGTGAAGATGCCAACAAAAGTGTGTTACGCCTATTGTGTATCGGCAGGGATCTACCGGCTGAACGGGGACCGTTGCTGAAGCCGCTCTTTGTAAGTAAGGGGATCAGAACCTGCAGACAAGCTGTGAAGGCATGCCTCGGAGGTGGAGACGTTCAGCTAGCATGTCGCTTTGTTCAATTCATGGACGCGGCAGGGGCAAAAGCTCTATCATCAAGCGACCGGAACACTTTATCTCTGCATCCAAATGCCTCTTAAAGTGTCACATTACAACGAAAACCACATTTTCAGGTCGCCCGCACTCGGGTGATACACGGTCAAGCAGTTGAGAGATGCAGAGATAGTGAGAGGTACAATAACAGTGAGAGGTGCAGCGACAGTGAGAGGTACAATGACAGTGAGAGGTGCAGCGACAGTGAGAGGTACAATGACAGTGAGAGGTACAATAACAGTGAGAGGTGCAGCGACAGTGAGAGGTACAATGACAGTGAGAGGTGCAGCGACAGTGAGAGGTGCAGCGACAGTAAGAGGTACAATGACAGTGAGAGGTACAATGACAGTGAGAGGTGCAGTGACATTGAGAGATACAGTGACAGTGAGAGGTGCAGCAACAGGGAGAGGTGCAGCAACAGGGAGAGGTGCAGCGACAGTGAGAGGTGCAGCGACAGTGAGAGGTGCAGCGACAGTGAGAGGTGCAGTGTCAGTGAGAGGTGCAGCGACTGTGAGAGGTGCAGTGACAGTGAGAGGTGCAGCGACAGTGAGAGGTACAATGACAGTGTGAAAATAATTGGGGGGCGCTACCAATCAGAATATAAGATCCTTAAGTATTGCCCGGCGGTGTCGCCTCTTGAACCCACAAAGAAGTTAAAGTATTGAAGAGGCAGGCGCTGGAGACTGGAAGGCAGGAAACAAGGTTTTTATTCTCTCCGGAGGAGAACACAACGAAACGGACAGAAGGTATCGTTCTGAGGTGCTCTAACTGCATCCCTGAGGCCTGGCCTCTTATACACATGTTTATCTGTTTATTGCATGTAACACATTCTCGTCGATACTTTGATGTACGGAAAGACATCCTCAGAATCCCCCCTTCCCAGCCCGTTCCCACGCAAGGTTACAGTGGGAGTCCCCGCCCCGTTCACAACAGGTGATGATCATCGCGCAGCTGGATATTCCGCCGATTCACGGAGTGTGCGGGGTTTGATCGGATCTCGTAGGGCGGGGGGCTTTGATCAACCCGGGGATCCCTTGCTGGGGGGAAACTTTCTATTGCACGGGGAGGGGCAAGGAACAGTATCGGCAGAGCTGGGTGTCGGCCTGGGAACGAGGAAGACAAACGGGCACACGGGGAAAAGGGGTTTGCATCAAAGGGCCGGGGATCATAAATGGGAAGAAGGGAGGTGTCGCGCTGGGAACAGGACGAGGGCCTGGCGCAGAGCAGCGCTGAAGAGGGGTTTTATGATTCGCGGCAGGTGCAGGCAGGGGGTTGTCAGTATGCGGGGGGTGCCGGCGAAGCTAGGAGTGGGAGAGAGGCGCGCTGGCTCTCGGCGGGAGCAGGGAAACCATGGTGTTCAAAATGGCGGCCGTTTTACGCGCACAAAAAGGTTAAGGAGAGCAAGAGGGCGCCGATAATGTTGACGGTCTCAGTCCAACTTTCGACAGTCCCCCCTTTTCAACATATCTAGCCACCTTGCTTTACTCAATGTCAATTTTCATCAAATTTCTAACTTCGGCATCATACAATGCTCTCATATGTTCGCTTCCAATGTCCACAGTTTTGGGAAAAATGCAACTCGCACATAGAGAACACATAGGTGGCAGACATTGAATTCCTAAGCATAGGCCACATATTACAACTACGGGAATCATGATAATGGTGAGTAGTCTCCAGCCCCAGCTTTTGACGGTGTCCCAGAACCAACCACCAAGCGACCATTCTTCTTGCTCTTGGTGAACTTCCGAAGAGAGTCTGTGAAGATGTTCGATGGCTTTGTACACTGAGGGTGAGTTGTCCGGTATGTATGTACAACAGCTGGACCCAATAATGCGGCATGCTCCTCCACGGTCCGCCAGAACCACATCTAGAACGAGGCGGTTCTGGAGAGCCACCAAACGGACCGCTTGGAGTTCGGCAGTGTTATTGGCAAAGATGCCCGCTGTGATGTTCATGGTTGTCTCGACTGCCTGAGTCAAATGTCGGATGGCACGGCTGTTTGCCATCGGGCCCCAGAGGGGGACGAGTCCTTTCATAGCATCGAGGAACTGCGCCCCTGTTGAGTCGGCTTGCTCAACGTCTTTGGCTCGTTTTTGCCTGTGGTGATTCGCTGGGGCCACATAAGTTGGAGGAAGGACGAAGGAGATGTAGCAAGTGCCCCCCCAGCCTTTGGGGAGCCAGGTGTAGGCCCTCGTGCCGCAGATGAAATACATGTTTGGGGATGACACAAAGGAAGGTGGATCCGTGGAATCCAGAGTTCTGGTAAAGCGGCAAGCGCTGCGACCCACCAGCTGTGTCCCAAGTCCTTCTACACACATGTGGCCTGTGACGTTGATGACCGTCAGGGCCACAGTCAGAGTGGCAGCCGTTCGTTTCCGCAGATAGGAGAAGGTGGGTCTGGTTGGATTGTTGAACACCTGCATTTCGATTCGTTCTTTAGCCGGGATGTCCATTTGGATCGAGTCGCTGGGGGTCAGCGGGCAGAAGTGTGTCTTTGTCTTGTTTCGCCCGGCCCCATGGGAAGAATGTGCTGCAGTTCTGCTGGAGGTGGCATTGCCCGTATAGCTCTCTTGCAGGAGGATCAGCCAGGCAAGGCAGGAGCCGTGGACAGAGAAGGGTGAAGGGATGAATGGTATTGAATGTCCAGTGGCATGGGGTAGCAACCCACAGATCCAGCAGTTGGTGGTATTGGTGGCAAGATTGTGCTGGTGAAGTAGCTGCACGAAAGAGTTGTTCCAAAACTCCTTTCGCCTCTCTCTTAGTTGAGGAGAGAGCGAAATTAGATAATGTTCCTTCATGGTGGTAGGCTGAGCAGTGGTTAGGAATGTTTCGTGAGCAGGTGAGTGTTCTTCCATAATCCAGAGCGTAGTCATGAGGAGAAAACAGAGGAGGATTACGATGAAGAGTGCAATTGTCTTTGAGCTATGGAGTCTGTCTATTCTCGGATTTCTGTAGTGGGTATTTCCTGCTGTCTCCGTCGGCTTCTTATTTGGCGCTTCCATCATCTTCTTATCTGGCGCTTCCATCATCTTCGTCTTCAAGGTGCTCGGTAGTGGGCAGGACCACAGACTTAGTTTTAGCTTCTCTCCAGGTAACCCTTGGTAGTTTGGGTCACCGTTCTGAGATCCTTTAACCTAGTCCGTGGCCTACTTAGCCGAAGCTCCCTCCTTTCGACGCAGGAAATACCCTTCTCGAGATGGCACAGTGGGGTCAGGATGTTTTGAAAGTTCAAGTGTCTCAGTATCAGGGTAGCAGTTCAACGATGGTCGGTCCTGGTTCAGGAGCTCTTCTTGGGTGTTGACGGTGTCTGTCGTGGCCAGGGCTGGAGAGACCTTTTTGCAGTGATGAGCGTGCAGCCAGTGTTTCTTCCCCTCCACTCGAAGTGCGGTCCGAGTGGTGATCAGCACTTGCCAGGGGCCCGTCCACCGGGGTTCCAAACTCTTTGATCGCTGAAAATTTCGGATCAGCACGAAGTCCCCCGGCTGGATGGCGTGACCCGGACCCCTGGAAGCATCGGGGATGGCCTGCTGCACCTGCTGATGAAGGACAGACAAAGTTTCAGTCAATTTGTACAGATAATCAGACATTAGGACATCCGGAACGTCATGAATGGAAGTTGGTTTCGGGGCAGACCAGACGCTCATGGGTCGACCGAAGACAACTTCATAAGGGGTTAAGTGATGTCGGGTGGGGGTAGAGCGCATCGATAGCAATGCCAATGGGAGGGCGTCTGGCCATTTCAGGCCCGTCGTAGCCACTATTTTGGCCAGTTTAAGCTTTAGTGTGGCGTTGTGTCGTTCGACAAGCCCAGCAGATTGAGGGTGGAAGACTGCGTGGAATTTCTGTTTAATACCCAGCCCATTTAGGATGAGCTGGATAACTTTGGCTACAAAGTGGGGGCCATTATCACTCCATAAAACACGACAGAGGCCATAACGGGGGAAAAACTCCTTTAACAGAACCTTTGCTGTGGCCATAGCGGTGTTGTCACGGGTTGGATATGCTTCCACCCACTTGCTAAATGCGCACACCACGACGAGTACATATTTCAGGCCTTGGCATCTGTCTAGCTGGATGTAGTCCATCTGGAGGACTTCAAATGGGTGGTTTGGGACCCCGAATCCCCCCCGGGGTACTACAGTTCCTTTCCCAGGGTTGTGTTGTAGGCATATTAAGCATTGTTGGACCAGGCGTTTGGCGGAATCTGGGATCTTGTCATTGTGCCAAACCCTGGAGACAAGTTCGATCATGGGGGCTGATCCTATGTGGGCAGGGGAGTGTGCCATGGTTAATATGGGAATCAAGTACGAATCAGGTAGCAACCATCTGTTCGTGTCTTTTGTCCGCCAGCAGCCTTCATCGTCTTTCAATCCCACCCGTGTCCATTCAGTCAATTCGTGTTGTGTGCTAGCCGTTTGTATGTCTCTAATTGTGTCCTTGGCGTCAGTCCAGTTTTCTGCTTGTGACCTGGTCACGTACATATGTGTTGTCGTTCTATTTTCAGCTGTCGTTCGGGCGGTGATGTCGGCTAGTGCATTTCCCTGTCCAATAATGTCTGTCACTTTCTTGTGTGCCTGGCATTTGATAACGGCAAGTTTGTTGGGGAGGAGGACAGCTTCGATTAAGGCGGAGACTAAATCCCCGTGCAAAATGGGTGTGCCGTGTGAGGTCAAGTATCCTCTCTCCCTCCAGAGGAGCCCAAAATGGTGAACCACCCCGAAGGCATACTGGCTGTCGGTGTAAATGTTCGCTGTGGTTCCTGTTGCCAGGATGCAGGCTCGCGTCAAAGCAATCAGTTCCGCTGCCTGGGCAGATCGCTGGGCGATGCGGGCTGTTTCTACTACAGTTCGAGCCGTGGTGACTGCATAGGCAGCGGAAGTGGTACCATCGGGGAGTTTGATGCAAGAACCGTCCACCCACAGCTCCCCGTCGGGGTCAGGGAAAGCCGTGTCTCTGAGATCGACCCTACTCCTGGTCTGTTCGTCCGTAAGAGTCACGCAGTCATGTACGGGGTGCACATTGGGACCGTTCTCTGGCAAGGGTAACAGAGTTGCTGGGTTCAGTGTGGTGCATCTTTTCAGGGTGATATGGGGGGCAAGCAAGGTCAGTTCGTATCCAGTCAGTCGTGCACTCGTCAGATGTTGCGTCTTGGTTTGGTTCAGGAGGGTGTCGACTGCATGGGGTACCAGTACCGTGAGGGAATTCGAGAGTACAATCCCCTCACTCTGTCGGATAGAGACTGCAGCAGCAGCTACAGCTCGAAGGCAGGCAGGCAAGGCTCTGGCGACAGGGTCAAGAGTGGCAGAGAAGTAAGCGCACGGTCGTTGCTTAGGGCCGATGGCCTGGGTCAGGACAGATAAAGCGCACCCCTCCCTTTCGTGAGTGTAAAGGGAGAAGGGCTTTCTGTAATCAGGGGTACCCAGGACAGGGGCTGAGCAAAGAGCATCTCGCAGTTCTGTGAAGGAAGTTTGACACTCAGGAGTCCAAGGGAGTGGGAAAGGGACGTCTTTGTTTAGCAGAGAAAGCAGTGGTTTTACAACGAGGCTGAAGTTTGGTAACCATTGTCGGCAGAAGGAGGTGAGGCCTAATAGGGAGCGAACCTGCTTCTGGGTTTTAGGGACAGGGGTATCTAGAATGGTTTGGATTCGATCAGGGGTGAGTTTTCTTCCATCTTTGGACAAAAGGTGGCCTAGGTAAGTGACCTGGGGTAGGCAGAATTGCAACTTCTTCTTGGAGACCTTGTGGCCATTTTCCGCAAGGAAGTGCAAGAGTTGAATGGTGGCGGTAACCGCTAGAGGGGTGGTGTCGGCTGCCAAAAGGATGTCATCGACATATTGTACCAACACCACCCCGTCGGGTAACTGGACTTGGTCTAGTTGTCTTTTGAGGGCCTGGCTGTAGATGCTAGGGCTTTCCGTGTAGCCTTGAGGCGCTCGGCAAAACCTATATGAGCGGGCTTTTAGGGTAAAGCCGAAGAGATATCGGCTGTCTGGGTGGATGGGGATGGAGAAGAATGCGTTCTTGAGGTCGATGACGGAAAAGGTGGTGGCAGTGGATGGAATCAAGGTCAGGATGGTGGTGATGTCTGAGACCACAGGGTGCTGGGGTACCACCACTTTGTTGATCTCTCGGAGGTCGATGATGAAACGGTATGCTCTCTCATCTCCCTCTCCCTGCTTCTTGATAATGGGCAAGATAGGGCTGTTGCAAACGTTGCTAACCACTTCCTCTACCACTCCTGCGTCTATCAGTGACTGGATAATCATTACCAATGCCTTCTCGCCCTCTGGCGATATCCGATATTGTGGGAGTTTTGGGAGTGTTGCGTCTGGTCGGACAGTAATGTGCACTGGGTCAATTAACATACGCCCTACGTCCGAATCCGCTTTGGCCCACAGATACGGAGGTAGAGTGTCAAGCAGGGACGCGTCAACGTCGGTGATGGAAAACATGTGTCGGGGGGAACAATGTCTAAGCAGAACGGGGTTGTCGTAAAGAAACACTCGAACTCCATCTTGAGAACACCTAATCGTCGCTCGGAAGTGTTTCAGTAAGTCAAGTCCCATAATGGCGTCAGGGCTATTGGAGGAAAGCAAGAACGTGGTGTCGGTGGCGTTGTTTTCTACGTCAAAGAGAATCGGGGCAGACAAAGGGTTGGTGGAGGGCGTTCCATCGAAACCTGTCGATGTTATGAGTGAGCCAGACAAGGGTGCCCTTGGAATCAGTCGTTTAGATAACGCACTACGTGTTGCGCCAGTGTCTACCAGAAATGGAGACTTGGTACCCAGGACCTTAGCAGTGACGTAAGGGCCCTGCTGGTCAACATAGAGCTCGACTGGATCCCTTCCTCGCCCTTGGCTGTCCTATGCGAAGGTGTGAGTGTCGTCATAGTCAGATTGTTGATATTGGTTCTGCCTGGGTCGGTCGAACGTATTTGGTCTGTTTGATCTGTCATTAGTTGCGTCATTTGGGGGCCCTCGTTGTTGTCCCTTAGGTCTCGGTCCGTTTGCTACATCCCTGGGGTCTTTGTTTCTGATCATTTCCAGAAGAACTGGGCACTGGGATTTCCAATGGCCAGTCCCTTTGCAGAAAGCGCACTGGTCTTCTCTAAGGTCTGTGCGTCCACTGTAGGAAGTCACAGTGCGGTCCTGGGGAAATGTAGTCTTAGGGACGTTTGTCTGGTAGTTTCCCCGGTATTGGTCTCGTCCTATAGTCACCCCTTGCAGTTTGGCAATCATCACCCTCTCTTTTAAGTCCTTCTTCTTTTTCTCTGTCGCCCTATCGTTTTCATTTTTCTGATGCTCATAATATTGGGCCATTTGGAGAATCGCTGTAGGTTTGGAGGCTGCCCAACTACTCTCGCTGGCCTGTAGTTTCTGGGAGATTTCCGATGATAGGCCCTTAACATAATTCTGGACAAACAGATGGTGTCCGGTTGCAGTGGTCATGTCCTGGCCGCTGTAATCGGAGAACACCGTTTCAAACCGGGAGAAGTATTCCGATACATCCTCCTGGGGTTTTTGGCGACAGGCTGTTACTATCGACCAGTCCACTTTCTTTTCTGGGATTAGGGTTTTTAATTTCTCTACGATTTTATCTGGGAGGTCTAGAATGGATTTCAACGGCTTTTGTCCTGGTCCCCGTTGTTTGTCCAGGTCATCGAGTTGTGACCAGGTATGTCCAAACAGCTCAAGGTGGTCGACTTTCCGGATTTGCTTCCACACATCAGCTGGTAGACATAACCCGAAGAACAAGTCGATGTCAGCCAGGGTCATGATCGTTGAACCCAGGGCTGTACCCAATTCAGTATAGAAGGCAGTGGGGTTTTTACGTAGGTCGGGTAGAGATTTCCGGAATGTCAGTATCTCTTGCCGGTCCCATGGCTGGTAGACCCAGTTGTATACTACCCTTCCCTTCGCATCTTGGTTGTTTGAATCATCGTGAGTCCCTGTACCCCGAGGAGGAACCCAGTAAGGGGCAGCCTCACGTATCGGCATCATGGTGTTAGATTGCTCGGTTGGTGGTTCGGTCACTACGGGGGCTGCGGATTTAGCTCCCGGCTTTCGTTCAGTGAGGTGGCGGAAAACCTCAAGCGTACGCGTAAGGAGGTCCGACACATCACACTCGCCCTCATCCCCGATATCGACCTTCCGGTACAGAGTCCTTAGGCTCTCGGGACCTTTGTCTCGATATCGGTCCTCGTATGCATTCAAGACATGATAACACAGTCGTACGGTAAAATGTCGTCTGTGACTCCCTGTATACGAGCTGAACATATCTGTGATGTACTCTTCATCATCCTTCCTTTCTACCAGTGTCCTTGCTATTTTGTCGATCCCCGCTCGCTCATCTTTGTCTAGTCTGTTTGTTCTTGCAGGGCCAGCCCCTCGAGTCTCATGGTCGTCTATCGTTGTTGTGGATGCGGGTTTTAACACAAGGGGTTCGGCTGGCACAGATGCCATTGGGGCCGACGCTGTGGCGGTACCTTCGTTTATACCTGGGGGTGGCGCGTGCTGCGCCACGGGTTGAGAAGGGGCATATGGAGGGGGCATGTAGATGATAGGAGGACCTAACAGCAGGTCCTCATTGGCTTGTCGTTTCGAGGGTAAATCAGGGTAGAGCATGGAGGGGGTTCTGACCGGACACTGGCTTGGCGTTTCCATTTCTAGTTTCTGTTTAGCTTTCTCTCTTTCCTTTATCTCTTTTTCTAGTTTCTGAGCAGCTAGGTGGGCTGCTTTTCGCAGCTCTTTTTCCAACCTACTCTCAGTTTTCTTTTTACGTTGTTCAGTTTCTTTTCGCCACATGCCGAAGCTGTCAAGCATAGTAGGTGTTGTCTTGTTTTTACCCAGGGCAGTTTCTAGCGTTTTTATTTTATCATCATCGAAGGATCCTATCAGGGGCCATTGACTTTCTTGACCCTTTTTTGTATATTTATGCCATAGTCTACTATAGGCTATAGCGGTCAATCCATGCTTCATGAACATGTCCTTATTAGGGGTGCCTTCCAGTGGGGCTGGATGGTCCATCTCTAATAAGCGGTCCGGGCTAAACAGGCTACTAATCAGTGGGGAGAAGACAGACATGACGGCTCGTAACGAGGGACTAAAAAGTCAGCACTGCCTATCTTATCACTAGGTGCAAAGACTGGACAGAATATTTCTATTCTACGTTGTTTGCAGGCAGTGAATACCTCATGGATCAAAAATAACAAAAGACCAATAAATAACAATGGGGAGAATGAGCAGGTCCGCAAAGATCTGCGTTACCTACCCTTTTCACTATCTGCAAAAAGGGTGGTCTCTTCCCTGTTTGCAGATAGGGAATCTCCAGGAAACAATAGTTTTGTGAACAACAGTTCAGTTTCAAGTGATTATTGAGTGGGGGAGAAAAAATAAGCACGGCTGCTGCCCTACCTATCCTCCACTGTTTGCAAAGAGAGAGCCCGTTGTTTCTCCGTTTGCAGACAGTGAATCTCCAAATAAATAAAAAGAGCAATACTAGTATTTTTAAACAAACAAGCAATCAAGCAAATATTTCGCGACTTGTCGTGGTTACACGACCTTACCCGGACCGCATGGACAGTTTCCTGTCTTCCGAATCCAGCGCCCGATCGTCCTCTCTTCTTCGTTATCCTCGCGGCACTCCTGATGGTTCCCAGTCAGGACCGTAGATCACTCGAGAGAGGTCTGTTCGGAACCAGTGAAGTTCGGATGATCGGCTGTCAGACGAGGGTCTATCGGACAGACGCGTTCCCGATCGTTGCAGTCGTTCACTTTGTCGTCAGGACCTCTCCCACTGGATCCATGGGTCGCTGATGGGCCCCACGCTTGGGACGCCAATTGTGAAAATAATTGGGGGGCGCTACCAATCAGAATATAAGATCCTTAAGTATTGCCCGGCGGTGTCGCCTCTTGAACCCACAAAGAAGTTAAAGTATTGAAGAGGCAGGCGCTGGAGACTGGAAGGCAGGAAACAAGGTTTTTATTCTCTCCGGAGGAGAACACAACGAAACGGACAGAAGGTATCGTTCTGAGGTGCTCTAACTGCATCCCTGAGGCCTGGCCTCTTATACACATGTTTATCTGTTTATTGCATGTAACACATTCTCGTCGATACTTTGATGTACGGAAAGACATCCTCAGAATCCCCCCTTCCCAGCCCGTTCCCACGCAAGGTTACAGTGGGAGTCCCCGCCCCGTTCACAACAGGTGATGATCATCGCGCAGCTGGATATTCCGCCGATTCACGGAGTGTGCGGGGTTTGATCGGATCTCGTAGGGCGGGGGGCTTTGATCAACCCGGGGATCCCTTGCTGGGGGGAAACTTTCTATTGCACGGGGAGGGGCAAGGAACAGTATCGGCAGAGCTGGGTGTCGGCCTGGGAACGAGGAAGACAAACGGGCACACGGGGAAAAGGGGTTTGCATCAAAGGGCCGGGGATCATAAATGGGAAGAAGGGAGGTGTCGCGCTGGGAACAGGACGAGGGCCTGGCGCAGAGCAGCGCTGAAGAGGGGTTTTATGATTCGCGGCAGGTGCAGGCAGGGGGTTGTCAGTATGCGGGGGGTGCCGGCGAAGCTAGGAGTGGGAGAGAGGCGCGCTGGCTCTCGGCGGGAGCAGGGAAACCATGGTGTTCAAAATGGCGGCCGTTTTACGCGCACAAAAAGGTTAAGGAGAGCAAGAGGGCGCCGATAATGTTGACGGTCTCAGTCCAACTTTCGACAACAGTGAGAGGTTTAGCGCTATTGAGAGGTACAATGACAATGAGAGGTGCAGCGACAGTGAGAGGTGCAGCGACAGTCAGAGGTACAGTGACAGTGAGAGATACAGTGACAGTGAGAGGTGCAGCAACAGGGAGAGGTGCAGCGACAGTGAGAGGTGCAGCGACAGTGAGAGGTGCAGCGACAGTGAGAGGTGCAGCGACAGTGAGAGGTGCAGCGACAGTGAGAGGTGCATCGACAGTGAGAGGTGCAGCGACTGTGAGAGGTGCAGTGACAGTGAGAGGTGCAGCGACAGTGAGAGGTACAATGACAGTCAGAGGTGCAGCAACAGTGAGAGGTGCAGCGACAGTGAGAGGTGCAGCGACAGTGAGAGGTGCAGGGACAGTGAGAGGTGCAGCGACAATGAGTGGTGCAGCGACAGTGAGAGGTACAACGACAGTGGGAGTTGCAGCGACAGTGTGAGGTGCAGCGACAGTGAGAGGTGCAATGACAGTTAAAGATGCAGCAACAGTGAGAGGTGCAGCAACAGTGAGAGGTGCAGCGACAGTGAGAGGTGCAGCGACAGTGAGAGATGCAGCGACAGTCAGAGGTACAGTGACAGTGAGAGGTGCAGCGACAGTCAGAGGTGCAGCGACAGTGAGAGGTGCAGTGTCAGTGAGAGGTGCAGCAACAATGAGAGGTACAATGACAGTGAGAGGTGCAGCGACAGTGAGAGGTGCAGCGACAGTGAGAGGTGTAGCGACAGTGAGAGGTGCAGCGACAGTAAGAGGTGCAATGACAGTTAAAGGTGCAGCAACAGTGAGAGGTGCAGCAACAGTGAGAGGTGCAGCGACAGTGAGAGGTGCAGCGACAGTGAGAGATGCAGCGACAGTCAGAGGTACAGTGACAGTGAGAGGTGCAGCGACAGTCAGAGGTGCAGCGACAGTGAGAGGTGCAGTGTCAGTGAGAGGTGCAGCAACAATGAGAGGTACAATGACAGTGAGAGGTGCAGCGACAGTGAGAGGTGCAGCGACAGTGAGAGGTGTAGCGACAGTGAGAGGTGCAGCGACAGTAAGAGGTGCAATGACAGTTAAAGGTGCAGCAACAGTGAGAGGTGCAGCAACAGTGAGAGGTACAGCGACAGTCAGAGGTACAGTGACAGTGAGAGGTGCAGCGACAGTCAGAGGTACAGTGACAGTGAGAGGTGCAGCGACAGTGAGAGGTACAATGACAGTGAGAGGTGCAGCGACAGTGAGAGGTGCAGTAACAGTGAGAGGTGCAGTGACAGTGAGAGGTGCAGCAACAGGGAGAGGTGCAGCGACAGTGAGAGGTGCAGCGACAGTGAGAGGTACAATGACAGTGAGAGGTGCAGCGACAGTGAGAGGTGCAGTAACAGTGAGAGGTGCAGTGACAGTGAGAGGTGCAGCAACAGGGAGAGGTACAATGACAGTGAGAGGTTTAGCGCTATTGAGAGGTACAATGACAATGAGAGTTGCAGCGACAGTGAGAGGTGCATCGACAGTGAGCGGTGCAGCGACAGTGAGAGGCGCAGTGACATTGAGAGGTGAAGCAACAGTGAGAGGTGCAGTGACATTGAGAGGTACAATGACAGTGAGAGGTGCAGTGACAGTGAGAGGTGCAGCGACAGTGAGAGGTGCAGCGACAGTGAGAGGTGCAGCGACAGTGAGAGGTGCAGCGACAGTGAGAGGTGCAGTGACAGTGAGAGGTGCAGCGACAGTGAGAGGTGCAGCAACAGTGAGAGGTGCAGTGACATTGAGAGGTACAATGACAGTGAGAGGTGCAGCGACAGTGAGAGGTGCAGCGACAGTGAGAGGTGCAGCGACAGTGAGAGGTGCAGCGACAGTGAGAGGTGCAGCGACAGTGAGAGGTGCAGCGACAGTGAGAGGTGTAGCGACAGGGAGAGGTGCAGCGACAGGGAGAGGTGTAGTAACAGGGAGAGGTGCAGCGACAGTGAGAGGTGCAGCAACAGTGAGAGGTGCAGTGACATTGAGAGGTACAATGACAGTGAGAGGTGCAGCGACAGTGAGAGGTGCAGCGACAGTGAGAGGTGCAGCGACAGTGAGAGGTGCAGCGACAGCGAGAGGTGCAGCGACAGCCAATGGTCTTGTATCCCCTTCTTTTCCTCATCATCGAGGAGAAGGGCAAGGCTGCCCATTATCTCCACTCTTATTTATCCTTTCTCTGGAGCCTTTTTTGAAAAAAATTCAGTTGAACACAAACATTACTGGTTTCTCTTACAGAGTTAACCAGTTAAAGCTGTTACTATACGCGGTCGATATTTTATTATTTATTTCAAACCCACAATCCACCTTACAAGCATTCTTATCAGAACTGACTGACTTTGCTCTTCTATCAGGTTATATGAGCTCAATGCCGACAAATGTGAGATTCTCCCACTGAACAAGCTCTGTTTTCATGCTGACTTCTAATCTTCTTCTTTTCATTGGAACCCAGTTAAAATGAAATATCTTGGACTTTGGTTTACTTCTTCTATTAAAGATTAGGGGGCATATTACCAACGTTAAGCGATATTTATCGCTAACGATGCTTAGCAACGAATTTGTTAACGCTAAGCATCGTCAGAAATTATCGCAGATAATCCTTGCTATTATCAAGGTTTATCGCAAATGCGATAAAAAAATGGCCGCAATGCATGAATATCGCTGAAAAGTCAGCGATATTCATGCATTACCGAGCTAATGCTCCTAGCCATGTTATCCACCTCCCATTGGATAACATGGCTAAGAACTGCTCAGGGCAGGTGTTAGTTTTTGGAGATATTCGCGCTTAGCGCGAATATCTCCAAAAGTTGGTCCAAAAGTTGTTTCCAGTCGCTAACATCTTGGCACGCCCACTTTGCATGTCATTAGTGATAAATATCACTGACATGCAAAGTGGGGCCCAAGATGGTCGCTATCTCCTACTAGCGGTCGCTAACTGGTGTTAGCAACAGCTAGGTAATAGGGAGATAATTTTATCTCCGCTTTCTTGGCTTTTAAAGCCAAAAAAGCGGAGATAAACCCCCTTGATAATATGCCCCACTGTTGCTTTAAACCTAAAGGAGCTACAAGCATCTTTAATCACGTCACCTTCACGTTGGCATCCCTTATTTTTATCCTGGTGGGGTAGACTAGATTCGATAAAAATGATGCTTGTTCCAGTTATACTGTTCTATCGGTAAGCAGCCATGACAACGCAGCCATTACTCCGCGCTGCCATTACGATGCTGCTTTTACAACGCAAGTCGTTACAACGACTTGCGCTGGAGCGCACTGTTGGAAAAGGAATAGTTTAATATTTTATTCCAACACCTTCCCTACTGTAACGTGGGCTGGAGTTGGAATAGAAAATTAAACTATTCCACTATCCAGCGCCTACAGCGCAAGTCATTTTAACGACTTGCGTTGTAAAAGCAGCGTCGTAATGGCAGCGCGGGGTAAAAGCCCGCGTTGTCATGTCATACAACCGTTCTATCTATCCAATATTCCCATTAATATTCCTAAGTCTTTCTATAAAACTATATATATAGCCTTCTTTCAAAAATGTTACGGCATAATTAACCACCTAGGATGTCTTTCAGTAAACTTAAAAAGCCTAAGCACACGGGTGGTGTTAATTCTCCAGATTTTTATTTTTACCACACCTCATTTTTTCTTAAACATTCCTCCTTGTTAGGTCTCGCTGAGTCAGCGTGCATGCGCTCCTCGGAGAGACTTCAGTAGGTGAGTCTTCGAAGTGCTACTGGCTGGCGACAAGCTTGCGTTCACGCGAGCGTGCACGTGCGAACCGCCAGCCTTCAGCGTCATCTGTCTTTCCTCTTGCTTGCTCCCTGACTCTTCCCCTCCCCCCACCTTCACACTTACAAGCGTTCGGGATACTCCCAGTGGGTGCATCTCCGTCAGGCAATATCACGCCCATCTTAAATTTCTTTTCTATCGCTGCTTTCTCTTTCCACAAACTCGATGTTTGTGTTACTTTATTTTGAGATGCTTTTAGTATTACTGTTTTGTGACTTAAGGAACATTAAAGAAATGTTACCGTGAAACTGGACAGCGTTCACAACGTTTAATTCTGATCACAGCGGCTGCTTCATGTCCGTTGCACCATTCAGGGAGTCCTTTTGTTGGCGCTTTCATGAGGACATGATGAGGAAGCTGGAAACTTTTGGCACATTCTATTTAAAAGCACAGGATGTTGGCGACTGGTTACTCGATTAGACCTATGTTGCACTTTAGATCTCAAAGCACTATGGTGGGTGCAGCAGTTATGACTCATGAAATATGGGGTGCAACTCAGAAGGAGGGGGCAGGTTTGAGTGCACATTGGCTGCAATCGAACTCTTAAGATGATGGGCTGTGTGTATCCGTTATCAGCACTCAGTCTTCGCTAAGTGATCTTGTTTTGTTGTTGTGTCAATGCTTTGCTGTGCCCGTTTGACTTACAACGTGCTTTCTCTTTCTCCAAACTCGATGTTTGTGTTCCTTTATTTTGAGATGCTTTTAGTGTGGAAGAGGTGTGGCGCCGCGGCCAGGGCGACTGACGCTGGAATCTGGGGACCACGGTTCGATCCCCGACTCCGGCGGCAGGTTAGCCCAGCACCATGTGACTCTGGGCAATAGCTTGCTTAATCTTCCCGACGGCCCCCAGCGCCTAGAGACCCTTACGGGTGATTGTGCGCTTTACAAATGTGGACTTTGACTTTAGTATTACTGTCACACACATAACCACAACCACACACACAACCACAACCACATACAACCACACACACACACAACCACGCACACACAACCACACACAACCACACACAATCACCCATACAACCACACCCAACCACACAACCACACACACAACCACACACACAACCACTACCACATACACACAACCACACACAACCAGACAACCACACACACAACCAAACACACACAACCACACACACAACCACAAACACACACACAGCCAGAAACACAACACACACACAAACACGCACACAGCCACACACACACACACAACAACACAAACAACCACAACCACACACACAAACATAACCACACACACAACCACACCAAACCACACACACAACTACAAACATACAACCACACACACAACCACACATACAACCACACACAAACACACACAACCACACACACACGCAGCCACACAGACACACACACAACCACACACAACCGCACACACACACAACCACACACAACCACACACAAAACCACACACACACAACCACACAATCACACACACAACCACAAACACAACAACAAACACACAACCACACACACAACCACACACACAACCACACACACACACACCCAACCACCCAACCACACACACAACCACACACACAACCACAACTACACGCACAACCACACACACAACCACACTACCACACACACACACAACCGCACACACAACCACACACACACAACCACACACAACTACACACACAACCACACAAAACCACACACACAGCCACACACACAACCACAAATACAACCACACACACACACACTACCACACACACATAAACACACACAACCACACACATACAACCACATACACACACACAACCACACACACACATCCACACACACACACACAACCACACACAACCACACACACAACCACACACACACAACCACACACACACAACCACACACACACAACCACACACACACAACCACAACCAAAACACACAACCACACACAACAACACACACAACCACACTCACAACCACACCCACAACCTCGCAAACCACACACACAATGACACACACAACCACAACCACACACACAACAACAACCACACACAACCACAACCAAACCCACAACCACACCCACAACCTCACACAACCACACACACAATGACACACACAACCACACACAACCACACATAACCACACACAACCACACACACCCCGCCCCCCGGCCACTCACTGCCTCTCAACCAGGTAGCGCAATCAGTTTCACTTACACGCGGTCGTGATCAGTTTCACTTTCACTGCCGCGTTTGCTGTGAAAGTGTACATGTTTCTAGTTTTATTCAGCATTCACTCTTGTTTCCTAGTGCTTGACAATCCAATCTCTACAATATTTAAGCAGCCTGCACGTCTCCTGTCAACCATACCACTCCATGCATTTTCTCTGATCCACATAGATATCAGTGGTTCAGACAAAGGTAACCAGGTTTCTTATCTTTCCTTCAAGCAATATCTAGAATACTAAACTGCATTCGTGCCCCACTTACTTTTAAACAGCAAACAGTTATTCTAATTTGTTTGTTTCACAGAGGTTGTGTCTTAGGAGAAGGGCAGTGGCACTCGCATGGCACTATACGCTAGTGTGTTTAAGAGTTGTTTAAAAAAAAAAGTTTTGTAAAAAATTGACCCTTTTAAAAATTCTGATTCCACCAGAATCCGAGTCCTCCACAACACCCTGTTTTTTGGGCTGTCAGCTTTGAAGAGGAGACCAACATTGCCCCCATTTTTATTTATTATTTTAAAAGCACAGGATGTTGGCGACTGGTTACTCGATTAGACCTATGTTGCACTTTAGATCTCAAAGCACTATGGTGGGTGCAGCAGTTATGACTCATGAAATATGGGGTGCAACTCAGAAGGAGGGGGCAGGTTTGAGTGCACATTGGCTGCAATCGAACTCTTAAGATGATGGGCTGTGTGTATCCGTTATCAGCACTCAGTCTTCGCTAAGTGATCTTGTTTTGTTGTTGTGTCAATGCTTTGCTGTGCCCGTTTGACTTACAACGTGCTTTCTCTTTCTCCAAACTCGATGTTTGTGTTCCTTTATTTTGAGATGCTTTTAGTGTGGAAGAGGTGTGGCGCCGCGGCCAGGGCGACTGACGCTGGAATCTGGGGACCACGGTTCGATCCCCGACTCCGGCGGCAGGTTAGCCCAGCACCATGTGACTCTGGGCAATAGCTTGCTTAATCTTCCCGACGGCCCCCAGCGCCTAGAGACCCTTACGGGTGATTGTGCGCTTTACAAATGTGGACTTTGACTTTAGTATTACTGTCACACACATAACCACAACCACACACACAACCACAACCACACACACAACCACATACAACCACACACACACACAACCACGCACACACAACCACACACAACCACACACAATCACCCATACAACCACACCCAACCACACACCCAACCACACAACCACACACACAACCACACACACAACCACTACCACATACACACAACCACACACAACCAGACAACCACACACACAACCAAACACACACAACCACACACACAAACACACACACAGCCAGAAACACAACACACACACAAACACGCACACAGCCACACACACACAACAACACAAACAACCACAACCACACACACAAACATAACCACACACACAACCACACCAAACCACACACACAACTACAAACATACAACCACACACACAACCACACATACAACCACACACAAACACACACAACCACACACACACGCAGCCACACAGACACACACACAACCACACACAACCGCACACACACAACCACACACAACCACACACAAAACCACACACACACAACCACACAATCACACACACAACCACAAACACAACAACAAACACACAACCACACACACAACCACACACACACACACAACCACACCCAACCACCCAACCACACACACACACAACCACACACACAACCACAACTACACGCACAACCACACACACAACCACACTACCACACACACACACAACCGCACACACAACCACACACACACAACCACACACAACTACACACACAACCACACAAAACCACACACACAGCCACACACACAACCACAAATACAACCACACACACACACACTACCACACACACATAAACACACACAACCACACACATACAACCACATACACACACACAACCACACACACACATCCACACACACACACACACACAACCACACACAACCACACACACAACCACACACACACAACCACACACACACAACCACACACACACAACCACACACACACAACCACAACCAAAACACACAACCACACACAACAACACACACAACCACACTCACAACCACACCCACAACCTCGCAAACCACACACACAATGACACACACAACCACAACCACACACACAACAACAACCACACACAACCACAACCAAACCCACAACCACACCCACAACCTCACACAACCACACACACAATGACACACACAACCACACACAACCACACATAACCACACACAACCACACACACCCCGCCCCCCGGCCACTCACTGCCTCTCAACCAGGTAGCGCAATCAGTTTCACTTACACGCGGTCGTGATCAGTTTCACTTTCACTGCCGCGTTTGCTGTGAAAGTGTACATGTTTCTAGTTTTATTCAGCATTCACTCTTGTTTCCTAGTGCTTGACAATCCAATCTCTACAATATTTAAGCAGCCTGCACGTCTCCTGTCAACCATACCACTCCATGCATTTTCTCTGATCCACATAGATATCAGTGGTTCAGACAAAGGTAACCAGGTTTCTTATCTTTCCTTCAAGCAATATCTAGAATACTAAACTGCATTCGTGCCCCACTTACTTTTAAACAGCAAACAGTTATTCTAATTTGTTTGTTTCACAGAGGTTGTGTCTTAGGAGAAGGGCAGTGGCACTCGCATGGCACTATACGCTAGTGTGTTTAAGAGTTGTTTAAAAAAAAAAGTTTTGTAAAAAATTGACCCTTTTAAAAATTCTGATTCCACCAGAATCCGAGTCCTCCACAACACCCTGTTTTTTGGGCTGTCAGCTTTGAAGAGGAGACCAACATTGCCCCCATTTTTATTATTCTGTATCCTCGGTTCAATTCTAGGTGCTTTTACAACTTGTTGCTAGTTCATTGCGAATCTTACCATTACTAATTCCAATTGTGTTAGCTTTGGCTTATTTGCAATGCAAACTTTATCTCAATAGGTTGCTGTAACAAACGGCAAGTCCACTTCGTAAGCCCATTCATTTGCTAATTATTTTCCACTTGAGGTTTCAAGACCATAAAGTGGAGTTTTCAGGATTTGTAATAGTTTCTTGTTTGAAGATGTTACTCTCTCCTACGCACCCCACTCATATACTAAGGTTACAAGTGACCTGGCACCTGCCTTTCAGAGGTTCTTGCATCCACCCAAGTCTGGCCTGGCACTGGTCCGTCCCAGCCTGGCACACACCAGGTGATGATCTCCGCACCTCCTTCTAGACCCCAGCTCACTACTGTTAGCAGTCTGTCACTCACCCCTCACCTCCCTGTCACTCACCCTTCACCCCTCAGGCCTGGCAGTCACTCCTCACACCTGGCACTCATCCTTCTCCCTCTCTGGCACTCAGCATTGACTCTCTGTGACACTCAACTGTCACCTCCCTGACACTCACCCATGTCCCTCCTGGCATTCACTACTCGCCCCGTTGGCACTCACCCTTCACCTTCATGGCACTATTGACAATTGGATGAATCCCTTATCAATTAACTTGTGAAGCGCTGGTGCTCTGGGTGAGCGTGTGTTTCGATTGTGTTGGTTTGCTCCCACTGCACGTATTTGCCCAGAAATGGCCAGGCAGCTACCCTTCACCCCTTGTACTCACCGTTTTCCTCCCTGGCACTCACCTTGACCCTCCTGACTCTTACATTTCACCTCCATGGCACTCAACCTTCATCTCCCTGGCACTCACCCTTCATCCCCCTGACCTGGCACTCAACCTTCACCTAAGTGGCACTAGCCCCTGACCCCCCTGACCTGGCAGCTTCCCCTCACCCCTGGCACTCATACTTCCCCTTCTCGGCACTCACCCTTCCCCTCTCTAGCACCAACCCTTGACCCTCCTGACTCTTACGTCTCATCTCAGTGGCACTCACTCCTCATCTCTCTGGCACTCACCCTTCACCCTTATGGCCTGACAGTCACCCTTGTCCCTCCTGGCATTCACTCCTCACCTCACTGCCACTCACCCTTGACCCTCCTGGCACTAGCCCGGTTTCCCCCAAGAACAAAAAATAGCAAGCATTGGCATAGCCAATAGGTTTCGCCTTTGGGACCTTATAAGTGTTTAGCCACGCAACAGTTGCTGTTGTTGCACCAAGGATATTGTGCTGCATATCTAAATACTTATAAGGTCCCAAATGCGAGATCTATTGGCCATGCCAATGCTTGTTATTGTCTGAGAGTGGAACTGATTCTAATCTTTACCCATTGTGGGTAGACATTGAAAGAGTCTTTTTTCATCCTTTTTCCTTTGAAGAATATATTCCTCTTTCTCATGTACCCTTATCATTATCTCTCCCTACCCTTAAAAATGCTCGAAAACATTTCCAGCCACTTTTCTCATCTTTTCTAGATGAGCGTACACAATTTTTAAATTCATCAATTTGATATAATAAACACCTTAAACTTCACAATAAGTATATTTTCTGGAAAGAATGGTTATTCTATCGTCTCAAATGGACTCGCCAACTTTTTCAAGATGGTATTTGTGTACCCTTCTCAGTATTGCAATCACATTTTTCCCTTCCCTCTTCACATCATTCTAAATATATATCTTTAACAACAGTTACCCAGGCTTCTTACAATTCTTTAATCTCCTCTCAAGCTCCTACTCCCTCAACTCCTATTACCACATTATTTTTAAGTAACTCTCCTTCGGTTTCTCCAATATACAAAAAAATAATGGATATTCCTATTTCTCGTGATAAATCTAACGAAGAGTGTAGTTGGGAATATGATTTGGGTGAATCCTTCCCTATTCCAATGTGGAATGAAATCTGGACTAAAGTTAGAAAATCTTCTAGAGCAGCTAACACTATCAAACTTTATTTTTTAATTATAATAGACTCCAAGGGCCCGATTCACAGAATGAACTTTAGACTCAATCCTAAACTTACTACTATTTTGGTATTCACAGAATGCACTTACTACTTTTGGCATTCACAGAATGAATTTACTACTTTTGGTATTCACAGAAGTTAGGATTTTGTCTTAAGTCTGTCTTAAGTCTGTCTTAAGTTTGTCTTAAGACAAACTTAAGACAAAATCCTAACTTCTGTGAATACCAAATATAGTAAGTTCATTCTGTGAATGCCAAAAGTAGTAAGTGCATTCTGTGAATACCAAAATAGTAGTAAGTTTAGGATTGAGTCTTAAATTCATTCTGTGAAACGGGCCCCTAATCACTCCAGCTAAATTACATAAGATTGACCCTAACATCTCTACCTGTTGGTCTTGTAACACTCTATTAGCAGACCTCAAACATATGCTTTTTGACTGCCAGCAATTCATACTTTCTGGACCCAAGTCTGGCGGCAAATTAATACCATTTGTCATTACCATATTCCTTTTTCTTTTTTACATATTTTTCTAGGTAGCGTCTCTGAAGTTTGGTCCTCTTCTTCTGGCAATTTTCATATTATTGATTTACTCATAGCTGTTGCATTTCAACAGCTCACCAAATCATGGAAAGATGCCTCGGCTGTATATTTTCAAGCATGGTGGTACGGCATTAGCTATAATCATAGATTAGATAGAGCCTATGTACACCCAATCTCGTTTGCTATTAAAAGAGAGATACTTTGGATGCCCGTTAAAGAGTTCTTAAATGTTTCAGCTAAAAAGCTATCAGCACATATTGAAGAAGTCCCCAAGTCCCTTTGATTTTACAATTACTGCTGTTTTAATTAAAGTTCACCTTATAGAATATTTCAATATAAGTAGGAAATGTTATGCATAATTGTTGTTTTTTCGCATATAATGCCTGATATAGATGTTCTACCCCCTCCCCCTTCTTTTCTTTCTTTCTATCCCCTGTCTTTTCTTTCTTTACCTCCCTCCCCCTTTCCCAATTATTTTCACTGTATTATTCTATGCATATGTATAATTCTTTTTATATTGCATTATGTCTTATTTTTGTAACAAATAAACTTCCTTTAAACTAAAAAAGACCACCTCATCACAGTGCATCCTCCATCTACAGCCCAGGTTTAGCTCCGCTCCTCTGACTCTTTGACTTTGAAGCGTAATCTCCCATTGGACGAGGGTGAAGGTGGTCCTTATTGGATACAGTTTTCAGCCAATGGGGCAGAGATGTCAGTCAGCATGCAACATTGTATGAAGGTGCCACTGATGGTAACCGCACCCTAATAGTCTTGTTGACTATAGTGTAAGTCAAGGTAAGGCTGACAGTGGCAGTGTTGGCCGACCCCGCTTCTGACTCCAGGTATAATCACCGCTCGCTGCATTTACACTTTGCTGGGGATGTGGGCTGGTGAAGCCACACTGACTGCATTTTAAAAAACTGATTTTAATTGAATAGCAAATTGAAATTCTTTATGTGTGTTATGATTGAGAACTAATTGTAATACATACCTGTGTGGTACTGTGCCTAAAATCGCTCTTCACAGCGCTGCCAGGGGCTTTAAAACTGTCATAAACACTCAGTGCTCTGTCATACCGCCTGCCCGCCCCGGTCCGACTCGGTAACCATTACCGTTGAGCGGAGGGCGGGGCAGGTACGAGCCTGAGCAATACACTTCCTGCTCCCTGCTGTTGACTCGAGCGGTTAGCGCTCTAGCCTTTAGGGCACAGGGGCTACTTAGCCACTCGTCGGTCAAAGCGCGCAGCGGTTGCGCGCAGGGGGGCGCCTTCAGACGCGCCGAAGACAAGCCAAAGACCTGCCCGTCTGCGCCCGTCCGCGCCAGAACGGGCTAGGGGCTATGGCTGTTCCTGGTTTATTATTGCAACATCTTCCAGGACATATAACATACTCCCCCAAGACGCTGCGCTGCCTTAATAACTCACGACCATTAGGCGATGCCTGCATGTGTCAGATAGAGGTAGAAGGCCCTTTTTCATGTCGCGTTTGTCAATCCCAATTTCCTACTGAATGGACTAGGCCTATTCAAATGTACAACCCTCGTATTAGGGCAATCATGCCTATGTCAGTTACTAACACCCCTTCGCCGGGGAGGAAAAATATCCTGTGTAATGTAAGATCTCTTTCTAAACACACCATGGAAGTTTGGGATATGATCTCTTCCTACCAACCGGAAGTGTGTTATCTGACAGAAACGTGGCTTAAACCACATTGCACTCCGGATATAACTCTTGCTATTCCTTGCAGTTATAAAATACTGAGATTGGACCGCCCGGTGAAAATTGGTGGTGGAATCGCGGTGGTTTACAAAGAAGATCTGAGAGTCACTATTTTAGAGGAACTTAGTTCCGCGGAAATCGAAATAATGATTTTTAAAATTCAGGTATCTCCTAAAGGACACCACAGAGGCGCTTTAGTTTATAGGCCTCCAGGTCCTTATAGGAATTTTACTAACATTTTACTCGAACTATTGGCTCCTTATATCATTAATGACAGGGAGTTCATTCTAGTTGGCGATTTTAACGTTCATGCTGGAATTTCAGATTGTAATGAGGCGCAAACACTATTAACAGATCTATCCGCTCTGGGTCTAACATTGAGAAATAGTGGACCTACTCATCGAGCAGGCCACACTTTAGATTTAGTGTTCGCTAATGTCCAGCTTGCATCATGCCCGCCCGCCACTCAGGTGAACTGGACTGACCACTTCATTGTGGAATTTACTACTCCTCTTCAGGCACCTAACCTGTCCCACTCTAACACCTTGCCCGGTACCCGGAGACAGTGGCATAAAGTCACCCCCTCTATTTTTAGAGAGAAATTCATCCCTCCTATTTTTCTACCTTCGGACGATATTGATACTGCCCTTGCTAAATTCGAAGGAGAAACTAGGAAAGTCATTGATAAAATTGCTCCTGTAAAGACTTTTAAATCTAGGCCTGGGAAAAAACATGAAGTTTGGTTTTCTGATCACTTGAGAACTTTGAAACAAGGGGCTAGAAAATTGGAAAAGAGATGGAGAACCTCTCATCTTGTGGAGGATAAGGAAAAATATTGGTGTGCTCTGTCTTCGTACCATAAAGAAATCCGTGGTGCTAGGAAATCTTACATTGCATCCCAAATACAAGAGGCCGGAAATTCTCCAAGAATTCTCTTTCAGATCTTACAGACTTTTGTTAAACCTCAAGCTTGCGAAGCCCCTGATATGACTTCGCAACAACTGTGTGAAGACACCTCATGCTTCTTCACTAATAAGATCAATACAATTTATGAAAAAATTATCTTGACCAATCAAGCCCCATTGACCATTACAGAATCTCCCCTTGATCCTGTGGAATGTATACCTGCTGTACATTCCCTGGACGTCTTTCCTCCGATATCCTTGAAAGGAACATCGGATCTTTTAAAACAAATTAAAAGCGGTAGTCCTGAGGATACCATTCCTGCCAAACTTATGCCCACACTTAATGAACTTCTATGTCCAACGATCTGTGAACTAGTAAATATTTCACTCATCGCAGGTGCTGTCCCCAAAAATTGGAAAAGGGCGCTTATCAGACCCATAAGGAAGAACACCGCCCTATTGTGGTCTGACCTGACGAATCTTAGGCCCATTTCCCTGCTACCTTTTGTGGGAAAAATTATTGAAAAGCATGTAAACCACCATCTATCAGCACATGTGGAACTGGTAAAGGCCTTGGATGAATCCCAATCGGGTTTTCGCCCCAAGTACAGTACAGAATCCACTCTTTTGTCTGTTACTGATGATCTCCATGCCTACCAGGACAAGGGCCTTTCAGTCATCCTGGTGCTATTAGACCTATCAGCAGCGTTCAACACCGTGTCTCATACCATCTTGACGCAACGGTTGTCGAACGCTGGCATTCAGAATAAGGCTCTTGACTGGCTAAAGAGCTTTCTGACTGGCCGCACCCAGAGAGTCACCATGGGTGCATACCGCTCAGTGGAAACAGAGATTTCTAAAGGGGTGCCACAGGGCTCATGTTTGAGCCCTACTCTTTTTAATATCTACGTGGCACCCCTGGCAGGAGTTTTGCGTAGATATGGCTTTATCCCCATATCTTACGCTGATGACACACAGCTCCTTTTCCCCTTTAAAACTCTCACCACTGAGGTCAGAAACTCCTTTTTGACAGGCATGAAAGAAGTGGCAAAATGGATGGCTACCAACTACCTCCAATGCAATGTCACCAAGACAGAGATCATGCTATTTGGAGACACGAAAAATACTCTGGACTCCTGAATGCTGGCCGTCAGAGCTTGGAGCAGTCCCTGAACCTAAACAGGTTGTGAAGAATCTGGGAGTCAGATTCGATCATGACCTGTCATTTAAACAGCATACCAATTGCATATCTGGGATCTGCTTCCACACCATTGGACTCCTCCGTAAGGTCTTTCCGCTTTTACCCGACGCAGTAAGGAAAACGCTTGTTCAAGCGTTGATCCTCAGCCGGATTGACTATTGTAACGGTTTGCTACTATCAGCTAACGAGGGTGTATTAGATAAACTGCAGGTGATCCAGAACACGGCGGCTCGCCTGGTTCTAAATGCCCCTCCGAGAACTGCTTCCAAACCCCTCTTGAACCGCCTACATTGGCTTCCAATACGGCAGAGGGTCAAATTTAAAATATGCTGTCTGATCCACAAATGCCTAAATTCACAGGGACCTATCTATCTGGAACGGAAATTTATTCCTTATGCTCCAGTACGGTCTCTTAGATCTAGTAGCAATTTTCTTCTGGTGGTCCCCCACATAAAAAAAGCAAGACATGGAGGCAGAGCCTTGTCGGCTACTGGCCCTAAGTTGTGGAACAAGTTACCCCTGGCCTTAAGACAATGTAAAGAACACCTGACATTTCGCAAACTTTTAAAAACAGCTCTTTTTAAAAATGAAGTTTAACCATTTCCCTCACTGTTAATTTGCTGCTGATTTCTGGTCAAAAGCGCAGAGATACTCCTGTCGGAGTGATTCAAGCGCTATACAAACGTATAAATAAATAAATAAATAAGGTAACCCAATGGGTTTTGGCAGTTAGCTGAGGATCACAGGACTAGACAAAAAACAAAGTCACCCAAAGAGCCACGACATAAAACAGCACATAGCTCTCTCCCACGTCAGTTGGGCTTCGCCTCGCCACGGGCTGGGTCCCAATAAAAAAAGTCTCTGGCTCCACTTAACTGGTCTGCTCGTGACCTGGCAATCAAGAGTCTATGCATTGGCCCGGTTCAAGGGGAGACCAGTTAGGACTCCTTACTGGGACCTCGGTAATCCAAGCTTTGAAAGGGGCCAGTTAGTGCCAATGCCAGTAACACCGGACACAACTTTGCACGGAGTAAGGGGCCAGATGTATCAACATTACAATTTGCAAGTCTATAGTAGCGAATTTTACCGATTCGCTATTACAAACTCGCAAAATGCAATGTATGTAGGAATCTGCTGATATTTAGCGATTCCTATGCATTCTTTATTTGCCACTTGCATGTTGCGAGTCCCAAACAAGGAATGGCTTCCCATTCGTTCCTATGGGCCATTCATTCCAAGAGGCCCATAGGAATGAATGGGAATTGTGTGCACAATTTGCGAGTACCCAATAGGTACTCCCAGATTGCGCACGCAATTTCAAGGCTGCAAGGGTTCCTAAAGGACACCCTGTTGCACCCCTGAAATGTGCATGTGTGCACATGTGGCGCACATACATGCCCTATGTATGTGTGCTACATGGCACTTCGAAAAATGCATGAAATTGCATTTTTCAAAGAAATCGCAATTTACCACCAACTTGAAGTAGGTGGTAATGTGCGATTCCTTACAGGAAAATCGCAATTTGCGATGGATACTTGAATAGCATTTAGGGAATCACAAATTGCGATTCTCTAAATGCTTGCGCAAAATAGGGAATCGCAAATTTTGCGATTCCTTACTTTGCAAGTATGTTTTTACTTACCTGCATTGCACATGGCTAAATTACGATATGTTATGTTATGTTATGTTAGCTATACTTGAAAAGCGCAAAACAGCTGCCCCTTCGAAGGGGCGTCCCGGCGCTAGCAGCAACACAACTGACAAGACGGAAAGGCGAGAGGGAGAGACTATGGTGTAGGAAACAGATAGGTTCTAATGGCCTTCCTAAACTCCAGGTAGCTGTTAAGGCCCCGGATCTGAGCTGGAGACTTTCTGCGTTTGCAATCGCAATTAACTTGATACATCTGGCCCAAGAACTTTTAGGGCACTGTCTGGCCACTTCAGCAGTCATTGATGACGTCACCCACAGATGCTAAGGCTATGGGTGTACGTAAAGATATCCGTCTAGCGCACACTTGTCTAGGAAAGAATGTAGCGCTGAACAATGGGTGCAAACCTGGGGTACAAACCTGGGCTGTGTACGTGGAGGGAGGCGCCGGGTGAGTGCCCATGGGTTCACTCTTTGTGGGCACAGTCTGCAGGAGCGGTCTCTCGCTGCCTCGACACTCTCTTCTTTGGAAACAAGGACAGTGCTCATGAAACAGATTCCTTCTCCAGCGCTCCGAGCTCCTGACGCGCTGTAATCTTTCTGCCTCAAAGTCTGTTTATAATAAGCTGCTGTGTTCCTGCCATCTGTCCGCGCTTCCATCCTGACACATCTTACCATTAATTGGATTAAATAATTCTGAAAATATTTCCACTTCTTAAGTTTTCATTTGTCCCTTGATTTATCCCCAGAGGACGCTCTAATTTTCATATTTTGTAATACGAGATTGTAATCAGCAAGCCAGCAGAAAATATAGCGTCTGGTACGAGCAGTTCTTCAGTCTGAAAGAATCTTCTCACACTATTGCATTTCAGGAAATCCACATTTTATACATTTTCTCTGGCATTTTTTTGTCATATAATATTTTTACATTTAAACGCTGCTAATAAATAGATTTATTATCTGCTGAATATATCTCGCTCTGAATTATTTGTGGCTGTGCACATTATTGATTGTTTTCTGTTTGCAGGCGCCCCGTGTGATCCTGAACAATCTCGATATGAATAAGACCGGAGCTATCGATCTCCGATATCCTCAAACGCCGCCTCCGGTCGCCCTGGTGCCGCTGGGGTCAGCAACGAGTCCTGGGTCTTTTCTGGAAGGGGCAGTGATTGAAAACGCCTCAGGAATCCAAAATGGAGTTTTTATTCATTTATAATTATTAATACCGCGCTTTTTTAACTCAGGGGTGTCAAGGCGCTTTCCATGGGCACTTGCAGCACTAGGGCAGCTCTGCCGTGAACAAGAGGGAGGAGGTAGTAGTGAGGGGTGGAAGAGGGGTCGTGGGGGTACGACCCAAGGACATGGGGGGAGGGCAAACCATCCCTTCTGACCAATGAGAGTGTCCCACACAAACATTCAGCAGTTACTGAAAGAACATCTGATTCCTAAGAATAACTTCTGTACCTTGAGGTTTACGTCACACGTTAAATCTGTGTGTGTGATCCATGGGGCAGAACTACAAGGGCTGGCGCATCTCTGCAAATCAGCAGGGATGCGCCAGTCAACTTGCGACACGCAAAACCACCCCGGATGCGTCGCATTTACAATGCTGCATGCCGTGGCGCAAGGATAGGCAGATGCGTGTCATATCTTCCGGCGTAAGGTTGGCGCAGTGCTGGAGTCGTGTTGCGGGCACGACGCAACTCCAGTACTGTTCCAAACCAGCCTATCTTTGACATTGTGCGTCACGCCTGCTTTGAGCAGCCGCAAGGTTTTGACGCAGCGGCGTCGGAAAAGTGACTGAGTGAAATCTTGTAGATTTCACTCAGGCACTTTTCGAGGCTTTCCTTCGATGTAATGCCCACACTTTTACGCCCACAATATAGCTGATGCAGGTATAATGTGGCGTAGGGGTTTACGGCGTGACGCATCTCCCTAGATGCGTCACGTTGTAAATCCGTTGCAGCGTGGCGCTTGCTTTACGCCGCCGCTGCATCACATAAGTGACTCATCGGCGCCACAAATGTGTCGCACAGGGCTTGTAAATCTGCCCCCATATATCTAGGCCCTGGAGGGAGGTGCGTGCACACCCCTGCTTTTTGCTTTGAACATTTAATGTGAATATTGTGGACAGATGGCGGTCAGATCCACCCTCGAGTCTGACCCAAGCAATGGAGGGGCAGGGAGGACACAACTGTGCATTCATTTCATGACATTTCGTGAATGTTCATGTAATTAGACTTGTTTCGCGAGGCCGGCTCTGCCAATATCACGCGGGGTCTTTTTCACTCAGGTGCACACGCTGAATTAAGAAGTCCCCGAGGTGCTTGTTCGAGCAGAAAATGTCTCTGGGTGAAACGTGAAGCATAACGTGAAATTCTAAGAAATGTTACAAATTCCCTTAATGTGAAATTCAGAAATAGAATGGTTTTCGCAGGCAATCTTGCCCAGGCCTAGGCAAGCGCCCAGCTGAGCTCCTCGGGTAGGGTGACCAGACGTCCCGGATTTGCCTGGACTGTCCTGACACCCCGACACTTTTACTGTAAATGAATGAGTATGTGCCTCATTTTTTAGAAAAGTCCAGGAGAGAGTGCACTCTTTTCTCTAAGGAGTACTTGGGTGGCTTTTCACCTTATCGACTCATAGTCACATAATCCCATCAATCAAGGCCGGGTCTCATCACGGCGTGCTTGAGGGGGCGATTTCCTCTCGGTGTCTGAGGCTTGCACACAATCTATGCATTACTGGAGGAAAGTGCCGCTTTTGACATGGTTTGCCCCACTTTTTCCTTGGTACGTGATGTGATTTCGAACTGTAAGTGCACTGAACCTAACCAGGGTCCCAGTGCCAGATTTCTTTACCAAAACACTGTACCACGAATGGTACAACTTCAGCAACCAGTATAAGTCCCTAGGAAATGGTACTCAGGTACCAACGGCATTGGTAGTGAAGAGGGCCCTCTGGGGCTGAAGCACTGTCTGTGCCAACCTAGGGGCCCCTCACCAATGCCATGCCTTCTGCCACGGCAGGCTGCGTGTCTTGGTGCAGAGAAAACCGAAGAGTTGACATGGCCACAGCCCTGTGTGCCCGGACCCCATACACAGCATGAGGTATAGGTAAGTCACCCTACTGAAGGCCTTTGAGCCCTATTACAAGGTACACTACATCCCATGTGTGGGCCATATCTGGATGAGCAGGCATGCCCCTACAATGTACAGTCCATTCTTGAATATTGTTAGTGCACTGGGAAGCCATTGAGAATCCATGGGCGGGATATTTGTCATTTTGAGTTTCCTAGCTTCATGATGGCTTCACTGTACCCGAAGATGTTTGGAACCAAACATCTCATCTTAATAAGTCCTCACTCATACCAGTGTTGGATGTATTGATAAATGCACACAGGAGACCCTTAAGATGGTCCCCTGAAAACCTGCGAAGCACTGGTGCGGTCTCTGACTAGTCATTGCTAGCCTGCAAACACTGGACATGCTTCTGCCCTCATGGGGAAGAGCCCCCACTCTCGGAGACCCGAAACAAAGCCAGCTGAACGCAGGTGCTTCACACCTCCTCCAGGCTAGAGTGGTCTTCCATCGTGGGAACCTTCAAAGGCGACGATGGCTTTGAAATGCGACCCAGGCATCTCCAGATAGTGGAGGATGGCAGCCCCCCTTTCCTGCTCCACATTTGGCAGGAGAACAGGTGGGAAAGTAGTGAGATTATGAGGTGTGCTCTCATTCAGCCAGCACCAACCCTAAGGTGGGGCAGGCGATGTGGACACTACTTTTCCAAAACCTCCATTTTGGGAAAGCAGGAAATTAACCTATCAGGGCTAGCGTAGTGCCCCTTCCCAGGGGAAGTGGTTACTTAGAGGGTGTAGGCAGGTGAAGGTGGGTAACCCTTTGGCTACTACCTCTCACTCCCTTTAACACCCCACAATTTAGTATTTAGGTGGCATCGTTGGATCCTGAACCTTAGATTTGACAAACACAAAGAAGAGACGGAAAAAGAAGAGCTGCTGCCCGAGAACTGAGGCCCTGCTGCAGAGACATTGGCGCCAAACCCTGCCTGCTGCCTTAAGGACTCAGCCATCGTGGTGTGCTGCCTTGCACGGATGAGGACTCCAAGAACCCCGGAGCACCATCTGTCTTTGACAAATTGCCTAAGACCCTCCCTCGGAGCAGAGGATCTGCTCCCCTGCTACAGCAGGCATCGATCCGCAGACTCAGGTCTTACTGACTTGCTGCTCTCTAGCGACGCCGACACAGCACCCGGATCAGGAGTGGTACACCAGCTTTGAAGTGTCAGATCTGTCCCCACACGAAGTTGGAGGACACGAGGACCTACCGGAGCTGTGCTGCACCAATACCCGGCATGGCAGACCCCCTGCATTGTGCACCAAGACGAAGAGTCCCTCCGGAATCCAGCTGCACAGGAAGCAAGCACTTGTTGAGGGACACCAAGACTCCTGAGGCCCACTCCGTGAGTGGCCCAGCTACCCCAAAATTGTCTCTCTAAGCTGCCTGCTCCTGACCGCGAGGACATCTTAATGCATGCTGACCGGCTGGACTATCTGCTCTGCACCCAGCCTAAACGGCCCCGTTAATGATGATTTAGCTGCGCTTCTGTGGGCCTGAGGCTCTTGCGACCTGCTCCCTCGAGTGGGCCTCCTCTGTCTTACCTGTATTCCCCGAGTGCTATGCATTTTTAGGTGGCCCCCTCTCCCGTAGTGCACCCACTACCAACGACTTCAGTAACCTGCTACCAGCCGAATCCATACCAAAAACCTCAGCACCCTGCTACTAGACGAATCTGGGACTCTCCTGAGAATCCGCTGGTGAAACATTGGACCTGGCCTTGCTAACTACTGAGATCCGAGAGGTGAACCTTGAAAGTTGACTGTATAATTTTATAGGCATTTTTGTCTTTTTCCCATTGATTTCAATGGTGTGTATTTGCACACAAATGTGATTGATTTTGCGAACTCTAAAAATTCACAACTTTAAAAGTACTTACTGTAGAAGGAATTTCTGAAAAATGACGTACAAATCAACATTATTTTTGCAATTGGTCTCAGATTTATTCTTGAGTGTATGACTCATTTATTGCCGCTGTGAATACAACAAATGCTCAGCACTACCCTCTGACAAGCCTAACTGCTCTCCACCCGTCTACAAATAGAGTGTTTGTATTATCTGCGTTTGCGTCTGTAAGCCAATAAGGAAACCACTGCAATCATACTGTTATAAATACAAGACCACAAATCCCACAATGCAAAGCAAAGTGGGTTATGCGTATCATGTGTTATGTTATTAAGCCCCCTCTTTTTAACGTTTACCTATCTCCTCTAGATAAGGTAATTGAAGCCTGCGGGGTCAGAGTGGTCTCTTATGCTGATGACACTCAGCTGGTGTTTTCATGAAGAGATCGCTCTGACAACGGTCTAGCCAACTTTAAACGCTGCCTTGCTAACATTGTATCGTGGATGACCCTTAATACCCACAAGCTTAATACTGACAAAACCGAGCTGTTGTTTTTTAACCAAAGGGCCCCTCTGTTACCTTCTGAGTGGTGGCCGTCCGAGCTCAACCCCCCTCCATCCCCTGTTAAATCTGCCCGGAATCTGGGCTTTCTAGTTGACAATGTGCTGTCTTACAAGGCCCAAATCAATAAGGTCACCTCCGCATGTTTTGGAAAACTGCGCATGATTAGGAAAATCTTCACATTTCTCCCTTCGGACTCTCGGAGGACGATCATTCATGCCCTTATTACCTCCCACTTGAACTATTCCAACAGCTTATATGTGGGAGCATCAGCATATCTTATCAATCGGCTGCAGATCGTTCAGAATGCGGCTGCTAGGCTGATATGTAACATCCGTTATCGCCATTCAATTACCCCGCATCTGCGGAAACTCCACTAGCTCCCGGTGCCCTCCCGCATCCCGTTTAAAGCCCTGGTCTTGTCCTTCAGGGCTCTGAAGGGCAAGGGACCTGTGTACCTTAGACAGAGGCTGAAGCTGGTGCACTCATCCCGAGCATTTAGACCTAACCACCTCCGCCTCCTACACTCTCACCGTTTTCAATGCTCTAGAAAAGGGGGTAGAGTATCGGATCACTTATCGGATACTATCCCTCAGCCGTTGTGGGTTGAAATTGAATCCTCCTTTTTCCATCCTTTTACTTTTGAAGAATTTGTCTCTTTATCACATATTCCACAAAAGATGTCTCTTCCTATCCTTAAAAATTCGAGAATTTTTTTTCATCCCCTGTTCTTGGGTGATTTGGATGATCGTGCACGATTTCTACACTCCCCTGTCTGGTATAACCCTCTTATTAAAATACGCAATAGAACTCTTTTCTGGAAAGAATGGAGGGATCTTGGTCTCATGTGGACTCATCAACTTTTTCAAGAGGGGGTTGGTGTTCCCTTTCCTTCCCTTCAATCTCGCTTTTCTCTTCCTCTAAATTTCCATCATAAATTATTGAGTGTAGCAGTTCAGAAAAGTTACGATTCCCTTACACTCTCCGTTTCCTACAGCAAATCTTCTCCTCTTACTATTCCTTTTTTATTATCTTCTTCCTCCGCATCCCAAATTTACAAAAAAACACAAGAAATCTCTGTCACTAGGAACAAATCTAAAATAGAACAAGATTGGGAAATTGATTTAGAGGATTCGTTTTCTATCCTAACCTGGCATAATATATGGACCAAAATAAGGAAGTCTTCTAGAGCAGCAACTACCACTCAAACTTTATTTTTTATTTACAAAAGACTTTTGTTCACTCCCGCTAAACTGCATGCAATAGATCCTTCTGCTTTACACTCTTTCAAGACTTCGGCATCTAGGGAGCGCAACATTACTAAATGGTGCCTTTGTGCTAAAGAGTGAGAAAACGAGAGAGGGGAAGGAAGAAAGGGGCGAAAAGAGAATGGAGGCCAGTGGAGGAAAAAGAACACAAAGAAAGGAGGCCGTGAGAGCAAGAGAGAGAGAGAGAGAGAGAGAGAGAGAGATAGAGAGAGGGGGGAGGGAGGGACAGAGAGGTGGAGAGAGAGTAAGAGTGAGAGAGCAGGTAAAGGAGGCAGAGAGAGCAGAAGAGAGAAACAGAGAGGGGGAGAGAGAAGAGAGAGGGAGAGAGAGAAAGAGAGACAGAGCTAGAGATGGGGAGAGGGAGAGAGGGAGAGAGAGAGGAATAGAGGGAGAGACAAAGGGAGAGAGCGAAAGAGAGATGAAAGAGAGAGATTTAGAGAGAGATAGAAGAGAGAGAGAGGAAGAGCGAGCAGGGTGATAGAAAGGGGAACAGAAAGACAGAGCGCGGGTGACCCACTTACACACACATCGTTACTGAAAATGGTGTCAGTGGCTTCCAAATCCCCGGACATGAATGTCTTAAGAAGGAGCTTTGCTGAGGCTCCCCGCCCCCACCATGGATGCACTCAAATAATTTTAGCTTTGCTGCCTTTGTATTTTGCTTCTTAAACTCTGAAGAGCACCCCCCGCCCCTACAGATACCTGCTGTTACCTGCTCCAGAAACCAGTCTGCCCTTACCCCCTGGTATCTGTCAGCCGCACAGACCCTCCAATAAACACAGTGCCCTCCTCTTTCTGGTGTCTCTGTTGGGGGTTTTCTTCAGCGGGGCGAGGGTGTTTGCGCCGTCCTCGATCCAGCGTCTGAGGATGTGGGCAGCGTCGTCGGTGTCGGAGGGTTCGGTGGGAGGGCTGAGCGCAAGGTTTGCATGTAGTTGGTCTTCGGTGATTTTGCTCCAGCATCTGTGGGGATCTGTTTGGTGCGGTGGTTTGTGGTGGGTTTCTGGAAGGTGGAGTGGATGCAGCGGTGGTCGGTCCAGAGGAGTTTGGTGGTGTGGCTGACGGAGATGTGCAGGCTTGAGGAGAAGACGGGGTCGAGCGTGTGGCGGGTGGAGTGGGTGGGCGTTGTGACGAGTTGTTTCACTCTGAGGTTGGCGAGGTTATCAGTCAGGGTTGTGGAGTTGATGTCGTTGTTGTTCTCAAGGTGAAAGTTCAGGTCCCCGAGGAGGATGTAGTCGGTGGAGGTCAGGGCGTGCGTGCTGATCAAGTCTCAGAGACCTGTCCGGAACCCCCCAAACAGCCCTGCCCTTTTCCTCTCTGAGACCTGTCCAGAAACTCTTGTACAGTCCTGGCCTTCTCCCTGAGACCTGTCCTGAACCCCTAAAACTGTGACATCCTCTCCTTCTTGGAGAATTGTCCAGAACCCCTCAAACAGCCCTGGTTTCTCCCTCCCAGAAACCTGTCCAGAACCCCTCAAACAAACCTGGGCTTCTCCTCTGGTAGACCTGTCCAGAACCCCTCAAGCAGTCCTGGCCTCCTCCTCACAGAGACTTGTCCAAAACCCCCCAAACAACCCAGTGCTTCTCCTTTTGGAGACCTGTCCAGAACCCCTCAAACAGCCCTATCCTCCCCCTCCGAGAGACCTGCCCAGAACCCCTCAAACATCCCTTGCCACCTCCTCCCAGAGACCTGTCCAGAACCCCTCAAACAGCCCTATCCTCCCCCTCCGAGAGACCTGTCCAGAACCCCTCAAACATCCCTTGCCGCCTCCTCCCAGAGACCTGTCCAGAACCCCTCAAACAGCCCTATCCTCCCCCTCCGAGAGACCTGTCCAGAACCCCTCAAACATCCCTTGCCGCCTCCTCCCAGAGACCTGTCCAGAACCCCTCAAACAGCCCTATCCTCCCCCTCTGAGAGACCTGTCCAGAACCCCTCAAATAGCCCTATCCTCCCCCTCCGAGAGACCTGTCCAGAACCCCTCAAATAGCCCTTGCCGCCTCCTCCCAGAGACCTGTCCAGAACCCCTCGAACAGCCCTATCCTCCCCCTCCGAGAGACCTGTCCAGAACCCCTCAAACAGCCCTATCCTCCCCCTCCGAGAGACCTGTCCAGAACCCCTCAAATAGCCCTTGCCGCCTCCTCCCAGAGACCTGCCCAGAACCCCTCAAACATCGCTTGCCGCCTCCTCCCAGAGACCTATCCAGAACCCCTCAAACATCCCTTGCCGCCTCCTCCCAGAGACCTGCCCAGAACCCCTCAAACATCCCTTGCCGCCTCCTCCCAGAGACCTATCCAGAACCCCTCAAACATCCCTTGCCGCCTCCTCCGAGAGACCTGTCGAGAACCCCTCAAACATCCCTTGCCGCCTCCTCCGAGAGACCTGTCGAGAACCCCTCAAACAGCCCTTGCCGCCTCCTCCTCTCAGAGACCTGTCCAGAACCCCTCAAACAGCCCTGAAACCCTGTCAGCACACAAACTCGTGTCTCATTTAGGGTCAGATGTACAACCTTTACAATTTGCGAGTCACAAATTGCGTCATCTCAGACATTGTTTGCGATTCCTAATGGGGTTGCAAATTGCCGGCCTCTTTAATATTCATGAAGCAGGTGCAATTTGTAACCCCATTGGGATTGGCCAGCACTCCCAGGGACGGTGGCCTGCTGGGGTCAGCAGATCACCATGTCAGTGACTGCTTTTTTAAATAAAGCAGTTAAAAAAAAATGCAGCCCGTTTTCCTTAAAGGAAAATGGGATACATTTAAAAAAGAAAAATCTAACGTTTCTGTTTCATTTTTAAGAGTAGGCAGTGGTCTGTGAGTCCACTGCCTGCTATTAGAAAATATTTTCAGTATTTTCCCCTGGGGACCCCTTCACTTTTGTGAGTGGCTTACCACCCATTTGAAATGGGTGGTAAACTGTGAGTGCTTGGGGACGCAAGTGTGGCCGTAAACAATCTTACATTGCAGTGGGATTTGCTATTAGGAAGGGATGCCCTGAACACACTCCTTCCTGTTAGGTAATTGCAAACCCTGATTTGCGACTCGGTAATACGTTATTGACTCACAAAATAGGGTTTGTACATGCGCAGACCTATTTTGCAAGTGCAAACGAGCTGATTACCTGTTTGCGACCGCAAAAAATGGTCGTACATTTGGCCCTTACTCTTTGTTATGCGGCAACAACTGGACCGGAAGCGGTGTAGTCTGTGACAGACCTGCCTCTTCCAGTTCAGTCAGTTCATGGGTGATATTAGTGATATTAACCGCATGCGTGCGTGCGGAATTCCGCTCGTACGCGGAGTTTTGCGAAACCGCATATTACGTGACGAGCTGGGCTCATCATCAGCGTAGCAGGAGGCTACCTCATGACGAGCCCAGCTCGTCAGCAGCGTGGAAGGGGTTAACAAGTTAGCTGTCAATCTGGATATCTATTTTAGGGATGTACGCGCAATATTTCCTCGCATGGAAACTCCTCCTTCCGTGGCGAGGAGCATGCCTAAGGCGTGGTGTTTCCATGCGATCTTGGCTGTCATTGCAGGCAGTACTTTGTTAGTGAAAGTCAAGGTGCCTGCAGTGTTAGTTGCAAGTCTATCTACTAGGGTTAACCGTTGACAGCTTTCCAATGGTAACATCGCTCAAGGCCACGCCCACTGAGGGTATTAGTGCTCCAAAGATTTCATATTATATTTGCTTGAAACTGCATTTGCTCTGTCTTCTGTAAGAGTCACGTATGCTATCTATGTTATTAGTGTGATAAGTTTCAGGGAAAACTGAAGCTGCATCCCAACTATCTACCAAATTGTCCAGCCCCTGAAAGTAAGCTAACTTACCACACACATACTGTATGTCTTTAATACTTACCTCAAATTCCGATAAAACTCAGGCATATTTACAAGGGCTTTATGTCCGCTTTCTTGGCTTAAAGAGCCTAAAAAGCGGAGATAAAACCAGCGCCCTATTTACAAGAGGGTGCTAACATGCATAATCGCATGTTAGCACCCTTTCTCCCAACGCCTCCCTTTGCATCTCCAATGAGATGCAAAGTGGGCGTCACTGGGCGTACCCCGGATGGACAACGTTGCAAATATCGCTGATGTTTACATCGCAATATTTACAAGTTAGCCCACATGATTTTAGCACACTTTAGATTTTGGCGAAAACAGCTGTTTTCGCCAAAATCTAACATCTGCTAAAATCCTGACTTAGACATCCTTAACATAGGGGGTGGATTCTGCTGATACGACCACAGGGTCGTATCAACAAGGTTATCGCCGTTTTGCCGGGAACATAGATGGAAAACCAGCGATGTTTCCTGCAAAACAGCGATTGCCCTGCTATTGCAGGAATTGTTATCGCCTTGGAGATACGCGTTGCTAATAAAGCGATATCTCTGCGATAGCCGGTGTTAGGAAAATGAGCGCTAAGCACGCTTTGCGATAGTAAATGAAAAGCGTTGCTAATATTCCCCTCTATCCTTAGCTGAATAGCTATGACCACATTTACTCTATCCTATGCCTTCTATGGTATCCTCCAGTTTTATATAGCAAAACTGAACCGAAGGTATCAGAGTGCTTCAAGTGAGCACCAGTTGTGCAACAAATGAACACATTCATTTTGTCAGACGTGGGGATATTAAGTGATTTGCCTAGAATCACAGTATGTTGAGCGTCCCTGCTGAGACTCGAACCCGGTTCCGCAGCTTCAAGGTTGACTATTCTAGACATTAGTCCACATCCTCTCCTTCTTGACTTCTTACCATACATAAAGTTCCATGCTGTGCAAAGTAAACACTCAACCTTGGGGAAGGATCTTATTTTTTATTTTTTATTTTACAGAGTTTTATATAGCGCAAACTAGACACGAATCGGGTATCAGAGCGCTTTACATAGCAACATTGGCATTACATGAGGACAATTTCATCTTTTTTTTTGTTAAGCACAGGGAGATTAAGGGCCATATGTATCAAGGTACCCATTTGCGATTCTGAAATAGCGATTTCAGAATCGCAAATTGGTATGTATGTACAAATTCGCAATTTTTTGCAAATTCTTAGCATTCCTTAATTGCGATTAGCAAATTGCGAATCATAATCAAGGAATACTTTCCCATTCATTTCTATGGGCCAGAAGGCCCATAGGAATGAATGGGAAGTTTTCACAATTTTGCGATTCGCAATTTGAAAATCGTAAATTGAGAATCATTTCAAGGGTGTAGGGGTGTCCAAAGGACACCTTGTTGCACCCCTGAAATAAGCATGGGTGCACATGTGGTGCACATACATGCCCAAAGGGCATGTATGTGCATCACATGGCACTTTGAAAAATGCAAAAATGTGCATTTTCCAAGGAATTCGCAAATTACCACCAACTTGAAGTTGGTGGTAATTTGCGATTCCTTAAGGACAATTTGCTAATTTTTTTTGCTTCATACATTGCATTTAAGGAATCGCAAATTTTGCACCAGATTTTCCTTTATACATACCATTTTGCAAATTCGCATTCGCAAATGCCGAAATTCGCAGAATTTTGGCGTTTGCGAATGCGAATTTGCTTCATACATATGGCCCTAAGTGATTTGCCCAGAATCACAGGACGTTCAGCGTCATTGCCGAGAGTCGAACCCGGTTCCCCAGATTCGAGGTCGACCGCCCTAGCCGTTGGGCCAACTCTTCTCCCTTTACCCTTTCCTCTGGCCCTTCTGTTTCACCCCCTCACTTACCTTCTCTTTATCTTGCCTTATTTTTTCATTTAATTCATCTACAAAGGTTCTCTCCTCCTGACTAATCTTACAGGTTAGTTCATGCGCGCCTTTGTTAGTGAGTCTGTGCTAATTAGGGGAGTAAAGAATGTCACCATATACCCACTCTGATCCACCGATAGGCATGCCTAGCTGCCCACAGATGCAATGTGTGATCCCTTCACAAATGCTACACTTTCTAACAGGTATTTGTAATTCATATAAAGCAGTTTAATCGAATGCTGCTGATTGAATAGATTAAGAAAAATGCTGCATGAGAAAGCATACGGCAGGGGTTAAAGGTCATACGCCGACCCTGAGGCTGCAGAATCTGGAAGACGGGAACAGACAAAACAGTTTTCAATCTGCTCAATTTTAAGATATTCAGTCACCATCTGATAGTGGAGGTCATCGCTATGAGAAACTCTCAGAAGAAGAGACATGCGAAAGTCTATCCACATGCATTTTTTTATTAGTTCACGTTTTATTGGTTTGATTGATTTGGGGGCGTGAAACATCTCCCTCCAGGAGGGGGCGTCCAGCATCCATCCAACTAGAGACACAGCAATGGCGGCTGCCAATAAAGCCAGGACCGTGGCTCTGCAGTGCTGCACTGTGTTGGTTTGCATCAGAACAAGAAGGGATTATACTTCTATTAAGGATATAAGTCCTTCTACATCTACTCCTCACCACCCTATCTCGGAATCTATAATGATGTTTATTGTTTATTAGGGAGAGGTGTGGCGCCGCTGGAATCTGGGGACCACGGTTCGATCCCCGGCTCCGGCGGCAGGTTAGCCCAGCACCATGTGACTCTGGGCAATAGCTCGCTTAATCTTCCCGACGGCCCCCAGCGCCTAGAGACCCTTACGGGTGATTGTGCGCTTTACAAATGTGGATTATTATTATTATTATTGTACATCGCTGGGGTGCCTAAGGCCCGGTAGTCCTCTGACCGTAACCCTACATATCTGTCTGTCCTTACAGCTTTTGTCAACAGTGTCTGTGCGAGTTGAATCTTCGTGTCTGTTGTTCATTGAGGGTCGTCAACCTCAGTCAGACATTCATCACATTCAATGCTAATGTTTGTGAAGTCTGTCCATTCGGGACCTGAATGCTTGCAATTTACCCTTCTCTCCCCCTTTTGGGTCTTTCAGAGGAAATGAACTTTGTTGTCCTCATTAATGTATCTTGGAATTCTTGAGATTCGTGTTGCTCTAGTCTCTGGTTTCTTAACTCTTGTCATCAGTTTCTTTCATCTTGTCCTAATCATTGGTCTTCCTCGTCCCGTTGCACCTGTTCCATCTTGTCCCAGGGCCAGGCTTTGTCCGGTTGCACCTGTTCCATCTTGTCCCAGTCTTTGGCCAGGCTTCGTCCGGTTGCACCTGTTCCATCTTGTCCCAGTCTTCGCCCATGCTTCGTCCGGTTGCACCTGTTCCATCTTGTCCCAGTCTTTGGCCAGGCTTCGTCCGGTTGCACCTGTTGCATCTTGTACCAGTCTTCGCCCATGCTTCGTCCGGTTGCACCTGTTCCATCTTGTCCCAGTCTTTGGCCAGGCTTCGTCCGGTTGCACCTGTTCCATCTTGTCCCAGTCTTTGCCCATGCTTTGTCTGGTTGCCCCAGTTCCATCTTGTCGCAGTCTTTGGCCGTGCTTCATCCGGTTGCAGCTGTTCCATCTTGTCCCAGTCTTTGGCCGTGCTTCATCCGGCTGCACCTGTTCCATCTTGTCCCAGTCTTTGGCCGTGCTTCATCCGGCTGCACCTGTTCCATCTTGTCCCAGTCTTTGGCCGTGCTTCATCCGGCTGCACCTGTTCCATCTTGTACCAGTCTTCGCCCATGCTTCGTCCGGTTGCACCTGTTCCATCTTGTCCCAGTCTTTGGCCAGGCTTCGTCCGGTTGCACCTGTTCCATCTTGTCCCAGTCTTTGGCTGTGCTTCGTCCGGTTGCACCTGTTCCATCTTGTCCCAGTCTTTGGCCAGGCTTCGTCCGGTTGCACCTGTTCCATCTTGTCCCAGTCTTTGGCTGTGCTTCATCCGGTTGCACCTGTTCCATCTTGTTGCAGCCTTTGGCCAGGCTTCGTCCGGTTGCACCTGTTCCATCTTGTCGCAGTCTTTGGCCGTGCTTCATCCGGTTGCCGCTGTTCCATCTTGTCACAGTCTTCGGCCATGCTTCGTCCAGTTGCACCTCTTCGATCTTGTTGCAGTCTTCGGGCGTGCTTCATCCAGTTCCACCTGTTCCATCTTGTCCCAGCCTTTGGCCAGGCTTCGTCCGGTTGCACCTGTTCCATCTAGTCCCAGTCTTTGCCCATGCTTTGTCTGGTTGCCCCAGTTCCATCTTGTCGCAGTCTTTGGCCGTGCTTCATCCGGTTGCCGCTGTTCCATCTTGTCGCAGTCTTTGGCCAGGCTTCGTCTGGTTGCAGCTGTTCCATCTTGTCGCAGTCTTTGGCCATGCTTCATCTGGTTGCACCTGTTCCATCTTGCCCCAGTCTTTGGCCGTGCTTCTTTCGGTTGCACCTGTTCCGTCTTGTACCAGTCTTTGGCCATGCTTCGTCTGTTTGCACCTGTTCCGTCTTGTCCCAGCCTTTGGCTGGGCTTCGTCCCGTTGCACCTGTTCCATCTTGTCCCAGTCTTTGGCCAGGCTTCGTCCGGTTGCACCTGTTCCATCTTACCCAAGTCTTTGGCCGTGCTTCATCCAGTTGCACCTGCTCCATCTTATCCCAGTCTTTAGCCATGCTTCATCCGGTTGCACCTGTTCCATCTTGTTGCAGCCTTTGGCCATGCTTCATCCAAATGCACCTGTTCCATCTTGTTGCAGCCTTTGGCCATGCTTCATCCGGTTGCACCTGTTCCATCTTGTCCCAGCCTTTGGCCAGGCTTCATCCGGTTGCAACTGTTCCATCTTGTCCCAGTCTTTGGCCATGCTTTGTCTGGTTGCCCCTGTTCCATCTTGTCCCAGTCTTTGGCCCTGCTTTATCCGGTTGCCGCTGTCCCATCTTGTCGCAGTCTTCGGCCATGCTTCGTCCGGTTGCACCTGTTCCATCTTGTCGCAGTCTTTGGCCATGCTTCATCTGGTTGCACCTGTTCCATCTTGCCCCAGTCTTTGGCCGCGCTTCTTTCGGTTGCACCTGTTCCGTCTTGTCCCAGTCTTTGGCCATGTTTCGTCTGTTTGCACCTGTTCCGTCTTGTCCCATCCTTTGGCCGGGCTTCGCCCCGTTGCACCTGTTCCATCTTGTCCCAGTCTTTGGCCAGGCTTCGTCCGGTTGCACCTGTTCCATCTTACCCCAGTCTTTGGCCGTGCTTCATCCGGTTGCACCTGTTCCATCTTGCCCCAGTCTTTGGCGGTACTTCATCCGGTTGCAGCTAATCCATCTTGTTGCAGTCTTTGGCCAGGCTTCATCCGGTTGCAGCTGTTCCATCTTGCCCCAGTCTTTGGGCATGCTTCATCCAGTTACACCTGTTCCTGCTTGTCGCAGCCTTTGGCCAGGCTTCGTCCGGTTGCACCTGTTCCATCTTGTCCCAGTCTTTGGCCATGCTTTGTCTGGTTGCACCTGTTCCATCTTGTCCCAGTCTTTGGCCGTGCTTCATCCGGTTGCCGCTGTTCCATCTTGTCGCAGTCTTCTGTCATGCTTTGTCCGGTTGCACCTGTTCCATCTTGTCACAGTCTTTGGCCATGCTTCATCTGGTTGCACCTGTTCCATCTTGCCCCAGTCTTTGGTCGTCCTTCTTTCGGTTGCACCTGTTCCTTCTTGTCCCAGTCTTTGGCCATGCTTCGTCTGTTTGCACCTGTTCCGTCTTGTCCCAGCCTTTGGCCGGGCTATGTCCCATTGCACCTGTTCCATCTTGTCCCAGTCTTTGGCCAGGCTTCGTCCGGTTGCACCTGTTCCTTCTTACCCCAGTCTTTGGCCACGCTCCATCCGGTTGCACCTGTTCCATCTTGCCCCAGTCTTTGGCCACGCTCCATCCGGTTGCACCTGTTCCATCTTGCCCCAGTCTTTGGCCATGCTTTATCCAGTTGCACCTGTTCCATCTTGCCCCAGTCGTTGGCGGTACTTCATCCGGTTGCAGCTGTTCCATCTTGTCGCAGTCTTTGGCCCTGCTTCATCCGGTTGCACCTGTTCCATCTTGTCCCAGTCTTTGTCCATGCTTCGTCCGGTTGCACCTGTTCCATCTTGTCCCAGTCTTTGGCCATTCTTCATCCTGCTGCACCTGTTCCATCTTGTCCCAGTCTTTGGCCGTGCTTCATCCGGTTGCCGCTGTTCCATCTTGTCGCAGTCTTCTGTCATGCTTCGTCCGGTTGCACCTGTTCCATCTTATCACAGTCTTTGGCCATGCTTCATCTGGTGCACCTGTTCCATATTGCCCCAGTCTTTGGTCGTCCTTCTTTCGGTTGCACCTGTTCCTTCTTGTCCCAGTCTTTGGCCATGCTTCGTCTGTTTGCACCTGTTCCATCTTGTCCCAGCCTTTGGCCGGGCTATGTCCCGTTGCACCTGTTCCATCTTGTCCCAGTCTTTGGCCAGGCTTCGTCCGGTTGCTCCTGTTCCTTCTTACCCCAGTCTTTGGCCATGCTTCATCCGGTTGCACCTGTTCCATCTTGCCCCAGTCTTTGGTCGTGCTTCATCCGGTTGCACCTGTTCCATCTTGCCCCAGTCTTTGGCGGTACTTCTTCCGGTTGCAGCTGGTCCATCTTGTCGCAGTCTTTGGCCCTGCTTCATCCGGTTGCACCTGTTCCATCTTGTCCCAGTCTTTGTCCATGCTTCGTCCGGTTGCACCTGTTCCATCTTGTCCCAGTCTTTGGTCGTGCTTCATCCGGCTGCACCTTTTACATCTAGTCCCAGTCTTTGGCCATGCTTCATCCGGTTGTACCTGTTCCATCTTGTCGCAGCCTTTGGCCGTGCCTCACCCGGCTGCACCTGTTACATCTTGTCCCAGTCTTTGGCCATGCTTCATCTGGTTGCGCCTGTTCCATCTTATCGCAGCCTTTGGCTGTGCTTCATACGCTTGCAGCTGTTCCATCTTGTCCCAGTCTTTGGCCGTGCTTCGTTCTGTTGCACCGGTTCCATCTTGTCCCAGTTTTTGGCCGTGATTCATCCAGTTGCAGCTGTTCCATCTTGTACCAGTCTTCGGCAATGCCTCGTCCGGTTGCAGCTGTTCCATCTTGTCCCAGCCTTTGGCTGGGCTACGTCCGGTTGCAGCTGTTCCATCTTGTCATAGTCTTTGGCCATGCTTCATCCGGTTGCACCTGTTCCATCTTGTCCCAGCCTTTGGCTGGGCTACGTCCGGTTGCAGCTGTTCCATCTTGTCATAGTCTTTGGCCATGCTTCGTCCGGTTGCACCTGTTCCATCTTGTCCCAGTCTTTGGCCAGGCTTTGTCCGGTTGCACCTGTTCCCTTGAGCTACTTGTGATTTTTGGCTCAATGGAGGCTTGTTCATTCTCTGATGCAGAACCTTCTCTGTCAATTCTGCTCCCATATCCAGAGACACTTGTCCCAGGCAGATTAGTTTCTGCTTTCCATGAGTTCTTCTCTCTCTGTTAATAAAGCCTCAGCTAGAGTCTCGAGTGTCAGCTACAACTGAGGACTCTGTACTGCCGCTGGAAAGTATCGGACTGGCCATCTTCTTCTTTTTTGGATCGTTTGGAAGTCTCCAAGGTAGGCAGACTCAAGGAGTTAGGGCCAGATGTAGGCCGTTTCCGACCGGTATTAGGGTTTTCAGATGTAGGGCATGCATTTACAGTATCGGTATTTTACCGATTCTGTATTTACCGATTCGGTAAAGTTACCGAATCGGTAAATACAGACTCGGTAAAATACCGATTCTGTAAATGCAGATGTAGCTGGCACATGTCAGAGTGCCACAGGGCTTTAAGAATCGGTATTTTACCACCCAATCCAATTGGGTGGTAAAATACCGAATCCAGGTGTGCATGCACATGTGTGCATGCACACCTGTTCCATGTGACACACAGACATGCCCTTAGGGCATGTCTGTGTGCCACATGGCGCACATGCCTATTTTTGGGGTGCCAGAGGGTGTCAAAGTGACACCCCCTGCACCCTTGCTGGAATCGGTATTTACCGATTCGGTAATTACAGAATCGGTATTTCCCATTGATTCCTATGGGCTTCACAGCCCATAGGAATCAATAGGAAATACCGATTCGGTATTTACCGAATCGGTAAATACCGAATTTTAACGATTCGGTATTTCCACATCTGGAAATACCTACATCTCCCCCCTTAATATTTACCGATTCATAAATACCGAATCGGTAAAATTCGGTATTCATGAATCGGTAAATATCATTTACCTACATCTAGCCCCAAGTGTATTTTGGCCGTGACTCCTCCTCTGCTCGTCTCACCCTCTTGGTATGGGGAGTGTGTATCCAGTTTGGTAGTCAGGCACATTTGATGGCGATGTTAGTTGTCAGGATTTTTTGATATGGGTCACTCCAGCATTCTTACAGGTATGATTGTTAGACTTAACATCTTTATTTATTTATTTATTTATTTTATTTTTGTGATTTTATATATATACAGCAAAACAATTGTTATATCGGTTTCCCGCCTCTGTTAATACAAGGTATGAAAGCAAAAAGTACATTTTCAGCGGGTCCCCCCTGTACTGGCTATAGTTTGAGGATAGGATCAAGATAGGAGAGTACAGGATAGCTAGGAATAAGTGTAGGAGAAGGATAGGACAGACATATATCTAACTATACCATTCCGACTTGGCCAGGGCAAGTTCTATCCCCCGGCAAGGTCTATTGGGCTTCATTAGGTGCATTTCGTTTTTGCTGGCTTAGAACCTTTGGGCACTTTGCCACTGCTGATCAGTGTCAAAGTGCAAATGTGTAAATTGTGATTATGATTGGTTCTCCCCGATTGGCATATTTGATTTACTGGTCAGTCCCTACTTAAGTGCACTGAGTGTGCCGGGGGTGGTAAATCAAATGCTACTAGGGGGCCTGCAGCACTGATTGTGCCACCCACATGAGTAGCTCTGAAAAGGTATCCGTAACTCAGACCTGCCACTGCAGTGTCTGTGCGCAGTTGTTAACTGCCATGTTGACTTGGCAAGTGCACCCGCTTGCCAGGCCCTACCCTTCCCTTTTCTTACATATTAGTCACCACTAAAGTAGGCCCAGGGTACTCTTGTGGGCAGGGTGCATTGTATGTATAAGGTAGGGCATGCCCTGGTGTGTGTGGCATGTCCTGATAGTTAATTACTGCCAAGTTTGTTTTTCAATATTGCAAGGTTATCTGTTTCCATAGGATAGAATTGGGAATTTGTTTATAACATCTCATAAACATAACTTCCCCTGAGAACAAGTTGGGAAAATAAAGTTTAGTATGCCTGAACTCAGAATGTTAAAAAACATCTTTTAGTGAGGGTGATTTTTACATTCTGTGTTTGAAAATATCACTTTTATAAAATAGCCATTTTCTTGCTTAGCCATCCAGTGTGCCTTTGTAGGTTTGTGTAATGTATGTCTGGCTTTTGGATGACAGGGGCTGGAGAGGAGCAGTGGCAGCCTGGTGAGTCAGGGCTGGGCTAAATAGACCTGGGCTGCATGTAGAGTAATGGAAGGAGAATTCCTTTCACCTGAATTGGCTTGGTCTGCTTTCCGCAATGCTGTCTCCACCTTCTGCCAGGAAGCTGCACGAGAGTGGACATAACTGGTTTTGACTGGGCACAGGGCCTCTTTGCACAAAGAGAACAAAGACATTTTGGGGTATAAGTATTAGACTTAAAACCCCTGAACTTTAGACTACTTCTGAAATCAAGTGGAACCTTTGACAAGGAGAAAAGCTGGAGAACTGAGGAGAAGTACTGCCCTTGCTGTGTGTCTGGGGTTGGCCTGCAGTTGCTGTTTCTGCCAAGGAAAGGAGAATGACTTTGCTGTGTGCTGTGTGCTGTGTCCCCTGCTTGACAAAAGTCTCCAAGGGCTTAAGTAGAGCTTGCCTCCTGTTTTGAAGTCTCAGGAACACAAATACTTCACCCTCAGCTCCCTTGAACTTTCTTGTTAGGAGTTCTGACCTGCCAAGAAATGCCTGTGACTGTGTGGGGCCTCAGGAGGTTGTTTCTGCTGCTGGGAGCTGGAAAGCAACGCAATATCAAGAAAATCAATGCATCGCTCTTCTTGCGACTGTTTGTCCGATGCTACACAGTAGTGTGAGAAGTATCTACCCGCACCACTGCTCAAACCGATGCAGCGCCTGTCTCCGCTGCAAGAATCGACACATCGAGGATCGCAGCTGAAGAAATCCGTAGGAGACGTGTGTGGAACTTTGATGGACGGCCAAACCAACTAATTTAGGACTTCTTCTTTGAAGATAGCAATTTCTACGATCATTTTAATTATTCCGAGAAATCCGATGAGATGCATTCTGCAGATTGATTGACCATCACTGTTGATCTTTACTGATAACTAGCAGGAGAGACTGCACTTTTGAAGGGAGAAAAAGCAATAGAGGAATAGACTCACACCTATGGAATCAAGATAACAAACGTTGCCCCGAGTATAAAACACCTAAGTGGAAATGAAGTTTATGCTGCCTAAAATGGAATCATGAGAGATTTTACACAAAACCCACTTTAGGAGTATCCGAGCTAAAAGAGAACCTGTAAGATAAGTAACCATCGTTCCAAAGAAGGTCGTTTATGTGGAAACTACGTTAGGCTACAGCATTGGCTCTACTTGAGAAGAACCAGGGTGTAGAGAACACTGTTTGATTCTGGCGGGTCCTGAGGAAGGTGGTTCTTACTGCTATCTATTGCCACCAAAACGAGTTGACCATGTCTATATATAACCCTACATTTTGTAGTGACCCTGGCTCTGGGCGTTAGACTAGAACCAACGAAACGCGACAACTTGCACAGATAATTTGTGGTGTGAATGTGTGTGAATTATGCATTTGTGGTTTGATTGTTGTTTGTTCTCTACCTTGTCATATTTTGTTTATTATATGAATTTGTGAATTATTTCTCATGTTGCCAAATTGTGTATATAAGAAACGTTTTTCTGTACTTTTTAATGATAATAATGTTTAAAAGATATAACAAAGGGAAAAAAATAATTTAAATGACAAATAAAAAAGAGAATGGAAATAAGTAACAGTAAAATTTGTGTTTTGTTATGACCATGTTAGAATGTAAGAGGCTAAAACCCTCAAATAAATAGAGAGGTCATGAGGGAGTTTGTGCTTTGAGTAGTTGTTATATTATATTTCTTTTCCCTCTTCTCCCTGACCTGTGAATTAGTACTTTAGAGGGGGTCCCATTACTTTCATAGAGAAATCGGCGGAGCGCCGCTTGACGCCACCGTATCGTTCGCTGCTACATCCCGTATTTCCACGCATTATCCCTGAGCGGCAAGTTATCCTCGATTATTCACCCGCAGATCGGAGTCATCTCAGAATCGACACATCGCTTCCCGCTACAGACTGGATCCATACTTGTTGGATTTTTTGTCATTTTGGTCCTGCTAAGTTTAGATTAAGATACTTTATTTTTCTAAACCGGTGTGGTGCCCATTTGTGGTCTCATCATTGTGTTACTGTTAGTGTAGGTACAAATACTTTACACATAGCCTTTGATAAGCCTGTCTGTTCGTGCCAAGCTACCAAGGGGGTGAGCAGGTGTTATCTAGAGTGTGTATCCCCGTTACCCTGAATAGAAGCAAGGGTCTCTATTTGGACAAAGGTACCTACCTCTGCCAATTAGAGACCCCCATTTCTAACAATGATTTACCAATGTATTTCTTCACCTGAACCCAGTCACCAGGGCTCAAATTGCAGCATGGAGCTTCTCAAAGAAATGGAGTTGCAGTGTCTCCCTGGTGGGAAATAGAACATGTCACATTAGTCAATCCCTTGCAATAGTCGAGAACCAGGTCTTCTGTGATACTCACAAGGGCAGCAGAGGGGACAGAAGGGACCATGGCCCTACCCATCGGCAACTCATGAGGAGATAGTCCTGTTCTCTTGCATGGATTGCTCTGAATGCTCATCAGTACCAAGAGGAGTGCATTGGGCCCTTTGAGGGATGTTGAGACACAGGCTTTGGACAATTTCACTTTGATGGTCCCGCTTACCCTCTCTACTATGCTTAATGTTTTTGGTTTGTAATTAAAGAGAAATATTTGGTCAATCCCTAGCATTGCGCACAACTGATCACTTCATTTTTTTAAGTGCGTCCCATGATCTGATTCAAGGTGAAATGGCATTCCAAATCACAGAAATTATTCCCACAATAGCAGTTTGACAAATGTCAAACCATCACATCTCCTGCTGGGAATGCCTCAACCCAACAGGAGGATAAGCATACAATGACCAATATGTACCTCAAATGATTTCATACTGGCTGCCTCTATAAATGGTGACTTTGGAGGCCTCAGAAGTGCAACAGGCTCTAGTAAGTGTTATCAATTTACCTACTTGTGTGGAGGTTACATGGCACATGCAGTATGCTATCACAACTCCACTTAAAGTACAGACAGCATACACAGCTCTTAAAAATGCCACATCTGTCTCTCAGGCAAGAGTCAACAACATAGTATGGTCAGATTCAAGAATTGACACCTCCTGTACATCTGATCTCAGTTTTGTGCAGAGCTCGGTGACGTCAAAACACTTATGTTTGAATTCACTTTCTTCACCTTCTTCAGGTGTAGACAATAGAGAGGCAGGGTTCATGGCATTGCACCTCTTTAAAGAGACATTGTCTGCAAAATAGTTCTCTCATTGCGGGTTAAGCGGCTGTTGGTCAAAGGTTGTGTGCAGGTGCTAGTCATGAGAATTTCAAAAGAATGGGCACCAGGACAATTAGCAGCTGACCATCACAATTAATTGTGTCTGCTGAATGCTCAGACAAACTGCTGCGACGGCTTTGAGACAACCAGGCAAGGCCTAGGCTACCAGATCAAGGGTTTCTGAAAAATTGGCTAAGGGGTGTTTGACTTCTCCAGGGGTCTGTGTCAATACCAACAGAGTGCACCCATCATGATCATGGAGGAAGATTATGCACTCTTTGGTGTAGTCTGGCATTCCAAGAGCTGGTGCACTGCTGAGTAAATGTTCGAGCTTCTGGAAGGCTTCCATGCTCTCGTCATCCCTTGATACCAAGTCAATGACATCTGTTTGCATCAGCCACAGTAAAGACTTGGCCGCAAGGGAAACATTTTGGATCTATTGTCAGCAATAGGCAACCATGTCCAAGAACATTCACACTTCTCTCTGAGTGGTCGGGAATTTCATTCTGAAGCCATCTCAATGCACTCCTGGGATGCTGTACTGGCTGACACAGATATTTAACTTCTCTCTGACAGTAGTGCGTTTATTTTGTGAAAGATGTGTTCATTCTCAGCACGGTGGCTGAGTAGGGTGATGGTGCCTTGCTTACAAGATTCTTTTGTCATTGATGCCACAAACAGGTCATTGATGTACTGCACTGAGTTGGAACTGCATGGTAGCTGTACGGTCTCTAAGCTATTATTTAGTGTCTGATTAACATATGAGGGGCTCTCTGTATATCCCTGAGGAGCACAACTCCACACAAGAGTTTTTTCCTAAAGCCTGAAGGTGAAGAGACAGTGGTTCACTTCATGAAGAGGAATGCAAAGTAACGCCTAACACAATGACCATGAACCACTCCGCTTCTGGGGTAATTTAATATTTAATTACAGCAGGGCTTGTTACCAGTTTTTTCGGAGGTCCTGCACCATTCACCATTTCTTATTTATTTTTGGAAGGCTTTAATATGAGAATTTAATGGACTCCTGATGACTTCCTTCAAAATGTCCTGTTCTGTCATATTTTCAATGATAGCATTTATTTCTGTGATGGCTTCTGGGATCAATTTGCAAGGACGAGTTTGGGGAAAGGCTGCATTGGGCCTGAGAGCTATCTTTAGGGGTTTATCAACCTTAATCAAGCTAATCTCTTTCCCTGTGAAATCTCACAATTGTTCTCTAACTGATTCCTTTAGATCAAGGTGTAAATTTAATTTGTAAAGCCAACACTTGGACTTCTTTTACTGATAGGGATAGGTTTAGGTCCTCAACTATCCTAATGGTTGAAGGAGTGGTTTAGGTGTCTATCAGAGAGGATACAGGATGTCCATTGTCCTCCCTTTCAACATAAAGACCCCTCTCATCCACTGCCAGGACTGTGCCAAGGGCACACTTCTCCTCCCCCTTCAGACACTGCCTGTTTGAATTCCACGGAGCTTTGGAAAATAAAGAGTATTGGGAAAGCCTGAGTCATGAATGGATTCTGCTGAGCTCTAACACTAGGTTGGAAATGAGGGTTCCCACCTGTCATTTGTAACGGCACTAAGGGATTTTGTGGTTGTCCTGGGCTCTGTCTTTCAGAGTTCACCACAGGTGGTTTTGGCACAAGGGGAAGTTCCCCTTGCACCATTGGATTGGGTACTCGATCATCGACCATTGCTCGATTAAGGTTGTATCGGCACTCCCGTTTCCAGTGGCTGACTTTGTTGCAAATGTGACAAGGGGTAACTTTCTTCAGAGTGCTTAGGCATACATTTCTGTCCTCTCCCCATCCTTTGGTCATTTACACCATAGGACATAGAGACTCTCCGCATTTTCAGCCCAGTGCTATCAAGGTCTAGTCCTGGACCAGGTATATTGATTACCCTCACACCTCCATGTTGCCCTAACTTAGTCTGAGCGACCATTAATTTTCCCTTCAATCCTCTCCACTTGGCATCTCATGTATTGCGGCAATATTTTGCATGCTGCAGTAACTGGTGCATGGGCTTGCTTTGGCAGCAAAAGACATCCTGTATTATCTGATTACTGATTAATATTATTTGATTTCTGACATATTGAAAGGAAGTGAGAAATCCTCTTACGTTGTCTCCAGGGGCATCGTTCATGCCACTGTACACCTGCGTTAAACTCTGAAAGTAAGCGTGTACTGACTCTTTGGGCTCGTGGGAAGTTCAGAAAACCACAGGCTAATTTATTAACTTTTGGGGGACTTTGGTTTTAAGGTGGGCATTAATTGTGTCACACTTAGCCTTCACTAATGATGATGGGGCATTTGTATTTGCTATTCCAGAGGGTTCTTCACTGGCCAATCTAGAGCTCTCTTGCATTTTGCCAGAGATCTTTTGGACCGATACCTCAAAAACCAAGTCCAAGTCCTCCCATAAGGCCTTCGAGATTGTCACTCTCTGATCTTTTGGAGTGCACCATTAGGCCGGGTTGCTCTCAACTTTCGGAAAGTGTTCGTGAAGCGGAAGAGATGTGTTTGAGCCCAAAGAACCTTTACTTATGCTCTTTCCTTTACTTTCTTCTCAGGGTACTTCTTTACTACTCCCTCTGTGACTTCTCCTTCTCCCATCCCCCAGAGATTCAATTTTCAGTTTTCCATTTTATCTTCAAATTTTCCTTCTTGGACCATATTTCCCTCAATTTCTGCACATCCCTCCATCCCCTGGTGCTCTCAATCAGTTCCCTTACATGTGTTTTCAACCCCTTCGGCTTTAGCAGTCTGAAATCCTCGTTGTTTATCATCATCTTGACATTCTACAGCAGTTTCTTCCTTTGTGTCAAGTCAAATCCACATTCACCAGCCACCCTTTCCATCTTTGCGTAAGCTTCTCATGCCACTCTCGCAGCCTTTTTTCTCAGGTAAAGCAATTCATTCTCAATGTAGTGTACTAAGAACTCCAAGCCTATAACACTCTTCACATTCTCCTGAAATTCAACTTTTATTGAGCTATGTTTAGTCCCTGTAGGTTCTGTCCACCTGGCTGTGCGGGGGGTCCTGGAGTTATGGATGTTGTGGCCCCTCCCATAATGGGATTTTCAGGGATTTCTCCCTGTGGCGTTCCGGGATCTAATATACTGGATGCTTCTACCATATTTAGGGGATGCTTAGAGTTGATGAATTTGGGATGTGCTAGTAGGGATTGGGATGGAAGGGGTGCCTATCCTAGTCAAGATCTGGGACTTAAGTGAAGTAGAAGGTGTTGGGTGAACGCGTGTGACAGTGATCTCAGTATACCTTGGGGTTCACTAACCTCAGGAGAGGGTATGGGAGTGGATTCATCCTCCACTGGGGTCTGTGTTGAGGCATCTGTTGGAGACGCTGGATGATATGGGGTGGCCTTATTCATCGGAACTCATCTATGAAGGCGTCCTCCTCATCACTTTCTATCCTGTCTTTGGGTATTTCTTTGGTAATGGCCCTTTCCTTCTCTACGCACTTGCCCTCTATCAATGGTTGCGCTCTTACCATCTCTATCGCATCCTTCTGCCATCTCCTCGGCCTCTCCTTGTACTGTGCGCTTATTCAAGAGTAAGCCTTATTACGGACTTTCAACGCAGCGCTCTTTCTATTCTTTTATTTTGCAACCAGTTCCCAAAGATTTAAGGCCTCAGACTGTGTGGGTATAGTCTGGGCTTTAAGTCATGCATCTGCTTTCTCAGGCTTTCAATTCTAGGTATGTGGAAAGTGCCACTCAGTGGGAATTGTAATTCCCTATCTTTTGCAGTGTATTTGTGACTTTGACTGAGCCGTACGCATGTGTGTAACCTTTTTTTGCCACCATTTCTATAGTTGGTATACCTTCGGGTGAAAATCTTTCTTCCTTATTTGAATCTTTGTGTTTTTGAACAGGGGTCCCCTATTTTATCAAAAGTCAGCAATCGTTCTCCGTTCCAATCTCACGCACTCTTTCTTGTTTCTCACAGAGATCACAATTCATCCACTATTACCAGCCTGTTCAAGTCAAAGGCTGACCAATCGCAGCATAGCTCTTAGCGTGCGATAGCCAAAACCCTGAATCCTCCTTCCAGAGACCTGTCCAGAACTCATCAAACAGTCCTAGCCGCCTCCAGCCATAGACTTGCCCAAACCTGAAACAAACCTGGGGGCATATTACCAAGGCGGCCCTATGAAATTCTCGCCACTTTTGCGGCTGTTTTCGACCGAAAAGCAGCGATAATTTTATCACCTTATCAGCAAAGACACGCTATCGCGTGTTTTTCTGATTTAGCGCCCCGTACAACAACGCCCAGCTTTGAATCTCTAATGAGATGAAATGTAGGTGTTCCGTGCCAAAATAACTGGAGAAATGTCGCTAACCGACATTTCTCCAATTATCAAGCACGTACGCAAACAAGCAGAGCGTAAAGAAAAGTAGCGCTAACCACAGTTAACGCTACTTTCCTAACGCCTGCTTGTGACCTGACTTTTAGCCATGTAATCCAATGGGAGGTGGATTACATGGCTAAAATCATCCTGCCCTATCAGCAAGGTTTCGCTGGTTGCAGTGTGATTATCTCTGGATTTCCAGCGATAATCACACTGTTTTCCAGCTAACGCATCGATTCCTATCGCTTGGGAGATAAGCATTGCTGATAGCATTCTATCTCCGCAATAGAATCCAGCGTTAGCCTGCGATAATTAGCCTCGCGCTAAAAGCGCTGAGCGATAATTATCACAGGACCTTGCTAATATGCCCCTTGAATCCTTCTCCCGGAGAGCTGTGCAGAACCCTTTAAACAGCCCTGGCCTCCTCCGCCCAGAAACCTGCCCAGTAACCCTTAAACATCCCTGAGCAATCCTGACCCTCAATCACCAGTGACCTTCCCAGGCCTTCTTGAACATCTCTGCCCTCCTATTCCTCACCCCCCATCTCTCCTCCTGAGCGCTGCTTCACCCGCTTCAATCAGAGCCCCTTTTGTTTAAATCTTTATTTGAATGTAAAAATCTAACTGCAGAAGGCACAGCATGATGCAGAGAGCTCACACAACATATCACAGAGCATGTCCGGTACATACCGTGCAAAGCACAGCGGCACAGTGTAGTAAACCCCAGGGTGTATGGCTGACCCCGGCAGAGGGGAGAGGTCCTTGTCCACCCATAGTGTCTAATCCTTCATCACCAGCTCAGCCTCACCCCGGGGTCTCAGCTCACTATATCTGCCATGCACAGGTGGTCCAGCTGGGCCTTATAGGCGCGGGCATTCCAGTGGTCGTCCCCGGCCCCACATCCTCCAGCGCTTCCAGATGCGTCACCATTGAATGTAGTCCAACAGGGTACCGGTGCTTGGCAGATAGGACTGTGAGTGGTCCCATGTATCTATTGGCCTGTTGGAGTGGCTGGCAGGGGGTAGTAAACTTCCAATTGCTCCTGACAATAGACTATCTCTAGCAGCAACCTTCCCACCGTAGGACAGAGGTCTTCATACTGGTCGGTGGGCCCCCTAGGGGGGCCTCAAGTGTTCCCCAGGGGCAGGAGGGTGACTGTTCTCCTTGCTCTGCCAGGATTTGTCCACGATGAAACGTGAGCTCTCAGCAGACATGAGGGAAATCCGACGGAATGTGGACTCTCTGGGGGAACGGATTAACACTTTGGAGGAGCATGAGGCAGGACGGGACGAAGAACTGGAGTCCCTCCAGCTAGAAGTCCTTAAACTGCAAGAACAGAACCCAGATCTCCAGGCCCACACGAAGGACCTGGAGAACAGGTCCGGCCAGAACAATGTTCGTATTAGCGGAATGGCCCAAGGTTAGTGGGCGGTGACATTGAGGCACTGGTGGCGGGCCTATTTCGCTCCATTCTGGGAGAGACCCCCCGAGTTCCCCATCAAGCTGGATTGAACCCATAGAGTGGGCCCTAGGAGAGTGGCCCCGGCCCCACCAACAGATATCCTTACGTGTGTACACGATTTTCAGCTAAAGGAGCGGATACTTAGAGAGGCCAGGCGCAGCACAGATCTCACTTACGAAGGTTCAAAGCCCATGCTATATCAGGACTTGATGGCCTTCACCCTACTCAAACGCAAAACTTTCAACCCAATCATGTCCTACCTCAGAGACGCTGGTATCAAATACGCCTGGGGTCACCCCTTCAGACTGATCTTTGACTTCAAAGGAGAACTGAGACAAATCCAATCCCTTTTGGGCATCAAGGACTCATCCACAGCAGGCGTGTTTCTCCAAATAACCCCCTGCGCAGTCAACGCAGTGGACATGGGTGTACCACTATCAAACCTCCCAGCCTGTCAGCACGCCCTAACCCGGACACTATGGCCAGAGAACGTCAGGCAGTCCTGGCTTCCCTCACAGGGGCATCTTCGGAGTAAATGGTCACACCAAGGTAGAAGCTCTGAAATGTGCAGTTCTAACCTTTGATGGCCGCTGGATGCAGTTAATTTATTGATGCGGGCCTTGCCTGGGGGAACAGCGAGCTGCTAGCCACAGGTACCCTAAACTACTTCTCCAGGGAGCAGTGCGCTCCGGACATTGACTGTTTGCAATTCTTCATCATTCATGTTTTTGTTTCTTTGGGGTGTTTCTCCTGTATGCATTGGGTTCCCTCCCCTCTTCCAAGCGCATTTCTTGGCCTGCTCCAATGCATGCACTTCTCGCCTAGCTAGGGCTTCATTGATGCGGTCCCACATGGGCCCGATCAGGGAATGCACGACCGGCTCCGCAGCAACCATCGTGCATTACGGCTCTGGCCAAAAGAAGCCTTATGCTGATAACAGGGCTCAGTTTTAAGCTGAAAGAATTATCGGCGGTAAGCCCTTCTGTAATGGGCCATCACTAACATCTTTTGTCATTTGTATCCTGGGTGGGAGAATGTGTTAAAAGGGGGGAATCCAAATATTCTCCAAAACCCCCACCCCACACTTCGATTATTCACACTCTGGACACTTTTACGCCTTAGTAAGTCATGCCTGACCAGAACAGCATGTTTGTTGAACATGTATTTCATTGCATTTTAAAAATGTAACAGAACTTAACTGTAACGTTTAAATAGGTCTAGACATATTTAAACATTGTCAATTTAATAGAATATTTATGGAATTTTGAGGGGGGCCTGATGATTTTTTATTAATCATGGGTGGGGGTTGGAATTAAAAATTTGGAAGACCACTGGCGTTGGACGTTTATCTCTCCCTCATGTCCACTCCCACCTGCTCTTGGCCAGTGACAGCGCGATATTAACACATCATTGCACGTTGTTACCATATAGGCTCTTAAGTCCAGGAGTGGCATCTTTGGGGAATAGTCCACCATCTCTGCTCTAGTTTCAATCACTGTACCCCAGTGTGCATGGATGGATTGGCAGCCCCAAGGTGAATGGATGAGGCCTGCATCATGTGCTCCACATCAGAGGTGACAAGAGTCCGCCGCAGTCTCTTCCTGGACACCGTGAGGCGTGCTGTACAAACAGTGTGGGATTTGTAGCGGATCACACATAAACAATAGGCCTGGGCGGTAAATTCTGATCCGTTCGCGGAATTTGGGTAATTTCGTGTTCCGCGGAGAACGTGAAATTGTCCAAAATTCTGCGTTCCGCGACTTCACGAAATGTTTTACTTGTTCGCGTTCTCAAAATGCGTGTTCACAAGATATTTCCCCCCGAGTATGCAAACAATGATTGCGAACAGTAAAAAAGCATCGCAAAGAAGCAATTCCACGTGTTTGCGGAATTTCTGCGTGTTCGCGGAGATTTTTACTGTTTCACGGAGATTTGCATAACGCGATTACGCAAGTTCCACCCACCCCTAATAAACAACCATCAAGATCCAATCTCCCAGTTTGCTCTCCACAATATTTCCATTTCTTATAAGTAATGAGCTCCAGTCTCCCAGGTTCGACTGGGAACCCCAAGCCGCCGGGTCAAATTTTGTCAGACCAGCCCCCGAATGGTGGATAGCAATTGCAGTGAGCAAAACTGACTACCACAGAGAGGGGCTTTGGGGGTTTTCCCCCAAAGAAAATTTGCGAAGAAATGGTGCATTCTAAAACACATTTTTCATTACATATTCATTTGTATTAGTTTTAAATCCTAGTAAATGATGTCCTTACAGTGGACCTGGATACAACAATCTTTGTTGGGGTACTTTGATGATTCCGTTACATCACCTCCAATAGTGCCTCTTATTTCTTCACAGCCACTTTCTCATATGTAGGGGCACATTTACAATGGAATGGCAGAGCGTGGCATTGATCTGAAATTGCTAACGCCACGATCCGCCATTATGAAAATCCAGGGATGCAGCATATTTACAATGATATGGTGCACCCCTGCATTTTCCCTAGCGCTTGCACCACAGTGCAAGGGTGCCTGCGTTGTGGGGAATGATTCTGTATGTGCAGGAAGGGGTACAAAGTCATAACAACGCGGGCATTACCCCGCGCTGCTATTACAACGCTGCTTTTACAACGCAAGTCGTTACAACGACTTACGCTGGAGGCACTGTTGGATAGGGAATAGTTAATTTTCTATTCCAACACCTTCCCTACTGTAACGTGGGCTGGAGTTGGAATAGAAAATTAAACAACTCCACTATCCAGCCCTTACAGCGCAAGTCGTTGTAGCGACTTGCGTTGTAAAAACAGCGTTGTAATGGCACGCGGGGTAAAAGCCCGCGTTGTAATGCCATACAACCGCAGGAAGGTGTCCCTTCCTGTACATAAACAATTACTAGTGGAGATTTGTAACTCCTATGTGTGCTGCGTTGTGCAGCACACATGGATGTTGCAAAGTGTAATTTTTTAATGATTGTTTACATGCAGGAAAGGACACTTTCATACACATATATACAATCATTCATGGAGATTTGCTGTTTCTATGTGTGCTGCACATTGCAGCACACCTAGTAAGAGCAAAAACAAGGGGAAATACATCATTTCTCCTCATTTGGCCATGTCAAGACCCAGGTTAATTTTTGGTCTTAATTTTGGGGCTGCCATATATAAATGCCACCCTTGTAATAAGGGGCAGCGTCAAAATCAATGGGTGTTGCTGCAGAACGCCCACCGCATCACCCATTGCCCGCTACTTTTATGCTAAGTACAGCGTGAAAGGAGGCCTTATTTACAAGGCGGCGTTAAGCCACGTTAAGTGGCATAACACTGCGTTGCAAATATGGAGAAGTACATATCGCCACAGGAATGTCATAAAAAGTGGCGTTCCTGTGGTGCTAAGCCCTTGTAAATATGCCCCATATTTCATTTGTTTTTTAGAGCCTCTCATAACAGCGTAGGGTGTTGGAGCATTTTACACCACGCACACATACAGAGACAATGAATCGGAGCTGCGTAACCAGTGTATAGAAAATGTTACATAAGACAAAGGGGACTACAAGGTGTAGTAGTTACATGCCGTCCATACTGGTGGGCATTTTGAAAGTGTGCTTTTCAGCCAAAAGTGCCAAGCGTGGCCAGCTCTCTCCGGCGCAGGCCACAAGGCAGCAAGCCACTTTGCTTTGGCCTCTATATCGAGGTGGTGGTTCTAGCACTGGCGCTGATGCCAGGGTAGTGTAAATGTAGGAAAAGGACTGTGTGTCAAGGTTGGGTGGTGCAGGGGTACTACATTAGAGTGTAGAGTAGGGTAGGGTAGGGTAGGGTACTCTTACTTACCTTTACAACTTTTACAACGGGTCATGCTGGGTGAAGTGTTTTAGAGTTGAGGGTAGTGTTGTAGTGTTTGTGTAGTGTAGGATCATGCTGGGGTGTAGTGGTTTAGGGTAGTATTGTAGTGTTTGTGTAGGGTCATGCTGGGGGTAGTGTATTAAGGTAGTGTAGTAGTGTTTGTGTAGGGAAGTAAAGTGCTTTATGGTAGTGTTGGGGGGTCGTGCAGGGTAGTGTAAATGTAGGAAAAGGACTGTGTGTCAAGGTTGGGTGGTGCAGGGGTACTACATTAGAGTGTAGGGTAGGGTAGGGTACTCTTACTTACCTTTACAACTTTTACAACGAGTATACCATTAACATGCATTGCTTTGCGTGGTAAAGGCATATTTGTTGTAAAAGTTTTTGTTGTCTTAATTTGTGGAGTAATAGTACTTGCGATATTTTTTTTACGGAGTGATGGTATGCGGGGTATTTGTGTGCGGAATAACGTCACATATTCGCCTTGCACCTCCAATCCACCACACGAGGCACGAGGGGGGGAACGCCCTCCGATGGTGCACAGAGCGGTCATCAGTGACGCTGTGAGTGGTACCTTCACAGGCTGCCCCTCAGGTCATCGCTCCATGCAGCCCCGATGTTGAGTCTGTAGTCATTTGTTTCAGGTGTGGCACTGACCATGTGTCAGGGCCAAACAGGCTCCTCCAGTGAGTGGCGGCTGGCATCTATGGGAAGTGGTGTGCCGGCAAATGGGTGGTGAGTAAATAAAAAATCAAAAACACCTGCGACCTGCCTGAATCTGCCTTCTTCGTTGCTGCACATCTTCCTCCTGCAGTGATAGCTCTTCAGAAGTGTCTTAACCAATCCTGGCTCTGCTCTCATGCTGTGAGAGCCGTGCCCTGGTTGGAGGGGAGGCCTCATTCGCCGCTCTCAAGGACACTGGCGCACTGCAATTACTCTAACGCAGCTATTTTAAGACGGTGAGTTAGAGGTTTCAAAGTACGCTTGTCTGGCGGCCAAAAAGATATGCGCACTTTGAAACGTGCAGAGGCAGCCCACCCGTCTCCCTGCTGCTGTCACTCAGCAACAGCTCCGCCCCCATCCTGACACAAGCATCAGGGCGGGGTACTTTGAAAAATAAAATGGCAATAAACCAACTTCATTATCATTTAATTTTTCAATTCTGCGGCATGGAGGGGCATTTTAACCAGTGAGACAACACTCCTCTTCTCAAAAAGGAGGAGCGGCCCTTGTCTCCAGCCCCATCCTATACGCAGGGGTAAAAGTGGGCTCAGATTTCTAATGCAGGTCTATTAGAATTCCCATTACATGCTCCCTCACATCAGGCTGAAGCTCGGTGCAAGCCCCTTGGCCTTGGTCCCAGCCCCTCCAGCTCCTCTGTGTTGGCCCCGCTCAATCCTATTCCATGGTCTCAGGTTTGCAGCTCATCCTTCTGTGTCTCCTTTTTTTTACCAGTTACTAACTGGAAAATTCCAGTCTGGGCGTGTCTTTGGGGGAATTGGAAATGTATATTACGTATTACCATGTTGGCTGGGGTCAGTCCCTCTGCAACAATCCAAGGAGGCAGGTCAGACTGGACTCCGCTCGAGTGTATGACTAATACATAACTTTGGTTTGTATTCTCTACTGTCTGACCGACGCTTCATTTGTTTGGAAGGCTGAGAGGTGGTCACGAGTGACCCAAGTGACCCAATTCGTTCGGGTCACTTCCTTCACCTGCAAACCCTTTTATTCCATTCTATTAGACATGTTAAATGTAGACATGTGCAGAAGGGTTCATATCATGTCTGCCTTCCCTTTAGGCTGACATATTTTAATTGTTTATATTATAACTTCTGTCAAGTTAAGATGTACGCTTACACTGGAGGCTTAAATGTCAAAATGTGAATTGAAATGTGGTATTCAATGCCATACTTATTTTGTCTTATTGGGACTTCAGTGCTGCCAAAGTTATAAACACAAGATGAAAATCAGCGATCAGGTGCCATAAAGACCCCTGTATTTGGCCGTACCTCACAAAGGAACTATCAAGTTGCTGCAAACCAACCTCATCTGGGGGCTGCTCCGGTTCTCCGGGAACGGAGCAGAGAAGCGGTCTTCGGCCTGGCGTTGTTTAACATTCCCAGGGAAGGGCTGTAATAGAGAATAGATAAACAGCGATTTCTCGCTAAGAAACACCTGCTGTGCGATCCATCTTAAGAACCTCAATTTGTAGTATGGGGCAAGGTGTTAGTAAGCTTGAAATCCAACACCTGCGGCTGTGGGGGACCCCCGAGACTGTGACGGTGTAGTTACCTGTTAATTGAAGGAACAAGGGGAACCCAGCGGGTAGCTATGGACCATGGGTATCAGTTAAGTTTTAGGAGACAAAGGTCTAAAGCGTATTCACAATAATAATCAAAAAATTATTATATAGACCACAATGGGCTACTATATACTTATGTTCCCTACCCAGCCGGACAAGGAATTTATTAGTAAGATAAATAGATTTTTCTTCTAGATACATGTGTACAACAACAATTCATTATAGTAAGGCACACTCCTGTGCCGTACCGGGAAAAATTAAAGAGAGGATAGGGGAGAGAAAAAGGGTGTTTCAGGCAAAGGAAGAGAGCAGACAGGGTACTGTTTTGAGTCACAAATTAACAGTATCTCCTGGAGTAGTACATACAAATACAGATATACATTAATTCACTGTATGTCTACTCATAGGAGTCGACGTTTCGATCCCGCGCTCTGATTATATAGGGATCATCTTCAGGACTTAGAAATATGTTTTGCCTGAGTTAAAGGTAAACTACGCCTCTAGGAAGAGGTGTGGGGCAGTTGGTTTCCTCCGTGAGGGCGCGTGATGGCCGAGTACTGGGGGCTCTACTTGTAAATACAAGTTGGGGCTTGTTGGCCGTGGCTTGTGTTCGTTATTTACGGACAAACAAGGCACTTCTCGTGGGTTCTGATAGGGCAGGTGCCCTCCGTGATTGCTGACAGAAGGCAGAGGTGCCGGTGACTTGAAATCCTTTTAATTTGTAAAGTTGTGTCAGCCTTGACAGTACTCCTAGAGTAAACTGTGGAATGCGGGAGTGGCTGGATGGCCGTCGCCGAGAAGCGGTCGGGAAAGTCAACGATCCGCAGAGAGCTTGATAGCGCCGTGGATCCGGCTGACAGTGTAGTTACCTGTGCCTCTTTGTTCCACCTCTGTTATTCATCTATGCCTTTATTTATTTTATTTTATTTATTTTTTTAATTTTCTATAGCGCAAAGCAGACCCATGGTATGGTAACACAGCGCTTTACATGGTGAGCAAGGTATGAATAGCACCTTTGGTACCAGCAAAGCATACAAAAACAACGCATACAAGTAACAACAATACATAATAGAGTTCGGGGGATAAAGGCAGAATGGAGAACTGGTCTGAGCAAAAGGAGTCAATTTGAGATTTTGCAAGTCTCAGCTTGGAAATATCAAAGGACGAAGAGTATGGATGAGTTTGAGGTTGAAGCTGGCGTGGTGTTTCACAGGGTGTTTTCTCAATTCATCTTCTGTACCCACCTCTGTGTACCTCTGTAGCTCTCTCTCATGACATTGCCTCCAGCATCACTAGGCCTACCTCTACACCTCTGCCTTTCTACGGATCACTGAAATAATATCGAGGGACAGAATATCGACCATCAAAAATATCATTGAGAAAATATCGACAGTCCAAATATCGAGTTTCTATCTACAAACAGGTAAGTACAAAAATATCGAGTTAAAAATATCGTTTACAAAAATATAGTTGTAAAAAATATCGTATTTACTAAACACAGTGTTAAATTAAATTAATATTAATAATAAATTAATAAAATATACTTAAAATTACTTAAATTAACTTATAATAATTAAATAATTAATGAAAGTTAAATAAATATTTTTTATTTCATATTTATTAAAACATATATATATAGTTGTTGAAAATTAGTACGTTTTGGTGAACATTATCTGCGCCATCTTGCCTCTTCCCCTGATGCCACACTTTTGTCGTGCGCGCCCGCCATTTTTTTAAGATGCCCCGATCAGAACGAACCCTTTTGCATGCCGCTGGCCCCTGACATAGCCCTTCGCCTTCACTAAGCCTGCACGCTGACCACCCCCTGCTTGCACCTGCCTTGAGTCATAAACCCCTCTTCGGCGCTGCTCTGCCCCAGGCCCTCATCCTGTTCCCAGCGCGACACCCCCCTGCTTCCCTTTCATGATCTCCGGCCCTTAGATGCAAACCCCCTTCTTCCCCGTGTGCCCGTTTTGTCTTCCCCGCTCCCAGGCCGACACCCAGCTCTGCCGATACCACTCCTTGCCCCTCCCCGTACAATAGAAAGTTTCCCCCATCAAAGGATCCCCGGGTTGATCAAAGCCCCCACTCCATGAGATCCGATCAAACCCCCCACATTCCGTGAATCGGCGGAATATCCAGCTGCGTGATACTCATCACCTGTTGTGACTAGGGTGGGGACTTCAACTGTAAATGTGTGTGGGAACGGGCCCAAAGGGGAGTTCCGGGAATGTCTTTTCCATACATCAAAGCTTTAACATGAATGTGTAATCTACAATAAAGTCATAAAACAGTGTATAAGAGGCCAGGCCTCAGAAATGTATCCAGAGCACCTCAGAACGATACCTTCTGCCGGTTTTGTTGTGTTCTCCTCCGGAGAGAATAAAAACCTTGTTTCCTGCTTTCCAGTCTCCAGCGCCTGCCTCTTCATTGATTAAATAACTAGAGGGTCACAGAGGCAATACCGCCGGGCAAATATCGATTGTCCCCGACCCGACTCAGGTTTTAACAATTGGCGTCCCAAGCGTGGGGCCCATCAGCGACTCGTGGATCCAGTGGGAGAGGTCCCGACGACAGAGTGAACGACTGCAACGATCGGGAGAGCTCTTGCCCAATAGACCCTCGTCTGGCAGCCGATCATCCGAACTTCACTAGTTCCGAGCAGACCTCTCTCGAGTGATCTACGGTCCTGACTGGGGACCATCAGGAGTGCCGTGAGAAATACGAGAAAAAGAGGACGATCGGGCGCTGGATTCGGAAGACAAGAAACTGTCCACATGGTCCGGGTAAGGTCGTGTAATCACGACAAGTTGCGAAATGATTGCTTGATTGTTTAAAAATACTAGTATTGCTCTTTATTTATTTGGAGATTCACTGTCTACAAACGGAGAAACAACGGGCTCTCTCTTTGCAGGCAGTGGAGGATAGGTAGGGCAGCAGCCGTGCTTATTTTTTTCTCCCCCACTCAATAATTACTTGAAACTGAACTGTTGTTCGCAAAACTATTGTTTCCTGGAGATTCCCTGTCTGCAAACAGGGAAGAGACCACCCTTTTTGCAGATAGTGAAAAAGGGTAGGTAACGCAGATCTTTGCGGACCTACTCATTCTCCCCATTGTTATTTATTGGTCTTTTTTGTTATTTTTTGATCCATGAGGTATTCACTGCCTGCAAACAACGTTGAATAGAAATATTCTGTCCAGTCTTTGCACCTAGTGATAAGATAGGCAGTGCTGACTTTTTAGTCCCTCGTTACGAGCCGTCATGTCTGTCTTCTCCCCACTGATTAATAGCCTGTTTAGCCCGGACCGTGTATTAGAGGTGGACCATATAGCTCCACTAGAAGGCACCCCTAATAAGGACATGTTCATAAACTATGGATTAGTCACCATAGCCTATAATAAATTGTGGCACAGGTATACCGAAGAGAGTCAAGACAAACAGTGGCCACTGGCAGGATCCTTTGACCTTGATAAAATAGAAACGTTAGAAATAGCCCTTCGAAATAATAAGACAACGCCAATTATGCTCGACAGTCTCGGTATGTGGCGCAGAGAGGCTATGCAACGACAGAGAAAAGACGAGGACAAACCAAGTAGAGAAATATACCGACAGGACAACCCCAGGACACCGCTACCCACAACTTATCCCCCGACACTATGCAAAAGACGACCAGACTTAGGGCCAGACCAATGCGCTTTTTGTAGGTATGTCGGACACTGGAAAGCCCAATGCCCGACTCTACTGAGCGTGAGTAAAGGCAAAGGGCCGACAGGAACGACAGACCGGCAGTACGAGAAAAAGCGCGAGACAAAGAAGAACCCGACTTACATAGACAGACCAGACAGAACCACCACGTTTGATTATGCCCGATGGCACAGATTTCGCCAGGACAATTTCAGCGGCATGCTCAAGTTCTCCTAGGTCGGGCAACGTCAAGACGGGAACCCAGCCTCGTTTCAAATTCGCAGACGGAAAGAGATAATTATGACCAATAACTGTTTTATATTCGTCTTGGGTCTTTGTATGTCGTACTTGTACTGTCCCCCGTCTGAGTTTGTGTGTATGTAATGTACAAATCTGCGTCATCCCTCTACACGTGTTTCCGTGTTACTCAACCTCTGTTAGCAGAAACTTAGCATAAAAGCAACCTGGAAAGAAAGAAATGGTAAAACAAAATCCGTAGACCATTAATGAACTTGAACTTTTAATTTAGCACAACAAACAAGGAATAATAACGGTAAACTGTAGAAAATGAAAGTCAAACAGAACATTCGCCCCCCCCATTCTGGAACCTTCCAAAGTAGGGCAGGGTTACGGCTACGCCCAACCAACGGCAACCCATATAAGGCGGGCCCGGCCGCCAACTCTTGGTCAGGAAATCTTAACGTATGGGGGAGCCGGAGGAGAGGCAGGAGCCAGCAGCCCGGGCAGTTGTAGGTAGTCCCGCCACATGTCTCCTCAGCCAGCCGCAACGGGCCTGGATAGACTTAAGTAGTCCCGCCACATGTCCAGAGAAGAACGAGGCACCTCTTTCTTTTCCCTTCCGTAACAGCCGCAGCAGCTCTGGACGGCGGGATGTCCTGCACGTACCTCCACAACAATTTGTCCAAGTTGGGCTGGGAGGGAGAGGCGACGCGGACGAGCCTCTCCCACCTCCACCGATAGGAGGTCTCCCAGCCCCCGGCCCGACGCCGAACACCCCCAGTCAGGCGATGGTGCCAATACTTCCACAGCACCGAACACACCATGGTGGCACCCCAGTACTTGCGCAGCACCGAACGTGCAATGGTGGCCATATTTTCGGAACACCGAACCTGCAATGACTGCACTGATACTCGTGCCGCGCCGAATGCGCGCCACAGGTGGCCATACTCCCACAGCACTGAGCACAGGACTTGGGGAACACCGGATGTGGAGAGACCTTCATGCGGGGCGATGAAAAGGAGCGGCATGGAGTGCACCGGGAGAAGGAGGCGATGCGGACGAGTCTCCCTCGCCCCCCCCCCCCCCCAGGTGGGGGCATCACAGCTGCACCCCAGCTGAACGTCCCGCTTTCACACAACAGGGACCTCTTCCTTTCACTCCGAAGGATCTCTCCCACTCTTGCAAACTCGACGAGAGTGGCCCCTGTAGGGCCTCAAAATGGCGTCTGGGTCCGCTGGAAGGCGGGCCCCGGCCACTAGAGTAACTTTGACCAGCAATATAACTCGAACATTTGCCCCCTGGAGCACGAGCCCCCATCTCCGACAGCATCTCCGCAGCCTTGAAGATCCTACAAAGGTCCCCGGCGGAACCTTCGGCCTTTGCAGGCTTCCGGTAAGGGACGGCTGCCTTGATCGCCAACGAAACAAACATGACATTGCCACTCCTTCTGTTAGCACGAATTCTAGAACTGCCGAAAAGGACTCTGGTCCAAACTGCCAGTAATGGGAAACATTTCCCCCTGATGCTGCTTCCGGACTGAGCCGGCCCCGCCCAAAATGGCGCTGGTATCAATCGGAACTTACGAACACCTCGTGGTGTTCCTTCGCACTAATATAAACTTGATGTTCTGAAATTTTATATGATCCTTTGTACACTTGGCTAGAAAAGACAAGGAGAACTCACTCGACGAACAGTATGAAAGGATCCCCCGTTACAAATGTTGATTACAAATGTACAATGTATTATATTTTTATAACTGATGTAAACCTCATTTACGACGCACACGTACGGTATGCATATAGGAAATCTGATTACAACTATTATGATTATGCTTCTAAATTATGAAAATAAATGCCCCCGAACCCCCAGCCAATTAATAGACGTTTTAGTTTCTTACAAATGAATGAGTAAAACTTTCCGATGTTTTTATTGCTGCAAACGACACCCCCCACTGTACGCACTTTAGCCATTGCCACGACCGGCCAAATACGACCGCACCCTCATAATCCACATGCTGAAATGATTTTGCAAAATAAAGTTTTTGAAACTATGGACGGGTATTGCATGCTTTATTTTAAAAATGTGGGATCGGTGGGAAAGTTCTTTTCTGTGCACCCTACTCTGCTCTCTCTTTAAGGTTAAAAGAAGATGGTTGCCCAGCCCTGGAGGACGGATCGGATCGACAACACGACACTCCGCCTTCAAAGTACACGACTGACCCATGAACTCTCGCGCAGAGGAAGACCTTGACTTCCAAGGATGGGTAAAACGAACGGTGTAAATGAGGGAATGTAAAAGGAGGGTGAAATGAAATAATGTAAATGTTATAAAGTACAACGTTCCAAAGTATCAGGGAACGGAGCTGACCCAAGAACCGAAGAACCTTAGAACGCCACAGCGTTGAAAGAGGTTTAAGGATCCCGATAGTGAGATACATCCTTTGACTAGATACCTCGCACTAAGCACCTCTGGTTTCCTTTTTACGTTTCCCCGCACACGACCTATATGGACACACTACCCCCCTCGACTCCAGAAACCATATCCCCGGGGACCCTGCCCCGAGGAGGAAAGACGAGTAAGAGGTAAGTAAAGAACTTATGAATCCATGTATTTGAATATGCGCGAATGCTGTCTCCCCCACCCCCTTTTTTTCCTCCCTCTGCAGGTTACATCAGAGATTACAGCCGAGGTGTGGCGAAGATCTGAAGCCTTGCCATGTCTAATACACGAAGCGGACTAGCGCCGCAAGGTGGTGTCTAAGCACGCCTGCAAACTACTCACGTATCGAACAAACCCGAAAAATTAGCACAACCTGATAAAAAGTGATCACCCTTAAACCAGACCGGACGAATGAACCCATGTCACGTATGATGCGAAACTATGAGGGAATGTGTGTGTGTGACTGAGGCGTCGACCCAACTGGTCGAAGGACCGAGAATGCGAGAAAGTGCGACAAAATGGTACCTCCTTTCTTCTTTCCTTTTTCTCAAGGCACGTCCCCTCTACCCTGTCTAATGCTCAAACTGCATGATTACAAGATTCTAACGCAGACCCGTGAATGCCCTTTACTGTGTAATGCACTAAATAGCCTTTCTTGAATACACTGCCACCCTCTCTGTTGCACGTGTACTATTTAGCCTGCCGTTGCGCTCTCTCTCTCTCTCTCTCTCTCTCTCTCTCTCTCTCTCTCTCTCTCTCTCTCTCCCTCTATTTTTGCACTCCCACTCTTCCGAGTGATTAGCCCCGAAATTGGCAGACTGCCACCCCTAGCACACCACCTAATTGGCTTCAAATACCGTCAGTATTTGCACAAAAACTTGTCTTTAATACAATCACCCTGAGGCCGCGTCATTACCTCTCCTTTTCCGCTAGAAGTCAATGAACCGAGGTTGGGCCGTAAGGGAAAGGACAGGTAAGACGACAGAGGTTCCCTAATCTGACCCGAAATAAGGGAACTACATGTCAACGGCTCCTATGGTATAAAACAAGGACCTCAGAATACGCGACCCTCCCCTCCCCGAATTGTCGCAATACCCAAACCGGAAAAATGATCACCCCTGTTACCTCCCCTGTATCAGCCGCCCAAAAACTGGAATTATGAAACTACCCCTCATTTCCGGTTGTGAGAGATGGGTCGATTTATGCCCTTACCACAAGTTTCCTATGTCCCTGGTTGTTTCCCATAAAACCCCTGTCCTTCCTAATTAAGTAATCGGGCTGTAAAAGGTTACGTAGGATCCAGAATGATGTTTTACAAGGTTAACAGACTAGTCCAAGGTAAAGAAATCATCGAAATAAACCCCGTAGTAGTTGAAAAGCAGGATGCATCGATAGAAAGGAAATGTTTAGCCATGATCGTCTCTCAGCAAAATACCTGTGTAGTACCATGTTGACGACTCACAGTACCCTTTGTAAATGTAAAACTCTAGAGAACGGCATATCTTTGCCAGGTTCGTCTCACGAAGGTGGGTCACCATCAGATGAACTGTCGTGACTGTAATAAATAATTGTAAAGGAAAGTCATAGTAAATCCAACAGGCCCGTCACCGGTCATTCATATGCCAGTTGTGAACACTAATATAACGGGCATTTTCATTCTTTGCCTGGAGCTGGGAGAGAAATAGACTTTTTGATTATCTTCATCTGCAAATTCTCTAAAGACTGTCTTTTCAAACTTGTTTAAGGGTACTGCTGTTGGAGGAGAGAAGGACCGGATGTGGGAGCACGAGGCCTGACTGCAGACTAAGGAACACCTGCGACATTAGCCAAGGCGAGACCACGACAGAAAAGAGCTGCAGGACGAGGCACTGTTTTCGACAACATGAGAAGAAAGGGTCGACCTGATGCCCCTGCTCGATGTCCAGTGTTTGTCGACAAGTCCCCGCTCTCTTAATTCGGTCACACGCCCGCCTATTTGAAGTCTCTCGTTCCCCTAGTTTGTTCCTAATTTGGCCTTGCTCCATCCCCCTTTTCCTCTGACCTACCCTATGGACTGTTTTGTACGCTCTTCTTCCATCTGAACTTTCTGACAATCACCTAAAAGGACACAGGGCGAAAAGGACCTTTCCGACCAGAAACGCGAGGAAAGGATCGTGCCCTGCAACGCAGAACTTAGAACAGAGCTGGACTTGTAGCTCCACCGCCGGTGCTCAACAGCGCCAACGAAAGGCAACAAAGAATGATGAGAACTCGTTAACCTTCGAACATTTGACATCCCCAATCGCCGTTTCTGCTAGACCTCATTTCTCTCCCAGCCGCCATTGTATTGATCATGCTCCAATCCGAACCTGATATATATGTAATAACCTGCCAGTATGAAATATACTTGCTGCTCTCGCTACAGAATCGTTTTTGTATTGCATTCCTATGACTTTCCTGCTAAACAAATTGATCAAAGTTTATCAAATAGGCTCACCTCCTAAAAACTAGAAATGTTAAAATGTATTGTTTACAACTCTTTTCATCTAGGGTTCCTACCGTTTTCTTTCTCATGCCCACCACAATAGAACCGAGTAGAAAATGAGCCAGCAAGATGTCTTGAATATGTTAAAGGGAGGACTGTTGAAAATTAGTACGTTTTGGTGAACATTATCTGCGCCATCTTGCCTCTTCCCCTGATGCCACACTTTTGTCGTGCGCGCCCGCCATTTTTTTAAGATGCCCCGATCAGAACGAACCCTTTTGCATGCCGCTGGCCCCTGACATAGCCCTTCGCCTTCACTAAGCCTGCACGCTGACCACCCCCTGCTTGCACCTGCCTTGAGTCATAAACCCCTCTTCGGCGCTGCTCTGCCCCAGGCCCTCATCCTGTTCCCAGCGCGACACCCCCCTGCTTCCCTTTCATGATCTCCGGCCCTTAGATGCAAACCCCCTTCTTCCCCGTGTGCCCGTTTTGTCTTCCCCGTTCCCAGGCCGACACCCAGCTCTGCCGATACCACTCCTTGCCCCTCCCCGTACAATAGAAAGTTTCCCCCATCAAAGGATCCCCGGGTTGATCAAAGCCCCCACTCCATGAGATCCGATCAAACCCCCCACATTCCGTGAATCGGCGGAATATCCAGCTGCGTGATACTCATCACCTGTTGTGACTAGGGTGGGGACTTCAACTGTAAATGTGTGTGGGAACGGGCCCAAAGGGGAGTTCCGGGAATGTCTTTTCCATACATCAAAGCTTTAACATGAATGTGTAATCTACAATAAAGTCATAAAACAGTGTATAAGAGGCCAGGCCTCAGAAATGTATCCAGAGCACCTCAGAACGATACCTTCTGCCGGTTTTGTTGTGTTCTCCTCCGGAGAGAATAAAAACCTTGTTTCCTGCTTTCCAGTCTCCAGCGCCTGCCTCTTCATTGATTAAATAACTAGAGGGTCACAGAGGCAATACCGCCGGGCAAATATCGATTGTCCCCGACCCGACTCAGGTTTTAACATAGTAACAAAATATAATAAAATAATACCCAAAAACTGAAAACTGACCCTGAACCCTAAAAATACCCCTCTACCCAAAAACCCAAAACTGACCCTGAACCCTAAAAATACCCCTTTACCCAAAAACTAAAAACTGACCCTAAACCCTAAAAATACCCCTTTACCCAAAAACTGAAAACTGACCCTGAACCCTAAAAATACCCCTTTACCCAAAAACCCAAAACTGACCCTGAACCCTAAAAATACCCCTTTACCCAAAAACCCAAAACTGACCCTGAACCCTAAAAATAAAAACCAATTTTTTAACTATCTATATTATATACTTACATATTTTCACTTTCTATATTATTTACAGTCGATATTACTTCACTTACCTTAAAAACGATATTTTGGCTGTCGATATTCTGGCCTGTCGATATTTTGTCCAAACGATATTTTTGACTCGATATTCGGTCCAAACGATATTTTGGAGTCGATATTATGTCTGTGCACCCCTTTCTACATCCTCTCTACCTCACTTTTTTCTCTATGCCTCACTGATCTCTTCTCATCTTGCTTCCCTGCATCTCTCCTCCATTTACTTCACCCCTATTTCAGTCTTATCTTTCTCTTTATCTCGCCTCTTTCTCTCTTCGCTCTGTCTCTCACCTCTCTGTACCTCTTTCAAAGCTTTTCCTGCCTCATCTATCATATTTCTCTCTTCTCTCTCTATTTAACAATTATCTCACAGCGTCATGTCTCCCTATCCCACCACTCTCTCTCACTTCCTAACCTCTCACTTTACCTCACAATGTATGCGCTGTCTCACCTTTCCACCCCCGCTCTCTCTATCTCTGCTTCATCTACCTCACCTCTCTCAGGAGCTTGCTCCCATCTCACCACTTTACTACTTTCTCGCCATCTCTTTGTCTATCCCAACTACTTTTTCTTTATCCCTTAGTAAATTCTCTCTCCCTCATCTCTCTTTGCCCCTCTTTCTATTTCTCAGCCAGTCTTTCTAACTCACTTCTCTCCCTATCTTCCTATGCCTCTTTATATATCTCTCTACCTGTCATCCCAGTCTCTACCTCTTGATTTACCTTACCTCTCTGTCTACAACTCACCTTCTCCCTCTACCATCCTAACTTTTTTATTCTACCACATCTCTGACTTTCTACTCCACTTTTTTCTCTGTACACTTAATCTCTCTATCTGTGCTTCTCCTCTCTATCACTCTACCGCATGACTCCAGTGGTGGCTGGTATTTAAAGGCGGTGGTGGGGCGGGTGGTGAAGGAGGGAATGTAAACAATTTTAAACACTTACCTGTTGCTGCCGCCGCCTCATATTCCTCTTTGCCTGCTTCCATGGCAGGAAGCAGGAAGCACCCAGCCCACAGGCTCCCCACAGCCAATCACAATGCTTCAATGCAGCGTTGTGATTGGTCTGAGCACTGTCGTTCGGTGCTCAGCCAGAGAATGGGAGGCTGGGCATGTTCTCCATGCAGGCTGTGATGCAGCCTGGTGCAGAACATGCAAAGTGCGCATGATGGTTTGAACGGCTGCAGACTGCTGGCCAAATCGTCCTGTGCACTCGGAGTGGGCAAACCACTCCTCCCCTGCCCTGCTCTGTGAGCAGAGCAGCCCCGCCTGCCCCAACCCAGCTGAGCAAGGACAGAAAATAGAATTATGATAACAAGGAGGTATTATAATTGTATGTTTTCCTTGTTGGCCTGCTCAGTGGGGCAACGCTGCTCCCCCTTAGCGGAGGAGCCGCCGGCGCTTGACTCTTTACCCGATGTGTCTTTGTATACCTCTTCTCAGTGTGCACCTCTCTCTTCCTCAACACACCCTACCTTGCATATATCTGTGCTTCTCTCGCTGCCTCACCTCTCCACCTCTCTCTACCTCAACCTCGCTCTAAATGAAATGCCTTTGTACCTCACCTCGCTCTCTACTTTACCACTCAGTACATTCCAGCCCTCTCCTTCTCTCTACATTGTATGAACCCTATCTATAGTTCTCTCTGCCTCTCTACCTCACTCTACAACCTTACCTATCTACCTACTGTTCTTTCCGAACCTACCTCCTTCCTTTTTTGTATCTTTCTACCTCACCTCACCTACCCGCCTCATCTCTATCACTAGCTCCCTTGTCTACCTCACCTCATCTCTATCACTAGCTCCCTTGTCTACCTCACCTCATCTCTATCACTAGCTCCCTTGTCTACCTCACCTCATCTCTATCACTAGCTCCCTTGTCTACCTCACCTCATCTACCCGCCTCATCTCTATCACTAGCTCTCTTGTCTACCTCACCTCATCTCTATCACTAGCTCTCTTGACTACCTCACCTCATCTCTATCACTAGCTCTCTTGACTACCTCACCTCATCTCTATCACTAGCTCTCTTGACTACCTCACCTCATCTCTATCACTAGCTCCCTTGTCTACCTCACCTCATCTACCCGCCTCATCTCTATCACTAGCTCTCTTGACTACCTCACCTCATCTCTATCACTAGCTCCCTTGTCTACCTCACCTCATCTCTATCACTAGCTCTCTTGTCTACCTCACCTCATCTCTATCACTAGCTCTCTTGTCTACCTCACCTCATCTCTATCTCTAGCTCCCTTGTCTACCTCACCTCATCTCTATCACTAGCTCTCTTGTCTACCTCACCTCATCTCTATCACTAGCTCCCTTGTCTACCTCACCTCATCTCTATCACTAGCTCCCTTGTCTACCTCACCTCATCTCTATCACTAGCTCCCTTGTCTACCTCACCTCATCTACCCGCCTCATCTCTATCACTAGCTCTCTTGTCTACCTCACCTCATCTCTATCACTAGCTCTCTTGACTACCTCACCTCATCTCTATCACTAGCTCTCTTGACTACCTCACCTCATCTCTATCACTAGCTCTCTTGTCTACCTCACCTCATCTCTATCACTAGCTCTCTTGTCTACCTCACCTCATCTCTATCACTAGCTCTCTTGTCTACCTCACCTCATCTCTATCACTGGCTCCCTTGTCTACCTCACCTCATCTACCCGCCTCATCTCTATCACTAGCTCCCTTGTCTACCTCACCTCATCTACCCGCCTCATCTCTATCACTAGCTCTCTTGACTACCTCACCTCATCTCTATCACTAGCTCTCTTGACTACCTCACCTCATCTCTATCACTAGCTCTCTTGACTACCTCACCTCATCTCTATCACTAGCTCTCTTGACTACCTCACCTCATCTCTATCACTAGCTCCCTTGTCTACCTCACCTCATCTACCCGCCTCATCTCTATCACTAGCTCTCTTGACTACCTCACCTCATCTCTATCACTAGCTCCCTTGTCTACCTCACCTCATCTACCCGCCTCATCTCTATCACTAGCTCCCTTGTCTACCTCACCTCATCTACCCGCTTCATCTCTATCACTAGCTCTCTTGTCTACCTCACCTCAACTTGCAAGGCGCTACACCGCTCCTCTTCTGTTCTTCATTCCTCTCCCATTGAACTTGAGCTCTCTAATTCTACCCCCTCTCTGGCTCATCCCTCCTGCCCTCCAACCCATCTCTCCCGGCTATCTTCCTTCTGTTCCTCCACCCCATCTCTCCTGGCTCTCTTCGTGCCCTCCACCCCATCGTTCCCGGCCCTTTTCCTTCCTGCTCTCCACCCCATCGCTTCCAGCTGTAGGAAGGTGGAATCTGAGTACATGGTTGCCCCCAATTTTTTCCTGGTGTTTTGATGTTTTTTTACTTAGTTTGGCTGGGAACCTGTTATTCAGGGTCCCAGCCTAGCTGCTTCCTCTCTAAATTGATTGCAAGTACTTTAGGTACACTCCAGTTTGGTTACTGGGGTACCCTTGTGAGTCCCTAGTATATGGTACACCAGGTACTAAGGGCATAGGTACCTCAGAGGCCTACCAGGGGCTGCAGCATGTATTATGCCACCCCTGGGAAGCCTTCCAAATGACACCACAGGACTGCTACTGCAGCCCGGGTAAGGTGGTGCATGCACCCCTTACGTAGATATCATTTACCTATATCTACCTTAAATCACTACACACATAAACCTATCAGTCACCCCTATGGCAGGCCTTATCAACCCTGAAGGCAGGGTGCTGGGTTTTGTGTGAGAGGGTGCCATGCATGAGCAGGGCCCCTCTGCAGCCTTCGGAACCTATTCTCTGGGGCTTTTCTGTGATGCAGCCAGACCATATACTCTTAAGTGCATTATGACCTTGTGGTAAATGCTAACTTTGGAATGGCTGCACGGGAACATGTTGTGTTTGGTGTCAAACACTTTGGAATCCTATCCCCCCGCCAGTCCTGGCAGCGGGGGTAGAATTCCACCCTTCTAATGGGAGAAACATGTACACACCAGTATACCCGGTACCAGTTTTTAAGAGCCCTGGCATCAGAAAATGGATGCTGCAGCCACAGACACAAGTCTGACCTCCTGCTGCTGGACAAAACTCTGGTAGGGAGGCCTGGACAATAGGTTTCCTGTCACCAGGAGGTATAACCACCCCCCAGACAGGCATTAGTATTTTGGGGCTGGGTGGGTGCACTCCAAGAGCGCTTTGAAGTCTGCACTGGGGGCACATTTGGTGTCCATGTGCATAGCCCAGTTCAAACAGGTTGCAGGGGCTACCAGCCCCTGCTCTGGCGCGAAACTGGACTAAGGAAATGGGTGCAGCCACCCCTCTTTCCACACCCTCCCATAGGTGGGTCCCCAGAGTATGTCCAACCCCTTCCATGGGTGTAATAAAGGAACCCCTGACTACAGGACTTTAGATATTACCTGGTCAAATCTCTGCTACAGAAATCCCGGACGTTCGACGATCTACATGACTAGATGACTGAAGAATCTCCCTTGGAGTAAAGGAGTTACTTCCCTGCTTGGCAGGCACCAACAAAGCATTTGCCGGTCTGCGTCTCCGAAGCTCCCGCCGGACTCCAAAGTATTTGCAGCCCAGTAGGTGGAATGACAGACTTCACAGAGGCTGCCCCGAGTCCCCAGCAAAGTTGAGACTCGCAGCCCTCGTGAGTGACGTGGAACCGGAACTCCTGGACACAGTGCACATTTGCAAATGCATCAGCTTCCCAATGTTCTTTGAGGCTGTGCATTGGGTTGCTTGTAGCCCAAGCCCCGAGCACCTTTTGCACTGAAGATTTCTGGCCTACACTCCTCCAGTGTTCCGTGAGCCAGTTCTGTGTGTTTCCGCTTGAGGCCCCTTTGCGATCCCTGGTCCGTCGACTGATGGGTCCCTGCGAAGGCAACTCTGATTTTCCTTGGACTTCCTTGGTTGCTCCAGACGTGCCCTGACTCTCCACTGAGTGGTGAGTCCCTTGGACCTTGCTGGTCTACACCAAAGCATCTTTCTCATGTCTGCATGGGTTGCTGTTGCCAAGGCTTGTTGGATCCAATCTGAGCACCGACACCGCAGCACTCAACATCCTTTGTGGGACAGCTCAAATCCAGCTCCTGATCATCATCGATGCCTTGTGGTCCGCGTGGCTGCAGAGTCAAGTTTACCTCTTCGCACCTCAGCACCCGACATCGGTGGGCATTTGACATCGTGCCCCTGGTCACTGGCAAGTGACCCAGACTCTGTCCCCTCTGCTTTCAGGTTCTTCTCATCTTCAATCCAGGCTTGAATTACTCCAGACACTTTCCTCTTCGACGGCAGCAGCACTTTGCAGCAGATCACCATTGAAATCAATGCCGATTCCCGACACCAAAAGACACCTATGCCCCCGGCTTCCCCTGGTGAGGTAACTCGAGTACTCCAGTGTTCCCGTGGGTGTTGGCCATAGAACCCCTTAAGTCTAAAGGGGTTTGCTCAAAGTCCTCTCCTAAGTGTCCTTAATATTTAAATTTTCAACCGCGACTTTCCCCATTGAAGTTAACGGCGATTCCCGGCTGTGTTTAGACACTGCACGCGTCCCCGTGGGTCACCTGTGTCACTACCTTGGGTGGTTCCTGGTGGCCCCAGTGATTCTACAGGCTCTAGGCCTTGTGTCTAGTCAAGTCGTGGGTCTTATACCACTTTCTTAAAATATGGTTTGGTACGCCCCTAGAGCTCAACGTATAATTGTGCTAATTTACTGTGTGTGTAACTTATGTGTTTCGACCTCTAGACGCATAAAGAGACTAGTAGGGTGTGTTTAGAATAAATACATATATTTTATATATATACTTGGTGTGGTTCTCCTTTTATTTGGTCATTCATGATATTATAGACTGGTAAAACAAGCACCTCTACATTCCTTCAAGACTTGGCCTGAAGGCTGCTCTCCACAGCTACCACTAGGATAGCTTTCAATAAGGTTGTCTTTAACCTACCACCTCTAAGGGGTTGTTTGGACTGGTGCAAGGTGCCCACTGTAACTAGTGGACAGCATATGCCAGGCCAACTTACCACTTCGACTCTATTCCTTCATGCCCTCCACCCCATCTCTCCTGGTTCTATTCCTTCATGCCCTCCACCCCATCTCTCCTGGTTCTCTTCCTTCAAGCCCTCCACCCCATCTCTCCTGGTTCTCTTCCTTCATGCCCTCCACCCCATCTCTCCTGGTTCGATTCCTTCATGCCCTCCACCCCATCTCTCCTGGTTCTCTTCCTTCATGCCCTCCACCCCATCTCTCCTGGTTCTATTCCTTCATGCCCTCCACCCCATCTCTCCTGGTTCTATTCCTTCATGCCCTCCACCCCATCTCTCCTGGTTCTCTTCCTTCATGCCCTCCACCCCATCTCTCCTGGTTCTATTCCTTCATGCCCTCCACCCCATCTCTCCTGGTTCTATTCCTTCCTTCCGTCCCTCCACCCCATCTCTCCTGGTTCTCTTCCTTCATGCCCTCCACCCCATCTCTCCTGGTTCTATTCCTTCCTTCCGTCCCTCCACCCCATCTCTCCTGGTTCTATTCCTTCATGCCCTCCACCCCATCTCTCCTGGTTCTATTCCTTCATGCCTTCCACCCCATCTCTCCTGGTTCTCTTCCTTCATGCCCTCCACCCCATCTCTCCTGGTTCTATTCCTTCCTTCCGTCCCTCCACCCCATCTCTCCTGGTTCTATTCCTTCATGCCCTCCACCCCATCTCTCCTGGTTCTCTTCCTTCATGCCCTCCACCCCATCTCTCCTGGTTCTCTTCCTTCCGTCCCTCCACCCCATCTCTCCTGGTTCTATTCCTTCATGCCCTCCACCCCATCTCTCCTGGTTCTATTCCTTCATGCCCTCCACCCCATCTCTAATGGTTCTATTCCTTCATGCCCTCCACCCCATCTCTCCTGGTTCTATTCCTTCCTTCCGTCCCTCCACCCCATCTCTCCTGGTTCTCTTCCTTCATGCCCTCCACCCCATCTCTCCTGGTTCTATTCCTTCCGTCCCTCCACCCCATCTCTCCTGGTTCTCTTCCTTCATGCCCTCCACCCCATCTCTCCTGGTTCTATTCCTTCATGCCCTCCGCCCCATCTCTCCTGGTTCTCTTCCTTCATGCCCTCCACCCCATCTCTCCTGGTTCTCTTCCTTCATGCCCTCCACCCCATCTCTCCTGGTTCTCTTCCTTCATGCCCTCCACCCCATCTCTCCTGGTTCTATTCCTTCATGCCCTCCACCCCATCTCTCCTGGTTCTATTCCTTCATGCCCTCCACCCCATCTCTCCTGGTTCTCTTCCTTCATGCCCTCCACCCCATCTCTCCTGGTTCTATTCCTTCATGCCCTCCACCCCATCTCTCCTGGTTCTCTTCCTTCATGCCCTCCACCCCATCTCTCCTGGTTCTATTCCTTCCTTCCGTCCCTCCACCCCATCTCTCCTGGTTCTATTCCTTCATGCCCTCCACCCCATCTCTCTTGGTTCTCTTCCTTCATGCCCTCCACCCCATCTCTCCTGGTTCTCTTCCTTCATGCCCTCCACCCCATCTCTCCTGGTTCTATTCCTTCATGCCCTCCACCCCATCTCTCCTGGTTCTATTCCTTCCTTCCGTCAATCCACCCCATCTCTCCTGGTTCTATTCCTTCATGCCCTCCACCCCATCTCTCCTGGTTCTCTTCCTTCATGCCCTCCACCCCATCTCTCCTGGTTCTATTCCTTCCTTCCGTCCCTCCACCCCATCTCTCCTGGTTCTCTTCCTTCATGCCCTCCACCCCATCTCTCCTGGTTCTATTCCTTCATGCCCTCCACCCCATCTCTCCTGGTTCTATTCCTTCATGCCCTCCACCCCATCTCTCCTGGTTCTCTTCCTTCATGCCCTCCACCCCATCTCTCCTGGTTCTATTCCTTCCTTCCGTCCCTCCACCCCATCTCTCCTGGTTCTATTCCTTCATGCCCTCCACCCCATCTCTCCTGGTTCTCTTCCTTCATGCCCTCCACCCCATCTCTCCTGGTTCTATTCCTTCATGCCCTCCACCCCATCTCTCCTGGTTCTATTCCTTCATGCCCTCCACCCCATCTCTCCTGGTTCTATTCCTTCCTTCCGTCCCTCCACCCCATCTCTCCTGGTTCTATTCCTTCATGCCCTCCACCCCATCTCTCCTGGTTCTCTTCCTTCATGCCCTCCACCCCATCTCTCCTGGTTCTCTTCCTTCAAGCCCTCCACCCCATCTCTCCTGGTTCTATTCCTTCATGCCCTCCACCCCATCTCTCCTGGTTCTATTCCTTCCTTCCGTCCCTCCACCCCATCTCTCCTGGTTCTATTCCTTCATGCCCTCCACCCCATCTCTCCTGGTTCTATTCCTTCCTTCCGACCCTCCACCCCATCTCTCCTGGTTCTATTCCTTCATGCCCTCCACCCCATCTCTCCTGGTTCTCTTCCTTCATGCCCTCCACCCCATCTCTCCTGGTTCTCTTCCTTCATGCCCTCCACCCCATCTCTCCTGGTTCTATTCCTTCATGCCCTCCACCCCATCTCTCCTGGTTCTCTTCCTTCATGCCCTCCACCCCATCTCTCCTGGTTCTATTCCTTCCTTCCGTCCCTCCACCCCATCTCTCCTGGTTCTATTCCTTCATGCCCTCCACCCCATCTCTCCTGGTTCTCTTCCTTCATGCCCTCCACCCCATCTCTCCTGGTTCTATTCCTTCATGCCCTCCACCCCATCTCTCCTGGTTCTATTCCTTCCTTCCGTCCCTCCACCCCATCTGTCCTGGTTCTATTCCTTCCGTCCCTCCACCCCATCTCTCCTGGTTCTATTCCTTCCTTCCGTCCCTCCACCCCATCTCTCCTGGTTCTATTCCTTCCGTCCCTCCACCCCATCTCTCCTGGTTCTATTCCTTCCTTCCGTCCCTCCACCCCATCTCTCCTGGTTCTCTTCCTTCATGCCCTCCACCCCATCTCTCCTGGTTCTATTCCTTCACGCCCTCCACCCCATCTCTCCTGGTTCTCTTCCTTCATGCCCTCCACCCCATCTCTCCTGGTTCTATTCCTTCATGCCCTCCACCCCATCTCTCCTGGTTCTATTCCTTCCTTCCGTCCCTCCACCCCATCTCTCCTGGTTCTATTCCTTCATGCCCTCCACCCCATCTCTCCTGGTTCTCTTCCTTCAAGCCCTCCACCCCATCTCTCCTGGTTCTCTTCCTTCATGCCCTCCACCCCATCTCTCCTGGTTCTCTTCCTTCATGCCCTCCACCCCATCTCTCCTGGTTCTATTCCTTCATGCCCTCCACCCCATCTCTCCTGGTTCTATTCCTTCATGCCCTCCACCCCATCTCTCCTGGTTCTATTCCTTCCTTCCGTCCCTCCACCCCATCTCTCCTGGTTCTATTCCTTCATGCCCTCCACCCCATCTCTCCTGGTTCTCTTCCTTCAAGCCCTCCACCCCATCTCTCCTGGTTCTCTTCCTTCATGCCCTCCACCCCATCTCTCCTGGTTCTCTTCCTTCATGCCCTCCACCCCATCTCTCCTGGTTCTCTTCCTTCATGCCCTCCACCCCATCTCTCCTGGTTCTCTTCCTTCATGCCCTCCACCCCATCTCTCCTGGTTCTATTCCTTCATGCCCTCCACCCCATCTCTCCTGGTTCTCTTCCTTCATGCCCTCCACCCCATCTCTCCTGGTTCTATTCCTTCCTTCCGTCCCTCCACCCCATCTCTCCTGGTTCTCTTCCTTCATGCCCTCCACCCCATCTCTCCTGGTTCTATTCCTTCATGCCCTCCACCCCATCTCTCCTGGTTCTCTTCCTTCATGCCCTCCACCCCATCTCTCCTGGTTCTATTCCTTCATGCCCTCCACCCCATCTCTCCTGGTTCTCTTCCTTCATGCCCTCCACCCCATCTCTCCTGGTTCTATTCCTTCCTTCCGTCCCTCCACCCCATCTCTCCTGGTTCTATTCCTTCATGCCCTCCACCCCATCTCTCCTGGTTCTATTCCTTCATGCCTTCCACCCCATCTCTCCTGGTTCTCTTCCTTCATGCCCTCCACCCCATCTCTCCTGGTTCTATTCCTTCATGCCCTCCACCCCATCTCTCCTGGTTCTCTTCCTTCATGCCCTCCACCCCATCTCTCCTGGTTCTCTTCCTTCATGCCCTCCACCCCATCTCTCCTGGTTCTCTTCCTTCATGCCCTCCACCCCATCTCTCCTGGTTCTATTCCTTCATGCCCTCCACCCCATCTCTCCTGGTTCTCTTCCTTCATGCCCTCCACCCCATCTCTCCTGGTTCTATTCCTTCCTTCCGTCCCTCCACCCCATCTCTCCTGGTTCTATTCCTTCATGCCCTCCACCCCATCTCTCCTGGTTCTCTTCCTTCATGCCCTCCACCCCATCTCTCCTGGTTCTCTTCCTTCATGCCCTCCACCCCATCTCTCCTGGTTCTATTCCTTCATGCCCTCCACCCCATCTCTCCTGGTTCTCTTCCTTCCTTCCGTCCCTCCACCCCATCTCTCCTGGTTCTCTTCCTTCCTTCCGTCCCTCCACCCCATCTCTCCTGGTTCTCTTCCTTCATGCCCTCCACCCCATCTCTCCTGGTTCTATTCCTTCCTTCCGTCCCTCCACCCCATCTCTCCTGGTTCTCTTCCTTCATGCCCTCCACCCCATCTCTCCTGGTTCTATTCCTTCCTTCCGTCCCTCCACCCCATCTCTCCTGGTTCTCTTCCTTCATGCCCTCCACCCCATCTCTCCTGGTTCTATTCCTTCCTTCCGTCCCTCCACCCCATCTCTCCTGGTTCTCTTCCTTCCTTCCGTCCCTCCACCCCATCTCTCCTGGTTCTCTTCCTTCATGCCCTCCACCCCATCTCTCCTGGTTCTATTCCTTCCTTCCGTCCCTCCACCCCATCTCTCCTGGTTCTCTTCCTTCATGCCCTCCACCCCATCTCTCCTGGTTCTATTCCTTCATGCCCTCCACCCCATCTCTCCTGGTTCTCTTCCTTCATGCCCTCCACCCCATCTCTCCTGGTTCTCTTCCTTCATGCCCTCCACCCCATCTCTCCTGGTTCTCTTCCTTCCGTCCCTCCACCCCATCTCTCCTGGTTCTCTTCCTTCATGCCCTCCACCCCATCTCTCCTGGTTCTATTCCTTCCTTCCGTCCCTCCACCCCATCTCTCCTGGTTCTATTCCTTCATGCCCTCCACCCCATCTCTCCTGGTTCTCTTCCTTCATGCCCTCCACCCCATCTCTCCTGGTTCTATTCCTTCATGCCCTCCACCCCATCTCTCCTGGTTCTCTTCCTTCATGCCCTCCACCCCATCTCTCCTGGTTCTATTCCTTCCTTCCGTCCCTCCACCCCATCACTCCTGGTTCTCTTCCTTCATGCCCTCCACCCCATCTCTCCTGGTTCTATTCCTTCCTTCCGTCCCTCCACCCCATCTCTCCTGGTTCTATTCCTTCATGCCCTCCACCCCATCTCTCCTGGTTCTATTCCTTCATGCCCTCCACCCCATCTCTCCTGGTTCTATTCCTTCCGTCCCTCCACCCCATCTCTCCTGGTTCTATTCCTTCATGCCCTCCACCCCATCTCTCCTGGTTCTATTCCTTCCTTCCGTCCCTCCACCCCATCTCTCCTGGTTCTATTCCTTCCGTCCCTCCACCCCATCTCTCCTGGTTCTATTCCTTCCTTCCGTCCCTCCACCCCATCTCTCCTGGTTCTATTCCTTCCGTCCCTCCACCCCATCTCTCCTGGTTCTATTCCTTCCTTCCGTCCCTCCACCCCATCTCTCCTGGTTCTCTTCCTTCATGCCCTCCACCCCATCTCTCCTGGTTCTATTCCTTCCTTCCGTCCCTCCACCCCATCACTCCTGGTTCTCTTCCTTCATGCCCTCCACCCCATCTCTCCTGGTTCTATTCCTTCCTTCCGTCCCTCCACCCCATCTCTCCTGGTTCTATTCCTTCATGCCCTCCACCCCATCTCTCCTGGTTCTATTCCTTCATGCCCTCCACCCCATCTCTCCTGGTTCTATTCCTTCCGTCCCTCCACCCCATCTCTCCTGGTTCTATTCCTTCATGCCCTCCACCCCATCTCTCCTGGTTCTATTCCTTCCTTCCGTCCCTCCACCCCATCTCTCCTGGTTCTATTCCTTCCGTCCCTCCACCCATCTCTCCTGGTTCTATTCCTTCCTTCCGTCCCTCCACCCCATCTCTCCTGGTTCTATTCCTTCCTTCCGTCCCTCCACCCCATCTCTCCTGGTTCTATTCCTTCCTTCCGTCCCTCCACCCCATCTCTCCTGGTTCTATTCCTTCCGTCCCTCCACCCCATCTCTCCTGGTTCTATTCCTTCCTTCCGTCCCTCCACCCCATCTCTCCTGGTTCTCTTCCTTCATGCCCTCCACCCCATCTCTCCTGGTTCTATTCCTTCATGCCCTCCACCCCATCTCTCCTGGTTCTCTTGCTTCATGCCCTCCACCCCATCTCTCCTGGTTCTATTCCTTCATGCCCTCCACCCCATCTCTCCTGGTTCTATTCCTTCCTTCCGTCCCTCCACCCCATCTCTCCTGGTTCTATTCCTTCATGCCCTCCACCCCATCTCTCCTGGTTCTCTTCCTTCAAGCCCTCCACCCCATCTCTCCTGGTTCTCTTCCTTCATGCCCTCCACCCCATCTCTCCTGGTTCTCTTCCTTCATGCCCTCCACCCCATCTCTCCTGGTTCTATTCCTTCATGCCCTCCACCCCATCTCTCCTGGTTCTATTCCTTCATGCCCTCCACCCCATCTCTCCTGGTTCTATTCCTTCCTTCCGTCCCTCCACCCCATCTCTCCTGGTTCTATTCCTTCATGCCCTCCACCCCATCTCTCCTGGTTCTCTTCCTTCAAGCCCTCCACCCCATCTCTCCTGGTTCTCTTCCTTCATGCCCTCCACCCCATCTCTCCTGGTTCTCTTCCTTCATGCCCTCCACCCCATCTCTCCTGGTTCTCTTCCTTCATGCCCTCCACCCCATCTCTCCTGGTTCTATTCCTTCATGCCCTCCACCCCATCTCTCCTGGTTCTCTTCCTTCATGCCCTCCACCCCATCTCTCCTGGTTCTATTCCTTCCTTCCGTCCCTCCACCCCATCTCTCCTGGTTCTCTTCCTTCATGCCCTCCACCCCATCTCTCCTGGTTCTATTCCTTCATGCCCTCCACCCCATCTCTCCTGGTTCTCTTCCTTCATGCCCTCCACCCCATCTCTCCTGGTTCTATTCCTTCATGCCCTCCACCCCATCTCTCCTGGTTCTCTTCCTTCATGCCCTCCACCCCATCTCTCCTGGTTCTATTCCTTCCTTCCGTCCCTCCACCCCATCTCTCCTGGTTCTATTCCTTCATGCCCTCCACCCCATCTCTCCTGGTTCTATTCCTTCATGCCCTCCACCCCATCTCTCCTGGTTCTATTCCTTCATGCCCTCCACCCCATCTCTCCTGGTTCTCTTCCTTCATGCCCTCCACCCCATCTCTCCTGGTTCTATTCCTTCCTTCCGTCACTCCACCCCATCTCTCCTGGTTCTATTCCTTCATGCCCTGCACCCCATCTCTCCTGCTTCTCTTCCTTCATGCCCTCCACCCCATCTCTCCTGGTTCTCTTCCTTCATGCCCTCTACCCCATCTCTCCTGGTTCTATTCCTTCATGCCCTCCACCCCATCTCTCCTGGTTCTCTTCCTTCCTTCCGTCCCTCCACCCCATCTCTCCTGGTTCTCTTCCTTCCTTCCGTCCCTCCACCCCATCTCTCCTGGTTCTCTTCCTTCATGCCCTCCACCCCATCTCTCCTGGTTCTATTCCTTCCTTCCGTCCCTCCACCCCATCTCTCCTGGTTCTCTTCCTTCATGCCCTCCACCCCATCTCTCCTGGTTCTATTCCTTCCTTCCGTCCCTCCACCCCATCTCTCCTGGTTCTCTTCCTTCATGCCCTCCACCCCATCTCTCCTGGTTCTCTTCCTTCATGCCCTCCACCCCATCTCTCCTGGTTCTATTCCTTCCTTCCGTCCCTCCACCCCATCTCTCCTGGTTCTCTTCCTTCCTTCCGTCCCTCCACCCCATCTCTCCTGGTTCTCTTCCTTCATGCCCTCCACCCCATCTCTCCTGGTTCTATTCCTTCCTTCCGTCCCTCCACCCCATCTCTCCTGGTTCTCTTCCTTCATGCCCTCCACCCCATCTCTCCTGGTTCTATTCCTTCATGCCCTCCACCCCATCTCTCCTGGTTCTCTTCCTTCATGCCCTCCACCCCATCTCTCCTGGTTCTCTTCCTTCATGCCCTCCACCCCATCTCTCCTGGTTCTCTTCCTTCCGTCCCTCCACCCCATCTCTCCTGGTTCTCTTCCTTCATGCCCTCCACCCCATCTCTCCTGGTTCTATTCCTTCCTTCCGTCCCTCCACCCCATCTCTCCTGGTTCTATTCCTTCATGCCCTCCACCCCATCTCTCCTGGTTCTCTTCCTTCATGCCCTCCACCCCATCTCTCCTGGTTCTATTCCTTCATGCCCTCCACCCCATCTCTCCTGGTTCTCTTCCTTCATGCCCTCCACCCCATCTCTCCTGGTTCTATTCCTTCCTTCCGTCCCTCCACCCCATCACTCCTGGTTCTCTTCCTTCATGCCCTCCACCCCATCTCTCCTGGTTCTATTCCTTCCTTCCGTCCCTCCACCCCATCTCTCCTGGTTCTATTCCTTCATGCCCTCCACCCCATCTCTCCTGGTTCTATTCCTTCATGCCCTCCACCCCATCTCTCCTGGTTCTATTCCTTCCGTCCCTCCACCCCATCTCTCCTGGTTCTATTCCTTCCGTCCCTCCACCCCATCTCTCCTGGTTCTATTCCTTCCTTCCGTCCCTCCACCCCATCTCTCCTGGTTCTATTCCTTCCGTCCCTCCACCCCATCTCTCCTGGTTCTATTCCTTCATGCCCTCCACCCCATCTCTCCTGGTTCTATTCCTTCATGCCCTCCACCCCATCTCTCCTGGTTCTATTCCTTCCGTCCCTCCACCCCATCTCTCCTGGTTCTATTCCTTCCGTCCCTCCACCCCATCTCTCCTGGTTCTATTCCTTCATGCCCTCCACCCCATCTCTCCTGGTTCTATTCCTTCATGCCCTCCACCCCATCTCTCCTGGTTCTATTCCTTCCGTCCCTCCACCCCATCTCTCCTGGTTCTATTCCTTCCGTCCCTCCACCCCATCTCTCCTGGTTCTATTCCTTCCTTCCGTCCCTCCACCCCATCTCTCCTGGTTCTATTCCTTCCGTCCCTCCACCCCATCTCTCCTGGTTCTATTCCTTCATGCCCTCCACCCCATCTCTCCTGGTTCTATTCCTTCATGCCCTCCACCCCATCTCTCCTGGTTCTATTCCTTCCGTCCCTCCACCCCATCTCTCCTGGTTCTATTCCTTCCGTCCCTCCACCCCATCTCTCCTGGTTCTATTCCTTCCTTCCGTCCCTCCACCCCATCTCTCCTGGTTCTATTCCTTCCTTCCGTCCCTCCACCCCATCTCTCCTGGTTCTATTCCTTCATGCCCTCCACCCCATCTCTCCTGGTTCTATTCCTTCATGCCCTCCACCCCATCTCTCCTGGTTCTATTCCTTCCGTCCCTCCACCCCATCTCTCCTGGTTCTATTCCTTCCTTCCGTCCCTCCACCCCATCTCTCCTGGTTCTATTCCTTCATGCCCTCCACCCCATCTCTCCTGGTTCTCTTCCTTCATGCCCTCCACCCCATCTCTCCTGGTTCTCTTCCTTCAAGCCCTCCACCCCATCTCTCCTGGTTCTATTCCTTCATGCCCTCCACCCCATCTCTCCTGGTTCTATTCCTTCCTTCCGTTCCTCCACCCCATCTCTCCTGGTTCTATTCCTTCATGCCCTCCACCCCATCTCTCCTGGTTCTCTTCCTTCAAGCCCTCCACCCCATCTCTCCTGGTTCTATTCCTTCATGCCCTCCACCCCATCTCTCCTGGTTCTATTCCTTCCTTCCGTCCCTCCACCCCATCTCTCCTGGTTCTCTTCCTTCATGCCCTCCACCGCATCTCTCCTGGTTCTATTCCTTCATGCCCTCCACCCCATCTCTCCTGGTTCTATTCCTTCCGTCCCTCCACCCCATCTCTCCTGGTTCTATTCCTTCCGTCCCTCCACCCCATCTCTCCTGGTTCTATTCCTTCCTTCCGTCCCTCCACCCCATCTCTCCTGGTTCTATTCCTTCCGTCCCTCCACCCCATCTCTCCTGGTTCTATTCCTTCATGCCCTCCACCCCATCTCTCCTGGTTCTATTCCTTCATGCCCTCCACCCCATCTCTCCTGGTTCTATTCCTTCCGTCCCTCCACCCCATCTCTCCTGGTTCTATTTCTTCCGTCCCTCCACCCCATCTCTCCTGGTTCTATTCCTTCCTTCCGTCCCTCCACCCCATCTCTCCTGGTTCTATTCCTTCATGCCCTCCACCCCATCTCTCCTGGTTCTATTCCTTCCGTCCCTCCACCCCATCTCTCCTGGTTCTATTCCTTCCGTCCCTCCACCCCATCTCTCCTGGTTCTATTCCTTCCTTCCGTCCCTCCACCCCATCTCTCCTGGTTCTATTCCTTCATGCCCTCCACCCCATCTCTCCTGGTTCTATTCCTTCTGTCCCTCCACCCCATCTCTCCTGGTTCTATTCCTTCCGTCCCTCCACCCCATCTCTCCTGGTTCTATTCCTTCCTTCCGTCCCTCCACCCCATCTCTCCTGGTTCTATTCCTTCATGCCCTCCACCCCATCTCTCCTGGTTCTATTCCTTCATGCCCTCCACCCCATCTCTCCTGGTTCTATTCCTTCCGTCCCTCCACCCCATCTCTCCTGGTTCTATTCCTTCATGCCCTCCACCCCATCTCTCCTGGTTCTATTCCTTCATTCCCTCCACCCCATCTCTCCTGGTTCTATTCCTTCCTTCCGTCCCTCCACCCCATCTCTCCTGGTTCTATTCCTTCATGCCCTCCACCCCATCTCTCCTGGTTCTATTCCTTCATGCCCTCCACCCCATCTCTCCTGGTTCTCTTCCTTCATGCCCTCCACCCCATCTCTCCTGGTTCTATTCCTTCATGCCCTCCACCCCATCTCTCCTGGTTCTCTTCCTTCATGCCCTCCACCCCATCTCTCCTGGTTCTATTCCTTCATGCCCTCCGAACCATCTCTCCCGGCTCTCCTCCTTCCGTCCCTCCACCCCATCTCTCCTAGTTCTATTCCTTCCGTCCCTCCACCCCATCTCTCCTGGTTCTATTCCTTCATGCCCTCCACCCCATCTCTCCTGGTTCTCTTCCTTCCGTCCCTCCACCCCATCTCTCCTGGTTCTATTCCTTCTGTCCCTCCACCCCATCTCTCCTGGTTCTATTCCCTCATGCCCTCCACCCCATCTCTCCTGGTTCTATTCCTTCCGTCCCTCCACCCCATCTCTCCTGGTTCTATTTCTTCCGTCCCTCCACCCCATCTCTCCTGGTTCTATTCCTTCATGCCCTCCACCCCATCTCTCCTGGTTCTATTCCTTCCTTCCGTCCCTCCACCCCATCTCTCCTGGTTCTATTCCTTCATGCCCTCCACCCCATCTCTCCTGGTTCTATTCCTTCATGCCCTCCACCCCATCTCTCCTGGTTCTATACCTTCCGTCCCTCCACCCCATCTCTCCTGGTTCTATTCCTTCATGCCCTCCACCCCATCTCTCCTGGTTCTCTTCCTTCATGCCCTCCACCCCATCTCTCCTGGTTCTATTCCTTCATGCCCTCCACCCCATCTCTCCTGGTTCTCTTCCTTCCGTCCCTCCACCCCATCTCTCCTGGTTCTCTTCCTTCATGCCCTCCACCCCATCTCTCCTGGTTCTATTCCTTCATGCCCTCCACCCCATCTCTCCTGGTTCTCTTCCTTCATGCCCTCCACCCCATCTCTCCTGGTTCTCTTCCTTCATGCCCTCCACCCCATCTCTCCTGGTTCTATTCCTTCATGCCCTCCACCCCATCTCTCCTGGTTCTATTCCTTCCTTCCGTCCCTCCACCCCATCTCTCCTGGTTCTCTTCCTTCCGTCCCTCCACCCCATCTCTCCTGGTTCTATTCCTTCATGCCCTCCACCCCATCTCTCCTGGTTCTCTTCCTTCATGCCCTCCACCCCATCTCTCCTGGTTCTCTTCCTTCCGTCCCTCCACCCCATCTCTCCTGGTTCTATTCCTTCCTTCCGTCCCTCCACCCCATCTCTCCTGGTTCTCTTCCTTCCGTCCCTCCACCCCATCTCTCCTGGTTCTCTTCCTTCATGCCCTCCACCCCATCTCTCCTGGTTCTCTTCCTTCATGCCCTCCACCCCATCTCTCCTGGTTCTCTTCCTTCCGTCCCTCCACCCCATCTCTCCTGGTTCTATTCCTTCATGCCCTCCACCCCATCTCTCCTGGTTCTATTCCTTCATGCCCTCCACCCCATCTCTCCTGGTTCTCTTCCTTCATGCCCTCCACCCCATCTCTCCTGGTTCTATTCCTTCATGCCCTCCACCCCATCTCTCCTGGTTCTCTTCCTTCATGCCCTCCACCCCATCTCTCTTGGTTCTCTTCCTTCCTTCCGTCCCTCCACCCTATCTCTCCTGGTTCTCTTCCTTCATGCCCTCCACCCCATCTCTCCTGGTTCTCTTCCTTCATGCCCTCCACCCCATCTCTCCTGGTTCTCTTCCTTCATGCCCTCCACCCCATCTCTCCTGGTTCTCTTCCTTCATGCCCTCCACCCCATCTCTCCTGGTTCTCTTCCTTCCTTCCGTCCCTCCACCCATCTCTCCTGGTTCTATTCCTTCATGCCCTCCACCCCATCTCTCCTGGTTCTCTTCCTTCATGCCCTCCACCCCATCTCTCTTGGTTCTCTTCCTTCCTTCCGTCCCTCCACCCCATCTCTCATGGTTCTCTTCCTTCATGCCCTCCACCCCATCTCTCCTGGTTCTCTTCCTTCATGCCCTCCACCCCATCTCTCCTGGTTCTCTTCCTTCATGCCCTCCACCCCATCTCTCCTGGTTCTCTTCCTTCAAGCCCTCCACCCCATCTCTCCTGGTTCTACTCCTTCATGCCCTCCACCCCATCTCTCCTGGTTGTCTTCCTTCATGCCCTCCACCCCATCTCTCTTGGTTCTCTTCCTTCCTTCCGTCCCTCCACCCCATCTCTCCTGGTTCTCTTCCTTCATGCCCTCCACCCCATCTCTCTTGGTTCTCTTCCTTCCTTCCGTCCCTCCACCCCATCTCTCCTGGTTCTCTTCCTTCCGTCCCTCCACCCCATCTCTCCTGGTTCTCTTCCTTCATGCCCTCCACCCCATCTCTCCTGGTTCTATTCCTTCATGCCCTCCACCCCATCTCTCCTGGTTCTCTTCCTTCATGCCCTCCACCCCATCTCTCCTGGTTCTATTCCTTCATGCCCTCCACCCCATCTCTCCTGGTTCTCTTCCTTCATGCCCTCCACCCCATCTCTCCTGGTTCTATTCCTTCATGCCCTCCACCCCATCTCTCCTGGTTCTCTTCCTTCATGCCCTCCACCCCATCTCTCCTGGTTCTCTTCCTTCATGCCCTCCACCCCATCTCTCCTGGTTCTCTTCCTTCATGCCCTCCACCCCATCTCTCCTGGTTCTCTTCCTTCATGCCCTCCACCCCATCTCTCCTGGTTCTATTCCTTCATGGCCTTCAACCCATCTCTCCTGGTTCTCTTCCTTCCTTCCGTCCCTCCACCCATCTCTCCTGGTTCTATTCCTTCATGCCCTCCACCCCATCTCTCCTGGTTCTCTTCCTTCATGCCCTCCACCCCATCTCTCTTGGTTCTCTTCCTTCCTTCCGTCCCTCCACCCCATCTCTCCTGGTTCTCTTCCTTCATGCCCTCCACCCCATCTCTCCTGGTACTCTTCCTTCATGCCCTCCACCCCATCTCTCCTGGTTCTCTTCCTTCATGCCCTCCACCCCATCTCTCCTGGTTCTCTTCCTTCAAGCCCTCCACCCCATCTCTCCTGGTTCTATTCCTTCATGCCCTCCACCCCATCTCTCCTGGTTGTCTTCCTTCATGCCCTCCACCCCATCTCTCTTGGTTCTCTTCCTTCCTTCCGTCCCTCCACCCCATCTCTCCTGGTTCTCTTCCTTCATGCCCTCCACCCCATCTCTCTTGGTTCTCTTCCTTCCTTCCGTCCCTCCACCCCATCTCTCCTGGTTCTCTTCCTTCCGTCCCTCCACCCCATCTCTCCTGGTTCTCTTCCTTCATGCCCTCCACCCCATCTCTCCTGGTTCTATTCCTTCATGCCCTCCACCCCATCTCTCCTGGTTCTCTTCCTTCATGCCCTCCACCCCATCTCTCCTGGTTCTATTCCTTCATGCCCTCCACCCCATCTCTCCTGGTTCTCTTCCTTCATGCCCTCCACCCCATCTCTCCTGGTTCTCTTCCTTCATGCCCTCCACCCCATCTCTCCTGGTTCTCTTCCTTCATGCCCTCCACCCCATCTCTCCTGGTTCTCTTCCTTCATGCCCTCCACCCCATCTCTCCTGGTTCTATTCCTTCATGCCCTCCACCCCATCTCTCCTGGTTCTCTTCCTTCCTTCCGTCCCTCCACCCATCTCTCCTGGTTCTATTCCTTCATGCCCTCCACCCCATCTCTCCTGGTTCTCTTCCTTCATGCCCTCCACCCCATCTCTCTTGGTTCTCTTCCTTCCTTCCGTCCCTCCACCCCATCTCTCCTGGTTCTCTTCCTTCATGCCCTCCACCCCATCTCTCCTGGTTCTATTCCTTCCTTCCGTCCCTCCACCCCATCTCTCCTGGTTCTCTTCCTTCCGTCCCTCCACCCCATCTCTCCTGGTTCTCTTCCTTCATGCCCTCCACCCCATCTCTCCTGGTTCTCTTCCTTCATGCCCTCCACCCCATCTCTCCTGGTTCTCTTCCTTCCGTCCCTCCACCCCATCTCTCCTGGTTCTATTCCTTCATGCCCTCCACCCCATCTCTCCTGGTTCTATTCCTTCATGCCCTCCACCCCATCTCTCCTGGTTCTCTTCCTTCATGCCCTCCACCCCATCTCTCCTGGTTCTATTCCTTCATGCCCTCCACCCCATCTCTCCTGGTTCTCTTCCTTCATGCCCTCCACCCCATCTCTCTTGGTTCTCTTCCTTCCTTCCGTCCCTCCACCCTATCTCTCCTGGTTCTCTTCCTTCATGCCCTCCACCCCATCTCTCCTGGTTCTCTTCCTTCATGCCCTCCACCCCATCTCTCCTGGTTCTCTTCCTTCATGCCCTCCACCCCATCTCTCCTGGTTCTCTTCCTTCATGCCCTCCACCCCATCTCTCCTGGTTCTCTTCCTTCCTTCCGTCCCTCCACCCATCTCTCCTGGTTCTATTCCTTCATGCCCTCCACCCCATCTCTCCTGGTTCTCTTCCTTCATGCCCTCCACCCCATCTCTCTTGGTTCTCTTCCTTCCTTCCGTCCCTCCACCCCATCTCTCATGGTTCTCTTCCTTCATGCCCTCCACCCCATCTCTCCTGGTTCTCTTCCTTCATGCCCTCCACCCCATCTCTCCTGGTTCTCTTCCTTCATGCCATCCACCCCATCTCTCCTGGTTCTCTTCCTTCAAGCCCTCCACCCCATCTCTCCTGGTTCTATTCCTTCATGCCCTCCACCCCATCTCTCCTGGTTGTCTTCCTTCATGCCCTCCACCCCATCTCTCTTGGTTCTCTTCCTTCCTTCCGTCCCTCCACCCCATCTCTCCTGGTTCTCTTCCTTCATGCCCTCCACCCCATCTCTCTTGGTTCTCTTCCTTCCTTCCGTCCCTCCACCCCATCTCTCCTGGTTCTCTTCCTTCCGTCCCTCCACCCCATCTCTCCTGGTTCTCTTCCTTCATGCCCTCCACCCCATCTCTCCTGGTTCTATTCCTTCATGCCCTCCACCCCATCTCTCCTGGTTCTCTTCCTTCATGCCCTCCACCCCATCTCTCCTGGTTCTATTCCTTCATGCCCTCCACCCCATCTCTCCTGGTTCTCTTCCTTCATGCCCTCCACCCCATCTCTCCTGGTTCTATTCCTTCATGCCCTCCACCCCATCTCTCCTGGTTCTCTTCCTTCATGCCCTCCACCCCATCTCTCCTGGTTCTCTTCCTTCATGCCCTCCACCCCATCTCTCCTGGTTCTCTTCCTTCATGCCCTCCACCCCATCTCTCCTGGTTCTCTTCCTTCATGCCCTCCACCCCATCTCTCCTGGTTCTATTCCTTCATGGCCTTCAACCCATCTCTCCTGGTTCTCTTCCTTCCTTCCGTCCCTCCACCCATCTCTCCTGGTTCTATTCCTTCATGCCCTCCACCCCATCTCTCCTGGTTCTCTTCCTTCATGCCCTCCACCCCATCTCTCTTGGTTCTCTTCCTTCCTTCCGTCCCTCCACCCCATCTCTCCTGGTTCTCTTCCTTCATGCCCTCCACCCCATCTCTCCTGGTACTCTTCCTTCATGCCCTCCACCCCATCTCTCCTGGTTCTCTTCCTTCATGCCCTCCACCCCATCTCTCCTGGTTCTCTTCCTTCAAGCCCTCCACCCCATCTCTCCTGGTTCTATTCCTTCATGCCCTCCACCCCATCTCTCCTGGTTGTCTTCCTTCATGCCCTCCACCCCATCTCTCTTGGTTCTCTTCCTTCCTTCCGTCCCTCCACCCCATCTCTCCTGGTTCTCTTCCTTCATGCCCTCCACCCCATCTCTCTTGGTTCTCTTCCTTCCTTCCGTCCCTCCACCCCATCTCTCCTGGTTCTCTTCCTTCCGTCCCTCCACCCCATCTCTCCTGGTTCTCTTCCTTCATGCCCTCCACCCCATCTCTCCTGGTTCTATTCCTTCATGCCCTCCACCCCATCTCTCCTGGTTCTCTTCCTTCATGCCCTCCACCCCATCTCTCCTGGTTCTATTCCTTCATGCCCTCCACCCCATCTCTCCTGGTTCTCTTCCTTCATGCCCTCCACCCCATCTCTCCTGGTTCTCTTCCTTCATGCCCTCCACCCCATCTCTCCTGGTTCTCTTCCTTCATGCCCTCCACCCCATCTCTCCTGGTTCTCTTCCTTCAAGCCCTCCACCCCATCTCTCCTGGTTCTATTCCTTCATGCCCTCCACCCCATCTCTCCTGGTTGTCTTCCTTCATGCCCTCCACCCCATCTCTCTTGGTTCTCTTCCTTCCTTCCGTCCCTCCACCCCATCTCTCCTGGTTCTCTTCCTTCATGCCCTCCACCCCATCTCTCTTGGTTCTCTTCCTTCCTTCCGTCCCTCCACCCCATCTCTCCTGGTTCTCTTCCTTCCGTCCCTCCACCCCATCTCTCCTGGTTCTCTTCCTTCATGCCCTCCACCCCATCTCTCCTGGTTCTATTCCTTCATGCCCTCCACCCCATCTCTCCTGGTTCTCTTCCTTCATGCCCTCCACCCCATCTCTCCTGGTTCTATTCCTTCATGCCCTCCACCCCATCTCTCCTGGTTCTCTTCCTTCATGCCCTCCACCCCATCTCTCCTGGTTCTATTCCTTCATGCCCTCCACCCCATCTCTCCTGGTTCTCTTCCTTCATGCCCTCCACCCCATCTCTCCTGGTTCTCTTCCTTCATGCCCTCCACCCCATCTCTCCTGGTTCTCTTCCTTCATGCCCTCCACCCCATCTCTCCTGGTTCTCTTCCTTCATGCCCTCCACCCCATCTCTCCTGGTTCTATTCCTTCATGGCCTTTAACCCATCTCTCCTGGTTCTCTTCCTTCCTTCCGTCCCTCCACCCATCTCTCCTGGTTCTATTCCTTCATGCCCTCCACCCCATCTCTCCTGGTTCTCTTCCTTCATGCCCTCCACCCCATCTCTCTTGGTTCTCTTCCTTCCTTCCGTCCCTCCACCCCATCTCTCCTGGTTCTCTTCCTTCATGCCCTCCACCCCATCTCTCCTGGTACTCTTCCTTCATGCCCTCCACCCCATCTCTCCTGGTTCTCTTCCTTCATGCCCTCCACCCCATCTCTCCTGGTTGTCTTCCTTCATGCCCTCCACCCCATCTCTCTTGGTTCTCTTCCTTCCTTCCGTCTCTCCACCCCATCTCTCCTGGTTCTCTTCCTTCATGCCCTCCACCCCATCTCTCTTGGTTCTCTTCCTTCCTTCCGTCCCTCCACCCCATCTCTCCTGGTTCTCTTCCTTCCGTCCCTCCACCCCATCTCTCCTGGTTCTCTTCCTTCATGCCCTCCACCCCATCTCTCCTGGTTCTATTCCTTCATGCCCTCCACCCCATCTCTCCTGGTTCTCTTCCTTCATGCCCTCCACCCCATCTCTCCTGGTTCTATTCCTTCATGCCCTCCACCCCATCTCTCCTGGTTCTCTTCCTTCATGCCCTCCACCCCATCTCTCCTGGTTCTCTTCCTTCATGCCCTCCACCCCATCTCTCCTGGTTCTCTTCCTTCATGCCCTCCACCCCATCTCTCCTGGTTCTCTTCCTTCATGCCCTCCACCCCATCTCTCCTGGTTCTATTCCTTCATGCCCTCCACCCCATCTCTCCTGGTTCTCTTCCTTCCTTCCGTCCCTCCACCCATCTCTCCTGGTTCTATTCCTTCATGCCCTCCACCCCATCTCTCCTGGTTCTCTTCCTTCATGCCCTCCACCCCATCTCTCTTGGTTCTCTTCCTTCCTTCCGTCCCTCCACCCCATCTCTCCTGGTTCTCTTCCTTCATGCCCTCCACCCCATCTCTCCTGGTTCTATTCCTTCCTTCCGTCCCTCCACCCCATCTCTCCTGGTTCTCTTCCTTCCGTCCCTCCACCCCATCTCTCCTGGTTCTCTTCCTTCATGCCCTCCACCCCATCTCTCCTGGTTCTCTTCCTTCATGCCCTCCACCCCATCTCTCCTGGTTCTCTTCCTTCCGTCCCTCCACCCCATCTCTCCTGGTTCTATTCCTTCATGCCCTCCACCCCATCTCTCCTGGTTCTATTCCTTCATGCCCTCCACCCCATCTCTCCTGGTTCTCTTCCTTCATGCCCTCCACCCCATCTCTCCTGGTTCTATTCCTTCATGCCCTCCACCCCATCTCTCCTGGTTCTCTTCCTTCATGCCCTCCACCCCATCTCTCTTGGTTCTCTTCCTTCCTTCCGTCCCTCCACCCTATCTCTCCTGGTTCTCTTCCTTCATGCCCTCCACCCCATCTCTCCTGGTTCTCTTCCTTCATGCCCTCCACCCCATCTCTCCTGGTTCTCTTCCTTCATGCCCTCCACCCCATCTCTCCTGGTTCTCTTCCTTCATGCCCTCCACCCCATCTCTCCTGGTTCTCTTCCTTCCTTCCGTCCCTCCACCCATCTCTCCTGGTTCTATTCCTTCATGCCCTCCACCCCATCTCTCCTGGTTCTCTTCCTTCATGCCCTCCACCCCATCTCTCTTGGTTCTCTTCCTTCCTTCCGTCCCTCCACCCCATCTCTCATGGTTCTCTTCCTTCATGCCCTCCACCCCATCTCTCCTGGTTCTCTTCCTTCATGCCCTCCACCCCATCTCTCCTGGTTCTCTTCCTTCATGCCCTCCACCCCATCTCTCCTGGTTCTCTTCCTTCAAGCCCTCCACCCCATCTCTCCTGGTTCTATTCCTTCATGCCCTCCACCCCATCTCTCCTGGTTGTCTTCCTTCATGCCCTCCACCCCATCTCTCTTGGTTCTCTTCCTTCCTTCCGTCCCTCCACCCCATCTCTCCTGGTTCTCTTCCTTCATGCCCTCCACCCCATCTCTCTTGGTTCTCTTCCTTCCTTCCGTCCCTCCACCCCATCTCTCCTGGTTCTCTTCCTTCCGTCCCTCCACCCCATCTCTCCTGGTTCTCTTCCTTCATGCCCTCCACCCCATCTCTCCTGGTTCTATTCCTTCATGCCCTCCACCCCATCTCTCCTGGTTCTCTTCCTTCATGCCCTCCACCCCATCTCTCCTGGTTCTATTCCTTCATGCCCTCCACCCCATCTCTCCTGGTTCTCTTCCTTCATGCCCTCCACCCCATCTCTCCTGGTTCTATTCCTTCATGCCCTCCACCCCATCTCTCCTGGTTCTCTTCCTTCATGCCCTCCACCCCATCTCTCCTGGTTCTCTTCCTTCATGCCCTCCACCCCATCTCTCCTGGTTCTCTTCCTTCATGCCCTCCACCCCATCTCTCCTGGTTCTCTTCCTTCATGCCCTCCACCCCATCTCTCCTGGTTCTATTCCTTCATGGCCTTCAACCCATCTCTCCTGGTTCTCTTCCTTCCTTCCGTCCCTCCACCCATCTCTCCTGGTTCTATTCCTTCATGCCCTCCACCCCATCTCTCCTGGTTCTCTTCCTTCATGCCCTCCACCCCATCTCTCTTGGTTCTCTTCCTTCCTTCCGTCCCTCCACCCCATCTCTCCTGGTTCTCTTCCTTCATGCCCTCCACCCCATCTCTCCTGGTACTCTTCCTTCATGCCCTCCACCCCATCTCTCCTGGTTCTCTTCCTTCATGCCCTCCACCCCATCTCTCCTGGTTCTCTTCCTTCAAGCCCTCCACCCCATCTCTCCTGGTTCTATTCCTTCATGCCCTCCACCCCATCTCTCCTGGTTGTCTTCCTTCATGCCCTCCACCCCATCTCTCTTGGTTCTCTTCCTTCCTTCCGTCCCTCCACCCCATCTCTCCTGGTTCTCTTCCTTCATGCCCTCCACCCCATCTCTCTTGGTTCTCTTCCTTCCTTCCGTCCCTCCACCCCATCTCTCCTGGTTCTCTTCCTTCCGTCCCTCCACCCCATCTCTCCTGGTTCTCTTCCTTCATGCCCTCCACCCCATCTCTCCTGGTTCTATTCCTTCATGCCCTCCACCCCATCTCTCCTGGTTCTCTTCCTTCATGCCCTCCACCCCATCTCTCCTGGTTCTATTCCTTCATGCCCTCCACCCCATCTCTCCTGGTTCTCTTCCTTCATGCCCTCCACCCCATCTCTCCTGGTTCTCTTCCTTCATGCCCTCCACCCCATCTCTCCTGGTTCTCTTCCTTCATGCCCTCCACCCCATCTCTCCTGGTTCTCTTCCTTCATGCCCTCCACCCCATCTCTCCTGGTTCTATTCCTTCATGCCCTCCACCCCATCTCTCCTGGTTCTCTTCCTTCCTTCCGTCCCTCCACCCATCTCTCCTGGTTCTATTCCTTCATGCCCTCCACCCCATCTCTCCTGGTTCTCTTCCTTCATGCCCTCCACCCCATCTCTCTTGGTTCTCTTCCTTCCTTCCGTCCCTCCACCCCATCTCTCCTGGTTCTCTTCCTTCATGCCCTCCATCCCATCTCTCCTGGTTCTCTTCCTTCCTTCCGTCCCTCCACCCATCTCTCCTGGTTCTATTCCTTCATGCCCTCCACCCCATCTCTCCTGGTTCTCTTCCTTCATGCCCTCCACCCCATCTCTCTTGGTTCTCTTCCTTCCTTCCGTCCCTCCACCCCATCTCTCCTGGTTCTCTTCCTTCATGCCCTCCACCCCATCTCTCCTGGTTCTCTTCCTTCATGCCCTCCACCCCATCTCTCCTGGTTCTCTTCCTTCATGCCCTCCACCCCATCTCTCCTGGTTCTCTTCCTTCAAGCCCTCCACCCCATCTCTCCTGGTTCTATTCCTTCATGCCCTCCACCCCATCTCTCCTGGTTGTCTTCCTTCATGCCCTCCACCCCATCTCTCTTGGTTCTCTTCCTTCCTTCCGTCCCTCCACCCCATCTCTCCTGGTTCTCTTCCTTCATGCCCTCCACCCCATCTCTCTTGGTTCTCTTCCTTCCTTCCGTCCCTCCACCCCATCTCTCCTGGTTCTCTTCCTTCCGTCCCTCCACCCCATCTCTCCTGGTTCTCTTCCTTCATGCCCTCCACCCCATCTCTCCTGGTTCTATTCCTTCATGCCCTCCACCCCATCTCTCCTGGTTCTCTTCCTTCATGCCCTCCACCCCATCTCTCCTGGTTCTATTCCTTCATGCCCTCAACCCCATCTCTCCTGGTTCTCTTCCTTCATGCCCTCCACCCCATCTCTCCTGGTTCTCTTCCTTCATGCCCTCCACCCCATCTCTCCTGGTTCTCTTCCTTCATGCCCTCCACCCCATCTCTCCTGGTTCTCTTCCTTCATGCCCTCCACCCCATCTCTCCTGGTTCTATTCCTTCATGCCCTCCACCCCATCTCTCCTGGTTCTCTTCCTTCCTTCCGTCCCTCCACCCATCTCTCCTGGTTCTATTCCTTCATGCCCTCCACCCCATCTCTCCTGGTTCTCTTCCTTCATGCCCTCCACCCCATCTCTCTTGGTTCTCTTCCTTCCTTCCGTCCCTCCACCCCATCTCTCCTGGTTCTCTTCCTTCATGCCCTCCACCCCATCTCTCCTGGTTCTATTCCTTCCTTCCGTCCCTCCACCCCATCTCTCCTGGTTCTATTCCTTCATGCCCTCCACCCCATCTCTCCTGGTTCTATTCCTTCCTTCCGACCCTCCACCCCATCTCTCCTGGTTCTATTCCTTCATGCCCTCCACCCCATCTCTCCTGGTTCTCTTCCTTCATGCCCTCCACCCCATCTCTCCTGGTTCTCTTCCTTCATGCCCTCCACCCCATCTCTCCTGGTTCTATTCCTTCATGCCCTCCACCCCATCTCTCCTGGTTCTCTTCCTTCATGCCCTCCACCCCATCTCTCCTGGTTCTATTCCTTCCTTCCGTCCCTCCACCCCATCTCTCCTGGTTCTATTCCTTCATGCCCTCCACCCCATCTCTCCTGGTTCTCTTCCTTCATGCCCTCCACCCCATCTCTCCTGGTTCTATTCCTTCATGCCCTCCACCCCATCTCTCCTGGTTCTCTTCCTTCCTTCCGTCCCTCCACCCATCTCTCCTGGTTCTATTCCTTCATGCCCTCCACCCCATCTCTCCTGGTTCTCTTCCTTCATGCCCTCCACCCCATCTCTCTTGGTTCTCTTCCTTCCTTCCGTCCCTCCACCCCATCTCTCCTGGTTCTCTTCCTTCATGCCCTCCACCCCATCTCTCCTGGTTCTCTTCCTTCATGCCCTCCACCCCATCTCTCCTGGTTCTCTTCCTTCATGCCCTCCACCCCATCTCTCCTGGTTCTCTTCCTTCAAGCCCTCCACCCCATCTCTCCTGGTTCTATTCCTTCATGCCCTCCACCCCATCTCTCCTGGTTGTCTTCCTTCATGCCCTCCACCCCATCTCTCTTGGTTCTCTTCCTTCCTTCCGTCCCTCCACCCCATCTCTCCTGGTTCTCTTCCTTCATGCCCTCCACCCCATCTCTCTTGGTTCTCTTCCTTCCTTCCGTCCCTCCACCCCATCTCTCCTGGTTCTCTTCCTTCATGCCCTCCACCCCATCTCTCCTGGTTCTCTTCCTTCATGCCCTCCACCCCATCTCTCCTGGTTCTCTTCCTTCCTTCCGTCCCTCCACCCATCTCTCCTGGTTCTATTCCTTCATGCCCTCCACCCCATCTCTCCTGGTTCTATTCCTTCATGCCCTCCACCCCATCTCTCCTGGTTCTATTCCTTCATGCCCTCCACCCCATCTCTCCTGGTTCTCTTCCTTCATGCCCTCCACCCCATCTCTCTTGGTTCTCTTCCTTCCTTCCGTCCCTCCACCCCATCTCTCCTGGTTCTCTTCCTTCATGCCCTCCACCCCATCTCTCCTGGTTCTATTCCTTCATGCCCTCCACCCCATCTCTCCTGGTTCTCTTCCTTCATGCCCTCCACCCCATCTCTCCTGGTTCTATTCCTTCATGCCCTCCACCCCATCTCTCCTGGTTCTCTTCCTTCATGCCCTCCACCCCATCTCTCCTGGTTCTCTTCCTTCCGTCCCTCCACCCCATCTCTCCTGGTTCTATTCCTTCATGCCCTCCACCCCATCTCTCCTGGTTCTCTTCCTTCATGCCCTCCACCCCATCTCTCCTGGTTCTCTTCCTTCCGTCTCTCCTCCCTCTGTCTTCTACCCTCTATCACCACCTTCCTACCCCTCTCTTCTTCCCGCCTCTGTTATGTCCTCCCTTCTTCTTTTCCTTCTTACTCCGTTCATTATCTTTCCCAATCCCCTCACTCGTTCTACCCTCCCTCTTCTTTCTTTGCCCCCAGCCTTTCTTTCTTCCCTCCCTCTTTACTTCTCCCTGCCTTTCTTCTTTCCTTCCTTCTTCTTTTCCTTCTTACTCCTTTCTTTAACTTTCCTGTTCCCCTCACTCTTTATTCCCTCCCTCTTCTTTCTTCTTCCCCCACTCTTTCTTTCTACCCCTCCTCTCGCTTCTCTCGCCACAGTCTTCCCCTTACCGCATGGGTGTATCTTTCCTTCCCCCTCACTCCTCTTTCTTCTTTATTTCCTCTCTCTCCTTCACTTCTATATTCTAAGCTTCTTTCGCCTTCATCTCCTACCTCTGTCTCCTCTCTTTCCTCTCCCTACATTTTTTCTCTGTTCTCTCTTCTCCCCACTGTCCTTGTATCTTCCTCCTACCTTCCCTCGGCCCCTCCTCCTTACCCGCTGTGTTATCTTTTCTACCTGTCCACTGTGTGTTTTCTTTCTTCCCTCTCTTCCTCCTACTCTCTCGGTTCCCTCTCCCCTTTGTAATGTTTTATTCTCGTCCTCTGTAGGTCTTCTTTCTTCCCTCTCTCCGTCCTTCTGTGTGTCAGCTCTCTTCCACCTCCTGTTTGGTTTCCCTCTCCTCTTCCACCCCCCTCCCCTCTGTGTTTTTTCTTCTCTTCCTCTGTGTGTTGTCTTTCTTCCCTCTCTTCCACCTCCTCTCTTGTTTCCCTCTTCTCATCCACCCTCCCTCCCCCCTCCGTTATCTTTTCTTCTCCTCCTGTGTGTGTCTTCTTTCTTCCCTCTCTTCCACCTCCTCTCTTGTTTCCCTCTTCTCATCCACCCTCCCTCCCCCCTCCGTTATCTTTTCTTCTCCTCCTCTGTGTGTCTTCTTTCTTCCCTCTCTCCGTCTTGTGTGTAATCTCTCTCCCACCTCCTCTCTGGTTTTCCTCTCCCCTTCCACCTTCGCTCCCTTCTGTGTTTTTTCTTCTCTTCCTCAGTGTGTTTTCTTTCTTCCCTCTCTCCCATCTCCTCCGTGGTTTCCCTCTCCTCCTCCCCCCCCCGCCCCCCTCCCCTGGCAGCAGTTGTTTTTCCCTCCGTATCAAACAGCTCCGCCGCTGCTTCTTGTTTTAATTACCGAGCTGCGAGTTGCATCTGACAGGCCGGGGAGCCCGGCTGAGCATCTGCTGCGCATCCAGCTCACCGATAATTAACGAGGCTGAGCCTTACCTTCGGGGTCCCCCCCGCCCCCCCGGGCGGCGTGCCTCCAGTCCTCCCAGAGTCACGTTTATCTGTTTCATGACCTCGGTGGGTGAGCTGCAGCAGAGGCATCCAGTGCCACACGGGGGGCTTCAAGGCGCTATGCAATGCCACACGGGAGGGCTTCAAGGCGCCATGCAATGCCACACGGGGGTGCTTCAAGGCGCCATGCAGTCGGTAAACTGGAACCTTGGGGGTTAGTATGCCAGGTAAAATCCATTCAGACCTCACTGCTTGGTCTGCCCCCCACCGTCCCCCCCACCCCTCGACACTGAGGGCCTTGGAGCGTCCAGTTTGTTCTTAAAAGGATTTGTTTCTGGTGCATGGCAGAGGGCTCCAGTTCACCCCCTGCCAGCCGATGCCAGGCGGTCCCAGTTTGCCAGGGAAAAGAGCAAAAGAAATACCACTTCTTAGAGTGGCTGAAATTTAAACCAAAGCTCTTATTAGCTGGCACACTGCCCTGCTCCCCCTTCCCCCACTGGACTAGAAAACTTTAGTGAGCATGTGTGGTCAGGTGCTGCTTCAGAAACCTTAGAGATACCTATACCTCCCACTCCCCAAGCTGGGGCTGGCTGGGACAAGTTATGCCCCCTTCTGACCTCAAGAGCCTGCCTGAAGTACTCATCTCTGGCCTATGAGGGCCCTGGACAAGCTGTGGTCCATGCACTGACCAGCAGAGGCTGCCTCAAGTACTCATCTTGCACTGGGAGTGACGTGGGATACGTTGTGGTCCACTCACTGACCCACAGAGGGTACCTGAAGTACTCAACTCTAGACCCAGAGTGGCCTGGGACAAGTTGTGGTCCATGCACTGACCAGCAGAGGCTGCCTTAAGCCCTTCGGTCTGGACTGGGAGTATAATCGGACATGTTATGATACTGGCCATGTAGTCTCTATGGCTTCCGTGTGCACTAACAGTACCCAAGAAAGGACTCGATATTGTTGGGTCTTATCTGCTCTTGCAGATATGTCCACACATGGGGTATAGTGCACCTTGCCTTAGGCCTGAAAGTCCTTCAGTAGGGGTTACTTACCTATGCCTCATGCAGTGTCTACGGGCATGGCACACAGGGCTGGGTGCCATGTTGACTCTTTGGTTTTCTCTGCACCAACACACGTAGCCTGCAATGGCCGTGTGCATGGTCTTGGTGAGGAGTCGTTAGGGTGGCATAGTTGGCGCTGCAGCCCTAGCGGGCCCTCTTCAGTACCCATGCCCTAGGTACCAGGGGTGCCATTTACTAGGGACTTACAGGGGTTACTGGAGTTCTGCCAATCATGTTACAGTTTTGAGAAAGAGATCTGGCACTGGGAACCTGGTTGGCATGGAACTAGGGAACTTTCAATTCGAAATCACATCGTACACCAAGAAAAAGTGGGGGATAACCATGTCAAAGAAGATACTTTCCTACATGACCGCCACCCCCCTTAAATGCAAGAAGATGAGACTAACCTTTACCTAAAGAGTCTTCATCTTTTAAGTGAAGAACCTGGAAAGGCCATCTGCATTGGCATGATCAGTCCAAGGTCTGTGTTCCACCATAACGTCCATTCCTTGTATGGACCACCTTAACAATTTGGGGTTTTCGCCTTTCAGTTGCAACAGCCCTGAGAGGCCTGTGGTAAGATGAACCAGGAAGGGAGAACCAAACAATTATGATCTCAGCTTCTTCAGGGACCAAATCACAACAAAAGCTTTCCTCTCAACGGCGTCCAACGCTGCTCCCTGGGGAGAAGCCTCCTCCTTGCAATGAAAGTAACAGGTTGGTCGTGGCCATGGATTGGATAGGACCGCTCATATCCCATTTTCAGAGGCATCAGTCTTCACTATCAACTGCTTGGTATATTCTGGAGCTGCTATAATTGGCGCTGAGCACATTGCTTCACAGCTCACAGTCCAGTTAACCTATTTGACTATTTTCTTGGAGGTTAATTCTGTGAGGGGACCAAACTGGACTATAACACTTCACAAACCGCCTGTAGTACCCAGTCAAGCCAAGGAATGCCCTGACTTGAGTCTGGGTGGTTATAGCTACTAAGTCCAGGATGGCCTGGATCTTGGGCTGTAAGGGTTGCACTTGGCCTCCACCTACAAGGTGGACCAAGTATACAACTGTACCCTGCCCTATCTGGCACTTGCTTGCCTTGACAGTGAGGCCTGGTCTCTGCAGAGACTTCAGGACCTCTCCAAGGTGGATCAGGTGATTCTGCTAGGTGAAGCTAAAGAGAACAAACTCATCAAGATAAGCTGCACTAAAGTATTTCAACTCAACAAGGACTTTATTCACAACCTTTGACAGGTGGTAGGGGCAATCCTTAATCCAAAGGACATCGCACTAAAATGGTAGTGCCCATCTGGAGTTTAGAACGCTGAGTTCTCTTTTGCTCCAGGGGTCAGACCTTTCTGCCAGAACCCTAATGTAACATCAATATTACTGAGATATTTGTCTGCCCCTAACCTGTCAATCAATTCATCAGCCCAAGGAATGGGATGTGCATAAGTATTTGTGACAGTAATGAGGCCCCAGTAGTCCACACAAAACCTAGGCCCCCATTAGGATGGTGGGCTACCTTTGCCCGCCCGCCATCCTCACGTCATGAGGGCTGGAGTCCTGTGCATGGCATTAGGATGCGCCCGCCAAAGTGGCGGGCACATCCAGCATTCCTACCATTGTGGTGGGCGGTGCACTCAGCACCGCCCGCCACAATGGCTAGGAAGGCATGCAGTGCACTTCCATACACAACATGGCAGGCACCGCGCGGTGCCTGCTATGTTGTGCATAAAACTACTGGGGGGTACCATAGGTACCCCCCATGTGCACCCCCACCCCCCGGAGTCCTTGGGGGCCCGCAACGGGCCCCCGGAGCAGACTCCGCATGCCTTTCCGTGGCGGCATTGCCACTACGGAAAGGCATTGGAAATTGCGCATCCTAATATGACTAGCGGTGTCTGATAGACACCGCCACCATATAAACCCTTTTCCGCCCCGGTCGCAAGGCGACCGGGGCGCAAAAGCGGCAGGCGGTCTTTCCGTCCGTCGCGAACCCCCCAGCCATGTTAATATGGCGAGGGGTCTTTGCAGCAAGGATGGCGGGCGCCAGCCTGGCGGGGGCAATCCGCCCGCCATCCTAACTGGGCCCCTAATTTCTTTCTTTTTGCCCTTGGAGTGAAGTTTGAGGACTAAAACAACTGGGCTGAACCAGAGAATCATTGAGAGTTCGATGACACCCAATTCCAGCATCTTGCTTACTTCAGCTTTGATATGCTCTCTGACATGATCAAATTTGTTTTTGACAGGTAGGCTGTCACCAGTGTCCACATCATGTGGACACCAGATAGTCTGACCAGGGGTCAAAGAGAAGAGCTCAACAAACAGATTTAGGACTTGCCGGCAATCAGTCTGCTGTTGGGCAGTGAGGAGTCTGACGAGACCACTCCTTCAACTGACCGATCTTTAGGGTTGTCGGAGAGGAGGTCAGGGAGAGGGTCGCTCTCTGCTTCCTAATACTCATCAGTGACCCTGAGCATGGTTGTTCCAGCCCTGTCATTATATGGTTTAATGTGATTCACACGGATGATCCTCTTGGGGTTCATGTAACCGCCAAGGTCCATCAAGTAGGTGACCTCCCCTTTTTCTCAAGGATAGGTTAGGGCCAAGTCAATTTGTCCTGAAGGACTCTAGGAGCCACAGGCTCCAAACCCCACTTTTTCTGCTCTGGTTGGAACTCCACCAAGGCAGCCTTTTGGTCGTACTAGAGCTTCCAGACCACTTGGCTGGCCTCAAGGTTTTTATTTGCTTTTCTCATGTACCCATCTATCCTTGAACGAAGGCCAAACACATGATTCACAATATCTTAATTAGGTTGTTTAAGTGGTCTCTCCCATTGTGGGAAAGTGCCTCTTTTTAAATGAGGAGCCCACACTTTTTTCCTGATGCGATTTTGAACTGTAATTGCACTTGGTCCCTGCTAACCAGGTTCCCAGTGACAGATCTCTTTCCCAAAACACTGTTCAACGATTGGCACCACTTCAAGTACCCCTGTAAGTCCTTAGTAAGTGGTACCCCTGGTACCTAGGGGCTGGGTACTAAAGAGGGTCTGTTAGGTTGCTGTGTTGGGGCCGTGTAGTGAAGCTGCTCATTTTTTACATTGTCCCATTTTTCACAATAACATTTCTGCCGTGAACTTTTGCACATATTTGCGTGCACGACAATTTTGGATTAGTTTCTCTGAAACAACTTTGTTTACACATTTAGCTTTTTACAACATTATCACGATGCCTTGAACATCAGGTACAAGGCATCTTTGCGCACTATATACAAATGTCTTTCTATCTTCATCCACGGGGCGACAGAGCTGTCTACATACCCATGACCTCGCTAATCTACAACGTGCATCCCCAGGCTGCTTTCCATTATAAATAATAAGCATCCCGACAGATTAGGAGAAGAGGCACTTCAGCTGACACCGAGGGTCCCTGCACGCTGAGACTTCATCGCGCAGTGGTCTGACATGTCCGTGAGGGGTATCCAGTTTGTGACCACAACAGGCTCTATAGTCTCTCCCCCCAGGTAATGGGGTTGGATCATCCCTTGGGGGTATTCTTGGCTTTACACCCACACACCCTCTAAGTACACTCAGAGTAGGGTTTCGCATAGTAGCAGTAGCCAGATTACTGCCTTGGTTAGCAGCGTGGTAGAACTGTATCTACTGTTTATGCTTTTGGTGCTTGTAATCACTTTCATCGGCTTCTGTCTACTGATTATCGCAGCGCATGTATTCTATAAAGAACAACGTTGGTTCAATAAATATATTAAAAACTTCTCACTGTGTATTCTGAATATTTCTTTGAGAACGAGTAAACCCGAGTGACTGAGCAAAAGGTTCTGATATATTTCCACAATCCCTGCGGGCCAGGGTTTTCGTGTTCAGTGATTGCTAGAAAACCATTCACTCCCTAGTAAGGTTAGGGAGGGGCTTATGATGGCACTGTGAGCTAGCTGGTCTCTAGGCCAAAACATCTTACGGGGGTGCCCAGAATCAGTTTAAGTACGTCACCCAAAGTTTATGTTGTCCAACAAACGCGCAGATCCTATGGATTAGTAGGAACTACAGGACATGGCACCACCAACATTGGTTGGGTTCTTTTTCAACGTCTCTCTAAGTAGTTCAGTTGTAATTTTCTCAGATGGCCCTAATCACCTCCAAACAGGAGATGTCCGTGGTGGGAAGGAAAATCTGCCGCAGATAAGTAGGCAGACCCTATGTATGGACTGTAGGTTATTCTAGCTTATAGGACAACGTTTTCCCACATAGTGCCAAACCCTATCGCCATAAATTCATTTAAGAAATTACACTTTTTCTTTTAGCATAGACCGAACAATCTAAGGACATTGAAGAACAAGAGGTTAGAATAAACATTACAGAAAATGTCAGTCAGGCAGTTACCCTGAAATTATTGCATTACGGCCTACCGGCAATGGGTGGGGTCACAACCTTAGTGGTTGAGGCACATGAAGCATCAGAACAGAGGTATTCAATTCTTCGGTTAAATTCCTGGCTGCGGAAGCACGCACACGTTTTATTTCACACTTACATTGAGATCAAACACCAGAGGAATACTTTTGAGGCTATGCCCTCTGCCATTGCAGGCTGTATCATTGGTGCAGAATAATCCAAACAGTCGACATGGCATGTAGCCCTGTGTGCCATGCTTCCGATGCACCGCATAAGAAATAGGTAAGTCACCCCTACTGCAGGCCTTTAGGCCTAAGGCAAGGTGTACTATATCCTATGTGCGGACATACCTACATGAGCAGAAATGCCTGTACAATTGCCAGTCTACTGTGGGATGCTGTAGGTGCACAGGGAGGCCATAAAGAGTACATGGGCTGGACACTTGCCAACATGAGTGTCCTCGTTCCAGGATGGCTTCACTGATTTCTAAGATGTTTGGTACCAAACATCTTGTCTTAATAAATCTTTACAGATGCCAGTGATAGATTTATTAATACATTGAAACAGGAGACCCTTTTGGAGGGTCCCCTGAAACCTACCAAGCACTGGTGTGGTTCCTGACTTTTTTCATTAGTCTTCCACTACCAGACATGTTTCTGACCTCATGAGGTGAGAGCCGGCGCTCTCAGAGGACAGAGGCAAAGCCTGCTCTGGGTAGAGGTCAGGCACACCTCCCCAGTTTAGGACGGCCTTCCTGTCTGGGATGCTTCAAAGGCAATGCCGCCTTTAAAATCCAAACTAGGTACCACCAGATAGTGGGGGAGGCCAGGCCCCCTTTTCTGTTCCACTTTTGGTGGGAGGAAAGGCGGGAAAATTAGTTAGATGAGGAGGAGAGTCTCCACTAAGCCTACACCACCCCCATGGCAGGGCAGGCGATGTGAAGCCCTCTTCTGATTTTCTATCATCTTGGAATGGTGGTACACCTCCAATAAGGGCTAGGGTAGGCTACCTTAAGGTAAGTAGCCCATTGAATACTACCTCCCTCCCCTTGTAATCCCCCCTGATTCAGTATTAGATGGCACCCCAAGACCTAAACATCAGATTTGATGGACAAGAGAAGACCAGGACGAACAAGACCCATTGCTTGATAACTGAAGCCCTGATGCAGAAGAAAAAGGTGCCACACCCTCGCTGCTGTTCCAAGGACTCGATAATTGCTCCTGCTGTGTTATCCTGAAACCTGAAAGGACTCTAAGAACCCCGGAGCACCTCCAGCATTTGAGAAATAGCTGAGAAGCTTCCTTGGAGTGAAGGGATTACTCCCCTGCACACCGCAGCCACTGACACCCGGAAGTCCGGTTTGTCGACTTGCTGCTCCCCGGCACCAAAGGAAGAAGAGGTACAACAGCTGCGGAGGGTCAGATATACCTCTCCACTAAGCTTAGAGGCACCAGGACCTACAAGAGAAGTGGTGTACTAATACCCGGGGTACCGGACTCCCACTGGCAAAAATTAAGAAAAGTCCACACCAGACTCCAAAAGCACCAGAAGCAAGCACCCATAGAGTGACATTGAGACCCCTGAGACCCACTTCCTGAGTGGCCTAGCTGTCCCTAGTTCGCCCCTCCAAGTTACCTGCTCCTGGCAGCGAGGACCTAAGATGCACAATGCCCAGCTGACTTGTTCGCTCTGCACCTGCCACCGCCGGCCCCAGTATTGACCAACTAGTGCTTCCCCATGGTGCCTAGGCCCTTGCAACCTCCTCCCTCCAAGGAGACCCACCAGACTTATCTGTAAGTGCACCTGAGCAGTGTTTTCAAGTGGCCCACTCGGTCTTCGTGCGCCACCTGCCAAGACCCTCAGTCCTCTGCCCCATCCGATCCGGGACTCTGTAGAACCTCTCCTGCTGGAACTTTGGCCTTGGACCTGACAATGTCCTAAAATGAGAAGGTGAACTTCCTGAAAGAATTCCCTGATCTTATATTCTACTTTTTCCCCATTGTGTCCAATGGTGCATAATTGCGCACACAAATTATATATTTTCTGAACTTTGCAAAATTATAACTATGAAAGTACATACCTTAGAAATGCGCTATCGGTCCTAAAAAGGACATAAAAATCGACTTTATTTTTTTTAAATTGGACTTGGATTTATTCTTGAGTGTGTGTCTCATTTATTGCCTCTGTGAGTACAACAAATTCTTATCATTGCCCTCCGATAAGCCTAACTGCTTGCCCACACTACCACAAAAGAGAGCGTTATAATGGTCTGCTTTTACCTCTGCTTACCTGTTGGGGAGTCTCTGGACTCTCTGCACAGTGTACTTCATTTTAGTGCATTATATCGAGAGCCAGTGTCCTACACCTATCCAGCACGAGGGAGAGAACGAAAGCTGAGGACCTGTTACTGCGGGTCCCTGAAAGGACTAGAGTGTTGTGTTCTGGGGGCCAACTTACCTCTTACTCTACGAAGGTTAGTAGTGCAGGTGAGGCACTATGAGCTAGGCTGGATCGGGGCTCATTGGTACTGAGGTGGTATGGTGACTCAGTCCCTAGATACTGACGCGCTGTGATCCCAGGCATAGTTCTGTTCCAAAACAGAACCCCTGTAACATCCCCACTAAACATCAAATTGAAGTCTGACGCTGTCTTGAAATGTATGTGTGCACACATATGCATGCATCATGTGTGATGACGATTCCAAAGGGCACAGGTAGGATCCTGGGAGCCGCAGGTGAAGGAAGCGCCTGGGAAGGGACAGTCAGCGGAGCTTAGGGCTGGTTGTCGAGTAGCTATGTGTGCTGCGAGGGCAGCGAAAGAAGCACTGGTGCTGGTCACGGCTCTGACTCTTGTGTTCTGCTGCCCGTGACACGGCTGATCTATCTGTGACGTAAGCACTGCTGCTGCAGTCCTTCTTACATATGTGTCTGCACTGGTGCTGGTCACGGCTCTGACTCTTGTGTTCTGCTGCCCGTGACACAGCTGTTGTGTCTGTGACATGAGCACTGCTGCTGTAGTCCTTCTTACATGTGTGAAAACATGCTAAAACACTGTTAAACACAAATAAAAAAAAACGTAGGGCCCGATTCACAGAACTAACTTAAGACAACATCCAAAAATTACTACTTTTGCTATTTACAGAAGGCATTTAGTAGTAGTAAAGTTAGGATTTTTTCTTAAGTCTGTCCTAAGTTTGTCTTAAGTTTGTCTTAAGTTTGTCTTAAGTCTGTCCTAAGTCTGTCTTAAGTCTGTCTTAAGTCTGTTCTACTACTTTTGGTATTCACAGAAGGCATTTAGTAGTAGTAAAGTTAGGATTTTTTCTTAAGTCTGTCCTAAGTTTGTCTTAAGTTTGTCTTAAGTTTGTCTTAAGTCTGTCCTAAGTCTGTCTTAAGTCTGTCTTAAGTCTGTTCTACTACTTTTGGTATTCACAGAAGGCATTTAGTAGTAGTAAAGTTAGGATTTTTTCTTAAGTCTGTCCTAAGTTTGTCTTAAGTTTGTCTTAAGTTTGTCTTAAGTCTGTCCTAAGTCTGTCTTAAGTCTGTCTTAAGTCTGTTCTACTACTTTTGGTATTCACAGAAGGCATTTAGTAGTAGAGACTTAAGACAGACTTAAGACAGGCTTAAGACAAAATCCTAACTTTACTACTACTAAATGCCTTCTGTGAATACCAAAAGTAGTAAGTTTAGGATTTTGTCATAAGTTAGTTCTGTGAATCAGGTCCTTACATTGCCGCTGCCGCCGGGACCTGCGTCTTCTCTCCTGCTCGCCTGTGTCCGACTCCAGATCGGAACAGGAAGCAGGCAGCCAGCCTCCCACCCCTAAACCAATCACAATGCTGCAATGCAGCATTGTGGTTGGTCTGAGTGCTGTGACACGACACTCAGCCAGGGGCTGGAGGGGCGGTCATGTTCTCCATGCAGTTTGTAATGCAGCCTGCATGCAGAACCGGGGAGAGAGTGTGACTGTTTTGGGTGGCCCGAGAGGGCGCACAGGAGGGTTCTTCCACTCCTCCCCTGCAGCTCCGCCCTGCCCCCTCACGCACTGCCGCAGCAGGAGGTCACAATAAAATCATAATAACATTCCGTTATTATAATTTATTTTTTCCCTTCTTTGCTGTTCCTCGCAGTGGAGCACAACTGTTGCATAAAACACTTAGGGCCAGATGTAGGTAGGCAAATACTGGTCGGTAATGGCTGAAATACGGTAATTTCGGCCGTTACCGACCGGAAAATGAGATGTAGGTGGGCATTTAACTGATTCGGTAATTTACCGAATCGGTATTTTAAGGAATCGGTAAATTACCGATTCCTTAAAATACCAAATCGGTAAATTACCGATTTTGCTATGTAGGGAGCATTCAAATGAGTGCTTTTCCCCTTTTAGGATTCGTTATTTACCACCAACTACAAGTTGGTGGTAAATAATGAAAACCTTCGAAAAAGCATTTTTTTGCTTTTCCAACAGTGCCATGTTGCAGACATACATGCCCATTAGGGCATGTATGTCTGCAACATGTGCACCCATACATAATTGAGGGGTGCAACAGGGTGTCAAAGTGACACCCTGCCACCCTTCAATGTTTCCCCCTTTTACCAAATCAGTAAATACCGATTCGGTAATTGGCATTCATTCCTATGGGCCTCCAGGCCCATAGGAATGAATGGCAATTACCGAATCGGTATTTACCGATTCGGTAATTACCGAAACTTACCGATTCGGTAATTTTTTCGGTAAAATTACCTACATCCCATTTGCTTGTTCTTAAATACCGAATCGGTATTATTCGGTATTTCAGAATCGGTAATCTGGGATTACCTACATCGGGCCCTAAGTATTTTATTGTAGTGCTTTCTTGGAGTTTAGACCAAGAAAAATATCACTTCGCTCTAGGCGCTGTGCTGGCAATACGCAATGTTCACCTTGAAACATGTCACCAGGCTCCGTCACTTGCCGAGGGGGGGTGGTGGGGGCGGTGGGGGGGACGGTGTAGTCGTTTCTTTTTGACCCAAGGTGGGCTGGGAATAAAAACGCCTGAGGCCCGCTGCCATAGGCGGGCCATGGGTGCTTACAATGGGGGGGGCACACTCATCTCGAAGACAAGCATTGTCTGCGGTAAGGTTGAGGCGCTTGTGTTTTGTTTCTGTTTTTAATCCACAGTGTGCTATTTTTGTAAATGTTATACCTGCTCTGCCACGGCTTCCATGAGAACTGCAGGGTTGTTATAAATGTTACGGCTGCACTTCACTCAGACCTGTGATCCCAGACACATCTATCCATCTGAACACAGCCAGCCACCCTGGGAGACTGCTCGCTTCTCCTGTCACACTTTAATGAGCGGGGGTGGTACTCACTGTCCGTGTGTGATTCCAGCAGGGGAATTGCCTCCAATTATGGACCTGCCAGGAAGGCTCGCCCTGGGAGGCAACTCTGCTCTACGCGTAATTTAGACCCAGGGTCGTCCCACGTATATATACTGGCAGGAAATGCGCATGCGCGGACGTGCGCGCTGTTTTCGCAAGGATTAGGAGAAACAGCGACGAAGAGGATAAGGGCAGCCCGGGGACGCCGCAGAACAAGTACGTGGGTTTTAATTTACTTTTAAGTACTAGGGGCCTCATTTATGAGACCTTGCGGGAGTTTTGCGCTTCCGATGCGTCACTTTTTGTGACGCATCGGCGGCGTAAAACATGCCTCCTGTTGCGCACTATTTACAAAGTGACGCATCTAAGCAGATGCGTCACTTTGTAAACCCCTGCACTACATTATACCTGCGTCAGGTATAATGTATGCAGAGGGGGCGTTCCCCCGCAAAAAGCCTCGTAATAGTGACGCAGTGAAATCTATGAGATTTCACTGTGTCACTTTTAGGACGCTGTTGCATCAAAATCTTGCGCCTGCCTCACAGCAGGCGTAAGACTGACGCAAGCCCTTTCACATGGGGCTTTCCCCATGTGAAAGGATGCATTGCTGGAGTTGCGTCACTTTTGTGACACACCCCAGCAATGCGTGACTTTTGCGCTTACAGATACGTCAGAAATACTGACGTATCTGTAACTCCTTGCGACATGATGCGTCATTCTGTAAATATGACGCATCAATCATGTTGCAAGAAGTGCGCAATGAGAAGTGACGCATCGCTGCTTTCATGCAGCGATGCGTCATTTCTCATAAATGAGGCCCTAGAAATCATTGTTAATATAGGGGGGGTGGAGGCGGGGCTGGCCAACCCCGCAACGCTGCAGAGTGTGCGGAGATTTGGCAAATATCATTTCAGAAGGAAGCTGTCATTGAGGAACATTGATACCCCCGAGACCCACATCTTGGGGTGCACGGCTGTCCCAAAATTGGATCTTCAAGTTACCTGCTCTTCTAGTTAAATTGCTCTTGAACGCGAGGAGCTCTCGATGAACGGCTGACCTAACTGCTCTGCACCCGACCAGCCCCGGGTGATGTCAACTCAGCGGTGCTACTGTGGTCCTGAGACCCCTGTGCCCTTCTACCTCCTGCGGGACCCAACAGAATTACCTTTAAGTCCTCCTATGCAGTGTGCGTCCAGGTTCCCCCCTTCGTCGTAGGGTTCCAGCTGCCAACACCTTCAGCCCCCTGCTCCTGGACGACTCTGGGCCGCTCCCGAACTTCTGCTGCTGGAACTTTAGACCTGGTCCTGCTATCGACCTCAGACGAGAAGGTGAACATTGTGAAAGCATTGTCTGATTTTATATGCATTTTCCGGCTTTTTCCCCATTGACTTCAATGGTGGGTAAATGCACACAAAAGTGATATATTTTTCGAACTCCTAAAAAGGTTAACTTTAAAAGTACTTACTGTATATAAAAGTTCTTGGTCTTAAAACATACATAAAAATCAATGCAAGTTTTATTCTTGAGTGCCTGTCTCATTTATTGGGAAGATAAGAGGAAGTCCCAACACATTCAGCTGAAAAACGGACCCTTTCGTGTGTTTGCCTATTGTATCTCAAAATGCCAAGTATCATCTGCCGATATACAGTCTAATGCATTTATTGCCTCTGTGAGTACAACACATGCTTAGCACTACCCTCTGATAAGCCTTACTGCTCGCCCACACTACCACAAATAAAGCGCTAGTGTTATCTACTTTTGCCTCTGTAAACCAATAAGGGACTATCCGGACTCTGCACAGTGTGCGCCTTTTTAGTACACTATATAGAGAGCCAGCTCCCCACAGGCTGGCACTGCCGGGCACCCTCTGTACTGCCCTCTCGATGTCCAACTGCTCCTCTGCAGGCTCTGACATGAAAGGCTGGCACTGCCGGGCACCCTCTGTACTGCCCTCTCGATGTCCAACTGCTCCTCTGCAGGCTCTGACATGAAAGGCTGGCACTGCCGGGCACCCTCTATAGTGCCCTCTCGATGTCCGCCTGCTCCTCTGCAGGCTCTGATATGAAAGGCTGGCACTGCCGGGCACCCATTATACTGCCCTCTCGATGTCCACCTGCTCCTCTGCAGACTCTGATATGAAAGGCGGGCACTGCCAGGACACATTCTCTCAATCAGCACCTCTCCCCTGCACCACACTTGGCCTTGGGAAGAACTGAACACCGTTCTCCATCCGCAGCTCTGCCTGCTCTCCACACCCGGTCATGCCAGGCTGCGCAGCCTAAGCGGCGAGAGTGATGCTAGGCCTGGCGCTCTGCCACCTGTAACAGATGGCCACCTATCACCGCCCACCCAGCCTGAAAGACTACAGCTTGGCATAAGACAGAACGAGAGCAAGCAGCTGTCTCCACAGGTAACCCTGGCAGCCGACTAATGCAGACAGGGCACGGTGCCAGGGTTTCCGCGCCTGTGCAGGCAGGGCAGGCTGCCTGGGTCCGCTGCTGGTGCAAAAGGGGCAGTCAGAGGGGTCTCGCAGCTCCTGTCCGCCGGGCAGACTGTGTGGGTCCGCTACTAGTGCAAGACGGGCTGTCTGCTCTGCCTGCAGGAGCTGTGAGGCCTCCACAGCCTGGTCTGCCTGCAGGAGCTGTGAGGCCCCCCACAGTCTCCTCTGCCTGCAGGAGCCGCGAGGCTCCCACAGTCTCCTCTGCCTACAGGAGCTGCGAGGACCCCTCAGTCTGCCCTGCAGGAGCTGCCAGGACCCCACAGTCTGCCCTGCAGGAGCTGTGAGGCCTCCACAGCCTGTTCTGCCTGCAGGACCTGTGAGGCCTCCACAGTCTGCTCTGCCTGCAGGAGCTCTGAGGCCTCCACAGTGTGCTCTGCCTGCAGGAGCTGTGAGGCCTCCACAGCCTGTTCTGCCTGCAGGACCTGTGAGGCCTCCACAGTCGGCTCTGCCTGCAGGAGCTGTGAGGCCTCCACAGCCTGTTCTGCCTGCAGGAGCTGTGAGGCCTCCACAGTCTGCTCTGCCTGCAGGAGCTGTGAGGCCTCCACAGCCTGTTCTGCCTGCAGGAGCTGTGAGGCCTCCACAGTCTGCTCTGCCTGCAGGAGCTGTGAGGCCTCCACAGCCTGTTCTGCCTGCAGGAGCTGTGAGGCCTCCACAGCCTGCTCTGACTGCAGGAGCTGCGAGGCCTCCACAGTCTCCTCTGCTTGCAGGAGCTGTGCGGCCCCCACAGTCTGCTCTGCCTGCAGGAGCTGTGAGGCCCCCACAGTGTCCCTGCAGGAGCTGTGAGGCCCCCACAGTCTCCTCTGCTTGCAGGAGCCGTGAGGCCCCCACAGTGTTCCTGCAGGAGCTGTGAGGCCCCCACAGTCTCCTCTGCTTGCAGGAGCTGTGAGGCCCCCACAGTCTGCTCTGCCTGCAGGAGCTGTGAGGCCTCCACAGCCTGTTCTGCCTGCAGGACCTGTGAGGCCTCCACAGTCTGCTCTGCCTGCAGGAGCTGTGAGGCCTCCACAGCCTGTTCTGCCTGCAGGAGCTGTGAGGCCTCCACAGTCTGCTCTGCCTGCAGGAGCTGTGAGGCCTCCACAGCCTGTTCTGCCTGCAGGAGCTGTGAGGCCTCCACAGTCTGCTCTCTCTGCAGGAGCAGTGAGGCCCCCACAGTCTGCTCTGCCTGTATGAGCTCCAAGGCCCCCACAGTCTGCTCTGCCTGCAGGAGCTGTGAGGCCCCCACAGTGTACCTGCAGGAGCTGTGAGGCCCCCACAGTCTCCTCTGCTTGCAGGAGCCGTGAGGCCCCCACAGTGTTCCTGCAGGAGCTGTGAGGCCCCCACAGTCTCCTCTGCTTGCAGGAGCTGTGAGGCCCCCACAGTCTGCTCTGCCTGCAGGAGCTGTGAGGACCCCACAGTCTGCTCTGCCTGCAGGAGCTGCGAAGCCAATGCAATCTGCTCTGCCTGCAGGAGCTGTGAGGCCTCCACAGCCTGTTCTGCCTGCAGGAGCTGTGAGGCCAACGCAATCTGACGCATATAACACCATTCCTATATTAATGAATGACGAGCCGAGGTTATGGGACTCAAGGACAGCGCTACGAAGAGGCCAGCATACTTCATCAAATGCCTTTTTGGTGCAATTGCGGTTGCCGCTGTCAGGAGCGAGGAAAGGTGGGACTTTCCGGTTATATGGGCGAATGTGCGAATATTGTCCCTGGCAAGACAGCCCTTTACAAAACTAGGGGTGGGCGGAATTTTTTTAATCGCGTTAAGCAAATCTCCGCCAAACGGTAAAAAATCTCCCCGTCCACGCAGAAATTCTGCAAACACGCGGAATTGCTTGTGCGCAATGCTTTTTTACTGTTCACAATCGCTGTTTGCGTGCTCAAGGGGAAATATCTTGCGAACATGCATTTTGAGAACGCAAACAAGCAAAAAATTTCACGAAACGCAGAATTTTGGGTAATTTTGCGTTCTCCGCAGAACGCAAAATTACCCAAATTCCGCAAACTCCGCGAGCGGAACGGAATTTACCGTCCAGGCCTAGACAAAACCCATTTGAGAGTTGTGAATAAGATCGGGTGTGCAGTTTTCTAGTCTATTGGGTAGTACTTTGGCAAACATGTTGGCTTCCGCATTTAGATTTAAAATGGGACAGATGTTTTTAGGGTCTGAATGATCTTTTCCTTCTTTGGAATAACCACTATCGTGGCTTCGTACGCTGTGCCAGAGACCTTGCCCTGGAGCGCAAAGTGGTAAAATGTATTTCTGAGGTGTTCACTGACCAATGACATAAAAACGTTATAAAAACTGAAGGGAAAGCCGTCAGGGTCAGGTTCCTTACCAGACCGAATTGTTCCTATTGCTTTAACAATTTGTTCTGTTTCTATTAGCTGGTTCATACGCTTTCACTCAGCATCAGAGATCAAAGCCATGGGTAGGGAGTTAAGAACGTATAGGCACTTTGATTTGTCGCATGACGTGTGTGGAGTGTAGAGTTCACCACAAAAATCTTTAAAGAGCTCAAGATTCTCTTACTTTAAAATCTTTGCGAGCCGTCTTGAGCCTTGATGCTTGTAACTTGATTGTTGAGGTTGTTAAATTTGAGAGGGGTTGTGAGCGTTTTTCCAGCTCTGTTGCGAAGCAGGAGTTGTCCAGATTTTGTGTATAAACTCTAAGATATACTTCACGTTTGCCCAAGAAGATCCACCGCCACCTGACCAGAGGGCGCGTCGATGGAAACTGACCTCCTAGGCATGGTCCGAACAATTTGCCACACTTCTTAAAACAAGAAAGTCGACGCTGTGTCCTTGCACCAAAATGTTGTTTATTGTCAGCCGATAGTGTTAAACTCTAAGATATGCCCTCTTGCTTACAATGGTTTTGTAGGTAAATTTTAATTTGATATCGTCGATTAAGACCTTTTTATCAAAGTGCCTCTACGCCTCCGCTTTATTTTTTTACTACAGTGCATAAAGAATGCTTTGTTCTCTTAATTTCACAGAGGCCGATTCACAGAACTAACCTGAGACAAAATCCTACATTTACTACTTTTGGTATTCACAGAAGGCATTTAGTAGTAGTAAAGTTAGGATTTTGTCTTAAGTTAGGATTTTGTCTTGTTAAAATTTTGTCTTATGTTAAACTTGAGTTTGTCTTCAGTTTTGGTCTTAAGACAAAATCCTAACTTTACTACTACTAAATGCCTTCTGTGAAACCCAAAAGTAGTATGTTTACGATTTTGTCTCAGATTAGTTCTGTGAATCGGCCACACCGTTTTTAACTGCCATACGTTTAATAATGCATCCCACAAAATTACCAGGGATATGACATTTTCTCGAAAACAGTGATCTATTTCAATCTGAAGATCGCAAATGTCTCGTTCATTTTGTAGTATTTCTGTGTTTAAATGCAAAATGTTATTACCATTTTTATAAGGAAAGCTCTTGATGGACATTGAAACCGCAGCTCGATCTGAGACGAGAATGGGGCGAATCTTAGCATCAGCAGTTGCCTTAAGGAGTGAGGCATCTACAAGTAAATAGTCTATGTGTGAAAAACTAGAGAGAGGAGGGGAAAAAAGAACAATTATTATCTTTGGGGTGATGTATTCTCCAAACATCTAGGAGGCAGAGTGAGGAGCTAAGATTAGGCGATTGTCTGTGTGCCCTGGCGGTAATACATTTGCAAACAGAGTGGTGGTCTAAGATGGGGTCCAGAGTGTGATTGAAATCTCCACCCAATATCGGTTTAGAATCTTGTGGAATGTCCGCTAGATTTTTATAGATGGGACGCCAGAATATGCGGTCATCTACATTGGGGGCGTAAATGTTCATGGTAGGAAGATCATGAGTCCCACTGTGTAGTCGAGTAAGTAACCTTCTGCCATTGGTGTGATGTCCTGAAGTGATTAAAGTTAGATTAGATTTTTTAGAGAGTAGTGTAAGTACCCCGTTCTTCTTCCCACAAGCTTCAGTACAAGTTACATCAGAAACCCAGCCTTTCCTCATTAAAAGGGCTTCTTTGAAGCCTATCTTAATCTCTTGGAAAAAAACTATATCCCCAGCTAAATTCTTACAGTCATCTAGGACTTTGGTTCTTTTAACAGGGTGGTTCAACCCTCTGGTGTTCAAGGAGACGTTTAGTGAGGACATTGAACAATTTCCTTAAGTGCTGATGGGCATCCTGGTATAGAGGCCTAGAAGGGGCCTTGGAAGGCGTTAGGTAGCTCATCGTGTGACCAGGTGACTCACTCGGAAGGTGGATTAGATGGGTTGTAGGGTGAAGGAACTGGTAACTTATGGGGCCCTCATAGGCTCTGGGAGAGACCAGGTCCAGGTTAAGGGCCCTTCCCACCAGGGGATGTCTGTAGCAGATGTGGTGCGGGGAGAGTCGTAGTCGACGAAGCGGCTAAGCCCGGCATGAAAAGCCAGCCGTATAGAGGGAACACGCGGGAAACAACAAGGGTGAGGGATAAAGAATGTAGTGACATATTACATGGAATAGCATGTCATTAACCCCTTGCATGCTGATGACGGCCCCCAGCCGTCATGCACTACAGTGCTTGTGTGCTGATGACGGCTGGGGGCCGTCATGACCACACCCGCGCTCGGAATGTCCAGCACAGGAGCAAAATCGCGGCAGCATGGAAGGGGTTAAACATGGTACGTTTGACATGTACATTATAGTAAGGTATAGTGCATGGAATGCTTAACATGAGCGTTATGACAAGCATGTTTAATGGCATGTATGACAAGAACAATTGAATAGAAACGTATGTTGGAAACGAAAGAAAGCCTGATAAGTCAGCCCCATGCAGGTTAAGCTCTGGAATAAGAGACCTGGACTTAGATAAAGATCAGCTCATCATAAAAACAGCTGGAGGTCCAAGTTCAATAGAGTAGACCGTCCGAGAGAGTAGTGCCTCGAAAGGAAATGCATAAACATCTCATACTGACAAGTAAAGCATGTGGGAGCAAATATTCCTGCGTGCAATCAAGTGACTATGTGGAGAAGTGTGGCTCACTGGTTAGAGTAGGCATACCCTGAAGCAGAGGTCAGACCCGGGACCAGGGTTCAATTCCCGACGTGGCAGGGTCTTGAGCCCAAAATGTCCACGGACTCGATAATTCTCGCTTCGGTGCCTACTCGAATCGTGGGTTCACACTCTGCAACTCTGGGCAATAGCTTGCTTAATCTCCACTACGGCCCCCCTGCGGCGGGATGCCTGGCTTACACCATGTGGATGCCCAGTACGGGTTATCTCACAGGTAAAAAGCCAGGACGGGTTCCCAAAGCAAGCACCTTGAGACCTTGCGGTGATAAGGCGCTATATAAGAACCTTTGACATTGACATTGACATATGTATACCTCCTCCAGGTAGAACAACAGTATGGTATTCATTTGACTGGAGCGTGATGATCTGCATTCCAAGTGGCAACGTTAGAATGAATCCTGTTGTTCCCGGAGCGAAGGACCGTGTTGTGTAACTGATGGATCAACTTTGGTAGGACTAATGGTGAGCAGGTCTACGAGGTCATAGGGTCTACTTAGTAGGACCCAAGTGGGCATGTGGTCTAGAGTCTCTTGAATGGAGGATAAGCAAATTCCTCAAACTAGGCATCCATAAACGCATATCAAGGTGAGGGGCAAAGCTGCTCTTGAGAATCATGCCAGATAGGTTATCGCTAGTTGAGGCAATTCGAATGAGTAGTGGTGAGACCAGCCAGGACCCTGTCTGCACTGATGCGGGTCTCATATGGACACATATATAACGAGGTATGTTCTTTTCAGAGCAGACAATACAAACCACAGTGCATCAGCAAGCGAACGTGGACGCGTCGACTGGGAGGACACATGACTACATGTGAGATCTGGGTTATTCACAGGGAGGATGTAAAATTATAGAACTGAGGGCTAGATGTAGGTAATTTAAATTTACCGATTCAAAAATACCGAACTTTACCGATTCGGTATTTTCAAATCGGTAAATGCTATGTAGATAAAAAATCGGTAAAAATTACAGAACCGTTAAGATTCGGTAATTACCGAATCGGAAATTACCGATTCGATAAAATAGGGAAAGAGTCAAGGGTGGCAGGGTGTCACTTTGACACCCTGTTGCACCCCTGAATAGTGCTTGTGTGCACATGTGGCACACATACATGCCCTAAGGGCATGTATATCTGTCACATGGCACAGGTGTAAATGCACAGATTTGCATTTACACAGGTATTCGTTATTTACCACCAACTAATAGTTGGTGGTAAATAACGAATCCTGTAAGCACAGAAGCACTCATCAAAGTGCTTCCTACATTTCATTTACCGTTTCGGTAAATACCGAATCGGTAAATGATGATTCGGTAAATACTGAATCGGTAAATACCGATTCGGTATTTACCGAATCTGTAAATTTGCCACCTACATAGGAAAAGCCTATTACCGGTCGGTACCGGCCGATTTCGGCCGTTCCCGACCGGTAATGACCTTCCTACATCTGGCCCTTAGTATCTTACTTGTGAGAGTAAAGGTCTGACTGCAATCGATTCACAAAAACATTATATCAATAGTACATCTTCGGTTTAGCGACCACAGCGGAGCAATGTTAGGCAAGCAAGATGCAAACAAATAAAAAACACCTCAATGAAGACCAGATGCTGTGATCTGGAAATAGAAACAGTAATCCTCACACAAGAAGAAAATGACTCCCTACAAGAGGATATCTCTAAGCTGTCGACGTTGGCCCAGCATCACAATCGGGAGGACCGATCGAGTGGAGACTTGTTGAAGTACCAGGAAGAGAGTCAGAGTCCATTTGGGATTCCGATTTGTTTCTAGGAAGGCTGCTATTCAGGCGTGTCCGAAAAGATTTTGGCCTGACCTTTAAATGTGATTCAGGATTTTGATGGACCAGAGAATGAGAATCGGATCCCCATGTCCATAAGACGTCTCCTCAGGTTCTGAAAGTCTTTGGACGAATAACAGCATCTCCGGCATAGTCCTGTGAGATGCAGAGCTTGTGTACTTGCCGTCTAATTGTGCGTGCCTTCCGCACATGTGCTAGTGGCATAAAGGTTTAAAGAACAGAGATCTCAAAGTGGCCATGTTTTTCAGCTTAAAAGTTGGGACCCTGTGGGCTCTTTCAATCTCAAAGTCTTTGGTGCAGGAGATTTGGAGGATTTAAAGTATCCAAGAGATTAGAAAGTCAGCTGCTGAGAGCGCGCGACGCGGCGGACAAGATGGCCGCCCCTCCTTGAGCTCCGCGATTTCGGCGGCGCTGCATTTACGGAGGTCCCGCTTTCAGACAGCGTTTCTTTTCGGAAACGGCGGAATTCGATGTCGGAACTGCCCCCCACCACATGGGTATGTTCCTGACTGCGAAAATGCATCCCTGGTGTCCGAATTATGCATAAATGTCGGCTCCTCAGTTCCGATTTTGGAAAAGGGGGGTGGTGATGGACAGAGTTTCTGAATGATGCAGAATACTCTTACCAAGTCAAGAGATCATGGTTTTAATCCATCACCGTTTTTTAGCTCACTGCACCATCCCAGCTCAGAACTTGGCTATATGCAAATTAGTCTGTTCCTGTCCCAGTGCATGATGGGAACAGGGCAAACCAAACTACCAAGCCAATTCTTATACTGGGAAGGAAACAAGCTTCCGGGGACCGGTTTCTGGCATCACAGCCTTCTTCGGCCCGGCTTTCTTGAATCCTGAAGGGGGAATGAGCAAGGGACTCACGTCTGAGTATACCCTCCCACACATAGTGTGGATAAAACCGATTTTGGAAAAGGGGGGTGGTGATGGACAGAGTTTCTGAATGATGCAGAATACTCTTACCAAGTCAAGAGATCATGGTTTTAATCCATCACCGTTTTTTAGCTCACTGCACCATCCCAGCTCAGAACTTGGCTATATGCAAATTAGTCTGTTCCTGTCCCAGTGCATGATGGGAACAGGGCAAACCAAACTACCAAGCCAATTCTTATACTGGGAAGGAAACAAGCTTCCGGGGACCGGTTTCTGGCATCACAGCCTTCTTCGGCCCGGCTTGCTTGAATCCTGATGGTGCAATGAGCAAGGGACTCACGTCTGAGTATACCCTCCCACACATAGTGTGGATAAAACCGATTTTGGAAAAGGGGGGTGGTGATGGACAGAGTTTCTGAATGATGCAGAATACTCTTACCAAGTCAAGAGATCATGGTTTTAATCCATCACCGTTTTTTAGCTCACTGCACCATCCCAGCTCAGAACTTGGCTATATGCAAATTAGTCTGTTCCTGTCCCAGTGCATGATGGGAACAGGGCAAACCAAACTACCAAGCCAATTCTTATACTGGGAAGGAAACAAGCTTCCGGGGACCGGTTTCTGGCATCACAGCCTTCTTCGGCCCGGCTTGCTTGAATCCTGAAGGGGGAATGAGCAAGGGACTCACGTCTGAGTATACCCTCCCACACATAGTGTGGATAAAACTGATTTTGGAAAAGGGGGGTGGTGATGGACAGAGTTTCTGAATGATGCAGAATACTCTTACCAAGTCAAGAGATCATGGTTTTAATCCATCACCGTTTTTTAGCTCACTGCACCATCCCAGCTCAGAACTTGGCTATATGCAAATTAGTCTGTTCCTGTCCCAGTGCATGATGGGAACAGGGCAAACCAAACTACCAAGCCAATTCTTATACTGGGAAGGAAAGAAGCTTCCGGGGACCGGTTTCTGGCATCACAGCCTTCTTCGGCCCGGCTTGCTTGAATCCTGATGGTGCAATGAGCAAGGGACTCACGTCTGAGTATACCCTCCCACACATAGTGTGGATAAAACCGATTTTGGAAAAGGGGGGTGGTGATGGACAGAGTTTCTGAATGATGCAGAATACTCTTACCAAGTCAAGAGATCATGGTTTTAATCCATCACCGTTTTTTAGCTCACTGCACCATCCCAGCTCAGAACTTGGCTATATGCAAATTAGTCTGTTCCTGTCCCAGTGCATGATGGGAACAGGGCAAACCAAACTACCAAGCCAATTCTTATACTGGGAAGGAAACAAGCTTCCGGGGACCGGTTTCTGGCATCACAGCCTTCTTCGGCCCGGCTTGCTTGAATCCTGATGGTGCAATGAGCAAGGGACTCACGTCTGAGTATACCCTCCCACACATAGAGTGGATAAAACCGATTTTGGAAAAGGGGGGTGGTGATGGACAGAGTTTCTGAATGATGCAGAATACTCTTACCAAGTCAAGAGATCATGGCTCCTCAGTTCCGGCCGCCATTTTTTTTTTTTTCGTTTTTCCTCAACTATTCTTCCACTGCTTTTTCAGCTGCCTGTGACTTTTTCATGAACTTTACTTTATTGTTCCAGGAGGCTCTTGTCTGTTTCTGAGGCGTTTTGTGGTCTTCTGGCACTATTTTTGGCGCTTGCTCATGCCTTTGATTTAACATTGTGCTTGCCTGCCTGGTGCTCCACTACTTCAGCTCTGTGCGCTATTCTCTGCCACAAAGATACATTGTTCATTATTGGGGGTGTTCCTGTCTCCATTTCTGCAGTTCACCTTTTATTCCCCCCACTGCCTGGTAGGCTGCTTCGCTCCTTACCCCACGCTGCTCTTTCGCCTCAGTCACCATGCAGCAGGCACACAACACTAAAGCCTCCACCGCAGCTTCTTCGACACGCAAGGACCCTACAACAACAGGCAAGCGTCTTAAGGCGTATCCCCCGTCCCCTTCTAAATCTCCGTCTCCAGTTACCCTTGAAGACCTTATGGATGAGCTTCGTCTAATTCGTCCCTTTATTGCGGATACTACTACTACTTTGCAGAGGTTAGACGACAAATGGTCCAGCCTAGATCAAAGGGTCACCAATGTTGAACAAACAATCAGTGACGCTCAGGATGTCGTCGCTAAGGTGGATCTCCTCACCAAAGAAGTTCAAGTCCTCGAGAAATCGACCGAGGATTTGGAAAATAGGAATAGATGCAATAACCTGCGTATTTACGGCGTTCCGGAGAATTCAGAGGGGTCCGACATCATCCTCTTTTTGAAGTCACAACTCCTACCAATAGTTGGTTTGCCTAAACATGTTGACTTGAATATTCAAAGGGCACATCGTCTTGGACCAAAAAATTCCTCTTCTTCTTCAAAACCTAGAGGCATTATTGCTTATTTCCTTCTTTTTTCTGACCTCATGTCTGTTTTGCATTCAGCCAAGCAACACAAGCAACTACTTTGGTCAGGACATAAACTTTTTTTCTCTCAGGATGTCTCCAAACAGACTGCGATGCGTCGAAAGGAATTTCTGGATATGCGGCCTACACTACGCTCCATGAATGCTAGATACGGACTTATTCATCCCTGTTTCTTCAAGGTCACATACAAAGAAAGGTCTTATAGCTTCGAGGACCCGGCAGATCTCCGCAGATTCATCCACTCTCGCAGAGAAGACTCCATGGAACAAGGCGTCCCTTGATTTCTTCATGTCTTCCTCTCTGTGCTTCGCATATCGTTCATACTGGTGTTGATTTGTTTTTTCTTTTTTTGTGTTTTATTCTGTATGGTCTAATTGGTTTCTTGTCTTCCGTTGTCTTCTAGGTTCGACGTCATATGTTCTGGTTGTTTGCCCCCTCATCGTACTGTCCTGTCTTCGTCTCCAATATTCCAATTCGCTGTTGTTCTTGCCTAACTGTTCGGTAAGTCTTCTCCATTTGTTTATATTGTCGTGCTCGGTCTTGGGTTCTATTCCTTTATTCCTTGTTCTTATTTTTGTCTTTCTCTTTTATGTTACTCGGACCGGGCTCTTTGACATTTTCCCTTCTGTGCGGTCGTCTTTCGCTGCTGCTCCCGCTCTCACTTTATTGTCTCTTTTCTCCGTTACTTGTTCTGTATGGCTGGTACCTTTTTGGTTTCCCTTGCCATCCTTCTTCTTTATGTCTTTTTTTGGGTAGCGTTTTGCACCCACTTCCTTTTTCCTTTTATCCTCTCCTTTCCCTTTCTTTTCCTTTTTGGTACTCTTCTCCTTTTTGGTCTCTCTCAGCATCCTTTACTTCACTCCTCTTTCCTTTATTATTCTTCTTTCCTCTTCTCAGACGCATGGGTGTTTTTTTCTACTCTATATACCTTAATCTCCCTCTTTTTTCCTCTTCCTTTTGGCACCATGTTATTACTCACTTCTTCTCTTTCTCCTCCATTTATATTCCTTCACTTCTCCTTATTCCATCTCCATATGATGACTTCCCTCCTATTTCTTTTGCTCTTTTTACTTGAGGTTCTTTACTACCTCCACTGTTCCTCTTCTTACTATATCTGGCTTGTTTTTACCTCTCCTTGCCATTCTTTCTATATATTTTCCCTTTTTACCTGTCTTACTCTCTCTTTTTACTTTTCCCTTAATCTCCTCATATGAAAGGTTTCCGACTCATTTCTTGGAATGTTAAGGGTCTTCGTAACCCTATCAAGAAGCAACGTGTTTTATCTCATCTTGCTCGTTTAAAATGTCAAATTGCCTTTTTACAAGAAACACACCTTTCTACTCAAGAGTTATCGATGTTACGCAGACAATGGGTTGGGGATGTTTTTTGCTCTCCTGCTATTAATCACAAAAATGGTGTTGTTATTTTATTTCATAAAGCGCTGTCTGTTCAAATTTTAAATGAAACTATTGACTCTAATGGCAGGTGGCTGTTCCTTGACTGCATTGTTAATGACATTCATCTCTCTCTCTGTAATGTCTATGGTCCGAATGGTATTGATTCTTCCTTTTGGAATGATTTTTCCTCCCTCCTCTCTTCTAACGCAAATGATGATCTGATTGTTGGGGGAGATTGTAACCAATTGATGGACCCTTTTTTGGACCGCAAATCTCAAGCTCGCTACATTCCCAATAAAATGCAAAAGTCCTTCCACAAAGCTATCTCCTCCAGAGGCCTCATAGACTCCTGGAGGTTGTCCCATCCTGACTCTCTAGAATTTTCTTTTTTTTCTCCTGTGCATAATTCCCTCTCCCGTATTGATTATATTTTTCTCTCCCACCATGCTTTCCAATTTATGACCAACTCAGAAATAGGCTCTATCCTTATCTCAGATCATGCTCCAGTTATTTTAGATATGGATTACCCCTCTCCCACGCCTCAGGCCCGCAGATGGCGCTTTAACAATTCCCTTTTACTTGACCCTGTTTTTATTGACCACTTTACTCATTTCATGGATGATTTTTTCACTTCTAACTTACACTCCACCTCTGACTTTCATTTTCTTTGGGATGCTTTCAAGGCCACTGCTCGGGGTTGGATTATTGACTTTGTTTCCCGTAAAAAAAAGAAAGCGCTATCCCAAGCTTCTTCATATTTAAAACGCATTAAAGAACTAGAGCATCTTTACTACACTTCTAACTCTCCTGATTCCCTTTCCTCTCTCATTTCCGCTAAACTGCAATTTAATAAACATTCTTGGGAATCGGCCTCCAATCATCTTCTTCAATTTAATGCAAAGGTATATGGTGGTCGCAATAAAGCTGGTAGGGCTTTGGCAAATTATCTCAAAATTAAAAAACAGAAATCGAAAATTGTCTCGGTTAAAGATTCACATGGCTTGCTTCAGTCTTCTGATGCTAACATTCTGGATTGCTTTGTTCAATTTTATTCCTCTCTTTATACTCCTGAGTCTTCTCCCTCCGCAGAGCAATTAGACTCTTTCTTTACCTCTGTCCCCAAATCTCCCAATCCTTTGTTGGATTTTTCTTCTCTCGATATCCCGATTTCAGAAAAGGAAATTCTTGCTGCTCTCTCTCTTCTCCCCAAAGATAAGACACCTGGCCCCGATGGCTTTACAGTTCGTTTCTTTCTCCACTTTAAATCTATCTTGATTCCTCATTTTCTTCAGTTAATTAATCACTTTCTCTCCTCTGGTGAATCTAAAGGCTCTTTTTCGCAGGCTATGCTAGTTCTTCTCCCCAAGAAAGATAAAGACCCTTCCCTATGTAAAAATTATCGACCCATCTCCCTCATTAATACTGATTGTAAATTGTACGCGAAAATTCTGGCCCTGTGGATTAATTCTATTGTCTCCAATTTGGTTAACATTCATCAATCTGGCTTTGTTAAGGGAAGATCCATTACAGACAATTCTAGAACCCTTCTGAATATTATTCATCTTTCTGCTAAAATGGATGTTCCCTTGGCTGCCATTACTCTGGACGCCGAGAAGGCATTTGACCGTGTCAACTGGGACTTTATGTTTGGCGCCCTTCGCTGGCACGGTTTCAGTCCCACTTTTCTTAAATTAGTTAAATTGCTTTATTCTGCCCCTTCCACTTCTATATGGATTAATGGTATGCAATCTGATTATTTTCCCCTTCATAGAGGAACCAGACAAGGCTGTCCACTTTCCCCCCTTCTCTTTGTTCTGGCACTCGAACCTTTCCTTGAAAAAATTAGACAATCCCCTTCCTATTCTGGCTTTCTCTATAAAGATGTTGAGATTAAGTTTACTGCTTATGCAGATGATATTCTGCTTTACATTTCTAACCCTGTTGTTGCTCTTCCTGCCTTTTTCTCTTCATTACATGATTATTCCTCTGTTTCTGGATACAAATTAAATATTGATAAAACTGAAGTCCTTCCCCTTAATACATTTTGTCTTCCTCACATGTTTCAGGGTTCTGGTTTCCAATGGAACTCTGGTTCTATCAAATGTCTTGGCGTTCTATATGCTAACACTATTAGAGAAACTATCAAAATTAATCACTCCGATATCCTTAATAAGCTCTCTTCTCTTATAGAACGTTGGTCCCCTCTTTTTCTTTCCTGGTGGGGCCGTCTCTCTACTATTAAAATGATGCTCCTTCCTACTGTGAACTTCTGTCTCTCCATGCTTCCCATTTGTCTACCCCATTTCTTTTTTAAGTCTATCAATAGTCTTTTTTCCAAATTCCTGTGGAATAAGCGTAAGGCCAGAGTCTCTCTCCTCCGTCTTCAACAACCCAAACATCTTGGTGGTGTTAACTTCCCCAATATCTCACGCTTTCATTCTGCTTTTACTCTTAAGCAAATTTGGCCTCTTTTTCTTGAATCCTCGTCTCCTCCTACTACGGCTTGGAGCTCTCTGGAATTGGCTCAACTTCACCCCTTTACCTTCCTCATTGCCTCCAATCTCACACAACCACCTCCTAAGCTACTTTCTCCTATTTTTAAACACTCCAAAGCTTTAACACTTGCCCTTTTTCGTTCATTCTCTGCACCATCTATTCTTCATATGAATACTCCACTTTGGTATAATAAGTCTCTTAAATTACGCAATTGCGCGCTCTTTTGGAAGGAATGGATTGATAAAGGAATTCTCACTTACCAACATCTTCTTTCTGACAATTCCTTATTAACCTTTCCAGCACTTCGCGATACTTTTGGTATCTCTAACAAATTCTGTACTCGCTTTCATGAACTTCTGCCCAAACTATCCACTATTATCTTACACAATATCCCTTCGTCCTCTTCACCTCCCCATCTTGCCTCTCCACCTAACTTCCAGGTTCCTCTTAAGGCCTCTGCTATTTACAAATTACTCTCTCCCTCACTTACGGATAGGCCTAAAACTAATCTTGAACTTATCTGGGAATCGGACCTCAATCAAACTTTCCCCTCACTTACTTGGGATTCTATTTGGTCCAAACTTCACTCCACCTCTCGTTCCGCTAGTACCACACAAACCCTTTATTTTTTCTACAATAGATTATTCTATACTCCCTGTGATTTGTTTAAATTTAAATTGTTAGATACTAAGAAATGTTGGTCCTGTTCATGCACTCCTGGTGACTTTGTTCACATGTTTTTCCTCTGTCCCAAGGTCCAACGCATGTGGTCCCATATTTGGGCTACACTTAATAAGATTATATCTACTAATGTTCCCTTTTTTATTTCTTATGTATTCCTGGGTGGTTTGGCCCCAGTTTGGGATGTCCCACTCCATACTCGTAAGTTTATTGATCTTTGTATTGCTATTGCTTTTCAAATTATAACAACTAATTGGAAAGACACTACAAACGTGGTTTATAATGCTTGGTGGAATTTGCTCTGCCATCATCATAGACTAGATCGTGCATGTGCTTCTTCTATTCCATTGTTGATAAAACGTGATTTACTCTGGTCCCCTTTAACAGATTTTATATCTAAAAGTGCCTCTTGATCATATGTTACTGTTATATTTATTATTACTGTTATTATTATTACTGTGAACTTCTCCATATTTCATACCTCTTTACTTCTCTTATCATAACTTTTTCTATTGCTGTTCCCCTTATATTCTCTCCTTTTTCTCTTTCTTCACTCTTTCTCTCTCTCTTTCCTCCCCACAAAATGAAAAGTCATAAAAGCATTTTTTCCTTTGTATAGCGCTTTCCCCTTTTTGGGGGTCTTTCTTGTTTCTAGGCACATTATTCTCCACAATTATTTTATTCCTACTGCTCTTAATTTGTGCTATTGTACTGATGTTTTACATTGTTGCTTCAACTTAATAAAGCTTTTCAAACTTAAAAAAAAAGAAAGTCAGCTGCTGAGTTGACAGAGTTTTCGATCCCTCAGGTAATCCAAAAATATGAAGGTTGTTCCTTCGGTTCCGGTCCTCTTGTTCCATAAGCTCCCTCTTTGGTAAGGAAATGGACCACTCAATGATTTGCAGTTGCTTGGCTTGCCCATTAGTATAATCCTCCACTGCACTTATTCTTGTCTCGGCATTAGAAATTCGAATAACCCAGTCTTGGAGGTCTTTGCAGATTCCTGCCACTTCAACTTGGAGCAGGTCAGTGTTTGCTTTGGTGCTCGGCGCTTTATCATGAACAGAACTGAGTTTGTGTAGTATGGCCTCTTAGGTAGAGGAGGATTATGGACTGCATTTCTCCAGAGCTTCTGGAATAGGGGGTGATAGTTTAGAGCGTTTTAGGTCCACCTTGGCATCTCTCTCCGTCATGTTTCCGTCTCTGGTGTCAGACATGTTGTGGCAGTATTCTCCTGGGCTGTTAGCGGCGTTGTAGTCCTGTGAGCTAGAACATATATTGTAGCAGACCTTGGAGGGGTGTCTGTGACCCACACCAGGATAAGAGCATAAATCCTTAGTTGGGTCTCCCTGCCGTGAGAGAGGACTCAGTGATGCAGGAGATGTTGAGGTGGTCCCTTGCACGGATGGGACAAATTGCTGGTGACGGTGCCTCCCTGTGGGGATTTTAGGCACCAAATACTGGAGCTTCAGTTGTGCAAGGGTGCTGACATGGGCTAACACCCCCTTGAGATACTGTACTGGGCCTTGTTCCTGATGAGGGGGTCATACTGTGGTCAGCAACAGTATGGTTGGGACCTTACATAGTATGTGACTTTTTCAGACACTTGCTAATTGGTCAAATGACTAGGGCTTAATTTGTGCTACGTATGTGATAATGCCGCATCCTTTGTGATTTTGGCCTATAAAAGCTGTCACCAATGTCACATCTTTGGGCATTCAGTATCTATACTGTCTGCCTCCGTGCTGCACGTACTTTTGCATTATTTGTTGTTCCCCAATAAATCTTGCTAACAGTTGTCCTGACAAAGACTTGTGTTATTTGTATTATTCTTTATTATTTCTATTTCAGCTTCTATAGCTTAATGGAGTTAGTGGGGAGTAGAATCTGTGATGCAGTGTGAGGGGGGGCCCGTGGGCTCGCACTGGAGATTTGCTACCCGGTTCAGCGACAGCTTCCAAAGGTCTAGACAGAATCTCAAACACCATTCCTGAATTTTTGCAAAAATTAGGTACTCGGCACCTTGTATAAATCAGACAGGTGGTGCCGGAATTCAGTGTTGGATTACAAAAATAGTAGGTGTCGGTACCCAACTGATATAGGGGATATGGCACATTTACATTGTCTCCACGTGTTCGGTGGGACTAGGGCATACCGTTGGGTGTACACAGTTGACCACAGTACCTTGTAGGTAAGTATAGTTCCTTGTATTCCATTACTGAGATGACACTCTCCCTGCAAGCAGGCAGCGCTGAGAATTAGGTGGACTGGACCCATACAAGCACCGCCATTTTGTGAAAATTAGTAGTAGTAACTTATGTAGTTTGCCAAAAAAATGTCATCAAAGCTTGAGGGATCTCTGGGAGAGACAGCAGAAAACTGGCCAGCCACCTCTAGGCAGAGAAGCAGAGGCTCGTGGCTGAAGGGATACGGTGCATGGCATCAGCAGATCTGGGCCCAGGCAGGCGCCGCCATTTTAGGATGCGATGGGAGCATCTTGGAGAAGGAGACGGAAAGACTTGTGTAGGCTGAGGTAGGATAGACACAAGATCCCCAGTTATTGGAGGCCCAACAGTGTGAGTGACCTTATCACGCCTCGTAGCACTGTATTAACATAGAGGTGGTGATGCGTTTCAACAGGAAGCCTCTGACGTGACACTTGGGCTTGGCTCGCAAGAGCGCAGATATGGGTGCGTGTGCACAGTGAATACGGGTCGCAGGAGAAGAGTGGGGCAGAATGGAATGAGCAGGTTTGCCACCATCTGGGGATCGGCCCCCACCAAATGCCTAGGAGAACAAGAGACAACTAGGGAACCAGGGGTCTTCCTCATAGGGCTCCTCCGTGAGGTGACAGGCCGAGTCCATCTTGAATAGCCTGTTACGTGGAGAGTCGTCCAAAAATTAGTTCCCTGCCCATTTTTATCTCCTTGCTCCACTTGGAAGGATGAAAGCCTGCAGCAGCTATGTTACCGCAGTGGTTCCATTGCACCACTTCTCACTTTTGGCTCCTAACGTTTCCCTGTGTGTTGGGCCCTAAATTTCCCCTGAGTTGTTTGTTTTAGGGTAAGTGGTTGAGGGGACTCTAGTCCCAGTGGACACCTATGTATTGTCCCAGCTCCTCACAGTGCCTCGTGTCTCTGGTGGGATGGAAGGGGCTCAACATGTGTCCCGCCCTGCGCACTCCAGAGGGTACCTCCACTGGATTCCATAGAAGTGCCTGCCGCCCCCCCGGAGTGGATGCGTTAGTTCACTAGGCCACCGGGCAAACTACATTTGGTGTGCCTGTGGTTTGTTATCTATTTAGGAGCAGCGTATAATCTATCTGATAGGTATAATATGGTGTTTTATAGCGCTTCATATCAAGTTGTTTGCTGTGTCTAACCACTGTAAAAAATAGTAGTGGCTGGTATTTAATGCTATTGTACTCAAGTGGTGAAAAATAGGAAGCATGAAGGCTGGGATGACCTTGCCAGGAGATGTGACCTTTGACGTTCAGGTCGTGCACAGATGTCAGCAGCAGGCATAGTGCCTTGGAAGTCAGTGCTCTCAGCCGTCAAGGCTCATTGACCCATCATGGACCCATCATGGACCCATCATGGACCCCTCATGGACCCATCATGGACCCCTCATGGACCCATCATGGACCCATCATGGATCCATCATGGACATGTCATGGATCCATCCCGGAACCGTCATGAACTCATTATGGAACCGTCATGGACTCGTCATGGATCCGTCATGGATCCGTCATGGACCCATCATGGACCCATCATGGACCCCTCATGGACCCATCATGGATCCATCATGGACACATCATGGACCCCTCATGGACCCATCATGGACCCATCATGGATCCATCATGGACCCATCATGGACATGTCATGGATCCATTATGGACCCGTCATGGACTCGTCATGGATCCATCATGGACCCATCATGGACCCGTCATGGACGCAAACTCTAATGCAGAAGGGGCCTCAGCTACTCAGCGCCTTCAGACCCCCACGGGTGAGTAGTGCACTTATAATTCCCCTGATTTATTGAGGAAGCATTAGCTGAAGCTTGTCCCCAAAGGGGACAGGGCTGTACCCCTTGTCCGCAGACTCTGGCTGACTGCCATAGAAGAGAGCAAATCATAGTACAGTAACATGCTAGAAATATGTAAACATGTGTTCAGAACCTTTCCATCACTCTCCCTTCCATCGCTGTGGCAGCTCGTCGGGTGACTTGCGCTCCTCCTGGCTTTGTCCAGTATTTTTCCACATTGTGGGACTCCAAGAAGAAGAGAGGAGAAGGGAAGTGAGGGGGCACTGAAAGTGCATGTACTGTTTTCCTTATTTGTATGTGCAGCATCTTAACACTCTTGTTGGCCTGCCGTGTGTTTAGTGTCGTGAGAAGTGAATACCTCTTTTTAGCCTCTCACGCTGTGTTGTGTTGCCCCATCTTCAGCTGTGACGAAGGCGCGTGCAGAGGGTTAGTTTGAACAACATATTCGTAGCTTTGATATCTCACCTGCTTGTTGCAGATTACTGAAGAGATCTGAACAGGAGGAGTCCGACAGATGTTGGGGACCTTCTAGTTGACTCGTGTTATCAGCCCCTCACCCTCAGGGGTGCTGAGAGGACAGCGCATCGCAGGATGCCAGCTGCAAGGTGGATGCATTAGAGGTGGTGGTGGTGGCACCGTAGGGACTGAGAAAATGCCTGTCAGGATGAGAGGAGGTGCGTGAAGGATGCAAGTAGTGTCGGTGTTGTCTGGCGCTCCTTCACGCCCCCTGAACCCTCACCACCTCTCCTCAATGTCTCCCCATCTCCTGGATGTGCTGCCGGATTCAGAGATAATCCTCGTCACTGTACTGACTCTACTCCTCCCAAGCAGAGCAAGCATGTCCTTGACCGTCGTCCCATACACTCTTCTGAATCTCTACTGACCTTACTCCTCCCAAGCATAGTGAGCATACCCTTAACTCTCTTCCCTTACTCTCTTCTGACTTTATACTGACTCTATGTGAGAAGTTGGCCTGGCATATGCTGTCCACTATTCTAGTGGGCACCTTGCACCAGTCCAAACAACCCTTATTGATGGCAGGTTAAAAGTCAACCTTATTGAGAGCTACCCTAGTGGTAGCTGTGGAGAGCAGCCTTCAGAGCAAGTTTTGAAGGAATGTAAAGCAGCTTGTTTTACCAGTCTATAATCTCATGAATGACCAAATGAATGGAGAACCACAGCAGGTATATATATAAAATAAATGTATTTATTCTAAACGCACCCTACTAGTCTCTTTATGAGGCTAGAGGTCAAAGCACATACGTTACACTTAATAGCACACAGTAAATTAGCACAATATACGTTGAGACCTAAGGGCATACCAAACCATATATCAATAAAGTGGTGTAAGACCCACGACTGGAATAGATACAAGGCCTAGAGCCTTTAGAACCACTGGGGCCACCAGGAACTACACAAGGTAGTTACACAGGAGACCCACGGGGGCCCGTGCAGTGTCTAAACACAGCTGTGAATCACCATTAACTTCTATAGGGAAAGTCGCGGTTGGAAATTGCAAGATTAAGGACACTAAGGAGAGGACTTTAAGCAAACCCCTTTAGACTTAAGGGGGTCCTAGGGCCAACACTCACGGGAGCACTGGAGTACTTGAGTTACCTCACCAAAGGAAGCCGGGTGCATAGGTGTCTTTTGGTGTCGGGAATCGTCATTGTTTTCAATGGCGGTCTGCTGCACAGTGCTGCTGCCCTCAAAGTGAAAAGTGTCTGGTGTGATCCAAGCCTGGGTTTAAGATAAAAAGAAGCTGAAAGCAGAGGGTACAGAGTCTGGGTCACTTGCCAGTGACCAGGAAGGCGATGAGAAGATGCCCATCGATGTCTGGTGTTTTCAGGTTGAAGAGATGAAGCTTGACTCTTCAGCCACGAGGACCATAAGGTGTTGATGATGACCAGGAGCTGGATTCGAGCTGTCCCACAAAGGATGTCGAGTGCTGCGGCGTCGGTGACCGGATTGGACCCAACAAGCCTTGGCAACAGCAACCCACGCAGAAAGTGAAGAAATGCCTCGGTGCGGACCGGCAAAGTCCGAGCGACTCACCAAGTGGTGGAGAGTCAAGGTACGTCTGGAGCAACCACAGAAACCCAATGAAAGTCAATGTTGCCTTCTCAGAGACCCACCAGTCGACAGACCAGGGATCACAAAGGTACATTGAGTGAAAACACAAAGGGCCGGCTCACGGAACACTCGTGGAGGGTAGGCCAGCAATCTTCGGTGGAAAAGGTGCTTGGGTCTGGGCTATAAGTAACCCAATGCACAGCCTCAAGGGACGTCGAGAAGCTAATGCACTTGCAAATGTGCACGGTTTCCAGGGGTTCTGGATCCACGTTACCCACGAAGGCTGCGGGTCTCAGCTTTGCTGGGGACTCAGGTCGGCCTCGGGAAGTCTGGAAATCCACCTCCTGTGTTGCTAATACTTCGGAGTCCGGCGGGAGCTTCGGAGATGCAAACCGATCAGATGAGGCTTTGGTGCCTGCTCAGGGAGATTCTTCAGTCATCCAGTGTCGTGCAGATCGTTGACGTTCCAGGATTCAGTATCAGAGTTTCGTCCAGGTGTAATCTAAAGTCATGTAGCCAGGGGTTCTTTTCGTATACTCAAGGAAGGGGTTGGACATACTCTGGGGACCCACCCATGGGAGGGTCAGGAAAGAGGGGTGGCTACCGATTTACTTTGTCCAGTTTCGTACTAGAGCAGGGGCTGGTAGCCCTTGCAACCGGTTTGAACTGACCTGTGCACAAGGACACCAAATGTGCCCCCAGCGCTGACTTCAAAGCACTCTCAGAGTGCACCCACCCAGCCCCAATGCACTAAAGCCTGTCTGGGAGGTGCTCACAACTCCCAGTGACAGGAAACCTATTGTCCAGGCCTCCCCTGCCGGAGTTTCATCCAGCAGCAGGAGGCCAGACTTGTGTCTGTGGCTGCAGCATCCATTTTGTGATACCAGGGCTCTTTTAAACTTGTACCGGGTATATAGGTGTGTACATGTCTCTCCCTGTAGAAGGGTGTAATCATACCCCCGCCGCCAGGACTGGGTGGGGGTATGATTCCAAAGTGTTTGACACCAAACACGACATTTTTCCATGCAGCCGTTCCAAAATTAGCATTTACCGCGAGGTTATAATGCACGTAAGAGTATATGGTCTGGCTGCATCACAGAAGGCACCCCTTACCCAGGCTACAGTAGCAGTCCTCTGGTGTCATTTTGGAAGGATTCCCAGGGGTGGCATAATACATGCTGCAGACCCTGGTAGGCCTCTGGGGTACCTATGCCCTAGGTGCCTAAAGTACCATATACTAGGGACTCATAAGAATACCCAAGTAACCAAACTGGAGTGTACCTAAAGTACTTGGAATCAGTTTAGAGAGGAAGCAGCTAGGCTGGGGTCCTGGATAGCAGGGACCCAGCCAGACTAAAGTCGAAAAACAGTGAAACATCAGCAAAAAGTGGGGTTAACTATGAGAGCAGATCCTACTCTCCTATACTCTACTTCTCCCAAGCAGATCCACCATACCCTTGACTCTCTTCCCATACTCTCTACTGACTCTATGTCTCCCAAGCGGAGCCAGCATACCCATGACTCGCTTCCCATACTCTCCCCTGACTTTATACTGACTATACTTTTCCCAAGAAAAGCCAGCATACCCTTGACTCTCTTCCCATACTCTCATCTTACTTTATTCTGACTCTACTTCTCCCAAGCTGAGCCAGCACCTCCCCAGACAGGCTGTAGTGTATTGGGACAGGGAGGGCTACATCAGCACATGCTTTTCCAGACACTGCCTGCGGCACACAAGGTGTCCCATGCATAGCCCGGTTCAAACCAGTTGCTGGGGCACCCCAGCCCTGCTCTGGCGCGAAACTGGACAAAGGGAAAGGGGTGTAACCACCCCCTTCCCAGGTCCACCCATAGGAGGGACCTAGCAGGTAATCCAGACACTTTTCTTAGTATAAGTATAGGAGCTGTGTCCGCAGGACTTTAGATTATCCTGGAAAGAAACTTTGATACAGAACTCTTGGACCTTCGACATTCTATTTTGACTAGAAGACGGAAGACATCTCCCTTGTGGTCAAGGAGGGATCACCCTGTGCAAACAGGCACCAACAGTAACTTGCTGGTCTGCTTTGTCGATGCTCCCGCCGGAACCCGAAGACTCAGCGACACAGGAACTGGACTTCCAGATTTCTCCGACTCTGATCCACATCCACAGCAAAGCTGAGACCCGTGGCGGACACGAGAGATGTGGGACCGGATACCCTGGACATCCTGCATTTTGCTAACTGCATTGACTCCTGAGGTAACTGAAAATTGTGCATTGGGGTTCGAGAAGCCCCAGATCCGAGTTCCATTTGCAATGAAGCTCAGCCCTCCACACTCCACGAGTGCCGCGTGGGGCCTGCTCCTGCATTTCAGCTTGACGCATCTTCCTGGTTTCTAGTTTGTTGGATAGTGAGCCTCCTGAATACAAACTTTTGAAACCATGCTGCTTTCCTGGTTGCTCCAGGCCTGCTCCAGCTTCCATGCAAAGGAGAAGCTCCTCAGACCTTGCTGGTCTGCACCGAAGCCCATCTTCACTTCCTGCGTGGATTGCGTTTGCCAAGGCTTGTTGGGTCCAGTCTGATTACCGACACCGCAGTCAACTAGACCCTTTGTGGAACAGCTCGAATCCAGCTCCTGGTTGTCATCGACACCTCTTGGTCCTCGTGGCTGCAGAGACAAGCTTCACCTCTTCACCTGAATCCAACGCGGCATCGCCTGGTTCCTTCCTGGTCACTGGCTAGTGACCCAGACCCTGTCCTCTCTGCTTTCTGGTTCTTCAGATCTTCGATCCACCCTTGGATCCACCCGGACACTCTTCCTCTGGTCACCTGCAGCACTTCTTTGCAGATTTCCATTGAAAGCATTGACGAAACCCGACTCCAAAAGGCACCTATGCACCCGGCTTCCCTGGGTGAGGTAACACGAGTACTCCGGTGCTCCCGTGGGTCTTGACACTCGAAGTGTCCTAGTCTAAAGGGGTTTGGTCATAGTCCATCCGGATGTGCCCTTAAACAGTAACTTTGTAACTTTTACTTTCTCCATTATAAGTCAATGGCAACTCGCGACTGTGTTTAGACACTGCACGCGTCTCCCGTGGGCCTCCTACTCCCTAACCTTTGGTTGTTTAGTGTAGCCCCAGCAATTCCCTGGGCCCTAGGCCTACTCACTGTTTCTGTCGTGGTTCTTATACCACTTCTTTAGTATATGGTTTGTGAGGTCTTTAGGGCATAACTGTATTTGTGCAACTTATCGTATGCTAATTGAGTAACTTGTGATGTTCTTTTACCTCTAACCTCATAAAGAGTGCAGAGGGGTTGTGTTAGAAATAAATACATATATATTTGATATATACCTTGTGTGGTGTCCTTTCATTTGGTATTCAAGGGATTATACTTGGTAAAAAAGCTTGCTTCACATGCTCTCTGAAGTCTTAGCCTATGATTGCTGGTCCACGCTACCACTAGGATAGCTTGTCTATAAGGTTGACTTTACAACCACCATCCATAAGGGTTGATTAGACTGGTGCAAGGTGCCCACTAGAATAGTGGACATCATATGCCAGGCTAACTTCTCACACTCTACTTCTCCCAAGAAGAGCCAGCACACCCTTGACTTTCTTCCCATACTCGGTAAATACTCTACTACTCCCAAGCTGAGGCAGCATACCCTTGACTCATACTCTCTTCTGACTCTCTCCAGACTCTACTTCTCCCAGGCAGACCCAGCATACCCGTGACTCTCTTCCTATACTGGACAAGGCACTGTTCATCTCTTAAAACAGAAGAGTCCCTGATGTGGGTACTGTGGCCTGACGCATGTGCAAGTAGAGGTGAATCTTAGACAACACTGCAGGTGTGTACATACAAGGCACGCCTACTTCACAGGATGGAGACATCAGCAGGAATTGACAGCTCTGCAGTACCCAGTATTAAAGTGAGAGTTGGCCCTATAACCTCTCGCTCAGGCCAACCAGTCCTAGAACAAATTCTCCAGATTCCTCCTCGATTTCTTGTTGTCTCCCTCGTTTGCTCCAGCGGGTCAGGACATAACAAGGGGTCACGACGGCCAGTTTGGAGGCACATTGCCAGGTTAGATGTGCCCACAGGGCAGTCCTGGAGTCATATCTATGGGACAGACCCACTCTCGTCCCTTCAAGGACAATGACATGCACAGGCAGAGCCCTGCCCCACTGTGCACAAACCAGCCCTGCATCTAGGGAATCCAGCCTCTGCCTTCAAGATCAAGGTGAGCTCACAGGCAGGCCCCCTAAGACCCAGGACCATGAATCCACCATAAATCAACAGACCAAGGGGCATATTTACAAGCCCCTTAAGCCATCACCCTATGTCAAATCCTCATAAATGAGGGCCACAGTCTCTGGCTCCAAAATCAAGGTGAGCTCACAGGCAGGCCTCCTAAGACCCAAAACATCAAAAGGACCGCCTCTTACTAATATCTGGGGAACTTTATAGGCCCAAGGGGAACTATCTCCAAACCCCACGCAGTGGTCGGGGCAAAGGCACTGTCAATCGAGGTAGCACTTACGAAGCTTGCGAGGCAGTTATCCGGCCCAAGTTTGTCCCCTCTTTTAACCGTTATGAAAGCCAAAATCTCCAATTGTTTATTTTACGGTCAGTAGATTATGCTGGGGAAAGACTTCTGTCTGGTGAACAAGATATCATTAAGAATCTTCAAGCGAGCATGGAGTCTAGGGAAATCTTCATCCCCAGCTCAGATAAGACTTGAGTTTGGCCTTTTAGACCATCGAGTGGTTGGGCCCGGCGCTTTCACCAAGTTTTGCAATAAACTGCGCACTTCAAGTGAAGGAAGCCTGGAGGCCAAGCTGTGGCAAGAAATATCTTTTAGCCAAGTGGGTTGAAAACACCACTGCTATTTAGAACACTGATTGCACATGCTAGACTAGACCGAAATTTTGGGAATCAACCCATCGATCTCAGCAGGCCTTCAAAACGTACGTTAAAAAAAAGAGTCCGACGTTGGTCGTTTCACTATGACAGAGCACAACTGACAAAACGCAAACATGCCTGGATGGTTTAATCGGGGTTTACGCCAGGAACCGCAGAGCCATATCTAATGTGCAGGTATGGAGTAGCATGGAACAAAAGATTCCTTCCCCTCAGGATGGGTGAATGGCCTTTCTTGCACTATCTACAAGACTGGCGCCGTTCAAACTATAACACAATGTGCAGGGGTTGTGGGTGTACTGCGGAGTCGATCGAGCATGTGGTGTGCGTTTACCCTGCCCTACTCAACGATCGAAGGATGCTGCTACGGGCAAATGGAATAAACTTGGTGTTCGCGCCTGTCGCCAAGCCATCTTAGCAGGCATGAACCCAGCAAACCCGATGCTCAATATCCGGTTCATCAAGTTCATCACAAGAGCGGCAAAAAGGTTAACGCAACGGGGGTGTCAGTAACTTAGGGCCAGATGTAGGTAGTCAAATACCTGTCGGTAACGGCCGAAAATACGGAATTTCGGCCGTTACCGACCGGTATTTGGCTTTTGAGATGTAGGGGCCCAAAAAAGACCGATTCGGTAAATACGAGTCGGTAATTTACCGAATCGGAATTTACCGAATCGGAAGTTACCGAATCGGTGATTACCGAATTCTTATTTACCGATTCGGTAAATAAGAAATGGTAAAAAATGAGTTTTGAGATGTAGTAACCTCTAAAATACCGAATTTCATGAAATTCGGTATTTAAGAGTCTGTATTTACCATGGATTGAAAGCAGGTGGTAACCAGGTGCAGGCTATAAAAAAAGGCCCCAAATGCAACAGTGTGACCAGAATGACGGCATTCTACGTGATAGCAAGGCGGCTATGGCTACAGGCAGCTGGAGAGAGGGTCTGGAGAAGGGAGGAGCAAGTGTACAGACAGAGGATAACGCTCTTTCAACTCACTGAGCCAGAGATACTGCAAAAGTACAGGCTACACCCCCAAACCATCCTGGGCTTGATCAGGGACCTCCACCCACTTTTGGAGCACCCAACCCCAAGGGCGCACGCCATCCCACCCCATGTGCAGGTGCTCTGTAGCCTACACCTGCTTGCATCTGGGAGTTACCAGAGGGTGATTGCTGTGGTAGGTGGTGTGTCACAGAGCTGCCTGTCCTGTTTTTTTCAGGAAGTTCCTAGAGGCTATGATGCAGAGGATGCATCATTACATCTGCTTTCCTAACACACACACGGAACTGCTGAAGACCAATACTGACTTTTATCAAATTGCACAGTTCCCATACGTCATCGGCTGAATTCATGGCACCCACATCCCCATATGCCCACCTGCTGCCACAGAGTACATATACAGAAACAGGAAGTCAACCCACTCTATCAATGTACAGGTAATCTGTGATGCCAACAACATAATTACAGACATTGTGGCCAAGTTCCCAGGAAGTACCCACGACTCCTACATTTTTCAGAACAGTGGAATCTACACACGCCTGACAGCAGGGGAATTTGGCGAAGGATACCTGCTAGGAAAACACTGTGACACACCCTGATAGATGTTGCAGATGTATGTGTATGTGTGCATGTGAGTAATGGCTTTCTCATTTACAAATAGGGGATAGTGCATTTGCCGTCCGCTCTTCCTGACACCCTACCTCAACCCTTCAACCCCCAGCCAGAGACGATACAACGTGGCACACAAATCCACTAGGAACGTTGTGGAGCGCACCTTTGGGCTGTTAAAAAGCAGGTTCCGCTGCCTCCACAAAAGTGGAGGGGCACGGCAGTACTCACCAATCATCTGCTGTAAGATAATTGCAACTTGTGCAATGTTGCACAATCTTGCTACAAAGAAGGGCACAGAGGTGGAATTGAGCGACTATGAGGACCACGATGATGAACATGCACAGCCTGAACCAAACACAGCAGGAGTTGCGACACCAACAGATGGCAGACACAGACGGGCAGAGATCACACAGAACTTTTTTTGAGTAAGTAAAGAGACACAGACAGGTGGAGTATGCACCCAACGTAGTTTGATATTTGGCACAACGCAGGTACTCTAAAGCACAAATGTGCAACACAAATGTCATCCATTTAATAATGACAGTCCTGGCTCACTTCCCCATTTAAGGTCATGGAGTGTGGGCTGTACAAGTCATTTCCGGCCACGCCTACCAGTGCCCGATGAAAGTGGCTGGCTGTCTTCACTGGGTGTTTGGGCTGTTGGCTCACCATGGCGCCTGCTGCTCCTCCGTGTCTCAACAACAAAGGGGCTTGTCATGCTGCTCCTACTGGTGCTTTTCTCACTTTCTGGTACATCCAGAGCAGCAGTTTGTGCTGTCTGTGCATTAATCAGCACCTCTACAGCACTGATCACCCTTGCAAGGCCCCTAGACACCACCTCATTGCTGCTGTGTGTTAGTCCCTCTTGCATGCTGATGCCTCGTCTGCATAGAAGAGAAGTGGCTGTGGCATGCTGCCTGTCCTTGCGCCTTGCTAACCTGTCCTGGTCCAGTTTAGTGCACAGAAGCTGCACCGATTGTGTCATGTCCCGCACACCTGAGGCCATTTCCCGCATCCCTGCAGCCATCACCCTCATACCAGATCCCATCTCTTTGTTCTCCTCAACCAGTGCACTGATGCCCTTCCCTATGTTTTCCATGTTTGGAATCAGGTGCCTCAGCTGGCGTTGCACAGACTGGATGGCCTTCCCCTGCATTCTTTGGATCTTTACCATGCAACCCTCCAGCCCACGGAAGACACTGAGACCCTCCACATGTTGTGCAGCACTGCTATCTCAGGGCCTCCGGCATCTGGTACCTGTGCGGGCACCCTCTGCACTGGACTTCTGTGTGGCAGGGCTTCCTTCCCCAGCCAAGGTTTGAGTGTCATCCCCCTCCATTTCACCTGCTGAAGTTTCCATTTCAACCAGTGGAGCAACTGCACGCCTCCTGCTCTTTTGAGGTGCAGGTGTTGTTTGCGGCAGTGACGCAGGCAGTTCAGGTGAGGATAGTAGCAGAGGGGATCCTGAACATTCTGGGGACGCCTGCAAATGTGGAGACATTTCAAGGTCTTGGGATGGTGGCAGTGGTGTTGATGCACCAGTGTCCTCTGTGACATTCTCTGCACTTGTGCCTGCCTCCTGGCTGTCATCCCTCTGTGGTGCAGTGCCTTCCTTCTCCCTGGTACGCCTGCGAGATGTCTCGCCTGTGGACATAAAAGCGTACATTAGCTCTGTGCTCCTGCTTCACTGCTTCTACAATTAAATTAATCACACTGAAACACTGTACATATTGCCTCAGCTTGATTATGACTGATATGTTTTGCATAACTTGTTGCTTGTTGTGCTGTATGAAATGGTAGGTCTTTCAATGACTACATGTCCCATAATGCATTGCTCCTGTATAGTGCTACCTCTACTGGAGTGGGGTAAACTTTGCCACATAGGGAAAAGGGAAGGTGATGGGGGGTGGGGGGTGATTGCTGTGCATGCGTCTTACCTTTTCTGGTGGCAGCTCTGGCTGAGCTGTCTGCATCTCCCAGTCCACAGACGCTCTCTGGTTCAATGGTGGACCCCCCCAGCTCCTCCAGCTCAGTCAGGGGAGATGCACGGTTCTTCCCTCCTCCAGTTTTGTTTGCCTCTTTGTGGAGATCTGCAATTTTTTTCTTAGTCAGGCTCCTGAGGTCATACCACCTCTTTTTCAGGTCATCTATGTCCCTTGGAGTCACTCCTACAGCATTCACCTTCAACTGAGCACATCGGACAGTAGGACTTTTCTGGACTTCTGCTTTGTCTGTTTCTTTTTCTGTGTTTTAATGGCACAGCTCCTCTTTAGAAACAAGGTTATTCTGCTCCTCATTATACATTTTCTTTTACAGAAATCACAAGTCGTCAGGAAAATTATGAAAAATTAAGTCCGGTACCCTCTCGGCTCTATGTAATTATGCTCCGTCAAACTTTTAAACTTTTGTATTACTGAATCACTTTTTTAAAACTTTTTTGATTATAAGAGTGTTTTTTATTGTAAAGATTTTAATTAATCGAACAATAAAGTGTCGATGCATAAAAAAAATAACAGACCAAGGGGCATATTTATGACCCCCTTGCGGTGCTGGCCGTGTGCTGCCCTATGCCAAATCCTCATAAATGAGAGACACAGTGTGAGAAGTTGGCCTGATATATGATGTTTCCAATTCTGGAACCACCTTGTATCAGTCCAAATAACCCCTTATGGTGTCTGGTTGTAAGTCAACCTTATTAGACAAGCTATCCTAGGGGTAGCATGGACTAAGCAGCCTAAAGGCTTAACTCAAGAGGTCGTGTTAAGCGAGCTGTTTTACCAATCACAATCCTGTAATATCAAATGAAAGGACACCACACAAGTATATATTATAAAAATATACGTATTTATTTCTAAGAATAATCCCCAGTACTCTTTATGAATAAAGGGGCACAAGCGTTAAATCAAAAGCACAGTATAACATACAAAGTTGCACAATTATGGATGAGGGCGGGTGGCCACTCAAACCATATATTAAGAAAGTGGTATAAGAGATACCAATCGAACAGTGGTTAGGCCTAGGGAATCGCTGGGAGCAGTCGGGACAAGCAATGCTGAAGTCGGGAAAAGCCCGCGGGATTCGGGTGCAGTGCTTAAAACACACGCATGCACCAATGTTAAGTCAATGGTGCGTAAAAGTTACACAAACAGAGTTTTAGGACACTTCCGATGAACCTAGAAAGACAAAACTTTAGACACAGACCCTAGAGGTGTGTACCAGTGTGGGAACACCGGCGTTGCAATGTTACCTCACCCACAGGAAGCGGGTGCATAGGGTCGAAGTGGCGTCGGGTTTCGTAACGCAGGTTCTGGGTGCTTGAAGCTGAAGATGCTGCAGGCGATTTGAAGGAGAAGTGTCCGGTGGGATCCAAGGGTGGATCCGGATAGAAAAGTACCTGAAAGCAGAGGGGACAGAGTCTGGGTCACTCAGCAGTGACCAGGGTGGAACCAGGACGGAACCAGGCAATGTCGGGCGCAATCAGGTGGTTGTCGAGGAGCTTCTCTCTGCTTCCACGTGGGCTCTGGGGCATCTGCGATGTCCAGGGGCGGGTCACGAGCTGTCCCATGTAGGCTCTCACCGTCAGCGCTGTCGGCTTCAAGATTGGAGCAAACAACACTTGGCAAAAGCAATCCATGCAGAACTGGAAGATTGCTTCTCACTCGGACCAGGAGGGTCAGAGCGGGTGCTCCTTTTCAGAGAAGCGAGTGTAAATCTGGAGCAACCAGAATCACAAGTCGTATTTAGGTTTTCATCGGCACAAGGGGCACAAGCCAGCTGGCATGTGACCAGGCCAACGCGTTGAGCCAAAGGAAGCAGAAGGGCCCCACGCAGCACTCGTCGAGTGTAGAGGGGTGAACTTCGGTGCAAGAGTGGCTCAGGGTTGGGGCTTCTCAAACCCCGGAGTACAGCTTCGAGGGTCACTCGTGGGCTGCACGGTCAGCGTCTCGTGGTCTTTTCAAGCTGGCGTGCCCCAGGCTTTCGGTCGCCTCCACGGGTCTCAGCTCTGCAGGGACTGTGGATCGGGCTGTATGAAGGCAGGCAAGCTTAATCTCGTTGATCTCTGTCGCTCGAGTTCCGACGGGAACTGCAACAAAGCAGACGTCGAGGTGCTGGATGGTGCCTGTTTGCACAGGGTGGTCACTCCTTGACCACAAGGGAGATTCTTCAGTCTTCTACGTTGAGTAGGATGTCGAAGGGTCCAGAGTTTTGTTTCTTATGTTTCATCAGGATAATCTGAAGTGCATTGGCACTGCTCCCATTCTTAAACCAATCTAGGGGGCTGAATTACCTGCTAGGTCCCCTCCTATGGGTGGAACCCAGGAAGGGGGTGGGTACACCCCTTTCCTTTGATCCAGGCCGCGCTGGGACAGGGGCTGGTGGGCCCCAGAACCGGTTTCGCCGGATTATGCAAGGGGCAGCCTTGTGCGCCCCAAGCAGTGTCTGGTTTCTTTCAAACCTCCCTGCTACAATCCACTATCTCCTGTCTGGGGTGGTGTGACACCTCCCTGTGACAGGAAATCCTTTGTCCAGGCCTCCTTGGCTGAGTTTCGGTCAGCTACAGGGGGTCAGACTTGTGTCTGTGGCAGAAGCATCCATTTTGTGGATCTGAGACACTTTTAAAAGTTAACCGCATTTCAGCAAAGTAACTTGTCTTCTCCTTCTAGAGGGGTGGAATGCTATCCCCGTCGCCAGGACTGGCGAGGGGATAGTATTCCAAATCGTATGACACCTTACACGACATGTTTTGATAAAGCCAAACCAAAGTTGCTATATAACCGCGAGGATTATAATGCACTTAATAGTATATGGTATGGCATTATCCCGGAACAGCTTAGGGAGTTGTTCCCGACAGCTGCAGACAGGCTCAGCTCATGCTAGAGCTCCATCTCACATTAAACCACGCACTCTGCCTCCAGGATTGATAAGGCCTTCCATAGGAGTGGCTCACAGGTTTATATGTGTCCAGCTATAGGTTTAGATATAGGTATACTATATCTAAGCAAGAGGTGATTACACCATCTTGCCCCAGCTGAGTGATCAGCCAGTTGTGTCAATTTAAGAACCAGCCAGGGGTGGCAAAAGATATGCTGCAGCCCCTGGTAGGCCTTGGTGGCACATATGCCCTGAGCACCTATAGTGCATGGTACAGGGGCTGACAAGGAGTCCATTTCCAATCGTGGTATGTACCTATAGCACATGTATTATGAATTTAGAGAGAGAACAGCAGGCTGGGGGTCTGATTAGCAGGCCCACAGCCTCAGTAAGTCGAAAACCAGTGAAGCAAAAAGCAAAAATTTGGGGTGACCATAGGATAGCAGACCCTACTCTCCTACACAACCCCCCCCAAACGCAGGGACAATAAACTTAACCTTGACCAGATAAGTCTTCATGTTCTAAGTGGAAGTACCTGGAGAGACCATCTGCATTACCATGGTCAGTCCCTGGGCGGTGCTCCACTGTAAAGTCCATCCCGAGTAGGGAAATGGACCACCTGAGCAGTTTGGGATTTTCACCCTTCATCTGATTTAGCCACAAGAGGGGCTTATGGTCTGTCTGAACTAATAAGTGAGTTCCAAACAAGTATGGCCTCAACTTCTTCAGGGCCCAAACCACAGCAAAGGCCTCCCTCTCAATAGCTGACCAACGTTTCTCCCTGGGGGTCAGCCTTCTGCTAATAAAAGCAATGGGCTGGTCTTGACCATCTTGATTAAGTTGTGAAAGCACAGCTCCCACCCCCAACTCAGAAGCATCTGTCTGTACAATGAACTGTTTGGAGTAGTCAGGACTCTTCAGGATAGGTGCAGAGCACATGGCCTTCTTCAGGTCACCAAATGCCTTTTGACAGCTAACTGTCCACTGAACCTTTTTTGGCATCTTCTTGGATGTCAAGTCATTTAATGGTGTCACAATGGACCCATCGTTTTTCACAAACTTTCTGTAATACCCAGTCAGGCCCAAGAAGGCTCTGACTTGTGTCTGGGTAGTTGGAGGAGCCCAGTCCTGTATGGCCTGGATTTTGCTCTCCAGTGCTGAACCTGACCCCCACCTACTAGGTGGCCCAGGTATACAACCTTACTCTGCCCTATCTGGCACTTCGTAGCCTTGATAGTCAGGCCTGCCTTTTGCAGGGCCTCCAGAACTTTCTTCAGGTGGATCAGGTGATCCTCCCAGGTGGAGCTAAAGACAGCAATATCATCTAGATATGCTGCACAAAAGTCATCCAACCCAGCAAGGACTTGGTTCACCAACCTTCGGAAAGTGGCAGGTGCATTCTTCAAACCAAAGGGCATTACCACAAACTGATAATGTCCACTAGGGGTAGAGAATGCTGTCTTGGCTTTTGACTCTTCAGCTAGTCTGATCTGCCAGTAGCCAGCTGTCAAATCAAATGTGCTCAGAAACTTGGCAGAAGCCAATTTATCAATGAGCTCATCTGCTCTTGGAATGGGATGTGCATCTGTCCTAGTGACAGCATTGAGACCTCTGTAGTCCACACAAAACCTCATTTCTCTCTTTCCATCTTGGGTATGAGGTTTTGGCACAATGACCACTGGGCTAGCCCATGGGCTCTCTGATGGCTCAATCACTCCAAGCTCCAACATCTTTTGCACCTCAGCCTTTATACAATCCCTGACATGGTCAGGTTGCCTGTAGATCTTATTCTTGACAGGCAGACTGTCACCAGTGTCCACCTCATGGGTGCACCAGTTAGTTTGACTGGGTGTGAGTGAAAACAAGTGTCTGTGGGCTTGCAAAACCTGTCTGCAGTCCATCTGTTGCTGGTCAGTGAGGCTGCCTGCCAAGGCTACTCCATCAACTGAACCATCATCAGGGTTCTGGGAAAGTAGGTCTGGGAGAGGGTCACTCTCTTCCTCCTGTTCCCCATCTGTGGCCATGAGCAAGCTCATGTCCTCCCTGTCCACAAATGCTTTCAAACGATTTACATGGAGCACCCTGTGGGGGCTCCTAGGGGTTCCAAAGTCAACCAGATAGGTGACTTCTCCCTTTTTCTCAATAATAGGGTAGGGTCCAGTCCACTTGTCCTGGAGTGCTGCTGGGGCCACTGGCTCCAACACCCACACCTCTGCCCTGGCTGGAACTCAACCAGAACAGCCTTTTGGTCATGCCAAGCTTTCTGTAATTCTTGACTGGCCTCCAGGTTTTTGGATGCTCTCTCCATATACTCAGCCATCCTGGAGCGGAGACCAAGTACATAGGGGCAGATTTATGTTAACTGGCGCATCCCCAGGGATGCGCCAGTTAATGTGCGCCAGAGTGCGCCACAGCTCCGCCACCCATGGTGCGCCGCATTTATAATGCGGCGCACCATGGGGCAAAAACGGCACAGATGCGTGACGCATCTGTGCCGTAAAGGTGGCGCATTGCTGGAGTTGCGTCGCAAGCGCGACGCAGCTCCAGCAAGGCTCGGGAGTGCCCCATCTAAACAATGCTGCGTCAAGACCTACGCCTGCTTCAAGCAGGCGCAGGCTTTTGACGCAGCATTGGCCTGAAAGTGACTGAGTGAAATCTCATAGATTTCACTCTGCCACTTTTGCGAGGCGCACCTGCCCCGGAACGCCCACCCTGCGCCGGAACGCCCACAAGCGGCGCAGGGCTTTACAACGTGACGCATCTGCCTCGATGCGTCACGTTGTAAATCGTTCATAGGGATGCGCCACGTTTACGCCACCTTGCGTGACGCAACAGCGGAGTAAACGTGGCGCATGGGCCTCATAAATCTGCCCCATAGTCCACAACATCTAGCTTAGGCTTTTTGAGAGGTAACTCCCATCCTTCCTTCACCAAACATAGTGGACCCCTCACAGGGTGGCCAAACAAAAGTTCAAAAGGGCTGTAGCCAACCCCCTTCTGTGGGACCTCTCTGTAAGCAAAGAGCAAGCAGAGTAAAAGGATGTCCCATTTCCGCCTAAGCTTCTCTGGTAACCCTTTTATCATTCCCTTGAGGGTCTTGTTGAATCTCTCCACAAGCCCATTGCACTGTGGGTGAAAGGGTGTGGTAAACTTGTAGTTTACTCCACATTCCTTCCACATTGCTTTTAAGTATCCAGACATGAAGTTTGTACCTCTGTCTGAAAGTACCTCCTTTGGAAAGCCCACTCTTGAGAAAACTGCAATGAGGGCTTTTGCCACCACAGGTTCTGTGGTGGTCCTCAGGGGAATTGCTTCTGGGTACCTGGTGGCATGATCCACTACCACCAGTATAAATCTGTGCCCAGATGCTGTTTGAGGATCCATGGGACCCACAATATCTATTCCAACTCTTTCAAAGGGTACCCCCACCACAGGTAGTGGTATCAGGGGGGCCTTTGTTGTGCCACCTGACTTACCACTGGCTTGGCAAGTGACACAGGAGCGACAAAACTCCTTGACATTTTCTGACATGTGAGGCCAGTGAAAGTGTGGAACAAGCCTGTCCCAAGTCTTGTTCTGGCCTAAGTGTCCTGCAAGGGGAATATCATGGGCCAAGGTGAGAAGGAAACCCCTAAACTTCAAAGGTATAACCAACCTCCTGGTTGTACCAGGCTTGGGGTCTCTAGCCTCTGAGTAAAGGAGTCCATCATCCCAATATACTTTATGGGCACCTTGGGCATTCCCTGCAGCCTCAGCAGCAGCTTGCTGTCTGAGGGGTTCAAGTGAAGGGCAATCTAATTGGGCCTGCCCCAGGTCTGCCCTTGAGGGTCCCCCTGTCCGCAGAAACTCAACCTGATCAGGCTCAAGTTCCTCAGAGACAGTCTCCTCTTGGACTGCAGAATCAGCTTCCTGTGAAATCTGATCCTCAACCTGGGGCAAGGGGGAAGGCACTGCCTTAACCCTTTTGCTCCTTCTCTTGGGTTGTGGTTGGTCTATTGTTCCAAGATCCACCACTGGTTCAGGAAGGCACTTCTTAGCCTGAGTCCTTGTCACTGCAAGGATATGTGCTGAAATCCCTAGCATTTCTGCATGAGTCCTGTACTCCACTTCTGACCAAACTGAGCTTTCAAGATCATTGCCTAACAGACAGTCTACTGGGAGGTCTGCACTCACAACAACTTTCTTTAGGTCATCTACCCCTCCCCAGGAGAAGTTCACAACAGCCACACTATGTGAAGTAATGGAGTTGCTTGCATTGGTCACTAGGTAACTTTCACCTAGTACAATCTGTCAAGGGTCCACAAAGTCAGGTGTCGCCATAGTGACACTGGCACATGTGTCCCTGTAGGCCTGAGCCAGTTTCTCATTTATCAAAGGCGTCTGCCTATATTTGCCCAGGTTACTGGGACTCACTGTAGTGGACAAAGATAAGTCCACATCATATAGGAGAACTGCCTGAGTAGGGACTCTGACTAGGCCAGATTCCATCTCAGTACCCAAGGTTAACCCTACTGCACCCTTTGGTTGTGTACCACCACTGCTAACTGTACTAGGGGGTGCAGGTGCTTTAGGAGCTGCAGTGGTGGAGACTGGATTTTGCTTGGTGCATTCACTGCCCCAGTGTGAAACTGATTTGCGGGTATTACACCAAGGTTTCTTTGGGCCATCGTTCTTCTTTTTCTTGTTTCCATTTTGGGAACCACCCTCCTTATTATTAGTTTGGGGGCCTGAAGACTTCTGGTCCTTTTCTTTATCTTTCTGATTTCCACCCTTCTGGTCTGTTTTCTTCTGGTCACCACCTTGGTTCTGGGGTTTCTGCTTAATCCTTGTTCTGACCCATTTGTCTGCCTTCTTTCCCAATTCTTGGGGAGAGGTCAGATCAGAGTCAATAAGGTATTGATGCAACAGCTGGTTTGTACAGTTATTAAGGATCTGTTCTCTCACGATAAGATTGTACAATCCTGTATAGTCTGAAACTTTACTTCCCTGCAACCAACCCTCCAGAGCCTTAGTGGCACAATCTACAAAATCAGTCCAGTCCTGGGTCTGTGCTTTTTGGGTGTCTCTGAACAACAACCTGTATTGCTCAGTGGTTAGGCCAAACCCTTCAATAAGAGCACTCTTCAGGACAGAGTAGTTTTTGGCATCCTCAGGTCTAACTGTGAGGAGCCTGTCCCTCCCTTTCTCTGAAAAGGAGTACCATAAAATTGCAGCCCACTGATCCTCAGGAACCTGCTGTACCATGCAGGCTCTCTCAAGAGCAGTCATCCATTTGTGGATGTCATCCCCTTCCTTGTAGGGGGGCACAATTTTTGTCAGGTTTCTATTATCATAGCTCCTGTCTTTCTCTCTAGGAATTATGCTGCCACCAGGGGCATCTAAGCCACTCAACTTCTGTTCTCTTGCTAAAGCAAGTCTAGCTTGAGCCAGGGCTACCTCCCCCCTCTCTATCTGGAGTTTGACAGCCCTCATCCTGGCCCTATGCTCTATCTTCTGAGAGGAAGTCATTCCTCTCTGAGATTCTCTCGAGGCACTAGAAATATGAGAGTCCCCTGATGGAGATCTCACCCTTCTGTTGCCTGGGAGAATGATGTTATGGGATCTGGGGAGGTGCTGGCCCTCTCCATTCCCAAGTAGGTTTAAGTTGGCCTGGTTAAGCCTGGCAACTGCAACCTGGCTACCCCTCTGATCCTCATTTTCAGGATCCTCTACATCTGAGTCCTCCTCCTCTTCTTCCTCCTCTTCTTCTTCCTCATCTGGAGCAGTCTCGTGTACAGGGGGGTTCACTCCATCTCCTAAGTCTAAGGGAGCTGCACTCGCCGTATCTAAGTCATCCTTTTCCAGAATGGCTATCAGGGTAGGAATGGTGGGGCCACGACCCCTTTTTAGCCCTCTTGATATGCACAAGGCACACACGTCTTTATGGCTAAGTTTGTCATAGCTGGAAGTTGCCTTGGTAAGGTCAACTGTCACAGGTAGAGAGCTTGGAACTTCACCTGTGCCAGACATGACTCTAGTGTGGTGTAAGTGATGCACCTACCTACACTAAGTGTTTCCCTACTGTACCTTGCTAGTGAGTTGTAGTCAGGGTGTGCTACTCCCTTTAATCTACAGTAGAACTTATTATGCTAAGCTTTTGATTTATATGTACCTAAAGTACTTGATGTCATCTTTCAATTTGATAAAAAGATTGCAATGGTAAAACAATAGCAAGCTCTAATCCGCACCGCTGCTCCCCAATGTGAGAAGTTGGCCTGATATATGATGTTTCCAATTCTGGAACCACCTTGTATCAGTCCAAATAACCCCTTATGGTGTCTGGTTGTAAGTCAACCTTACAGACAAGCTATCTTAATGGTAGCATAGACTAAGTAGCCTTAAAGGCTAAACTCAAGAGGTCGTGTTAAGCGAGCTGTTTTACCAATCACAATCCTGTAATATCAAATAAAAGGACACCACACAAGTATATATTATAAAAATGTATGTATTTATTTCTAAGAATAAACCCCAGTACTCTTTATGAATAAAGGGGCACAAGCGTTAAATCAAAAGCACAGTATAACATTCAAAGTTGCACAATTATGGATGAGGGCGGGTAGCCACTCAAACCATATATTAAGAAAGTGGTATAAGAGATACCAATCGAACAGTGGTTAGGCCTAGGGCCTAGGGAATTGCTGGGAGCAGTCGGGACAAGCAATGCTGAAGTCGGGAAAAGCCCGCGGGATTCGGGTGTAGTGCTTAAAACACACGCATGCACCAATGTTAAGTCAATGGTGCGTAAAAGTTACACAAACATAGTTTTAGGATACTTCCGATGAACCTAGAAAGACAAAACTTTAGACACAGACCCTAGAGGTGTGTACCAGTGTGGGAACAACGGCGTTGCAATGTAACCTCACCCACAGGAAGCGGGTGCATAGGGTCGAAGTGGCATCGGGTTTCGTCACGCACGTTCTGGGTGCTTGAAGCTGAAGATGCTGCAGGTGATGTGAAGGAGAAGTGTCCGGTGGGATCCAAGGGTGGATCCGGATAGAAAAGTACCTGAAAGCAGAGGGGACAGAGTCTGGGTCACTCAGCAGTGACCAGGGTGGAACCAGGACGGAACCAGGCAATGTCGGGCGCAATCAGGTGGTTGTCGAGGAGCTTCTCTCCGCTGCCACGTGGGCTCTGGAGCATCTGCGACGTCCAGGAGCAGGTCACGATCTGTCCCATGTAGGCTCTCGCCATCGGCGCTGTCGGCTTCAAGATTAGAGCAAACAACACTTGGCAAAAGCAATCCACGAGGAACTGGAAGATTGCTTCTCACTCGAACCAGGAGGGTCAGAGCGGGTGCTCCTTTTCAGAGGAGCGAGTGTAAATCTGGAGCAACCAGAATCACAAGTCATGTTTAGGTTTTCGTCAGCACAAGGGCCACAAGCCAGCTGGCAAGTGACCGGGCCAAAGCGTTGAGCCAAAGGAAGCAGAAGGGCCCCACGCAACACTCGTCGAGTGTAGAGGGGTGAACTTCGATGCAAGAGTGGTTCACGGTTGGGGCTTCTCAAACCCCGGTGTACAGCTTCGAGGGTCACTCGTGGGCTGCACGGTCAGCGTCTCGTGGTCTTTTCAAGATGGCGTGCCCCACACTTCCGGTCGCCTCCACGGGTCTCAGCTCTGCAGGGACTGTGGATCAGGCTGTAAGAAGGCAGGCAAGCTTGATCTCGTTGATCTCTGTCGCTCGAGTTGCGGCGGGAACTGCAACAAACCAGACGTCGAGGTGCTGGTTGGTGCCTGTTGGCACAGGGTGGTCACTCCTTGACCACAAGGGAGATTCTTCAGTCCTCTACGTTGAGTAGGATGTCGAAGGGTCCAGAGTTTTGTTTCTTATGTTTCATCAGGATAATCTGAAGTGCATTGGCACTGCTCCCATTCTTATACCAATCTAGGGGGCTGGATTACCTGCTAGGTCCCCTCCTATGGGTGGAACCCAGGAAGGGGGTGGGTACACCCCTTTCCTTTGATCCAGGCCACGCTGGGACAGGGGCTGGTGGGCCCCAGAACCGGTTTGGCGGGATTATGCAAGGGGCAGCCTTGTGCGCCCCAAGCAGTGTCTGGTTTCTTTCAAACCTCCCTGCTACAATCCACTATCTCCTGTCAGGGGTAGTGTGACACCTCCCTGTGACAGGAAATCCTTTGTCCAGCCCTCCTTGGCTGAATTTCGGTCAGCTACAGGGGGTCAGACTTGTGTCTGTGGCAGAAGCATCCATTTTGTGGATCTGAGGCTCTTTTAAAAATTAACCGCATTTCAGCAAAGTAACATGTCTTCTCCCTCTAGAGGGGTTGAATGCTATCACCGTCGCCAGGACTGGCGAGGGGATAGTATTCCAAATCATATGACACCTTACACGACATGTTTTGATAAAGCCAAACCAAAGTTGCTATATAACCGCGAGGATTATAATGCACTTAATAGTATATGGTATGGCATTATCCCGGAACAGCTTAGGGAGTTGTTCCCGACAGCTGCAGACAGGCTCAGCTCATGCTAGAGCTCCATCTCACATTAAACCACGCACTCTGCCTCCAGGATTGATAAGGCCTTCCATAGGAGTGGCTCACAGGTTTATATGTGTCCAGCTATAGGTTTAGATATAGGTATACTATATCTAAGCAAGAGGTGATTACACCATCTTGCCCCAGCTGAGTGATCAGCCAGTTGTGTCAATTTAAGAACCAGCCAGGGGTGGCAAAAGATATGCTGCAGCCCCTGGTAGGCCTTGGTGGCACCTATGCCCTGAGCACCTATAGTGCATGGTACAGGGGCTAACAAGGAGTCCATTTCCAATAGTGGTATGTACCTATAGCACATGTATTATGAATTTAGAGAGAGAACAGCAGGCTGGGGGTCTGATTAGCAGGCCCACAGCCTCAGTAAGTCGAAAACCAGTGAAGCAAAAAGCAAAAATTTGGGGTGACCATAGGATAGCAGACCCTACTCTCCTACACACAGTCTCTGGCTCCAAGAGAAGCGGAGCTCACAGACGGGCCCCCTAAGATCCAGGACCAGGGATCCACCACAAAACAACAGCCCCAGGTTAGATCTAGCTTACCAAGGAGACTTGTAGGTATGAACACAAGGCAGCACTGAAGATTCACTTGCCTGCCAATTAGCCGCTCCCTGAGAATGAAGTGCAAAAGAATAAAGGGTTGAAAGACATTGAAGCTATCCAACATGGCTGGCTGTTCTAGGAAGATAGTGAAAACTGCTGCCAAAGATCAAACAGTGCGACAATCGTGCTACAGGTGTGTCATTATCAAGAGGTCACACGCGCTGCAGACACATTTCTAAAGAAAATCATGAAAGGAAGAAATGGTGATGGCCTAGCAAGGAGGATGCAAAGAAGAGAACAATGAGGGGCTACAAGAGAAAGCAAATGACCCGTAGAGGAGGATTTAATGATTTGACCCGCGAGGGAGACAAGAGAGGTGGGAAAGCACAGAGCACAAAGGAAAAACAAAAGGAGGAGTGTAATATGGTTACACGTGTCCCGCAAATGGCAATTCCAACAGGAACAGTAGAACCAAAGCATCCTCCCCTACAGCCCCCTACAGACTCCTTACACCACAGCCCCTCCTAAAACTAAACGATACACCGCCGAGTGCAGAGGCCTCCCTGTGTCTGCATGCTGTTGGTGAATGTTGTCATGTTTCTAATTCACCAATGCTAAGTTCTTTTATTCTTGTATGGTAACGTCGTACGCCTGTTGCTAAATTAAAGTGACATCAGCACTCCTACGTGCAACGTCAAGATGCTGCAGCAAGTTTGCATCATGTTACAAAACACTCCAGCCTGCACTTATTCTGAGAAGGCAAAGAGAGAGCCACAGATCACACCAGAGACAGCGATGCGCAAAAATCATAACAATGCTACAACCAAGGGTACAAATCCCTGGGCAACTTCTCCAGAGGGAGCAACAAAGGCTGATATGCTACCCGGACAGCTTGTGCATAGAAAACTTCAGAGAACCGTTCACAACCAGACAACGTCAACAAAGAGACGTACAGAGAACTGTTCACCACCAGACAACATCGACATAGAGACCTACAGAGAACTGTTCACCACCAGACAACATCGACATAGAGACCTACAGAGAGAACTGTTCACCACGGGACAACGTCTACAGAGAGACCTACAGAGAGAACTGTTCACAACCAGACAACATCTACAAAGAGACCTACAGAGAGAACTGTTCACCATCAGACAACATCTACAAAGAGACCTACAGAGAGAACTGTTCACCACCAGACAACATCTACACAGAGACCTACAGAGAAAACTGTTCACAACCAGACAACGTCTACATAGAGACCTACAGAGAGAACTGTTCACCATCAGACAACGTCTACACAGAGACCTACAGAGAACTGTTCATCACCAGACAACGTCTACACAGAGACCTACAGAGAACTGTTCATCACCAGACAACGTCTACACAGAGACCTACAGAGAACTGTTCATCACCAGACAATGTCTACAGAGAGACCTACAGAGAGAACTGTTCACCACCAGATAACGTCTACAGAGAGAACTGTTCACAACCAGACAACGTCTACACAGAGACCTACAGAGTAAACTGTTCACCACCAGACAACGTCTACATAGAGACCTACAGAGAGAACTGTTCAGCACCAGACAACGTCTACACAGAGACCTACAGAGAACTGTTCATCACCAGACAACATCTACAGAGAGACCTACAGAGAGAACTGTTCACCACCAGACAACGTCTACATAGAGAGCTACAGGGGGAACTGTTCACCACCAGACAACGTCTACACAGAGATCTACAGAGAGAACTGTTCACCACCAGACAACGTCTACACAGAGACCTACAGAGAACTGTTCATCACCAGAAAACGTCTACAGAGAGACCTACAGGGAGAACTATTCACAACCAGACACCGTCTACACAGAGACCTACAGAGAAAACTGTTCACAACCAGACAACGTCTACATAGAGACCTACAGAGTGAAGGACTGGGCTATTTAAGGCTCAGCGGTGCCAGGGAACAACACCTATAACCTTCGTGGGATACCTGTTTCGGCGCACTAAAGACAGAGACACGGGACACTTCCTTCGGCGTCAAAGATCAGAGTTTATTACTGCAGGGAGGCAAAAGTCACTAGAAGTACAACAGCGTGTAGGTTCTACGAGTCTGCTTCTCAACTTGCATATGTGAGTCGCTCTCCTTTATACAAGATTCTGCCATTGCACACTATGTGAACAAAAGGTTACAACCCAGTTCCTATAATAAACATCAAAAGGTCGCTTTCATGTTTTCAGAACCCTGGAACATAATCACAGTAACATCACTGGTTCCCAACTGTAAACGTACATCTTCCCACCATTAGGCACATCCCACCAGAGTTGTAAAATGAGAAAGAAGAGAGAAAAGAACAGCTGCTAGGAAGTCAGACACATCTAGATAAAAGAGTGTGGGGGTAATATTGGAAACATGATCGAAGGATCAAGGAGCTTGATCCCAGCACGTGCACGGCTGAAACAATAGGCCGCCACGGCACGATTACCCTCAAGCTGAGCCATTTGCCTCTGCAGTGTCATTCCTCCGGTCATAAAGACGTGTGAAAGGAATATGCGTTTTCCGTATGGCTTGGGAACGAATGGGGTCATGAGGCGAACAGTTGCCTGCTTGCTGACTGCGTGAGGGCAAGAAACAAAATGGATGCCGCATCTAAAATGGAACCCGAAGGTTCAGGCGACGGAACACGTAATTTAGGCGAACCGTGTTGAGTAGTGTAGCGAAAACGCGTACACTTACTGAATTTCGCCATTATTGGTTCATAGATACCAAACTCGTCCATATTCGGCAATGCCCACAACACCGTATCGATTTTCACGGAACCTCAGACGCTCCTTTTGCCCTCATGTAGGCAAGCACTAGTCGAAATCATAATCGATCTCGATGTTCATCAGATCATTCAGATGTTGCTGAAACATTATTCTATCCATCAATGTCTCATTGGTAACAGATGGCTTTCTTATACACGTTGTAGCACAAAGGCCACATAAGGCAGGACCACACTGTACACAAAGACAACACGTGAACAGGAACGTCACAACAACCCCTATAATCATCAGAATCTTCCAACCCCAGGTCGACATCAAGCCTCAAAACCATCCTAGAAGCGTCCAATTTCCCTCGTCCACGTGTATGGACTCCGAGATTTTGTGCAACTTGGAGATGGCTTGATAAACCGTTGGGGCGTTATCAGGTATGAATATGCAGCAGCTCGAATGGATGACCTTACACACACCTCCTCTATCTGCTAGAACAATGTCTAGAACCATACGGTTCTGTAACGTCATAAGCCTATCCGCTTGAAGCTCTGCTGTCAAATTACCAAGTTGCAAAAAAAGATTTGCCTACCCCTCATATATTTTGAGTTTTGCAATTACTAAGGCAACAATGATAAACACTTTTCTTCTGTTTATCCTAGACATTTATTTGTCATTTCATACAAAATTTTCGTTATTTTTTGAACATGTATGTATGTGGAAAAAGAAACAATTGCACTTCCAACTTCTGCTCATATATCACAAATAATGAATTTCATAAGAAACAAGTGATTTTTATACAGTGAAAAATTAAACAATATGTGATTTATGTACAGTGACAAAAAAGTGATGATATTTGTCAAAACAACGATGCAAGATAATGATTTCAATCAAGCATATACCGCTTTTATACAATTTAGTACATTGCGAACAATGAAGTTATTTTTGAAAGAACTCAAAGTGAAAGACCAACTTGTCTATTTAAAACAGACATAAATCAGTGCGCCTCGTTTTATTACTAGGCTTGTGCCGACGCGTTTCGAGTCCAGACAATCAATCGCCAAACTCTCATCAGGGCTTTATTGTTCTGATGAGAGTTTGGCGATTGATTGTCTGGACTCGAAACGCGTCGGCACAAGCCTAGTAATAAAACGAGGCGCACTGATTTATGTCTGTTTTAAATAGACAAGTTGGTCTTTCACTTTGAGTTCTTTCAAAAATAACTTCATTGTTCGCAATGTACTAAATTGTATAAAAGCGGTATATGCTTGATTGAAATCATTATCTTGCATCGTTGTTTTGACAAATATCATCACTTTTTTGTCACTGTACATAAATCACTTATTGTTTAATTTTTCACTGTATAAAAATCACTTGTTTCTTATGAAATTCATTATTTGTGATATATGAGCAGAAGTTGGAAGTGCAATTGTTTCTTTTTCCACATACATACATGTTCAAAAAATAACGAAAATTTTGTATGAAATGACAAATAAATGTCTAGGATAAACAGAAGAAAAGTGTTTATCATTGTTGCCTTAGTAATTGCAAAACTCAAAATATATGAGGGGTAGGCAAATCTTTTTTTGCAACTTCATTTGGCCCAGCCAACCCTTCTGTCCCATGGGCTCTACTCCCCCTTTTTTTCAGTCAAATTACCAAGGGCACTTGCGGTTATGTTAGCAGTTGACTCTACTACTCGAGTTAACTGCCTCAGATTTCTACTATTAACCATAGGGCCCCAAAACGGTAGGAACCCCTTAAAGAAGTCTCCTGCCTCTTGTCCGGCAGTATCTTCTCTGCTAATAACACCTCTCTCAACTCTAGTTCGGTGATAATCTGAAGCAACAGTGAAAGTCGGAGGCAAAAGATTTGCAATATAGCAGGTACCCGAGAAGTCATGAGGTAACCACGTATATGCTCGATCATAACATGCAAAATAGGTACCCTTGGCAGTTAGGAAGACAGGGGAAGAGAGCATCGGTAGAACGTAAGTATCCACACAAGCGCTCTTCCCAAGCAGGGCTCTTGGATTTCGGCCACGACCTTGCAGACAAAAGTGGCCTAGGTGAGGTACAATCCAGATTGGAGATGAGCTTTTGAGCTGCCTATCACCCACTGATACACTATACTCAGTCTCACTTAGTTCCCTATAGGCTCGCACCTCCTCCTCTGGGATAAGCGATGCGTCAAAAATATCTCTATCTAAATCAGCAATAGCCATCGCCAGAGACTTGTGGTACGGGCCAGAACCAAAGTGTGCTGAGCGTGGCTCTCGATGGGGGTAGGAATCTAATGCACTGCGAAACAAATGCTCGGGCTGACCCTTGGGGGCTGTACGGAAGAACGAAATACGGGATACCCCTGTCCATTGTATGTGGCATTAGTCCACACACCCAACAATTTGTAGTATTTACCACCAACTGATGCTGATGCAACAGTTGCACAAAAGAATTGTTTCTAAATTCCGCACGTCTGACTTGCTCATGTTGGGGCAGTATGTGAAAAGAATGTGGAGAAACAGTAGAGACGAAATTTAGGTCATGAGAAGGAGGAGTAGGTATAGTAGAGGGCAACAGTGATTGAAAACCAAAATACACTCCACCCACTAGTAGCATAGATACAGTCAGGAACAACATGAAAACCTGTAACAAAAAACATCTTGTACGAAACACCTTGCTTAACGTAGATCTTTGCGCCGACATTTTCTCTTCCTTCGACAGCTTAGAAAATTCCATCCTCTAACGACCGTCCGCGACGTTCTTGACGCACTTTGTTCCGAGTAGCGATTATCAATCCCCAGGAGTTCCCAGAAATTGACAAAAGAAACCGACCTAGTGTCGATAGCTGCTAAACAGAAGAAAGTACCTGCACGGCCCTACGGCCAATCCAGATGATAGGTTCTAGATAAATTGAACATTCAATTCACTATAAGATTCTTGGCTGCACGAAAAAGAAAAGGAAAAAGGTACACAATATAAAATGTCCACAATGTTCAGAGCAGATGTGAATTTCAAAAATAACAAAAATTTCTTTTATTAGTCTTTTGTGCGTGGACGAAGAAAGTATCGGCTGCTCCCAGGGCGAGTCTGATCTTCAAACAGTGGTTTGGATGGCAAATGAGTGTTCGATCGTTCAGGCAATTGTTCAGCACTCGAATTTTCCAGTGTTGACGGAGAGGGAATTGTTTGAGGGGGATCAACAAGGGCGTCAGATACAAGCTGAGCTTCGCTGAATGGGACAAAACGTTGTGGAGTGTCGGTTTCAGATGAAGAAAGACCTCTTTTCATCCAGGTGTCCGACGGCAAAGGAAGCGGGACTCTTTTGGTGTGGGTAGCGTGTACCCAGTGCTTCCGTCCCTCCAGCCGAACTGCCGTCCTCGTTGCTAGTTGCACCTGGTATGGTCCCACAAATCACGGCTCAAGATTCCGCTTTCGTCCGAAATTTCGGACAAGGAGCCAGTCCCCGGGTTGGAGCCGATGACCAGGACCCTCTGTTCGTGACGGCAGAGCCTCAAAGACCTGTTGATGAATCAAACTCAATTTAGCAGTCAGATCATAAAGATAATCAATCAACATGGGATATTCGATTCTATCAAACTCTTTAGGCCTCGGGACTCCCCATATATTAGCAGGACGGCCGAACACAATCTCATATGGGCTAAGCCCTACTCGAGAGTGCACAGTTGCCCTGGTCGATAAGAGAGCTAAAGGCAAAGCATCTGGCCATGATAAACCAGTTGTTGCCTGAATTTTAGCAATTTTTAGTTTCAGGGTGCCGTTGTATCCTTCCACCAAGCCCGCTGACTGAGGATGATTAGCACTATGAAATTTCTGTACTATCCCTAAGCCACGACACACACTCTTCATCACACTCCCCACAAACTCACTTCCGTTGTCTGACCATACAATCCGAGGCATTCCATATCTGGGGAAATACTCTTTGAGCAGAATTTTTGCTGTGGACAGGGCAGTATTATCCTTGAGGGGGTAAGCCTCAATCCATCTGGAGAACGCACATACTACGACCAAGACATACTTCAAGTTGTTGCATCTCTCCATATGGATGAAGTCCAACTGGATAACTTCAAAAGGGCATGTAGGAGGGGCAAAATGACCAGGTGGAGTGGGAGTGCCCTTGCCGGGATTATACATCAAACACACCATACAATTCTTAACCACTCTCTCTGCACATTTAGTAATCCCATCATTCTTCCATACAGGGGACAACAACTTGCATATGCCTTTTGCGCTTATGTGTGCTGTAGCATGAGCCATTGTAACAACAGCGAGCACATATGCATCCGGTAACATCCATCTCTGTTTCTCTGACAATTCAACCCAACATCCATTCTCATCCAACCTCCCCGTGCTCTCTTTCCACTTAGTCTTTTCCGTCTCAGTGGCCTCATTCTGTATTCCCCTCACACTCTCAACTGTGTCTTCGCACATACTAGCCTCCGTTGGCCATCTCACTGAAGTTGTAACATACATTCGATTTGTCAGATCTTTAGCTGTCTCCTTAGCAATTTCATCTGCAAACGCATTACCACGACCAACATCATCCGTCACTTTCCGATGCGCACTACATTTGACTATGGCCACCTGCTTAGGCAGTGTAAGTGCGTCTAGAAGGTCGTTCACAAGCTGTCCATGCTGAATCTTCGTGCCATGCGACGTTAAGAATCCTCTTTCTCTCCACAATCGCCCAAAACTGTGCGCCACACCAAAAGCATACTGGCTGTCGGTAAACACATTCACCCGCTTTCCTCTGGACAACACACACGCTCTCGTCAAAGCGATCAGCTCAGCAGCCTGAGCCGAATTCTGACTCAATCTTGCAGTTTCTACAACCGTACTCAATGTCACTACAGCATACGCAGTCGTCACATCACCATTCGGCAACTTGAAACAGGAACCATCCACATATAAAGTACCATCGGGATCTATCAATGGAGCATCTTTCAGGTCAATACGACCCTTTGTTTCCTCCTCAGTCCTCAGATAACAGTCATGCGGTGCTTCACCACTTGACTCCATGTCGATCGGTAACAATGTTGCTGGGTTCAACACGTTACATCTTTTTATGCGTATGTGACTAGCCAGTAACGTCAACTCATATCCAGACAACCTTGCGCTTGTCAGATGTTGAGTTTTTGTTCGGTTCAAGAGAGTGTCAACTGCATGAGGAACCATCACCGTAAGCATATTATCCATGACCAGACCTGCGGATTGTCGAATGGACGCCGCAGCTGACGCTGTTGCTCGCAAACAACTCGGCAAAGCTCTAGCTACTGGGTCTAAGGTCGAAGAAAAATATGCGCATGGGCGCTGTTTGTCACCAAATTGTTGCGCCAGAACACTCAACGCACAACCATCCCTCTCGTGAACGTACAGTGTAAACGGCTTACTGTAATCAGGAGTACCTAACACAGGAGCCTAACACAACGCATCACGTAATTCAGAGAAACTTTTCCGACACTCTTCAGTCCATGGCAAAGGAGTCGGAACATCTTTGCACGTGAGAGCTAACAATGGTTTCGCCAATAGTGAAAAATTCGGAATCCACTGTCTGCAGTATGACGTAATACCTAGAAAGGCACGTACATCTCTCTGAATTTTTGGCACAGTCATTCGAGAAATCGCTGCAATTCTCTCTGGGGTCAACCTTCTCCCTTCTTTCGACAATAAGTGACCTAAGTAGGTGACTTCTTGGCAACAATATTGCAGCTTGGAAGGTGACACCTTGTGATGTAAGTCATGTAGATAACGTAACAGTGATACTGTAGCCGTTTTGCAAATAGCCTCTGTATCGGCTGCCACTAATAGGTCGTCAACGTATTGAATCAAAACCGCACCCGTGGGAAACACAAATGCATCCAGTTGACTTTTAAGTGCTTGGCTATAGATCGACGGACTTTCACAATAGCCTTGTGGTGCGCGTTTTAGTCTGAAACTGCGACCACCTAACGAAAATCCGAATAGGTCTCTGCTTTCCTCAGCGATCGGGATGCTAAAGAAGGCATTCTTTAGGTCGATCACCGTGAACCAGGAGGCAGAAGCTGGAATCAGGGTCAACAAAGCCGTTATATCAGGGACCACGGGAAACTGTGGGATCACTATTTTATTCACTTCCCTCAAATCAATTATGAACCGATACACAGGAGGTTTAGATGGATCAGTGCGTTTTAAAATTGGTAGTACAGGACTGTTACACACATTTCCTCGAGTTTCTTCAACGACATCCTTTTTGATCAGGTCGTGTACAATCGCTAATAGCGCTCGTTCTCCCTCAATGGAGATACGATACTGTGGTATACGTGGCAGTCGCACATTTGGTTTCAGTTTGATCATGTAAGGTGGGATGTCCAAGAGACCCACGTCATTGGGACCGGTGGCCCATAGAGACGCAGGAAGGGAGCTCAATTCCGGCGGGAATTTATCGATCGCCAAGTACATAGGAGAGATTACTCTCCGACCTAATGTAAGCTCCACTCCTTCAGGGGAGCAATACAAAGTCGCATATAACCGTTTTAACAAATCCAAGCCCAAAAGATTCTCACCACAACCAGTAGATAGAATCAATGGAGCCTCCAGCTCACGAGGGCCAATCGTAAGTGGCAAAGGGCTGGAAACAGGATTGCTAACAGGGGCGCCAGAGAATCCAACGGAAACATTTGTTAAGCCAGACAAAGGTGCGCCAGGGAGTTTCGAATGCATGATGGAACTTTTCGTCGCACCAGTGTCTAACAGAAAAGGCTCAACTACGCCAGAAGTAGCTACTGCGACGTAAGGCCCACTCTGATCAACCGGAACTGATACTACTCCCTCTCTTTGTCGGTGGCTGTCCTAGTAATGATCATTTGCAACAGTCCCATGTTCTGTGTAGTAATCGTCCACAGGATATTGTGTAGATCTAACTGACCCGCATTTCGCTGGTCGAAACAATTATTCGCCTCTGTTGATGTATTAGAGCGCTCAGTTTGATTTTGGGAGGTACCGCGGCCTCTACCTCGAGATGCTTGTTGAGGACCACCACGACTTCCACGTGCCGATATACCATTAAGTCGATCACGCAAAGCCGGGCAATCATATTTTATATGTCCCTCTCTTCTACAATATGCGCACTGATTATACCCAAGTGTAGATCTATAGTCAGAGGAATCAGATCGTGACTGCGCTCTTGAGGACTGTGACTGCGGCCTATACTGCTGTTGCGAATCATTGTGAGTCGAACATGGAGGATACGCTTGTTGCAATAAAACTTTCGTTTTAAGCTCTTTCGTTTTCTTGTCTGAACGATCACTTTCTTCTTTCTCCCTATTTTCATAATATTGAGCCGTTGCTAATATCTGTGCAGTGGTTGAAACAGCCCACGCACTTTCTGAATTTTTCAATTTGTTGCATAGTTCAGGCAACAAATTCGCTACAAATTTGTCAACAAATAACCGTTGACCTCCCTCCGTACCCATGTCCTGACCACTATGATCAACAAATGCCTCTTCGAACCTCGTAAAGAAATCGGAGACACTCTCATCCTTCTTCTGTTTACAAGCTGCTAATTTATCCCAGTTTACCTTCATCGCCGGCATGAGAGTTTTCATGAGTGTAATAATTTTCTGAGGTAAATCTAAAATTAACTGATCAGGCTTAGCCCCACCAACTTGTAATCCATCAGCCGCTAATAGTGCTGCCCAATCACCACCTAACTCGTTTGCATGATTTGCTTGGCGAATTTTCGCCCAAACCGGTTGTGGTACGACATTACCAAACAGCATGTCGATGTCGGCAAGGTTCATAACAGAAGCGTCCACCAATTGGGATAACTCCTTATAGTAACCAGCCGGATTCTTACGCGGATCTGGCAAAGATTGTTTCACTTGCAAAACTTCGGATCGTTTCCATGGGAGGTGTATCCAAACTCTTTGGAAATGCGGTAAAACCGGGGGGGTGAGCTTGCGGATCACCTGGCACCCAAAGTGGCGGAACCTCTCGCATAGGATACTGACCAGGAGCCGCTTTCCAAGTTTCTAGGTCGTTATCAAACGATACTTGAGAAGGCACGGTGGATCTAAATGCTAACAATCGTTCTAAGGCACGTCGTACATCTCCACCTACGATCATACCGTTCGAAAATTGACTCTGAAGCTCAGTCACATCGGGCGGTACGGTATCTAAATCATCGTTATACCATTGCTCTCTCAAAAAGTTACACATTTCTTCGAACACGAATCTCTGTGTAGGCTCATTAAACTGAGAAAATGTGTCGAAGACCACACGTGGAGGGTAATTACCAGGATGCCTTATCCACCTATGTGCCATCGTCACTAACGTCTCTCTTTCCCTTCCACCAGGGATTTGACTTCGTCTTTGAGAAGTTTCAGAAACGCTGGGTGGTAGTATCGATCCAGCTAGTGGTGAATAGAGCGTAGCAACAGTATTAGGGATACGGGTACGAGCACAAGGAGAAGAAGGAAAAAGAACAGGGGCGACAATATTGGAAGTGAATGTAGGAACAGTGGAGACAGACGAGACAGTCGAAGTAGCAAAGGCTAGCGGTTGAGGAGGTACAGACAAAGGTGTAGTAGAAATAGGAACTGGTGGCGGGACAAACGTAGGATTAACAACAGGCTGACCAGCAGCCACCGGAACAACAGGAGGGACAACAGGAGTAACGACAGGCGGGACAACTGGGGGAGCTACGGGGGCTGTAGCACCCTGTGCATAAGCAGGTGGCGAGTTCATGAAATACGTTAACAGGGGATCCTCCTTCGGATCCTTCTCTTTCTTATCAGGACTAGTTTGTAAAACCGGATAACATTTGTCTATCCTCATGTGATGTAATCTAGTAGAAACTTCTATTTCTTTTTCTTCTTTATCTCGCTGACATTGTTGTACAACTTGCATTATTGGAACAAACCCTTCTCTTCGATCCTTTTTAAGCTGTTTGATTTCTTTCTGCTTGGCCTCTTTACGCCACAACCGAAAAGAATCAAACATAGCTGGCCTAGCTTTCCTTTTGAATAATTTGGCTTCAAGATTATCTAAAATCGTAAGTTCAAAACTTCCATGCGGTGGCCAACTAAGGACACCATCCCTTTTTGTGTATCGTACCCAATATTTATTATAAATAATAGGACCCACACCATGTCGACTATAGAGTTCATATATCGGAGTTCCAACCGGAGGTATCGGACACGAGTCCTCCAATCGGGAATCCTTGTTGCAACATTTAAGAAAACCAAGGAGTCCACTATGGCTAGGCATCGTGCACACTAACCTAGTATCAAACGTCAAGGGTTACCGAAGTACTAAATGTTCGTGAAAGACAAAACCCTCGGTTTTTGGCAATTGCAATTGTCAAATAACAACTAAGGACCAACAACTAAGAACCACAAATGCAATGGAACCATGCAATACAACAAAGCCTTAAAAAGGCTACAACAAAGCTCGATGAGCTAGAACAACAAAGCTTTAGTAAGCTAACAACAAAGCTTCCAAGAAGCTAGAACAACCACTAAGGACTGGGAGCGACCCACAAATACTTAACTCAGAATTTCAATGGCGTCACCAGGAAGGCCCGTCTATCGTCTCGCTTGTACGTAAGGTCTGCGCCGGGCGTCGGAAACAGGTCGACAGTCAGGGCATCGGTCCGTCGCAGCCGTCAGGAGGCGGGAATCTTCGCGGGAAAACTCTTCGGACCACTTATTTCGACAACAGGATCGATGAAGCGGGGTGCACCTTTTCCTCGGAGATTTCACACGAAGTTCCTCACAATCGTCAGGCTTTGGACCGGTACCGCCGATGTCGCCCCACGTTGGGCGCCAACTGAAGGACTGGGCTATTTAAGGCTCAGCGGTGCCAGGGAACAACACCTATAACCTTCGTGGGATACCTGTTTCGGCGCACTAAAGACAGAGACACGGGACACTTCCTTCGGCGTCAAAGATCAGAGTTTATTACTGCAGGGAGGCAAAAGTCACTAGAAGTACAACAGCGTGTAGGTTCTACGAGTCTGCTTCTCAACTTGCATATGTGAGTCGCTCTCCTTTATACAAGATTCTGCCATTGCACAATATGTGAACAAAAGGTTACAACCCAGTTCCTATAATAAACATCAAAAGGTCGCTTTCATGTTTTCAGAACCCCGGAACATAATCACAGTAACATCACTGGTTCCCAACTGTAAACGTACATCTTCCCACCATTAGGCACATCCCACCAGAGTTGTAAAATGAGAAAGAAGAGAGAAAAGAACAGCTGCTAGGAAGTCAGACACATCTAGATAAAAGAGTGTGGGGGTAATATTGGAAACATGATCGAAGGATCAAGGAGCTTGATCCCAGCACGTGCACGGCTGAAACAATAGGCCGCCACGGCACGATTACCCTCAAGCTGAGCCATTTGCCTCTGCAGTGTCATTCCTCCGGTCATAAAGACGTGTGAAAGGAATATGCGTTTTCCGTATGTCTTGGGAACGAATGGGGTCATGAGGCGAACAGTTGCCTGCTTGCTGACTGCGTGAGGGCGAGAAACAAAATGGATGCCGTATCTAAAATGGAACCCGAAGGTTCAGGCGACGGAACACGTAATTTAGGCGAACCGTGTTGAGTAGTGTAGCGAAAACGCGTACACTTACTGAATTTCGCCATTATCGGTTCATAGATACCAAACTCGTCCATATTCGGCAATGCCCACAACACCGTATCGATTTTCACGGAACCTCAAGAGAGAACTGTTCACCACCAGACAACATCTACAAAGAGAGCCAACGAGAGAACTGTTCACCACCAGACAACGTCTACATAGAAACCTACACAGAGAACTGTTCACCACCAGACAACATCTACAAAGAGAGCCACCAAGAGAACTGTTCACCACCAGACAACATCTACATAGAGACCTACAGAGAGAACTGTTCGCCACCAGACAACGTCTACAGAGAGACCTACAGAGAACTGTTCACCACCAGACAACGTCTACACAAAGACCTACAGAGAGGACTGTTCACCACCAGACAACATCTACAGAGAGACCTACAGAGAGAACTGTTCAACATCAGACAATGCCTATAAAGAGACCTACAGAGAACTGTTCACCAACAGAAAACGTCTACATAGAGACCTACAGAGAACTGTTCACCACCAGACAACATCTACATAGAGACCTACAGAGAGAACTGTTCACCACCAGACAACGTCTACAAAGAGAGCCGACGAGAGAACTGTTCACCACCAGACAACCTCAACATAGAGACCTACAGAGAGAACTGTTCACCCAAGACAATGTCTACATAGAGACGTACAGAGAGAACTGTAGTGTTCACCACCAGACTACATCTACATGGAGACCTACAGAGAGAACTGTTCACCACCAGACAACATCTACATAGAGACCTAGAGAGAGAACTGTTTACCACCAGACAACGTCTACATAGAGACCTACAGAGAGAACTGTTCACACACAGAGAGATCTACAGAGAAAACAGTTCACCACCAGACAACATCTACAGAGAGACCTACAGAGAGAATTGTTTACGACCAGACAACATCTACAGAGAGACCTAAAGAGAACTGTTCACCACCAGACAACATCTACAGAGAGACCTACAGAGAGAACTGTTCACCACCAGACACTATCTACACAGAGAGCTACAGAGAGAACTGTTCACCACCAAACAACATCTACAGGGCTACAGAGAGAACTGTTCACCACCAGACAACGTCTACAGAGAGACCTACAGAGAGAACTGTTCACCACCAGACAACGTCTACATAGAGACCTACAGAGAGAACTATTCGCCACCAGACAACGTCTACATAGAGACCTTCAGAGAGAACTGTTCACCACCAGACATCGTCTACATAGAGACCTACAGAGAGAACTGTTCACCACCAGACAACGTCTACACAGAGACCTACAGAGAGAACTGTTCACCACCAGACAACGTTTACATGGAGACCTACAGAGAGAACTGTTCACCACCAGACAACGTCTACATAGAGACCTACAGAGAGAACTGTTCACCACCAGACAACGTTTACATGGAGACCTACAGAGAGAACTGTTCACCACCAGACAACGTCTACATAGAGACCTACAGAGAGACTGTTCACCACCAGACATCGTCTACATAGAGACCTATAGAGAGAACTGTTCACCACCAGACAACGTCTACATAGAGACCTACAGAGAGAACTGTTCACCACCAGACAACGTCTACATAGAGAGCTACAGAGAGAACTGTTCACCACCGGACAACATCTACAAAGAGACCTAAAGAGAACTGTTCACCACCAGACAACATCTACATAGAGACCTACAGAGAGAATTGTTCACCACCAGACAACATCTACAAAGAGACCTAGAGAGAGAACTGTTCACCACCAGACAACATCTACAAAGAGACCTACAGAGAGAACTGTTCACTACCAGACAACGTCTACATAGAGACCTACAGATAGAACTGTTCACCACCGGACAATGCCTACAGAGACCTACAGAGAGAACTGTTCACCACCAGACAACGTCTACATAGAGACCTACAGAGAGAACTGTTCACCACCAGACAATGCCTACATAGAGACCTACAGAGAGAACTGTTCACCACCAGACAGCGTCTACATAGAGACCTACAGAGAACTGTTCACCACCAGACAACATCTACACAGAGACCTACAGAGAGAACTGTTCACCACCAGACAACGTCTACATAGAGACCTACAGAGAGAACATTTCACCACCAGACAACATCTACACAGAGAGACCTACAGAGAGAACTGTTCACCACCAGACAACGACTACATAGAGACCTACAGAGAGGACAGTTCACCACCAGACAACGTCTACAGAGAGACCTACAGAGAGAACTGTTCACCACCAGACAACGTCTACATAGAGACCTACAGAGAGAGCTGTTCACCACCAGACAACGTCTACATAGAGACCTACAGAGAGAACTGTTCGACACCAGAAAACGTCTACATAGAGACCTACAGAGAGGTCAGTTCACCACCAGACAACGTCTACATACAGACCTACAGAGAGAACTCACCACCAGACAACGTCTACATAGAGACCTACAGAGAGGTCAGTTCACCACCAGACAACGTCTACATACAGACCTACAGAGAGAACTCACCACCAGACAACATCTACACAGAGACCTACAGAGAACTGTTCACCACCAGACAATGACTACAGAGAGACCTACAGAGGGAACTGTTCATCACCAGACAACATCTACAGAGAGACCTACAGAGAGAACTGTTCAACACCAGGCAACGTCTACATAGAGACCTACAGAGAGAACTGTTCACCACCAGACAACATCTACACAGAGAGCTCAAGAGAGAACTGTTCACCACCAGACAACGTCTACAGAGAGACCTACAGAGAGAACTGTTCAACACCAGACAACGTCTACAGAGAGACCTACAGAGAGAACTGAGCACCAACAGACAACATCTACACAGAGAGCTCAAGAGAGAACTGTTCACCACCAGACAACATCTACACAGAGACCTACAGAGAGAACTGTTCACCACCAGACAACATCTACATAGAGACCTACAGAGAGGACAGTTCACCACCAGACAACGTCTACAGAGAGACCTACAGAGAGAGCTGTTCACCACCAGACAACATCTACATAGAGACCTACAAAGAACTGTTCACCACCAGACAACATCTACACAGAGAGACCTACAGAGAGAACTGTTCACCACCAGACAACGTCTACATAGAGACCTACAGAGAGAACATTTCACCACCAGACAACATCTACACAGAGAGACCTACAGAGAGAACTGTTCACCACCAGACAACGACTACATAGAGACCTACAGAGAGGACAGTTCACCACCAGACAACGTCTACAGAGAGACCTACAGAGAGAACTGTTTACCACTAGACAACGTCTACATAGAGACCTACAGAGAGAGCTGTTCACCACCAGACAACGTCTACATAGAGACCTACAGAGAGCACTGTTCGACACCTGAAAACGTCTACATAGAGACCTACAGAGAGGTCAGTTCACCACCAGACAACGTCTACATACAGACCTACAGAGAGAACTCACCACCAGACAACGTCTACATAGAGACCTACAGAGAGAACTGTTCACCACCAGACAATGACTACAGAGAGACCTACAGAGGGAACTGTTCATCACCAGACAACATCTACAGAGAGACCTACAGAGAGAACTGTTCAACACCAGACAACGTCTACAGAGAGACCAACAGAGAGAACTGTTCACCACCAGACAACGTCTACATAGAGACCTACAGATAGAACTGTTCAACACCAGACAACATCTACACAGAGACCTACAGAGAGAACTGTTCACCACCAGACAACATCTACATAGAGACCACCAGAGAGGACAGTTCACTACCAGACAACGTCTTCAGAGAGACCTACAGAGAGAACTTTTCACAACCAGACATCATCTACATAGAGACCTACAGACAGAACTGTTCACCACCAGACAACGTCTACAGAGAGAACCACAGAGAGAACTGTTCACCACCAGACAACTTGTACAGAGAGAACTACAGAGAGAACTGTTCACCACCAGACATCATCTACATAGAGACCTACAGACAGAACTGTTCACCACCAGACAACGTCTACAGAGAGAACCACAGAGAGAACTGTTCACCACCAGACAACGTCTACAGAGAGAACTACAGAGAGAGCTGTTCACCACCAGACAACGTCTACAGAGAGAACTGTTCACCACCAGACAACGTCTACAGAGAGAACTACAGAGAGAACTGTTCACCACCAGACAACGTCTTCAGAGAGACCTACAGAGAGAACTGTTCCCAACCAGACATCATCTACATAGAGACCTACAGAGAGAACTGTTGACCACCAGACAACGTCTACAGAGAGACCCACAAAGAGAACTGTTCACCACCAGGCAATGTCTACAGAGAACATTCCAGCAACAGGCCAGAATCTGTGTAGAGAATAGAGAGAACAGTTCAGCACCTTTACAACAACTACATAGAGCTCTGCATGGACAATTTTTCAGCACCTGAACAGCATCTACATGGAGAGTTACAGAGAACTATTCAGCACCCAGACAGCATCTGCATAGAGAGCTACATAGATCTGTTCAGCGCCGGGACAGTGCCTACATAGAGGTAAAGATAAATGTTAAGCACCCGGACAGCATCTACATAAAGAGCTTTGGAGAACATTCCAGCAACAGGACAGCATCTACATAGAGAACTAGAGAGAATAGTTCAGCACCTGCACAGCCTCTGCATAGAGGCATACAGAGATATGTTCAGTATACTGATAACAGCAGCATAGAGAGCTGCAGCGAAGTGTTCACCACTGGAACAGCATCTGCATAGAGAGGTATGGAGACCTGTTCAGCACCTGCACAACATCAATATAGGGTGATACAGAGCACTGTTCTGCATCTAGATAGTGCCTACATAGCGAGCTACGGAGAACATTACAGCACTGGGGCATTTTACATTTAGAGAGATAGGGTCATATGTAGGAGGGGCATTACTGGTCGGTAATGGTGAAATTCAGTAAATTTCACCATTACCGACCGGTATTTAGGGATTTGAGATGTAGGAGGCAGGTTTCAAGGATTCGGTCATTCACCGAATCGGTCATTTAAAGAATCGGTAAATTACCGATTACTTAAAATACCGAATCTGTAAATTACCGAATCCTTAATGTAGGGAGCACTCAAGTGAGTGCATTTTTCATTTAAGGATTCGTTATTTTCCACCAAATACAAGTTGGTGGTAAATATCAAAAACCTTTAAAAAAGCAATTTTGTGCTTTTTTAAAAGTGCCATGTGGCAGACATACATGCCCTTAGGGCATCTATGTGTGCCACTTGCGCACACATGCACGATTTAGGGGTGCAACAGGGTGTCAATGTGACACCCTGCCACCCTTGAATATGTTCCCAATTTTACTGATTCGGTATTTACCGAATCGGTAATAGTGAATGGCTTCCCATTCATTGGAGGCCCATAGGAATGAATGGTAATTACTGAATCGGTAAATACCAAATCGATGATACCGAATATTACCGAATCGGTAACATTTACCGAATCATTACCTACATCACATTTACCGATTCCTAAATACCGAATCAGTAAAATTCGGTATTTAGGAATCGGTAATATGTGATTACCTACATATGGCCCTTAGAGAGAACTGTTCAGCACCCTTACAGCATCTCTTTAGAGAGCTACGGAGGACTGTTCAGCACCTGGACAGCAGTTGCATAGAGAGCTACAAAGAATGCTTCAGCACCTGTCCAGTGTCTACATAGAGAGCTAAGGAGAACATTCCGGCAACAGGACAGCATCTGGATACAGAACTAGAGAGAACTGTTCAGCACCCGGACAGCGCCTACATAGAGAGCTACAGCAAAGTGTTCACCACCGGAACAGCATCTGCATATAGACATACAGAAAACTGTTCAGCATCCGGACAACATCTCCATAGAGAGCTACAAAGAACTACTCAGCACCTGTATAGTGTCTACAAGAAGAGGAAGCTACGGAGAGAAAGGATCAGCACCTGGTCAGCGTCCACATAAAGTGTGGCATTCCTCAGGGAACTGTCAGCATCTGGAGAGCATCTGCATAGAGACCCTCAGGGAACTGTTCAGCATCTGTACATCATCTGCATAGAGGCCCCAAGGGAACTGTTCAGCATCTGGAGAGCATCTGCATAGAGGCCCTCAGGGAACTGTTCAGCATCTGTACAGCATCTGCATAGAGACCCTCAGGGAACTGTCAGCATCTGGAGAGCATCTGCATAGAGACCCCCAGGGAACTGTCAGCATCTGGAGAGCATCTGCATAGAGACCCTCAGGGAACTGTTCCGCATCTGGAGAGCATCTGCATAGAGACCCCCAGGGAACTGTCAGCATCTGGAGAGCATCTGCATAGAGACCCTCAGGGAACTGTTCAGCATCTGTACATCATCTGCATAGAGACCCCCAGGGAACTGTCAGCATCTGTACATCATCTGCATAGAGACCCTCAGGGAACTGTCAGCATCTGTACAGCATCTGCATAGAGACCCTCGGGGAACTGTTCAGCATCTGTACATCATCTGCATAGAGACCCTCAGGGAACTGTCAGCATCTGTACATCATCTGCATAGAGACCCTCAGGGAACTGTCAGCATCTGTACAGCATCTGCATAGAGACCCTCAGGGAACTGTTCAGCATCTGGAGAGCATCTGCATAGAGACCCTCAGGGAACTGTTCAGCATCTGTACATCATCTGCATAGAGACCCTCAGGGAACTGTCAGCATCTGTACATTATCTGCATAGAGACCCTCAGGGAACTGTCAGCATCTGTACATCATCTGCATAGAGACCCTCAGGGAACTGTCAGCATCTGTACATCATCTGCATAGAGACCCTCAGGGAACTGTTCAGCATCTGTACATCATCTGCATAGAGACCCTCAGGGAACTGTCAGCATCTGTACATCATCTGCATAGAGACCCTCAGGGAACTGTCAGCATCTGTACATCATCTGCATAGAGACCCTCAGGGAACTGTTCAGCATCTGTACAGCATCTGCATAGAGACCCTCAGGGAACTGTCAGCATCTGTACAGCATCTGCATAGAGACCCTCAGGGAACTGTCAGCATCTGTACATCATCTGCATAGAGACCCTCAGGGAACTGTCAGCATCTGTACGGCATCTGCATAGAGACCCTCGGGGAACTGTTCAGCATCTGGAGAGCATCTGCATAGAGACCCTCAGGGAACTGTTCAGCATCTGGAGAGCATCTGCATAGAGACCCTCAGGGAACTGTTCAGCATCTGGAGAGCATCTGCATAGAGACCCTCAGGGAACTGTTCAGCATCTGGAGAGCATCTGCATAGAGACCCTCAGGGAACTGTCAGCATCTGGAGAGCATCTGCATAGAGACCCTCAGGGAACTGTTCAGCATCTGGAGAGCATCTGCATAGAGACCCTCAGGGAACTGTCAGCATCTGGAGAGCATCTGCATAGAGACCCTCAGGGAACTGTCAGCATCTGGAGAGCATCTGCATAGAGACCCTCAGGGAACTGTCAGCATCTGGAGAGCATCTGCATAGAGACCCTCAGGGAACTGTTCAGCATCTGTACAGCATCTGCATAGAGACCCTCAGGGAACTGTTCAGCATCTGTACATCATCTGCATAGAGACCCTCAGGGAACTGTCAGCATCTGTACATCATCTGCATAGAGACCCTCAGGGAACTGTCAGCATCTGTACATCATCTGCATAGAGACCCTCAGGGAACTGTTCAGCATCTGGAGAGCATCTGCGTAGAGACCCTCAGGGAACTGTTCAGCATCTGGAGAGCATCTGCATAGAGACCCTCAGGGAACTGTTCAGCATCTGGAGAGCATCTGCATAGAGACCCTCAGGGAACTGTTCAGCATCTGTACATCATCTGCATAGAGACCCCCAGGGAACTGTCAGCATCTGTACATCATCTGCATAGAGACCCTCAGGGAACTGTCAGCATCTGTACATCATCTGCATAGAGACCCTCAGGGAACTGTTCAGCATCTGTACATCATCTGCATAGAGACCCCCAGGGAACTGTCAGCATCTGTACATCATCTGCATAGAGACCCTCAGGGAACTGTCAGCATCTGTACATCATCTGCATAGAGACCCTCAGGGAACTGTCAGCATCTGGAGAGCATCTGCATAGAGACCCTCAGGGAACTGTTCAGCATCTGTACAGCATCTGCATAGAGACCCTCAGGAAACTGTCAGCATCTGGAGAGCATCTGCATAGAGACCCTCAGGGAACTGTTCAGCATCTGGAGAGCATCTGCATAGAGACCCTCAGGGAACTGTTCAGCATCTGGAGAGCATCTGCATAGAGACCCTCAGGGAACTGTCAGCATCTGTACATCATCTGCATAGAGACCCTCAGGGAACTGTCAGCATCTGTACATCATCTGCATAGAGACCCTCAGGGAACTGTTCAGCATCTGTACATCATCTGCATAGAGACCCTCAGGGAACTGTTCAGCATCTGGAGAGCATCTGCATAGAGACCCTCAGGGAACTGTTCAGCATCTGGAGTGCATCTGCATAGAGACCCTCAGGGAACTGTCAGCATCTGTACATCATCTGCATAGAGACCCTCAGGGAACTGTCAGCATCTGTACAGCATCTGCATAGAGACCCTCAGGGAACTGTCAGCATCTGGAGAGCATCTGCATAGAGACCCTCAGGGAACTGTTCAGCATCTGGAGAGCATCTGCATAGAGACCCTCAGGGAACTGTTCAGCATCTGGAGAGCATCTGCATAGAGACCCTCAGGGAACTGTTCAGCATCTGTACAGCACCTGCAGAGAGACCCTCAGGGAACTGTCAGCATCTGTACAGCATCTGCATAGAGACCCTCAGGGAACTGTCAGCATCTGTACATCATCTGCATAGAGACCCTCAGGGAACTGTCAGCATCTGGAGAGCATCTGCATAGAGACCCTCAGGGAACTGTTCAGCATCTGGAGAGCATCTGCATAGAGACCCTCAGGGAACTGTTCAGCATCTGGAGAGCATCTGCATAGAGACCCTCAGGGAACTGTTCAGCATCTGGAGAGCATCTGCATAGAGACCCTCAGGGAACTGTCAGCATCTGGAGAGCATCTGCATAGAGACCCTCAGGGAACTGTTCAGCATCTGGAGAGCATCTGCATAGAGACCCTCAGGGAACTGTCAGCATCTGGAGAGCATCTGCATAGAGACCCTCAGGGAACTGTCAGCATCTGGAGAGCATCTGCATAGAGACCCTCAGGGAACTGTTCAGCATCTGTACAGCATCTGCATAGAGACCCTCAGGGAACTGTCAGCATCTGTACATCATCTGCATAGAGACCCTCAGGGAACTGTCAGCATCTGTACATCATCTGCATAGAGACCCTCAGGGAACTGTCAGCATCTGGAGAGCATCTGCTATAAATCATATCCATTTTACAGTTCCCCACGGTAATAGTTCATTCTCAAATAAGACATTTTATTTTCTCAAAGTCTCTCCCACTGTTGTGCAGCTTGCATTGCAAAGCACTGTTTATCGCCCAGAGAGTGTCTCCTTAAAGAAATAGAATCATTTAGCACTTTCCATAGAGACCTGTAGTGGAGTGCTGAGCACTCAAATACCATCTCTTCAGAGGGCTCCAGAGAGAAGTGTTCAGCAATTGGAAGAAACCTCCATATGGAGTTAAAGAGAGTTCTCTCAATAAAGAGTTATAGTGAAACGTTCAGCACTCGACACCGTCTCCATAGAGAGCTTGCTGGACCTGATACTTGTCAGGTAGTGTTTGTCTAAACATTTTTTACTTTTTCCACCTGGGTTTTGCTGATTCTCTTGTTTGGCCTTCGGCTCTAGGCACAGAGTGAACGTGCGCCCGCCCGTCCTACACATGTTGGGAAAGTGGCACTGACTCAGTGTTCTGAAACATGGGCCAGCTTCCAACGCAGACCGGTGTGTGCACACAAGACCCTATTGTGATAAAACACACGAGCAGCCTGGCATTGCAGGCCACTGTGGATGCGCACCCACACCTGTGGTGCCCATGATTGTGTCTGCAGTCTGCCATCGCAGGCCACTGTGGATGCGCACCCACACCCGTGGTGCCCATGATTGTGTGTGCAGCCTGCCATCGCAGGCCACTGTGGATGCGCACCCACACCCGTGGTGCCCATGATTGGGTGTGCAGCCTGCCATCACAGGCCACTGTGGATGCGCACCCACACCCGTGGTGCCCATGATTGGGTGTGCAGCCTGCCATCACAGGCCACTGTGGATGCGCACCCACACCCGTGGTGCCCATGATTGGGTGTGCAGCCTTCCATCGCAGGCCACTGTGGATGGGCACCCACACCCGTGGTGCCCATGATTGGGTGTGCAGCCTGCCATCACAGGCCACTGTGGATGCGCACCCACACCTGTAGTGCCCATGATTGGGTGTGCAGCCTGCCATCGCAGGCCACTCTGGATGGGCACCCACACCCGTGGTGCCCATGATCGGGTGTGCAGCCTGCCATCGCAGGCCACTCTGGATGGGCACCCACACCCGTGGTGCCCATGATTGGCTGTGCAGCCTGCCATCGCAGGCCACTGTGGATGCGCACCCACACCCGTGGTGCCCATGATTGGGTGTGCAGCCTGCCATCACAGGCCACTGTGGATGCGCACCCACACCTGTAGTGCCCATGATTGGGTGTGCAGCCTGCCATCGCAGGCCACTCTGGATGGGCACCCACACCCGTGGTGCCCATGATCGGGTGTGCAGCCTGGCATCAGACGCCTGTGCGCATGCACTGACACCTGCATTAGTTAAACCTGTGTCCAGTCTGCTGTTGCAAACTTGAGCGGGTGCCCCTACCCCTCTGGTTCGCGGGACCATGTGTCAAAACTGCCACTGCTGGCTGGTGTGTGCACTGGCGCACACGGACCACGGTAGTGAGGAATACCTGTGTGTGTTCTACCTACCGATGACGCTTGCTCTTCCCATAGGTTAGCAGGACATCACTTCGGGCTGCAATAATGGACCGAGGCAGAGCAGCCTTATGATGTTTCCTATCATTGGATCCGCCGGGCTGAACCCTTCCGAATGGTAAAGGTGGCTCTGGCATAACTCGCTTAGAAATGCCACCTATAGAATATGAAGGCAGACCACAGGAGGTGACCCATAGACCCAGTGAGACCTGGGTAGCAATTAGTGCACAATAGTTGCAGTAAGGAGGAGGCAGGGCGGCATTAATAGTTTTTGCAACAAAAGCGAAGCGCCATCAATATTTTAAATAAAGTAGACAAAAACAATGGCGGCGCTATATTACATTAAATGTACGTGTAACCTGTACAAACTTGTGCACATTTGTGCTCGTGGAAGACCAAGTGCACGGTGCAAGTGACAAGTGAAAGAGTGAAAAACGGCACCAAGAAAACAACAATATCAATATCTACAAAAATGTTTTTTGTGGTTCAAATTAAAACTTTAGAGGAGATGGGTGATTTGCTGAACCACAGACATTGCGCCAAAGATTGCGCTGGGCGGTCAACGGCGTTTCGACCTGTAGTTAGTTCAGGGCATCTTTGGGACCAGGTGACAGATTTTAAAGTGCTGCGTACTTGTAGGCAGGCGAATCCCTTGAAGCAAGCAATAGTTGCACCCTGGTAATGGTGGGCAGAGGTAGAAGGTGAGCACAGTGCGGGTGTTGGTGCCCACGAAGGAAACGGTAGGGACTGTTCAATTGGTAAATTGGAGGCAGTTTGAGGTGAACATGGGCTTGAATGAGTCTTTGGGTAGCCCGGCCAGCATGGAAACCAAAGATGAAGGGCTGCGGTCAGGGCCGGCTTTAGGGCAGTGCGACCGGTGCGGCCGCACTGGGCGCTGACCTGTGGAGGGGGCCTTGACCTCAGTGGGGGGGGGTGCTGTGTTTAGCAATATCTTATGATTGGAGAGATGAGGAGCACTTTTGCCCGATGGTAGTGAGAGAATCTGAGGAGGCGGTCATTGGGCGTGTGGGGCGCCAAATGTGATAGTCGCACTGGGCGCCACCCGTGCTAAAGCCGGCCCTGGCTACGGTGAATGTAGGACCGGTGTCAATGGAGGACATACGGAAGCGAGAACTGGAAACTCGTTCCACGGAGGGTGGTGTATGGAGGTCGGCCACTGGAGGTGGGATCCTATAGGTGCCACAGCTACCTCGGCATGAGTCTGAGAAGGAGGCGGTAGACTCACGCATCCTGAGTACGAAGTGAGCCGGCAGACGAGAGCAGCGTCAAGATGGCGTGCGTGCGCATCACGGGGAGGGGGCGTGGCAGTAGCGGCAAGTGCACATTTTAAAGGGTTGGTCCAAATGATTAGGAAAAGGCAAGGGGAGGTGAAAGTTGGGAAAGACGACAGATAGAAAAGATACATAAATACTGTATATGCACACTCTGTTTGTAGAGTTATATTTATACGAAGATATCAGGTACCAGAAAAAAGGGTGGTGAATTCAAAGGATAAGTAAAAGGTGAAATAAACCACTCTACCAGCAACTAGCATAAAGGAAAGGATTTCAGACCAGGGAACACATGAGGTGTCTGCAACATAGTGGGGGGAAGAAAAATAGGGCTAAAACCCATAAAGCAAATAAGATCATTACTATACATGACTGAATACGTTTCTAGATTAACAAAAGCATAAATACATCAATCAATCAATCAGGCATTTATAGAGCGCGCTACTCACCCGTGAGGGTCTCAAGGCGCTGCCAGAGGTCTCAAGGCGCTGACAGAGGTCTCAAGACGCTGACAGAGATGGAACGGCCTCTTTACTGGCGGACTTGTCCATTCCATCTCAGTCAGCCATGTATTTATGCTTTTGTTAATGCAGAACCATATTCAGCCATTTTTTGGAACAATCCCTGTGGTTCAGCAAATTACCTATCTCCTCTAAATTGTTGTGAATGAATTTGAACCACAAAAAAACGTTTTTGTATATATTGATATTGTTGATTACTTTGTGCCGTTTTTCCCTGTTTCACTTGTCACTTGCGCTGTTCACTTTGTTTTTCACAAGCACACACGTGCACAAGTTTGTACAGATTACATGTACATCTGTTGTCATACAGTGTTGCCATTGATGTTGTCCACTTTATTTAACTTATAGAATATGGGCATCTCTATGCATCAAGAGTCTCGTGTGCCGTGGTGCCGGACTCCAATGGACACCAGGGCTTGCGGGAGCACACATGTGCATTCCCCAGAGACAGCCCAAAAGCATGGGCATCCCATGCCCACAACAGACCTCTGCCATTTGATAGCCGGATAGAATAGATTGGAGAGAGAGGTTTTGACACTTGGCCTCTAGGAGCCAGATTTGGCCCCACTAAAGATTAAGTTCTACATTCCATGGCCCCATGAAAGGCAGGCCTGCAACATTCCGTCCATCATCTTGTGCGTTTTGCTGTTCGCCCTCTGTGGGAAGGGTATGCCCAGACGTGGGTCCCGTGCTCACTTTGCCGCTGGAGTCAAGCTATACTGGCTGAAGACGGCTGATAGCCAGAAACCGGTCCCAGGATGCTTGATTCCGGTCCATGGAAGACATGGCTTGGCATTTCGGGCTGGACTGTTCCCATGAGGCACAGGGTCAGACTGATTTGCATATGGCCATGTCTGAACTGGGGTGGCTTGGTGAGCAAAATAACGATGGATTAAACCCTGGGGGAGGATGTTTTGCCATTGTGCAACATTCCATCCATCATCTTGTGTGTTTTGCTGCAATTTAGAGGTGACATCTGTTGTGCAAAGGGAACCCCCTTAAACCCCCCCTAACGTCAAAGGCACACAACAGTATAACTGCTGGTGCCATTGAAGTGAAGGGGAATTGAAATGGAATAGAGAAGAGGAGATGTAGAAAAGAAGTTACGCGGGAGAGACACACTTGTGGGGAACCGGGACCAAATAACCCGGACTGCGTGGTGCACACTGCCATTGGCCGGAATTGGGGGTTTGGCCTTGCGATGGATGACAAGCTTCCTTTCCAACTGCTCTCAGACAGTCACCCTGGGACCTTTTTGGTCTAAAACTAAGGAACTGACCAAGGGAGTGCCCCAAGGCTCATGTTTGAGCCCCATGCTGGTCAATATCCATGTCGCTCCCTTGGCCAATCTCCTGAGGACTTATGGGTTCACGCCAATATCATAAGCGGATGACACCCAGCTTACCTTCTCATTTAGCAAAACCTCCCTCTCTGCTCAGTCTACCTTCTCCTCCGGCATGTTAGCAATTTCCCAATGGATGTGTAGTCGTTTTTTACAATTAAATGTCGGGAAGACTGAAATGATGCTCTTCGGAGAGGCTGCAATGCTGTGGTCACCAGAATGATGGCCACGAGAGCTGGGTAGCTTCCCCACGCCCAAGACACTAGTAAAGAATCTTGGGGTTCGCATGGGCAGGCTTTGAACATGAAATAACACATAACCCAAGCTGTCGGATACTGCTTTCATGTGCTTAGTCTGCTGAGACGAGTCTTCTCTTTTCTCCCAGACTCCACACGTAAAACTCTTATTCAAGCCCTGGTATTGAGCTGACTGGACTACTGTAATGCCCCGCTGGTTTCAGCTAACGAGTCATCACTGGACCATCAACAGGTAGTCCAGAATACTGTGGCATGACTGGTACTAAATGCCCCTTACAGAACGGCCTCCCATCCGTTTCTTCAACAGCTTTACTGGCTACCGGTGCGGAAACGTAAACGGTTTAAGATTTGCTGCATCGTTCATAAGGCAGTATATGGTAACGGTCCAGTTTACCTCACGGAGAAATTTAATAGCTACATTCCATCTAGGGAATCAGCTTCACATCTCACTGAGGCAATGCCAGGACCACCGTCAGTTTAGAAAGTTCCTGAAAACTCTATTTTAGAATCACGGCCACACCAGCCTTCACCTATAGGTCCGCAAGCTCAGAGATACCCCTTTGGGGCTGATTCAGGCGCTATACAAACCCAATAAATAAATAAAAGAGGACTCTGCTGTGTACATGGAGGATTACTGCTCATGAAGGGGACAGCATGCCCTTTCTGAATAGTCGCTGGCCTAGACTAAAGACCTGCTGAAGTGTGGCACCCGGGCAATTGTCCTCTCCAAGGCTATTGGCGAGCCTCCTGTTATGCTGGAGATCTCAGGGATATCACAGATCACCTGTGAAGGACCTATACCATCTATCTGACATCTGGAGACTGGTGCCCTCCCAAGTGCGCACATCGGCTACTGAATCCCGATGGGTAGTGTGGTGCAAGACCTGTGCCTGGAGGCCGGATTCTCCAGTGTGGATCCCAGAAATCATGCCCGCTCTTAAAGCTTGTGGTTCCTGAGCTACAGGCACCTTGACACTCATAAGTGTCTTGTTGGTGGTGAGTGGATTCACCGGTTGCGGGATCCAGCGTGGCCTGCTTCATCGATTGTACTGCATTTCTCTCATGCATCACACCGACTACATGCTCATTGACTGTGGTGTACTTTTTACAGGGTGCAACCCTCGAAGAGGGGGTGTACCTGTAGTAGTGCCTAGTTCTACCTCATGTGGCTCTGCTAAGCTCTCTCTGGTGTGTGACTGGTCTGGACTGGTCTGTTCCGGTGTAACCTCTATCATTGTGCACCGGAAATTGTGCCTCATTTCAAGGGAAGTACAGAACTTGCAACTCTTCATGTCTGAGACCTGAAGTGTCTGGTGCGTCCCATGCAAACATGCACCAGACGCTGTGCACAGATTGCTTGGACATGTCCCTGTTCAATGTGTACCTGTTGGGGTGCCTCCTTCTACCAAGAGGCTCCTTGTGTTACTCCCCATTCATTGGTTGTTCCCCTTTGACCCTCATCTTGGTGGACCAACTGCCCTCTCCACACCTGGTCCCGCCTGAAGACATCTGAGCACCAGGACGTGGCAAGAGAGATTGATTGGGTCGGAAGTGAGTCAAGAGACTGCGTGATTCCATTGTGTTTTGAGACCTGTGGGTGAACTTCCTGAGTGGCTGATAAACTCCTGTTGTTTACGTCTACTTCCTAATTAAAACTTGCCACATATTCCCACCTGCTTCTTGAGGAACTAAGCTAAGTGTGACTTTGGCCGTGTGCGGCCTAGTATCTGGGAGGAGGGGCAGGTTCTCTTCAATCCTGGGGTATAGGACAATTGGGGTGAACTAGGGGGTGGAGGGATGCTTGGGACATGGAGTCTGTAGAGTGTTATCCATTGATCTGCTGGGTACCAGTTGCACCTCATTGGGGTGCTGAGTGTGTATGTGTGCAAGAGCTTTCTGTATGGACTGAGCTGATACCTGTCACATTGTGTAGTGGTGCGGAGTGAGTGTGTGAGTGGGACTGATAGTCTGTGGCCCACCTATGATTCACGTCAATGGCTGGTGGTGCTGCTTATGCATTGATTTCATGCCAAAAGCACAATACATGTGACATTAAGGATTGCCTGCATAACTTCGGCCTGCTTGAAAGTCTTTCACTTTGTGTTTGTATATATTTTTTATATTGTTGTGACCCGGGGTGTACCCTATATACTTGTGTGAGATTGTATTATCAGGGTTGCTCAGGTGGACCTGGGTTGGACAGTGTGACTTACCGCAAAAGGGTGCTCTCCATGTAGGGGTGGGGGTTGGATTAGAGATCGTCCCCAATATGCATACGATTGGGTTCATTAGAATACGAGAGGGCCTAGTACTGCTAGTATTATTTCCAAATTGTTTTATGCCCAAAAGCACATGATGCTCATGTTAGGATGATTGACTATGTATGTTGAACACAAACGCTATTTCCATACATCCTGTGTGAAGTCTCTTTTGTGACGCTTGGTGTATTTACTACAAGTGATTGCTGTGACTTTGCCTTATACATTACCTCTGATATAATTTTGAATGCTCAGTACTAAGCTACCCAAGGGTGAGGACAGGTTATACAGCAATTGCAATCACTTGCCCTTGACAGAAGAAGTAGGTTCTGCCTGGCTTGGGGCATCCCGTCAGCCAACCAGAAAGTACCGGTTCCAACAGAGCGCTGAAGAGAACTGTTCAGCACTCAGACACCATTTCTCCAGAGGGCTATGGAGAACTGTTCACCAGTTGATTGCCATCTCCATAGAGAGTTATAGAGAGAACTGTTCCGCTCTTGGGAACTATCTCCATCGAGAACTACAGGCAACTGTTCAGCACTGATACCATCTCCATAGAGAGCTAGAGAGAGAATTGCTCAGCACTCGTATACCATTGCCATAGTGAGTTATACAGAGAATTGTTCAGCACTCGTATACCGTTACCATAGTGAGTTATACAGAGAATTGTTCAGCACTCGTATACCGTTGCCATAGTGAGTTATACAGAGAATTGTTCAGCACTCGTATACCATTGCCATAGTGAGTTATACAGAGAATTGTTCAGCACTCGTATACCGTTGCCATAGTGAGTTATACAGAGAATTGTTCAGCACTCGTATACCATTGCCATAGTGAATTATACAGATAATTGTTCAGTACTCATATACTGTTGCCATAGTGAGTTATAGATTCATCAATAGAGAAACGGATACTAGTCACACCTTATGACCATTGGTGCAAGGAACAAAGATCAGAGTAGCCTCAAAAAACTCTATGTTATGGTTGGAAGGAGGTGCGGTATATCTGGTTCGTACGCCCCACATTAGAGTTATGGCAGTTATCATTGGCTACTCCGAAGTGGTAAATTTGCCAGCCTCAACCCGAGGCGCCTCTGGTCTAGGGTGCAGCATCCAGAGAAATTAAGTGAAAAAAGTGTAAAAGTAAATTGTGCAAAAAAATTAATCGTTAAAAAATGGTAAACAACCCGGAGGTTTTTTAATGAAGGTTGTTTTTACCACTCGCTTAAAAATAAGTGATACTTCTTGTGGACCAAGTTACTAGGACCAGTAGTATAATCAAACGGCTACGTCGACATGTTTCAGCTCCTTGGGCCCGGATGGGTCTATGGAGCTTTCGTCAGGACTAACAAACATAAAAATTCGTACTGACACAATTCGTGTAGTGGTTTTTCGGGTTTAGATACACTTATTTAGGTTTATGTAATTTTAGGAAATTCTCCTTCACAATCTGAAATGAAATAAAAATAAAGTACAACAAATGCACACACCTTTTTCTAATGCATTGCAATTAGGATTGGTTAAGTAACATTTCCCTTCTACCAATACAACATGACCAAGGAAGGCAGTGAACGGTGGAGAGTTAAGTTGCTAGTGCTGAGTCTTGCTAAGGGGTAGTAGTCGTTTAGCCCCTGTTTTGATACTTGTAATGGGCATTAGTTTGTTATTTAACAACTGTTTACTCATATGATTCTTAGTATAGTGGCCCGCTAGTCATTGCTTCACGTTGGTTGGTTAAACATCAAGGGGAAGGAAGCGTGAATGTAAACAACAGGGAGCATGCCACACTTTCGCTTTTTCATGAGCGCTATTGCGCGGACATAGAGGTTGCCAATATCACCACGTTATAAATTTCTGAGACGCTAGGCAGTTCATGTAAACTCGCATGGATTTGCACACTTAAAGATACGTTATTCACCCATTCTGACGCAAATGTTATTACGAGGTCTTTAAAGGTTGCCAATACCACCACGTTACAAATTTCTGAGACGCTAGGCAGTTTATGTAAATTCGCATAGATTTGCACAATTAAAGATACGTTATACACCCGTTCTAACGTAAATGTTATTTACGAGGTCTATTGAAGGAACAAGGTGGAGCAAGACGCAGTGCTGTCTTAGAAAAGGAGAAAGATCGTTTTTAGCCTACGTTGTATTCAAGAAGTGCTCTGCTACATCGGGGTGTCGCTTTTAGGATTTAGGAGCCCAGAGCTGTTGTAAAGAGGACTCCATTAGTCTGTAACTAATTAAGCATCTTACCGGTGTTTCAGGATAGCAAGGAGACCGGCGCCATTACCCGCGTGTTGCTAGGATTCCTGCCTTGTGCTGACTCTGCCCTGGGGTGTGGCCTCGACTTGAAACTCAGATATTTAAAGGGCCCTGGTGGGCGGAAAAGACGTGTCATTTTTTTGAAGCATCTCGTCTTTTGCACGTAACTTTATTAGTCTGTCTGTGGCATTAAGACTTAAGGCAGATTGTTTCCTGTTGATATTAGGGACAGAAGGTATTTTATGCAAGCCAAATGGGAAGAAATCAATGCACATGGTTTTTATGTGAGTCAAAAAGAAGAAAACATGAAACACGGAAAGGCTAAATGGTTATGCTCCGTTCTGCCCATGTAGTTAGTTGGCAAATCGATGCCAGGGAATGGCATCGTTCAATCCGTGTTCACATGTTTTAAGGCGGTCCACCCACCTTTGTTCTTTTTCGAACAACAGACGTTCACAGTTATTACTTTTATCGGTGAGCATTTCGATTACTGTCCAATGAAGCTCATCGCAAGAGTGACCTATCTCTACAAAGTGAGCACATAGTTTTGTGGTGTTCTTTTTTAATCTGATGTTGCTCTTATGCTCACCAATTCTTAATTAGATTTTTCGACAAGTCATCCCAATATATTTCTTGTTACATGGGCAGCTGACCATGTAAATCACGTGTGAGGAGTTACAGTTCGTATGTTGTCGTTGTGTCCATATCAATGTCTCCGTCAGTTGCAGTTTTTTCGATATTGTAGTGGTTTTGCAGGCTACACAGGAGCCACAAGGGTAGTGTCCAGTTACAGGTGTCATTGTCACATCCCGCGTGGTTGATTGTTGCTGTATCTTCACTGGACGGGTATGGACTAAGACATCCTTGATGTTCTTCGTTCTGCGATTTGCAAACCTTGGCTTCGGCCAATTGAAGACACCAGTGTTTAGGATATGCCAGTTCTTATTTATCATTTTGTTGACCTCATATGTAGAGGGACAGAAGGTCGTCACACATGTTGTCAGGTCTTGTATGGGTACCTTTGGATAACTTTGTAAGAGGCACTCCCTTGGTTGGTTGCTCGCTCTTTTTTTACAGTACTTTATTGTTTTCCCATTGTAATTCCTTTTTAGCAGCTTCTGACTAAGATCTTGTGCTTGGATCAGGTAATCTTCATTCTTACTGCAGTTGCGTATCAGCCTCAGAAACTGGCTGAATGGAAGATTGTCTCTGAGTGGCTTGGGGTGGTAGCTCTGATATGACAGCAGACTATTTTTGGCAGTCGGTTTTGTAAAGGTTTTGGTCTGTAGGATATTGTTCTCCACAAAAATTGTAAGGTCCAAAAAATCCAAGCTGTTGTTACTGGAGGTGCACGTAAATTTTAACCAAGGGTCAAGCTGGTTAAGCCAGTGCATAAACTGATCCAAGTCATCTTTAGTGTTCCAGATCAAGATAATGTCATCTATATACCTCTTCCAGTAAAGGATACTGGAAGAGAAGATGTTGGTTGCATTGTGTGTGTGTTGACTCTCAAAATGGCTCACATACAGGCCCGCCACCGATGGGGCGAAGGCACTGCCCATCGATGTGCCATGGGTCTGAAGGTATAGATCTTCCTCATAGGCAAAAAAGTTCTCTTTTAATGCTAATTTACAGCACTCGAGAATGAAGTGCCTAGGCGTGTTGTAATGCCAGTCTTCAAGGTACAGAATATCTTCCAAGACTTGTAGGGTATCGTCTTGTGGCAGGCTGGTAAATAGTGATTCCACATCTAAGCCCACTAGGAGCATTGTGTCCGGGTCAAATGGTTTAGCTTTGATCTGCACCAGTAGATCTCGAGTGTCTTTTAGATATGATGGCGTTCGCTGGATTAGAGGTTTCAGGAATTCGTCCACAAATTTCGAGAGCGGCTCAAGTACCGACCCTATTCCAGACACAATTGGCCTCCCCGGAGGAGGGGACCTGTTTTTGTGGGTTTTTGGAAGTGAGTAGAAATAGGGTATTTTAGGCTCTGAAATGATCAGGTATTCTGCTTCTTTTTTTGTTATCCACCTTTTGATCTCTGCTTCGTAGACCATGATGGAGATTGTGTTTTGTAGTCTTTCTGTAGGGTCTGTGGTCAGTTTCTGGTAGAATCTCGTATCAGACAAGAGGGCAAGGCATTGATCGTTGTAGCCGTTTTTGCTTAGAATTACTATGCCCCCCCCCCCCTTGTCGGCAGGTTTAATCACTATTTCCTCATTCTGCCTCAAGGAATCCAGAGCTACACGCTCCTTTTTGGTGAGATTCTGGAAAGTTTTTTTGTTCTTGTCTATTAGATCCACGCCTTTCATTAGAGATTGTTCAAAAGTGTGGAGTTCTGGAGGGACACTGGCGTATGGTGGGTTGAACGTTGATTTTCTACGTAACGCAGTGTCACCTTCTGGCTGACTCATGATATTGTTGTGAAAAAATGCCTTCAGTTTAAGAGTCCTACAAAACTCTGCCAGCTCGCTTTTTAATTTGAAAGTATCAAGTCGAGGTGTTGGCACAAAGCCTAATCCTTTGTTTAGAATTCCTATTTGGTCTTCAGTCAATTGTATCTCAGAGAGGTTCACTATGAGGGATTGATCTTGCTCACTTTGTAGAGATAGGTCACTCTTGCGATGAGCTTCATTGGACAGTAATCGAAATGCTCACCGATAAAAGTAATGCCATTGCCATAGTGAATTATACAGAGAATTGTTCAGTACTCGTATACTGTTGTCATAGTGAGTTATACAGAGAATTGTTCAGTACTCGTATACTGTTGCCATAGTGAGCTATACAGAGAATTGTTCAGCACTTGTATGCCATTGCCATAGTGAATTATACAGAGAATTGTTCAGTACTTGTATACTGTTGTCATAGTGAGTTATACAGAGAATTGTTCAGTACTCGTATACCATTGCCATAGTTAGTTATACAGAGAATTGTTCAGAACTTGTATACCGTTGCCATAGCGAGTTGTACAGAGAATTGTTCAGCACTCGTATACCGTTACCATAGTGAGTCATACAGAGAAGTGTTCAGCACTCGTATACCGTTGCCATAGTGAGTTATACAGAGAATTGTTCAGTACTCGATACCATCTCCATAGAGAGCTATACAGAGAACTGTTCAGCACTCAGACACCATTCCAAAGGGAGCTATAGAGAGAACTGCTCAGCACTCGGATACCATTGCCATAGAGACCTCTAGAGAGAACTGTTCAGCAGTTGGATAAGATATCCATAGAAAGATATAGAGAACTGTTCAGCGCCCTCTGTCTGAGACAGACGCTCTCTTCTCTCAGGCTCCTGAGCTCTGCCTGGTGTCTGACATGATCACTGCTTTTGTTTGTTCACCAAACAGACCACTTCTTTTAGGAAGAACAATGTGTTGAGTGGGTTGGGGGATGTAGGGGACCTCTTGCCGGTCAGACAGGATTATGAACTATTTGAAAAGCCCCTTTCAGCACAGATGACCGTTCACTGCACGCTGCACAATTGGAGCGAATATTACAAAGTGACAAACACATGACATGCACTCTCCGGGTATGAAAGAGTTAGTGTATGTTAGAAATGGGATCCCTGGCTGGCCAGGGCTTGCGCCAAAGTCAGTCAGAGGCCACCACTCCTAATTCAGGGCAAGGGAGTTACACGCCAAGATAACCCCTGCTCACCCTCTAGGTAACGTGGCGCGAGCAGCAAGACTAAACTTGGAGGCGATGTGAGTTAAGTGTTTGCGCACGCACCCCCAGCAACAACACCCAAGGCCCACCACAAAGGAAACTCCACACAAGGTTATAAAAATAGCCTTTGTATTATACCAAAACACATTAGATAAAAAACACACACTTTACAATGTGCCAACAGGCATGGGCAGAATTTACAGGGGATATGTACAAGACAGGGCCATCCACCTGGACCACTGTCAGGAATCAGCACTTTTAGAAGTAACACTTTTAGAAATAGCACTTAGAATATAAAATCATAATCACTGTAGCACAGAATATAAAAATAGAGCACACAACCAGTAACTACTGGTAACCAGGACCTCACTAGCACCACCTGCACTAGGAGAAAAGCAACCACCTAAGTATCACAATACCTGTAGGGGTGTAAGCACATAACACATGATGCATAAACATACATTCAGCGGTGTAAGGAAGGAAAACACATGATGCATCAACAATACATTCAGAGGTGTAAGAACAAGACACATGACGCATAAAAACACATTCAGAGGTGCAGAAAAGAACAATTGCGCCAAACTCACATAAGTCACCACCTGTGATTGTTCCTAGGCCAACTGGCCTTGCAGGGGCTAGGACGCCCTGTGTCCCAAAGTCAGGGGCCTAAACGTGGCAGCTTCCCACGAATTGCTGGGCAGCTGTGTGGACAATGAGGGGGCCACATGGGAGCCTGCCAGGCTCTGAACAAACCAAACTGTGCCCTGGAGCCTCTCTGGGCTCTAAAACTACGAAATGCCCCCTAGAGCCTCCCTGGACTCTCTGCAAGAATGTGGGGTCGCTGGAGCCCCCCTCCGGGGCTCGAGATCGCTGAGATGGCCCCCTGAGCCTCTCCTAGGCTCTTACTTCAAAGAAATGGCGCCACAAGCCTCTCGGGCCCTGAAAACAAATGCGGTGCCTGCCTTGAGCCTCTCGGGCTCTTCAAACAACTGGGGCTCAGTACGCCTCAAGCGCATTCTTCATCAAGGGGCAGTGCGGGCCGTAGTACGCCTCGAGCGTACACTTCGTTGTGGCCCTGGTGCGATTCTGAACGCATCTAGCGTACGCGGGGTACGGCGGGATGGTGAAAAAGGGGGAGCGTCCCGCTGCCTTCCGGGGTCGCTCCGGGAATATGCCCGGGCACCCACAGGGCCTTTACAGAACAGTGGTGCCCTTCTCTCCCAGATGCCCGCACTCACCGGGCCTCTGCTGTGGCTCCTCTCCGGCTCCTCTTGGGACCGGGCTTCTCAAATGGCGTCGGGCGGGGCTCTTTTCCTCGGGAGAGCCTCGCTCAGAACAAGGCCGCGAGAGTCCTGGTTGCCCGGCAACCCTCTGGCCGTGCTTAGCACGCGGTAGGCTGATGAAGCAGCCAATGGCAGCGCGGCCCTGCAGACGAGCCCACAGGCTCCGGGTCGCGCTGCGGAGGCAGAGTGGAACTTCTTTTTGCCACAATCTGGGGTAGCCTCCTGGGAATTCACCAATAAAAGCAAGGTGGGCACTCGCTTGGTGCAGACAATGCTGGGTGGGCACCAGCGCTAAAGGACAAAATACCGCGCTCCCAGGCGCTAGAAGGAAATAAGTCCAGCAAAGTTCTTCAGGAATGCAGCAAGGCAGGGGGGGGCAAGGCTGGTCCAGGGGCCACCTCACTGGCCCTCCAGGCAGGGAGGCAGTCCAAGTGGCGGTTCCTCCTGGCACCAGCAGCAGCAGCAGCCCCCCTCAAGTAGGATCAGGAAAGAACAACCTCTGTGGGGACACAGCCCCATTTTTATACACCACATTCCTTTGTCTTTGTGCAGGGTGGGGGAGAAACCAGTCTCAGCTGGTTTTGGAGCTCCCTTGATGTGCTCAATCACCCTTTTCATTCACTGGCAGGACTAGGGTCATTAGACGCACCACAGGGGGCGGAGCCAGCATTGTGTGGGGGAAAACCCAGCCTCATTCAGGACACAGGTGCACTCCTCCCCAGCTATCAGCATGCTAATCTCCACTCGACCACCGGGCAGACCCATCATGACTCATGAAGCCTGGCATCCCAGCCAGCTCCAGCCAATCACACGCCAGACACATTTTACACTAATATGCCAACTCCTAGAAGTGGCACTTCCACACACGACACAATCATGCCACATACATCATTGCGAAGCATTCAATCACACGAGTCCGCACATACCAGACTCGAGCCTGTACACCCCACGCATCAGGAACTACCAGGGACACATACATTCCCCATGAATTCCTATGGGAGGGCAGGCCTATCTCATCACATGCACTCAGAGTGCGCACGCACTTTCACTGGGACACAGTGAAAGTGCGCAGAACCCAAAAATCACCATCACCGGGTCACCATTGAAAGCAAAAAGTTTAGGGGTGAACCTGCCAGAAGGGCCAAGTCCAACAGTGTATAAGAAGACTTCAAAAGGGGTGTGGTCACCATATAGGAAGAACAAGTCTGGAGTCCAGCCAGAGTCTGAAGTCAGGAGCCACAGGAAGTGGACAAGGAATATAGAAATGGTATCTCGGCTCCTACTTTACAGCAAAGTACTGCATGCAAGCCTCCTCCTTGCGCACTTCCAGGTGACCCCTTTGAGTGCTGAAAACTAATTTGAAATGTGCTAAAACTCAATACATATGGAGGCAGATGTTTGGCTGAGACTGGTTTAAACAAACATTGGCAAATCCAATAGGTCTAGCATTACCTGTCAACTTTTTGACTTTGCCAACGCTTCTTTTGTTTCTCATGGTTTTTTGTTAAACTTTGTTGTTGGGGGAGTTGCGGGGCACTCACCAATAAAAAATAAAAAAAGATGGCAAATGTAATTAATATTGTTGGTATCAAAAAGCACTAATTGTGATATTAGTTGCTGGCAGTGAAGGGAACTCCTATGTATGTGGGTGTGCTCCTCGTGAAAATGTAGAATGCTGTCACTCACAGTGAATGTACCCAATGGCTGAAGTGGGCGGGCCCATTACTCCATGGTGTATGCTGCAGTGGGAGTGGGCAGAATAAAAATGTGCCGGACACCACAACGCAGCAATGGATGACAAGGACTGGCTGAAAGTTTCTATAAGTAGGTACATTCTATAAAACACTTTACTAAATCAAAAGGCCCTGACTAATGATAAACCAAACAAAAAGGGGAAAAAAGTGCTCCCATGGTGCAATGCGACAGGCAATGCAGCTGTGATGAGTCCCGCCCACTTCCTTTAACGTGAGACTTCTAGACTCATTTTTCGCCTGTGGCTGACTTTTGCACTGGGGTGAAATGCTATTTTTTGCACTTCATATACTGGGACATTATGGAGGGCCTCTCCAAGGATGTGCGCCGCAATGTTCCACGGTTAAGCTTTATGCAAGTGACCTAGATGCCAGCCCATCTTGTGACACTTTCTGTCTTCCTTCATAATGCCTTTACACTCCTTCCCTATTTCTCTCCTCGCCTACGCTCTTGGTCCATATAGTGCTTTAAGTGCTATGAGCACTTGGAGGCTCTGGAGGCCTCCAAGAGCTATGGAGGCGGTAGACAAGGCACAACATAAAAATGATGGACGGAGCACTGAACCTTTTCAGACACTCACCCCCAGTCACAGATCTGGGTTGAATTAGTCACCGTTCTTTAGCTCACTCTGCCACCTCAGTTCAGACCCAACTATATGCAAATCAGTCTTGACCCTGTGCCTCACGGGAACAGTCCAGTCTGAACTGCCAAGCCATGTCTTCCCTGGACCGGAAACAAGCTTCCGAGGACCGGTTTCTGGATAACACCCTTCATCAGCCCGGCTAGCTTGACTCCAGTGGCTTAGTGAGCAAGGGACCCATGTCTGGGCATACCCTGCCAACTTAGGGCGAACAAAGCAAACACAAGGAGATGATGGATGGAGCGCTGAAACTTTTCAGACACTCACCCCCAGTCACAGATCTGGGTTAAATCCATCATTATTCTTTAGCTCACTTCACCACCCCAGTTCAGACCTGGCTATATGCAAATCATTCTTGACCCTGTGCCTCATGGGAACAGTCCAGCCCAACTTCCAAGCCAGATCTTCCCTGGACCGAAAACAAGCATCCTGGGCCCAGTTTTGGGCTAACAGCCCTCATCAGTCAGGATAGCTTGAATGTCGCCCGGACAAGATTGAGATATGTGCCGGACCACTGGAATTATGCAATTCTGAGGCCGGTGTGATTTTTGCATGTTTATGTATTTGCTGCCTTTGTTACATAATTCTTCATCTGCTACATAATGTTCAGATTTTAACAAAAACAAAATTTGTTTCTAGCTCATGCGGATCAAAAGTGACAAAAAATAGGGCGACTTGTGTCCCTGCGTACTGGAGCGATGTTCGCAAAGTTTGACTGGTCATCTTTAAGTTACTTTTTGGTGTATTCTGGTGTTAGATTCTTACTAATGAGTTGAGATCTATTCCCAGACACTTTTACCAGGTGTACAAATGACAAACTAATGAAGTAATACTATCCCAAAAGATGAAGAAATGCTGCATAATTTGGCTTTTCTTGCTGAATAATTTGTTCAAATCTGCCGAATAACTTGGTCCTCCTGTGCTGCATAATTCCAGTGTTCCTGGAGATGTGAGTTTCCACCAGCAAGAGTCCAGAGGACTAGGTGGTGCAACACCAACATTTTTATTTATTTATTTATTTTGTGTTTTCTACAGCGTGAACATGACCCTGAGTGGTGTATCAGAGCGATTCACATTTGCATAACAATAAACAGACATTAGTAGTTGTACAATGATTTTGCGAAAAACATGAATGCTTAATAAACATATGTACAATACCCCAAAGATTATTAATGATCGATTAGAGGTAGCATGCGTATGATGGTGGTGGAACAATGGTAGTGGTGAGTGTGCTGCGATTATGGGATATATTTACTCATTTAAAAAGACTTGGCTTAATTTTTTAAAGCAGAGATTGACAAAATGTTTCTAATGTTAGGGGGGGGCGTTCCAAATTCTGGGCGCTGCACCAGAGAATGCTCAGCTGGCAGCAGGCCTCAAGCATCTTCTGGAGAGCCTGACGTCAGCACGGACCATGCAAAAACACAATTTTAGGAGCGGGACCAGTAGGGGGGTGTAGTGGGTCATGGCTTTGCAGAATAGAGTGAGTAGAACCTGGGTTTGTGAAGTTGGAGGGGTTGAGCACTACTGTGTAATGTGTATGTCGTATGTGACGCAAACTCACAATGGCCTATACTGGGGACGATAGAACGCAAGGCTCTGGGGGCCAGATTTCTTAGAAACTGGCAGAGCGTGGTTTTACACCAAAATTGGTAATGCCGCACTCCATTACTTTCAAAATGAAGGGATGTACCTTATTTACAAGAATGCGGCGCACCCCTGCATTTCCCCTAGCTCTGGTGCTGCATGGTGAACAGTCACAATATCGAGAAAAAAAATATCGACTTGGACAGAATATTGAGTTTTTTATATAGAAAGGACAGAATATCGAATTGCAAAAATATAGTGGTGTCGAATATCGAAATTCAGGTCTGAAATATCGATTTTCATAATATTGAAGTTAGTAATATCGACAGTCATAATTTAGGGTCCGATTCCGATCGGAAGGGCTCCGAAGCATGTTCGGAGCCCTTCTGACCGAATCGGTCGGTGCCGACCGGAATCCATTCCGACCAAGCCATTCCAATGGGCTAGGTCGGAATTGAATCCGACTCGGATTTCTGGATAGCCTATGATGGGCTCGGAGAGCCCGTCTGCCATCCGTAAATCCTTCAGTACTCCCCCGGTCGCCTCTTTACGACCGAGGGAGTACAATGGAAGTTTTTCACTGCCTTTTCGTGCCGGTCTGTCCGGCACGAAAAGGCGGTCGGAAACTGTCTTTGGGGGCCCCCAGCAGGGCCCCCATGGGTGCAAGGCTGCCGAATGGCAGCCTGGGTGCACCTATGGTGCCCTTCTGTGGATCCCTGCACCCGGTGGCAGACACCTTGGGGTGCCGGCCACAGGGTGCAGGGATGAACTGCACCCCTGATTTTCTCAATGCAGGCATGCATTCCGCTCGGAATGCAGGCTTGCATTGTGAAGTATACCAGTGCGACCGAACCCTGTTTGGTCGCAACATATTAGCAGGGCCGTAACCGACAACAGCAGGTCGGTCAGTTACTGCTCCTGACCGATGTCGGACGGACTGAGTCCGTCCGACATCGGAATAGGCCCCACAGTTGTTAAAAATATTGAATTTTTTATAGTGTTTTAAGTGTTAGTATATGTGTTAAAATTATGTATTATTTTTGTAATGTATGTTTGAATTTGTTTAAAGTAATGAATTTCATGTTATTTAATTTTTGCGTAGTTTAATTCCGTAGTGGGTGGGAAGTAATTTAATTGTAATTAAGTAATTATTGAAATTATTTTTGTGTGTTGATAATTAATTTATTGTTAATGAATTATTAATTGGTAATTAATTTGTATTAATTGATAACTATATCAATTGTATTAATGTATTATTCGGAGCAGGTTGTGGGTTTATAGGGGAATAGGGTGGAAAGTAATTTAATTGTAATTAAGTAATTATTGAAATTATGTTTGTGTATTGATAATTAATTTACTGTTAATTAATTAAAAAATTTTTATAACAAATTAGGTTTTATTTTTGAAAAAGTATGTGTTCATTAATTATTAATAGGCAATACATTTTTCATAAATAATATTTATTGGTGTTTATAATTATTTATTATAAAATATTTTGTAATTGGTAAATATTTGTTATTAATATTGTATTGGGATTGATAATTATTTATTTTTATTTAATTATTAAATAATTAATTTCCCTACTTTTGCACTCACTGGAGTGGAAATAGTAATTTTTACCCCTACGCTATCCAACATTTTCCCTCAATTGCTCTCTCTGGAGTGGGCATAGTAATTTTTACCCCTACGCAATCCAACACTTTCCCCACTGTTGCACTCTCTGGAGTGGGAATAGTAATTTTTACCCCCTCGCTATCCAAGACTTTCCCTACTGTTGCACTCACTGGAGTGGGAATAGTAATTTTTACTCCCACGCTATCCAACACTTTCCCTACTGTTGCACTCACTGGAGTGTGAGTAGTAATTTCTACCATTACACTTTCCAACGCTTTCCCTACTGTTGCACTCGCTGGAGTGGGAATAGTCATTTGTACCCCTACTCTATCCAGCGCTTTCCCTACTGTTACACTCACTGGAGTGGGAATAGTAATTTTTACCCCTATGCTATCCAACTCTTTCCCTACTGTTGCACTCACTGGAGTGGAAATAGTAATTTTTATCTACCCGCTATACAACGCTTTCCCTACTGTTGCACTCACTGAAGTGGGAATAGTAAATGTTACCATACCGCTATCCTACGTTAAAAATATTGAATTTTTTTTATATTATTAAGTTAATATATATGTATTTTTTTTAAAAATTGTGTTTATTTCTTTTTAACTTACATTTATTATTTATTAATTTAAAAGTTATTTAAGAATTTTTTTACTTAATTATATTTATTATTTCATTCATTTTACATTACTTTTAAGACTTTTTAAAAATTCGATATTTTAACAAACTATGGGCCAGCTGTAGGTGACTAAATACCGATTGGAAACGCCGAAATTAGTTAAATTTCGGCATTAAAGACCGGTATTTATCCATGGGCGATGTAGGTATTACCTAACGCCATCGCTAATAAGGAATCGGTAAAAATAAGGGAAACCAGTTACCGATTCCTCATTTAGCGATTGGCAGACACCGAAACACTAAAATACCAAATCGGTAAATAAGAAATGGGTAAATAATCACAAATGTGATGTACCAAAAATCGGCAATACCGAATTTCCCAAAAATCGGTATTTAAGAATCGGTAATTACCACTGACTCCAAGCAGGTGGTAATCAGGTGCACTGCATATAAACAGCCCCAAAATGCAACAGTGTGAACACAATGGCGGCCCTCTACGTTATAGCAAGGCGGCTACGTTTGCGAGCAGCAGGACTGATGGTCGCGATGGGAGGAGCGTGTGTACAGACTGGGTGTCACACTCTTCCAAATGACTGAGGCAGAAATACATGAGAGGTACAGGCTACACCCACAAACCATCCTAGACCTGATACGGGACCTGCACCCATTCCTGGGGCATCAGACACCAAGGGCGCACACCATTCCAACACATGTTCAGGTGCTCTGTAGCCTGCACCTACTTGCATCAGGAAGTTACCAGGGTGTGATAGCTGTGGCAGGTGGTGTGTCAAGGAGTTGCCTGTCCCGTTTCTGCAACCCCTTCTTGGATGCCATGATGCAGAGAATGCATCACTACATACGCTTCACCAGCACACAGGCGGAACTGCAAACGACAAAGCTTGATTTATAACAAAAGGCACAGTTCCCACATGTAATAGGGTACATTGATGGGACCCACATACCAATCTGCCCACCTGCTGCTACAGAATACATATACTGCAACCGCAAATCCATGCATTCCATCAACGTGTATGTGATATGTGATGCAGACAACATCATCCCGGACATCGAGGCCAAATTTCCAGGAAGTACCCATGACTCCTACATAATTAGGAATAGTGGGATCGACACACTTCTGACTGCTGGTGAATTTGGAGAAGGATACCTGCTAGGTAACACACTGATGTATACCTTGGATAAATGTATTGGTGACTCCTATTAATGGCACTTCCTTTCCCATTCAGGTGACAGCACATATGCTGTGCGGTCATTTATCCTAACTCCATACCTCAATCCTTCCACCCCAAGTGAGAGGAGATACAATGTGGCACATAAAAGCATGCGCAATGGTGTGGAGCAGGTTCCGTTGCCTCCACAAAAGTGAAGGTGCACGTCAGTACCGCCCCATCATCTGCTGCAAAGTAACAGCAACATGTGCCATGCTGCATAACCTTGCCACAAAGAAAGGAACAGCAGTGGAACTAACTGACTCCGAGGACGAGGGTGAGGACTGTCCATAGCCAGAGCCCAGCGCAGCAGGTGTGGCAGTAGCACCCGATGGGAGACACAGACGGGCTGAGATATCACACAACTATTTTGGAGTAAGTAAGGAGGAAAAGCCAGTTACTGTATGTGAGTGATGGTGTTTAATGATCATAGCACATCACCACAACATGATGTGCGTCACATGCCAGGCCTAAATCAAAAGCAGTGTCCATACAGAAAATGGGTCACATCACCCATTTGAGGAAAACCATGTTATGGCTATCCTCACTTCCTGCACCCACGCGCTGTACTGCTGCGTTCCCTGGGCACACTGTCCTCACTGGCAGTCTGTCATGTGGCAGCGCTGTGCCGTTCACTGCACCTCCTGGACTCTATGATAGGAGGCGTGAGACTACTGTGGCTAGTAGCCTCCTCACTTTCCCCCCATCACCTGTAGTGGCTACTTGGTTGGTCTGGAGCCCTTCTAGTATAATAGGAAACTGATGTGGAAACACACTTCTTCACCTCCCAGCAGGTTCCCCCCTAGGCATTATGGTAGATGCAGTTCGCCAAGTGTGTGTACTTACAAAGTCTCTCGAGTGTTTCACCAGGTGGGTGCAGATTAGTGCTGGCCATCTCTAGACACGTGTTTCTGGATTATTATCCGTCATCAGTAGAGATTAGGCATAAGATTATTTGGGGTTGCTGAGCAGGCTGCCAAAGTATTCTTGGGTCACAGTACCTCTCCAGGCGCGCTGGTGCCTCTCCACGAGCTGGTCAGCTCAAAGCGGCTCTAATTTAATCTGCACCCACCTGCTGAAACACTCGAGAGACTTTGCAAGTATACACACTTGGCGAACTGCATCTACCATGATGCCTAGGGGCGAACCTGCTGGGAGGTAAAGCAGTGTGCTCCCACATCAGTTTCCCACTTCTAGTATAGTGGTCACTGTGACCAGCCCCCTTGCCACTTCACGGCTGCAGTGGGCCATCTCCTCCAGCATTGCCACCGAGCACCTGCAGAGCAGAGAGGATGTAGATGAGAGGCGGTTCACCGCCTTGGTGTAGATGTCAAGTTTCTGCCTCTCCCTGTGCCTTGACAAACGGTCCTCAGCTAATTTGGTGCACAGCAGCCTCACTGCCTCAGACACGTCCCTCATGCCCTCAGCCACAGAAGTGTTCATGCTACAGATGCCCTTCTAAATATGCTGCATGTGGCCATTCATCTGTGCCATCTGCTGCTGTAATGACCTCATGGCTTTTCCTTGCATGGGCTGGACCTTCAACATGTTCCCTTCAAGGCCTGCGAACACACTCTCATCTTTGCCCTGAGAAGGAGGACTGGCTGCCCTTGCCCTGCGGCATCTGGCACGTGTGTGGGCTCACTCTGTGTGGGGCCTGTGAGCCTGCACCATAAGCTTCCTCAGCCACTGTGGGTGGACTGTTGTCCTCTTGTGCTGTCCTCCTCAGACACCTCCATCTGCTGGAGGCTGGCCACTGCATGCCTCCTGCCTCTCGGTGCTGGTGGCGCTGATGGTGGCGGTGGTGATGGTGGTGGTGGTGGTGGTGGTGTGCCCTGCAGGAGACTGTTCCTCCTCCTCTTTTCTCCTCTCTGTCCTGGGGGCCTTTCCTCTGCTCCCCACTGCTGCCCTGCGAGATGGCGCGCCTGTGAAGACAGAATGTACATATGCTCACTTATCTGGCAGCATTTGCATTGTGATAAATTTCATGCTTGCCAATCACACTGACTGTCCTCTGCTTGCTAATTGCTAATTGGTGATACAAAAGGGGATGATGGACGGAGCGTTTGAACAAATCAAACACTCACCCCCAGTCAACTGATCTGGGTTTAATCCATCACCATTCTTTAGTTCACTCAGCCACCCCAGTTCGGACATGGCTATATGCAAATCAGTCTGACCCTGTGCCTCGTGGGAACAGTCCAGCCCAAACTGCCAAACCATGTCTTACCTGGACCGGAAACAAGCATCCTGGGACCGGTTTCGGATTCATAATCCTCATCAGCCAGGCTATCTTGAATCCAGTGGCCAAGTGAACAAGGGACTCACGTCTGAGCATACCCTGCCACACTTAGGGCGAACAAAGCGATACAAAAGGGGATGATGGACGGAGCGTTTGAACAAATCAAACACTCACCCCCAGTCAACTGATCTGGGTTTAATCCATCACCATTCTTTAGTTCACTCAGCCACCCCAGTTCGGACATGGCTATATGCAAATCAGTCTGACCCTGTGTCTCGTGGGAACAGTCCAGCCCGAACTGCCAAGCCATGTCTTCCCTGGACCGGAAACAAGCATCCTGGGACCGGTTTCGGATTCATAATCCTCATCAGCCAGGCTATCTTGAATCCAGTGGCCAAGTGAACAAGGGGCTCACGTCTGAGCATACCCTGCCACACTTAGGGCGAACAAAGCGATACAAAAGGGGATGATGGACGGAGCGTTTGAACAAATCAAACACTCGCCCCCAGTCAACTGATCTGGGTTTAATCCATCACCATTCTTTAGTTCACTCAGCCACCCCAGTTCGGACATGGCTATATGCAAATCAGTCTGACCCTGTGCCTCGTGGGAACAGTCCAGCCCGAATTGCTAATTGTTGTCACATGCCTTTGGGTTCAGTGGACTGACTGTTCTGACATGTGTTACTTCTGACTACATCTCCCATAATGCATTGCAGGTTTCAAGTAAAACATGTACTGGAGTGGGAGTCACTATGCCTCATTGGGGATTGGGGGTAGGGAGTGGGGGGCACAGCATGCTGTGAATGCATCTTACTTTGTTTGTTAGCAGCTTTGGCTGAGCTGTCTGCATCCCCAACCGGCTGGAGGGTGGATTCGACCAGGAGATCCAGGGTAGTTGGCGCAGGTGCTGTGTTCCTCCCTCCACCTGTACTGTTGGCTTGCTTCGGCCTCTCTGCCAGCCTCTCCTTCGCACGCTTCCTCAGATCATACCAGCGTTTTTTTAAATCCTCAATGGAGCGCAGTGTGACTTCAATCGCATTTATGTTTTCTTGAATTGCAAGCCAAATATGCATTTTCTGTGAATCAGGCACGTGCAGGGACTGTTTGCCAAATAATGTGTTGTGGTCCTTGGTCACATCCTCAATAAGGTCCTCCAGCTCCCTCTCACTGAATTTGTGCTTCTTTTTTCTGTCACGTGCCTCCTTCTCCCTCTCCTGCTGGTTGTCCATTTTGGTCAGTTTTGTTTGCAACATTCAGTTGAGTTGCTCCTGCTTCTTTGCTCTGCTCCCTGCCTACAATCAGCTCCAGGTTCAGTGCGCCTACATGGGTGTGTCCACTTCCTGTTTGGGAGGTAATGAGGATGCACAGGATTGGCTGATTCGACAATTACCGATTTTTTGAATTACCGAATCGGTATTAAGGATTCGGTGATAACGATTCGGTAATGGGGAATGGGGAATCGGTATTTAGTTTTACCGATTAATTATGAATCGCTATTTTTTAGCGATTTTTACTGAATCGGTAATATTTACCGAATCTTTACGTACATCTGGAATACTGAATTCTTAATAACGAATCGGTAAAATTCGCTATTAAGGACTCAGTATTTCAGGATTACCTACATCTGGCCCTATATTATTTACAATGATATTTTGGTTACGATATTTTTGTACTTACCTGTTTGTAGATAGGAATTTGCTATTCTGGTAGTCGATATTTTGTCACCGATATTTTTGTAGGTAGATATTTTGCTCCTCGATATTCGGTCAGTGATTCGTGCTAAAGAAGCTACCTAGCGCAAGCGCATGCGACCTTCCACAATGGTACAAGGATGCCTGCGCTGCAGGGGTGATTGTTCATGTGCAGGAAGGGGCACCTTCCTGTACATAAACAATATTTACAGGCGATTTGCTGTTTCTATGTGTGCTGCAGAATTCAGCACACATGGAAAGAGCAAAATACAAGGAGAAATTAAACATTTATCTTCTTATATCCTGCTTAAGACAAGATAGTCCAAGTTTTATTTTTGGCACTGCCTCATACCTTGTAAATATGGGGCAGCGTTAAAAAGCAATGGGTGTTGCAATGAAACGTCAACTGGAACATCCATTGCACAGCCCTTTGACGTTAAGTGTTTCGTGAATAGAGGCATTATTTACAAGGCGGCGTTCAGCCTCGTTAAGTGGATTAAAGCCGCCCTGTAAATAAGTTGAAGGACTTAACGCCGCCAGAACGTCGGAATAAGTGACATTCTGCTGGCGTTAACTCCTTGTAAATATGCCCCTGGGTGACTAAGAGCACACAGTGATCTTATCTTGTGTCAGGATTGTTGATGGTATTTATCAGCCCCCACACAAACACTAAACAGCACTCGTAGAATTTGTATTGGGGACATTGGAATAGGGTAAACATTATAAAAAAGACAACAACAACGAGCAATCAGGGGCATAATTAATTTGGAAGTGGCAACTAACAAAATTATAAAATGGCAATAGTCTGTTATACTAAGGAGGTTCCAAGACATTGCAACATACACTTCCCTTTTCTTTTTCATTTGTGTCATTCTAGCGAATGAAATGATTTTTTATAGAAGACAGAACTGGTGTAGCTAACGAAAGCTGATAGCCAGGTCATCTTGAAGCATTCTTGTAAATACAGACCATCTCTACGTTTTGAAACCTATGGAGCGCCGTGTTACCAATTTTGGCGTAAGAACGTGCTCCGGCAGTTTCTAGTAAATATGCCCCATTGTGCGCGAGTTCTATTGGGAAACATTGACATTTCCATTTTGCATCTTAATACAAACAGCATTGGCAATCGCACAAAGGAAGCTTGTATTGTGATCCATTTTGCATTGGTCTAGTTCCGCATCGACACATGACAGTGGGTGTTTGAGTGAATAGTAGGTTGGGGCTGTGAGACCAGTATTCTAGGGCATGGTTGGCGCTATAAACATCCTCCGTTAAACCCCCATGGACAGCTCAGAGTATCCTAGGGTCATTTACACAAGAATATATTCATGTCCTAATGAAAGATTTAACCTTGTTTCATAGAGGGTTACATTCCATGCTTTGAGAAGAGGTAGCCTTACATGCAGCATTTTTTGAGGGGCGACAGTACTATAGTTATGAGCTATAAATCCGCCATAACAGCACGGCTCAAAGCCATGCATAAATTGCTTTTGATAGAGCTGCAGCTAGGCTTAGCTTGAAACATATAAAAATGTGCTTACCACGGTTTTCCATAAACCTTTTCTAAAAGCTGCAGAGAGCTAATTTTCTCAGAAATGTGCAAGCAGGAGAACTGGCTCTGGGTGGTTTATCTATTAAATTGTCTCTATGCTGTTCTGCAGACACAGCCCTTGTGCAGAGTGATGCTCCCCACAGCAGGGTGGTCTCCAACCTGTTGTACCCTCAACAGATGCACAGAGAGGTGTGAGTTGCCTGCACCTGGCTATCAAGGTCCACAAAGACAGGCACAAAGACGTGTGGGCTGCCTGCCCCTCGCTTTGAACAGACACACAACAGGCACAGAGATGTGTGAGCTGAGGTGTGGGCTACCTGCACCTGGCTATCCACAGCCACAAAGGTATGTATCAGGATAAAGACAAAAGGGTAGTTTTGACCTTCTCCCCCGCCATCACTAAGTTGGCAGTGCTACAGGAAGACTAGTCAGGAGCCCCTCATAGCAGAAGCACCTCATCAAAGTTTCTCCTCAAACTCAGGTGGTTCACCCGGACATTGGTCAGCTAACACATTTGATCCAATTTTGGACCAATCACCATCCTCCTCCTCCTGTGCTGCTGTTTCAGGAATGGTTTTAATTGTGTGGTATAAAATGTTAGTTCATTTTGATCATAGTCAATTTCGTCACATGTTAAGGTGAGAGACTGGTCCTTCTCCCTGTAACGACCGCAATAGCTGCACTGAGCACACATTCAGCAGACACATGGGTGACAAGACAAGCCAGATACTTTATTGCCAGCCTGCTGAGTTCTGGCCATTAGCGTTTATTCCCATATCAATACATCAATGGATTTTGATCCACATAGACCGCTTTTGGATAATCCAGATACTCCTGGAACATCCTGTGGATGGTCTTGGTGCTGCCATTTGCTTAACCTGTTTTGCCATCCCCTCTGCGGTAGACTAGAGCCCTGCCAGTTGAAACCTATTCAAAGCAGAGGTTGGGCCAGTCCTTATGTTGCTGTTGTTGTCAGTATTCTGGTTGATGATGTTGTTGGATACTGTGAGACAAGACTACCTTCTCTGGAAGTTGAAGACGCCATTCCTGAACAACAAGGTGGGACTTAAAGTTCCAGCCATTCTACTTCCTAGTCTCCAGCTTGCTCTAAAATCCACCTCTAGTATTTTAAAACGTCCCCTTCAGAAAAAGGAATGAAAGTGGCCAGAATGTTATTGTACAGTGGATCAAGTAGTGTGCCACAGACGTGCTCTTTGGACTCATTGATGTCATGTTGGAGCCTTATATTAGAAGCCAAGCAAAGAAATAAGGTCTCAACCAAGGCATGCGCTTCTGTGTTTTCATTCACACCTGCGGGGGCGGACCTTTCAGACACCCTCTTTACCTGGTCATGTAGGAGATGCAGCAATGGGATAGCTTGGCCCATCGTACTGTCGTGCTTGCTAACTTCCTGTGTGAAAACCACAAAAGGGAGTTGCATCTGTGTCAGGTATTTGACTAGGCCCCATTTGTCCACATCCATGGTCATAGCTTTCCCAACTGCATCCCCTCCTCTTTCGATGACTTTCAATGTTTTCACTGCTGAGACAGACGTTGAAGCATGTAGTAGGTTAAGTTCCAATGTGTTGGCACCTGCTGTGTCAGGGCTTTAACTGGTGCTCTGTTATTATGCTGAATAATCTGCAGCTACCGGGCTTTAAAAGAATGGCTGAAATGGGTGCCGGTTCTTCTGCAGGTGTCAGTATGTTGCTGACTATGTCTTCCTTTTTGAGGAAGTCTTGCATCACCAGGTTGATGCAGTGGGTCAAACACAGGACCCTGAAATAGCATTTGCCTGACTATGTTGCTGCTCTTGTCTGTGGCAAACAAATCCAATTCTAAGACCTCTGGTTTGCAGCCATTCATACACCTTCCTGTTAAATTCCTCCAGGATGTTTACAGGTGTATGAGATTTCTCCATCGTAAATAAGGCCACTGTTGCATGTCGTCAAATGTTCTTAAAACTTTATTCAGGGCCAAGACCTGAAGATATCTTTTGCTTTACCTCTGCAAAAGAGGAACAATGTGCAGTGATGGACATGTAATCAGTCACCTGACAACTGGTCCACATGTCTGTCATCAGGTAGATGGTGTGAACAAAACTTTTCTCCAAAGCTTATCTGACGAACTGCAGCACCTCGTGATGCAATGCTTAAACGGCCACTGTGGCAAAATAGGTCCTACTTGGTACCTTCCATTTTGGCCAGATGGCTGCCACAAATTCTAAGAATCCCACTCTTTCCACAAATGAAAAAAGGAGGCGGTCCTGCACTAAAATGTTTGCCAGGTTCCCATTGTCCATGCATGCAGATGGGTTGTTTTGCTCGTAGGGCCCCTTCTGCCTAAACATGCCCATAATAGTATAGTCACCTGGATGTGCTTCTTTTCTTGGGGCACTCGTATAGGCGTCTTTTGAGAAGTAGATGCTAGTGTTAAACTCAATGTGCTTGGTGGTGGTTGGGGCAGTCACTGTATGCCGTGGTGTCTCCATCTCACTCTGAGTCTTCTTGTGTCATTGTGAAGTTGCTGAGGTGGGTGAATCTACTGGCACACTGCTGGGAACAGGGCTGCTTTGTGTGAAGGCTTCATCCTCTTCTTCCTCATCATCACTTTCCAACATGATTGGACTTGTCGCTGATGTTCCCCCGGCTTTCCCCACCACCACCACCACATTCATCAATTTTTTTAGGTGCTCCTCCACATGATTGTGTGGTATTTTTTCATTTATGTAGTCTGGCCTCCAGTAACATAATGTGTACTAGACTTACCTTGACAAACATGTGTGTGGCAAACGGTACATACTGCAATGTGCTCCACATCTTCTAACTGAAAAAAAGTCCCAAACTCGAGAGGAGTAGCCGAGTGGATGAAGAACAGCCGCCTGAAACTGAACTCAGACAAGACGGAAGTCCTCATCCTAGGATCATCACCCTCCACCTGGGACGACTTCTGGTGGCCCCCTGCCCTGGGCAGCGCACCCAAACCAACGGACCACGCACGCAACCTGGGCTTCATCCTGGACTCCTCCCTCTCGATGACCAGACAAGTCAACGCCGTCTCCTCGTCATGCTTCAACATCCTACGCATGCTACGTAAGATCTTCCGATGGATCCCCACCGAAACCAGAAAGACGGTCACGCAGGCACTCGTCACCAGCCGACTGGACTACGGAAACACCCTCTACGCCGGAACCACAACCAAACTGCAGAAAAGACTCCAACGCATCCAGAACGCCTCCGCTCGACTCATCCTGGACATCCCCCGACACAACCACATCTCCGGTCACCTGAGAGAACTGCACTGGCTCCCCGTCAGCAAGAGAATCACGTTCTGACTCCTCACCCACGCACACAAAGCCCTCCACAACCAGGGCCCCAGATACCTCAACAACCGCCTGACCTTCTACACCCCCACCGCCAGCTTCGATTGACCAGCCACGCCCTCGCCGCCGTTCCACGCATCAGAAGAGCCACCACGGGAGGAAGGTCCTTCTCCTACCTGGCTGCCAAGACTTGGAACTCCCTCCCCATCCACCTCCGTCTGACCCAAGACCACCTCTCCTTCAGGAAGCAACTCAAGACCTGGCTCTTCGAGCAGTAGCGGACCCCCCTCCCCCAAGCGCCTTGAGACCCTCTGGGTGAGTAGCGCGCTATACAAATGCTTTGATTGATTGATTGATTGATATGTTTTTACTGTGCCACTGCCAATGCCTGAAGACAAACTGGAGGTAGGTGGGCTTGCCGTTGATTGCCTCTCTGCTTCTCTTGGTGCAGGTCTCAGCTGCGCCTTTACAAATATAGAGCTGGTGGCGGTGCTACTTGTGCCACATCCCTCAGAGCTAGTTGAATAGCAATGTCAGACTCCTCTGTGTCACCTTCCACTATGACTACCTCGTCATTGTCGTCCTCCTCTTCATCCCCTTCCATAAGTCTAAGTCTTTCTGGAAAGTTTATTTTCACTTGCCTCTCCAATTGTCTCCAGGTCTCAGTTGGGGTCCACTCCATGTCCCTATGATCATCATCAGAAGCGGTGCTTAGAGAAGATGGGGCCATAGTACCCTTTATTTTCCTTGCTGGAGATCTGGGAGTCAATGATTCTAAAAATCCGTCTCAGAGTTCAAAACTTCTCGATTTCCCAAGAGGAGCTTAGAAGGTGCCAGCCAAGGGTCCAGGGCCTTTGGAGGCACCTCCTATGGATCAGAAACTAACTCCTTAGCAGGTCTGTAGAGCTCAGGAAAGCCTAATTTCAGATCCATTTGCAGGCCCAGACAGGGCCAGTTGCAGCAGGTCATCTGGGCAGTTGCAGGGCGGCCTCTGGAGCTTGTTGTTTCTCTTTAACTCTGAACATGAGGTCAGCCGACAGACACTTGGAGTCACTCTGGCAGTCCTGGGTTTCAGGGGATGGTCCTCTCTCTTTAAAGCACCATCTGACCTCAGCAGCAGGACAGCTCTCAGAAGAATAAGGCAGGCCTCAAGGAGCAGGACAGTCCTCTGTTAGAGGTGGGACAGTCATCTGAGAAAGAAGGCAGGTCTCACGCAACAGGGTAGTCCTCTGAAGTACAAGGCAGTTTTCTGGAGTCTTCCACAGGTCCAGGGGTGTACGGATGAGTGACTCAGGAGGTACAATATTAATACCTGGAGCTACCCTTTGAAGTGAAAGAAACCTTTAGTTCACCCCCACATCAGCTTCAAGGAAGTTCCTTCCTCCCCCTTAATTCCCTATCCTACACAAGAGGTGTAGAGTAAAAAAAGGCTGGTGTCAAGCTCCTTTGTGAGTGTGCTGGAGGTTGCCTTTTGAAATATAAGTGGGGCAGAGAACAGCTCTGCCCCTCCCCCGCCCTGGCAGGTCTGAGTTCCCGGCGAGGACAATCAGGTTTATATAGGAGTCCCGCTGAACCAGCCCTGCACTGTTGCCTGCTCCGAGCAGGGGGCCATCCCAACCATCACACCGGCCACTGCAACTGGGTCAGGGCATCATAAAGCTCATGATTAGAACTAGAAGCACCAAGACCCCTTCCTGCATGGACCTATGGAGCCGAGAAAGTGCTACACGGAACCTGTCTGATCCCGAAATAAGTTCCACCAGTAAAGATCTGCAAAGAAGCAGCTGGAAAGCTTGGGGGTAGGGCTGCCAAAAGGTATAGCCGATACGGGAGAATGAGCATACTGAATATCACCATCCTACCCAGAGCCTAGATAGGCAGCGACGTTCAGAATGCTAGGGACCCTTGGATGGAGTTTCCCTCATCGAGATTCGCTTTGGAGTGAAAAACCTGTATACTCAAATTCTTAAATGTATTAAACTGCCATGTGAGCCCAGAAAATATCACCCCCTGTCCTGTTCCGGGATCTGGCGAATGGGAAACAAGCAAGACCAACACACTCTAAGATTCAATGTTGCCTCAAATACGTCAAGAAGGACCATCAGGCGGATAGACAAGGGCATCGTCAGCATATAAGGAACTCAATTGGTGGAGACCATGTGCTTCTTTTCCCACTGTCGTGCGAGCAAACATAATTTATAGGCCAGCGGTTTCAAGGCTAATGTGAAGGTCATCCGCGATAAAGGACATCCCTGTTGCATTGAGGGTGGCCCGTTGTATGTCAAAACTATCAGCTATCCCCTTCATGACCCATATCATTGGATTTTCGTATAGAGCACGTAGCCACCTCAGATATGCAGTGTCAAAGTGCAACGTTTCTAAAGTTGCAAATAGGTATTCCCACCCCAGGGTGTGGAGGGCTGTCTCAATATCAAGCGAGATTACCACTGGAACCCCTGTACCTGCTGGGGGGAGGATTCCCCAGCAACCCAAGAAGGTGATGAATGTTGAGGAAGGTGTTGTGGCCTGGGTAGAACCCATTCTGGACATATGTACGAGGGTTCCAATGATGGGCAGCAGCAAGTTCACCAGAAACTTCCATAGGATATTGTAATCAAGGTTCAAGAGAGACAACGGACAATAGGACCGTACGTACATCAGATCCGGTTTGGGGAGTACCAGTAGAAGGGCCTCTAGAAGTGAGTCCAGGGTCGGCCCCTCTCCCACGCCTCATTATACGTCTTGAGCAGTCTGGAGGACAGTGAGGCTCTGGAGGCAGTGTAATATTCTATGGGGAGCCCATCCATGCCCAGGGCAATCTGTGCTGTCGCCTGACGGATCTCTTCAACCTGTAGGGGAGCATCGAATTTCGCCCATTGCAGCAGATCGAATTCAGGGAGGGGAAGAAGTTCCCTACTTCATCAGCGGAAGGAGTGGTAACCTCCACATGCAGGGCTGGGTCGTAGGTGACAAAGGCGCCAATTATGTCCACCAGAGTATTAACAATATGTCTCCCATTTAGCTCTAAGGATGCAATTGAAGCACATGAACTATTGTGTCGGACCAGTCACGCCAGCAGCCACACGCTGTATCTCCCTCATTGTGCAAGTGGTCCACGTATTGCTTATAATCCTCAGCTGCGCGCCTCTTAACTGATGCAGCCGGTCAGCCTCTGTGGCGCTCAGCGGCCACTGCTTTTCAAGCTGTTGCAGCACCCCCTTTTTCGACATAAGCTGTCTCCTCAACATGTGTTGAATCCCCAACATTGGTGATACAGTAACCCTTCACAACTACTTTGTGGGCATCCCATTCCACCGCCCTGAAGGAAGTGGAGCCCGTATTCAAGGCAGGGTAGTACGTAATGTGTGTCGCCAATGCTTCACAAATTGGGTCACCCCGGAGTGCTTCCACCTGCTGTCACCACATTGGACTACAAGCACAAGCTCTCCCCCACCGCAGTATCAGCGTAATCGGGCAGAGATCAGAGAACAGCAATGGAAAAATGTATCCCGGTATGCAGGTTATGCACCGGGGAATAGAATGAGAACTCACTGTCCACAGGGTGATGTAGGCAGCAGATGTCACTTAATCTGCTGTCAGTCAACCATCCCTGAAAGTGCTGGGTCATGTTGTTGCAACCTGCTGCCGCCAGGTGTGGGAGGGAATGATCATGAGTGGTATCCAGAACACAATTAAAGACACCTCCCCGGATAGAGGGAGTGTTGGGTCATGGAGGAGGGCCAGAGGGGGCCATCTAGGACCGAGGAGGGGTCAGTTTTCAGGGCATAAATAGCAAGTAAAGCAAGGGGCATACCGTCCAAGTGACCCTCCACTGCAACGTACGGCCCTCTGGGTCCACCCTGTGCGCTCCTGCCTAGAATGCAAAAAGAACAATTGATAGACAGAATGTTGTACAATGTCAAACATTCAACCCAGCACAGAGATCTGGGCCTAAATCACTCTTTTTGTTTTTTACTCCCCATGTCATTCCAGTTTGAACCCAGCCATATGCAAATCAGTCTTGACCCTGTGCCTGATGGGAACAGTCCAGCCGGAACTGCCAAGCCAGGTCCTCCCTGGACCGGAAACAAACATCCGGGGACCGGTTTCAGGGTATGTCACCATTCTTCAGCCAGGCTAGCTTGAATCCAGTGGTACAGAGAGCAGGACCCCAGTGCGGTCCCGATCAGTGGCCCCTCCATTTTGCATTGAGTTTGTGTAGTTCTGTCACCGTCATGCGCGTTTCCTCTATGAGCGCTATGTGTGAGTGGCGTCCTTTTAAGGTAGGAGTGAATACGGTGCCTCTTGGTAGGGGCAGCCGGGCCCCTCACGTTCCATGTCAGTAGGGTGACCAGACATCCCGGGGTTGTCTGGACAGTCCCGGTGTTTGGACCAATGTCCGGTGTCCCAATAGCTTTTTCCAAAGTCAACAAATGACCATACTTTGAGATGGGGTCAGGGGTCAGGTCAGCCAGAGATCTGCACTTGAAGTGCTGCTCATAAACCAGACCCTCATTTGTATTTATTCTTATAGCGCGCTTGGGGGTCCATTAGGATGGCGGGCGGATTGCCCCCGCCAGGCTGGCGGTAGCCACCGCCAGCCTGGTGGGGGCAATCCGCCCGCAATCCTTCCCTGTATTCCCCCCTGCCATATTAGAATGGCGGGGGGGACCACGGCGGAGCAAAACACCGCCCGCCACTTTTTGGCCGGGGCAGAAAATGATTAATATGGTGGCGTGTCAAGCAGACACTGCCAGCCATATTATGAGAGGCATTTTGGCAAGCCTTTGCTTGGCGGCAATGCCGCCACGGAAAGGCAGGTGGTTTTCACTCTGGGGGCCCCCTGCGGGCCCCCAGAGTGAAGGTGGGTAGGGGCATGCACACGGGGGGGTACCTGTGATACCCCCCCACATTTGCATATATCAAGCGGCAGGCATCGCGTGGTGCCTGCCGCTTTGTTTATGTAAATGCTGCAAAGCAATTTCTGTATTGTGGCGGGCGGTGCAGAGGGCTCCGCCCGCCACAATACTAAAAATACAGGATGTGCCCGCCACTGTGGTGGGCACATCCTAATGCCCCCCACGGGACCCCCGCCTTATGGCGGGTGTTCCCGTTTACCGATGGGACGGCGGGAGGGCAAAGTCCGCCGCCATCCTAATGGCCCCCTTAGTTTCCAAAAGTAAGTGCTACACTCTATCAACCTCATCCTCAGAGGGCAGCCGCTGATCACATGGAATGCACTAGTTTTCTGCCACTTGCCATTTTAAAAAAGCAATTTCAAAAGCATTCCTCTGTGACCTGCAAATCAGGTGTAGCTATAAAAAGAGCTGGAACATTCACAGCCCTAAACCTGTCATGACTTAGTCATTGCCCTGTTTTATGCCGTAAATGGGCTTTAATATGAACATGGTGTGATCAAGGATGTAGTGTCCTCTGTCATTTCCATAAAACTGCCTGCGTAATGTTGTAACAGGAGTATTACTTTCAGTATAATGGTCTTATGTATGTAACCTGGTCCCTAGCTTCTGTGGTATTTTTTTAAAAAGAGGCCTTATTATAAGTTGCATCCCACTGGGATAAGTATATAGGACCATATGTATCATCCCAAATTGCGATCGCATCCGGGCTTAGTGGTGTGTATTATTGAAAAACTGCCTCGCAAAATAAGCATTTAAGGAGTTGCAAATTGAGATTCCTTAAATGCGATTTAAGAAGCACAGAAAAAGTGCAATTTGGCCTTAAGGAATCGCAAATTACCACCAACTTCAAGTTGGTGGTAATTTGAGTTTGCATTTTTTTGCATTTTTCAAAGTGCAATGTGCAATGTAGCGCAGATACATGCCCTAAGGGCATGTATGTGCACCCATGCTTATTTCAGGGGTGCAACAGGGTGTGCTTTTGACACCCTTGAAAACTTGAAATTGCATTCTCAATTTGCGATTCTCTAATTGCTAATCGTAAATTGAGAATGTCTCCCCATTCATTCCTATGGGCCACGAGGCCCATGAATGGGGAATGAATGGGGGGAGTTTCCTTAATTGCAAATCGCACTTAGAGATTCACAATTAAGGAATATGTAGGACTCGCAAATCGTTTTGCAAATTCTACATACATCTCGTTTTGCGATTCTCAAATAACGATTCTCTAAAATTCGCTATTTGAGAATTGCAAAACCAAACTTTCATACATACGCCCCATAATCACTTACTTTAGCGAACGGTCATTTTGTACCAGTACCGTGCAATTATGAGTCAAACCGCTTGGGGTTTTATCACATACACTTGTCATCTGCTATGAGCAAGTGGTAAATCCATGTGCGGGTCTGGGCCTGGGGGTGGTGAGGGGTGGAGGGGAGAAAGCGGAGTGTGGTAGAGAGAAAGGAAAGTATTTGTTAGCAGAATAAATTATTAGACTTGACTCCTTCAGCTAAATTGTCATCCATTTTTTTAGCTGATATTTCCAAACAGAAACATCGGATTTGGGTCTCCCACACCCAGTAAAACTGGTTGGTGAAAAAGCAAACAACTGCTAATCAGGTGGCGTCAAATAAAAACATGGGATAATGTCTATGTTATACTCAGGGCCTGTGTGGAAGAAGGCTATACACATAGTCCTACTTCCATGTCGATGGAATGTATCGGTTTCTGGTATAGAAAATCAAGTCACCCTTCATGTCAGCACATTATATTGTGACATCAATGTACGTAGGGCGCATCAATGATACGTGTGTATTGGTGTCAAACTTCCCCCTCCCATCCAGGTGTATGTCTGCGCAGTGGTGTCGGTCAGCATAGAACATGTGCATACCTCCTTCAACATATTAACTGATTAAAGACCCCCCCTTCCCATCCACCCTGCCTGGGCACCAAGTGGTGTACAGCCATTGCACAAACATCATCAACACTTCAAACAGATATTAATAAACGTTATAATTAGGCCTGGGTGGTGAACTTCGATCCGTTTGCGGAGTTTTCTGCACTTTTCAGAGCTCACGGAGTGCAGAAAACTCCACTTTGCATAGCGCAGCAGAGTCTTTTCCCCACTCGCTAACGGTAAGTTGGCAAGCGTGAGCTGCTGCTCGGTTAGAATTTCTATCCAAGCGGCAAGAAGATCTGCGCAAATTGGCAGTTTGTGCCGCACTCTGCCACTCGTTGAAATCCGTTTTTATGCCACTTCACGATGGTCCGTGTTGAGGAGCTCAGCGAACTCCGCCAACGCCTGGTAATTATTAGAATCCCGGAAGGGTAAACTGGGGTGCGTGGCAAGCACTGTCCTACAGCTCCTGGGCCTCTGGGTCCTCACGAACGACCTTCGAGGTGACCAGACACCACTTGTCTCCCTCCCTACCACACCCCTCTGAAACACTGTCCAAGGTATAGTCTGCCCGGCTATCCAGCCCGGGCCTTACCAGACTCATGGTCCCTTATAGCAGGCCATCTGCCAGGCAAGACATAAATTCCGGTCAAGAGTGCTCCCACCCAGAGGAGTCTGTTGTGTCGACCATGTCCAATCCGGTCGTAGAAGCGTTATCTGACTCTAGCACCACACATGGATTGCGGTGCTGATGAAACACCTCCACCACTGTCTGTGCCCGCTCCTTGTTAGTGGAAGGACGACTTTCTAATCTCTAGGAGTGACGAAGATTCGTTCTCAGGATTAGACAAGCATCGGATTGTGAGGTTTTCATGTGTGGTATCGCCAATCCCTTAGCATGGAACCATGTCCAGGCAACTTTGGGAGATGAGAAGAAGCTGGTATCCTTCCTATGATACCCTTAAGATTCGGTGGGAAGAGGAGTGCATACTAGTCCAAGGCTCTGCAGTTGTCTCTTGACTGCTGGTAGGCGTTGCAACACTGTTGTACTTCCATGCTGAAGTCTGGATAGGTGTTGATGCTGGCACCCTCGAATTGCTAAGGATCCTAAGACCTGAAAAGTTGGTGGATCCGGTCCCTGTCTCTAGAGTTCAGGAGTCATGCTATCACTGGGCACGGTGGAGCACCTGGCAGCGGAGGATGGGCCAGCAAGCAGTGCACTCTCACGATTGAGAAGATCTTAGGTACTCTGCCAGCCAGCACCGTGGACACCAACCATTGTTCCAAGAAAAGTTCCAGACTTGGCCCTCCGCGCTTTCCAGAAAGCCCAGAAAGTGAACATTATTCTGCTCTGAGCAGCCCTCAGTGTCCTCCTACTTCCATTGCAGGGCAGTAATGTCCTCATGCATCCCCTGTATTTGAGATGGTGTTCCTGCACCGTGGGGCATCATCGAGGTCAGAGCGGACTCCGTGCCATCCACCCTCCCCACAGGTTTTCAATGATCCACTCTGAGCAAGCCCACATCCAGGGAAAAAGCATTAATCTTCAACTCTAGGGTGTTTTTTGTGTCTAGGAAGGCCTGCAGCATCTTTTCAAATTAGCCTGAGTGTCTTTCTAAGGTGACATCTAGATGACGATCTCTGTCGCTCGGTGCGGGGCTCACTTCAGGCAGCAAGGGTGTCTTGGACGGCTTAGGCTTCACCAGCATTGCAGCTACGTTCCCTGTAGCTCCTAGAAAGTTCCACGCTGCACACTGTTATGACACAGGTCCTCCAGGCCCCTACGTTACACAGCACTTGCTGTTGTTGGTCAGTCTTGCACCCCATCACCTCCAAAGTACCTGGGCGTCAACATCCAGTCTGGGCCGGTCTCAGCACCCACTGGCCCTCAGGGTAGCGAAGGGAGAGTGCAGCTTTCCACCCCCAGTGCCACCCTGCTGCTCACTACTTCGGTGTTAGCACAACAAGGGTCCCCAGGGGTGTCCATGGTCCCAGGTCTTCCTTCACCCCAATGTGCAGTCACTTCCGTATCTACGCAAGGGCCCCTATGAGAGAGTAGTTCTGCTGTGGGCCTCCGTCTCCAGCGACTGGTTCAGAAGCTTAGCCCGAGGGGTCAATATTGTTTAGGGGATCCCTGTACCCCAGTGTCCTTTCACTGGCATCTTTAGCCTACACTTTGGGGGCCTAGTAATCAGGGTCCTCGTTGTTGACCATAAAGATGGAGGGGGAAGGGTGGTGATCCCATCAACAATATGGTCGGGCCTTCGGGGCCTCCAGCGTCACACTGCCAGCACCAGCAGATGTGCCAGGACTGGGACCCCTGCCCACACAATGCCTTCTTTGATGCCTCGCCCTTTTCAAGGGCCCAGCCATCCGCACTCCAACGCCTCCAGGGGTGGCATACCATATCGGCACCCTCTGGGGCATCCCGGGCTGCTCCCGGGTCTGAGGTCTTGCTCTCCGCATCAGGAGGGTACCGCTGGGCTGTGGGGACCCCTTGCACCATCACTAAAGCCGGGGGTCCCCTCTGGGTCCAAATGCTGCCTTCATCTTACCGCCTTCGCGGCTGCATTGCCAGCCACCAGCGGCAATGAGTCCTGGACCGCCTGGGAGCTCCGCGACTGTAGGAGTCACGAGGGAGGCGCTATAACCCTACTAGGAGCTTTGGAAAGCTTTCATCCAGGATGAGGTAGGAATTCATGAAGGTCCGGCTGGAGCTCGTGATCCGACAACTGATCCGGTCACTATCTTGGGCAGAGACTCAAATGCACTGCTGTTAATGCATGATTTCAGCAACCTGTGGGCAAAGCAGGCGCGGTTCCAGGAATTTTCGTCGAGATGGGTCAAGTGAAATTTCAGGTGGGCTAATGTGGGCCCAGTTTTTGTCAATTCTTCAGGTAACCTACAAGACCTAGATGACATCATATATTCTTCCAAACAGGCATGCAACGCATCAAGAGAGTTATTTGAGAATAAGTTCTGATGTCTCTACTCAACAACCCCAACCCTTGTAATTTCCAGCAGGGCAGGCGTCAACAGAAGCAGCACCTGGATTTCAAGCAGATTCTAAGAGCAGTTCAAGGATTCAGAGGTCCCTGTTACCACAACTAAGCCTTGACAGTTCGCACTAGGAAGGCTGGCTACGTGCAATTTGCCCAGACACCTATTTCTTTGCATACTGTGAACTTTGTAATTGTTTATTTCCATGTAATTCTTTTGTAAATGTAAAATGTAAATTGATACTTGTATAGCGCACTACTCACCCGCAAGGGTCTCAAGGCGCTTTTTACGAATACCGCTGTGGAACCCATCCTGGCTTTCCCTGTGAGGTGTCCACTCCTGGGCACCCCCAAGGTGGATGCCAGGCATCCTTAGCGTTGTGGGGGCTGCTGTGGAGATTAAGCAAGCTATTGCCCAGAGTTGCAGAGTGGGACCCATGACTGGAATAGGCACCAAGCCGAGAATTATCAGGTTCGTGGAATTTTGAGCCCAAGACCCGCCGAGGCGGGGAATTGAACCCTGGTCCCGGGCTAGACCTCTGCATCAGGGTCTGCCGCTCTAACCATTGAGCCACACTTCTCCACAGTGCAGTGTACTTTCATTGATATAAAAGGTAAAAAAACAGCAACACATTTGGAAAAAGAGAAGGGTGTCTTGTTGACAACTAAGAGCAGTTTTCATGCCTGAAAAGTTTAAAACCATTTATTGAAATCGAAACAGGCGACCTCTGGGGCCGTATCACACCGGATGGCCCAGTTACAGGCAGCCGCTGGGAGAGGGTGGGTGCTGAAGAGCCGGCACCCGACGCAACCCCAATAGGGTGCGGGCATCAAGCGGAGACTAGCCTTGGAAGACTGCTCCCTTTCACTTGAGGATACCTCCTTTCCTTGGGCATATCTACAAGTCGAGATTGCAGACCACACAGTAGGGAAATTAACCCTGAGGTCAACCCCAAGCAACCTCTTACCCATGTGGGTTACCATCACTACCCCGGAACCCCATTTTTACGTGCACATCTACCGCATCAGTTAGGTCCTGAAGAAACGCCATTGATCGTTCAGACAATTCAGACGTGAAACATGTCGACCTTTTGTTAAGTTACACGGGCACATCAGGCCTTATATTAACTCAAATATACAAGATAGCCCAGCACACTTTTATACATAAATATAGCAATGATATGATAAAGACAAATCAAAGATTGTTCCAAGGATGAGTCGATGCTGTATTAGATTTCAATCCTTTATTCAGTTCTTTTTAAAAACGTTTGAAACCGCCAACGCGTTTCGTCCCGTCCAGGGACTTCGTCAGGGCTGATGGTAAAACGACGAACAACAAATTTGAGCTGTATTTGTTCATCAGTAGTGTTGATTAGAGCGAAGAATTCCAGATATCAAAAGAGAGCGTGGTTTCTCCATTCATTTTTAAAATTCCAAATATAATTCCACAGGGCTTCTCATTAAAGGCAAAGTGTCCTAATTCCGGAGTATGTGTCCATACGAGCGTCGTAGTGGCGTATGCTCCGATTCCCTTCCTTATAGTAACTCACCAACCTTCTGGTTTTTTAGTCTACCAGGGGCACCACACTATTAACAAGCATTGGAAATGCAATAGGTCTCGCAGTAGTAAAGTTTGAGCTATAGGTGTTATTTATTTTTTTGTTTTTTATTTATGTGTTGTTTTTTCTAAATAGCTAAATTAATAGCTTTCTTCTTTACAAAGCCAATAGTTATAATTTGTGTAAATGTGACACCTCTAGCATTTGTAAAGCAACATGTTTTGTATTAACGGGACTTATATGTGACTTATATGTATTGATATAAAAAAAATCAATGGCTTAAAAAAAATATTAATAATTAATACGTAAATAAAATGGATTTTATTTTATATTGCCAATAGCTTAAAGTTTATTAAATATATTTAGTGAAGATGCTGTGGTTGCGCTGAGTGAGGGTGAGTGAGGGTGAGGGTGAGTGAGCGATTGAGGGTGAGTGAGGGATTGAGGGTGAGTGAGGGTGAGGGGTTGAGGGTGAGTGAGGGTGGGTGAGGGGTTGAGGGTGAGTGAGGGTGAGTAAGGGTGAGTAAGGGTGAGTGAGGGTGAGTGAGGGTGAGTGAGTGAGGGTGAGGGGTTGAGGGTGAGTGAGGGTGAGGGTGGGTGAGGGTGAGTGAGGGTGAGGGTGAGTGAGGGGTTGAGGGTGAGTGAGGGTGAGGGGTTGAGGGTGAGTGAGGGTGGGTGAGGGGTTGAGGGTCAGTGAGGGTGGGTGAGGGTGAGTGAGGGTGAGTGAGGGTGAGTAAGGGTGAGTGAGGGTGAGTGAGGGTGAGTGAGGGTGAGTGAGGGTGAGGGGTTGAGGGTGAGTGAGGGTGAGGGTGGGTGAGGGTGGGTGAGGGTGAGTGAGGGTGAGGGGTTGAGGGTGAGTGAGGGTGAGGGGTTGAGGGTGAGTGAGGGTGAGGGGTTGAGGGTGAGTGAGGGTGAGGGGTTGAGGGTGAGTGAGGGTGAGGGTGAGTGAGGGTGAGTGGTTGAGGGTGAGTGAGGGTGAGTGAGGGTGAGGGGTTGAGGGTGAGGGGTTGAGGGTGAGTGAGGGTGAGGGGGTGAGTGAGGGTGAGGGTGAGTGAGGGGTTGAGGGTGTGAGGTTTCGGGTGTGTGACGGTGTGTGAGTGTGAGTGAGGGTGATTGAGGGTGAGAGGTGTTGTTAGGCAGAGGGTGTGTGACGGTGTGTGAGGGTGTGTGAGGCTGAGTGTGAGTGAGTGTGAGTGAGGGGGTGTGAGGGTGATGGGGTGTGAGGGTGAGGGGGTGTGTGTGTGTGTGAGGGTGAGTGTGAGCGAGGGAGTGTGAGTGTGTGTGAGTTGTTGAAGGTGAGAGTTAGGGTGTGTGAGGGTGATGGTGTGAGGGTGATTGAGGGTGTGTGAGGGTGAGGGGATGAGGGTAAGGCTGTGTGAGGCTGAGGGGTGTTGATGGTGAGAGAGTGTGAGGGGTGTGAGTGGGTGCGGCTGTCCGGTGTAGTGAGTGTGAGCTTGTTGTGAGGGGTGTTATTTTTTGAGGGGAGTGAGGGTGTGTGAGTGTGTGTGAGTGTGAGGGGGTGTGAGTGTGTGTGAGGGTGAGTGTGGCGGGAAGAGGGCATCAGCTGGCAAACCAGAGAGCTCCCTCAGACCTCGGAGCGCCAATTGGCTCTGAAATGAAAGGCCACTTCGCCACACACACAGTGTACACACTTCCAGCTGCTGAAACGTTGTTCATCTGTGTTTTCACACTTGTAATCAAAAGCCCGGGCCAACCGCGTAATGGCCCGACCACTCACGTCTTATTCCAGGCCGAATTGTAATGCAACAAACATTGTGGGGGTTGATCGTGTGTCTTGTTCTGCAGAGAGCTTTCTGTTTTCACAAGCTAGAAAGAAACCGGGACCGAAAAAAAACTTTAAAGTATGTGCCACACAGCTGTTCAAAAACTGATACGCATGGTTTCATTCTTCTTGAACGCAGTTATCATTTGAAAAACTGTAGTTTTCTTGAAAATCCAATATTTAAAATGGGACGAGTCGCAAAATAAATAGAATAAAAAAGTTAATTTTCGAAATGCATTGCTTTACACATCTGTTTTTCACACGACTTTTAACGTGCATACCCATTGATGCAATTTAGGGTTGCATGCATGTGTCTGTGTATATATTTATATTTGTGTACATACATGTTTACATTCATGTTTATTTTCCTGCAAGCACACTCACACGCTTAGACAACCTTCATACATGTTAATGTATCTATCTACTACGTCGAGTATGTGAAGCCGTGTCTTGCAGGCAACGTGAACAGTCCTAGCGTGTTTGTAGACTTTATGGTAACCGATTTGTTATGTGACCTTGAAGTCGTGTGTAATATATAACAGGCATGATTCTTTTTTTTTTTTTTGGTTTGTCTGCAAGAAAACGTTTATCACCTCCACGTGGTCGATGCAAAATCATGGCCCGTTGGCTTTTGAAACTTTTAATCTTGGAGGATTCGCTGGTTATAATGGCGCGGTAGCATATTTTTTTCAACACAGGCTCTCCATCCGTGAGAAAATATAATCTAAGATTTGGATCTCAGGAAAGCATATAGTGTAGCTGGAAACTACATCACGAGAAGCGGAAAGTGCCTGTTATTTAGAGCAGGCCAAAATATTGTTGTGGGACAAATTGTACATTCACTTTCTCTGGATCCGCGAGCCTCCTGTGAGCGTTCGGACTATCGCGAGCAGCTTACTGGGTGAAAATTCGCCGGTCCGAATGGACGTGCGTTATTTAATATACTGCTGTAAATTGCACACCCAAAAAATAACAAGACGGCAACATCATTCTGTCTCAGGGCTATAAATAGGAGTAAGTGCACGAAGAGAACCTGCTAGGGTGGAGGGGGGTAGGGGGGAGCAGGGTATGCATTTATCTTTGTGATTTTCCATTGCGCGAACAGGTCGCCAGAGAGCTTTACAAAACAATCAGCTTACTCAAACCAATGCAATAACAAGAGAAACACCGAGCACGGCGTCAGTGTTGGCATTGCTGGGGGGTAGGGGGTAAGTGGTGAACTGTGTGCAATTTGAAGATCATGGGTCCTGCGCTCACTAATGCAGCTCTCATTGTTAATGTGCTGTAACTTTCGTGAAAGTTGAGGTGTGTTCTCTAAAGGGAATGACCAAAAAAAGTGTAACTAGAAATCCTTTCTAAGATGCATGGCCTACGTAAACAAGGCGGGCAGGGGAGGGGGCGGAGCGGGGAGAGCAGCATGTGGGTGTTAAGAAGCCGGGCCTTTGAAGTGAAGCTAAGCTTCACTTCAAAAGGTGTCGGAGGAATGCGGGAGAGAGGAACAGATGGCGATTGCGGCTGTGCACGCGCTTTTAAGCTCAATGCACATGCGCATTGAGCTTAAAAGTCACGGGCACTGCAAGGAATCGCCACGATTCCTTGCTTCTCAGTTAAAAGTTGTTTAAGCCGCAATAGGCTCGCAAGCTCGATGCGCATGCGCATCGACAGGCGAGACCTAAAAAGTTCACCAGAGGATACCCCATGGCAGTTTTATTTATCTACCCCTGCATGCACTTTACCACTTTTCCCACCGGATCCACCCCACACACCCACACTCACCTAACGGCTTTTCTCTTAAAAGATCTCAGTGAAAGTGACCCTTCGGGGGACCGTCGGACATTGCAGCGCCGGCCCCACGAGGAGGAAAAGCCCGATGATGAAGCATGACATCCTTCGGGGTGTGTGAGGGCAACTAAGAGGCAAAGCTTGGCCCTCCCATTCGGGATTGGATCCTTGATACTGGGGATGAACGTTTGGCTTTCTCTTTTTCACCCTCCTCTCCTCTTCTTTTCTACTCTCAATCTTTCTTTTTATTGACTGGGTGACACATTGCACCCTCAACGTGGAACAGTGTCCATTATGATTTACCGGTTGCAGTAGAGCCCCAGCTGCTTGTGCAGCCCCTTCTGTCATACCGAAGCGCTGGTGCACATATAAAGCCGGAGCTATATTCAGCGGGTGTTCCCTCATTTGCATGGGGAATGACCCCACGCAAACGAGAGAAACCTTTCACCTCTTAGCCCATCCATAGTATGGAGGTGGGTGCAGAGGCAAACAGACACACAACATGGGAAACAGAAGCAATCATCCAGACTAAGAATCCTCCAGCCATGGCTGAGGTGTGTACCAGTTTGAACTGAATGGTCCATAAAGTGCATTTGTCCTTCGTGGGTCAAGTCGCTATGTTGGTTTGTGAAGCGCCCTCTCACCTTGAGGGCGTCCTGGAGCCGGGCCGGAGTGAGTTTAACCAAGCCTAGGGCCTAATGTGGTTCCTCGAAAAGCCAGGTCTTCAGTTTCTTGTGGAGTTCAAGAAATGAAGAGGCTCGGACGCGTCACGGCACGTGGTTTCACGCTTTAGGAGCCATGTAGGAGAAGGCTCGACCGTCGGACATGGTTTTCCATATGGGTGGGTTGTGAGCAGTAGGAGTCTTGCTATCTGAGGTGTCTGGAGGGTTTGTGAAAGCAGATGATATTGTTGAGGTATGCTGGGCCAGAGTGACTTCAAAGTTTGGGTGAGGAGTTTGAAATGTCCTCGTTTGGGCATGGGGAGCCAGTGCCGGGACGTGAGGCGAGATATGTGGGGAGTTGGGAATGTTCCTGGTTTGGGTTTGGGGAACCAGTGCCAGGACTTGAGGCGAGGTGAGATATGTGGGGAGTTGGGAATGTTCCTGGTTTGGGTTTGGGGAGCCAGTGCCGGGACTTGAGGCGAGGTGAGATATGTGGGGAGTTGGGAATGTTCCTGGTTTGGGTTTGGGGAGCCAGTGCCGGGACTTGAGGCGAGGTGAGATATGTGGGGAGTTGGGAATGTTCCTGGTTTGGGTTTGGGGAGCCAGTGCCGGGACTTGAGGCGAGGTGAGATATGTGGGGAGTTGGGAATGTTCCTGGTTTGGGTTTGGGGAGCCAGTGCCGGGACTTGAGGCGAGGTGAGATATGTGGGGAGTTGGGAATGTTCCTGGTTTGGGTTTGGGGAGCCACTGCAGGGACTTGAGGCGAGGTGAGATATGTGGGGAGTTGGGAATGTTCCTGGTTTGGGTTTGGGGAGCCAGTGCCGGGACTTGAGGCGAGGTGAGATATGTGGGGAGTTGGGAATGTTCCTGGTTTGGGTTTGGGGAGCCACTGCCGGGACTTGAGGCGAGGTGAGATATGTGGGGAGTTGGGAATGTTCCTGGTTTGGGTTTGGGGAGCCAGTGCCGGGACTTGAGGCGAGGTGAGATATGTGGGGAGTTGGGAATGTTCCTGGTTTGGGTTTGGGGAGCCAGTGCCGGGACTTGAGGCGAGGTGAGATATATGGGGAGTTGGGAATGTTCCTGGTTTGGGTTTGGGGAGCCAGTGCCGGGACTTGAGGCGAGGTGAGATATGTGGGGAGTTGGGAATGTTCCTGGTTTGGGTTTGGGGAGCCAGTGCCGGGACTTGAGGCGAGGTGAGATATGTGGGGAGTTGGGAATGTTCCTGGTTTGGGTTTGGGGAGCCAGTGCAGGGACTTGAGGCGAGGTGAGATATGTGGGGAGTTGGGAATGTTCCTGGTTTGGGTTTGGGGAGCCAGTGCCGGGACTTGAGGCGAGGTGAGATATGTGGGGAGTTGGGAATGTTCCTGGTTTGGGTTTGGGGAGCCAGTGCCGGGACTTGAGGCGAGGTGAGATATGTGGGGAGTTGGGAATGTTCCTGGTTTGGGTTTGGGGAGCCAGTGCCGGGACTTGAGGCGAGGTGAGATATGTGGGGAGTTGGGAATGTTCCTGGTTTGGGTTTGGGGAGCCAGTGCCGGGACTTGAGGCGAGGTGAGATATGTGGGGAGTTGGGAATGTTCCTGGTTTGGGTTTGGGGAGCCAGTGCCGGGACTTGAGGCGAGGTGAGATATGTGGGGAGTTGGGAATGTTCCTGGTTTGGGTTTGGGGAGCCAGTGCCGGGACGTGAGGCGAGATATGTGGGGAGTTGGGAATGTTCCTGGTTTGGGTTTGGGGAGCCAGTGCCAGGACTTGAGGCGAGGTGAGATATGTGGGGAGTTGGGAATGTTCCTGGTTTGGGTTTGGGGAGCCAGTGCCGGGACTTGAGGCGAGGTGAGATATGTGGGGAGTTGGGAATGTTCCTGGTTTGGGTTTGGGGAGCCAGTGCCGGGACTTGAGGCGAGGTGAGATATGTGGGGAGTTGGGAATGTTCCTGGTTTGGGTTTGGGGAGCCAGTGCCGGGACTTGAGGCGAGGTGAGATATGTGGGGAGTTGGGAATGTTCCTGGTTTGGGTTTGGGGAGCCAGTGCCGGGACTTGAGGCGAGGTGAGATATGTGGGGAGTTGGGAATGTTCCTGGTTTGGGTTTGGGGAGCCACTGCAGGGACTTGAGGCGAGGTGAGATATGTGGGGAGTTGGGAATGTTCCTGGTTTGGGTTTGGGGAGCCAGTGCCGGGACTTGAGGCGAGGTGAGATATGTGGGGAGTTGGGAATGTTCCTGGTTTGGGTTTGGGGAGCCACTGCCGGGACTTGAGGCGAGGTGAGATATGTGGGGAGTTGGGAATGTTCCTGGTTTGGGTTTGGGGAGCCAGTGCCGGGACTTGAGGCGAGGTGAGATATGTGGGGAGTTGGGAATGTTCCTGGTTTGGGTTTGGGGAGCCAGTGCCGGGACTTGAGGCGAGGTGAGATATATGGGGAGTTGGGAATGTTCCTGGTTTGGGTTTGGGGAGCCAGTGCCGGGACTTGAGGCGAGGTGAGATATGTGGGGAGTTGGGAATGTTCCTGGTTTGGGTTTGGGGAGCCAGTGCCGGGACTTGAGGCGAGGTGAGATATGTGGGGAGTTGGGAATGTTCCTGGTTTGGGTTTGGGGAGCCAGTGCAGGGACTTGAGGCGAGGTGAGATATGTGGGGAGTTGGGAATGTTCCTGGTTTGGGTTTGGGGAGCCAGTGCCGGGACTTGAGGCGAGGTGAGATATGTGGGGAGTTGGGAATGTTCCTGGTTTGGGTTTGGGGAGCCAGTGCCGGGACTTGAGGCGAGGTGAGATATGTGGGGAGTTGGGAATGTTCCTGGTTTGGGTTTGGGGAGCCAGTGCCGGGACTTGAGGCGAGGTGAGATATGTGGGGAGTTGGGAATGTTCCTGGTTTGGGTTTGGGGAGCCAGTGCCGGGACTTGAGGCGAGGTGAGATATGTGGGGAGTTGGGAATGTTCCTGGTTTGGGTTTGGGGAGCCAGTGCAGGGACTTGAGGCGAGGTGAGATATGTGGGGAGTTGGGAATGTTCCTGGTTTGGGTTTGGGGAGCCAGTGCCGGGACTTGAGGCGAGGTGAGATATGTGGGGAGTTGGGAATGTTCCTGGTTTGGGTTTGGGGAGCCAGTGCCGGGACTTGAGGCGAGGTGAGATATGTGGGGAGTTGGGAATGTTCCTGGTTTGGGTTTGGGGAGCCAGTGCCGGGACTTGAGGCGAGGTGAGATATGTGGGGAGTTGGGAATGTTCCTGGTTTGGGTTTGGGGAGCCAGTGCCGGGACTTGAGGCGAGGTGAGATATGTGGGGAGTTGGGAATGTTCCTGGTTTGGGTTTGGGGAGCCAGTGCCGGGACTTGAGGCGAGGTGAGATATGTGGGGAGTTGGGAATGTTCCTGGTTTGGGTTTGGGGAGCCAGTGCAGGGACTTGAGGCGAGGTGAGATATGTGGGGAGTTGGGAATGTTCCTGGTTTGGGTTTGGGGAGCCAGTGCCGGGACTTGAGGCGAGGTGAGATATGTGGGGAGTTGGGAATGTTCCTGGTTTGGGTTTGGGGAGCCAGTGCCGGGACTTGAGGCGAGGTGAGATATGTGGGGAGTTGGGAATGTTCCTGGTTTGGGTTTGGGGAGCCAGTGCAGGGACTTGAGGCGAGGCGAGATATGTGGGGAGTTGGGAATGTTCCTGGTTTGGGTTTGGGGAGCCAGTGCCAGGACTTGAGGCGAGGCGAGATATGTGGGGAGTTGGGAATGTTCCTGGTTTGGGTTTGGGGAGCCAGTGCCGGGACTTGAGGCGAGGCGAGATATGTGGGGAGTTGGGAATGTTCCTGGTTTGGGTTTGGGGAGCCAGTGCCGGGACTTGAGGCGAGGTGAGATATGTGGGGAGTTGGGAATGTTCCTGGTTTGGGTTTGGGGAGCCAGTGCCGGGACTTGAGGCGAGGTGAGATATGTGGGGAGTTGGGAATGTTCCTGGTTTGGGTTTGGGGAGCCAGTGCAGGGACTTGAGGCGAGGTGAGATATGTGGGGAGTTGGGAATGTTCCTGGTTTGGGTTTGGGGAGCCAGTGCAGGGACTTGAGGCGAGGTGAGATATGTGGGGAGTTGGGAATGTTCCTGGCTGCTGAGTTCAGGATGAATCTGCCGCCTCCCGATGAGATGCTTGTTTATCCCAGCTTAGAGGGTGTTATTGCATTCTGGGTTGCTGGTGGCAGGAGTGAGTAAGTTCATGTAAAGCAATTCAATACCTTTAGGTCGAGTTGGCACTACTTACAAACTCCAGAAAACTGCACAAAGAGGTAAAAAAAAACAGTATTACCGTATATAAGAGAGTAAAACAGATACTTATTTAGTGGCTGATTTGTACAAAGTAAAAACAAACAACCTGGATCGATAGCAACTTCCCCACTTAAATTGTGTGATCTTGGGCGCTATTTTATTTCAGCAAAACTCGTTATTCTTCATATCTGTGCATGGAAGTTAAATCAAATATATGAATCAGAAAACGAACGATACACAAACCTATTGTGTTTGATTTCATAGACTGGCATTGCTCTATAATACTCTGGGCCACGCGCAGAGTCCACGGGACAGCTGTCGTGCTGTAGGTTCACTGATGGCACTGCCACCAGGGCGCGGACGGGGCAGGGGTGACTCTGAGCTCATGTTTAACAACTGTCACTTTTAAAAGTACTTCTCAGCGCAGCGCTACATTGTGACAGGTTTATGTCAAAGCTGCCATGTGTTGAAGACATACATTATTTTGAATTTTGAAGAGCCTTGGTCATATGGTGTTATACATTGCAAACATGTTCAGGGCTCGGCTCGTGCAGGGGCTCGAAGAGCCGGGCAGGAACCTAAGCTCGGCTCTGATGATACAGAACTCCCTTAAACTGAATGGGGAGAAGACTGAGGTGATGGTGTTTGGTGGGAACGAAAACATCTGGTCTTCTAGTTGGTGGCCTGACTCACTTGGAGTGTGTCCCTCCCCCACTATATCCGCAAAGAATCTTGGGGTGATGGTAGATCCTGCCTTGGATATGAGCAGACAGGTGAATAGGACCATCTCCACCTGTTGGGGCCTTATCCATACCCTGCGAAGGATCAGGAAATATCTTTCGGCGCAGTCCAGAAAACAAATTGCTGTCGCGCTCATCAGCTCTCGCCTGGACTACTGCAATGCGCTGTATGCGGGGCTAAATAAGACCCTCCTGCAGCGCTTGCAAGTGGTCCAGAATGCCGCGGCCAGATTTGTTCTGGATGTTCCAAGTCGCTCATCGGCCACTCTGGCCAGAAAAACGTTGCATTGGCTCCCGGTAGAGCACCGAGTACGCTTCAAGGTCCTGTGCATGACATACAGGGCTATTGCGAGAAACTGCGTCTCTGGAGTAGGCTCTATCATCTCCCCCTACATCCCTGGAAGGAATCTGCGTTCCTCCGGGAAGTTGCTTTTGTCAGTCCCTCGGGTGCGAAGAGCAAGATGGGGTGGTAGGGCCTTTTCCACTCTTGCTCCTAAATGGTGGAACGATCTTCCCCTGGATCTAAGGTCCTTACCCTCCCTGCAGACTTTCTGCGGTGCCTTAAAAACTCACCTTTTTCTGAAAGCCTATGTGTAAAGATGATTGATTCAGACTTTCGATATTATTGTTAGGCGCCTTGATACCTGCGGGTTATTGTTCTTGCGCAATATAAATTTTTATCAATCAATCAATCAATCAATATAGACTCAGACATGTGTGGGACACACTGAGCAGTATATTATAGACTCAGGCACACGTGTGACACACTGAGCGGTATAATATAGATTCAGGCACCCTTAGGACACACTGAGCAGTGTAATATAGACACCACTTAGTGTGTCTCAAGTGTGTCTTAGTCAATATTACACCTCTCAGTGTGTCCCACATGTGCCCGGGTCTATATTACACCGCTCAGTGTCTCTGGAGTTTTTCTGGGTCTATATTACACCACTCAGTGTGTCCCACACGTACCCGATTCCATATTACACCACTCAGTGTCTACCAAGTGTGCCCGAGTCTATATTACACCGCTTAGTGTGTCCCAAGTGTACTCTGGGCTATATTACACTACTCAGTGTGTCCTGCACGTGCCGGAGTCTATGTTACATCATTCAGTGTGTCCAAAGTGTGTCTGAGGCAATATTACAACTCTCAGTGTCTACTAAGTGTGCCTGCGTCTATATATCACCACTCACTATCTCCTAAGGGTACTCAAGTCAATTGTACACTGCTCAGAGTGTCCCATTTGTGCCCATTTGTGCCCGAGGCAATATTACACCACTCAGTGTGTCCCACACTTACTTGAGTCGATATTACGCTGCTCAGTGTGTCCCAAGTGTGTCTGAGTCTATATTACACCCCTCAGTGTGTCTCAATTGTGCTTGGGTCCATATTACACCACTCAGTGGCCAGACACGAGTGGGACACACTGAGTGGTTTAATATAGACTCAGGCTTGCGCAGGACACACTGAGCGGCGCAGCATTGACTCAAACACGCTTGGGACACACTGAGCGGTGTAACATTGACTCAGACACGCGTGGGACACACTGAGCGGTGTAATATAGACTCAGGCACACGTGCGACACACTGAGCAGTGTAATATAAAATCAGACACAGGTGGGACACACTGAGCGGTGTAATATAGACTCAGACACACGTGGGACACACTGAGCAGTATATTATAGACTCAGGCACACGCGTGACACACTGAGCAGTGTAATATAGACTCGGGCACACGTGGGACACACTGAGCGGTGTAATATAGACTCAGACACGCGTGGGACACACTGAGCAGTATATTATTTACTCAGGCACAGGTGTGACACACTGAGCGGTGTAATATAGATTCAGGCACCCTTGGGACACACTGAGCATGGTAATACAGACCTGAGCACACTTGGGACACACTGAGCCATGTAATATAGACTCGGGCACACTTGGGACACACTGAGCCGTGAAATATAGACTCGGGTACGCGTGGGACACACTGAGCGGTGTAATATAGACTCAGACACGCGTGAGACTCACTGAGCAGTATATTATAGACTCAGGCACATGTGTGACACACTGAGCGGTGTAATATAGACTGAGACACGCGTGGGACACACTGAGCAGTATATTATAGACTCAGGCACACGTGTGACACACTGAGCGGAATGATATAGACTCAGGTACGCTTAGGACACACCGAGCAGTGTAATATAGTCTCAGGCACGCGTGGGACACATTGAGCGGTGTAATATAGACTCAGGCACGCATAGGACAAACTGAGCGGTGTAATATAGACACGGGCTTGCACGGGACACACTGAGCGGTGTAATATAGACTCGGGCTTGCGCGGGACACACTGAGCAGTATATTAAAGACTCAGGTACATGTGTGACACACTGAGCGGTGTAATATAGACTCAGACACATGTGGGACACACTGAGCAGTGTAATATAGACTCAGGCACGCTTGGGACACACTGAGCGGTGTAATAGAATTGCAGGATCTTGAAGTACTGCTTAAAAAGATCAAATCTGGTTCCCCTTTGGATACTTGCCCTTTGAAAGTCATCAAGCAGTGTGGGGAGTCCCTCCTACCACCTCTGCTAGAAATTATGAACCTAGCAATAGGAGATGGTGTCTTCCCCTTGGAATGGAAGAAAGCAGTAGTAAAACCTCTGCTAAAGAAGGCCTCCCTGGATCCGGAAGTCCTGAAAAACTTCCGACCAATTTCGCTGCTTCCCGCCCCTGCGAAGATGCTTGAGATACATCTAAATAAGCATCTCGCCGCTTTTGTAGAAAGCTCGGGCTGCCTTGACTCCTCTCAGCATGGATTCAGGAGGGAACACAGCACCGAGTCGGCCCTCACTGTCGTGCTTGATAACATCCGCTCGACAGTGGATAGAGGCCTGACCACCCTCCTGGTCCTGCTAGACCTAACTGCGGCCTTTGACACCCTCTCTCCCTCAGTTCTTTCATCTCGTCTGAGGGATGTGGGGGTGAGGGACGCAGCTTTGGATCTTCTAACCTCCTTCCTCACTGGGAGGGAACAGAGAGTCAAGATGGGCGAGTTTCTATCTCCATCCCAGTCTGTGCTATGTGGGGTCCCACAAGGGTCGGCTCTTAGTCCGACCTTATTTAACATCTATGTGACCCCACTGGCCAGACTTATAAGAACTTTCGGGATGGAGGTAGTTTCCTATGCTGACGACACCCAAATACTCGTCTCTCTCTCCCATTCAGATGTGCAGACCGCCTCCAAATTTAGATCATGTATGGAGGCGGTTGGTCACTGGATGATACAGAACTCCCTTAAACTGAATGGGGAGAAGACTGAGGTGATGGTGTTTGGTGGGAACGAAAACATCTGGTCTTCTAGTTGGTGGCCTGACTCACTTGGAGTGTGTCCCTCCCCCACTATATCCGCAAAGAATCTTGGGGTGATGGTAGATCCTGCCTTGGATATGAGCAGACAGGTGAATAGGACCATCTCCACCTGTTGGGGCCTTATCCATACCCTGCGAAGGATCAGGAAATATCTTTCGGCGCAGTCCAGAAAACAAATTGCTGTCGCGCTCATCAGCTCTCGTCTGGACTACTGCAATGCGCTGTATGCGGGGCTAAATAAGACCCTCCTGCAGCGCTTGCAAGTGGTCCAGAATGCCGCGGCCAGATTTGTTCTGGATGTTCCAAGTCGCTCATCGGCCACTCTGGCCAGAAAAACGTTGCATTGGCTCCCGGTAGAGCACCGAGTACGCTTCAAGGTCCTGTGCATGACATACAGGGCTATTGCGAGAAACTGCGTCTCTGGAGTAGGCTCTATCATCTCCCCCTACATCCCTGGAAGGAATCTGCGTTCCTCCGGGAAGTTGCTTTTGTCAGTCCCTCGGGTGCGAAGAGCAAGATGGGGTGGTAGGGCCTTTTCCACTCTTGCTCCTAAATGGTGGAACGATCTTCCCCTGGATCTAAGGTCCTTACCCTCCCTGCAGACTTTCTGCGGTGCCTTAAAAACTCACCTTTTTCTGAAAGCCTATGTGTAAAGATGATTGATTCAGACTTTCGATATTATTGTTAGGCGCCTTGATACCTGCGGGTTATTGTTCTTGCGCAATATAAATTTTTATCAATCAATCAATATAGACTCAGACATGTGTGGGACACACTGAGCAGTATATTATAGACTCAGGCACACGTGTGACACACTGAGCGGTATAATATAGATTCAGGCACCCTTAGGACACACTGAGCAGTGTAATATAGACTCAGGCTCACGTGGGACACACTAAGCGGTGTAATATAGACTGAGGCACGCGTGGGACACACTGAGCGGTATAATGTAGACGTGAGCACGCGAGGGACGCACTGAGCGGTGTAATATAGACTCAGACACGCGTGGTACACACTGAGCAGTATAATATTTACTCAGGCACACGTGTGACACACTGAGCGGTGTAATATAGACTCAGACACGTGGGACACACTGAGCAGTGTAATATAGACTCAGGCACACTTGGGACACACTGAGCGGTGTAATATAGACTCAGGCGCATGTGTGACACACTGAGCGGTATAATATAGACTCAGGCACGCGTGGGACACACTGAGCAGTATAATATTTACTCAGGCACACGTGTGACACACTGAGCGGTGTAATATAGACTCAGACACGTGGGACACACTGAGCAGTATAATATAGTCTCAGGCACGCGTGGGACACACTGAGTGGTGAAATATAGACTCGGGCTTGCACGGGACACACTGAGCGGTGTAATATAGACTCGGGCTTGCGCGGGACACACTGAGCAGTATATTATAGACTCAGGCACATGTGTGACACACTGAGCGGTGTAATATAGACTCAGACACGTGGGACACACTGAGCAGTATAATATAGTCTCAGGCACGCGTGGGACACACTGAGTGGTGAAATATAGACTCGGGCTTGCACGGGACACACTGAGCGGTGTAATATAGACTCGGGCTTGCGCGGGACACACTGAGCAGTATATTATAGACTCAGGCACGCTTGGGACACACTGAGCGGTGTAATATAGACTCAGACACGCATGGGACACACTGAGCAGTATATTATAGACTCAGGCACACGTGTGACACACTGAGCGGTATAATATAGACTCAGGCACGCTTAGGACACACTGAGCAGTGTAATATAAACTCAGGCACGCGTGGGACTCACTGAGCGGTGTAATATAGACTCAGGCACACGTGCGACACACTGAGCGGTGTAATATAGACTTGAGCACGCAAGGGACGCACTGAGCGGTGTAATATAGACTCAGGCACATATGGGACACACTGAGCAGTGTAATATAGACTCAGGCACGCTTTGGACACACTGAGCGGTGTAATATAGACTTGAGCACGCGAGGGACTCACTGAGCGGTGTAATATAGACTCAGACACATGTGGGACACACTGAGCAGTGTAATACAGACCCGACCACACTTAGCACACACTGAGCAGTGTAATATAGACTCAGGCACGCTTTGGACAAACTGAGCGGTGTAATATAGACTCGAGTACGCGAGGGACTCACTGAGCTGTGTAATATAGACTCAGACACATGTGGGACACACTGAGCAGTGTAATACAGACCCGACCACACTTAGGACACACTGAGCAGTGTAATTTAGACTCGGGCACGCATGGGACACACTGAGCGGTGTAATTAAGATTCAGGCACGCTTGGGACACACTGAGCATGGTAATACAGACCTGAGCACACTTGGGACACACTGAGCCATGTAATATAGACTCGGGCACACTTGGAACACACTGAGCCGTGAAATATAGACTCGGGTACGCGTGGGACACACTGAGCGGTGTAATATAGACTCAGACACGCGTGAGACTCACTGAGCAGTATATTATAGACTCAGGCACATGTGTGACACACTGAGTGGTGTAATATAGACTGAGACACGCGTGGGACACACTGAGCAGTATATTATAGACTCAGGCACACATGTGACACACTGAGCGGTATAATATAGACTCAGGTACGCTTAGGACACATTGAGCGGTGTAATATAGACTCAGGCACGCATAGGACAAACTGAGCAGTGTAATATAGACTCGGGCTTGCACGGGACACACTGAGCGGTGTAATATAGACTCGGGCTTGCGCGGGACACACTGAGCAGTATATTAAAGACTCAGGTACATGTGTGACACACTGAGCGGTGTAATATAGACTCAGACACATGTGGGACACACTGAGCAGTGTAATATAGACTCAGGCACGCTTGGGACACACTGAGCGGTGTAATATAGACTCAGACATGCGTGGGACACACGGAGCAGTATATTATAGACTCAGGCACACGTGTGACACACTGAGCGGTATAATATAGATTCAGGCACGCTTAGGACACACTGAGCAGTGTAATATAGACTCAGGCTCGCGTGGGACACACTAAGCGGTGTAATATAGACTCAGGCACGCGTGGGACACACTGAGCGGTGTAATGTAGACGTGAGCACGCGAGGGACGCACTGAGCGGTGTAATATAGACTGAGACACGCGTGGGACACACTGAGCAGTATAATATTTACTCAGGTACACGTGTGACACACTGAGCGGTGTAATATAGACTCAGACACGTGGGACACACTGAGAAGTGTAATATAGAGTCAGGCACACTTAGGACACACTGAGCAGTGTAATATAGACTCAGGCACATGTGTGACACACTGAGCGGTATAATATAGACTCAGGCACGCTTAGGACACACTGAGCAGTGTACTATAGTCTCAAGCACGCGTGGGACACACTGAGTGGTGTAATATAGACTCAGGCTTGCACGGGACACAGTGAGCGGTGTAATATAGACTCGGGCTTGCGCGGGACACACTGAGCAGTATATTATAGACTCAGGCACATGTGTGACACACTGAGCGGTGTAATATAGACTCAGACACATGTGGGACACACTGAGCAGTGTAATATAGAATCAGGCACGCTTGGGACACACTGAGCGGTGTAATATAGACTCAGACACGCGTGGGACACACTGAGCAGTATATTATAGACTCAGGCACACGTATGACACACTGAGCGGTATAATATAGACTCAGGCACGCTTAGGACACACTGAGCAGTGTAATATAAACTCAGGCACGCGTGGGACTCACTGAGCGGTGTAATATAGACTCAGGCATGCGTGCGACACACTGAGCGGTGTAATATAGACTTGAGCACGCAAGGGACGCACTGAGCGGTGTAATATAGACTCAGACACGCGTGGGACACACTGAGCAGTAATATTATTTACTCAGGCACACGTGTGACACACTGAGCGGTGTAATATAGACTCAGGCACATATGGGACACACTGAGCAGTGTAATATAGACTCAGGCACGCTTTGGACACTCTGAGCGGTGTAATATAGACTCGAGCACGCGAGGGACTCACTGAGCGGTGTAATATAGACTCAGACACATGTGGGACACACTGAGCAGTGTAATACAGACCCGACCACACTTAGCACACACTGAGCAGTGTAATACAGACCCGACCACACTTAGCACACACTGAGCAGTGTAATATAGACTCAGGCACGCTTTGGACACACTGAGCGGTGTAATATAGACTCGAGCACGCGAGGGACTCACTGAGCGGTGTAATATAGACTCAGACACATGTGGGACACACTGAGCAGTGTAATACAGACCCGACCACACTTAGGACACACTGAGCAGTGTAATTAAGACTCGGGCACGTGTGGGACACACTGAGCAGTATATTATAGACTCAGGCACATGTGTGACACACTGAGCGGTGTAATATAGACTCAGACACATGTGGGACACACTGAGCAGTGTAATATAGAATCAGGCATGCTTGGGACACACTGAGCGGTGTAATATAGACTCAGACACGCGTGGGACACACTGAGCAGTATATTATAGACTCAGGCACACGTGTGACACACTGAGCGGTATAATATAGACTCAGGCACGCTTAGGACACACTGAGCAGTGTAATATAAACTCAGGCACGCGTGGGACTCACTGAGCGGTGTAATATAGACTCAGGCACGCGTGCGACACACTGAGCGGTGTAATATAGACTTGAGCACGCAAGGGACGCACTGAGCGGTGTAATATAGACTCAGGCACATATGGGACACACTGAGCAGTGTAATATAGACTCAGACACATGTGGGACACACTGAGCAGTGTAATACAGACCCGACCACACTTAGGACACACTGAGCAGTGTAATTAAGACTCGGGCACGCGTGGGACACACTGAGCGGTGTAATTAAGATTCAGGCACGCTTGGGACGCACTGAGCATGGTAATACAGACCTGAGCACACTTGGGACACACTGAGCCATGTAATATAGACTCGGGCACACTTGGGACACACTGAGCCGTGAAATATAGACTCGGGTACGCGTGGGACACACTGAGCGGTGTAATATAGACTCAGACACGCGTGAGACTCACTGAGCAGTATATTATAGACTCAGGCACATGTGTGACACACTGAGCGGTGTAATATAGACTGAGACACGCGTGGGACACACTGAGCAGTATATTATAGACTAAGGCACACGTGTGACACATTGAGCGGTATAATATAGGCTCAGGTACGCTTAGGACACACTGAGCAGTGTAATATAGTCTCAGGCACGCGTGGGACACATTGAGCGGTGTAATATAGACTCAGTCACGCATAGGACAAACTGAGCGGTGTAATATAGACTCGGGCTTGCACGGGACACACTGAGCGGTGTAATATAGACTCGGGCTTGCGCGGGACACACTGAGCAGTATATTAAAGACTCAGGTACATGTGTGACAAACTGAGCGGTGTAATATAGACTCAGACACATGTGGGACACACTGAGCAGTGTAATATAGACTCAGGCACGCTTGGGACACACTGAGCGGTGTAATATAGACTCAGACATGCGTGGGACACACTGAGCAGTATATTATAGACTCAGGCACACGTGTGACACACTGAGCGGTATAATATAGATTCGGGCACGCGTGGGACACACTGAGCAGTGTAATTAAGACTCGGGCACGCGTGGGACACACTGAGCGGTGTAATATAGACTCAGGCACACGTGTGACACACTGAGCAGTATATTATAGACTCAGGCACACGTGTGACACACTGAGCGGTATAATATAGATTCGGGCACGCGTGGGACACACTGAGCGGTGTAATATAGACTTAGGCACGCGTGCGACACACTGAGCGGTGTAATATAGAGACATGCGTGGAACACACTAAGCAGTGTAATATAGACTCGGGCACACGTGGGACACACTGAGCAGTGTAATTTAGACTCGGGCACGCGTGGGACACACTGAGTGGTGTAATATAGAAACACCCGTGGAACACACTAAGCAGTGTGTTCCACGAGAAGTGGGCGGCGTTCGGCATTCGGCGTATACGCCGAATGCCGAAGGCGTACACGCCGAATGCCGAATGCCGCCCGTTAATGCAGGAAACTGACCATCTTGGCAGCCCGTACTACAAAATCACCGACTTCGATAAAAAAGTACATCAGAGTGAAGGCGGCGCCATGACGCAGGGCGTCTCCTGAAACAAGTAGCGCCAGTGGTGACCCGCCTCCTCCTAAAACTACCAGTTCTGTCAAGCACAATCGCAGTCCTGACAAGCAGTGCATTTCAAATCCTCCGAAACAGAACCACGATAGCTGAGGGGTGTTCCAATTAGTCTTCAACATCCTCCTGACTGAAATCCCGGCCCGCCCACACTATTTCGAACTACAAGTGACACGTAACGGTCACTTACAGTTCCGGCTTCACCCAGTCCGTGTCCTGAGGAGAACCCTTACTAGCGTTGAGGTTCGAAACGCGTTGACTCTGAGCCTCGGAGAAAGAATTTGGGTGCCGCAAGGAAGATTGAGATTTATATAGTGTTATTCCTTGCTGTGCAACCCTGTAAATTTGCTTTTCCCTATCCTTGGCTCAGTCAGACAGGCAGGCAGTTCTCTGTGACTAGAGGTCCGCTGGTCTCTTTGTACCTAATAGAAAGGACTGGTTTCCAATGTTCTAAGTTTCGTTAGGTCATTGATTCTATATTGTTTGGTGTTACATGTGTCATTGTATAGTATCCATCTTTGATCATTTGTATAGCACTTGTATATAGTCCTGCATATTTTTCATTGTTTGTATGTACAGTTTCACTGTCTGATGACTGTTTATTTGATGACATATTTCAAGTATTCAAATGTTTTCTAAAAAAACGAAAAGCTAAAATAAAATAGATGACCATCCAGAAGTAATGTGCTGTTTGGAATCATAAGTAGCAAAATAAATCTGATTGGCTCCTTTTCTCGTTTTGCATAGTTCAGTGGTCCAAGCCAGTTCAGACACAGGACCCAAACCTTGGTTTTTACCTTGTAATATAGACTCGGGCACGCGTGCGACACACTGAGTGGTGTAATATAGACTCAGGCACGCGTGGGACTCACTGAGCGGTGTAATATAGACTCGGGCACGCGTGGGACTCACTGAGCGGTGTAATATAGACTCAGACACATGTGCGACACACTGAGCGGTGTAATATAGACTCGGGCACGCGTGCGACACACTGAGTGGTGTAATATAGACTCGGGCACGCGTGGGACTCACTGAGCGGTGTAATATAGACTCAGACACATGTGCGACACACTGAGCGGTGTAATATAGACTCAGGCACACGTGCGATACACTGAGCAGTGTAATATAAAATCAGACACAGGTGGGACACACTGAGCGGTGTAATATAGACTCAGACACACGTGGGACACACTGAGCAGTATATTATAGACTCAGGCACACGTGTGACACACTGAGCAGTGTAATATAGACTCGGGCACACGTGGGACACACTGAGCGGTGTAATATAGACTCAGACACGCGTGGGACACACTGAGCAGTATATTATTTACTCAGGCACACGTGTGACACACTGAGCGGTGTAATATAGATTCAGGCACGCTTGGGACACACTGAGCATGGTAATACAGACCTGAGCACACTTGGGACACACTGAGCCATGTAATATAGACTCGGGCACACTTGGGACACACTGAGCCGTGAAATATAGACTCGGGTACGCGTGGGACACACTGAGCGGTGTAATATAGACTCAGACACGCGTGAGACTCACTGAGCAGTATATTATAGACTCAGGCACATGTGTGACACACTGAGCGGTGTAATATAGACTGAGACACGCGTGGGACACACTGAGCAGTATATTATAGACTCAGGCACACGTGTGACACACTGAGCGGTATAATATAGACTCAGGTACGCTTAGGACACACTGAGCAGTGTAATATAGTCTCAGGCACGCGTGGGACACATTGAGCGGTGTAATATAGACTCAGGCACGCATAGGACAAACTGAGCGGTGTAATATAGACTCGGGCTTGCACGGGACACACTGAGCGGTGTAATATAGACTCGGGCTTGCGCGGGACACACTGAGCAGTATATTAAAGACTCAGGTACATGTGTGACAAACTGAGCGGTGCAATATAGACTCAGACACATGTGGGACACACTGAGCAGTGTAATATAGACTCAGGCACGCTTGGGACACACTGAGCGGTGTAATATAGACTCAGACATGCGTGGGACACACTGAGCAGTATATTATAGACTCAGGCACACGTGTGACACACTGAGCGGTATAATATAGATTCAGGCACGCTTAGGACACACTGAGCAGTGTAATATAGACTCAGGCTTGCGTGGGACACACTAAGCGGTGTAATATAGACTCAGGCACACGTGGGACACACTGAGCGGTATAATGTAGACGTGAGCACGCGAGGGACGCACTGAGCGGTGTAATATAGACTGAGACAAGCGTGGGACACACTGAGCAGTATAATATTTACACAGGCACACGTGTGACACACTGAGCGGTGTAATATAGACTCAGACACGTGGGACACACTGAGCAGTGTAATATAGACTCAGGCACACTTAGGACACACTGAGCAGTGTAATATAGACTCAGGCACATGTGTGACACACTGAGTGGTATAATATAGACTCAGGCACGCTTAGGACACACTGAGCAGTGTAATATAGTCTCAGGCACGCGTGGGACACACTGAGTGGTGTAATATAGACTCAGGCTTGCACGGGACACAGTGAGCGGTGTAATATAGGCTTGGGCTTGCGCGGGACACACTGAGCAGTATATTATAGACTCAGGCACATGTGTGACACACTGAGCGGTGTAATATAGACTCAGACACATGTGGGACACACTGAGCAGTGTAATATAGAATCAGGCACGCTTGGGACACACTGAGCGGTGTAATATAGACTCAGACACGCGTGGGACACACTGAGCAGTATATTATAGACTCAGGCACACGTGTGACACACTGAGCGATATAATATAGACTCGGGCACGCTTAGGACACACTGAGCAGTGTAATATAAACTCAGGCATGCGTGGGACTCACTGAGCGGTGTAATATAGACTCAGGCACGCGTGCGACACACTGAGCGGTGTAATATAGACTTGAGCACGCAAGGGACGCACTGAGCGGTGTAATATAGACTCAGACACGCGTGGGACACACTGAGCAGTAATATTATTTACTCAGGCACACGTGTGACACACTGAGCGGTGTAATATAGACTCAGGCACATATGGGACACACTGAGCAGTGTAATATAGACTCAGGCACGCTTTGGACACACTGAGCGGTGTAATATAGACTCGAGCATGCGAGGGACTCACTGAGCGGTGTAATATAGACTCAGACACATGTGGGACACACTGAGCAGTGTAATACAGACCCGACCACACTTAGCACACACTGAGCAGTGTAATATAGACTCAGGCACGCTTTGGACACACTGAGCGGTGTAATATAGACTCGAGCACGCGAGGGACTCACTGAGCGGTGTAATATAGACTCAGACACATGTGGGACACACTGAGCAGTGTAATACAGACCCGACCACACTTAGGACACACTGAGCAGTGTAATTAAGACTCGGCACGCGTGGACACACTGAGCGGTGTAATATAGACTCAGGCACACGTGCGACACACTGAGCAGTGTAATATGGACTCTGGCACAAGTGGGACTCACTGAGCGGTGTAATTTAGACCCGGGTACGCATGGGACACACTGAGCGGTGTAATATAGACTCAGGCACGCGTGCGACACACTGAGCGGTGTAATATAGAGACATGCGTGGGACACACTAAGCAGTGTAATATAGACTCGGGCACACGTGGGACTCACTGAGCGGTGTAATTTAGACCCGGGCACGCGTGGGACACACTGAGCGGTGTAATATAGACTCAGACACATGTGCGACACACTGAGCGGTGTAATATAGACTCGGGCACGCGTGCGACACACTGAGCGGTGTAATTTGAACCCGGGCACGCGTGGGACTCACTGAGCGGTGTAATATAGACTCAGACACATGTGCGACACACTGAGCGGTGTAATATAGACTCGGGCACGCGTGCGACACTGAGCGGTGTAATATAGACTCAGACACAATTGCGACACACTGAGCGGTGTAATATAGACTCGGGCACGCGTGCGACACACTGAGCAGTGTAATATAGACTCAGGCACATGTGTGACACACTGAGCGGTATAATATAGACTCAGGCACGCTTAGGACACACTGAGCAGTGTATTATAGTCTCAGCACGCGTGGGACACACTGAGTGGTGTAATATAGACTCAGGCTTGCACGGGACACAGTGAGCGGTGTAATATAGGCTCGGGCTTGCGCGGGACACACTGAGCAGTATATTATAGACTCAGGCACATGTGTGACACACTGAGCGGTGTAATATAGACTCAGACACATGTGGGACACACTGAGCAGTGTAATATAGAATCAGGCACGCTTGGGACACACTGAGCGGTGTAATATAGACTCAGACACGCGTGGGACACACTGAGCAGTATATTATAGACTCAGGCACACGTGTGACACACTGAGCGGTATAATATAGACTCGGGCACGCTTAGGACACACTGAGCAGTGTAATATAAACTCAGGCACGCGTGGGACTCACTGAGCGGTGTAATATAGACTCAGGCACGCGTGCGACACACTGAGCGGTGTAATATAGACTTGAGCACGCAAGGGACGCACTGAGCAGTGTAATATAGACTCAGACACGCGTGGGACACACTGAGCAGTAATATTATTTACTCAGGCACACGTGTGACACACTGAGCGGTGTAATATAGACTCAGGCACATATGGGACACACTGAGCAGTGTAATATAGACTCAGGCACGCTTTGGACACACTGAGCGGTGTAATATAGACTCGAGCACGCGAGGGACTCACTGAGCGGTGTAATATAGACTCAGACACATGTGGGACACACTGAGCAGTGTAATACAGACCCGACCACACTTAGCACACACTGAGCAGTGTAATATAGACTCAGGCACGCTTTGGACACACTGAGCGGTGTAATATAGACTCAGGCACACGTGCGACACACTGAGCAGTGTAATATGGACTCTGGCACACGTGGGACTCACTGAGCGGTGTAATTTAGACCCGGGTACGCATGGGACACACTGAGCGGTGTAATATAGACTCAGGCACGCGTGCGACACACTGAGCGGTGTAATATAGAGACATGCGTGGGACACACTAAGCAGTGTAATATAGACTCGGGCACACGTGGGACTCACTGAGCGGTGTAATTTAGACCCGGGCACGCGTGGGGACACACTGAGCGGTGTAATATAGACTCAGACACATGTGCGACACACTGAGCGGTGTAATATAGACTCGGGCACGCGTGCGACACACTGAGCGGTGTAATTTGAACCCGGGCACGCGTGGGACTCACTGAGCGGTGTAATATAGACTCAGACACATGTGCGACACACTGAGCGGTGTAATATAGACTCGGGCACGCGTGCGACACACTGAGCGGTGTAATATAGACTCAGACACATGTGCGACACACTGAGCGGTGTAATATAGACTCGGGCACGCGTGCGACACACTGAGCAGTGTAATATAGACTCAGGCACATGTGTGACACACTGAGCGGTATAATATAGACTCAGGCACGCTTAGGACACACCTGAGCAGTGTAATATAGTCTCAGGCACGCGTGGGACACACTGAGTGGTGTAATATAGACTCAGCTTGCACGGACACAGTGAGCGGTGTAATATAGGCGCGGGCTTGCGCGGCAACACTGAGCAGTATATTATAGACTCAGGCACATGTGTGACACACTGAGCGGTGTAATATAGACTCAGACACATGTGGACACACTGAGCAGTGTAATATAGAATCAGGCACGCTTGGGACACACTGAGCGGTGTAATATAGACTCAGACACGCGTGGGACACACTGAGCAGTATATTATAGACTCAGGCACACGTGTGACACACTGAGCGGTATAATATAGACTCGGGCACGCTTAGGACACACTGAGCAGTGTAATATAAACTCAGGCACGCGTGGGACTCACTGAGCGGTGTAATATAGACTCAGGCACGCGTGCGACACACTGAGCGGTGTAATATAGACTTGAGCACGCAAGGGACGCACTGAGCAGTGTAGATATAGACTCAGACACGCGTGGGACACACTGAGCAGTAATATTATTTACTCAGGCACACGTGTGACACACTGAGCGGTGTAATATAGACTCAGGCACATATGGGACACACTGAGCAGTGTAATATAGACTCAGGCACGCTTTGGACACACTGAGCGGTGTAATATAGACTCGAGCACGCGAGGGACTCACTGAGCGGTGTAATATAGACTCAGACACATGTGGGACACACTGAGCAGTGTAATACAGACCCGACCACACTTAGCACACACTGAGCAGTGTAATATAGACTCAGGCACGCTTTGGACACACTGAGCGGTGTAATATAGACTCGAGCACGCGAGGACTCACTGAGCGGTGTAATATAGACTCAGACACATGTGGGACACACTGAGCAGTGTAATACAGACCGACCACACTTAGGACACACTGAGCAGTGTAATTAAGACTCGGGCACGCGTGGGACACACTGAGCGGTGTAATATAGACTCAGGCACACGTGCGACACACTGAGCAGTGTAATATGGACTCTGGCACACGTGGGACTCACTGAGCGGTTTAATTTAGACCCGGGCACGCATGGGACACACTGAGCGGTGTAATATAGACTCAGGCACGCGTGCGACACACTGAGCGGTGTAATATAGAGACATGCGTGGAACACACTAAGCAGTGTAATATAGACTCGGGCACACGTGGGACTCACTGAGCGGTGTAATTTAGACCCGGGCACGCGTGGGACACACTGAGTGGTGTAATATAGAAACACGCGTGGAACACACTAAGCACTGTGTTCCACGAGAAGTGGGCGGCGTTCGGCATTCGGCGTATACGCCGAATGCCGAACGCGTACACGCCGAATGCCGAACGCCGCCCGTGAATGCAGGAAACTGACCATCTTGGCAGCCCGTACTACAAAATCACCGACTTCGATAAAAAAGTACATCAGAGTGAAGGCGGCGCCATGACGCAGGGCGTCTCCTGAAACAAGTAGCGCCAGTGGTGACCCGCCTCCTCCTAAAACTACCAGTTCTGTCAAGCACAATCGCAGTCCTGACAAGCAGTGCACTTCAAATCCTCCGAAACAGAACCACGATAGCTGAGGGGTGTTCAAATTAGTCTTCAACATCCTCCTGACTGAAATCCCGGCCCGCCCACACTATTTCGACCTACAAGTGACACATAACGGTCACTTACAGTTCCGGCTTCACCCAGTCCGTGTCCTGAGGAGAACCCTTACTAGCGTTGAGGTTCGAAACGCGTTGACTCTGAGCCTCGGAGAAAGAATTTGGGTGCCGCAAGGAAGATTGAGATTTATATAGTGTTATTCCTTGCTGTGCAACCCTGTAAATTGGCTTTTCCCTATCCATGGCTCAGTCAGACAGGCAGGCAGTTCTCTGTGACTAGAGGTCCGCTGGTCTCTTTGTACCTAATAGAAAGGACTGGTTTCCAATGTTCTAAGTTTCGTTAGGTCATTGATTCTATATTGTTTGGTGTTACATGTGTCATTGTATAGTATCCATCTTTGATCATTTGTATAGCACTTGTATATATTCCTGCATATTTTTCATTGTTTGTATGTACAGTTTCACTGTCTGATGACTGTTTATTTGATGACATATTTCAAGTATTCAAATGTTTTCTAAAAAAAACGAAAAGCTAAAATAAAATAGATGACCATCCAGAAGTAATGTGCTGTTTGGAATCATAAGTAGCAAAATAAATCTGTCTGGCTCCTTTTCTCGTTTTGCATAGTTCAGTGGTCCAAGCCAGTTCAGACACAGGACCCAAACCTTGGTTTTTACCTTGTAATATAGACTCGGGCACGCGTGCGACACACTGAGTTGTGTAATATAGACTCAGGCACGCGTGGGACTCACTGAGCGGTGTAATATAGACTCGAGCACGCGAGGGACTCACTGAGCGGTGTAATATAGACTCAGACACATGTGCGACACACTGAGCGGTGTAATATAGACTCGGGCACGCGTGCGACACACTGAGTGGTGTAATATAGACTCGGGCACGCGTGGGACTCACTGAGCGGTGTAATATAGACTCGGGCACGCGTGCGACACACTGAGCGGTGTAATATAGACTCAGGCACGCGTGGGACTCACTGAGCGGTGTAATATAGACTCGGGCACGCATGGGACTCACTGAGCGGTGTAATATAGACTCAGACACATGTGCGACACACTGAGCGGTGTAATATAGACTCGGGCACGCGTGCAACACACTGAGTGGTGTAATATAGACTCGGGCACGCGTGGGACTCACTGAGCGGTGTAATATAGACTCGGGCACGCGTGGGACTCACTGAGCGGTGTAATATAGACTCAGACCCATGTGCGACACACTGAGCGGTGTAATATAGACTCGGGCACGCGTGCGACACACTGAGTGGTGTAATATAGACTCAGGCACGCGTGGGACTCACTGAGCGGTGTATATAGACTCGGGCACGCGTGCGACACACTGAGCGGTGTAATATAGACTCGGGCACGCGTGCGACACACTGAGCGGTGTAATATAGACTCAGGCACGCGTGGGACACACTGAGCGGTGTAATATAGACTCGGGCACGCGTGCGACACACTGAGTGGTGTAATATAGACTCGGGCACGCGTGGGACTCACTGAGCGGTGTAATATAGACTCGGGCACGCGTGCGACACACTGAGCGGTGTAATATAGACTCGGCACGCGTGGGACTCACTGAGCGGTGTAATATAGACTCGGGCACGCGTGCGACACACTGAGCGGTGTAATATAGACTCGGCACGCGTGGGACTCACTATGCTGCGCTCCATCACCCAGAATCAGTAAGGAAGGGATATTCCGGGGCAGGAGAAGATTTATCGGCTGAAAGTTGAGTTGTGTCGCCCTGGAGTTCTGCTCTGTGCTGAGGGCAGTAAATAAGGCGTCTAATGCTCATTAACAAGAGGCCAGGCCCAGCCGCCGAATGTAGGCCAGTCCTGCAGGAGCCGCCGGACACTGATGTATGGCAGCTGCGAAGATCATACCTGTAATGGGGCACTGGGGGGTGATTACTGGCAGGGGGGGTGAGGAGGGGAGACTGCAAGAACAAGGAGGCTGACAATAAAAGAGCTGTGAGTGTGAAGAGAGGGGACTGTACAAACAGGTGAGGGAGGAACTGGAGGGAAGGGAGGGAACATGCAATGACAGGAGAGAGTGCACCGAGAAGAGGAAGAGAGGGAGAGAGGGAGAGAGGGAGAGAGGGAGAGGGAGAGAGAGGGAGAGAGGAAGAGGGGAGAGAGGAAGAGAGGGAGAGAGGAAGAGAGGGAGTGGGGGAGAGAGGAAGAGAGGGAGAGAGGAAGAGAGGGAGAGAGGAAGAGAGGGAGAGAGGGAGAGAGGAAGAGAGGGAGAGAGGAAGAGAGGGAGAGAGGAAGAGAGGGAGAAAAGAAGAGAGGGAGAGAGGAGAGAGGAAGAGAGGAAGAGAGGGAGAGAGGAAGAGAGGGAGAAAAGAAGAGAGGGAGAGAGGGAGAGAGGAAGAGAGGAAGAGAGGAAGAGAGGGAGAGAGGAAGAGAGGAAGAGAGGGAGAGAGGGAAGAGAGGAAGAGAGGGAGAGAGGGAGAGGAAGAGAGGGAGAGAGGAAGAGAGGGAGAGAGGAGTTAAAGAGGGGAAACACGAGTGAAAGGGGACAGTGTGAACGGAAGAGAGAAATGTGAAAAGGTGGAGAGAGAGAAATATAGAAAAGGGGGAAGGAAAAAGAGGTCTTAAAAAAACAACCCAGTCAAAGAGGTTGGGACAAAAGGGGTAGGAG